>NW_023503164.1:0-1200000 GCF_014466165.1 Pleurotus ostreatus | reverse complement strand
TCTTGATCCTACGTGAATTGAGTCAGTCATACAAGTCCATAGTCCTGCAATGCTAGGCGTACCGATCGATCAAGGACAATGTTCCGTCCGAATTCCATTGCCCGACGTCACCAGTTCTCAGCCAGCCATCCTTGGTGAAGATTGTCTCGTCGTTATTCAAGTCATCCCGTTTGTAATAGCCTTTGATGACTGAGGGACCCCGAATGCAGACCTCGCCCTGTGGCGGGTTGCCCTTGGCAAAATAGCCAGCATCGGCAACATCCAAGAGTTTTACCTCGATGGACGGGACTGGCAAACCAACAGCCTCGTAGCGTATGAGCTCAGGTGGCAATATGGCACACATCCCACACGACTCGGTCATCCCATAGCCTACAATGACGAGTTGTCAGCGTGGTACAGCACTTCAACGCAAGAGACTTACCCTGCACCAGAGTCACGAGAGCTGCGTTCAGGAACTCTTGGGCTTCCTTACTGATCGCCGCCCCACCACTCAAGGCCAAACGCAGTCTGCCTCCGGTAGCAGCCTTCACTGAGCTGAAGACGGCGGAGTCTGCCAATTGGCTCAGACCAGGCACGCCAGCCTTCTTCACAGAGATAGCACCATTGAAGATACTCTTCTTGAGCGTGCCTCCCGCATTGACCTTGCTGATGATCCCTTTCCTGATGGTCTCCCAGACAGCTGGCACGCCCACCATGATAGATGGCTTGAACTCGCCGAGATCACCCTTGCATTGTCGTACGGAGGCATCGGTGAGAGTCTTGACGCGGCCGTAACCAAGGGTCATGCCGACGAAAACAAAGGACAATTCGACAATGTATTCGAGGATGTGAGCGAGTGGAAGATAGGCAAGGTACGTGTCCTCTTGAGAGAAATGATGGCCGAGGAGAGTGACAACAGCTCCAACTGAAGCCACGAGATTGGAGTGAGTGATACAGACGCCCTTGGGCGCGCCAGTGCTACCGCTGGTGTACATGATACACGCCAAGTCTTCTTTCGTCGGTCGGCGACCCTCGAGGATATCTTCGGACTGCTTCTTGCCAATTTCACGTAGTTCATCGATGCTGTGGGCTTCGATGTCCGCCCGATGCGAACGAATATTCTCAAGAACAGAGGGCTTTGGTGTGCCGTCGTAAATGACGTACTTGACAGTCGGTGTGTGAGTGAGAACATTGAGTAGAGTGGGGAGCAATTCGGCGTTGGTGAAGAGACCGATGCAGTCCGGCTCGTTCAGTGAATGGATGAGGCCCTCTTCCCCTAGAGTGTCGTACGCCGTAGCAATAGGCGTGGAGATGGAGGCGCAAGCGTGTGACATAAGCTGCCAGTTGACGCTACAATACTCCATTGTCAATGTGTAGGACCTTCAAGTGCGACAGCTACATACCTCGTCTGTGCGTAGACGTTGAGGACGTGATCCTTCGTCACTCCAAGGTGAATGAGACCTCGAGCAAGCTCAGAGACTGCATCCTTCAGCTCAATGTAGTTGTAGTACTTGTAGTCGCTTAGCTGGAAGTATTTCCACTTCTTGATTTCTTTTGTCTCCTTGCCCGCGATGAACTTGGTTACTTCTTTTTCTTCCTCGTGAACGTCGACAATGTCGCGCCACCCCATGGCTCGCTTCGTTCCGTGTGTGCGCCCCGCATAACTCATAATATCGTGCACAGTCTCGATGCCCTCAATGGGCTGGGTTACAAGCGTGCCTGAGGTGATAGCCAAACGCCTTATGGGGCCGTCATTCTCGCCTGTGGCTGGCGAGACTTCGACGGAACCAGCGCCATAGTATCCGGCTTTGTTTGATGAAAGTCCCATCGTTTGGCGTTCGGTGCGTTCGGTCGTGAAAAGAAACCTTTGGAATGCTGAGGGGGGGTTTGAGTGCAAGGCTGAGTGAAAGACGCAGGTCGCCCTTTTCAAATTGCGTAGCTGTAGCGGCAGTCAACGCGACACGTGACCCAAGTTCTTGGGGAAAGGGGCGTTTGAGGGGTGTGATCCGAAACTCAATTCACCCCGCTTTGAAATCGAACCCCGCGTTACGCTTGGCTAGCAGGGTCCTGGCAAGTAGAGAGCGGCCAGAGCACTTGGAGGCGTCGTGGAGTATTGGGATGTGAGGAAAGACAAAACTAAGGTTAGGTCGCAGCTTTGCAGTATATATTTCTGAGACGCGCCGAGACGTAGATTACCCATATCATGCGCCATCGCGACGAGAAACAGGCGGGTCCAATCATCGCCGGTCAATAACACAATGTGGCTGGTCGACCGACTATTCATAGCAACAACGATAAGAAAATGGCACGAAGGTGGCAAAGAGAGTCTGATAACGCCGGGCAGACGCTACTTACAGGCTGCAGAGCTTTCACGTGGCTGTGTATCACCATGCAAAAGTCGCAAAGCCCCAGTCCGAGCGAACCAAGGGATGACCGCAAGTTAAATCAATGAGTGCTGTTCTCTAAAGTAAGATGTGTATATCACCGCAGTGCGCACTGTTTACTCCAATAACGCCAAAGATAGGTCGCTCAACGTTTATGCTTTTCCTTTGTGCGTTCCCCATTGGTTCCCCATAGCGGTGGACTTTTTATATTTCAGGCCCGTTAATGATAAACGTAAGCGTACAATGGGGTGGATATCAATCATTCAATTAATGACAATATAAACCCTTTGCCGTTACAGCAAAAATTGTAGGTCACCAAGACTTGTACACGTCTAACCCATTTTGTTTGGGCGCGGTGCCCAGGTAAGGCTTGAACTGACCGCCAGGAACTTCCCGTGCATGGGGGCCGCGTCGGGAATCGGGAACCACTGGGTACCGTGGATGATATCGGAGTCAGTGACCATGACTTACCAGCGGGTACCCTCTTCTAACTGTACGAAATCCCCATGCAACCTTAAACATCTCTCTAGTAGGCACCCGGTACGTTAGTCCGATAGTTACTCGACCGTGTCTTATCCGATTAGCGATTCACTCAACGACCGTTCTTCTAATACTTGCTGCTTCTTGAGCGGACTCGAGGCTAGGATCGTACTGGGAAGGACATGGAAGTGTGGTCAAAGGTTAGGATACTCACATACGTTGTCGACATTTCCCCGAAGTTCGTGGCTGAACAGTACTAAGCACGGCGTGTGTGTGTACACCTGTCGTGACAGGCTTTGAGAAGAATTCAGAAGTAGGAGAACTGCTATAGATATACTCTTCGACGCACCTTCATTCCGGGCCGGGTGTTCGTCGTGAGTTCGCTCCAGCTTCCCGGATCGACGCAACTCGAATGCAGCACGCCGTATAGTCAAGCTTGACTTCAATGCTCCAATAATTTCGCTAGTCCCAATGCAGGCCACAGGTCCCTGGAAATACTAACAACACATTTCTGCGACATGACAGTGGGGATCAATGTACGTTTGTGGCGAGGGATGTTTCCAGCGGGCGTTAGTACACTCCACTCTCCAGTGGATTAGACGAGTGGTGCGGGTGCCGCCTCCGGAGTGTGGCAAGATGTGAACTTGGTAAGTGTCTGACGCCGATCGTCGCTGAGAGTACTTATGTCAACCCGTCCAACAGCAATTCAGCCCTGCAGAGGTGTATAATGCACCATGGCTGAGATACTTCATGTGCATGATCTAGTTACTATGTGACCGCCCGTAGCGGAAATCAAATTAATAAAAGACGCATGTATGTACTAAACCCCACGTTCAAGCCAGAGATAGATAACATCATTTCATCTGGATACCCCACGTCCTCCACGACTGTTCCCCGAGCCATCATTCATATAAACGCCTCAACTTCCTATCAACGTGCAACCCTTCGCGAAGTTTGTCAGTTGGTTGCGTTATTTGCATCCAAGCGATGATAACAATGTCGCCTCGTTCTTGTCTTCGCTAACGGATAGATCGGCTAGCCACCGATGGGAGAGAATTCGACCACCTTACTTAAATGGATGCGCTTATATCGTGGCATCCTATGAGGTCATGGTAAGGCTAGACCAGGGCAAGGGCTCAGTAAAAGCAGACGGACGTTATACTATTCTATAGCGCCGAGTTTTACCTCACATCGGCAGTGAACAAGCTATGTCTTCCTGCACGACACTCGGATATTTGAATCGTACTTACGCGATGACAAAATAAGGCGGAAATGAGATGGCATTGCGAGCCTTCTATCAGGCTTTGATTCAAGCTCAGGTGGGTCAGTAATCCGACTCAGGCCCACAGCACCATGTCATGACCGTCACGACTTACGGTTGAGTAGATTGCATCTATGCATCTACGAGAGTAATTGGTAATGTTCGGGAGGCCATGTACATAGTTCATCGCCGGTAATCGAGGTGGGCTCGCGTATCTCCTCCGATCTCTTCTACTAACGAGGTAATCGCGTATCTTCATTCATATGCCTACGATCGGTGTCGATCCAGTTCAGGGAAAATCTGGGGTAGCTACGCGCACGTGGAAAAGTAACTTTCGAACGTGATACGGTCACGTGCTAGGTCACAAAGTTCTGCCGTGACGCGTCGCTCGAATTGACAAGTCTGGACTTGTGCCACTTCCATCACCATTTGCTTCCTTTGGCCTTTCTTCGTTCAACAAGCGGACAAGCGGAGTTGAGCCTCTGATACGGATTTCATAGAAACTCGTTCTGATGTAGGTTTGCAGCATGTTCTGGCGTTCTCCGGACTATTGCAGCCTATCACTTGTTACAACTCGGATCATGGGGCGTTGCGTTATCAAGCTTGGAACCACACCTGGTCATGCCACCGCTCAAGTGTCTTGCTCAGCAGTCAGCCTCGTTGTTCTCGCCTGGCTTTGATTGCCCTTTCATCGAGATAATTAATTCCATGTCGCACTTAATGATCGGTGCTGGAGTTCGGCGGACAACAACGACGATCTAAAGCTCAGATCTTGTCGGGTATACCCTGGTTTATCGACCGCGTCGATCGGGGCGACGATGAGGACTACTTCACGACTGTAGTCTATTTCCCTCGAGTATGTCTCCAAACGGCCATAGCGACATGTCCCAATCGGTCGTCATATCGCTAATCGACATCGATCGATAACTACGAGCAGGTAAAACCATCGGCGCCCAATCAACAATTCTTTCTTCCTCCCTCCATCATCGACGTCGGCGACAGTGATATGCTTGCCCCACGCCCGTCCTCCTTTGACTGTAAGAAGACTAGTCTGTTAACCGGCAACGCGGGATTATCCTCGGGCGTCCGTTCGCCTATTTCGCTGAACGCGAAATCGACACCTGTACCTCCCTCGCCCTGACTAGGGAACCAAATTGACACTAGTCGCCTTGCTATCGCCCTCGCCTCTATTGCTGATATGAAATCTCTGTGTTCTGTATACTACTGGTTGGACTGTCCGAGGTAAAAAGTTAAAATAGTACGGCAATCCCCTCTGCAGGATCCTTTCTGTCGCAGCGAATGCGGGGCGTCGCAATGCATTGTGTACATGGTGCGTCGCGGCATCGGAACAACTTCAACAAGCCTGTGGTGCCAGTCTGTCTAGACCTGTAATAGGTTGCCTCTGTGACCTGCTCTTGCGCGTATGGGTCAACACAAGCTATCTATGTTTCTCGTGCTTATCACTGGTGATGCCTTATGGTGCAGAAACGCACAAGCAACGAGGCGATGGACCATGGACTTCGGTGCTGGAACGAACCTTCCGATTTTGGACGATGTTAGCTCTTCTACCGTTCGATGGGATTCTACCTTATCCTTCGCTTGGGCAAATCCACTACTTGGCATTCGCTCTCAGACTTATGGTTCGCGACAGTCAGCTGCTTTCATTTCCCTCACCTTTGGGACGTCGATCTATATTTACGACTCACAGGGCTATTGATGAACACTGGAGGCTATCAAAGGCACGTGGGGACTCATAGACGCTGCGTAGCCTTATCGATGAAGCATATCGATGGGATTCTGGGACAATGGGACTCGAGGGAACATGACCAGTACGCCTCATTTTCCTTTGTACTTCTGAGCCTGACATTTGGAACACACTTTTCTGATTGTAAGTGATGGTTGATGCACTTCGATGGATCTTCTATAATTTCGCTTCGAATTTCGTTATTATTCAGAATGTTATGTTTGTTTGAAGTTTTGCAGCGCTTTCGTTATTCTTTGAAATGCCGTTGCTCGTTTCATCTTTCACAAGTCATGTGGAATTTGCAATGACAAAAGTTTTTTCGTCTTCATATTTCTTCCATGGGGGTAACTTGCTTGCATAGGCGCGAACGCGAACACCACAGGGAGGGGATATGGTGACCCTTGTTGCCACATCCTGCACTCGTTCCGCTACTGAAGCATTGTCTTTGTTCCGACGTTTAGTGGTCACCCGTTGCCCCAACGCGATAAGGAGGTCTTTGAATCATTGGGACGGAATCACCGAAGTTGGATCTCAGACGACGAGTGACGCTGGCGTCTCGTGACTCCTCCTCCCAAAAGCTGTGTAATGTGTTTTCGATTTCGATCCGGAGTAGCCCTTTGAGGCACATGAAGGAGGTACATAGGGCAGAGGGCTTCGTCGACAGAGGTGAGATCTGGCGATGCGCTGAGTTTACTACTGGCAACGTTCCAAAGGTGGGGAAGCTGGGAATCATCACGTATGGCAAGAAGGTTGTGGAAAGTAGTTTCATTTTATTTACTGACATGAGGAGAGAGGCTAGATGTGACCGACCTCCACAGATATTCTCGAAGGTTGGATTGTGGGCTTCCGAGCGTAGTTTCCACTCGGTAGAAGGAGCTTTCATATCCGCCACGCCCTCCCCTGCAATGGATTCGTATGCCCATCGGTCGAACCGGGACAAACTTCCGCATCATGCTGTGAGTGACTCTGTCAGATGAGGATTGCGCCAAGGTGTGCTACTGTCTATCTATCCGAGTTTGTCGTGGTTAGTACAGCCTAACTACAGCCAGTAAATTAATTCGACTACGCTGGCTCGAGGAACTAGCAGATATCGGGCGTATTTTCTGCGCTGCGAATACTGGGGGAACGGAGACGGAGAGACGTCGGGGGAAGCGCAATTAGGTATATCAGAGGAGTCGAAAGATAAGTCACAAACACGTGTTGCGCGATATAATATAAATAATAATATATATATTATAGTTGGCGGCAACGTGCTGATCCCGATTGGGCGTATCCACCCTTTGAATTAATCTGACAGCTATAACCCAGTCCTTATATCGCAGCCTTTCCCTCTCCTCGTTCCTCCATCCTCCCCTCCTCCAAGCGTACCTGCTGCTGATCTATGCCCAATATCCTCAATCTCAAATTCAAAGTCGGTTGCTATTGCGCGCAGCAAGCAGCTTTCATGACTCAACCATATGGTGTCTTCTAGGGCAACAAGTCTTTCGTCGCGTTCAGCAATCTCAATGATACCGAATCTCTAACGAAGACCTGGAAGGTGCGTGCTTTCATATATCGTTATCTGTATCGTCTACTCATATGTACTCTTGTCGACTAGGTCTGTACTAAGGTTGCCAGCTTCCTCGAGCAAGGACAAAGGCTCGAGAACCTGAGCTGGAGGTTATGGCACCTTCAGAACCTTATGGTCGACACCGATAACGCCAAGTCGAAGCGGGAATTCAGGAAGCTCTCCAAGTGCATGGGAGACAAGCTCGACAAAGAGAAGGGAAGGTAATGACTTGTCTTCACCATGCCCGGAACCCTCAACCCTAACAAAATTTGATTTCCTATAGGAGCATCGAGGAACTTGAAGCGCCCGACTTCAGGCGAAATCATTCCACAGATATGATTCGACAACGCGCCGAAGAAAAGGAGCGTAACCGCGAGGCCAGCCAGCACATTCCAGGCACTATCAAGCGAATGCAATTTACTTTCAGCGTCGATCAACCCACCCCGGCTGTTAGCCAGACAGTCAAGAAGCCTGACTTGAAGCCCTCTCCGGAGTTCTCGAAGCGTCCGAGAAATGCTGCGCGTGTCTCTGAACATGCTGTGGAGGGTGATCACGACTCCCACGACCATCACGACAAAGACATCTCTTTGACTCAACGCGGCCGTAAGACCCAAGGCGGCGACCTGTACACCTCGAACGAAGTTCTCAAGTTCCCCACCCTCTTCTCTTCCGACTTCGGCCCTTCGGCCCTTCTTTATCCTACTCCAACCACCACCAATAGCTTGAACTACGGCGAGGGCCTCAACTCCAGTGCCGCTAACGACGGGTTTAGCATTGTCCGTCCCACTATCGAGCTGCCCCTGGATGAGCTCCTCGCGGACTCTGCCGATAGCCCTGACTGGGCTGCTTTTGTTGCAGCCCATTCCGCATCATTATTCCCTATTCCTGCTCAAGAACAACAAGATGTCATAATGCAACCACCTGTATCCATAGTTCCTTCTTCGACTCAGTCTTCCTCACCTTCTAGCCATGCCAGCGACGACGAAAATAGTAATGACAGTGACGATGAAGCTAGCGCCGATGAAATTGTTACCACCACTATGAGAAAGAAGGGCCGCCTTGCTCTGAAGGTCGCTCATCCGCAAACCGTCGCGCCTTCCAAAGTAGCTCCCATGGACCGATCCAATACACCAGTTGGGCGTCCAGCCCTTACCGTCCGCACCCAAGTCGGGCACAACACTCGTTCCTCGGGACCTGGCGCCACCGCGACGAGTCTGAACCCTGCTGTTCTACGCAGCGGCGGAAATAATTCGGCCCCTGGTGGTGTCAAGGCCGAGTGCTCGAATTGTGGCGCCACTCACACACCACTCTGGCGTCGCGGCCTGAACGACGAACTAAACTGCAACGCCTGTGGCTTGTATTGCAAACTGGTATGTTTTTTCCCCTCATTAGCTTGGTATCATCGAGGGGCTTATCGTCTGGTTTAGCACAAGCGACCTCGTCCGAAGAACATGCGCAGCAATCATGGCGAAGGCCGAGCCCAAGCAGCGCCTCGCCAGGAGGCTGTTGACGTCATGGGTATGTTGATGGCCCTCCAATTCGACGACACGATGCTGATTCCTAGGTCCAGCCCAATGCTACAATTGCCATACGACTGCGACGCCTCTCTGGAGGAAAGACGATGAAGGCAAGACTGTCTGCAATGCGTATGTCCGATCCCCTGTCCCCAGCTTTTATTAAACTTAACGGTACATTTTTTCTCATGAATTATCTAGCTGCGGCCTCTAGTATGTCTTTTGTTCGTTCCTTATCGAGCCTAGTATTCTAACGACTCCCCCCTTTCAGCTACAAACTTCACGGTTCTGCGCGTCCAATTTCCATGAAGTCCGATGTAATTCGAAAGCGCTCGCGTCACGATGCTCGTCGTGCTGGGAACGGCGTCTCTGAGACTCCTTCTGCTAGTCCAGGGGTTAGTCGTCGCGCCTCCCCTGTGGGGGATACTTCTCCGACCTTCGTACCTGATTCTACTTCGAACCAGCCCCGAATCCTGGACTTCACCGACGACAACGAGCTCCACGCCGTCCAGACGGAGCTGATGCACACCTTCTCTCAAAGCACGAATCATAACCTCGGTTTCATGGGACACCAGTACACTAGCATCTTCCCTGGGCCATATCATCCAGATTCCATGCCTCAGTACACTATGGACAACGTGCTCCCCTTCTCAACGGCAGACATGTCCGACCACGAGAGCCAGTCAATGAGCCCCCGCTTGAACAAGAGACGCAGAATGAGTTCCGACTCGGCATCCGAACCTCCTTCGTCCGCCGTTTCTTACAGCTCGTTCAACGACGGGTACAACAGCGCTTCGTCAGCTACATCCCATCGCTCTTCCATGGACTACCCATTTAGCTTCTCACCGGCAAACTTTGGGAATCCTGCGGGCCTTCGTGGGTCTGGGAACGCTTTCTGGCACCCACCCATGCTCCCCCAAGGCGATAACTCCCCTCGAGGCTTCCATCCCCCCATGCTACCCCCTGCCGAAGACTCCTCCATGGACTACCCCCACCCTCCGATGTTACCACAGGACGAAGATGCCCTCTTCTCCACCTACTTGCATCCGCCCATGACTCTTCCCGAGGGTGAAGGTGCTTCCAATGGGAACATGAACTCGCATCAGCAACAGCAAATGTTCACCTCCGATTACGACGCAAACATGAGGCTCTACTAAGTTGGACGCTAGCCGTGTGGCTCTATCACCGGTCGATGCGCGGGCCGCTTTCGTATACGTATACGCATAACTTATTCGCCTAGGACCCACGACTATCTCTCCCTTCTCGCCTTCCATCTTCATTTCATTCCATTTTCTCACACGCATACATACTAGCATTGGGTTTCGTTGCATCATAGCTCACCACTTCCATCAGCGATCTATTGCCATCTTCCCGCCTCTGCCCGACACTTTTTCCGTGCTGCTATCCATTTGCTTCACATAGAGCTATTGTTCAACCACTTATCTCCTGCTCGTTCGAGGCTCATCCGCACAACTACATCGCTACCTCACGTCATCGATCCATCATATATCAAATATCCTTCTCCGCCCTATCGAAGTAACCAACAAATTGTACACCCCTTTGTGTTTTTATCTCGTTCATTTACTTGATTCTCCATCCATTCCACTTATCCATCCAAAAGCATTGCATCGTTCCTGCTCACGATTTCTTGTCTTCATGCGACGATTCAATTCCCCGTTTCTTTATCCATTATCTCCATATCTACTTCCCAGCAACGAAACGAAACAAACAATCTGTAGTAGCTACACGCTGTATACAAGAGATCTCGCGAAGGGCTGCGCGTATTCATGCCCCCGAATATATTGTTATTCTAATTTTGATCTCCATACCTGTGTGCGAGTTTGAGCGTTCAAACGTTCAATGGAAACGTATGGAATGAGGGATGATTGATTTGATGATGCCTGCCTTCCGACAGGCTAGAATTCTTTGCACCTTAGGCCTTATCTAGCATTCATTGGACACTTCAAACGTATGCAACAGCCCTGGGCGAAGCGCTTTCTTCTTGGAAGGGGTTGAGGGTATGCGAGTTTCGAGATAGCCCCAAGGACATGAAAGCGTCAGACGACGTGTTTCCTAGGCCTCAAGGCGTTCCTTCTTCTCTCACCCAGCCGAATAACATAAAACGCTCGGTTGAAAGTAGTGAGACTTCTACATGAGAAGATATATCCACTGAACACGTTAGGGTCGACGTGGAAGGGTTCGAATGCATATGCCCGGTGTTACTAAAATTAGGGCAGGGTGCAGTGGTCCTGTGTGGCACGTTCACGCGTTCAACAAACGTTCACGATCGAAATGCGGGTGAGAGCGCAGGCCTGCTCAGGCTCAGGCTCGTGTCTGCACAAAGGAAGCAACTAGGAAGTATCATCGTGTTTGGGCGTATTAGCGGAAAAGGGTGTCGGCGTCCGACGTTCATCCGCTCCGAAGTTGGCAGCCTCGGAGGTCGGATGTTCCAGCGGAACCAATCGTTGAGATCTTGCCCAGGCAGTCGCGAGGTGCGAACAACGATATTTCGCCGATATTAAGCGCAAGGGAAACGTCATCAACGTTCAGGACTACTGAGAATACAGCAGGATAGCAGTTGTTGTTACACGATACAGAGAACCAACTACCAGAGCTTCGCAGGATGATAGGAAAGCGGGAATTAAGAGAGATGTCCACCTATTCATAACCAGCCGCGAGCCATTCGATGATCATGGGAGTGAGTTCCCCTAGCTTGGTTTCATTGACCAAGAAGTCCAAAAACATATCATCATGCACGCCTCCACGTTGAAGAACGAAGTCCAATTTCCCTTTGTATGTCTTCTTCAGCTTCTCGTTGAACGCCAGGATGTCGTCCCTCAAGCACTCCTGACTACCTGCAGTAATCAGGATTCTGTCGACGACTCCGTCCATGTTCTTGAACCAATCGTCTGGCGCTTTCAGTGCCTCAACGTATCCACGCTTGTCCACGGGCACGTCAGCGAGTACATAACCACCCCATTCACGTAGGTTCTTTGGGGAGATGATGTCGGAGTTGGCGTGCTTGAGGGTGGACTCGCTGTCAGCGGTGAGGGACACCCATGGAGAAATGGTGTACGCTCCACGCAAAGGCTTAGAAAGCTTCAGAGGCACCACAGATTCGATTGGGCGGAGGGCGTGCAGAAGGACCTGGAAGATGAGATTACCACCGGCAGAGTCTCCTGCAAGATGGATATTCTCAGGTTTGACACCTTGAGAAGTGAGGTAGTTGATGGCTGCAACAGATTGCCGTAACGGAGTTGGGAATGCAGCTTCTGGGATCAGCGCTGTAGAATGATTAATGTGTTGGCCATGCGTCGGTGCGAAACTTTACATATCGCTTACTGTACGTTAAAATAGCCACACCAAGGTCAATGTTGGAGCGCGCCTTCAGCTGCTCTTGAACATGCCTCCAGAAATAGAACGACGCGTCTGTGGCTGGGCCAAGGAATGCTCCACCTATTGACAAGAATGTATAAGTAAGCTGTGTAGCAAGCTGTGATTTCCGGAAGCATTTCTTACCGTGCAAATATAGCAGGACATGATCCGTTCGCTTTGGACCAAGCCATAGAAGGCGCGCGTCACTGCCGATGTCTTCTTCAACCGCTGGTATGTTCAGTTTAGCGACTGTGCTTCTGTAAGTCGTTAACGTTGTCCCCATCAGACTCTGGAGCTGTGGGACTTTCAACCCAGCGGCCCAGCGGAACGCTTGGTCCCCGAGCACACGACGCCATGTCTTGTGTTTGTTGTACCACACGAACGGTGAAAAAATCAACGAGGAAACCAGGATTATAGCTATGTTCCGGTAAAACTAAGCGCTGAAACATGGCAATGGAAGGGTCGAAGAAGAATAGCTACGCACGAAGTTTAGCGAATTGAAACGCGATTTCGACTACATCAAGCGAACCAATATCGCCATACTTTCCTGGCACGATGGAGGTCATGGTTGGTCGATAAGGGGGAAGTGTGAGAGGCTAACCAGCCGTGTCTTACTTTATACCATGCTTGGGTGAGAACGAACGACAGGATGATGGGAAGTCACCTTGAAAGAGCCATGGGAAATATCGCGGCGCTCGGCAGCGACGGTTCCCTCTATGGAGGACGCGGAGCATTGCTTAATTCAATGCAGAATCACAGCTTCCTGGTGCGGCAACTTCTGCCAACCTTGGTCAAACTGAAGGCCGAACAAATATGACATCTAGCCGCACACTGGCCGCACTTCGACGTGATCCCGAAGCTTAGAACTGAATACAGAAAGCTTGAGCACGCGGTTCATGCACATGGCCGAAGGCTCTAGGATATGTGACTTGCCTTAAGCGTCGATTTACTGAAGGTGTTCTATTTCAGATTGTGCTGTATATCACTTTTCCACTACCGTTGCCAGTGTACCATTGAGCGCGCAGTACTTCAGTCCCAGTCAGTGGTGACAGGTGGTGATCTGTTGGTGTCGGTTCAAATGGTTCCTGTAGGCGTGTGTGGGTCACTGTCGGCGTCAACCTACCCATACGCGATGTACCAGTCATCTGGAAGGCTACTCTGATTACCTGTGACCATGTAGCTATGACTAGGTGCTTGTTTATTGCTCTTTCCCCATATTTGAAACTTCTTCCCACGAACCTCATCCATGTCATGCACGAACTTTCGCTATCGATTCTTACGATCAGGCTCACTTCTTCGCGTCATGACCAATTCACCCTCTTCATATGAGAATTGGACCAGGGAGGAGCTGATTGCGCGCCTCGCGCAGCTGGACGACTCGCCGAAGCTGAATACAGCTACTGCAGCGTCTTCCAAAAAGATACCTGACAAACCATTCAGTTTCGCGTCATACTCACGTCGAAAGATCGCGCTAAAGTTCTGCTATTCTGGATGGGAATATAATGGACTAGCACATCAGCTTGGTCCGACGCCGTTACCGACCGTTGAAGGTACGCTGTTCGATGCCTTAGCTCATGCAAGGTTGATCGATTCCAGTGCTGGCTTCGAGGGGTGTGGCTTTGAAAGGTGTGGAAGGACGGATAAAGGGGTCAGTGCAGCCGGGCAGGTGGTGTCACTGTGGGTGCGCAGCGCGCAGAAACATGAACCCTCTCCTACAAAGGCCGCTACGGGTCCTCCAGAGGTAGCACATGACGCAGAGTCGTCCAATTTACTGGGGGATTTTGGAACATTTGACGACGATATCGTAGAGACGTCCAACACCAGCATTGCTCCGGTCGCTGATACACCAGAGTTACGCTACGTATCTATTCTCAACCGTGTCTTACCTCCAACGATCCGCGTACTCGCCTGGTCCCCCGTACAAGACGATTTCTCCGCTCGTTTCAACTGCAGATACCGCCACTACAAGTACTTCTTCAGCCCCACCGGCCTCGACTTATCCCTGATGCGCGAGGGCGCGTCACGTCTCGTAGGAGAGCATGATTTCCGTAACCTGTGCAAGCTGGATCCCGCGAAACAAATAACGAGTTTCAAACGGCGGATAATTCGGGCAGACATTTCACCAGTATGCGATGGGATGTATGTGTTTGACTTGGTTGGAACGGCATTCCTGTACCATCAAGTGCGACATATCATGGCGATACTGTTCCTGGTTGGAACTGGTATTGAGCGCCCGTCTGTCGTGACGGCGCTGCTAAATGTGGCCTCTGGTGCGGAGACGGATCCCTCGCTATTGGAAGTGGTCGACAGAAAGCCCGAGTATCAGATGGCAGACGGGTTGCCACTTATGCTCTGGGACTGTGGGTATTCCGAAAACGATGTGCAATGGCAAACCGATTCGGAGGCGAATTTGTACCACGAACTCGATTCAATTCTTGCGCGATCCACGGTCCACAATGTCTTAGACTCTCATTTCCTTGAAGCTGCAGCGCAATACCATCCTCCCCCGCCGCAACCCTTCCCACTCTCGACCACAGGGGTGGATATTAGCAGTGGATCGGAAGCGTTCAATATTCCTCTGGGTGGCGGGACGTCGAAACGAGTAGTGACGTATGTGCCGTTGTTGGAACGGAAGAGGCTAGAATCGGTGGAAGTGGTGAATGAACGGTGGCGTATTGGGAAGGGAATGAGAAGAGAGGAGCGGCGGCGAGAAGTGGAGGAGGAATCATCTTTGACGTGAAGCAGCTGGCGCTTGCTTTGGCCCCGAACCTCGCTATGGCCATGGCATCGGGGGGTTATCGTCGTGCTCCGTGCGTCTTGGTATCCGTCGGGGTTACCAATGATTGCGTCGGTGTATCTTTCACACTCGACGACATATTACAGACTCGACCTTGGACTGACGACCTATCTTGTTACAAGATAGAAATACGTTGTTGACTGTGGTTGGGCTATATCACATTTTACGTCCATACACTCAGTTACCGGTTTGCCAGCCACTACTTATCAATCAACAAGATTCTGCTCAACGCTTCTCAGAACTGCATTTGCAGTCACGTTTTCGTACTCAGGGGCTGTGGGCTGGTGAGCTCGGCGGTGTCTTGACCGTTCTTGGCTCTGGCTTTTACTTTCACTCTCTTCGTTCTAATCCGCCGTCCCCCATAATGCAGGCTATTCTCCTTCTCGCTTTTCTATCGTCACTCGTTTCAGCGTTCGATTACACCGTAGGAGTTGGTAAAGATGAGAGAACCGGGTAATTGCTCACCTGATCCATGTTTCTTTTCGAGGCCGTGCTAAAAATGCGAAATTGTTCGTAGGAAGAAAGGCATGGGCTTCGACCCCTCATCAATTCACCCCCAGGCTGGAGATTCCATCGTTTTCGAATTTCGAAGCGGAGCACATAGCGCTGTCCGTGAGTCGCAAGTTTTCCCTCCGGAAGTGCTGTCTGGACTTCGAAAGCTCACAACTCGTTTCCGCCGAAATAGAGTCCACTTACGACAACCCGTGCACGCCCTTGGAAGGTGGATTCAACTCTGGGGTTATCACTGTGCGTGGAACGCTTTTCCTTGCGGTTCTATTTCTGTCTCACTCACATGATGTTCTGGCAATTGAATCGTCCCTATCGCACTAAATTACGGTCACCAGGTAGCAGACAATCTCGAGGTCGATGCACCCGGTCTCCCACAAATCCGGCTTCTCGTCAATAGCACTGAACCCTTATGGTAAATCTGTCTCTCGGCGTGCCTGCGTAGTCTCTCCCATCAACCAACTTCCCCCTTCTCTCTTCTGATGTAGGTTCTTCGACCAAGCTGGCGGTCTCTGCCGTGAGGGAGCTGTACTATCTGCGAACCCCACATCCACGCAGACAGCTGGAGGCTTCGTAGAGAATGCTTCTCGTGCCCCTGCTTCTCCTCCTCCAAGCTCGTCTACCTCATCTGACCCCTCATCGAGCACGGGATCTACCTCCACGTCCACAGGCGAAGCAGCACCAGCCCAATCCTCTGGTTCAAACACCGGGTACAGAGATGCCGTTTCTGGCGCAGCAGTTCTCTTCGGTTTAGTGATCGGTCTTTTGTAATGTGCTCTATCTATCTGCCTGTAGCACTTACCCGTCACTCGTTACTTCGCGGACAATAATCATGGACTGTTTATATTCGGAAGCTTCCTCCCTGAGAATCCTGGTTTGACTTGCAGGTTTCCTGATGCACGGGTCGTAGCAGGCACAGATATCCGAACATGGGGGGTACGTTCACAAATACTTCTCGCATTCTCGAGTGATAACGTACATGTGTCTGATGCTGTAGTCACAAATTTCTATTGTGCATTACGAACAACAAAGCACTCGCGATTTCTGCATTGAACTAGTGCTTGCTATCTCCGCTCTTCGGTTTCCATACATCCTAGGCTGCTTCACCGAGAGGAAGTTGGTAGGCCAGAAGGGGGTTCTGCACGGAAGGGAACTCAACTCCTCACTCCGGAGTTGACTTTTTTGTGTAAATTGTGCGAAGGGCCAAGTCAGGCAGGAATCTCGCTCCTTAACAACAGAGTCTTATCAACAGAAGCTGGTTCTAGTTTTTCCTCTGAGTATATTATTGTTAACAGTTGTACTCTCCCAAGCCGATAAGGCATGGCCGCTAGGCCAACATGATATTCTGTTCTCACTTGCCTTCTAAATCAGGAATGCCTTGAACACACTTGATCTATCGCAGCTAGTTGCTTCTTCCGTAGAAGTATACGACCAAGTCTATATTCTCAGATAGCAGCGACTGTCACTTTTGGTCCGGCGCCTATTATAGACTTAAACTCCATCTATGTTTAACGCACTTCCCGAAGAATTATTGACGAATATTCTGCGACACTTGGACCATCCATCCCTACTAGCTTGCCGTCTGGTAAGCTAGCCTTCGTGGTTCATCAATTATCCATGATCGACTTATTTAATACGCACCGTCGCAGATATGCCACAAAATCAACAATGTAATCCAGTCTTCTGCGGAGCTCCAGTACTACATTGAGCTGGGCATGGATGGGTTGGTAGATTGTGCGGCTTCATCAACCCCGTACTCGGACCGATTGGCCACTATCATTCGGCGGCGCCACGCTTGGGCGGCGATGGAATGGAATGACACCGTATCTGCACATCTTCCAGGAGAGTGTTTAGCATATGAGCTTGTGGCGGATGTGCTTGCCAAGCTGACAGAAGCGCACGAGTTTGTATGCGTCGAGCTGCCATCCATGCCCAGAGCCGCAGATACGGGTCAGATGGATGCCAGTTCTATCGACACCTGGGATCTTCCTTTCGCCGCCAGAGACTTCGCTATGGATCCTACCCAGGACCTTGTCATATTCTTAGAAGATACGCGGATGTGTGTAAAATTCGCTCAATTTGCGGTCGTTCCAATATTGACCTACGAGGCTTGTCATTTTAGTCCCGTCGCGTCGGAGAAGTCAAGAAATACCCATTTGTACATTTACTCCATGGCGACCAAAGAGCCGCACCAACTTGCGCAATCCCCGTGCCTAGTGATCAACGGCTCAGAATCAAAGTCCTTGGTCCACCCCTTCGTTGGGCACCCCTTCATCATATGTGCTTTACTGCAAATTGCAGAGGACGTTGTGTTGATTCAATATACCACCCTTGCTGCCGAGTCTGACCACATCCGCCTGTGGAACTGGATGACCGGCGATCTATGGCTTGTAAGTGACCCGCATTCCACACTGATTGATATCTCATTCTTGTTTCGGTAGACCGAGGACTATTCTATGACTTGCGGTGGTTGCGGGCTTCTGTCTGCACGATCCTTCATGCTCCCCTCACTCAAAGGGTGTGGTTCAATACAAATCTATACCCTTGAGTTCTCCAATGACTCTCGAACCCCACGCTCCGAGCTCAAGGCTACGCTACTCCTCCCCTCCTCGACCCCCGGCCTCTCGCTGCGCTCCTTCACCTCTCATTCACCGCCCATCGTTGCACGGCCCCTTCAATCCAAAATGGCTTCCCCCGCAGCGGAATCTCACATCCACGTTATGTCAGTAGCATACAACGCGCAGTTTGGGATTAGATTCCGTTTGTTTGTCCCCAATCGCGTCCTGCTTTCTTACGCCGCCGTGGCTCCTGGTCACGCACCCATGCTGGTTCCTTGGGACACCTGGGGCCCGGACAACACGAGAATCATGGAACAAGGGGACACCTCAACTTGGCTGAGGTGTGTGATGTCTCCTTAGTTCTACCTACCGCCATACTAAGAGGTGCGCTTCTTTGATAGGTTTGTACACGGTACTCGCGTCGTCGCGGGACCACCGGTGTCACGTATCCCTCCACTCGAAGCCCCAACCTCCCAAACAGTGCTGCAGCTTTACGACTTCAATCCGCATTGTCGCCGACTTCACTCATCCGTCCAGCCCATAAATGGCGCCAAGGCCGAGTTGCAACCAGAAACAGTAGTGCGAAAAGGATTGGCCTTTGCTGAAACGGTCACCACTCGATTGCCATATAGACGAGTATTGCATCGATTTGACAAGAGGTATACGTCGTTTTTCATCGACGATGAGAGGTTATTGGCCCTGGAGGTGAGTGTCCTACCCAGCTTTCGTTACACAGTTACTCACTGCATATTGTAGCATACTCCTCCTAGCGGGCGCGATCTCAATAATATTGATATCTATACTTTCTAGTCGTTCATCAGGGAGTCGATCTGACATGGATTGAACGATATACGACGCAACTGGAGGAGCAGCTACGAAATGGAGTGGCAACAGGGCGGACAAGAACATGAGATGAATAGTTGAATGGAGGGCGCAGTCGTATTGGCACGGGGACGAGGGTGCCTCTGTGTTGCGAGCGACGAGGGCGCTCATCACCGTCGCACTTGGAGGTAGAAGCGTGGACAAGGCTGCCTTTGGATTCAGTGCAGGTCATCAGACGTGGGGGATTGTGTTGTATGTATATCTTGTCGAATGTAACCCGATCCAAACTGAGTGTTTGTGCTGAAGGCTGCGTGAATGCCGGAGTGGTTGGGGCCTTAAGCTCTCATACCTCTTCTTCATTGGGCTCCCTTGTTCTTCTGGCTTTCCATATCCCCCTCCAAAATCCGTGGCAAGGATTCATCGGCTTCAGTTAGAAGACCTCCATCTTAATCTTGCAGTTGAATCCCAAGGGCAATTACGAGTGGTATACTAATATGAGATAAGGAGATTCATCCACATTTCATCTATATGCTAAAGTCTCTGATCCATATACTTTCCTTCGTTATTGCAAGGTTAGGCTCGAGCTACAAGTTAGTCGGCCCGATAATGCAGACTATGGGCGCTTACTAGATAATGATCAGCACACAATATTAGAGCCAATCTACGAGTGCTGCGTCCTGTATCGTCACCCGCACCATTGAAAAGTCTGATACATAAAATCACCAATTAGTATGAACGACGATTGTTACATAATTCTCGACTAAAGGTGCGTTCCTTAGAATCCCTTTGACTCGGTCACTCCTTTCAAAGTCAGGGGCACGTGCTTGACGCCATAAAAGAGAGCTTCACCGATCGGACTCAAGTACAATCCTTCATCGCATTCACACCCAAGTGTCAAGCCACTGCATTCTCATTGATCCTACGATGTCCAAACCATCGACGCCGACGCCATCAAATACGTTACTTCTTCGAAGGCAGCTGCAAGAACTTACCAAACGACCAGTAGAAGGATTCTCTGCAGGTATGCGAGAAACACATGGCGGATCGATGGCGTGAACTAAGCTATTGGCAGGCCTGGTTGACGACAACGATCTGTATGAATGGGAGGTCATTATCATTGGGTACGCGATAAATGACTCCTCATAGATTCCCCTCGCCATAACATCTCACGCTCCGTCTCAGCCCCCAAGACACGCTCTAGTAAGGGGTACTCAGCTGATTGCCAACATCTGTTCCTGAAAGGATGTGCTTTGCTTTGCAGTGAAGGAGGGTTCTTCAAAGCGCGGTTATCATTCCCGCCTGAGTTCCCCCTCTTACCCCCAAAGATGCGATTCATCACACCGATGTGGCACCCCAACAGTGAGGGATGGTCTCCCCCATATGTATACCGTACTGATACTCGAATACTTAGTCTACGCCGATGGCACCGTTTGCGTTTCAATCCTGGTAAGCTGCTCCATCTTTCCAAATCAGCGAACCCTTACCGCTCTACCTCAGCACGCCCCCGGTGACGATCAATACGGGTACGAAGATGCCGGAGAGAGATGGATGCCTGTACATACAGTGGAGTCCATCGTGCGCACACTTTCTGATCTCTCCGTATACGATGTTCTTGACGCAATATGTGTAGCTTGTCAGCGTAATTTCGCTGCTATCGTCCGACAAGCCGAATCTCGACAGCCCGGCTAACGTTGATGCTGCGAAAGAAGTTAGAACAGACTTTGAAGGTCCATACCGTTCCTAAGCTCTTACAATCGCCACTGACGTTACGCCCTCAGGTTACAAGAAGAAAGTACGAAGGTTGGTCCGCCGAAGTGCGGAGGAGGCCTTTGATTGAGCATCGGCTTTTCCCATTTTGTTTCCCCCCCTTCTACCATCTCGCTTTCTCGTTAATAGTTAATTCACGTACGTTCGGGCTCTAGCTGTCCATTGCTTTCTTGTACTTTCAATGGCTGTAGCGGCTCAGGGCTAATGCTATTTATAACTCATAATCCAATGTCGGCGGATCCCGAAGACCACGTGAGCGCCTTACTGTGTCACGGGACAAATAATTAGTATCGCGGCGCGACTCCAGCCACGGCTCCGACCACAACTCTGTCAGTAGCCACGACCACCGCGAATCAGTCGCGACTCGCCGCACTCAGGATATCTCACTACAAAACGCACTGGCGGTTGGGAGATTGCTACCTACCCCGTTAGCAAATGGACAAAACCAGGAAGCGTTCGAGTCAGTGCCTCTTCCTTCTCAACTCCGTGTACTTGTACTTACAGGCAACAGGAGAGCTGATATCCGTCCCTGCTCCCATGGGTAATTATTACTCCCTTGCGATCTGTGTTCTATCGATGACGTCGAGTCAGAACCCGATTCCGACTCTGACTTCAACCCCGGAGCATATGTATACGAGACTAAAGCCAAGGTGAAGCGCAGCAATGGGAGGAAGAGAAGAAAACTTGCCAGCGATACCGAGTCAGAACTCTCCTACAAGCCCAGTCAGTACCCTTTCCTTGGTCCCGACTATGTTACTCACAGTAAAATATACAGAATATACGCCGAGGCCAACCGCATCGCAGAATGTTCTGCTGCAATACTTAGGTGCGGGATATTGAGCTTGTACATTAGTATCTGACTGACACGCTCACTTAGGACGTGACCTTGATTTGTCGTCCGACGACGACGGGCAAGTTGCGGACGACGAAAATGGGCCTGCGATGGAAGAAGAAGACGATGTTGACCCTGCGGATAGCGTCGTTCCATCATCTGAAGCGGATTACTCTCCAAAGCTATCGCGGACGTTTACCATCCTCCAGAAGCCTCCGCCCCCGCCCGTGCCTGTTGTCGAGTTGGCTGCGAGTAGCCACACAGAAGATGACTCGGTGACAGAACCCGATTCGGGCGACGAAGGCCCGCCGCTGCCTGATATCTCTACGTACAGGAAACCTGATCCGGAGGCGTCTGTCACGGAAAGTGATTCTGGTGACGATGAAGCTCTAAGCAAGCTTGAGCCAGGTGACACCACTTCCTGCTCTGCGCATCTCAGTCATCTCAACCACCTATGCAGTCCCGTCGATAGTTTCTCCTGCCAGCAAGCCTGACATAGAAGAAGACGCGAAACCTGACGAACCTCGAAAGAACCTGGGCCCTCGTCCGAACTTCCCCATTCCCGACGGGCAGTCTGCCCTGGGCCCATTGATTCTCGATGAAGAGCTGGAGGTCAAAGTGCCGCCGTCGATCAACACGTTCCTCCGAGAATATCAGCGTGATGGAATACGGTTTTTCTATGACAGGTACAAGGAAGACCGCGGGGGCTTATTGGGCGATGATATGTGAGTTGATACCATACAACGTACGTTCAATCCATGATCGTTCTGAATGTACGTATATCCTCAGGGGTTTGGTAAGTTGGTAAGGATGCTGGAAATGCTCATAGAAGTCGCTGACGAGTGAATGCGCTGTTGGTTCACAGGGTGAGTGTCGTTCACCCTCCTTGAAAGCATCCCTAACGTCCGTACGAAGGTAAAACTATACAGGTCATCTCCTTTCTATCCGCAATCATGGGCAAGCACGGTGACAAGGCACGTTTGATTTGATACATCTCGCAATTGCTTTTACTCACCCTTCGCTCATACTATGTTTTATGTTCCACGTTCAGCGCGACCGCAGACGCCGGTGGCGCCACGTTTCCCAGCTCCAAGACGGTGCGCAGTGGAAGAAACACAGAAAGCTACCACCCGCCAATGCAACGTGGCCAACGTGCTTGATCATTGCGCCGAGCTCGGTGGTGCCGAATTGGCAAAGGGAATTTGAGACTGTGCGTGGTTGTGATATCTATTTCGGAATGGAGGAAATGCTGACTGGTGTCGATGATCATTGCCATCGTTGGTGTGTTGCTATCATATTCTAACAGTGGGGTTACTTTGAAGTTGGCATGTTTCATGGGACGCCCGCAGAGCAAGAAGTTGCACTCCACGACTTCGAACTCGGACGCTTGGATGTCGGTAAGTGCTTACGGACAACTTACGCCCATAAAGACGCCTACTCCTACTCCTACTCACTGCACCTTTCTTCAGTCTTGACGTCTTTCGATCTCGCGCGCCGGCACATCGACAAGTTGGACACTCTCCCGTGGTCGTGCGTCATCGTGGACGAGGCGCACCGCCTTAAAAGCATCACGTCCAAACTGACGCAGGCGTTCCACCAGTTCGCGTGCCCGCGGCGCATCGGGCTCACAGGCACCGCGATACAAAACTCGTACGATGAGATGTGGACGATCCTGGATTGGACGAATCCAGGACGTCTAGGGACGCGGAAACAGTGGAAGGTCCTGGTGGCCAAACCTCTGGCGGTGGGCCAATCGTCGGGTTCGAGCGAGGAACAGCGGGCAAACGCGCTGGTGAGTTGTCGAGCACACACTGCACACTTCTTGGCGGGTGATTGAATCAAGTAGTCGGTAGCTCTTATTTTGAGGGACAAGATACTGCCTAACTTCTTTCTGCGGAGGTAAGGATACCCCTTATTGACTCGATGTAAATTCTGACGCCCCGCTTGTATTCAGGACGAAGGAAATCATTAAACACCAGGTATGTTCGCTGCCTACACAAGGGTACAAGTCCAGCACTGAACTCATCCCGCACTCCTAGCTTCCCAAGAAGATCGACGAGGTCGTCTTCTGCCCTTTGACCGAAGTTCAAATTGATGGTGGGTACTCGCGCTTGACAGTGCGGTTTGCTCGCTCACAACGCACACCCACCCCCCTCCCACAGTGTACAAGCGTTTACTTGCTATGGAGCCGGTACAAAATCTCATCCGGAAAGATGAGATGTGCCCCTGTGGTTCTCAAGAAAAGTGAGTCAACCTACGCCTACGGGAGGGTTTGGACATCTCCAACTTGTGTGACATTTCTAGGCGGAAGGATTGCTGCTTCCCCTTCGCCGCCGGCGACCTGTTCAAGTTCATGTCCGTCCTCATCAAGCTCGCGAATCACCTCGCCCTTATCCTTCCAGGGCCCGATGATACGCCAGATCAGGTTTATTCCTTATTTACGTTCCCTTTGCTACGCTCTATCTGACGCCGCTCATAGCTGGCCCGCAACAGAGAGCTCGTGGCTATCGCCTTCCCCAAGAAAAATGCCCCGAAGCATGTAACCGCCATGCTGCAAGAGAAATACTGTGGCAAGTGGCGCGTGAGTAACACGTCGCTTGCTTCCATCGTGGGCTCACCAAATGGACGATTGATACTAACGATCCGACGATTGTCCAGGCCTTGGAGATGTTGCTGACAGACTGGCGCAAGGACCGTACGAATAAGGTCCTCATTTTCACGAAGTCGGTGAAGCTGTTGACGATGTTGGAGTTTCACCTGAATAATCGCGGTGCGTTCCCGTTCCCTGAGCCTTCGCTTTCTGGTATTTGAGTATTGAGTATTGGGGCCTGTGTGTAGGCTTCGGGTATGTCAAGCTAGAAGGGAAGACACATAGCAAAGATCGTATGGCTGTCATTTATGTGTCCATGAGTATTAGCATTGCTGACCATCGTGAATAGGCATGTCCATCATAGATCAGTTTCAGCAAGACCCAGATGTTTATATTTTCTTGGTGTCTACTATGGCAGGTGGCACTGGCTTGAACCTTACTGGCACGGCTAAAGCTCCTTCCTGTGGAGAAATCTTATTGACTTTAGTTCGTTTTAGCCGCAAATAAGGTCGTAGTGTTTGGTGAGCCTTTTTGTTCAATCAATATTCATTCGCTCAGTCCTGAGCTCATATAATCGTTGCTGCAGACCCCAATTGGAGTACGTATGAGTCTATGCTTCGTTCTTGGGCAATTCTCAAGTATATGCATATGCAGACCCTGCGCATGATCTCCAAGCGATGGATCGCGCGTATAGGTTCGGTCAAACCCGCGACGTTCACGTTTATCGGTTGCTTGGAGCTGGATCCATTGAGGAACTCATATACGCTCGTCAGATATACAAGCAGCAGCAAATGGCGATCGGCTATCAAGCAAGCGTACAAACTCGGTGCGTTGTAACCCCCCCTTTTATCCCCAATTTACCTGAGTCCTCCTAGGTTCTTTGAGGGAATTCAAGGAGATACTACGAAGCAAGGTGAACTCTTTGGGATCAAGAATATCTTTAAGCTGCACGAGCATACTTTGAGCACTAAGACAGTGGTATGGCCTGCGCTTTTTGTCACGTTGTACAAGGATTCGTTACTTACTGGGCTCTAGATCGAGAGAGCGTCCATTGCTGAATTTGACTGGGCCATGGCCAATCTCAGCGGCTCCAACTCTGGCAAAAAGTCCAAGGCGGGTGATGAGTTGACTGCTGATGCTGGTCAAGACGCAGTGAGTACTGTGCCAGCTAGCTAATTTTCTCGTTACTCAAGAGGATGTGTAGGGTGACCTGCGAGGGCTAGGGGCACTCCTCTTTGACGAGCGTGAGTCTAAAGAATGCAGATGGCGCGTGTGTCAAATATGACACTGATTCATTTTGAAGATGTTCCTGATATTTCCAACTCGGAAACCGCGATTCAGAAAACGCTGAGCACTGTAGGTGTCTACAGCCACAAGAACGATGAGATCCTCGCAAGTAGCAAAATAGAGGAGGCGCGGGTGCTCAATGCTTTGAAGGTACGCGTGCACACATCTACTCTGGACATTACTTGACATTTCGTAGGAATCCAAACGCAGGAAGCGCGCCAGAAAATCTGCAGCGAAAGGTGAGCCAGAGAAGGCCCCCGAACCTGTGTGGCCCCCGAAGCGTAAACATCATAAACCCAAGCCAACGCCTCAGGAACTGTAAGTGCATGGAGTGTCGAAGATGTGTTGTTGGTTTCCGCACACTCACGAATCACTATTTACTCCACAGCATCACATCAAGACAAGAGGCTCTTCTGGAACTTAAATATATCGAGCGCCCTGACCAACTGCCAGAATTTGCCCTCGAATTGTAATGTTCCGTTCATCCCTCATCTGATTATGCATCTAAACATATCTTCCTGTGTAGTGCTCGCACCTCTATCGAGGATCAAAACGCACTAGTAGCGAAGCTCGATCGGCACACAGAGAAGAAAGCAAGGACTCATCAATGAGCAAACTTCTCTCTTGAACGTTCTATATACCACATTCACATATACCATAATCCTTACAGTTGTATTCCTTGATCTGTAGTCTGCGTGAATGTAGAGTAATAAAATGGAAGTTGTTTGTGAACGCATTAGCGGCTGCGCGAAGTGGAAATTTCCAATTACGGTATTTCCGTCGTTGTCCATCCCGCTAACGATATCGCGAACGCAACACGTACACGTACCTCCACCCCGACAAGTATGACTACTGGTAGACCGTCAGACTCACCATGTCCGTTAGCTACGTTCTTTGCCGACCTTGAGCTTGATCGCTCACTTGTGAATCACGATCCATAGCCGCGCCTCAGGCTCCAGAAGTCTCCAATGACGGAAACGAAATACATGCAGGGCCACCTACAGAAATAACACCCGAGACTGGTAAGTTGCTAGAATACTCGCCCCTCTTACCGGCCAGCAACATGACTGGTGTTCTCGATAGATCTGGCATCTTTGTCTCAATCTCAGTTATACGAGTTGAACCAGGTGCACATCGCTTTCGCTTGGCTGCGACTCCTCTATACGAATTTAGCTCATTGAATCTGAATCGTGATCGCAATGCAGAACCTGCTGGAGGATAGCGTGCCCACACGAGCTCTCATCGAAGACATAGCGCCAATGAGCGTGCTACGGGCCGAGTACGAGAACGGTTCACAGTCTTTCGTAAAGCAAATCGACAGCTTGGTGGCTAAAGGATTCGATTCCATCAGAAGGGCAAGAGGTCAGTTTGTTACCAATCGTTCACCTTTCTGTCGTTTATTCACGAAGTGCACAGGGGACGGAGACTGTTTCTATAGATGTGATTGTGCTTTAACCACCTACACTGTGTTGTTACTAATTCTCGTAACTTTACAGCTGTCGCGTTTGCTTATGTGGACAGCATGCTCAAGGCTGCTGATGTAGCAATAGCTGCTGCGAGCGCAATATCCTTGTTGGAGTCCACGTTCCCAATGCTGGAGCAAGCGGGCTTCCAGAAACTCGTCTTCGAGGACTTCTACGATGTGCTAGCATCGCTTCTGCAGAACATTGCCCAGGGTACCAATGACGGGAAATCACTTGACTCAAAGATTCTCCTTGCTTTCCAATCGCCTGAGAGCACGTTTACCCGTTTATACATTGAACGCATTTGCTCACTCTACATCCAGTCTCGAACTCTATCGTCGTATATCTTCGGCTACTAACGGTAACACTGGTTGTTCATCTTGGGGTTGGGGTTCGAACTCACGAGTCTTCAGTCAGCACGAATACGAA
The DNA here is from genome assembly GCF_014466165.1 of Pleurotus ostreatus. NCBI lineage: Eukaryota > Fungi > Basidiomycota > Agaricomycetes > Agaricales > Pleurotaceae > Pleurotus > Pleurotus ostreatus. The sequence continues at coordinate 1,172,662 of NW_023503164.1, read as the reverse complement.
CTGATCCCAACGAATACGCACCATTCCTCTTCCACCCCGAAATCGGCATCCAACTCGAGCCCAGAGAATTCTGTGAAGCGTTCGTCGAGGCCGTTGGGAAGGAAGCGGGTAAGGCAGCTCAAGCGCGTCTGACGATTTGGAATACTTACCGTTATGATGGTCGGGTATCGCAGACCACGTACAAATGACCGCACTCGCGCGCACTCTTCGCCTGAACCTGGACGTAGCGTATCTTGACGGACGTTCGGCTGATGGGCATGTGGACTTTGTTGAATTCAGGAACAGCGACGCGACGCCGTTGACCTTGTTGTATCGGTAAGTCCAACGCCTCTGCCAGTGCAATTGCAGCTCACAATTCGGTTTCCATCGTTCAAGCCCCGGGCATTATGATATCTTACTGAAATCCGGCAATGGTCGTGCATGATGTACTTATGTAGCTGTAAAGAGGAAAAGAGGATGCTCTGCGGAGTAACGTTGGCGTGGAAGGCATACACAGTATGTACTTTTCCTGGACAGTACTAGGACGCAAGGAGATTATGAGCAAATAATAAGAGTAGACTCGTTCCCCTCCAATAATATACGAGCACAATCAGATCTTCCATAGACTGAACGTGCCTCCGAGCGATCTTGTAAATGGCAGCCGTTTCTTGGTGACAGCCATCTCACCATTAACATTGCAGGCCGTCTACAGAAGTCTAGCTTTCTCTGCGATCGATCTTCCATCCTCCCCTCGGCCAAGTTTCTCTACTCCTCCTCCCATATTACGCGTTGAGTCGCAGTCACTTCCGAGTCGCGTATATAGGAACGACGCGAAGAGACGAGGGCGCTAGCGTAGATATTTATGTATACTCACTGTGCTTGAAGGACCAAGTACGTCGTTCGTGCACCGCCAGTGTTCACCAGTGTAGACAATGAGCGCGATCTGTAACTTGGTGGCAAGATAGGGAGCTTCGGGGCATGTACCGAGATACCAAGTTCGGGATTTTTATAAGCAACAAGCGACGCGACGCGTACCGAAGCAAGGTTGATATCGTCTCCTCCATCAAAGGAGTATGAAAGGGAAATCGGAATCGCGATCTGTAAAGGTTGACCTCGAGGACTAGAACAGACTCGAAGAGCGGGATGCCGTTAGTTCAGAAGCTCAACTCGGAATCCCGCACTGGTAGCTGAAAATAATTAGACCCATATGGCGTGGAGAGTCCCAAGAGTTTTGAGCATACGGGTCACGTCTATCTCAATGTCAGGAAGACGGGAAATAAGAACTGAGAAATACGTGAATGAAGAGTGCCGTGTGCGAGAGAATGTTTGTCCATATTTTGACCGAGCTCCTATTCAGAGATATGCTTGATTCTTTACCAGTTGCCCTCAAACTTCTACGATATCTATGTTATGACTGTCGAAACGCGCGACGACGAGTGGGACGAGGTCGAAAGGCCGAACTGGCGAGGGCTTGGTCTGACTGACCCGATCAAGAATGTGGAAGTAAGCACCAAGTGCGTCCGATTTCTTGTACTCATTCTATCTCACCGACGATTATAGGACAAATGGCTGCTGCTGCCTGCCTTCTTGAAGGTGAAGGGCCTGGTGAAGCAACATATCGACTCGTTTAACTACTTCGTGGACGTCGATATCAAGAACATCGTCAAGGCCAATAACAAAGTTACCTCGGACGTCGACCCTCGGTTCTGGCTCAAATACACTGACATAAATGTGGGCTTCCCCGAGAGGCCAGACAAGGACGCGATCGACAAGCGGATAACGCCGCACGAGTGCCGACTGCGAGACATCACATACAGTGCGCCGGTCATTGTCACAATTCAGTATACGAGAGGTCGAACGATCGTGCAAAGAAATGTAAACGTCGGGCGGCTGCCGATCATGTTGCGCAGCAGCAAGTGTGTGCTAACGGGACGCAGCGAAGCCCAGCTGGCGCGGATGACGGAGTGCCCTCTGGATCCAGGAGGGTACTTTGTAGTCAAGGGGACAGAGAAAGTGATACTTGTACAGGAACAACTGAGCAAGAATCGAATTATTGTCGAAACTGATCCTGTGAAAGGCGTTGTTCAGGCATCGTGTACCTCGTGAGTTCCCTCGGCCATAAGTACCCTCCTACGGCTGATCCAGGCTTGCAGGTCGACTCACGGCGGCCTGAAATCCAAGACGTACGTCGCGACGAAAAAGGGCAAAATATATTTGCGGCACAATTCGATTCACGAGGATGTCCCCATTGTTATTGCGCTCAAAGCTTTGGGGATCCAATCTGACAAGGAGATCTTGCTGCTGACAGCCGGCAACACCGAATCTTACAAGATGGCGTTCGCGACAAACCTTGAGGACGCCGCAAAGCTGGGCATATTTACCCGCCATCAGGCTTTGGAATATATAGGTACACGGGTGAAGGTGAATCGTCGAGTTGTGGGTCCTCGGCGTCCTGCATGGGAAGAAGCACTGGAAGCGCTTGCCACCATTGTTCTTGCCCATGTCCCCGTCAAAGGCCTCGATTTCAGGTCCAAGGCGATATTCGTGGCCACTATGACCCGTCGAGTCCTCATGGCCATGGATGACGAGAAAATGGTGGACGATCGAGATTATGTTGGCAACAAGCGCTTAGAGTTGTAAGTCCGGCAATAGTACATGTGAACAATCCTAAATCTTTCGTATTTCAGAGCCGGACAGCTTCTCGCGCTTCTTTTTGAAGATCTCTTCAAAACTTATAACACCAATCTAAAGTCGGCCATCGACAAAGTCCTGAAGAAGCCATCACGGACCAATGAATTTGACGCTTTTAATACCATGCAATTCCAAGGTGACCACCTGACGTCGGGGTTCGTTCGGGCTATTTCGACTGGGAACTGGTCTCTCAAGCGGTTCAAGATGGAACGCGCAGGCGTGACGCATGTCCTGAGCCGCCTTAGTTTCATTTCCGCTCTCGGGATGATGACTCGGATCTCCTCGCAATTTGAAAAGACCAGAAAAGTCAGTGGACCGCGTGCTTTGCAACCTAGTCAGTGGGGAATGCTGTGTCCCAGCGACACGCCCGAAGGGGAGGCATGTGGGCTAGTAAAAAACCTGGCGCTCATGACACATATCACCACCGATGTGGAAGAAGAGCCTATTATTCGGCTGGCATTCATGCTGGGCGTCGAAGGTATTCCCCGGCTTATTTTGGGACAAAGACAAGTAATTCTCACTCCGATTTGGTTTAGATATCAGCCTGGCAACAGGGACGGAGATATACGGCCCTCATACATTCGTGGTTAACGTTAATGGTACTATAATTGGGATCACGCGCTACCCCTCCCGTTTCGTTACTAACTTTCGGAAGCTGCGGCGAGCAAGACGGCTGAGCGAGTTTATCAGCGTCTACATCAACCACCACCACAAGGCAGTACATATTGCTAGTGATGGTGGACGGATTTGTCGTCCAATGATCATAGTCGAAGATAGCAAACCAAGAGTCCGATCCGAGCATATCACGGTAATGTTTATCCGCTCCTATATGACGGTGTTCCATTTACATCTAACGTCACTCGCAGCTTCTGAAACAAGGCACACTGACATTCGATGATTTCCTGAGACAAGGCCTCGTCGAGTATCTAGATGTGAATGAAGAAAACGATACATATATTGCACTTTACGAATCCGACATACATCCCACGACCACACATCTGGAAATCGAGCCTTTTACATTACTTGGCGCCGTCGCAGGTCTAATTCCATATCCCCACCATAACCAATCTCCCCGAAATACATATCAATGTGCCATGGGAAAGCAAGCCATCGGGGCCATCGCCTATAATCAATTTAATCGCATCGATACCCTTCTATATCTGTCAGTATATCCACAGCAGCCGATGGTCAAGACTAAGACCATCGAGCTAGTGGGGTACGATCGCCTCCCCGCTGGCCAGAACGCGACCGTGGCTGTAATGAGTTATTCGGGATATGATATCGAGGATGCCCTGATCTTGAACAAAGTCCGTGGTTCCGCTGGTTCCGCTTCCCGATGTTGGCACTGACGCTCTAATGCCCTTCGTTGGAACAGGCTAGTCTGGATCGTGGTTACGGTAGATGCCAGGTCCTGCGCAAAAACGCGACGCTTATACGAAAGTATCCAAATGGGACGTAAGTAATATATGAGGAGCCCGCTGTTAATTGGTTACTGACGTCTGCCTTTAGATTTGATCGGCTCGCTGATGCTCCATTGGATGAGAATGGCCAAACGCAGAAAAAGTACGACATAATTCAACTCGATGGTCTCGCGGGCGTTGGCGAGCGGGTGGATCCTGGCGATGTTTATGTCAACAAGCAAAGCCCTACTAACGCCAACGATAACTCATTCACTGGCCAGGCTGCGGCTGTCCCTTACAAGAACACGCCAATGTCGTATAAATCCCCCGTCGCTGGCCAAATCGACAAGGTGATGATAACTGACACGGAGAGCGATCAAACCCTTATCAAAGTGTTGATCCGGCAAACCCGGAGGCCCGAGCTGGGCGACAAGTTCTCAAGTCGACATGGACAAAAGGGTGTCTGTGGGTTGATCGTAAACCAAGAGGACATGCCCTTCAACGACCAAGGCATAAATCCTGGTGCGTTCGGTTGGATCCGCTCAACTCGATCACCTACTAGACCAAACTATCTTAGATACCATCATGAATCCGCATGGTTTCCCATCCCGAATGACAGTGGGTAAGATGATTGAGCTTTTAGCTGGCAAGGTACGTACGGCTAAGCGGCCCAACACGGGGCCAGCTGACTTCTGACTTCCCTGCAGGCAGGAGTATTATGCGGTAAACTGCAGTATGGAACCGCTTTTGGGGGATCAAAAGTAAGATTCACCGAGTATCATTATGATAGTAACTTTAACTTCTATGTCGGGCGTAGGTCGAAGATATGAGCCGAATACTCATCGAGAACGGTTTCAGCTACGCCGGCAAAGACATGCTCACTAGTGGCATTACTGGTGAACCCCTCGAGGCGTATGTATATTTCGGCCCCATTTACTACCAGGTATGAAGTATCTTTGGGATGCCCCTTTATTGACTCCGCGACTTATCCGTCCAACTCAGAAACTCAGTAAGACGGTGTCTTATCGTGTGTGCATCCATGCTAAAAAGCACCCTAGAACATATGGTTATGGATAAAATGCATGCCCGCGCCAGGTAAGCGCGACGGACATTCTGTTTGCAATGTGTCTATACTTACCGCTCGCAGGGGCCCACGTGCCACTCTAACCAGACAACCGACGGAAGGTCGGTCCCGCGAAGGTGGGCTTCGACTTGGCGAGATGGAGCGCGATTGCTTGATAGGTTATGGCGCAACCCAACTCCTCCTGGAGCGTCTCATGATCTCTTCGGACAAGTTCGAAGTCAATGCTTGTCAGGAGTGCGGGCTTATGGGATACAACGGCTGGTGCACGTATTGCAAGAGCTCGAAGAAAATGGCTCAGCTGACTATCCCATATGCTGCAAAGCTGCTTTTCCAAGAGGTACCGTGTGTCAACGTCACTTCATGACCCCCTGATTAACTATCTCGCAGCTGATGGCCATGAACGTGGTGCCTCGCTTAATCCTGGAAGACTGTTCCTAGGGAACATATCGTGGAGTACTATCACCTTCAATGGTGTTACTCAGTGCTTGGTCGACCTGAAAAACAGCCGGTCCCAACGGACCAAAGCGGACGAGTTATCCCACTAGAGGCGTGCGATGTGGAGTACCTTAGCAATCGATGCTCTGCCTCGATTAACTTCTCAGAAAAGGATAGTGTGGTGTCGAAAAATAAACTGGAGCGCTGCTGCCACTCTGCTGTTCGGAAATCACCGCCAATAAGATGCAGCACTCTCACGAGATCAGAGATACAATTATACGATTGTCGGGCGGGTTGCGATGTCAAGTAAGTATAAGTCACAACCCAAGTTGTTCGTTTATGGACTCTCGTACGAGCCTTTCGTATTCCTACATCAGGTTAGCACCTGTTGTCCTGGGTATTGGGAACGGCACGTACCTGTCGGTTCTCCCTATATAGTTTGCAGCAATCAATATTCGCACCGCTCTCAAGGTTCGGTTCTTAAAGCGACAACATCGGTTTAATGACATGCTGCAGAGAAGAAGCATAATGAAAGGACATACCTGCTAGCATTGATATGACGCTCAAAATCACTTTTTCCACACTCTGCACGGGGCTCCATCTTTCCGAAGCTTGCTCGTACATCGTCGGGTCATCCCCCGGTGTATGGAGAATTGAGATGCACACATTGCCATCAGGATATACTGGGAGAAATTACGGTCATTCCCACCGATTCCGGCAAGGGCAGAGCAAGTCCTTACTGTTCGGGTGAAACAACGGTGGCTCAAATTTCATTTTGAAAGGGGAAAGAGGGTAATCGGAGGGCTGCGATGCCAGGGGTTTGAATACGGCAATTAGTTCGAGGATATTAGCATGGGTGCCTCGGGATGTACGCACAAAGGTCAACTTGGCCGAGAATACGCCACCCTCCTTCAGTATATTGCATTCAATTCGATACGTTCCCACTGAGCAACGGCGCGGCTTACAAACGGCGTGTCCTTTGGGCCACAAATCAACGCCTCCCAAGTGAAGAAGTCAGATTCGGAGATTGGACCTTGAAGGAAGCCATATCAGCACTGGGTTTCAAGCCGTGCGACTGTCGGAGTGACAGGCGTACCAGCGGTGAACATGCCATCTGGCGAGCCTACAGCAAACGCAGAACAACGAACCGGGGATGATCAGATTTGGGCAGCTGTAGTTGAATCGGGCAAACCTCCGGCAGTAAGCTGCTTGTATTCGGTCATTAGGCGACGCAAAGCGGTTGCACTGGTCGAAGGCCGTGGATTCATGATGGAAGCGCACTGCGAAGAGCTGAATGGCGTCTGCAAGCAATGCGACTGCGCTAAACTCCGCGACTGTCGGCCGATTGATCAGTTATCTAATCTCTCCGATTGAAACCAGCGACGTGGTTGGTGCATATTTTATATTATAATTAATCCTCTATAGTACGCGATCAAAGAGTCTATCGATACACTGTCCATGAAACCCAGATGTGAAATGAGAGAGCCTATTCCTTTCGCGACTTGTGTATCCGTCCGGCTATGTTGTGCCCGAATATGTGTCGGTTGATGTAGTCGTTGCGGAACATCCCAGTCGAATCAACATCCTCGAGGACACGAATGAAGTCATCAAAACGTGGATACATCTTTCGCAGCGTATCGGGACGTAGATTGTGTGCCTTCGCCCAGTGCGGACGGCCCTGGTACTTGCTAAGAATAGCCTCAAAGCCTTCGAAGAGCTTGCGATACGGAACGTTACAGCCATATGGTCTGGAACATTGATCAGTGGGAATATACGCCGCGATGGATCGGAACTCCTACTTGTATTGCACGATCCCAATCCAACAGGTCCGTCCGCCACTGCTGGGGCTTAACCATATATCGTCAGCGGCTGAGAATCGGATTTCCACGGGGAAGTGAGGTCGGATCCCGTCTGGTTTTTCTATTTCGGCATGCACCCAATCTCTGAATTCGCGCAGGCACGGGACCGTATTCTCGTATGGAATAGCCCACTCGGTCGTGTGTTGGGGATACTAGGTGGGATACATCAATATTGAGCGATCTCACGATGAAAGGAATGCCGCTCACTCTGCATTCCACATTGAAGATGGCGTGACTAACGTCCACGCCCACAGATTTGCTGCTGGTCAACCAGGCTGCAAACCGGCATGTCCAAGTGTTCACACACAAAAAGAATCGCCCGATAAACAATAGCAGTTGGACCAGATGGTAGCCCATGAGGGAGTGCCACAACCAAGAGAACGCGGGTTTCCTAGGCTAAAAGGACCAATTGCTTTAGTGCCTGGAACTTTCAATTAAGTTAAGCTACTAACCTCGTCGGTACGATTTGAGACGCTGACGCGCACGGTGTCCGGAGAGTAAAACCACCAGAATCTCACGTGTTCGCCAGAATGCACGATGGTGTCCAAATTCTCCATCGCGTCGTTGAAGGAGAGAGATTCTTGATACTCCTTTAGCATGAATGCGGGTTCGACTTGTAGATGTACGTTCAAGATGAGGCCTGTGCTCCCCAATCCACAAATGGTAGCCATGAATAGATCCGCGCGCTCATAACGTGAACAGAATACACGAGACCCATCCGCCAATAAGAGGGTCAGCCCGAGCGCGTGCGTCGACATGACGCCGAAGTCGATTCCGGAGCCGTGAGTGGCTGTCGTAACGATTCCGGCCAGGGTTTGGTCGGAGATAGAACCAACATTCATCATCGCGAGCTTGTGCTTGGCGAGTTGGAGATGGAGGTCGGACAGCGTGATGCCGCCTTGGACGACGACATAATTTTTCTCTGCGTGTACCTATGTGAATCCAATAGTGGGTTGAGTCAGCGATGGTGCGGTACTCCAGGAACGAACGTAATCTCGTAAGGGAAAGTTGAATAGGGGCTTACCTCCAGCAGGCGGTTCAGCTTTTCGGTACGAAGCATGTACTCGTTGGTGCAGGCGAGATCACTGGGGCTGTGACCGACTCCAACGGCGCGGACGGACTTGCCCTCTCTGCGGGCCAGCTCCAATACAAGCTCGCATTGGTACTCTGTCTCGGGCAAGAAGACGGCGAGAGGCTGGCAGGTAAAGGTGCGGCCCCAGTTTGTGAAGCGGGCGTCGGGAGAGAGGGTCAGGGGCTGGAGGAGGTGGTAGAGGTTCTGGAGAGGGATGTCTGAGAGAGAACGGGATGCCATGGCGCGATGTCGACCTACTCGTACCCATTGCGAGGTTTTATAGTTTCTGGTGTGATAGCTGCCCCCCGATCGCATCTCCTTTTTGAGTAATCATCTCGAGGACGGAAATGGCCGGCGAGTGGTGGCAACGCCCGCTTGTCAGTAGCTTGAACCATTTCATCACTGGTTTGAACCACCTGCGACCAGGAAACAGGTACCGAAAACAACTCCGAAAAGAAACTCACGACGGATTTAGCCTGTCATTAAAAAATCATGTGGCACCAGTGGCACGTGACAGGACTCAGATTCACTGTTGAATTCAGCGGTAAATCTGCGGTACCAAATGTTGGGCAAATGTGAATTTGACACTGTCGGCATGATTCTTTACCAGATACTTGTCCAGATAATTCAGCTGTCACCTATATGTTCTTATTAATGTTTAAGCCTCCAAAGAAAATTTTGACGCTTAATAAGGAGTGAACACAGCGCTTCAGTAAGAAGATAGATATGGTAAAGAACCAAGGAAGCTGTCCTGCTAATTCAAGAAATCGAAAGTAACCCTAGAGGCGTAGTGAGTAATAGAAGCGAGCGCCATCGATGTGGAAGACAAACCTCCCCCATTCCTGCCCGTTGAAGATTAAAATACCCCGAACCTCCGCGCTATCCAACTCGAGGCCTAGCTCGAACTCTGTTACACGTTCTCTGAGGAGCAGCTCATCGTGAAGTGCAGAGAAGCTCACCAGTATAGAACCCGCCAGGAGGCGGATTCGCAGCGTTCTGCCGGAATGTAGGGAGCGTGGAGATGTCGACGGTCCACTTGCACAATTCCACGGTTTCCCCTTCATCCGTGTACCTCAGAACTTTCTCCGCCTCGCTGGTATACAAGACGGCGACAAATGTTGAATCTACGATACTCGCGTCAAGAAATGGAGGAAACCACTTAAGGTAAGGACAAACCTTGAGGTGTTTGAGAGAATTTGCTGCATATAGCATTAGACTCGTGGCTTCCATCGCACGAATTAAATCACCCACCAGAATTTAGTCGTAACCCGTTGACTTAGACTCCTAATTAGACGAAAAGGCAACTGCGAGGGACATTTTTGCTCACCCTTTCCTGATAATGGCACCCTTTTGCACGAGGTATTGCAATCTGATCAGACCCGCCGGCAAGTCAATTTCGGTAGCAGGAAGGAAGGAAATGCGTGGTACCTGTTCTCACAAATCGGGACGCCTGCGTCATTGTTTCGGATATACGCAGGCCTTTTCATCCAATCCTCTTGGTCAGCTGGCAACTTGACCTAAGGTTGAATGGCGTTAGAACTGCACCACCACAGGAATCAATTTTCAAACCTTCATAATGTACGATCTGGGCGCGATGACACTGGAAACAAGCGGACGCCGGGCCAATCCGTATCTTGCTGCACCCCGAACGGTGGCCGTATCCGCATCAGGTGGTCTCTCAATCACTCTAATTCTGGAGCTGAATTGTTCCTGACGTGGGAGTTAGAATACCAAAAAGCGCTCGTAACAACTTCGGTGGATGACGAACCTCTACCCTAGCTTTGAGGTATTCGCAGCCAGCAAAACCTCCCACGAGAAGTAACGCATCAATCCTTTGATCTAGCTTCCGTGTCTGCTCCTCGATTAACGCCAGGACCTAGGAAGGCTATGGTTGAGGGCTCGTCGGCGGGTAAAGGGGCAGATACGAACCTGTTCTACAACGGGGTCAAAGACTTCGCGGCGCAGCATATTACCGGGTATCGAGAGCTGCCCATTCTCCAGTCCGACCTCCGGAGCGTGAGGGTCCTCGACATTGAAGCATGTGAAGTGGAACATATTATCTGCCATCCAAAAACGTCATATCGGGAGATGGTGCAGGAGCCCAGATGCACGGACCGTCATCTTCAACCCCGGTATATGCAATCTTGTCAGTTTCGCTGAAGGCGTGCACTGAATATCATATCAGTAATTGCAATTGCAATAGAAATGAAGGTCCGACATACTGAAATAAGCCAGAGATGCAGGGTCTAAATGAGCGGGATGGTCGGCCAGAAGCGTCTTCACCAACTCTTTGAACCGCAAATCAAGGAAGAGAGAACCGCAGTTTGCCCCTGAACGTGCGCACATCTCGGCAATTTCGAGGTTAGCCATCTGGCCGATGATTTTGTAAACCGCAAGATCGACAGTACCACCACCAGCATCACAAACGATGAAATTCTGAGATGGCTTTAAGTGATGGAGGTCCGTCAAATGTGCACAATGGACCGCTGCTGCTTCAGGTTCAGTGATGATCCTCAGCCGCTCTCTCCATTCACGATCGCCAGCTCTCGCACTCTGGACGAGCCCGGCGGAGATGGCAGCTTCTCGCATAAGATCGCAGCCCTTCGCATCCCACGCTGCTGGGACCGTGAGCCATACGTCTGCGGAGTCTGCAAGAGGTTCAGTTAGCTTGCGGATTTTAGTGTAGTATAACAGCGTACTGAGGTCGGCAACGGCGCCGATTTCGCGAGTGATCTGTTCTTTAGCATACTCCCATAAGCAACCGAGATAATCAACGATGAGATCAACCGCCCGTTTCCCTGGCTATTGAAGATCAGCAGTAAATGGGTATGATGACAAAAGGACAAACTGGTAAGGCGGGCAGGCGTTCGTCAATTGCCGATTGGTCTCGAAGAGCATGGGGTTCCAGATATAGCTTAAACCTGGGGAAGAGAACTGGTTACAAGGGCTATTTTCGACGACGAGGAAAATTGCGTACCATTCACATCGGGTAGTCCCAGGCATCGGCGTCGCATTTTTAGCTTCGAGGCCCCAGGCTAATATTTGACCATATTCACTAGCCATAGATCAATCATCTCGAGCGTTGGTCGAGAAGATCCTCGACTCACTCATACAGCAAACATGTCGGAATCTAGAAAACGGTGAGGCTCCGATCAAAGGTTCTACGCGAATTTGACTGACCTTCCTGAAAGTCTCAAACGAGCCGGGCCAATTCAGGATCTGCTGCACTTGACCGCCGGCTATACGCGAAGAACCATACGCCTTCGATCCATTGAACAAGCGAAGTCTTATCCAAAGCCCAAGTCACTTACCACGCCAGAGAAAGTCGTACCTTGAAAGAATTTGGTTACTCAGGCTCAATACGTCACTTGACTGGACGCTCACCAAAGTCAATTGCTACAGACATTTTACCCTCGTCGGCTTGAGTTGGGTATCCCGGTATTTGGCCTATTTGTCCAGGAGGTGGTTGGATAGTCATCATTGGGGGAGGACTTGAAACCGACATATGTGGAGGTGAACCTGCCTGGGACCTCATGATAGAGGTATGGGCAGATCCTGGCCGAGCAAGTGGTTCGTTGAAGGGATATCCATTGGCAGACCCATTGTACGTGTTGTTCGCCGTCGCGTCAAAGGTACCAGCGGGTGTATTTGTACCAGAATACGGATTGAACGGAGGCGGAGAGCCCGACTGCCATCCTTGCTGTTGCTGGAAACCGTTCTGAGCAAAAGCGCCCTGTTGATGAACGTTCGGGGGCGGGGAGACGGTAGGCTGCTGGAAAGACGGGTTCTGCAATCCAGGGAGCGGAACGGGCTGCTGATTCACCGTCTGCATATTGGGGTATCCATTTTGTGGTTTCTGGGCAGAGGTAGGAGGCTTGGCCTCTCCGCAGCAGCTCATCGTTGTGGGTATGTAGGTCGGTCCTCGAAAGGAATGGACTTGAACCAGCAGGTCCGTTGAACATCGTGGGCTGTGTCTTCTCGGCGCTTGCTCGAGCGCTCAGGGACCTGGCCCTGGTGGCGGTGTTCCGCACGTGCCAAGATGGGCCCTCGACAAGCAGGAATGTACAAGTGGTATTCAGATTCAAGTCGCCATAGTCCCGAATTTGAACAATCAGTAGTCAACTAGTAGCGTTCATAAGACATATTCCAACGAGATTATAATTAATAGGCGTAGTATAGACTCTGAAGCCCAGGAGGTTGGCGTGGTATCCGATACAAGGATTGCTGAGTCTATAATATAATCAAAACAATCAACAAAGCTCGGGCACAGAAGAGAGCGCGATCATACAGCAATAGACGGGAACAAATTAGCACTCCCCAGACAGCTATCGGATCGGAAATGACGACTCTGCGGAAGTATTTCCCTGACTTAGCATAGTGCCAGCCACCGAAAGTGCCAGCCAATAGTGTGCCACAATCCAGCGGGGCATATTGCTAATCGATTGGGAGGATCCGCAAATCCCAGCATCAATGCCTATTGCATGTGGTGCGTCACCACGGTCTCAAATAAACTGGGTAAATTGGGAGACACCAACCAACCTTGGGCAAGGCTCATCCGATATCCTCCAATAACATTGCGCTTATCTGTATACATATACCCGCCAAGTCAAACGGTGATGTCGATAAATACACGCACTCGGAACTTACCTGTCCATACATATGCAGATCGAAATCCCCACCTCAGATCAGGAAACGAAGGCGACGGCATCGCCTGAGAGCATCGTTGATAGGCAGTTTGGGGAAGTTATGATCTAGGCCGTTGGAAAAGGCGTCATAAAGGGTCGTGGAGAAGCTAACGGGGTCTTCGAGAAATAGAACGGTCCAACCGCCGACAGTTCTATCTGGTTTTTGAAGTATAATATTGGAGGTCAAGTTCCCAAGTAGGTTTGGAGTCAACGACCGCATTCTGCCGCGGAATGCGCTTCAGCTTCGTTCCACAGGGGCAACATCGTGAGAGCAGCCTCCGGACTGCGTGGATGATTTATGATCTGATGAGTCGGACGGATCGAGCCTTAGAGCTAGTTGGAAGGTTCCCATCCTCGGATTTCAGTGTGAGCGGCGAGGGGAAAGTCGAACCATAGCTGGTTTGCCGAGCTTATGACAGGATCACATAGAGCATTGCTGCGCCTTCTCGGGAGTTACCTTCAGGTTATTCGATGTTCTCCGGATGTACGCGGTTACGTGAGGGTGCGGTGCATCGAAACCCCTGGGCGGAAGTGGTCACGGAGGAAATCGACGAAGAAGAGAGGGTACATCAAAAGGGGAGAAGCTTGAAGTGGGTCATAACCCCCAGACGTCGCACACGAAGCCACTGCCGACTCAGCGGCTTGATGGATGCTGTAGGGTATGTTGAGGTTCTTGGTGACACGGGTAACGAAAGCCTCTTTATCCAGGCAAAACGACCATATGTACGTGGGACCGTTGAAACATCCTCTGAGAAGCAAAACACAGCATGCTGCACGATTTTTCCGGGGATGTGAGCTTGTTTGAATGGCTAGTTGGTAAAGGCAGCGTAAGTCTGAAGGACTGGATGCTAATGCCACGCGAAGGTGCACCGAGGAACGAATATGCTCGTAAAGCGGCGCAGTGAGTTGTGACATTGAGACCACAGCCGGACTTCCGATTCGGATAAATGTCATGAAAATCAACCGGTGAGGCTGATTTATTGTCTACGAGCAGGGGTGATGAAACATATCAGTAGTGTTCAGAAAAATTGACTTCTCTGCTAGCCGTTGTCAAAGTGGTGTTGTGTTTTGAGCTTAGGCCTCTCGCGCGATCTTTGCCACACAGTTGACAGCGGGCAGAAAAAGACCTGAGCAACAGATATCAGTACAATGCCGCATGCAGGCACACAGGCGAACAGATGTAAGATTGGTTGACTCGAAACATACTCAAGGTCAGGGGAGATATAACCAATCCAGACGTCGCCTACAACCCTTGGTTCCGCCAGGCAAAAACATCAGTCAAGAATTTGTTGGCTAAACTAAGCCTCACATACGGTGATCCCAGAGAAGCACTGATTATATAGCTTCCTGAACAGCCACGGCATTGAATGATTTTTTATCGGAAGACTATCGGTCGCATGATTGTAGTTCCATGGTGCAAGTCATTCTGTGGTGGGTCCATGATGAGGAGCAACGTTGGTACGGTCCGACTGGTAAGTAAGTTGGTGGCAAAGATGCAATCGGCGGTGACTCGGACTTTGAAAGCGAGCCGCCGGTACAGCGGTAAGCGCCCTCAAGTCGACCTTGAACTGCACCACGCACCAGCACGCACCTTGTCCCGACGCTAGCCGTTCAACTCCGTACATGGCGACTAGCACCAAACTTGCGCAGAAGTTGAGCAATATCGCCGCAGCATGGCCTAAGGATCCATTTAGGCCTCAAATCCAGCTCAAAACGTTTCTCACCTCGTTATCGGCGCATCCCAATCTTACGCCGCAAGCGGTACAGGCCGCACGCGCATTGAAAGACAATGATATGTTCAAAAAGGTATAACTTCTCCCGCGAAACTACTCATGAGATTAGACCCATCGATACGGGCTGACTTTGCTCTCTTCAGTATCCGTTGTCGAGGAAGATGTTACAGCCAGCGTCCATGCCCAAGTACTACGATCGCCTCGTGGAAGGGTTCGAGAAAAGCGCGCAGGGAATTGCCAGGCCTTGGTGGAAGGTCTTTTTTGGCATTTGGTAGTAGTATCCCCTACTGGCAAACCATATGAATCGAACGATGCGGGGCTCAATGTGCAAAAATATACCCAGACTACCCTGAGCTGGCTCGCGACTTCGCGGCTACGAAGCCCTCCATCTGTGATACATAAGTCAGCCTCGCGATGTTCCAGGGCTTAGATGTTAGAGCCGAACATGCGAGCCTTTCTCTACTTATCTGTTGAGTATCCCATTAGGTCATGCTACATGTGCAAATCGTGTCTAAATTATACTCCCTGCGGCTCTCTCCGACCATCCATAACCTGTAGGAGATGAAGTGGGTAGCAATGGCTTTTTAGGGACATTAGACTAGGAGATATTTTTACAACACTGGTATTGCGAAATGTGCGATCATGAATCATGGAGAGCATTACGCCGAAATTATACAATGACTACCAGAAATGGGCAAAGTAGATGGAAGAGGCCAGAGGCTTACTCCTCCTCCAGAATTTCGTCCTCGCCCTTCCGGGCCTTGAAGAGAATACATCAGCGGGCACAGAATCACCTATCGTGGAACCGGCTTACCTTTTCAATAAGTTTGCGACGTTTCTCCCTAGTCTTCTTGAGTATCTTCGCGTACTTCGCCATAGGAGTCTCTTCAATTTTGGCACGGACTCCGCTCTCCCATTCCTCTACCTTCGAGACGTTTCCTGGTGCGAAGGGAAGAGACTTCCGTTTCTGATCTACCCAACGTGCAGCATCTTCTATGCGTTCAACTAGTACCTTCACAGCAGCGACATCCTTTCCAGAAGCGTTCTTACCGGCCTTCAAGCTTTTCCGCACGGACACCACGATGGGCACGACGACTTCTGGAAAGGCCACACTTCCCTGGATCAGCCGCGTCGCCAGCCAGTCCGCCAAGAGAAATGTGGCCTCTTCCACGAGACCTTCAGTGTATACCCTTGTTTTTAGGTACTGTTGTGGCGCTCGAATCTGGACTTCAAAATCCAGTGGTTTTAGCGTCGACGATTTCGGTCGGGGTCCAGTCAAGGTAGCCGTGAGGATCGGGACGATGTATGGAGCAAGAGGGACGTATGTATCGGTATGTTGCGTCAGACGCAGGAGCGACCGAATAATGTGAAAGTGGAAGGGATAGCAACGACTGCTAGATATGAGTCTGTGATAATGAGAAATCGGGATGGGTGGGTTAGCAGAAACGCCGGCGTGGTTTAGGGAAACAACGTACTTGATCGACCCAAGGCTAACCTGAACAAGGGGGTAGATCAGGGCCTTGAGCTCATTGTCCGATCCTTCGGCGTTCGAGCGAACATCACACGCGCGTGCCAGCACGATCGACCAGAAATCAATACAATGTACAAACTGCCAGTTGTACACTTGCTTATAAGCCTCCTGTTGACAGATGATTCAAAAATATGGTAATCAGCATCAAGGGTGACAACTCGTGTGTGAGGAGACCATACCTTAGTTTTGATTTTCATGCTATTGCGAAGATGTATAGCCAGCTGCCTAATGTAACCAAACGCATGCTGGTAGGCCGAGCCGTGGTCCAGGCAGAAGATCTCGGACGCAGAGTTTTTCATGAGGGTTATGGCGGGCAGAGTGTGTCCACTGGTCAATTTTGTTGATCGCACCAATGTAAGGTAAATACCCTAGACACCCATTGAGCACTTCAGTTCATTTGATCAACGACCCTACCTTTTGCACGTTGGCCAATATGCTTTGGTCAGAGGATGACGAGAGTTTTCGCATGGCCAGTACTGCGGCGATCCGTACACTATCCTGGGAGCTAGACCAGAGCTCTAAGCATTTCTACTAAACGTGTTCAGTGATTGATTTACAAAGTGTATCGCGCCTTACTTTAAGATACAGCTTGACTGTCTTCCTGCTCGTTATGATGTAGGGGATCAATTTGGAGCTCTCTTTGACGGCCAACTCCAGGAGCTCCTCGTCTGTCGATTGAGACAGGAGGTGGATAACGTTTTGGAAATACGACAATATTAGTTTTTGCAGAGTCTTGAACTTTTTCGTTTGTACTGGCGGTTTACTACAACATACATAAGTGGAGTCAAAGTCAAAGGCATGGTGCCTATGTGGGGCGGCGAATACGCACAATCTACCATCCGGAAGGGTTTTGTATGGGACGTGGTGCTCGAGGATGACGGGGGTATATCGTAAGGAAGTGGTGACCAGCTTGTTATACACTTAGCCCGCGTTTAGTAAAGGTATAGACGCAGAAAGCGTTAGACCGTACCTTTTGCGCTGTCGATACTCCACGCAAGGACTTGGCCTTCTTCGTTCATATGTACAGCGGACCGAAACGCTACTAGGAGTTTTCGGAGAGAACGTAATGACCTTTGCTAAAGGTAATGTAGTGTTAGATTCGATACTGCATTTCTTATTACATGGAGAGTGTACCTGTAATAGTACTTTCTGCCATTGAGTCAAAGTTTTCATTGTGAGGATGGGTAGACGTTCTTCAGCCTCCTGGCCGTCCATATCTTCGTCGACTTCGTCCTCATCGTCGCCATCCATGTCCACATCAGGGTGTGCAGAAGGATCAAAATCGAGTAGTTCTTTATCATTTTCCTGAAGGTACTTGTAGAATTCTGGATCCTTCTCCGCGAGTTTAGATAATTCGTGGAGATGAACTTCGCCTTCGCCTGTATAATCGATGTACCCTCACATCTCATGAGAAATGTAGATGCGGAGGACTCACTGTCCAAATCGTCCACGTCCGAGAATGAACCCTCGTTGGCTATGTCGTCCTCGGCGTCCTCGTCTGCATCAGAGGACTCCTCCGCGGATTCAGCGTACATCTAGACAGCAGAAGTAACGTGTCAGATTGCGAGAGAAGAAACAAACATATGGAGAACGGTCACCTCTTCTCCATCTTCGCCTTCTCCTTCACTGTCCTCCATAAAGCCCCCGGCCAGGATATCATCCACTGTGGTAGGCTTTGACCTGGGAGAGTTTGGGATGAATATAGCACCCTGGAAAGCGAGATAGCTGCGTACTTTGATGATCTAGGCTTAACAACCTTTGGCGATTCCTCAACTCCACCATCTGCATCTTCGTCCGCAGGGGTTGTTTTTGGGTTCCCAGATTTTGCACCGCGCCGTCCAGAGATTCGTTTCCGAACTTGCTGCTGCTTGCGCCTGGCCGTTATAGTCTTTTTCAGTTGACCACTAGCTATAAATTTCTTTGTCGACTTTGCTGTCTTCTTTCCCATGATGAGAGGAACGGTCAGAGGACTGTACTGTCGTACTGCGAGTCTGCGACTGTTGCCAGAATTTTGATTTACGAGCGCCTATTCTCGATCAATCCATTAGGAGCTATTTTTAGGATTCCGTTTCGGCGCTTATGCAGATGTACCACGCCTCCGACGACACTCACTGTGTCAGATTTCACTACCTGCTACGATGCAATACTGATTCTTCATCATTCCTATGAGACTCGCACCGTAACTTATTGGATTTCAAGGAGTTCTTGAACCTGAATTGGACGACACCATGCCAACTACCACTGAAGTAATCAGCTCTGTAAACGACACTCTTGCCGCACATGCGGCCTTAATTTCTCGCGTTCGTGCCACCCAAAACGAATTTAGGCAACAATTGCACGCATTTCAGTCCCCACCCTATGAAATACTGAAACTTCCAACCATCCCGAGCCCAACCTCGTCACCCGGACTATCCGAACGATTCTCACCTCCGCCGTCACCGACACTGAAGGAGCAGCAGCACCAGAAGCAACTTCAACGGACCGATTTACCGCCTGCGAAGCGGGCTAGGGCTTCTAGATACCGAAATTATGTCCCCGAGGAGGAAACCATCCGGAATGACTACTCTCAGAGATATGTCGACGGCGGAGAATGGCCGCAGAACTGGGTCCTCGGGACAGACCCAGAGCGAAGATTCGAAGAGTACGTGTGCTTTCTATTACTTTGATGAACCACGATGACCCATGATGACCCATTGAACTGTGCAGATACCCCAAGCAGCGACGCTTGCTGGAGCTCAAGAAGGCATCTGTAGCTCAGCACGCTGTTTCTCCCTCTTACCTTCCATTTTCAGAACTACAGTCTCTGGGGTCTTCTAAATTCGACGTTGTCCTCATAGACCCGCCGTTCTCTTCGTCGTTTACTTGGGATCACCTTCAAGAACTACCAATTCCTTTGCTGGCAGCCGAACCTAGTTTCATATTCCTCTGGGTAGGCAGTGGTGCTGGCGAAGGCCTTGAAAGGGGGAGAGAGGTGCTCGCGAAGTGGGGCTATAGGCGATGTGAGGACGTCGTATGGGTCAAAACTAACAAGACTACTAACCGCGGTCCCGGGGTATGTTCTCTCACATCTCACATTTCACATGGTCCACTCACTACCCGTCAACACCATAAGACAGATCCTCCGACTACCTCGTTGCTCACACGCACAAAGCAACATTGTCTGATCGGAATTCGAGGGACTGTCCGACGCTCGACCGATAGTTGGTTTGTTCACTGCAATGTTGGTGCGCGACATTCAGTTTTCCTGTTGATCACTCTTCTCATCATGATACAAACAACTCATTTCCGAAAATAATTTTCTTTCTCTATTCTTACAACAGAT
Source organism: Pleurotus ostreatus (assembly GCF_014466165.1). NCBI lineage: Eukaryota > Fungi > Basidiomycota > Agaricomycetes > Agaricales > Pleurotaceae > Pleurotus > Pleurotus ostreatus. The sequence goes on along the minus strand of NW_023503164.1, from coordinate 1,152,871 downwards.
ACAGACGTGATTATATGGGAAGGCGACCCTCTGGACCCCACCCGCAAACCGCCGGAGATGTACACATTGATTGAAAACTTCTGCCTGGGTACACGGCGATTAGAATTATTCGGTCGTGTTCCAACATCATTTCGGCGGGGATGGGTGACAGTTCTGAGCCCTGGTCACGAGGACCGTCTCCCTACTTCAAAAAATGACTCTGGTTCAATAAAGGTCGAAACAGAGGACGGCGGAACCGTGGATTTGACCCGGTGGGATAAGGACAAATGGGAGCACGGGATACAGCAGATTGCGGAGGGAGGGAAGGCCATCGTGCCTACAACACCAGATATTGACACTCTGCGCCCCAAATCGCCGTTCAGACCTGGACAAGGACATCAGATGCCTGGTGGGTCGGCCATGGGTGGCCCTGCTGCCGGGAGGATGATAGGGGCGGGTAACCGGGGTGGATTTGGTTCAGGTGTTCATGATCCAGGCCAAATGATGGGTCAACCGATGATGGGCATGACAAACATGGGTATGGCCACCATGGGAATGGTCCCTGGGATGGGGATGGGCGTTGGTGTCGGTGTCGGTGTCGATGATATGATGTGGCAGGGTGCTGGGATGGGCGTAGGGATGGGCATGGGCATGAACCAGATGGGTGTGGGAGGTATGGGCCAAGGAGGGGGCATGGGCACCGGCCTTGGCTTAGGAGGAATGAATATGCCAACGATGATGGGTGGGATGGGTCAGATGAGTCAGATGAGTCAAATGGGACAGATGGGAGGCATGGGCATGGGATCGGCCTTCCAAGGGACGGGCTTCGCTAGCGGCTTTAACAATATGAATGCCAACAATAACATGGCTCGGGCGACCGGAGGAGTAGGTCCAGGAATGTTCGGGGGACAGATGCAAGGCATCGGGGACTGGGGTGATCAGAACCAGTTCGGTATGGACACTGGGTGGGATCACAACGACAATAGGACTGGAGCTATGGTTCCGGGCGGCGGGACGAACCTCGGGGTCAACATGGGTAATATGAATATGAACAACGGTATGGGTATGGGGCAATGGGGCACAGGCGGATTCTAAGGACACGGAAGACTTTCCGTTGAACTATCTAATTGGTTGGTACGTCTATATTATCTATGTATGTGTTTTTGGGGCACTTTGCAGTCGTTTTCGATGGGCAAAGCAGTGGATTTCCCCTGAACAGGCGATGAATTACATATGACTGTGTCTCGACATACCATGATCGGTCGATGCTCTCGTTCACTGCCTGACCTAGTGTTCTGGGGAATGATTTTAACTTTTCAACCTACTAACATAGGGGCTTCATATATTGCCGTGGGCATCCTCGATCTTGTTTTTTCTTTATGTAATTTCGACGCGTCGTCCTTCAAGGAATCTCACCTCTCCCCAGGCCGGAGACGTCCCGCTCCTACCCCCGCACAATATTGCGAGGTGCCCTTTTTCATGTCCCCTATCAGGTCCTGTAAAGGTTCAGGTTCACGCGGTACAAGCACCGACAGTAGCCTTACCACGCTCGTGGAATCGGATGCAAGCTCGGACGCAGAGTCAGAGTATGCCCCCGAGCCTCAATTCACGGCAAAAAAATCCAAGGCGCGTCCAAGAGCGCAGGCCTTGATCTCGCGTGGCACCAAGTCCGTAGTCTTTGGCACTCTGGTCATTGGTGGGCAGGAATTGTGCCCAACCGTGGTCTTTGACGCGTTGTGGCAATGGATGCAGGAGAGGATGTTGATTGACAAGAAACGTCGATCAGGAATTCCACCCCCGTGAGTATTGTGCCCGTCAATCAAAACTCAAATAATGCTTAACATATCTCTGTTGGCATCAGCTGGACGGATGATCACATATTACGGGATTACTTCTTCTGTGCCCCGTATCGCGTTGCCGACCGTGCCACTCAGTACCTCGTAACGGAGGTTATCGAGAAGGGCCCACAGTCCGCATCCGAGATCGTTTTTCGCGTCTGTATTTTCAGCACCTTCACCAAGATCGAGACGTGGGAACACCTACAAGACACCATTGGCCCTCTTCGTTGGTCTAATTATGACCGAAGGGTGTATCAGTCGGCTTTGCGTACCGCACAGAAGAGTGGTCGGCCTATCTATACCGGCGCGTACCAGAAGCCAGCGCCAAAGTTCGACTACGACGAAACGTTCATGAATCACCTTGCTCTCGTCGAGATGTGGATGCAACTCCAACTGCCGCAGCTATTAAAGGATGCCAATTACCTGGCAGATGTATACGAATGGCTTATATCATTCCCCGGGATGGGCGAATTTAACACATATCAACTCTTACTTAACCTCTCCTACACTCCCGTCTCCCAATTCTCCGATAACGATTTTGTCGTCGCTGGTATTGGAGCCAAGTCGGGCCTTGTTAAGCTATTTGGCAACTCCTACAAGATTGCGAGGGAGAACTCCGATACCGTCGACGTCGATATAATGCAATGGATGGTCCATAATCAAGCCGAGTGTTTTAAGAAGCTCGGCATCGATTTCGTCGGCCTCGGCCCGGACTCTTTACCATTGACGCTCCCCGATCTCGAACACTCTATTTGCGAGGTGGATAAATATGCTAGACTTGCATTCCCCCACATCAAAGGAAAGGATAATCGCACTAATTTGCGGCGGTCCTATAAACAAACTGGCAAAGCACTACCTCCGTTGCAACTACCAAAGGCTTGGAGCCACCCTGCGCGTCGGCAAGTGCGCATCAGGCCTGGCCCACCACCGGTCATTGAGAAACGATACCTAATTCAAGCCATCGAGGGCAGACGGGATACCCCAGACGGACCCCAGTATCTGGTATATTGGTTCGGCTATCCTGCGCATATGGCGACCTGGGAGCCGGAAGAAGGTCTACTTCTTGATGCACCAGACGTCGTCGCCGATTACCGCAAGTACGGACAATCTGGCATAAGAAGAGTCTACACGTAGATGGCATAATTATTGACCGTTAACTTTAAGCCTTTACGGCTGCATATTCTGAAGACTGTTATTTTATAGATCGATGTTGAAGTATTGATAAATTTGCGCACATCATATTTATACTGCTGTCCTATGCTGTTCTACGAAGTTACAAATGCTGCGATTATTCATCATTATAATCAAGATGAAGGGCACATTGGTATAAAGAATTATGTGGAGGATCAACAAAAATTCACATTCCTACTTTTTAATATAGTTTATCGCCGTACCACGAGGTTGCCGTCAATGAGACAGGCTGAAGGGGACGGGTTAGTGGTTACTGACTAACGAAAACGAGGACTGACCTGCGATTGGGGTGACCTGCGACCTTCTCTGTAGATTATGATATCGCTGGGCAGAGAGACAAGAGAGTTACTGTCGGATTTTGATAAACTCTGTGAGGGGGTATAGAAGCCGCGCGAAAATAGAGAAAACGAGCGCCGATGGCGTATCGACTCCATTCTCTTCCGATGACAGCACCACAGAAATAAGGCGAACGCGATGGCAACCAGGCCGAATCCTCCAGCTATGCTGCCAATGATAGTCGCGACGGGTGGAGTTGTATGCGGAGAGGCAATCGATGTGGGAGAAGATGACTCCGTGGCTAGCAGTCTCGTTGGCGTCGCGGGTTGTGAATGTGCCCAAGTGATGGACACGGGAGGACCGGATACCGATTCGGGGGTAGGCGCCCCGACTACTAGATAGTCGATATACACCGGACTGCCATCATTGACACGGGTGCCAACGATGGTGTGGGTGCCAATTGAAAGATTGCCTGAAGAAAAGAATTGCTGATTGTATTGCACGTCATTGCCAGGCTTCCCGGAGAAGAGAGCGGGTTCACCGCCATCGACAGTGTACGAGGTAATAGCATCGGGGAGGACGGGCGCGCGTGACGACCCAGTGGTCCCAGCTAATGTACCAAAGACCTTGATCGAGGTTCCTGAGGAAACAAGTCCATATCAATGCATATATCAAGCCGTTCGCCGACGTACCGTAAAACGAGAACGTGAATTGCGCGCCTTTCGTACTAGTAGACGTGGTTGTTCCCAAATATTCGACCTTCGAACCCGCTTTGCCCCACCCACCAGAGTACTGTATTCGACTGTCCCTATCGTCCACTCGGGTTTGTATCATGGGCACCTTGAAATAGCCAGCAATGCAGGATGGATGGGGTCTGAGGAAATTTGTGTTCTACTGACGCGCAGCCCGCTCTAAGAAGGTCTATGCTGTTGGTTGCCTGCGTAGCCTTACTGAGGGGCCGCCGCGGCCGCGTCGTAAGTTTTGTTGGTTCCTTTTACACTGTTCCATGGCACATGCGTTGAGCTAGCACCTAAGTCCTAAGGTTAATGTTTCTCATCTCAAAAGGCGACATCAAAAGAAAAACCTTGAATTCGGGTCCCAGCACCGTTCATAGCAACTTCGATAATGTAGTCCGTTTCCCCATCCTCCAAAATGTTCAAACTCGCAACTCACATCATCTAGAACAGTAGGCATCGGCGCAAGCTCCCGAGTCAGGCATCATTCCACGAACGAGGTTTACTGGGCCCGTTATCGGGGTCGATGTATTTCCTGTGGATTGTATCAGAGCTAGGAGACTGGGGTACAGTTAAGTGACTGACTCGCCCAGTTATGTATCACATTGCGACGAATCACGTTTACTTACTTACCTGCAGGCCGCAGCTGAGACGCTCAACGCCCATCTTCAACTCGCCCTGATGGAGTGGTTTATAGACGCCAGTGTCATGACTCCTGATTATTGCTGGTGGGGCCGTTTGTGAGCCAGGAAGACTTGTTGGAAAGCCACAGACAAGTAGTATCTAGATTTTCAAACCCGAGTCCTGATCAGGTATGCATAGGGTAATCGAGGGGAGGAGAGGCAGAAAATAGTTGGTGAACTAGAGTTTGGGAGTGACTAGGCTGTCCAAGAGCGCCGGGCCACCATTGTCTAGAAATTTACGTTGGCTGTGGGTGATGACAATTCGATGCATCAAATACTTTCAGGAAAGTTCCTTCGTGTATAAATGAGCGGCGAGTGCCAAAATTGATTTGAACATTACAGACATACCAAAAACGTTCGGAAGGCCAGGGATGCCGCGTACTCCCGAGTTACCTCAACGCGGATCACCAGTGATCTTGACCTTGGACCCGCATGCGCACCTGTATAACGCGACTGAGCAGAAGTATGCCCGGACCGACGATCTACCGCAATCGATGGGTCCCTACCAATAGCACGGTATGATACCGGCGTCTGTATCTCATCTGCACTTTCCGTAATTATAAGAGGCCGTTCGATTATGTCACCAGGGGTGATTTTGTTTGTTGCTCATGGCAAATAATTACTTGGGCTAGGGGGCCGATGCCGGGGGCACGGCGGGTACGAGACCGGGTTTTCTCCAGGTTTGCTCAAGCTAATATCTCTGCTGTCCTCAGCATGTAGATAGCCATGACAGGAGTCCCCTGTACTGTCTGGGATGTAGATGCCTGCCAGGCAGGCAGACATCTACACCGCTCTTTAGTTTTTATGCCATCATGGAACCAGGCTTGATGTGCAGAATTTACTATAACAGAAGTAAAATGTGATTCATGCCAAAAGACAACACCTCTAAGCACCAACTCCATCAGGGTCCCACCTGCCTCTATTGACCATGTGTGCTCAGCAAAGATGCCACCATTGTAGAGAACAAAGCCTACCATAGAGGCTGGCCCTAATCCCTTTGACTCTTGATGCATCACCATTTGAGTTTCACAGTTTTTGCATATGTGTGACCTTCTAAGTAGTTTGTTTGACAGCCATTGCCCAATTGATCCAGAGTGTTGTTCTGTTGGATTTGCTATTACATGTTTCAAGTGTTCTCCAAATTCCATCATGTGTTTAGATAATCACGATGTACTTATATGTAGATACATTTGATTATTCACACATAGATAAAATAGGTAGTTTCAATTATGTAGTCCCTCACGCATTTGCAAGGGTCAACTGCTATTCCGTACGCCCGAGTAACCATGAAGAAACGGTTATTTCTACATGTTCTACTACATGAGAGGTGGCCAGTCACTCCTCTGCATGAGGAACCAGATGACCTTGGCAATTTGAGCAAACATAGATATTGCACATACAAATCTCTTTTGAAGGCATTATGATGTGTTATGGTCTGACATTTCTTTTCCTTTTCATACGATCCTTATCTTATTGGGCACGTGATGTATTACACAAGCATGCTCACTTATGATACTCCGCTTACATCACCTGGGCCGTCTTACCGACAGTCTCAGTCAGTGCCTTGCTGCTACCGCATGGGCACAGTCAATAAGTGTCATACCTGTTATAGGCGCATCCAAGGAACCCCTTAGGGGCTACTAGGGGCGCGCCCACATGCGTTTCCCGACTATGGGCTCGGGCCGCGCTGACACGCGGCCACGCGGACTTCCCGGATTACGGACTAAGTACATACTCGAGCACATTGTAGTTACTACGACCGAACTCGTTACTGTTTCGTGAACGCGCGGACGCCGCGTGTTCCTTAGTATATAGTCCTGTATCGTACATACAGCTACCTGAGTTCGAATATTAGTTCCTTCTCCGCACTCGCACCCTCGCCCCTCTAGTGGGTTCTCCCCCCGTCGCACCCCTTCGCCTCCGCCCGTACCCTCGGTACCCGCGTAGGACTCCTCCCGGAAATACAGGGCACGCAAGAGTGTGGGAGGCGCAGCCAGTAGCTGAAGCCAAGCCCGTACGTCCTCGTTCCCCCCGTTTTCCCCGCGCATCTACATGGAACCGCGCACCCGCGGGTCCGCGTATCCCGAGCCCCCTGCGAGTGTGGCTCTTAACAATACCTCATGCAGCTGAGCTAATCATTCCATGGAAAGACGGTAGGATACAGTGTGTAGATAGACATGAGGATATAGCATGTACAGTAGTATATAACTGTCCCAATAAACACCCAGAGACGTTAACTTGTTCTCTTGGGATCACCACTAGTATTAGTGCCTAACTCATAGTCCTCAAACCTCATCTCTCATCTTTAACTCTTTCTCATCTCGTCTTGCTTGTCGGGTCTGCATACACTTTTATAGTGTATTAGTGTCGCCCTAACATGATGTCCCACAGATCAGACACTGCAATATACGATGCTCTGTAAGGAAATATGCTTGGATGATTTCTGTGCAACAATACACGCACCACATCTCTTGCCTTCACAAAACCTGCTGCATCATTTATTTTCACCATCTGTCTGCCTAATGCTACCATATATGAGCTGTTGCAGCCATGAAATATCAGATTGTTACTTCTCCATGCAGCATATAATATAGTGAATAGAGCATCGTAGGCACAGCTGAAGTTTACAGGATCCCATACTAGGCCTAAAGGACCTGCTTGACTATCTAGCCGAGCCTTCTGTGTGACTGTTGTGGTGTCATTTACCTCACATCTCCTCTTCTGTCCATGACTTGGAAAACTTTGTTCCTTGTACCATTCTATCAGAGTGGTACATGTTTCACAAGAGATTCGCTGATGTTGCCCAGATTCCAACAAATACTTATGTATTTATATTATCCAACATTTCTAGCTCTCTTAACTCATGCTGAAGGTGAGTGTAAAGTACAAGTCTCATATTTCCCATCTTACGGTAAAGGATAGGTCATCAAGGACAAGGAGGTTCCAGAGCCCTGCTACATCCACCCTGACAACATAGGGCTATGTCAGATCAAAGCCCGACTGGCAGTCTACCAACGCTGCAAACAAGACATTACACTATTTGTCAACAAGGAATATATGGTAGGAGATATTAAATTTTCACAAGGCATGACTTACAACTTTGCCAAGGTTGGTGCTGTTCAGTACCAGGCATTTGATAAAGCCACACTGGAAGAGATGGACGAGCACAAACAGCGAAGCACACATCTGCACAATGTTAAATGTGGTGTTAGCTTCCGCACATTCACGTGGGGAAGCATGAAAGCCTTGGGCTCATGTCTTCCACAAGGAGGAAATCCAGGCTCAGGATATGGTTCTTACAAGGATATGATTGCAAGAGAGATTGAAGACATCAAGTTGATGTTTGAACATGCGAAGGTCTGTACCGTGATCACAACAGTCAAGTTCTACTTATACAGCCTCAGATTGCAGATACTCTGATCACATCAGGTCAATGTATTTACCTTCCAGTGACAAAGGCAATAGGGCAGCACCTTGTTGCCCAAGGGATGGACCCACTAGGAACCGTAGGTGGAAACCTCTTCATCTGTCACAACTACTGCAGTCCAGTACATCCTGATCGAGACCACACCATTTCAGTCTGCATGCAGCTGAAAAAGAGATGCAAGAAGGGAGAATGGAACTTTGTCTTCCTCCGTTGGATAGTTTATTTGGACAATGATGCAAACACTCTATGGCAAGTCAAATCTTTTAGGATATTGGGCCCTTAAGCTAACTGACAGCAGGCTTTTTAATGCCAACGACTTTCATGCCAGCACCATGCCCGGCGTGGCTACGATGGAGAACACGAAACACAGCATAATCTTTACCAGACAACACATTCAGCAAACTCAAGGTGAACCTGGAGCATTCACACGACATGCACTGGCCGACAACATACACACAGGTGCGCCATTGAACATCATCAATGCCAGAGCAGGAGCAGCTGGAGCGGCAGGAAACGGGGCTGCCTACTATGAAGCCCAAGGCCACACCATGCCCCAAGCTTATCCTGGTGGCTTGGCATGGATCATAGTCAATCCAGGAGACGCATCAACTGGATATCACTGCTCAGCCAGGTCTAGAGATGTGACACACACATATCACTATCAGCAAGTTAGAAGACAATTGCCAGCAGTAGAACAATACTGGGCATGACTTCCAACCCTTTGTACTGTACAAATATTGGTAGAAGACTCCATCTGTACATAGTACTACTCAGAATCAGCTTAAGTGGCAAATATGCAACAAGATGAAGGAAATAAAAGTAGAGAAACTTTGCGCAACACAGACTCCACCTGTAAGGAGTGTGCGTGCTGAGAGCGATAGACAAGCAGCTGCTCCAGCCAATTGGAAGAGAAATAACCTTAGTTTGAACAAATAAATGCAAAGAAGCAAACGTCAAATCACAGCTCGACAAATCACAAAGGAACCAATGAGGCTTGTTGTTCCTAGTGTAAGGGGACACTCCTATTTTCTCCTATTTCCCCTGTCTCGCCCCCTTCCTCCTCGTTCCTTCCCCCTTTCCTTCATTCCCTTTCCTTTCCTTTTGTCCCCTTACCTTTCCGCTTCCCTTCCGTTCACTCCCTTCGCATCCGAGCCCCGTCCGGTGACTCCGAAGTCTTCCCACACTTCGGACTCGCCTCAGACTCGCTCGGACGCTTCGGACTCGCTCGGACTCGTAGATACACTTCGGGGCTCGTCCGGGCTACCTCTATCCTCCTTTCCCACTTCATTACTCCTTGTCCCCACTTCCCCAGGTCGCTGGCACGACTCCTGTACATTCCCCTTCCACTTCATTATCACATGCCCCCTCGTACCTTGTGATATTCGTTCGTACCTGTGGCTGGTGTACTGTACAGTTACCCTTCATTCCTCCCACGCTACTACAGTATATACTTCGCTTCCTAGCATGGAGAATCCCCATCCTGTTCTCTTTGGATTCTCCCTCTGCTAGGTGAGCAGCTCTCTCATGTATTGTAGTTAGTCTTATTCATTTCTTTGGATTCTCCCTCTGCTAGGCCTGCGCTGTCGGCCATCTTGAGGTTGCCCTTACACCTAGCCCCATACTGAACCCTGTCAAAGTGTTTCAGACCACCTGCGACCAATGAGCCTCCATTTCATTCCGGTCTCATAAAAGGATATTGACATTGCCAGTGGTTGCTTGCTACTGATTAGATTGGGTAAAGATTATGATTAATTGTGAGAATATTTCTGTAACTATATAAAAGGTCAGAACTACTGATCAGTAGTGCTTCTGCCCATTTACATATGAGATGATTGATTCACTACAGTAGTTGAGACAATGTACAAGAAATGTTTAAATCACTCAAAAACATGTATAGAGCAATCATCTATTAACAAACTGTCCTCATATGAAAAGTACATAATATTTTTTATGACACTTTCTCCAATACTTTGGAAGGCTATGCATGGTCACTCATATCATTTCAAGTTGATCAATTGTCAGAGTACAAGTTGGGTATTAGGACAAGTTGGGGGCATGATAGTGTAGTGGGCTACCACACAGCTGCCATTGCATCAGCAGCACTGGTTGACATCACCAAGAGCCTGAGTTTGATTCCACCTTGAGTCTTTTCCCTCAGAAATCAGATATCTTTCCTTCACCACTAACTGATCAACATTCATTTGGAGCTCAAACTTTAATATCACATCATCATCCAATCACAACTAACAACTGTGTTAGGGCAACACTAATACACTATAAGCATATGTGGACCCAACAAGAATTGGAGTGAGTGATGATAAGAGAGAAGTAGGAGAACTGAGAAGGAAGTTGAAGACATTGACTTAGGTGCTAGTACTCAGCGGTAATCTCAAGAGAACGAGTTAACGTCTCCAGGTGTTGTATTTGTCATATATATACTCTAGTACATGCTTGGGCCTCATGTCTACATACATGCTGTATCCTATCATACTTCCATGGAAAGCTTAACTCAGCAACATGTGTTTGTGATGTCACCAACAGTGCCCATGCTTTATTGGACTGAGACTATTGGTAATATGGCCTGAGAGCATAAGCAAGTATAGTAAGCAAATATGTGCTCAGTCACGTGATACATAGAGGAAGAAAGGGAAACAGAAATCAAGCCATAACAAACTGCTTTCATGGATTCAGCTTATGAATAGCACATGACTGCAACAAGTTATCCTGCTGGTTGCATTACCAGTACCCTTCCACCTAGGCACACTATGAGAAAGTCTTGCATGGCAGCCTGGAGTTGGGCATTCAGAAAAATAAGTCAGAGGAATGTGGGAAAGCAGCACTGAGGTTCCTGAGCCTATGGTAAGCCTGGGCTGGAACTGGGAAGATATGTTGGATGGTGTGAGAAGGAGGTGATGTGGGAAGTTCAGGGCACTCAACCGGATAGGTGTAAGGGGACACTCCTTTTTCCTTCTATTCCCCCTGTCCCCATCCCTTCCCCATTGTTCCTTGCTCTTTCCTTTCTTTTCATGGACTCTTATTTACATTCCTTTTGTTCCCTTTTCCTTTCCTTTCCCTTCCATACACTCGTATCTGATGACTCCAAAGTGTTCCTGTGGTCCTGTAAGGGCAACCTCAAGATGGCCGCACAGCGCAAGCCTAGCAGAGGGAGAATCCAAAGATAATGAATAAGACTAACTACAATACATGAGAGGGCTGCTCACCTAGCAGAGGGAGAATCCAAAGAGAACAGGATAAGGATTCTCCATGCTAGGAAGCGAAGTATATACTGTAGTAGCGTGAGAGGAATGCTGTAAGGGGACACTCCTATTTTCCCCTTTTCCCCTGTCCTGTCCCCTTCCTCCTCGTCCCTTTCCTCTTTCTTTCATTCCCTTTCCTTTCCTTTCGTCCCCTTTCCTTTCCGCTTCCCTTCCGTTCACCCCCCTCGCATCCGAGCCTCGTCCGGTGACTCCGAAGTCTTCCCGCGCTTCGGACGCCTCGGACTCGCTCGGACTCGCTCGGACTCATAGATACACTCCGGGGCTCGTCCGGGCTACCTCCATCTTCCTTTCCCACTTCGTTATTCCTTGTCCCCACTCCCCCAGGTCGCTGGCACGGCTCCTGTACATTCCCCTTCCACTTCATTATCACATGCCCCCTCGTACCTTGTGATATTCGTTCGTACCTGTGGCTGGTGTACTGTACAGTTACCCTTCATTCCTCCCACGCTACTACAGTATATACTTCGCTTCCTAGCATGGAGAATCCCCATCCTGTTCTCTTTGGATTCTCCCTCTGCTAGGTGAGCAGCTCTCTCATGTATTGTAGTTAGTCTTATTCATCTCTTCGGATTCTCCCTCTGCTAGGCCTGCACTGTGCGGCCATCTTGAGGTTGCCCTTACAGCAGAACAGGATCTCCCAATCCTGGCACCAGAGCCCTACGGAAAACGTCCTGCGCCACTCCGGACTCGTTCCCGACGTCTCTCCGGTTTTGCGGACATTCCGGACGCTCTCCTGCTACTCCCACCCACCTCTGAGGACCCAAGGAACTCCATCCCTCGCCCCCCTGACGACTCCGAAATGCCGGGCGCCTCCAGCCAGATCCCGCCATCCGAGCCAGTCGCTCCAGGACCGGACTCCGAGACTTTGCAGACCTTGTGGGCTCAGACGTACGAACACCAAACCCAAATCAGCTCCATCCAGGATACACTCGCCCGAATTGAAGGACTCCTCCTAACACCCCGTCCGACTACTCCGAAAACGACTCTGGACTCCGAGCTGAGGGGCACTGAAGCCTCCCAGCACGCCCCGAGTCGATCCGAAATCACCCCGCGTTCCCGTTTGAAGCCCGCCTCTCCCCCGATCTTCGACGGAAACCGCAAGGATGGTCGCGCGTTCTACAATGCGTGCTCCATCTACTTCCAGCTCTGTCCGGACCACTTTCCGACTGAGCAGGCCAAAATCCTCTGGTGTCTCTCCTTCTTCCAGAAGGATCGCGCCAAGGAGTACGCGGACATGGTGCTCCGGAGTCCGAAGGATCCGTACTTTGAATCCTGGGCCGCCTTCGCAACCGAATTCCGGACTCGCTTCCTTCCGGATCGGGAACGCAAAGCCGCCATGCTCAAGCTGGAGTCCACCCGATACCACCAAGGGCGTCGGACTTTCCAGGAGTACCTCGACGAGTTCCGGGACCTTGTAGACCAGTCCGGATACTCCGAGGGCTCCAACATCACGATGAAGTTCCGCCGCGGACTGGACTCCATCATCCAGAGCCGCGTTGCCGAGTCCGCAGACTGTCCGGACGAGGATGACTTCGAGGGATGGTACAAGGCAGCGCAGCGGGTCGCTGACAACCGTGCTGCCAACCAGTCCTTCCACTTTGGCGTGCACTCCGGAAACTCCGGACACTCCGGATCCCTCGTCCGACCAGCAGCCAGCTCCGGAGTCGCTCGGACTCCTGCGGGTGTACTCCCCGCGCCTCGGACTCAGCTCCCGCCTTTGCAACCCCGTTTCCAACCTCCGCCTCCTCCAAAGGCTCTCTCACCCGGTGTCCCAATGGATGTCGACCACACCCGCTCCCGACCTGCCACCTCACAGCTCTGCTACCGATGTGGCAAGCCCGGTCACATGTCTCGCGAGTGCCCACTCCGGTACGACGTCCGGTTCATGACCACCGAGGAGCGGATGTCCGCCATTGAAGATCTCTTGACCGCGGCCGACGTTGTAGAAAGTACGGGGACTTCGGAAGGAATAGACGATGAGGGAATGGCCCCGGTTGAGGAATCGGACACGGCGGATTTTGTCCGGACCAACGAGTGATCAGTGCGACCTCGTTGGTAAATAACCGATTTGCTTGTCTTAGCGTAGACGAAATAGACGATTCCAATCACTCCGATGATTCGTCCGACGTTAAGCAAGCAACTCCGGTTACAATCCGCACACTCCGAAGGTTTCGCCCGCAGTGGGAACGGCGGCTACCCAGTAGCTACAAGATCTCCGCGCTGCCCGGCAAGCTTTCGCTAGATATACCTGTTGAAGTGCAGAGCACGGATACACAACACCGATGCACGCTGCAGGCCCTGGTGGACTGCGGAGCCACCGGAGTCTTTATGCATCCGCGCTTTGCGGATGCTCATGGTTTCACCCGGCGCAAGCTGTCCGCTCCGATCCCAGTCTTCAATGTCGACGGATCACCAAACGAAAACGGATCCATCTCCGAAGTCGTGGACCTTGTACTCCAGTTCAAGGACCACACGGAACGGATGCTTTTCGCGGTCACTAACATCGGACGGCAGGACATCATCCTCGGATACACCTGGCTTCGGAAGCACAACCCCGAGATCGACTGGCAGACGAAGGAGGTGACCATGAGCCGCTGTCCGTCCGGATGCGATACCTGCCGGAAGGAGTTCCGCCATGACAAGCTGACCCGACGCAAGGAGTCCGTACGACTCCGGGAGTGTCGTACGGGTCCGATGCCAATGGTCGAGGAACTGCACTCGGACGACCTCCCGCAGCTTCAGGACTGCGAGGATGACGACGAGGACGATGAGGCCACAACTCCGGACGACTCCGAACTTGAGAAGGGCGACCGTATCTTCGCAACCATTCCTCCTCCAACTCCGGAGTACCTTCGGAGTCTTCGGGAAGAACACGTCCGAGCTTCGGAGACGGTCTCGCAGCGCCTCGCATTGGCTTTCCAGCGCAACAAACCCCACGATCCTCGGAACAGCGCAGTCCCGGGCTTCCTCCGAGAATTCGAGGACGTCTTCGCCAAGGAGTCCTTTGATGAACTGCCCATGCCGCGTCCGTGGGATCACGCCATTGAGCTAGTGGACGGAGCGGAACCGACCTCTACCAAGTGCTACCCGCTGTCCCCCGCGGAGCAGAAACAGCTGGACGAGTTTCTGGAAGAAAATCTCCGGACTGGTCGGATCCGCCCCAGCAAGTCGCCCATGGCCGCCCCGGTGTTCTTTGTTAAGAAGAAGGACGGATCGCTCCGCTTGGTCCAGGACTACCGGAAGCTCAACAGCATGACGGTCAAGAATCGGTACCCACTTCCGCTCATCTCGGACTTGGTGGATAAACTCCGGAACGCTCGCTACTTCTCCAAGCTTGACGTCCGGTGGGGTTTCAACAACGTCCGGATCAAGGAGGGCGACGAGTGGAAGGCCGCGTTCCGGACTACGCGTGGACTCTTCGAGCCGTTGGTAATGTTCTTCGGACTGACGAATAGCCCATCTACCTTCCAAACCATGATGAACGACCTCTTCCGGGAGCTCATTACGGAAGGTGTGGTCATTATCTATCTGGATGACATTCTGATCTACACCAAGACGCGCGAAGAGCATCGCCGGGTCCTCAGGCGTGTCCTGGAGATCCTCCAGCGGAACAAGCTCTTCCTCCGAGCAGACAAGTGCGAATTCGAGCAGACCAAGGTGGAGTATCTTGGAGTTGTCATCTCTGAGGGTAAGATCGAGATGGATCCCGTGAAGGTTTCCGGAGTCGCGGACTGGCCGACCCCCCGGACTCGGACTGAACTCCAATCCTTCCTCGGGTTCGTCAATTTCTACCGCCGCTTCATCAAGGACTACTCGCATATCGCCCGGCCTCTCTTTGACCTCACTTGCGCAAAGGAATGGCAGTGGAACGACTCCGCTCAATCCGCATTTCTTCGGATCAAGGAGCTGATCACTTCGGAGCCCGTTCTGGTCTTTCCGAAGGAGGATCGGCCATACCGGGTTGAAGCGGACTCGTCGGATTACGCTACGGGTGCGGTCTTGTCGCAGCTGGATCCGGATGATGGTAAATGGCATCCTGTCGCATTCTACTCTAAAAGTCTACAGGCTGCGGAGCGGAACTATGAAATACACGACAAGGAGATGCTTTCAATCATCCGGGCGCTCGAAGAATGGCGGCACTACCTTGAAGGCGCGGAGACTCCGTTCGAGATCTGGACGGACCACAAGAACCTGGAGTACTTCATCAAGGCCCAGAAACTCAATCGTCGTCAGGCCCGCTGGTCGCTATACCTCTCCCGCTTTGACTTCACTCTCCAGCATCGTCCGGGTCGGACAATGGGTAAGCCGGATGCTCTCTCGCGCCGCTCGGATCACTCGGATGGTAAGGATGACAACAAGGATGTGGTTTTACTTAAGCCGTCCTACTTTGCCGTCCGTGCCACGGGTGTCACTCTTGAAGGGGAGGAGAAGGATATCCTCACGGCTATCCGGACTGGAATGCGGAATGCGAAGTTTGAAGATGCAGTGGCAAAGGCGGCAGAGGAGTTGAAGAAGGCCCAGGGCAGTCGCAAGACAGTCCGAAGCGCGGAATGGTCTCAATCGGACGGACTCCTGATGTTCCGGGGTAAGATCTACGTTCCGGACTCACCGGACTTGCGTCGGACCATTGTAGCTCAGCACCACGACACCAAGGTCGCAGGACACGCCGGCAGGTGGAAGACCCTCGAGCTCGTTTCGCGCAGCTACTGGTGGCCCAACATGTCCCGGTACGTCGGATCCTACACCCGCCATTGCGACCTCTGTCTCCGGACGAAGGCCCAAAGGCATCCGCCCATGGGTGAACTCCATCCGCTTCCCATTCCGGATGAACGCTGGGATCGCCTGAGTGTTGACTTCATCGTCGAGCTTCCGGAGTCTGATGGGTTTGATGCTGTCATGAATGTGGTCGACTCCGTAAGCAAACGCGCCCACTTCATTCCGACTCACACCACAGTGTCTGCCCTCGGATCCGCAAACTTGTACCTGCAGAACGTCTGGAAGCTGCACGGACTCCCTCGGTCCGTTGTGTCCGACCGGGGTCCACAATTCGTCGCAGAGTTCACCCGAGAAGTCTACCGGATGCTCGGAATCAAGCTGGCTGCCTCCACTGCGTACCACCCTCAGTCCGACGGACAGACGGAACGGACCAACCAGGAACTCGAGTCCTATCTCCGGATCTTCGTCGGAGAGCGTCAGGACGACTGGGCTCGCCTCCTGCCTATGGCGGAGTTCGCGTACAACAACCGGGTCCATGCGTCCACTCAGCAGTCACCCTTCCTCCTGGATACCGGCCGTCATCCTCGTCTCGGGTTCGAACCTCATCAGCCACCGTCTCGGATGGAGTCCGCAAACGAGTTCGTAGACCGGATGAAGTCCGCAGTCGACGAGGCTCATTCCGCATTGGTCAAGGCTCAGGACGACATGAAGCGCTACTACGATCAGCGTCGGACTCCTGCTCCGGAGTACCAACCGGGTGACAAGGTCTGGCTGGACTCGTCGGACATCAACCTTGCCCGATCCTCCCGGAAACTCGGACACGCACGACTCGGTCCTTACAAGGTCGTCCGGAAGGTTGGCAAGGCAGCGTACCGACTCCAGCTCCCTCCGGGCTTATCCCGTCTCCATCCCGTCTTCCCGGTGGTCAAACTCTCTCCCTTCGTTCCGGACCCCATCCCGGGTAGACGCCCTGTCGCTCCGCCACCTCCGCAGCTCGTTGACGGAGAAGAGGAGCATGAGGTAGAAGAGGTCCGAAATAGCAGACGGTTCGGTCGGGTCCTGAAGTATCTGGTGCGTTGGCGAGGCTATGGCATTGAGCACGACTCCTGGGAGCCCGCGAGCAACCTCCAGCATGCTGCCCGGAAGGTCAAGGACTTCCATGATCGTCATCCAGATGCAGTACGCGTACTCCGGACGAGTCCGATGAATCCGACGACTGCTCTACCTCTCCGGATGACTCCTGCAGCACTGGACCAGTCCTGGGAGCGTTGGCGTAGTCGGAAGGCTCCGGGCTCTGCGCAATCGTACTTCGACATCTTCTCGCAGCAATCCGGAGTTTCGGGGTTGGTGAATTCATGGCGCGGCAGGCAGGAATCTTTGCGTCGGGTCGCCGCAACCTTGAAGGGGGGGTGATGTAAGGGGACACTCCTATTTTCCCCTTTTCCCCTGTCCTGTCCCCTTCCTCCTCGTCCCTTTCCTCTTTCTTTCATTCCCTTTCCTTTCCTTTCGTCCCCTTTCCTTTCCGCTTCCCTTCCGTTCACCCCCCTCGCATCCGAGCCTCGTCCGGTGACTCCGAAGTCTTCCCACGCTTCGGACGCCTCGGACTCGCTCGGACTCGCTCGGACTCATAGATACACTCCGGGGCTCGTCCGGGCTACCTCCATCTTCCTTTCCCACTTCGTTATTCCTTGTCCCCACTCCCCCAGGTCGCTGGCACGGCTCCTGTACATTCCCCTTCCACTTCATTATCACATGCCCCCTCGTACCTTGTGATATTCGTTCGTACCTGTGGCTGGTGTACTGTACAGTTACCCTTCATTCCTCCCACGCTACTACAGTATATACTTCGCTTCCTAGCATGGAGAATCCCCATCCTGTTCTCTTTGGATTCTCCCTCTGCTAGGTGAGCAGCTCTCTCATGTATTGTAGTTAGTCTTATTCATCTCTTCGGATTCTCCCTCTGCTAGGCCTGCACTGTGCGGCCATCTTGAGGTTGCCCTTACAAATGCAGGATAACTGTACAGTACACCAGCCACAAGTCCAAGCGAATATCACAAGGTACAAGGAAACATGTGATAATGAAGTGGAGGGTAAATGCACAGGAGTCGTGCCAGCGACTTGGGGAAGTAAGGGCAAAGAGTAATGAAGTGGGGGAAAAGGATAGAGGTAACCCAGACGAGCCCCGAAGAGTATAGACGAGTCCGAGCGAGTCCGAAGTGTCCGAAGTGCGGGAAGACTCCGGAGTCACCGGACACGGCTCGGATGCGAAAGGAGTGGGTGGAAAGGAAGTGAAAGGAAAGGGAGCGAAAAGGAACGAAGGGGAAAGAAGGGAATGTAGGTAAGAGTCTATAGGATGAAGGAAAGGAGAGAAAATAGGAGTGTCCCCTTACAGGTCCGGACTCACTCAGACTTGTATATACACTTTGGGGCTCATCCAGACAATGACTTATCCTGATGTAAAAGTACTTAATTCAGATGTCAACTGACTAGATTGGACCCAAATTCTCAGATACCCGAGTGGAACCCACAACATCAATTTCCAGTCCATTTACAGTAAAATTGTCAGTCTAAGTCTGGCAAAGTTCAGCATAGTCAGTATTTTTGACCTATGCTGACTTATGTACAATACTAAGGGTGACTGTGGGAAGGAATTTTCCACTTTTGAAGCAAGAAGCAAGGCCCTACTATGCTTTTGATACATCACTTCCTCACTGGTAGTATCAGTTGTGGATGTATCATGATGGAACCACATTGTAGTAGAACACTCAGGACAAGGATGAGAGGATCAAGGTATAGGATTTGTGGTTGTGGTACGGAAGTAAATATCATACAAGGCATCACTACTGTTATATAGTAGCACCTAGATCACATGAGTTAGGGAAAATAGGAGAAAGGGGATGTAACTTGTTTACACATGGCACCCACTGTAAGTACCATTATTGATGTATAACAAGGACTTATACAGGTGGTTTCCATCAATACATTGTATAACTCTGCTCTGATGTGACTATTGGTACATGGTAACTCCGCTACCTGGCTGCATGTGGAGGTTTGTCAGTGGTCCCATAGCATTGATAATGTTTGCCTTACCTATTGTTGAAGTGGCTTGTGGCGTTCAACATCAACCAGAATGTCCTGATTGGTTGTAATGGATGTACTCAAATTGTGGGTTTGTACATCAGAATGGGCACAAATTGTTGGTGCTGCGCTGCGTCGAAATTGGCGGTAGCAAATATAGATGAAAATGGAGGCCAATATAAACACCAACGTTCCAAGGACACCACCAATCATTGCGATCGTTGGCAGAGGTGTCTGTGAATGGGATATCCGGTCGGTGGTGATTGCAGTTGCCGAGAGGGTCGTTTGCGAGCCAGTGACAGTAGCTGAGATAGGCAAGCTGAGTGGTATCTCGATTTCTAAGTAGTCTAGAAACACTAGACTACAGTCGATGCAGGTGCTGACTAGGGTATGCACTGCAAATTGAAGGGGAGGGCTGGCGTAGAATAATTGGTGATAGAGGGTCTTAGTATGATTAGGTCCAGAGAAGGGAGCAGGGCTACCATCATCCACCTCGTAAGTGATGTTGGTGATCATATGAGGGTTTTGTGGGTCGATTCCAGTTGATGTGCCAAACACCTTCACAGATGTTCCTTCATCAATGGGTTAGTAATGGGTGCTCGACTATTGACATCATTCATACCAAGAAATGTGAAGGTGAAGAATGCACCTCGTGTTGCCGTCCATGTGGTTGTAGTGTTGAATTCTTGGCCTGAACCCTCCTTTGTCCAACCATCGGAATACTTTATTTGGCCGTCTGCATCGTCCACAGTGTAGGTTCTTGAAGTCATTGCTAAAGTCTAGATACTTTGTCAGCGAAAGTAAGTCGTGGTGGGCAGCATAGACCGATAGCTTTCGCCGCACGATTATAACGAGAATCAGGCATACATGGAGGGAATGCCACCTTATCAATGATTTCGCAGCGACGGTTTGTAGCGGAGTAAGCAAGCGATTACGAAGCTCGAGTCTCAGATCTTCAACGATGCATTCTCCGCCCGCATCTCGTCTTGCCCTAGGGCGCATTTGCCACGTACTTCGGTCGGAGTAACTCACTTTCCGTAGTAAGCTCGATTCGCAAATGAGACCAATAGTTGCGACAAATCTAGTATATAGCTCGAGCCAGGCTCTGAGCCACCATGTCAGTCAGGATAAGGATACACAGGATGAGTAGACGTCGACTCCTCAGGAGCCCTTGACGCTTCATAACTACCCACTCGGAGGGGTTGGTAGCTGGCGGACAGCATGGTGGCGACGTTTGCCAAGCTGCTGATCGAAGGATCACCGATTACCGAGTCGACTAGTACAATCGCAGACTCACCTGGGGCTCGGGTGCTCTGGAGTGTTCCGAAGCGTAGGCGTTGTTGTCAACAGGGGCCTCGTGGGTACTTGCCAATCGGGTCGACGGTGTAGCCGAGAGTACACCTGGTCTTGGAGTAGCTGCTGGGGACGATGACTGAAGTACTTGAAATGGGTGTCCTCGCATGTCGTGTGTCTCTGGGCCTACGTCTTCTAGCGTTTCGTGTTGGTATCCTCGATACCACAGAAAGAATGCCAGCATCAATAACAGCAACGCAAATCCTCCCGCAATCCCGCCTACAATAGCACCAATCGGCGACGTGGTCGTACGAGCAGCTGATACTGCAGGAGCTGAGGCGGCAATGACTATGGATGTGATGGTGTAGGTGGCAACACCGGAGAGTGGACTCGTAGACGGCCCGATGGTCATCTCGACCACGAAGTAGTCCAATCAAACCATACTCCCTTCATCTGCGCAGGTGCCGACAAGGGTATGTTCTATGTTTGGAAGAGGTGGGCTCTGATAGAATAATTACTGATATTGTGAGGCTCCGCTAGGGATCCCAGCGAACTGCACAGGGGAGTTGCCGTCTAACGAATACGTTGTATTGGGGAATGTACCGGGGTTGTCTTCCTGATGCTCGGTCAGTGTCCCGTAGATTTTGATGGAGGTTCCTGGGGCGGAAGTAGGTTGGAGGCACCTAACAGTAGCGGGAATTCATACCAGTAAATCTCAACGTGAATGTCGCGCCTTGTATTCTTGTAGCACTCGTGGTATGATTGTATTCATTACTGCCGCCCGCCAACTCCCATCCAATAAAGTTTGACCGTCCGGATCGTCTATGATCGTATCGTCAGTTTTCGAGTTCATTGCTTCGGTTTGTTAAGGGAGGAGGTTGGGCACTCTGGTAATTGATAAACAGGCCTTAAGTCATGATCGAAGTTGATTCACTGATTTCAGTAGGTGCGACGACGATGGAAGCGCCCATCAGAGGTGTGATGATGGGCCGAGGGAGCCTTCTTACGAAACATTGGGTACTCAGCTTCAAAGTTGAACGACCGCATGTCCTCGCGGACAACTGTACATGCATGACGGGAAGTGGCAGTTAGCGAACTCGCGCATGGTCCTAATGAACCGACTCTGGCATGATCGTGGTATCTAAGCAGTCGGGCGACACATGTTATAGTGCCTGGTTGTTTGATCATCAGTTGACGGTTTCTCGAGCGAGTGGCAGTGGGAATTCTACGGGAACGGTCACCGACTGTCAAGTGCTTGAAGCACGATAAGCACTCCGCAACGGAAATGACTTGGACCATCTCTTGCGCGTGGCCTGCCTGTGCTGTGAGTGGTGAGTGCACTCTGAAGCGAGAGGCAACTCGCGTGGACTTGATGATTGTCTTCAGGAGTACCTGCGATTCTTTCTTGGTCGCTGCTGGGGCTAGTAACAAGAGCGCTCCTTCGCAGAGCATACTTTGGTAGACTCCTTGTTCACATTGTTCACAGTAGCTTCAATCATCAGTCGAGATGCTTGGGACATGCGATCCATCACTGATCAGAAAGGTGTCTGGATAAGCGAGGGTGCCTCAACGATGGAGAACGTCCATTCCTGACTTGTGGAGGGGCCAAAGGATAAAAATACAATAGATAATGCCGAACTCACCCGAGCGCAGGATAGGCGTGCTGATTGACCTCAATACTGCGGGTCGGGGTGTTCCAAGATTGTGTATTCTGGTAGGGAAAACATGTCAACAATAGCAGTCCCGTTGGCTGCGTGTAGCGGGTGACCAGGCTGGAAATAAAAAGGTTTTACGTCGAGTTACTTATTATTCCAGGCTAGTGGGTTAAAAATACAAAGAGCAACCCGCGAAACGGAGTGTACACGTGCCAAATTGTTTGAATATATCACGTCGTAGCCTTTCTTTGCTCAGAGTTTGGACAACGTCTTCCCAGCAATTCTTTGTCCGCGGAGCAGCATAGGACGGATGGACTCCTTCAGTGGAAGACGTCAATCAAAGATAGGAAGTATAAACGAGCTCGATACGAACCCGATATGCAGGAGTCACTTCATCTTGATTTAATGGTTCCGTCTGAGCTGCATCCCAGAGGGCTTGGTAGGCGTTGCCGTCGTAGACACCCAATGCGCTAAGTGCATGCGTCAGTCAGATGCAAGCCGTTACACAAAGAGACGACCCACCTATTCAGTTCAAAGTCGGTAAATCCGAATGCATCAGTCAGTCCGACGGCCTCAGGAAGAAGCTCTTCACATAACGCCTTAACGGCTTTGCGCAGAGTCAAGGTTGGATCACGCCCTTGTTCTGATGTAGCCAATATGCCGAAAGACAGGATATCCACAAGGGCGGACTCCACAGTCGTGAGTAGGTGCTAAAATGATTCATCTGTGAGTGTGTCTAGGTAAGTAAAACCCAACTTAACCTACCAGTAGATACACTTTTGCAACGACAGCTGCGCTGCGCCCTTCCAGACCGCCCTTCGAATTTAGATTCTTGATCATCTCCCCTACTTGCCTGGCTATGAAAGCCTCTGTCACAGCCTTTGAGACACGCTGATTCATGCTTGCATCTGTATCGTTGGCGTTATGGGCAAGTTCCTGAACGATTTTCACCGCGCGCCACTCGAGGTAGAGAATTGGTGTCTCTGGGACGCTCCAGTCGCTCGATAAGGAAGGCTGGCCTCGAAGTAGGCGGAGGTATGCAGATGACGGAGGGAGCGATTTCACGTCTGTTGACGGCGTGAAGGACCGAAAAGCTTTGAGTGCGGCGCGTATCACTTGTTGATCCAGAACAAAGTTATCGCCCTCGTAGCTAACGTGCAGGAGTTTCAGGTCAAGGGCATCCGAGAGGCGTGCATCTTACTTACGTTGCACTTGGTACGTAATCTGCATACATACTGCCCAAACCTGAAAATGCGCTGTACCCATGGCCACCCATGGATCTACGGGCAGTTTCAATGTCAAGTATACCTACGCTAGTTATGATCACTTTGAGACCACTGGTTATGGCGTGCAGCTCCGCCAAAAGAGAGGCATCTCCCGTTGATAGACGAGCTGCCATTTCATCGAAGGACCGAGTCTGCATAAGTCCCAATGAAATGTGGCCAGAGGTTTCAGAATACTGGAAGTACACACTAAGGCCCGACCAAGCTCGATGTATACGTATGCGTGGGCCAAGATTGGGAGAAGGCGGTAGTATGTAGACGGGTAGGAGATGACCTGACGCTCGAGACCATCTGAGCCAACTTCTCCTTGACGTCGAACTGTAGTGTAGCGGATAGATATGGTGGCCGCTGTAGTCCAAACTCATGAGCAAATGGTCTCGGGGGCTCTGTAGATCCTTACCTCTAGCAATCGCCCAGCCCCCGCTGCTAACCATACTAACGCACCTTTAGGCGGCACCCTTTGCTACTGTAACAAAGAACATACCTCGAACGTATATAAAGCATCTAGCCAGACGATTATGAGTTAACTTCGTTCAAGCAGAAAGATCTGTAACTTACACCGCCGTAACTAAGCTTCGCATGAAGAGGGTTGACATATTTACCTTCATCGGTAACTTGGGCAAACTTGGACAGCATATTTTCCTTCGGTACGCGGACGTGGTCAAATCGGGCAAACCCATTATCTGGTGCTTGGTAACCATGTAGGACTTTCGGTCCAATATCTCCAAGAGTTATACCAGGTAGAGGCTTATGAGTATCTGCTGAGGTTCAGAGAGACTTGTCATCTAAAAGGATGTGATACGTACTCATATCCCTCAGCTGCATAAAGAATAAATGGGGCCCGACATCCTGTCCTCCCGGTAGAAGCAGCTTGGCCTGCACGACGCCGTGTGTAGAAGTCTTGCCCAAGGCGCCAATCCACCACTTGGTACTCGTAAGTGTGGGAGAATGGATTTCGAACTCTTGGGTGTCTGGAATGAAGGTAGCGGTTGTCTCTAGTTTAGAAACATTGGATCCGTGTCCGAGTTCGGTTTGAAGGTAACATCCAAGGATGCCTCTGGACGCAATCAGGTTCGCATATTTTCCCAACAAAGTCGGCGAAGCTTGCATCCGGAAGACGGGTTCGAACGCTAATAAAAGTTACGATGAAGCTCAAGCTTCCGATGCTATAGACGAACACGTACCGACCATATGCAAGTTGATGGACAATGCTTCATCGACAGCCGAGAGAGCGAGGTTAAGCTCTTCTGGCGTCCACGCGTGATGCTCCTGCAACTCGAATAATCGGTCCGTTATTTTCTGGCCGCGCTCATATCTTTCCGTTCGTGACATGAATTCCCTGCAACAGAACGCCAATGAATCCTAACAGGGGACTTGCATAGGACTCCACTAACCGTCGAGATTTGTCAAATGTGGGGTCGTTGGCAATCACCCCGGACACCTTCACCCGCTTGTTCCAGTTGCTCGTACCACCTGCCAGCTAATATTAGCCGTCGTCCTTGAGACCACTACGAAGACGAACGCACCGTGAAGGTAGTCCCGTGCTGTGGGTATGTCGATTGTAGATTTGCTTCTGGCATCAGCCAGATCAAGAACCTGCTTACTCGTAACCTGGGCCCTGGACATTCCGGCGGTGTAGTTGTTTTTCAACCATGGTGAATGAATGTGGTGTTCTTATGGCCAGGTCAGGCTATAGTGGATGCCCGATGCCGGCAGCGCGTGAGCAGTCGGGCGCTTACATTGGTCCATGGACTAGTCTTGCCGTGTTGTTTGCCGAAAACGGCTTGCGACGGCCGCGCGCTGCGCTCAGAAGAACATCAATCGTCACGAAGCCGCCCTCTTTTCTTTCGTACCCACTTTCACTTATTCTCTAGATACCGCACTCGCCGTTCTCCTCGACGACCGCCATCCCAGTCGCCCCACACTTATTGGGAAGTAACCCCGCGTCCCTCGAAGACCAAGCCTTTCTCGGCGTTCTCAAGAGCCTTGGCAGCGCGGCATGCACCTCAACTTTCTCTTGTTTCTTGCCAATGTCCTTGGCATTGTTCATGGCAAAGTCACCGTTTACTACCAGCAGGGCCAGACGCCGCTCGGGACAGCGTCTTCAACAGCAAATCCAACTGAGAATACTGGGTTGGCAGCCTACAACCAGGTGACGCTTTCACCTCCAGCGCTACCAGACCCCAAGCCGCCCACCGACTTTGTTATACAACTTCAAAATGGAGGAACACCAGGAGCCTCGATACCTCAGGAGGGCTCCTTCTTTGGATTCTCCATCGAAATGTCGGTGGTAAATCAAGTTTGTGAGTAAACGGGATTAAGGTCACACCTCTGCTGCTGACCTGACTGCTACGTAGTGGGCAAGAACGCGTGGGTTTTATTATTTGACCCCACATCGTGTTGTCTTATCGTATGACAGGTCGCACCTTCAGATTCCTTTCCTGAATTTGATGGCCAACATTCAACAACGTGCAGGCCGTGTGCTGGTCCGTGTTGGTGGTAATACACAGGAAACCGCAACACTCGTCGACAGCCTCCCTGACGGTCGTGCTCTTGAGAAGGATCTTCTTGGCGTTTCAAATCCGGTTAGCAGTTTGCCTATTTTGACGATGAACTGGTGGATGAACTTCGAGTTGGCCAGACACAAACCCCTCCACTTTTGTTTACGCCCGAAATTTTATATATGATGAATAATATTTCGTCGCTCGTTAATGTCCGGTGGTTCTTGGGTGCGTTGACAAAGCTGATTCTGAGCGTGGTACAATTCTCACCTTTTGCTAGGTATTCCATTCAACGACACGAACAATTTCAGGTTGGGAATTGCGGAGACTGGCACTGCAATCTTAGGCGACTACCTCATTGGTTTGCAAGCAGGCAACGAACCTGACCTGTACCTTCGCCATCAGCATCGTCAAGATGTGAGTATATATCGGTTGCCTTAACTTTCTTCTTCTGACATTCTGAAAGCCTTATGGTCCCGGTGACTACGTTAATGAAGTCGGGAAATTAGTTACTGCTATGGCGGGCGATTCCTTTTCTCGAGCCCGTTCTCTGCTCATCGGCCCCAATCTTGCTATGGGTGACTGGACGCCTGAACAAATCTGGGATACCGGATTTGTCGACCAGTTCAATGATAACCTCCAATACCTTGCAATGGAAAAGTAGGTCCAGCTTTCGCCAACATGCGCTCGTCACTGACGCCTATTAATAATAGATACCCTACTGACAATTGTGCTGCGCAATTCAATACTGGTGGAACCTTGCAAGTCCCGCAAGAAGTGTTCCCAAGCTTCCTGACCCACACAGCTGGCCAAAACATCGTGAAGCCGTATCTCAACTCCACGTTGTTCGCTCAGACTAAGAACAAGAAGATGTTGATGTTCGAGACCAACACAGCCTCTTGCGGTGGATTCCCCGGTATCTCTGACGCATTCGGTGCTGCTTTGTGGGCGTTGGATTACTCCCTGCAGATGGCTCATGCGAACTTCTCTGGAGCCTTGTTCCACGTTGGTGGTCAAAACGTGTTTTACAACGTAGGTGTCATGTTCTTCTGTATGCCATCGTTTATTAATTGTTCGTCCCACATAGCCTTTCACTTGTACGTCTTCTCGCAGTTGATTTGGTTCTTGATCCTGAATGCCCTTTAGCCCCTCCTACTAACGAATCGACCTTCCACCAATGGACGATTGGACCCATCTACTACTCCGCCCTTGTCATCGCAGAAGCTCTTGGTTCTTCTAACAAGTCCCAAGTTCTTGACCTTGGTATCAATGGCGGTAATGAATTCACTCCTGGGTACGCAATATACGAAGATGGAAATCCCGTCCGCGTGGTCCTCCTCAATTACATGACGGACGCCTCGGGCGCAAGCGCTTACACGGCTAGAATCGCCATCGGGGGCAGCGGCATTAACCAACCCAACGCATCCCCTGCTCAAGTTAAAGTCAAATACCTCTCTGCTGCGTCCGTTTCTCAGATCGGTAACATTACATGGGCCAACCAGACCTTCGGCTCCCACTTCGACTCGGATGGCCGGCTCATGGGTGAAGAGGTTATCCAGACCGTTGACTGTGACCAGGGCACCAACCTGTGCAGCATTACGGTCCCCGCCCCAGGCGCCGCTTTGGTATTCTTGAGCGATAGCGCGTTGACAGAGACCGGTGGCGCGCCGTCGACGACATTTGCAACGACGGCTCTGACAAAGACTCTTAATACCGCCTCCATTGACCCCACCCTGTTGGCGACGAGTAACGGTCACCGTACCGGAAAGGTCGGGAGCACTAGCCCTGGATCTGCGAGTAGTGGATGGGGACTGAAGGATACCCTCCCTGGCCTTTCGTTACTTGTAGCCGTGGCTGCAGGGGGAATGGTTTTGGGAAGAGCGTTGACTCCATGATCTCCACGTATGGATAAAGGATCGGACTCTTCGTGCTGTTCATTGTCTCGCAATTCAGAACATGTAACGAATAATATTATACCTCATCGCACTCTTTATTTCTGGTAGTTTGACACTCGCTTAGTTTTCACGTTCGTTACTTTTTGGATATTTTGCTGTACATCATTTGTGGACAATTGGGCAGGACTCCGAAACTTTGAGACCCGTGGTACAAACGCAAGGACTGATTACTTTAGAACTGAATAATTAACTGTAATCAATACATGAGTGTGTTTTCCTGTCCTTTTGGCATTACCCGATGAAGGGGATGGCAGTTGCTGTGGTCACTGAGGTGAATAGCTCCTATGTAGACTTCAGAGTCGCACGTGTTGATTCGACTCAAGTCACTTCGAGTTGGACGTGCGACGCGACCATGGTCTACAAAACCCGATTAACGTCGTACGCTCGTCGTATTTCTTACAACGTCGAGAGGGGAATGTTTTCTGGCTCTCTCAAGCGGCCAACTATCCCAGCGCGATGCATCTGCACCTCCAGGAGCTCGAGGTCGGACGCTACGAAGGCAGCGCCTGCAGCGGAAGACGTGAATGCAGCCTTAAATTCTCCGTCCGTCGCGCAAGAAACCGAGGACGTTACTTTGATGGATAAACTGTTGACCACAGTCCGTAAGTTCTGTGCCTTCGTCGCCGTCGTTTGCGGCTGTGACTTGCGTGATAGGTCGTTCATCGAACCCAGCATTCCACTCGTGCGTGAGGTTGAAAGTAGTTGGTAAAGATTAAGCTCACCACATGTGCGTAGGATAATGCCACTACGCAAGCCGGGTCTGTGGGCGGAGACCCTGCTCAGCGACGCTTCCTCTTCGTCCTCAACGCCAGAACCCTCGCAGAAATCTCCCGAAAGCCCCCCGACTCCGAGAAACATGACGGACTCGTACTCAGAACTAATCTTGCCGTTTGGGTCGTCTCCAGACCTTCTTGAGCAATACACCAATGCAGCTGGGGGGATACGGACGGGAAAGCGAGTACTAGGCTCCTCCACTTGACGCGATCTGACCGCATTACTTACTAGACTGATGGAACACCTCGATTCATTGGCTGGGTCTATTGCTTACAAGCACATGTTGGGGCCCGATGTCGAGACGCTAGGAAAGATCCATGAACGCGGGTTCTACATCGTCACGGCATCAGTTGATCGGTGTGCTCGCTTTCACCCTCAAATTCAACGTAGCTACAACCCTATCCCTAAGATTAGACATGCTCTCCGCTCTCGATCCGTCTCGAAATCTTCGTTTGAGCGGGCAGGTTATATATACGGGCAGAAGCTCAATGGAGGTTGTCGTCAAGATGGAGAGCATCCCTGTTGATGGGGCAGGCGAGGAAACGGTCCTCATTGGTGCGATACACATTTCATTAAGCCTTCACATCCCTATAACTGCACGAGGCAGGAAGATTCTCGATGGTCTGTCGAGACGCGTACACGCACAGCGCGCGGGATGTCAACCCTCTCATTACTTCCACCGCTGCGGAGAAGCAGCTGTTTGCGTTGGGAGACAGTGCGTTGCTTCTGTATACCTTTTCTGATGCAATCAAGGAAAACCTTCCATCACTGTAGAGATCAAGCATCGCCGACAAAGTCAGGCGCTTCGTTCCCTTTCGCGCGTCCCGCCAAGCTCGGAAGAAGCCCAGGTGTTACATGAATTCTGGCTCAAATTCGGGAAGGAGGAGACATGGAAGAAGTCGGTCGCGGTAGATGGGAAGGAAAGAGTGTGGATGGGTGAGACGATGGTGGAGAAGACCATGTTGATGTTCCCTCAAGAGCGGAAGTGCGTTTTGAACATGCTGCGATCAACTTCCTCGTGGTGTTATTGACTAGAACCCCTTGATTAGTGTGCATTCTAAAGTATTCGGAGGGTACTTGATGCGTCTTGCTTATGAGGTGAGTTGCATCTAATGGTAATATACAGCAAAAATGTACTTACGTGCTTTGGATCCATAGCTTGGCTTCACGAACGCTAGCCTGTTCACTCGAGGCCATGTCCGCTTCCTCTCGCTCGACAAGATCGCCTTCGCCCGCCCTGTCCCCATCGGATCGATCTTGAAACTCACGTCGTGCGTCCTGCATTCCACATCAACACCACAGTTCCCCGTACTTGTCGTCAGTCATTTTGATATCGCCCGCCCGTCGTGATGTAGCTGATCGTCTGTATTTCATTGATCATTCTGATATATTGCAGCATATTGGTGTCAAAGCAGATGTCATCGACCCAAAGACAGGACAAGAACAAACTACGAATGATTTCCGCTTTACGTGGTGCCGCGACCATGGGCCGCCGCTGGAGAAGGTGGTTGTGCCACGTACATACCGAGGTGAGGTTACACTATGGAATTACATGTCATCTGCGTCCATGCCAACTTATATGTGCTTGCTTCCTTCTAGGTTCGATGTTGTGGTTAGAGGGCCGACGTGCACTGCAGATTGGGAATGCCATCCGTGACCTCCGAACTCATGCAACTAATCCAGCGAATTCATCGAAAGACTCTTAAAGCGCGACTATCTAAGCACGGTATGGTGTAGATTTGCCAGTAATATTGGGTATGATTACAGATAAGTGCTAAGATAATGTGACACCCTTCGCATTATTTCTTGTTACCAATGGGAGGATATTTCCGAAAGTTCGCTGATTGTGGGGGGATATTATGGCTGACTTGGAAGGCGAGTCGCGGTCGAAGTGCTCCTTAATAAGCCCCTAACCCTCACTGTCCCTCTAGATTTCTTGAGGCACTCCCCCACCACGCAGTCTCGCGTCCAGCTTGAGATTGAATGATTCTCCTGAAACAAAGTTTATTGGGTCGACGATCTTGCCATCAATAATCCTCTAGCTAGCGAGTTGGGCGACGAGGCA
The DNA here is from genome assembly GCF_014466165.1 of Pleurotus ostreatus. Classification (NCBI taxonomy): domain Eukaryota; kingdom Fungi; phylum Basidiomycota; class Agaricomycetes; order Agaricales; family Pleurotaceae; genus Pleurotus; species Pleurotus ostreatus. Next base: position 1,122,145 of record NW_023503164.1, on the reverse strand, counting down.
TGACACCCTCTCGATTTTCACCGGTGTAGACGATCATCTTGGATGCTCAGCGAGATAGGTTGATGTCATCCCCTTTGCTTTAGGCTTTATGGTCCCTTCACGTTGACGGACTCGCACAGAGTGACCAGCTGCCACACGGGCGCTGGATAAACAATGTGTGGGGTCGGTGGCAATGAGTGGGGTTGTACCTGGGTTACTGGAAACACCGCATCGTCAAGTGTTCTGGAGTACCAATCATATCTCTATCATCCCTCCTGCTGACTGAATCATTCCATTTTTTCTCGAAGTAAATGAAATCAGCCCCGCTTCTCCCTTGAGCCACAATGATATGAAATTCGAATCCTTCGCAACCAACGAGATATTGCCACCGTGACTGATTTGTATGTCCAAGGGGAAGAAAGCTCAATTTTCCAACGCGAAGCTTTGCAGTAAGTAAATATCTATGTATCACTTTTCGATGTGATGCCTCGCATGACGCTTGCTCACGACTGGGCTGATGGATTGGCTGTGGGTCCGCCGCGCGCGAGGTAGGAAGATGGGAATCTGGTATCAATATTGCAGTGCCGATGCTCCCCCGCCGTCGGGTTGTTGTTGAATTGATCTGGCCAGTTGATGTAAGCTGAATCAAGTAGTAGACGGATTGGTCGCATCAAGACACTGAACCTCTGCGCGAGGAGGCCGACTGACTCGTTTCCATCGTCTCAGCCCTCTCCAGGTGCCTCGTTTACCCCTTGGTAACACTGACAAGTCGACAGACATAGACCTAGCTTAAACACGCGACAAAGTTATCGAGTTCACCATAGTTCAGCAGGCCTGAGAATCCGAGCGGGGTACAAAGTACATGAAGAGGAAGCAAATCATTGAGCGAAAGGGCAGCATTGGGGGAATCCGGATGGCCAATTCTCATGTCTTTCTCTGTACTGCCTGTGCATGGTCCTTGGGGGTGAATTCGACGGGAACATGACGGGAACATGATGGGAACAATTCATTTGATTCCGAGATCTTGGATTCAGGGTCCCAGGCTTGTAATGGGATATAGAGCTTCTGCTGCCGTCACCACGGCCGACCTGGGTTTCTTTATCCCTCTCATCTCCTCCTCGGTGGCTTCCTTTCTTTTCTCCCCAATTCCCTCCAATTCCTTTCCTTTTTTACCGGCCTGGCTGCTCTGTTTCCTTGCGACATTTGCTTTTGATCTTGGCTGTACCACTTCAATCAGAACTTCTGATTTGATTAGTGAAATCTCCACGCACATATATACTCGCCTTTCCGCTTCAGTGTCCTTCGTCGAACCATCTAATGCCTTCTGCGCGGGCGCTGTCAAGATGTGTGCAGCGTAAGCTTGAATCTGCCGTGAGTTCATTCAGAAATCTGCGTTAAGAAGTTAATGACGGAACCTTGCGACAGTACGCCAGGATAACGCTCAACAAGACCACCACCTTCTTTTTCCTTCTCGCTTTCGCCCACTGCCTTGCGCAGGGGATTATTCAGGCCACTCTTTTCTCAGTCGACACAGCGTACACCAGCCTACTCGACTCAATCATCGACCAGACAGTCATTTACACCGACCCTGTGACTCTGGCCAAGAAAAACATCGCCCCCACCAACTTCACCTATTTGAGGGGGGATAGGGGAAATGGGGATTTCTCGGGGTTCGTTTTGAAGATGTGCGACGACATACCCTTCGCTGGTTTACCGAGTGATCCGTGTATAGAGGTGTTCGCAGATGGGGTGAGTGGCATACACCTGCTAAAGATGGGTTCTGTGTGACCAATCAAGCTCTTGTAGGACATTCCTTTCCCTGAGGGAGAGGCACCAGTCCCTGTCCAAGTATGTGGTTTCCAATTGCCATTATGTAACGATTTACTGAACGACCGCAGCTCCATACCATGCAGAAGTACCAGCTTCGCCCCGTCTATGATAAAATTAATACCTCTCTTGTGATTGGTGTGGACATATTGCAGAACGAGTTAACCTCTTCCTTCCGTCTACCCTTGCGCCGTTAGCTGACATTCACCTACAGGCGGCCCATCCGATCCAGTCCCGTCCTCACCACACAGTGCACGAAGGTCTTAGACTATCCCAGGCAACTGTAGGTCGCCGTTCACATCTTAAATATGTCGAAGTTAATACCCTCCCTTCCAGCCTCAATAATGCGCGCCGGGAAGATTTGTCCTTCATTTTCATACAATTCTGGCTGTTCAGCGTGTCAGTGGTCGCTGTGAGTGCGGCCTTCTCGGTAGCCTTGTTAACGATGCTGACACAAAGGGGATTCTACATTTGTGAAGATCATGTACGAGTCCATTCCTCATACGTACGTATCATTTCTGTCTGGCAACGGTGAAACGAGGGATCAGTACTTACGTCTTCACTTGTAGATTGTCAGTTCTGTTTGCTCGCGCCCTTGCAACCGGCTGGTCTGGATACGCGCTATGGCGAACGAAGCACAACTCCAAGGTCTTTGAGACTCTGTTCATCAGTGATTAGCCCAAGGATGTGCCTTTACTTGCTGGCTAACATAGGATACAGGGGACAACACGCCGTGTAGAATCGACCTTTGGGATGGCTGGAGTCAAGCGAGAGTCGATGCTGAGGTGTGTTCTGCCTTCTCCCTCTTCGTTCTCCGTTCCGCTTGCGCCTATGCAGCCACCGCTGATCAACAGCGGTTGTAACACCGGGTTATTTTCAAACGTTCCGGAACAGCCTCACTGGGTTCGAGTATAGAGCGGTGGAACCATCATCCATCATGATAGGGATGACATCTTCATTTCCCGCATATGAAATGTTGGTTTCCAACTTGCGTCTCATTTCTGGTCCCCGTTCAGAAATCTGCCCCTCTGCCTCCGGCATCCGCCGTTTGCCACTTCTTCTGTGATACCAGGATTCTGGAAATCGCTTTACTTCCTCGTAGTTACCTTTCGGTTGCCCCCAACCTATCAGAACCGTGACGATGTGCATTTTCTCACCTGCGTCGCCCATTTTTAGATTCCTGATATCATCCTCAACTGTACGGCGCTGACCTTATCTTGCTACCTCTCATGGACGCTGGTTAAGGTATGCATCCATTCATCTGAGCGAACGCCTCAGTTTGCTGACTGCAAGCTCAGAGGTACAATCAGCAATCGTTCAAATGCATGGGGCCTCCACAGGCAATCGTCAAGATCTACCGAGTACGCCGCGTTTGATTTGCTGCGCGCACACCAACTCAGCTAATCGCTTGATTGATTATCACAGTTTTTTATGGCCGTCCTCGTGTCTCTTCAGCTGGGAACGCTCTTTCTTGTCGCCGCAATGGGCCTTTGGACTGACCAAATGTTCAACACCGCGATTGGCCGCACATCCCAATTCATAGAGGTGTACGAGGCTCTTATTATTGGCACGACCGTGGTAAGTTTCGTTGTTAAGTGACCGTGCATAGTACGCGTGCTTATCGGGGGTCCCAAATAGCTCTTACTTCCATGGATAGCTTTGGTAAGATTAAGCTAGTACATGTTTTCGTCGTTGCTCACTTTTGGATCTGACAGGGTTGGTATGCCATCCGTCATGAAAGGAAGGTGTTGATGGCCATCTTCTTGGTTATTGGCTTCGTGTTCTTGGGCGGGTGGTCCAGCATGTTTTACTCTCGCGTCTATGCGTGGTTAGTGCTCTCCTCATTACGATACACGCATTCTGATGCAGGTTTGTTATAGGTCGCTTGTACAGTGGCCGTTCTTGTTCAGTATGACGGTTTGCTCCTTCGTGTTGATCGTTGCCAGTATGATCCTCGGAATCATCTGCTGGCTCAATTTCAACAAAGGGTTATCCCAGTACCGTGCGTTTTCCCGTTGATGCAACGGGGTTGACGACTGACCGACGTGTGACACTCAGTGCGCGCTGAAGCTATCCTTGCCTCGTCCAACTTTGCCCCAAGTGTGTTCAAGCACGATCCCGATGCTGTTTCCCAAGCTTCCCACGATCTCGCACCCTCTGACCCTGAGAAAGGTGCACCCAAGGCCAACCACAACCCCAGCCCGTCGTACGGCTCTGATAACCCTCTTCCTACCTACTATCTACCTACGCTGCATTCCTACGAATCCAACGCTTCTCGTATCTGACCAGCGTAGTTCTTTCTGGAGTGTGTTTCCCTTCTTTTCTTGCTGTGCGACCTTTTGGCTTTGTATTGGTGTTGGTACTCTTCGTTCTTGTCGTGGACACGAGCAGCGTTTTGGACTCAATATACCGTTTACGTTGTAGATAGAAGATGGAGGAGTTGAACTGAACAAGACTGTACTTTTAGCATCCATGGCTTTTGATTGAGTTCACGAATTTTATCGGTTGGACTTGAACGTCTGGCAGCAGCCTAACTCAACAGAACGTAGCCTCCGAAGCACTTAGGTGACCAGATCAAAGAAAGAGAACGAAGTCTATTGGGTATAATACGTTGGTGCAGGAATACAATCTATGTCTATTAAGCCCCGAATATAAAAATTATACTACTTCGAATGCTGACCCGCCGGCCTTCGCATCGAGTTCTATCACTGCATCCAAGCCTAAGCGTTCCGCGTAGCAAATCAGTGTGATGTTGTCTCTGTGAGATAAAGAGAGATGCGTACCCATAACCTTGAAGAATTCCTTCGGATCCATCCCTTGGGCAGACACGAAGTCTGTGCCTGTCTTCTTGAGCGAGTGCATGGCGGCGCGGCATGCGTGAACCATTGCAACACAAGACACCAGCGAGAAAACTGTGAAACGATCATGGTCAGCGGACCTGTCGGAAGAGTGACGGTGCAAGAAGTGGGCACGAACTGATGATCTTGGCACCCATCTGTTCAGCCTCTCTGTATGTGAAAGGAGGAGTCAAGCCGCCGGAGATGACATTGACGAGAACGGGAATCGGTGCCAATGCGGCAACGGTTGATTCCAGGAGTTCTTTGGATTTGACGCCTTCGATGAAGCAGACATCTGCACCGGCGGCGGCGGCGAGTTTCAATCGCTCGATTGCCTCCTCCATACCCAGTACCTGGGCAGAGTCAGTCCGCCCGATGATGACCTGTGACCAAAAAGATGGGTCAGTTGCCGAGATCATTTCAAGTAGCGAAATGTACATACGAAGTCGGATCCTCCAGGGATGGCGTCACGAGCGATGACGGCGGCACGGATGCGGGTAAGGAACTCTTCGCGAGAGACAACTTGTTTGCCAAGCAAATGGCCGCATCGCTTGGTCTGAACCTGATCTTCGATATGAAGACCAGCAACACCCGATTTGGCGTATTGGGTGACAGTACGTGCGACCATGGCGGGGCCACCGAAACCCGTGTCGGCGTCAGCGATGACGGGGCAAGTGGGGTCGAGACTGGTGACCATTTGTGCAGACTGAGAGGAAGATGGCATGTCAGTAAACAGGATGCTTTGTAATGATTGTGTCGAGGACATACGTCTACGAAGTCGTTCAATGTAGCGATGGCAAGATCGGGTTGCCCCATGCGAGAAGCGGTGGTAGCAGCGCCGGATTGGTAAAGACAGGTAAACCCGGCTTCGAGGGCACATCTAGCGCTGATACCGTCGCAGATGCCAGGAGCAACCTGGGATGAGAGGACGGGGTCAATCCAGGCCTCTTCGCCAGGGAATATTACTTACCACGATACCTGGGCGAGCGAGCATCTGGCGTAGACGTGTGGCAGGGTTCTCGGAGAGAGGTCCCTCGAGATAGTTCTTCGGGTCCAAGCGGGCATTGTAGTAAACACCATGAGCGGGCGAGGCTACTGGCGCTGGCGCTGGAGCGGGGGTCTGGGCGGAAGACTTGGTGAAATAGTCAAGAGCGGGGGCCATTGCGTTGAACTTGAGAGATTACAAATGGGAGAGTATTGAAGGATGTAGAGAGCTCTAGGAGTTGAAAGAAAGAGGGCGGAATGAGATGAGGTTCGTTCTGCATGTAGTAATATTTATACGGTTCTGAAGTCTCAATGAGACCTAGGTAGGCATCTAAAGCAAGCATTATCGGACAGAGAAGCAAGCAGACAACGCACATCCGTTTCTCGCGGGGAGTTAACATTCTATCTGCAAGTGCGACATCGTTATGTTTACAACCGAGTCTGTGTAGTATAAGCAAGCACTGTGCCTCTCGTCGGTTATCAGTTGGTCTAAGTTTGATCTGTCCGCGACCGCTGGGTAGCGGGAAGCTGGCTTGGCGTACCAAAAATAAGGTTCTCAAGTGGTAGGACGTGAGCCAGATGTTACGCGACGGAGTTTCCTGACCCTGAGGGGACATAGATGATCGTCGCGCTGGCGGTATCCTGTTTGGGCCAAAAGTATGTGGTCACATGTGCAGTAGAAGATTAGATTAGATATTAGCTCTAATATCTGGCCCTAGTGAGCTGCTTCTGTTATACCACTATCAAAGCAAGGCCATAAAGTGCTGCAGGCAGCACTCATAAAAAAAAGCAATTCTCGGCACACTCAACATGGGGCAAAGGCACAAAAGAGATGGAAGTTGTCACAGTGTACAGTCACCTTTGGAAGGGATGAAAACACTGGCCTTGCTATGCAATCTTTCATCAAGCTACAGTGGAATAAAGGTTAATGAATGGTAGACTCAGATTTGTACACCATACTTCTTCTTAATCTCATAGATATATACATAGCATACAAACATCCTCTAGATCATGTTGGGTTAGCAAACATATGGTGAGTCTCTTGCTGGATGTTGTCACACCCTTTTTGAAAGTAGGGTCACTGGTTCCTGGATAGAAGATCAAGTGTTGGCCCAGGTATTCTAGAAGCTTTCTTTGTATTGGTTTCAGGGATAGGGGTCATTACAGAAAAGAGTATCTATTTGTTTGTCTTTGGTGGATAGGAATGGCATATACATGAGTAATGGAAAGATATGATCTATGTTTTGTATTTTTGGGGCAAGCATGAGCAGAGTTTTGGCTAAAGAGGTTAGTAACCAAGAATAGGGATTCTGTAAGGAGACACTCCTATTTTCCCCTATTCTCTCTGTCCCTATCCCTTCCCCCTTGCTCCTTTCCTCTTCCTTTCATTCTACAGACTCTTATTTACTGTAAGGGGACACTCCTATTTTCTCCTATTCCCCCTTGACGGCGTTTGCAGTGGACTTGTTGGCAGCCTTGCCCTTCCCTTTTCCTTCTGCCATGTTGTCCTTTGACTTCTTTTTTTCAGGACAGTCTCTTTTCCAGTGATCTTTTGAGCCACATCTGAAGCAACCTTCTTGCTTCTTCCCCTTTTCTTTCCCCTTTCTGTGCCCCTTGTTCAAGCCTCCAGTTGCCAATAAAGCTTCATCAGTGTCATGGTCCTTATTCTGGTGCTTGCCATGCCTAACATTACATTCAAGATCCTGGCACAAGTGCTCATCGATGATGAGCTGAATCAGGTAGTTGGAATCAAGGGTGTTTCCTGCCACATGATTTGCACTGCAGATAGTGGAGGCAAATGATTGCAGATGCCACGGAACCAAGCTGACAACGACCATCAAGTATTCTTTGTCATCAATGGTTACTCCGCATGCCGCCAACTCCTCTCGATGTACACGTAACTGTTTGAGGAACTCCTGTACATCCTCCTTTTTGCCACAACACGAGTCCATGAACTTTCGACACATTCTGGCCATCACATAGATGCCCTTTTTTGAGTACTCCTTTACAATTGCGTCCCAGCAACACTTGACGTTCAAGGCACCAAGAACAAGCACCAGTGCTGTATCAGGCAACTTCTGTGTCAGCAAAGCTTGCGCTGCCGCTTCGTCCTTTTTCCACTGGGTAAACGCCAGGTTTGGCAATGCTTCACTGGTGTCGGCCTCATCTCCACCAATTGCAGCAACTGTCTCTGGTGGGCACAGCATCATGCCGTTGAAATGCCCCCCAAAACCCTTCGCATCAACCCCAATCTTGAAGCACTCACTGAACATAGTAAAGTTCTTTCCCGAGGACAAGAGTTTGGGTACACTGGTGAGAGAATCGGAGAGTGATGTGGTAACAGATGACTGTAAGGGCAACCTCAAGATGGCCGACAGCACAGGCCTAGCAGAGGGAGAATCCAAAGAGATGAATAAGACTAACTACAATACATGAGAGAGCTGCTCACCTAGCAGAGGGAGAATCCAAAGAGAACAGGATAAGGATTCTCCATGCTAGGAAGCGAAGTATATACTGTAGTAGCGTGGGAGGAATGAAGGGTAACTGTACAGTACACCAGCCACAAGTCGGAACGAATATCACAAGGTATGAGGAAACATGTGATAATGAAGTGGAAGGGGAATGTACAGGAGTCGTGCCAGCGACCTGGGAAGGTAAGGGCGAAGAGTAATGAAGTGGGGAAGGAGGACAGAGGTAACCCGGACGAGCCCTGAAGTGTATATACGAGTCCAAGTGAGTCCGAGTGAATCCGAAGTGTGGGAAGACTCCGGAGTCACCTGACGCGACTCGGACGCGACTCGGATGCGAAAGGAGTGGGCGGAAAGAAAGTGGAAAGGAAAGGGAGCAAAGGGGAATGAAAGAGAACGAAAGGGATGTAAGTACATAAGAGTCCATGGGATGAAGGAAAGGAGAAAAGAACAAGGAGGAAGGGAGAGGGACAGGGGAATAGGAGAAAATAGGAGTGTCCCCTTACAGAAACGGAGCAACACATATATAAGCGCAAGTTGTGTGCATGAATACATAATCAGCTGTAAGTACGGATGGCTGTGATAAAGAGATGAAACGAGACGGTAAGCAAGTTGCGTGTGGTGCAAACTTGCATTACCTGTTTTGATTAACCAGTATCCGCATACAGATACCTGACTCTTTTGGTTTGCAAGGAGCTCGCTGTAAGGGGACACTCCTATTTTCTCCTATTCCCCCTGTCCCGCCCCCTTCCTCCTTGTTCCTTTCCCCTTTCCTTCATTCCCTTTCCTTTCCTTTTGTCCCCTTACCTTTCCACTTCCCTTCCGTTCACTCCCTTCGCATCCGAGCCCCGTCCGGTGACTCCGAAGTCTTCCCGCGCTTCGGACTCGCCTCAGACTCGCTCGGACGGCTCGGACTCGCTCGGACTCGTAGATACACTTCGGGGCTCGTCCGGGCTACCTCTATCCTCCTTTCCCACTTCATTACCCCTTGTCCCCACTTCCCCAGGTCGCTGGCACGACTCCTGTACATTCCCCTTCCACTTCATTATCACATGCCCCCTCGTACCTTGTGATATTCGTTCGTACCTGTGGCTGGTGTACTGTACAGTTACCCTTCATTCCTCCCACGCTACTACAGTATATACTTCGCTTCCTAGCATGGAGAATCCTTATCCTGTTCTCTTTGGATTCTCCCTCTGCTAGGTGAGCAGCTCTCTCATGTATTGCAGTTAGTCTTATTCATCTCTTTGGATTCTCCCTCTGCTAGGCCTGCGCTGTCGGCCATCTTGAGGTTGCCCTTACACTCGCCCTCTGTTTGCTACCCCAACACTGATAGCCAGAGATTAGGTTATGGCTGACATAGTTACTACCAGTGTGTGCTTGCTGCTAGTTTTCTAGGACTGCAAGGTCCACCAGTAGGCATCTTCAGGGCCCATAACCTTTTGAATGAGCATCTGTCCATCAATCCTAATGGGGAGGACAAGTGTGCACTGAGTGAAAGACTAATGTCTACTCACTGGTTGTTAAAGCTAATACTACTTGTAGCTATGTAGCTTGAGGTGCACACTTAGGTAGTTCTCTGGGTAGAGCACTGGTAGATTGTAGATGTAAGGGGACACTCCTATTTTCTCCTATTCCCCCTATCCCTATCCCTTCTCATTGTTCCTTTCTCTTTCCTTCATTCCACAGACTCTTATTTACATCCTCTTTGTCCTCTTTGTTCCCTTTCTCTTCCACCTCTTCCCTCACATTCAGGTCATATTTGATGACTCCAAAGTGTTCTCCCACTCTGGACTCACTCAGACTTGTTTGTACACTTTGGGGCTCATCTGGACAACCTCTACACCCTTCCCCCACTTTGTTACTTCCCATTCCTTCCCACTTCCCCAGGTTACCGGCATGACTTCTGTACATTCCCCCTCTACTCCATTATCACATGCCCCCTTGTACCTTGTGATATTCATTTGTACTTGTGGCTGATTGTTAAGAGCCACACTCACAGGGGGCTCGGGGTACACGGACCCACAGGTGCGCGGCTCCACGTAGAGGCGCAGAGGGGAACAAGGGAAGCGAGAACATACGGGCTTGGCTTCAGCTACTGGCTACGCCTCCCACGCCCTGTATTTCCGGAGAGAGTCCTACGCGGGTACCGAGGGTACGGGCGGAGGCGAGAGGATGAGACGGGAAGACCTCAACGGAGAGGCAAGGATGCGAATGCGGAAAGGAACTAATATTTGAACTAAGGTAACTGTATGTACAGTACAGGAATATATACTGGGAAACACATGGTGTCCACGCGTTCACAAAACAGCAATGAGTCTGGTCATAGTAAGTACAGTGTGCTCGAATATGTACTTAGTGTGTAATCCGAGAAGTCTGAGTGGCCGCGTGTATACGCAGCCCGAGCCCATAGCCGGGAACGCATGTGAATGCACCCCTAGTAGCCCCTAAGGGGTTTCTTGGATGCGCCTATAACACTGATGTACTGTACAATTATCTTGCATCCCTCCCACACTACTAAAGTATATACTTCACATCCTAGTGTGGAGAATCCCTATCCTGTTCTCTTTGGATTCTCCCTCTGCTAGGCCTGCGCTGCTGGCCATCTTGAGGTTGCCCTTACAGTAGACAGATACAGGCTCCTTATATACTGTAATCTACCTATGACATAAATATATCTGCAGTCAATACCTAGTCAGTATGACTCACACCATTAGTAAGATCCTTCTATGAAGTTCTACTGCAGACTGTGGTCTGACTCATGTCCTGATGGTCATGATCATGTGAAGGTGCATGCACAACACTATTGGCCATCTTGAGATTGCCTCCACAGATTCTGATATGTAAAAAGGGCAGGTGTATTCAACCTCCACTCCAAGAGGTGCTATCAAGCATTTTTTAAGGAAGACATACAAGAGGATTCTGACTCCAAGCCCGGTGAAGAAGAAGAGGCACGATCTAGTGTCCTAAATAAATTTGAGTATGTCTTCACTGCTGTGAAACTAAATCATTTTATTGTGTTCCCCGTGGCCATTATTGCCCAGAGAGAAGACAACACCTGTCTTCTCAGTGCTAATGTTCAGTTTGCCAATAAGGCCAATAATAGTGTAACATGCTTGATAGGGGGTCGACTCTGCTTCATTTGTGAATTGTCTTGCTGTTAGATAAAGTTCAGGTCTTACTCTAGCATAGGAGAGACTAAGGAAAGGGCACTTAGCACAGTGGTAGCGCGCCTGCTTTGCACGACAAGCTCCGTGATTGCATGAGGCCGTGGGTTCAATCCCCACAGTGTCCAGCTACTTTTTCCCCCTATCTCCCTTAAAACTTCGTGCTGAACGACGCTCCGATGCGCATTGGAGTTTTACTCGTCATTCGGACATCGTGGGTACCGTAGTACTCCTTATTACCCTGAGGGAAAACAGGACCCGAAGTCAGAAAAGGCAGAAGAGTAGTAATTGATTTATCATCGAAGTGATACAGTATCCGGCATAACTTTTCTTCCACGCTTGCCTCTATGTTTTCCTATTTCATATCAGTTATATCTGCATTTTCTGGCACCTTCTCTGATTTGATCCCATGTTTGCACGTTTCCCCCAGATGAGGCAGCGAGGGTGTAGTGAGTGTTGTGACGATATCAACGCGTGTTCGGTGCCAAGGACCAGCGAGGACAATATTTGATTCCGTCGAAGTATACGAACGATTCCTCAAGTCGCCAACTGTGCAGTCATGAAAGTGCGCCCAATAATTACCGTATGGACGGGTGCTTTGTCAAAGTGACCTCTGGCCCGCACACTGACCATGACGAATGCATGCAATCATTTCCTGACTGACACTCAATCCTTCCATGTACGCGCCGTGAAGAAACCCTGCCTTTGTTCAATAGATGACAGATAACATCAGAAAGCTGAACGTACCAAAGTACCTCAAACTCGTTGCCTCGCCGGCAAACCAAAGCCTTTTTCGTTTACCGCAGCCAATGCTTGCGCGGAGGTTATCGTGGTGCTCGCGAGTAAAGGAAGCTGGCCAATTGGAATACGATCCTCTGTACAGCGGATCGGAGTGCCAGCGAGGGAAAAAGAAATCAGAAGGTGGCGGAATATCTGTCTTCGGAAACATGGAGTGCAAGACCCCCATCACTTCTGACTGTACCTGTTGATCCGGAAGAGCCTCGATACGCTCGCTGTATTGGCCCTTTGGCGAGTCAAGGGTCAGCAAGAAGATGCGATGGGTGGAAGGCGAGGCCGCACCGTGACTGTAACGAACAGGATACCTGAGCCGTTGAGAAATTTTGGATGATCGAGGCTCTGCCATACAGGATAGCGTCCTCTTTCCTTGTCGGCATAAAGTCCCAACTGCAGTGTAATAAGAGACAGGCCATGTGAGAGGAGAGGATGGTAAACTCGCCTCAGTGTCAAACCAAAACTTGCGCGAGAATTGCAGGAATACCTTGGTGTAAGTAGTCATGGTCACAGATTGGATAGCTTCCATCTTCCAATCTTTGTCGCAAACGGAGTTGTGAGCCAACACCTCACACAGAAGACGAACAACGCACCGGGTAGCTCAGGCTCAAACCTGACATCGTCATTTTGAAGCACGCCCAAGCTGAACGTACAGAGCACATAATCACCAAAAATCAATGTCCCGTTAGCCAGAGTGACCCGCACGCCCGAACGTGCATACCCGATGGTTCTGACCGTCGAGGATAGTAGTAATTGAGAAGGCCGCAGAAATTCCTTCGCCTCTGCAGTTATGATGACCTTGAAGCCACGTTGATCAATGGAAAGTCGGGCTTCGTCGGAGAAGGTACCTATGTGCAATCATGATTACGATCAACGAGCAGAATGAGTGACGTTTACCTTGAGATACCCTTACCAACCCGGCGGCAGCCAAAGAGGTCGCTGAAGGGGTATCCCCGTATTCCCAGTCAAAATTGAAATCTAAAACACGCGGAATGAGTTTTGCAAGCAAATATATAGTGAAATCTCCAACGTACACTCCGCAACCTTATCATGGGATGATTGAGGTTTCGCTCCTACGAGAGAATATCCTTCTCGAGCATTCAAGTCGACAAGATTGTCAGCCACTCTCTTGCCTAGAGTCGTATACTGTCAGATCAAAGTATTCTCTGGTGTCGGGCAGACGAACCCGCCAATCTGCTGATTTTGTCCAGATTATCTGCTGCATCGTCAACAACGTTGGTATAATTCACAAGACCCGATCCATCGTAGGTTGCTATCAATAGGATAAGTTGGAATAACACCTGAGGGCTGAGACCGCCAGACTCACTGATGCTCGAGTAGTCATTAAACACAGTCCTGGCATTATGCTTCCTAGCCAGGTCCCAGATGGGATTGGACGGTCCGTCCCCTACTTGAGTCCCCTGTACCCAATTCGCGCCTAACTCAATAGTTGTACCGTTCCCAAAAGTGTGCGAGCGGAGTCGACCACCGATTTCATCTCGAGCCTCGATTACCAGAAAGTTGTGGTGACCGTTGCGGTAAAGCGTTCGGGCTGCAGTGATACCTGCGACACCGGCCCCGAGAATGAGGATTCTTGGATTGGACTTAGCGTTCGGGTTGGTATTCGCTTGCGGAGGTACCTGCATTTCTGCACTGAGGCAGAATGGCAATACTGCCAGCCCTCGCAGCATGGACGATATCCCAACCATCTCGAAAATACTGCAGACAATATGTAAACGGTAATGTCGCCGTTAGATTCGAGGGGTAAGTTCATTCTCTACTGTATAGAGAGCCATCCATTTTATACGCCCCATTTCACCTCTTCAAAGCCAGAATAGTCTATGGTCAGGCGCAGGGTGAAAGTCCGAGAAGCATGGCATAGTAATGAAGGCCATAACCTAAATAAAAAGCATACATGACATATTTTCCTTCTGTCCGAAGTGCCCATTGATAGACAACTCACCCGCGAACCAAGGCCGCAAGGCTTGGCATGATTACTGGCGACCAATCTTGAAAGAAGCGCTAGGGCATCCGAGTTATAACTTCGAATAGGAATTATTCTGGCGGCAGATCGCAGCTAGTATCAGTTGATGTGGGTCGGTACCAGGAGAAATATTGTGACCACGATGTGACTCAGGACAGCTATGCATCGAAGGATAAGCCAACGCTGGGGCACTTTTGGATGCTGCTATGAGTGTTGTTTTGCATATGAGAATTTCGCTGGCCAAAGACGGTCACGCTAGGGATGGCTCGTGTTGCTTGGGCTTGGCTTAGGCGTGAAGGTTTCCTGCAACAAATTTATCACTCGAACTGTCGCTAGTAGTGCATCTTTGTTGGGAAACGTACCTGGAAGAACTCGTGGATACGAGTTCTCCATTTATCTAGCAAAATCTTGAAGATTGCCCGTCAGCAACGTGCGCAGAGCAAGATTCATTTCCCGCTTTCATACTCAAGCCCTCAGTCAATGCCGCTGACTCGATATCTGAAAGGAATGCGAACATCTGGTTGGTCAAAGGCACCCCCAGCCCTGTAGAGACCGGCTGACACAGGATTTCTTGTTCGAAGAAGAGGTCGAAGCGCAGCGGCTTAACTTCGGCGAAGATTCTTGAGAATGTAATACTACCACAGTAATTGCCTTCATTGTTGTCCCGGATATCAAGTATTGTGTATGAGACTAGGGCCTTAAGCAGATATTCCCGGCTCCAACCCCAAAGCGTACACCCTATTAGCATTGTAGAACAGAGCATTTCGAACAATCTGAACAGCCTGTGCCTCGGTGATTTCCCCGTGTCTGACGACATCGGCGAGGGCTTCATATAGAGCCTGGCGCGCCTGGATAGTACCAAGGTAAAAGGATTCTGGCCACCAATGCCCATCCGCTACGGCTCTCGCATCAGTTATGGGCAGGAGAATCTAGATATATACATACTAGACCATAAAATCTTGTTCGTTGGACACAGTTCTAGGACCTGTTGTATGATCGCTCGCTGGCCATGCCCGGAGACAAACGGAAAGACCTTTGGGAGATTCTCTGAACAGGCTATTCGCCAAGGAAGAAACGAGAAGAAAAGTTTTGCACCTCGCCGAAGTCTAGGAATACATTTGAGTAGACAGCTGTCAGATAGCCGGCTTCGCGAGTGAACGGATACGCTGAGTGTAGGAGTACGAATGTCGCATCAGGGAAAGCCTTGATGATTGGTTGCAGCTTGGACGGCGAAGCGTTGACAAGAGTGATGTCGTTGTCACCCAGTCCCGTGTGGAATTGCACTGTACTCGGATAGGTCATACATATCGAGGGTCGAGTATTTGCTTACCAGGTTTGCGGTGCATTGTGGAAACTTCCAAGGCAGTCCGTACGACGTGATCGTTAAGTGCCTTATGCGCGAGTCGGATTTTCCCTTCGTCTTTGTACACCTTGAATATATCGAGTAGGGAGAACTTTAGACTGGCAGGCGGGGAGAACGTTGAGACGTCAAGACCGGTGCGATAGCAAACAATCGACTTGAACCCGACGACATTAGGGTCGTGAGCGCATGCAGTTAGTGTCTCCGACAATCTACTCTTGAAAGCATCAAGGATGGGCGTGACTTGTAGGTGGTCTGTAGAGAGATGAGGTATGATCACTTCCTTGAGAATTTCCTGCCAATCAACGAGCTTAATGAGTACATAAATAGAACAGACGTCAAGCAGCGACTCACCTCCGCCACCGCTTCAACTCTCACCAAACGCTTTGCGGGGGACGGTGTGAACCGATCGTGCCAATGATACTCCTCCGCCAATAGCTTGTTGCTGGTGTTGACCAGGCCGTCGTCGATCAAGATACATCGAATTCCGGTTGGCTTGAAGCAGGTTTCGCAGAGCTCCTCGTAACCTATCTTATCCCTAGCTGTCTTAATATCACTCCATGTCGTGGTATTTGGATCGAGTTTATACAGTTCGCTGAGTTGATGAGTGGCACGTAGGCAAGCTATCGTGTGTACAGAGTCTTGTTGCGCCTCCCCTTCGGCCTCCGAAATGAGGCCTTCGAATGGTAGAGCGTGGCGATGCTTGTCCTTCAACAATGGGTGAGCGTGGTTGTCTATTGCAGGAAAATTATGCGCGGCGGCGTATAGCTCAGGATACTCTGGGGAAGACATTGCTGTTGCCGATATCAGCCTTGCTCGCGATAGGATCAGAAGCAAGATAACACCCACGGTTGAACAGAATACCCACCGAGTCCAAAATAGAGACGGAAGCAAAACATATCTAATCAGATAAATGTCAGCCATCTTATCAGATCGTCTTTCAATCGCATCCCACATCATGGCCGTTGATACAAATGTTTTGGAGACCGTTATCCGAGGCGCTTTGCCTGTGATGCACCTCGAAATCGAGGATCAGTCAAATGGGTGCGGGGAGAACTATGCCATCATCCTCGTTAGCGAGGTGCGTCGTAACGGAAGTTCGTGGTTCAAGGACGCTCACAGTTTGTAACGAGTAGGCTTTCGAAGGGAAAACAACGCTGGCACGCCATCGTTGGGGTAAAGATATTCTGATCCACCCTATTTGGTGCATATGATGCTGACAAGCTCTGGTGATAGTCAATGACTTGCTGAAGAAAGAGATAGCGCAAATGCACGCATTCTCGCAGGTACGTACCCCGCAAACGATGCACTGGCGATGATCCGTATATAAATCCGTTCCAGAAAACCTTCACACCCAAGCAATACGAGGCATATTTGGCCAAGAACGCCTAAACGGCGCTCGTCGTTGGTAGTACCCGTCGTTGGCTGCAAGGTGTCCAAATTGTAATATTGTCTCTGAAAATAAACATTCGCCCCATGAGTCCGCCATCAGGAGCATCAAACTCTACCATGAACGAAGTCCGTACCTCAGCGCTCAGTCCGGATTCATGGTTTGATTGTAACCCGAGCCTCATCCCAGCATGTTTTTTCCTGGACTGATCGTGAGAACACTCCTGGACTGATACCGTCAACATCTCAGTCCTCAGCGAGCGACGATCGATATCAAGTGATACACTATGATTCCTAGAACTAAAAGGACAAGCAGCCGTCCCGGCGCGTACTTGAATATTGTCCGCAGCGACACACTGATATTGTGAGTGCGGCGGTGGCGGACTCGCAGGTGAGTCGTCGACTGCTGCGAGATTGGGCGCAAGGCTGGACTCTAGTACAGCTTTTACAACGAGCAAACGCGTGTACCTTTTCGTTCAGGTTAGTGATGACTTATCTATCATTGTTATGCCATGCTTCTCGACACTCACCGTGTCAATTTTAGCAGATGCCCTCATGGTCATGGGCTCTTCCGGCCTTGGAGAAGTGATGGGCCTAGAGAGTATAAAGGGGACAAAAAACGAGGGAATGAACTCGCCCTCTAATTCGAGCGCGGCTTTTCCCTGTGTCTAGGTTTTGCTGGTACCTAAATGACTGCGTTATCGCCCATACTGCGGGGACTGGCGCTATTGACATTGTGCCTTGTCTCCCTTAATGCAGGCGTGCAGGCGTTCTCTCAAGGCGATACCACTACTCGCGACTCATTGCAGTCCAATCCACGGATCCTGGTTCTCGGGGGCGGCGTCGCAGGCATTATCGCGGCACGAACGCTTCATCAAAATGGGCTCGACAACTTCCTGATAATCGAGGCGCGGGACGAGATCGGTGGGCGGCTCCGCTCGCATACTTTTGGGAACGGCACGACTATCGAACTTGGGGCGAATTGGGTGCAAGGAACTCAAGTGGGGGGCGGACCGTCCAATCCTATCTGGGACCTGGCTAGAAAGCATAACGTGACGACCGTGTTCAACGACTACTCGAGCATCAGTAAGTTCAACGCCCTCAGCACTCGCGTATGATACAAAATACTCTCTCTAGTAACCTACGATGAAGCGGGTCCTGTGGATTATATCGACGTCGTCGACGATGCAGTAGACAATCTAGACAAAATAACTGAACTAGCGGGTACGTCTACCCACGTTCAGGCAGAATAATTTCCACCAGTCGAACACAACCCTAGGCGAGAGAGTGGCCGGCAATCTTGTCGACTTGAACGCTCGTGCGGGATATTCTCTTGTGGGAGCGAAACCTCAATCTCCCCATGCTAGGGCAGCTGAATGTAAGTTTAAGCTTTCAGTCCTGTACTCTTGCCCCAAGGGTTTATTCTACATGCTCAGACTGGAACTTTGATTGGGAGTACGGAGATACCCCCTCAGGAAGCTCCTTGGTAGCTGCAGGATTGGTGAGGGTGTTCCAGGATGTGTTTAGCTTTGACTCACTTCTTTCGTTGTATCAGAATAATAACTTCACATTCGACACCGACCAAGGCGGCTTCTCCGACGAAAACCGACTTTCCATCGATCAGCGCGGTTTCAAAACTATTATAACCGAAGAAGCAAAGGCATTTTTGCGACCTTCTCAGTTATTGCTGAACTCGACGGTGAAAAGCGTCAGATACGGGAATTCAGGTGTACAAGTGACACTCGCGAACGGGACATCGATTTCGGGCGACTACGTGCTCTGTACGTTCAGCTTGGGCGTGCTTCAAAATGACGATGTCGAGTTCGATCCTGAGCTACCCGGTACGATGTCCGTCTTCTGTGCACAAATTGAACTTACACTGCTGTTTGCGACAAAGATTGGAAGATGGAGGCGATTCAGTCTCTGACAATGACTACGTATACTAAGATATTTCTAAAATATGAGCGCAAGTTTTGGTTTGACACGGAGGTGAATCTACTTCTCTTTCCTTCTGCCACCTCTGACCGTGAAACCGTACGCCACAGATGGGCTTATACGCTGACAAAGAAAGGGGCCGCTATCCCGTCTGGCAGAGCCTCGACCACCCAAAGTTTCTCCAGGGTTCGGGAATCTTGTTCGTTACAGTCACTGTGCGTCTGCACATTCGGTCTACCTCATCTGCTCGCTGACCCTTGCGCGTCAAAGGGGCAATACAGCGAGCGTATCGAGGCTCTTCCGGACCGACAAGTTCAATCTGAAGTGATGGGGGTCCTGCGTTCTATGTTCCCGAAGACAGACATCCCGCCGGCTTCTGATTTCTTTTTCCCTCGATGGCACTCTGATCCGCTGTACAGAGGATCGTATTCCAATTGGCCAGCCTCCTTTACGCGCGACCATCATGATAACTTTCGCGCAAGCGTTAGTGTCGGCGGACGTGAAAGGCTTTGGTTTGCCGGCGAGGCGACGAGTTTCAAGTACTTCGGTGCGTCTGGGGTTACGTTATTGCCTACTATTTGATCAACGAAGGCAGGTTTCCTACACGGCGCATATACTGAGGGATTGGATGTCGCTCAAGAGATGATCAAATGCATCCGCCGCGGTCAGTGCACTGGGTTGAGCCACTTTGACGAAGTACGAAATGTCCACCCGTACGGTACCAATTAGGTTAGCTGACCGTGCGAATATATACACCCATGTCATGCGCTCGTCGAACTCCTTCCGCTTGACCACCATGAGCTCCTTGCACTGCTGCAGCACTGTGAGGTTCTCGTCTTTCCTGCTACTGAGTTACCTCGCATACACGGCCTTACTCGGGCGGAAATTGGGGACGCTTGCTTCCTGTTCCATGGCAGCTTGCAATGACTGCTAGTCCGTCGGGCTCGAGAGGCAGCCCTGGCGGTGAGCACGACATTTAGCCACAAGCGCTTCGCCCATGTTTCAAAAGTTCACGCAGGTGAATCAGAAGATACGCGATCCAAGTGAAACCCTCAGCACGCTTGTTCACGCGTCGTGTCCCTGGTGATGCCAAACACGCCCAATCCGTGAACATCGAAGTGGAAGCCAAAGCGCCGAAGCAGCTGCGACTCTCCTGAAGACATTCTGGCAGTGTGTAACTACGTGAAATTGCGGATCCTAACGACGGCGAGCCTTGGTACAAATGCGCATCCAGGAAAGAAGCGTGATGTGTTTCTTCGGATGTGATCGAAGCTCGAGCATCATCAGAGACTCACTAACTTGGATCGCTCTATAAAAGCGCGGGTTCGTGAATTCGTGACCTTGCTGCCCTTTCCCTCTTCCCATCTACCCGCCACATATCCCCATTCTACGCCATCGCGCCCCTTATCCTACCCATGCGCACAGTCTATGTCCCCTGGGCTCTTATAGGGCTCCCCATCTTTCTCCTCAGCAGCATCGTCAATGGCGGGACTGTCCCTCTGGCAACCAAAAAGGTGGCCACCGCTTGGTTTGCAGGATGGCACGCCGACCAAGGTTACCCCGTTAGCAAGATCAATTGGTCTCAATACACTGAGATGGCGTATTCATTTGCGTGAGAGATGCTACCTCTGATCCTTATTGATCGCCTTTCTCACTTCGTCGTAGCATCGTCACAAAGGACGGCGGGCTTAGTTTGGAAGGCTCTAATCCTGGTGTATTGCCAGATTTCGTTAAGCAAGCCAGGAATAACGTGAGTTTAGTTCAATTTCGTCCCCAATCATGCTCACTGTTCTTCAGAACGTTCGACCCTTGATCGCCATTGGCGGATGGACCGGCTCAAGATATTTCTCAACCGCCGTCGCCAACGCTCAGAGCCGGAAAGCGTTTGTCAAAGCCGTGGTGAATTTTGTCAAGAAGTATAACCTTGACGGTGTCGACTTTGAGTATGTCTTCAATCCTCGGCGGTTCAGCTGTCTTAACAACCCGGGTTCTCTACAGTTGGGAATACCCTGGTCGACAGGGCATTGGTTGCAATACCATATCACCCTCTGACACCCCCAATTTCCTAGCCTTCCTCCAAGAACTTCGCCGTGACCCTTTGGCAAAAAATATGCTCCTCAGCGCTGCAGTCTCGATCACGCCTTTTGCGTCTGCAGACGGTACACCCTCTACTGATGTGTCTGCATTTAGCAAAGTCCTGGACTACATTGCCATCATGAACTACGATATATGGGGCTCGTGGTCGCCCGCCGTTGGCCCAAACGCACCTCTGTTCGACTCCTGTGCCGCCCAAGGAAATAGAGCCGGATCAGCAACCTCCGCTATTGTAGCTTGGTCAACCGCTGGTATGCCTTTGGATCAGATTGTCCTCGGCGTTCCTGCGTACGGACATTCCTTCCGCGTTCGGCGTGCCCAAGCCTTTGAACTAGGCAGCACTACGAAATTAGCCGCGTACCCGCCCTTTGACAAATCCCAGCCACCTACGGGGGATAAGTGGGACGACCCAGCTGGCGTGGACGAGTGTGGTAATACTAGCGGGCCCGGAGGCAACTTCAATTTCTGGGGTATTGTCCAGGCCAAGCTCCTCAATGCCGATGGGACGCCAAAGCCTGGTGTGCCATACCGTTTCGATTCGTGTAGTCAAACCGTAAGTTTTCCATGCTCAATTGTATGATTTGACGCTGATACAGCAACGTTGTAGTCATATGTGTACGACACTGCCAACGAGGTTATGATTTCGTTTGACGATAAACGGTCGTTCCAAATGAAGGGCATGTTTATCAAGGTGAAGCAACTTCGGGGGTTTGCGATGTGGGAAGCGGGCGGTGATTCGAATGATGTTCTCGTCAGGACGCTCCGCGATGCTGCTGGCTTCCGATGATAGTGCAAAATGTCGCAATATAGTATCGAGTTGCTTGGAATGTATGTTGATAGAGAAAAAATTGCTACCTTAACTCGTTCATGAGTGACTCGAAGGGTATTCGCGAACATAGAACTCCTACAGACAACAGGCACTTCAGCTCGAGCGATGACTTGGTAGGATGAGCTTCTTGCTTGGGGGGTGCTAAAATTGTTGATGATGCCGAAGGACGAGAAATAGATTAGAAAAGACCCCAAGACCACCAGCCAGGCCTGCAGGCCATCCTCGAGGTAGCCGTCATCACCCCTTTGGCCGAGACGACGGTGCGTTGCGAGACTGACACTGGCTTTTCAGGAGACAAGACAAGGGAATTGGGATTCGACGTCATGGCGGTTATCGAAGTGACCATTTACGATGTGGTTGTTTAGGCTGATAGAAACCAGCCTCTCTTCGAGAGTATGACAGTCGATCCTCTTAGAAGTGGTTGTTGCCATTATGTGCACTCCGCGTAGATGCGCCGCTCGCACTTCGGTGTGTTTTAGCGGTGATGAAAAACTTTTGGAAGACAAATCCATCAGAGTGTGAGTACGCGGTATTGGATGTGGCGATAGGGAGCCATTCACTCACATATCAGCTGCGCAGGACATGGAGGACGTAGAGTATACCATAGACTTTCAAGAATCTCTGCAGTAGGGGCGCTGATAAACGAACTCAGGGTCGAGGAGCTGTTGGCGTTTGGACCGTGCCATGCTGTTCCATGGCAATGTCTGACCCCAACACCTATCTTGTAGATGATGCCGATGCTCGAGTCCGATATTCTGCAGGATGGGAACAAATGGGAGGTGACAACGAGTACAATCAAACAACACACTACACGTTCACAGCCGGAGCATCCTTCACATTCTCATTTGTAGGTGAGATTGATTCAACTTTGCAGATTGGTCAGGTCCTCAGCACTGATGGGTTCTAGGTACTTCTGTGAGTGTCTTTGGGACGATAGACAACCTCGGTGAGGGTCCCATGGTGCATTTTTCACGCGAAGGCCTGTTTTCACTGACAACATTGGCTGAGTAGACAGCGAGGGCCGCAGTCCCAACTCCACCTACGAGCTCGATGGCACAACACCTGTGGTATTCAGGGGAAGGCCTGTTCAAGGTGTTATATATCAACAATTGTTCTACCAATCCCCCACCCTTCCGAACATGCCACATACGCTGGTGGGACGCTCTGCAGATGCCGGAAGCCGCATCTTCATCGACTTCCTTGCCGTCACAGCGCCTCCAGTTACGTCAACTACGCTCCAGCCGACCTCCCAGTCGGCCACGTCGTCAGTTACATCTTCTAATACTGAAACTGCGACCATAGCTGTGGGCTCCGGCTCGTCGTTGTCGAGTAACAACATCGGAGCAATTGTGGGAGGCGTGGTCGGAGGCCTGGCTTTATTGGCGATCCTGTTGATCTTGACGTGGTGGTTTACCAGGCGTCGCACAAAGATTCAAACAATGGGTGAGTGAGCTCCGTTGCTATTAACAGTCGGGTTCTCATTACCGACTCCTACATTAAAAAGGGCAAATGGCTGAACATCAAGTACACCCTTTCGTCGCACCCATAATACCCTCAAATCAGTCTGATACAAGAAGTGATTTGCCCATCCGATCCTCTATGACCCACACGCCGCAGCAGGAGTTCGATCCTGCTCAACTATGGGATCCTGCGTCTTTAGCATATGCTCCATCACACATCGGAGGGGGAACTACCGCCAGTTTGAGTCCGCCATCCATGGGAGATGGTGCTTCGAGTTACTTTCCTGCCCCAGTGACTTCGACAACTGTTGGGCCGCCACTGGGGATGAAAGGTGGCACCCACCTGACACATGCCCCAAGCACCTCAGTAGCCACCAGCGCTCGGAGCGACGTGTTGGGTGACGCTCCCCCGCCTGCGTATGACAGTTAGCTGATTCACCAACTTTCGAGTGCTTTTCATTCGACCCCTTCATTGCATTAGCCATCAATGGTTCTTGCATTTGTGGTAGTCCTCCACTTATTTATGTTGATGCTAGTGTGTTGTTCCCGTCCATAGGTAACCCATAATACACTGTTGCAAGATCCCAGTCGCTGAAGAAGATTCGTCAGATAGTGGTTAGTTCAAATGGGCCATGTTCCATTTCTTTCCCTCAAGTCTTTGCACTCTCAGGCCTGAGCAGTCTCATACCGTGACGCATACTGCTTGAGCTGTGATGGCGAGTGATGTGAGTTCCACTGATCGTCCTTCGAAATCGACGCAGACTAGCACACTGACAGGGAAATGGTGGAATAGACGAGGAAGCGCTGAGATACTTCCTGGAACAACATTGTGGAGATAGGAGAAATAGGGGGCAAATGTGACCGAATTCGCTTCCGCAACGACATCCGCTTGTCAGCCAACCACATTCTACTCATCTATTCTAAATTTATGGACCACACAATGCACTGGCGAGGCGAGCACGAGCACGAGCCAGAAGGCAACGAAGAAAATGATCCAGCCTACGAACTCCTTCTTCCGGGCGAACACACCAACACATATCGCGACAGGCCTAAACGGTGAGTCAACTGTGGAAACCACGGCCTACCAAAGCACCCGCCTAACGCCATTTACCGCCAACTAGTCCTCCTTGGTACAAACGTTCAGCGTACATTTTATTATGTGCTGCCGCCTTGCTATTCATAAGTACGGTCTTGTACACAATCGACGTGTTCTCTGGATATTCGCTTAGGAAGACACTATCATCGGCAAGCAGCAACTACGTTGGCTCCGTTGTTTCTCATCTTTGGCCGGAAGGTATGGCTAACCGCACGGATAATTGGGAGAACGAAAACAGCAAGACCATGCATGCCTTATTCAAGTGTCTGGCCAACGGCGGGTGTGGAGAAAACCAAACCAGCATTGTCCTGTTATCCTCGCCGCACTTCAAGGACTCGATAGCAGGCCATACTTCGGGCGAGGATATTTGGTGAGTAATTTCATTCCACTTCGACTTCTCAGCGCCTCAGACTCAACATCCTACAGGGCGATAAGTATAGTACGTTTGGGGTCCATATCGTTTCACATGAGAACTCATTGAAGATACTTCCAGCTCTTGTCTTTGAAGGAAATGGGATATACCGCCGTCTACGCGCCACACAACTCTGAGCTCCTCCGTACCTATAGGCAATACCCCGACCTAGTCAAGATCATCATCAGCGAAGGCTCCGACGCGGAAAGCTGCTTCAAAGACCCTCAATGCACCAAGACAAAGGACCATCCGCTCGGAATACCCGCTTGGAAAATGCTTGCGATGCATTTCTGGACGGGTTCCAGCCACCCACTGGGTAACCAATGGACGCTTTCTCCAGAAAACTTCCCGCTTCTCAGTCCGGGAAACTCGAAAGACAACGTATATCTGGGATACAGTGTCGAACGCGCCTGCAAGGAGATTCCGATCATGCCTATGGATGAACGACCCAACCAAGGCTTCGTCTATGGCAAGCGACTCGATTATTTCTTCGGCAAGGACTTTGCTTGGGAAGGCGTGTCGTTCGTACCTCCCTTTCCCATCCAGCTCGTCGCTGGATTCTCGAACGACTCCTCGGTTCTCTCGCCTCCGCCTGAGGGTATCGACAATATGGGCGTCATGCCAAAGCATAGATTTTACGAACACTTGGGGATGAGCCGCGTATTGATTGGCATTGGCCGACCAGTCTTGAGCCCCACGCCATATGATGCGCTATGCATGGGTGTTCCATTTATCAACCCAATCATGCATTGGGACAAGAAGAAGCCAGACGATCGGTCAAAGTGGGAGGCACAACATGACGGCCTGAAGTACGAAAGTCCACCCTACGTTTACAACGTCAAGAAAGGCGATGGGGAAGGTTTATGGAAAGCAGTGAAAGACGCACTTGATCATCCGATTGACAGGTGAGTGTGCTGTCACAGTACGATGCTCTCTCTAAACCAAGGACAGATATATTGTACCAAACATGACGATGGCATCGCTGGGAGCACGATTGGGTGCTCTTGTCGAGAAAGACTGGAAGAGCCAAGCTGAGCAGTTATTGGAACTAAGGAAAAAGACGGGCAAGGGCGAGGTTAGTCGTGTTTAATCTTGTGGACCAATCACTAACCGTCCGTTCAAGCTGTTCGAAATATAGGGAAGTGAGGGTAGGTTGCTACAAGTACATAAAAGATCATCCAAATCTACATACAATACGACATCCATATAAATATCACGAAACTAGGATAGATCAGTGGTCATCTCCAGGCTTGCCTGAACACGATCCATGGCTTCAATGGCAGCCTTCAGTTGATCTGCAGAGCCAACTTCTTGTACCCGCTCGTTGTCTTCGTCAAGCCCAGTCCGCCGTCCCTCGGCCGCATTCCGCTCCCTCGCGCGGACAAGTAGCTGAGACACTGCCCAGTTGAGATACCCAGTTTTGCTGGTTTCCCAAGGTCGTTTACCAGGGTCCGAAAGACGATACTGCGTGAGCGAGGAGAGTGTTGCCGGGTCAAGGTCAGGTAGTGCTGACACTGATTTATACAATTCGAACAACTTCTGAGGAAGGCCCTCGATGGTGTCGAACGTAGGATCGTGGAGGAAGGACAGACGCTCCCGCCGTTTTTCAGCTCGACGACGCCCTGCTCGGGAAACATGTACGGCACGCGTCAGCACTCTTCCAAGACGCCGTTGCTAAGATATTCGTCAGAGAGAGAAGCATTGGGAGAAACAAGAAGTGGGACGCACATCTTGCAGCTGCAGTCTTAACTCGACTATCTCGTCCATGAGCTCCTTCTCCCTCTCAGGGGATTGTGTCAGGTCGAGACCTTCCTGGTGGGGCAGTACGATTGGCAAATCCGGCGGCACAGCGAATACGTTTCGAAGCGACCAAGCCTCGAAGAAGTCGAACGCGACGTCAGTATGGTACTCCAGCAACGTTTGGAAGGCGACAAGGCCTTGCTCGACCTCGCCTGTTGGATCCCATTCGGACTCCTTCATTGTATCGCTGCCCCCTTCCTTCTTGGCACGTTCATCAGCCCACCGCTGCAGAAATTCCTCTAAACCATTGACGGCGTCTGTGACAGCATTGTTGGCGATGTTGATAATATCGTCCAGTAGAAGCTGAGGAGAGAATCCAAGAGCTTCTGGTAGAAGAAGAGGCGGAGCATTGACTGCCTGTTGTTCAGTCATATCCTCGCCAACGTAAAGGATTTGAATACGCGACCTCAACGTTTGATAACTTGGTTTGCCTCCAGAATTTCTCTCACGACGCGATATATATGATCACGTGACTTATAGCCCGTAGCGGCGTTCGCTCGGGCTGCCGCCGTTTCTTATCTTTACCACCATGACCCCGACCGCGCTCGGTTTGCTTTTGGCACCTCTCCAACCAGCTTCGATTCATGATTCTTGTCTTTCTAGCAAATTTTACGGGATATACAACCACGGGGACGCAACAACCAGAAGTCTGTACCTTGGAGACCTCGAATGCCTCACATCGTTTGATGTGAGTGGGGGGGACGCAGCATTGGCTGGTTATACCCCCAGTCCAGACGATGTTTTAGCATGGGTCTATCAAGCACCAGCTAGCGAAGAGCTCTTATCGTCGCACCCCCCGTTTCCCCGGGCGCTGGACACGTTCATTTATCAAATATCGCCCAAGGGTGACTATGACGACTCCAACCAGTTGCCACTTGAAAGCACATCAGATCGTGCGCTTCTCTACCGCTCGGATACCTCTGCCCTCGTATACGTGAATCGCGAAATTGCTCGACGGCTCGACACACTCATTCCCCCCATGTGGAAGTCGGCGTTGCTTCCGTCTTCACCGATAGCTTCTTACCCAGTTCCTACCGATGCCGTCAAGCGGATCAAGCACATCACGTCGTCCTTGAAATTCAGCCCAGATATTGCCGCCACGGTGAACAGCATCTCAATCCCCCAGATGCGCAATGACATTCGTTTCCTCACGGGTGAAGACGGCAAATCCGGAATAGTCTCCCGGCACTCGTTCGCAGATGGCAGTCGAGTGGCGGCTGCGTGGCTGAAAGATCGCTTCGAGGAGACGGGAGCACATTGCACGCTCAAGGCATTCTCCCAAGGCTTCGCACCGAATGTCATATGGTACGTGTGAACACTCACAAGCAACTTGGTAGTAATGCCGTTTGTAGCCGCTATAATGCAGACGTGAAAACGAATGCCACTATCATCCTTGGTGCTCACTACGATAGCCGTGGATCCTTCGGCAACACGCGTGCGCCAGGCGGAGACGACGACGGGTCGGGGACCATTTCCCTCCTCTCGATCGCCCGAACTATCGCGAGCAAGAAGGTCAAATTCCACACGAACGTGGAGCTGGTCGCATTCGCTGGTGAGGAGCAGGGTCTCGTGGGATCGCGGGCATACGCACGCGAGCTGAGGGCGGCTGGCGCGAATGTGACGATGATGATACAGGCAGACATGCTCGCCTACCGAGCCCCTAACGAGCCCCTGCAGCTGGGCCTCCCAGAATCGTGAGTGCATGCACAATGTACGGCGGCGCGTCGCGTAACGGGCTGTGTAGGATTGGTACCCCGGCGGTCGTGCAGCTAGTGTCCAACGTGTCTGCGCTGTACAGCCCGGAGTTGACGGTCGGCTTCACGAAGGCGTGCTGCAGCGATCACCAGGTATGTTATACGCGGCACGCGGGAGGTCCCGATGCTAAGCGCTTTGCTAGTCGTTCCACGAGCAGGGCTTCGCGTCCACGCAGGTGTTCGAGCGCGCGGGATGGAGTGAGTCACTAACTCCCACAAACTAACTCTTACCAACGATCGCTTACCGTCCGTGCTTGCTTGCAGTCGCCGATCCCATGTATCACAACAGCGGCGATGTGAGCGACCGCGAAGGCTACGACTTCGAGCAAGTGAAGGCCATTGCGAAGGTTCAGGTAAAGTGCGGAGAGCCACATAGAATGAGTGCTGATTGTGTATTTTTGCAGTTTGCGACGGTGCTGCACGTTGCGGGGTTCACGACCAGCGGGTAGGCACAGCGGGGTGCTCGGGGTGGATGACACGTAGACATTGATTGGTTATCGTTATTCGTTTATTTGTGAGATGGAGTTAATGCACGGTCGGAATGGGGAACGTGGGCGTGCAGACACCGGCGTGAGAGGAGTTGCTAGTCCGCGGGTTCGTTGTGTCTCTGTACGTCCATTCCCCTCGTCGTTCGATATCCAATGACGAGTTGGCCACTTGATACGCCCGTTGGCGCGTATATGCTATGCAGGCTAATCTTTGTTCCCTGTCAAAGTTTTCATGTTTCAAGACGGAGTTGTGTATGGATCGTTTGTCTTGACACCCTCAAAGATAGGAAGAGTAGATTGCTGATGATGGGTGCCTAACTTGTAAGTGAGTACCGACGGGTTACGGCACTGCGATCGAAGGACAACGGTGCGCCTAGTCATCCATACGTTTGCTCGCCCGCTTAGTGCACACTTGGTACACTCCACGCAGGCAAATGTGCATATGTGAATAAATCGCCAGGCTCATTACGCGTCAGATCGCACGTATTCAATTCAACTCAATTGCAGTCGTCCAGGATACCGCTTTGGACCGGCATTCCGAGATTGCTCCTATCGGCAAACCCACTGATTCATTATTAGAGTATACTCCTGCGCTCGTGTCGTTCGCTTGGGGCTACTGGGGCGTGAGTGCATGTTGCATCCCGCCGAATGTGCTGTGTACGCACACCCAAGTATAGACACGCCGCCGTCTCCCTGCAAGCGCGCCGCGGAACCCGACCCGCCGTCGCGCGTATCACCGACCTAAGCAAGGCAAACAGCATCCTAACGCCGACAGCCTGATCAGCGCGCAACAGGGTCAGTCGCGACCCATTCTGTTTTGGGACTTGCCATTCGCGTCCGAAATTACGCACCTTCGCTGTAGATGAGCCCATACCGCCGTCAACTCGCTAGCTCTCAGCCGGCGACATGGGAAAATGTAACGCACGGAGCGCCACTTCAGATCTTCCTTCAAAGCGCATTGCTCGAACAGACATCGGCCTCTTTCTGGATGCATCATCGGTCCAGACTTGTGGGTTATGACGAGGAGCCCCTGAATCTGCGAGGGTCTACGAAAGATGCGGAACACATTCGCTCAAGGGATTACACAAATTGGCTTGAATAACAGACACTGTACGGTCCGATCAATGTTTTGTGATTTGTGATCATGATGGCAACCCTTGTTGGGTATTCTGACCATTGCTTTGCGCAGTTTCCCAAAACGGTGCGTTCGAGCACTCCAGAGGTCGTCCACTCCATTCTCCTAGGATGCATCGGATCAGGTATCGCTACGCCCTGCAACATCTCCGCGTGCTGTAGTGGGTCGTGCAGCCCCAAATGTTTGGCCAGCGTTTGGCAACCCCGACGCGTCGAGCCCGCTCCTGCATCATTCTATTCATTTTATTTTAGGACCTTTGAGCTGGGCATATCCGCTGAGAATTCGACATATAAAAGGGCTCGTATGTCAGAGTGCTTAAGCATCGGTTCTCAGACATGATTCCTGTTCGCGGCCTTGCGTTGCTCGCCCTTTCGTTCTTCGCCCGTTCTGCCATCGGCGCTGTGTTCCAAGATCCCTCTGAACTGCGGGGAACTCAGTACGATTTCATCGTTATAGGCGGTAAGCTGTTTCTCATCGTCGCAGTGAGCCTTTGGTCTGAAGTTACGCGTCGTAGCGGGTACTGCTGGGAACGTCATTGCATCTCGTCTGTCGGAAAACCCAGCTTGGAAGGTCTTGGTCATTGAAGCTGGTAGAAGGTATTTTCCAGTCGCCGATTGCCCCCCGCTTGTTTGTCGTTTTGACTCGGGTTCAGCAATGAAGGCTACGATTCCGACTTGATCAAAATTCCTTTCATGGGCCCCTTGGCGTCCCCTAACACGTCGTTCGACTGGAACTACACTACGACTGCTCAAAGCGCGTTGAACAACCAAGTGCTGACTTATCCTCGCGGATACGTTCTTGGAGGGAGTAGTTCGACGAGTGGGTTAACTTCATGTTCATGAGTGTACCCGATAATGACCGTTCAATCCGCCATAGATTACATGGTGTACACTCGTTGTGCATCCGACGGCTATGATCAATTCGCGGAGATCGCAGGCGACGATGGCTGGACTTGGGACAACCTATTCCCATATATTATCAAGGTAGGTTTTCTTTGGCGACATTGCCAATTCGTCATTTAACAACACACCACTTATGTAGAATGAACATCATGTCCCACCGAATGATGGGCATAACGAGACCGGCCAGTTTACTCCCAACTTACACGGTTACGAAGGTCCCTTGTTTACTAGGTATTTACCTCGGTCATGTCTGAAATGTCTGTGCTTACGTTCAAACCAGTCTTCCCGGATTCCTCACTGAAATTGATGACCGAGTGCTCGCGACGACGCAGGAGCTTGCAGAGTTCCCGTTTAATGAGGACTTCAATTCCGGCAATCCTCTCGGCGTTTGTGAGTGTCACGATGCATGAGCCAACGTAGTGTGCCCTAACAAGATCACTGCAGCGTGGATGCAGTCTACTATCAAGGGCCCTCTTCGTAGCAGCTCGGCGACTGCTTTCCTCACCCCAGCGCTCGATTCCCGCAACAACATCGATCTATTGTATCAGACTCAGGTCACGAAATTGTTCCAAACTGGTACGGAGCACGGTCTACCTGTGTTCCGTGGTGTAGAGTTTGCAAGAAGCTCGTCAGGTTCGCTCACGAATTTACCCTGATATTAATTGATATGACAACTGATGCTATCATTGCATGAAGCACCCCGGTTCAACCTTACTGCATCGAAGGAGATTGTCCTCAGGTAGGTTGACTTCGCCATTGCGTCGAGTTCAGAGACTCATTTGCCCTCAGTGCTGGTGCCGTTGGCACACCACAGATTCTCATGCTCTCCGGCATCGGAGAACCAAGTGAACTGAGAAGTGTTGGCATTCACCCTATCGTCAACCTCCCCGAAGTTGGCAAGAACCTTCAAGACCATGTTGGTGTGATTCCTATGCTTTGGAATATCCTTCTCACTTCATACCATAGCCCATCGTCCCACTGCAGTGGTCAGTGAACAGCAACAACACCATGGACCCCATCCTTCGAGGAGAGCAACCTGCATTTGACGATGCCATGAATGAGTATACCACCCAAGGCTCAGGTCGCATCGCAGCCAACGGAGTCTCCAACCACATGTATGTTTTACAACGTTGGACACTACTTCCTAAATGGTTAACACTGTACTCAGGGCGTATTTCCGACTTCCTGAGAACTCTTCGGTCCTTGCGACTTACGGTGATCCTACTCCTGGACCAAGGACCCCTCATTTTGAGCAAGCCTATGGTGTAAGTCCGTCACTCGTAGCTACCGAAACGATACTCAACCGTAGGCGCAGAATGGCTTCTTCACAACGTCCCAACAGATTCCAACTTCTGGAACGTACTTGACTATCATCAATGTAGTAGTCTCGCCAACATCTCGTGAGTGTTATCCTGCCATGACGCGCTTTGTTGGTCAACGGTATTCCAATGCAGGTGGCACCATAACTTTGGCATCGTCTGACCCCTTCGCTCACCCAATAATTGACCCCCAACTTCTCGCCACTGACTTCGATATGGCCGTGATGGTAGAGGCCATCAAATCATCCCAACGCTTCACTGCCGCCCATGCTTGGGACGGGTACGTCACAGGCATCTACACAGACGCTGCGAACACCACTACGGACGCCGGGATCGTCGAATATGTCCGCCAATGGGCCACAACCATCAAGCACCCATTCTCCACTGCCGCAGCAAATGCTGATCCGAACAAGGGTGTTGTCGATGGAAAGTTGCTACTCAAAAAGGCGCGCGGTGTTCGGATTGTTGACGGCTCTGTCTTTGTATGCCTTCGTCTCGCTCCAACACTGATGCACTGACTCATTGATCCATCCAACAGCCTATTATCCCAGGAGGGCACACTCAAACTCCCGTGTATATTATTGCTGAGAGGGCTTCGGACATAATCAAGGCGGCATGGCCTTGAGAGGGCGACTTCTGGTATATTTAAGTATCTAAGTAGACTTGCCATATACTATATCTTTTTTCAATACTTAAATGATGTACAAGCAACCACTGTGTTCATCTCAGTGTTGTGCCGTTCTGCGACTAGTCGGTGAAGTCGATGAAGTCGCACGACTTGCAGACCACGGGCTACAGGTTGAACCGGTCGACGATCAGTGGTAGGCGGGAGGGTGTTCTTCACTCTCCGTATCACCGATAGTAGAATGCCGGGAAGACGAGGATGGAGCGCCGAAGGTACCCATAGAGTACATAGGTCGACCTTTGCGTGGGAATTGGGTTGTCGCACTGGGGGAAGGGAATGAGGGCGCATTGGCAGTATTAAGACTGGCCATGGGCGAGGTTTCTGTCGGTGATACGGTCGAGTAAACAGAGGAAACGGATGGAGCAAAAGTAGGATATTGGAGGGTCGGTGGAGGTTGCGGCACGAGATGGGTTGTTGACGTAGTTGACATCGTTGCTTGCATCTCAGTGCCTGCTGTTTAGTTGTCAGTTAATTCATTCAAATCCTGCACAACGAGCGGCGCTTACTTGTTACAGCTCTCGGTCGACGCCGATGCCATAGGAATAGAAACAAGCCAATAAGCACGAGTATCATGGCACCAATTACACCGCCAACGACTGCTCCCACCGGGAAGGCGGAGGAAGAGGAAGAGGAGGCGTATTCGGTGTATGTGGCGGTAGTGGTGATAATTACGGTAGACTCCGTTTGTGACGAAGCCCCAGACGTAGTTGGACTCGGCGGGGAGGTGACCACGAAGAAATCAATCCATACGAGGCTACCCTGGTCGGCACAGGTTCCCACTAGAGTATGCTTGGTATTCGGGAGGTCGGCGGGGGATTGGTAGAATATTTGTTGGTATTGTACCCTGGGTGAGGGTTTACCGGCATAAGGGATAGGCGAAGTACCGTCTAAGGAGTAGGTTGTATTTGGAAATGATCCGTTGAAGCCTTCTTGGGTCAGCGTGCCCAAGACTTTGACCGAAGTACCTATTAGACTACTATCAGCAATGTCAATATGTGTCCGTGAATACGAACTTACCTGTGAAGCTGAATGTGAAGCTCGCGCCAGCAGTCGATGTAGCGTGTACTGTCCGATTATACTCGTTGGGACCGCCGTCCATATGCCATCCCGACGAGTACTGGATTCGCGGGTCCGTGTCGTCTATGATCGCCGCGCTTTCGGTTGACATGGTAGGCCTACGTGGTGGTGGTGGTGGTAAATGTGGAAGAGAGGAAAGAAGGGGCCATCCCTAGATTATTCACGGAACGTATATGAGATAGCCAGCTACGACCGTGCTCGGGCCTTGCTTGGATCATTACCAGGGGCTTTGCTTCCTCTGATAGGTATGGAAGATACGTCAACTACTCCGTTGCGATGGTTTGTTGATGCAGCACATATTTCGGCACCGCTTTGTCAAGTCGACCTTACAGGGAGTCGGGGTACATGCCCACGAGATAACCCAGTACAGAGGCATCCTGCACTCGAGTTGTCAGGGTCGTGTTCCGAGTCCAGTGGTCAAACCGAGGGCCTTGGGTAGTAACTGAGGTCAGTACGCACTCGGAAGCTCACATGCAATGTCACGTACCACGCTTCTTCGACATAGCATCCACACTAGATCCTTAGACCTTAAGCCTTGACATCTACATGGGCCGGTCAGATGGTACATAGTTGGAAGTGCATACGGTTGTGCCAACTTGAAGCAGTACGCCGGACATGATCGGCGCCGTTCTGGATTCCAGTGAATTGCATGATAGACAATATATGGATCATGGCGGTGACCACAAGGCGCTCAAGAGAGCGGTATTCAGTCGATGGCAAGAATGCAGGTGATGATGTTCTGATATTCTCACCGCCATTGACAGCCGTGGTGGTGGACGATGAGAAAGAATGATGAGCAAGACAGGGGTGGTGCCAGAGATTATCCAGCTGCAAGACAAAAGGAATTCTAATGCAAAACAAAAAGGAAACAAAATAGGGCAGGCAGGCAACCACTGGCTTACGCTAACTATACGACTCCACATCCGCTGCCAGCTTATCAGCCTTCACTACGTCCTTCTCCGCAGTAGGACCAGACCCCAACCCCGAACTCGAATCCCCGCTGATCCTCTCGAGCTTATTCTCCCCGACGCCGTCACCAATGTTCGAGATCGGCCCAGTGAACCAATGCACGCCTCCGTAAACAGGCAGATAATACCAAACAATCGAAAGGAAGAGCACGCCTCCCATGACGACGACAGTGTAGTTCATGTCTGGAGCATCAGTTTGTGGCGTTGTTGGGAAGAGGAACACGATGACCATGAAAAACATGAACAGAACAGCAACGATCCCCACAGGGAGACTCTGGGAGCAACACATAATAATGATTATTCTTGTGTCAAGGAGATTGGG
Organism: Pleurotus ostreatus; assembly: GCF_014466165.1. Taxonomy (NCBI): domain Eukaryota; kingdom Fungi; phylum Basidiomycota; class Agaricomycetes; order Agaricales; family Pleurotaceae; genus Pleurotus; species Pleurotus ostreatus. The sequence continues at coordinate 1,087,082 of NW_023503164.1, read as the reverse complement.
TTGGTTAATACGTACGAAGACGCCGAGGCTGAAGGGGCCAGGTTTGAAGTCGTTGTCTCCAAGGAATCGGGCTGCAATGGGGATGGCATAGGCGATATATGATGCGGTAATGGATATGGAGAACACCGCGCTTATGGCCGTCGCTCCAGCAAGAGCGAGAAGGCCGAGGAGAATTGAACAGCCTGCCACAAACCAGACCGTGTTCACAGGAGTCTTGGTGTAGCTGTTCATTCTATAGAGCCAGCTCGAGAAAGGCAAAGCACCGTCACGGGCAAAAGCGAATGTCTGTCGCGACGCAGCTAAAAGCTATCGAGGTAAAGGTCAATGTTGAGGGCAGTCCGATTTGTTAGGAAACCTAAAATAGACGAACCATGCTAGAACCCATCATGTATTGCACTAGCACGACTACCGACCAGACGCCCAAGGTTGCTTTCTCTCCGAAGCTATTGAAGAAGATCGTGGCCATTGGTTGGCCAATCGGGCTGTTAACGATAGCATCCAAATCCGTGCCCATGCAGAAAGCAAGCGAGATATTGATTGCTAGACAATGTCCATATTAGCTTTCAGCGAGACTTGTGGACTTTGAGGTAAACATACCTGTGCCAAGCACGCCTGCAATACCTACGGCGTTGATGATGGCCCATGGAACGGCAGTGGCAGCATTGGAAGCCTCCTCGCTGATATGAACAGCAGAGTCAAATGAACCTAGAATGGAAATGTCAATCAACGTCGAGAAGCGGTATTGTAACTTCGGCGCTGACCGATTGTCCATAAAGGAGCCAAGAAACTCAGAATGAAAGCGTAGCCGTTAGGCCAGCCATTCACTGAAAACGGGTTGAGAACGCCATCAGAGGTAATCTGATCCGGGAAAGGGCTCACTATTCGTAAAATCGCCTAGTGCATATGATGCAGTGTTTTTGAACTCGCTGGGTGTTGCTATAGGTAATGCGATGATTATGGCGAAGCAAAGTCTGCGGAGCGCGGTCCGGTGAATACTGCAGCCAGGGGGCCAGACTACACTGAGGGACTCACATAACATTAAGTACGACATATACTGTTTGCAATCTAGCCAAAACAGGCGTGGCCAATCCACATAGAACGGCATGAGAAAGGACAACGGCGGCATAGACACCCCTACGCGCGCGAATGAGTTGTCATGTAGAGTTGGAAAGGAGCGGGGTGACGAACAGAGTTTGAGCATCCGTGGGTGAATATGATTCATGCGTCCCGATTGAGGCGGCAGCAAGGATTTGGACTGCACATCCCCAATCAATAGAGGCAAGAGCTGCTATGGAGCCGATTGTATTGGCATCTTGTAACCAGCGCTTTAGCTGTTGCACGCGCTGGACAAGGCGACCACTCACATCCCACTATCCAACACAGCAGATTCCTCCACCTCGGCGACGAAAGGGAATACGTCCAAAAGTACAACTATGGCCGTGAGTTCGAAGGTTGCAGACCGATACAGTACGGCTCACGTACACCACCGGACGTAGGAGCTGCTGAGCCTAGCTCTGCCATAGCCATACCTACGAATAGGATGAACACGCTGGCGACTGCCCACTGTCCAACGTAACCAAGGTGAGCTGGTACAGGCGAAACTTCAGGAAAAGACGTACACCCCACACCATCGCTGCAGGGCCGCCGTTTGGAATCGAATTGAACATCACCGACGCGATCGACGGTAACAGTCCGATGATCGAGAATGCTATGCCGAAGCACTTTGGCAGGATTTTAGCATGACTTCACGATGAATTGTTCGCGAAAACACACCTCGAGGGGGGAGAAGGCTCTCTGGAACTCCTGCTTGTATCCCAGCTGCGCCAGCAATTGTTCGTCGGCAAGCTGTACGGCCTCGCGCGTGTCCACGCTCCCATTTCCATCCTCTAAACGCTTCTCCGTCGACATATCGATGAGTCTAGGATAATGTCCGTGCTCGTTTGCGAATCGGGGGCGAAGTTAAAGAGTGACGGGCGCTGGGCGCTGGAAAGGAAGCAGGGGGCTTCTTTGGAGTATAGGCGTCGATATAGTGGCCACACTGGGAGCCATGGTTCGTGATACGCGTGTCTTGTATATACTCGACGAAAGTTTGCTTATCATAAGGCAGAAATAGCCCTGCCTGATGGGGAAGCAAGGAAGTGGGTGACTGGCGACCTTGTGAAAAGAAGGCATTCAGTGTCGGCCATGTCCTTCACTGGGCTGGGAACTCGGGCACCAGTGACCAGTTCGACCACACGGTACACTGATATCGATGCTTTAGGGTTTTCGCCGAACCCCATACACGTCGTGTGATGGAAAATTAGGGGGGTCCTGAGTTCTTCTTATCGTCGGCCTCGCTTCCTCCGCCAGATGATATTTGATTCACGACAACGAAGCGCCGTTACTCGTGATCGGTATTCATGCTCGACAAGCAGTCGCAGATTGTGCATGTCTGGAAATTTCAAGTGAATCAGCACCGAGTGAAACTTCATAAATGTAACAGGATGGGCATTGGTTTGTTTGATCTTCAAGTTAACGAGCAGTGGCTGTGCGGTCCCCTTCGCCCTATCAGTACCCAGGAGAGACTATGGTATACGGGGAGGGCTCAAGAGACGCGACAGCGCGTTCAACATCGATGTCAAAATTCCAGGCAAAAACACGAAAAACATTAGAAGAGGAAAAGATAAAGGAAAGCGAGTGGAGGTGAACATCATACAGAGCCATGAGCAGCAAGAAAAGGACATCATTAACAGACCGCAGAGGAAACCACGATATGGGTGTTGTGTGTGACAACCCAACGTTACGCGTACGAAAATACCAGGTTCTATCCGGAAATCGAACCGGGGAGACGGAGAGCATGAGCAGGATCACCGAAACTTTGAGTGCGCTTCCGAGCCGCGACTTGCGAGGAACAGTGCATAGCCAGCGTCATCCCGTTCCACTGTGTCCAGGGTAGACGAAGCAAAGCCGTTCGGATGGACTTCAACTGGCAACATCGAGGAAGGTTCGAGGGTTCGAACGTTCAATGATGTTGGATCCATCATTGGCCGCCACCACGAAAAGCCAGTTAACGGAAAGAGAACCAAAGTGATGTCTTGTGATCTCTACGGGATATAGAGAGCGTCGCGCTCTGTGAGGTTGTCGAAAACGTTGGACAGATCTGGCCCTTTTTGAGATATGCTTGCATTTCTACCTGCTACGAGCCAACTGGTGGAGTAATGTAATGTATGGGACTTGTAACTTTGGACTTTCAAATCCCTGTAGCATATTTAAAACGAATACCCAATGGCCGCACTACGCACCTGAAACGCAAGCCTCCAAGCATTTAGCTATATGCGCCGTACATTGAACGCTCGCCTGGCAGCACGTATGGGGTGAAGGTTTTGGACAATGCAGCGAATTAGGTCCGCATCCAATACCGCCAATGATCTATGATATGTTTCGAAACATATTGGGCTGGTGATACAATTCCTTCTTGCTTCATGATGTGTGTCAGACCTTCGTGACACTGCACAGCTGCATGGTGGAAAACTTGAATGAATTCATAATAATTACTCGTTGACAGAGCTCAAAGGACCACGTCAGCCTGTCTGTACACCACGAAGGCCGCTTTGCTGGCAGACAAGGCGAGCAGCTGACTTGAAAGGAAACTCGGAGAAAGTCCGCGACACAGCAAGAAATCGCCAACGTATATTGGTTGCCCGTGGGAAAATGTACACGTAGGCAGGACGAATTTGACGTGGCACGAAACAGAATAAATAGGTGACGAACATGCATTCATTTCTTCGTTCACTACCACCACCACCTCTAGCCACCATGGCCCGCCGACCGTCGCGCACGCAGTCACGACATCTTCTTTCTTCTCTTTCAATCGCTTTCTTTGCTCTCATTGCAATCGTATGTTTGTGTCCAGTCGCAGTTCGCGCCGAGGATGGCGCATCTGAGTACGGCACTGTTATTGGTATCGGTGAGTCCTTCAGTTCCATTGCTTCATACAGGGAAGCTAATATAGCCCCTGCAGATTTGGGAACAACGTGAGTGTGTTGTAAATCTTTTCAAGAAGTTTTCTCTGAGGCAAATTGGACGGCTAGTTATTCTTGCGTAGGGTGAGTTCAAAGGTTCATTAAATTTGTGAAATCAACTGAAGAGCATTCTATCAGTGTACAGCGAGGTGGCCGCGTTGAAATCATCGCCAACGACCAGGGTCACCGTATAACACCTTCATGGGTATCCTTCGCTGATGACGAGAGACTGTAAGTTACGATTACATGGGACGAGACTATTTTCTAACTTGCATTAGTGTCGGTGACGCCGCCAAAAACGCATACCACTCCAACCCCGAGAACACTGTCTTCGACGCGAAGCGTCTTATTGGTCGTAAAATGGATGACCCCGATATCAAGCGCGACATGAAGCACTGGCCCTTCAAGGTTCGCGAGAAGCTCGGCAAGCCCGTCATCACAGTCAAATACCACGGCGCGGACAAGGACTTTACTCCTGAAGAAATCTCTGCAATGGTTCTTACCAAGATGAAGGAAACCGCTGAGGCCTACCTCGGTGAGAAGGTCACTCATGCAGTTGTCACTGTCCCTGCCTGTAAGTGTCTACTTAGGCTCGAAAGCCAACGTAACTAACCCAGTGTAAAGACTTCAACGACGCTCAACGTCAAGCCACCAAGGACGCCGGCACCATCGCTGGTCTCCAGGTCCTCCGTATCATCAACGAGCCTACCGCCGCAGCCATCGCCTACGGTCTTAACAAGAAGGCTGGCGAATCCCAGATCATCGTCTACGATCTCGGTGGAGGAACTTTCGATGTCTCACTCCTTTCCATCGATGACGGTGTCTTCGAGGTTTTGGCTACTGCTGGTGACACCCATCTTGGTGGTGAAGATTTCGACAACAGAATCATCGAGCACTTCACCAAGCAGTACAAGAAGAAGACCGGCACTGACGTCAGCGGCAACCTTCGGGCTATGGGCAAGTTGAAGCGTGAGGTCGAGAAGGCCAAGCGTACTTTGTCCTCGCAGCAGAGCGTTCGCATCGAAATTGAAAGCTTCGAAGACGGAAACGACTTCTCCGAGACCCTCACCCGCGCTAAGTTCGAAGAACTTAACATGGATCTCTTCAGAAAGACGATGAAGCCCGTCGAGCAAGTTCTCAAGGACGCTAACGTGAAGAAGGAAGACGTTGATGAGGTCGTCCTCGTTGGTGGCTCTACCCGTATCCCCAAGGTCCAACAGCTCCTCAAGGAGTTCTTTGGTGGCAAGGAGCCTTCCAAGGGAATCAACCCTGATGAGGCTGTCGCTTATGGTGCCGCCGTCCAGGGTGGTATCCTCTCTGGCGCTGAAGGAACTGCTGATGTCGTCCTTGTCGATGTCTGCCCCCTTACCCTCGGTATTGAGACCACTGGTGGCGTCATGACCAAGTTGATTCCTCGTAACACTGTCATCCCCACTCGCAAGTCACAGATGTAAGCCGCTACGCTTGATCCCCTTTGACTGTATGCTCATATTGCCTCGTAGCTTCTCTACCGCCGCTGACAACCAGCCTACCGTCTTGATCCAAGTCTTCGAGGGTGAACGTTCCCTCACCAAGGACAACAATCTCCTCGGCAAATTCGAACTCTCCGGTATTCCCCCCGCTCCTCGTGGCGTTCCTCAAATCGAGGTCACCTTCGAGATTGACGCCAACGGTATCATGAAGGTCTCCGCTGCCGATAAGGGAACGTGAGTAATTTCTGGTTAGTTGACTCTTCATTTCGCTGACAACGCCGTTCCATGCAGTGGCAAGTCCGAATCCGTCACCATCAAGAACGAGAAGGGCCGTCTGTCTCAGGAGGAGATTGACCGCATGGTCGCTGATGCCGAGAAGTTCGCCGCCGAGGATGAAGCCCAGCGCAAGCGCATCGAAGCCCTCAACTCCCTCTCGTCATATGTCTACGGCCTCAAGAGCCAGCTCGGTGACCAAGAAGGTCTCGGTGGCAAGCTCTCCGACGACGACAAGAAGACCATCCTCACCACCGTCAAGGACACCACCGACTGGATCGACGAGAACGGCTCCAGCGCCAGCGTCGAGGACCTCGAGGAGAAGTTGGCTGAAGTCCAAGCCATTGTTAACCCCATCACGACTAAGATCTACAGCCAGGGTGGCGCACCAGGAGGTGCTGCTGATGAGGAGGATCCTATCAGGGATCATGACGAGCTCTAAGACTTTCTAGTTGCGGAGACTTATTACACCCCATAATTTTATGGAAAACTCGTCTAGCATACTCCATCGACGAGAGATTGCACGCAATTTTGTTATTTACATCTTATTGTACACTCAATTAGACACCCGCTGCATCTACCCTCGACCGTTCTGAAAGCTGAATGACCCAAATCCAATGGTAACACCGGAACTTTGAGTTCGCATCCTCATCATCGTTCGTAATTTGGTATTCGGGTACTCTATGAAAGGCTGGTGCCGAGTCGGGCCCGTGAATTAACGGTGTTACAAGCTACGACGGGTACCTTGAAGACTCCATACACGTCCTAAAGATCTTACGATGTAATGGATATCGAGGACGGAGCCGATGCGCTGAGATACAAGCAACATTCCACAGATATCCGTACTGGCTCGTGCTATTGATTGCTTTCTATACCGAGATATTGGCAGGGCCGCCTCGTCGTTTGCGGCAGCGCAAAATAGTCGCGTTCTTCAGCGACAGCGGACGGAGCAGAGCTCAACGCGTGTCACATCAACACAGCCAGAACTCAACCTCGCACTGGGGCTCTATAAGTACAGAATGACCTTTAGGTTCACACTTCTCAGCACCAGACACTGTCGACAGCAACCAGGAGGACGCAAATCTCCTCACCACCCTCAAATCCCGTCTCGTTGAACTTCCCTGCTGTTCCCCACGCAATCCTGACGTACCACTTCGAGTCCGACAGGGACTCTGCCATCGAGATCTGTCAGTTCGAAGGCTAGGATACTTCCTTGCTGCTCTACTTAATTCTGTGGCCAAGTAGATCGGGGCCTACGCTTAGTTCCCAAGGACAAGGCGACTGGACGATCTCACGGAACACTCCGCTCTCTGGTAAGTTGTTGGGAGTGCTCCGTCATGATTCTCTCTCGCAATAATGCTATCCTGTGGACATCAGCGTCAGTTCGTCGCAGCGTACTTCGTGTATGATGAATTCATAGTTGCCATATCATACCCTATAGACAGGTGAGGGCGGGGTGCGTGGTGTGCAAGCCGTCAATCTACACGACTCAGCGCTTACATGCAACATCGAACGTCGACCAACAACTTTCGAGTGAGTGAGGATGAATATACATGTACCAGAAGAAACATTACACGAGGCATATGTAGAGTTAGTACACCGAGAGCATATGTAGGAGTCCGAGTCGGTTGTTGGAGTTACAGAAGTACAGTGAGGGAAAATGAAAAAAGACTTGGCGGTGGGAAGCAAGGAAATTAACGCGCATATAGAAAAGCCTAAAGCCTATACCTTACGCCTAGGCTAATTCAGCGCGAAGACACGTAGTCGTCTTCATCATCGGAGTACGGAGATATCCTGATCGCGCGGTAGGGGGGAGGCCTGCGTCGCGACGACACGCTGCTTCGAGTGGATGCTGAGAGGTTGTCGGTATCGTCGGATTGGGTATCGGAGGAGTTCTCAGAGGACGGGGGGACCGACAGGACGAGGCGGAAGGCATCCTTGCCATTGAGGTAGAATCGATAGAGCCGCTTTTCGCGTATGAATCCGAGAGACTCGTAGAGCGATAGAGCAGCGTTGTTATCGTATTCTGTCTCAAGGACGACCTATGAATGCTAGAAATTAGCAGCGTTTCAAACGTTATCATTGCGTACCGCACCTCATCCACGCCATCCATCTTCATCGCTTCGACAGAGTTTGTGACGAGTGCGCTAGCTAAACGAAGAGGGGAATGGGGGAAAGAAACAAAGGAACCCGCACCGCAACAGACAATGCGTGTTATCCCTCATCTAAGGATCATTTGAGAGGAGACGGCAGAGGAAACGGAACGAGACGAACCAATACCACGCTTACGCCAGTCCTTCGAGACGCTGAGCATCGCTATATACCCCCGGTTCGAGAGATTCCGGTGCATGCTCTGCTTGCACACTATCACGCCCACTGGGTCCGAGTGGCCATGGTCGGTGGGAAACGCCTGCACGTCGTATAACCGATGTCAGCCCATCTGAGCGCCCATATGGGATTCGCTGGAGAATATCATGCTCACCAGAAACGCAAGATGGGGCCTATATAGGGTTATTGTGAGCCAACGAGGTTATCTGGGTGGTCGTACGACCAAGAATTACGGAACTAACCACTGATGAAGGAAATACCGATAAGTGTAGACAACGTAGGGCTCGCTGAGCTCGTTCTGCACCAAGGACATTATGTGTGGTAGGTCGGATTCGCCTGCGTATTGTCTGTACATGATTCCTGCCATCGTGGACGGTGATAACGACCTTGCGTCGTGTGAGACACGCCTCTCGCACCGAACGGTCCATCACGTGATATGCAATTAGGCGCGCATTCTGATTCCGCCGCCGGTGTAATTCAAACTTCCATGGCCATAACAAATCTTAATGGACCTGAATGGACCTCATCAATTGACGGAGACCGCTTACCCCGAGTTAAATGGCCGGCCCAATCACCTATATTCCTTGTGATCACTCTGGGGACGCTTGGGCCGGGGCCTTGGCGGCCAACGGGCATTGGCTTTTGTGAGCAAACCCCAGAGCTCTGATCAGGCTACTAGGGTCAAGTAATGGCGGGATTTTGTGCCTTGTAAGACTCGGATACGCGTCGAATCCAACCTACGGTTTATCGGCACCCACGCCCAGCAGACCTTTGCAGAATCTCGTCGTCAGCGGAGGAATCAAAGCCAATATCGCGGGCAGTCCTCTCCCTCCATCATGTTCGGAGGGGTGGTTTTGATGAAGCGCGACCGCCCCATAGGCCACAAGGCCCATATGTTATTTTGGTCCAACAGCTCGAAACTAACATCAAGTGATGGTTATGGCCGCAGCCGCATCGGTTCGCTGGATTTCCCAACACGGAGGCCGGTTCCGAACTCTCAGGCGTCATCTACGCAGGCACTATCGCTCACAAAGCTTGGGTACGCCGTGGTTTTCCCAGCTGTTATAGTCGTATTCTCAGCACCATATAGGATTATGTATATCTCACGAACTGAAGACATCATGTGGCGGTGGCACTCCCCTCCCAGAATTCCAGCTGGGACCGCGAGAGAGGTACGCCCCGCGACCGGTCCCCTCTATCCCCCTTCGCACAGATTCACTATCGTGGATGCCTGCTTTTGGGAATATACAGGCCGTCACATGGAGAACTCTTTGTTCAAAACATCATGATGCGGAGATGGTTGTGCGGGGGTCACTTGGCTTATAAATGTCTGGCAGGCGCAGTTGGACTCCCCAGAAACTATCTGTCACCCACCCCGTTCGGCTTGACGTCGACTTGATTATGTCTGACATTAACAGATTCATCGCACTGTACAAGGGCAACCTCATACCCTTGACCACCGTCCGTATGTAATTTCCGTCAATGACCCATGCAATATTTGACTAACAATTTCTCCGTAGCTTCTGCTCTCACTTGGATATTACATGATTACTGTGGGCCATCAACTTTTCTTCCTCCTTACAAGTGTCGGTGTACTCACTTTGTGGTAGTTGTCACGCTCGAAGACGAGGTATGCATAGGTTTCCGCGTCTCGCCCCCTCGTATCTAACGTATAGATAGGTTCGCTTCATATGGGTCTGTTTCAATCTTCCCCGTCTTGAGTCCAACCACTGGATATTGAATACTTACTCTCAGACTCAAAAATGGTGCACCTCAAAAGCCATGTTTCTCTGGGTATGTTTTCGAGCCACACCTTTCAAGTGCCACTCCCCACTTACTCTTACTGACTTTCAGATACGATACTACAGCATTGTGCTCCTTATATTCGACGTTACACAAATACATCTATTCGCTCGACCTGGGATTACCTCTGACAAAGTGTATGTTCCATTTCTCTCCCTCGTCGAATAGCATTCTCATTCCAAGCATCAGTTGTCTAGGCATGGACCCGACTATCCGAGTAATTGGCGCCGTCTCCCTATGGTCAATAGAAATAATTATGCAGCTACGCATATACGCCCTATACGAAGGCAGCAAGAAGGTAACCAATAGAACCCATCGTTCCCCTGTCTCTCCGCTGACAATTACTATACGGTATTCAATTGAATAATCGAATTCAATAGGTTGCCTTGTTTAATTTTACCCTATTCCTGGGATCGATTGCTGGGTTTCTATGGGTTCTGATATACAACGCCAAGCTACGGCCTGCTCTGATTGCAGATGCTGTTCATCTACCTTTACCTGGATGTCCGAGTATACACGCTGGTATTGAATGGGCGCAGTGGATTCCAGGTAACGCCGTGTCCCTTAATTTCTCCCGTTCTATATTTATTCAGACACTCGTCATATTTTCACAGCCACGGCGTTCGAAGGTGTTTTGTTCTGTTTTGCCTTGTACAAAGGCTTGCAGAAATCGTACTGGGAAGCGAGGACGCAGAAGAGATTCTCGCTGTACGCGTTGCTCTTGCGAGATAACCTGCTGTACTTCTTCGCGTGAGCCCCGCTTTAATGACGGAAGGGAATACTCAACTGACTGACAATCAACACCATCAGAATAACATGCATTCTCATATTTAATAACTTGATGGTTGTTGTGAGTATTTGTCGTCTTGCCTCGCTTTGGTCCGAGATCTAACCATCTTGATCAGGGTGTAACGCACATTCCTTGGTTCAGCTATGGGTAAATGATACATATTTGCAACCCAACTATTCCCATCCTCACCGCTGCGTTCTCATTACAGGCCATTCCACGCCGCTCTCGAAATCCTCACCGTTCGTATGCTGCTCAACCTACGCAAAGCCACCGCCCACGACTTATCTAGCGTCCATCTCACTGAAGTTCACGTAGACCAACTCAAGAATGTCAGACGCAAGGATACTGCGGTAGCGAAGCGAAATTTGTCGGCGCTGGCGTTTCAGCGGTCAGAGGAGTCGGAGACGCTGAATTCTCCGATGAGTAGTGTAAATACTACGATGGGACGATGAAGTACATAGACTACTGAAGGTTGGCGAGACCAAACTGTAATAGTACTAACATTATCATATGTATTTAGATGGCTACACTGAGTCTCTCAACTTTGAGGGTTCAAACGTTCAATGTTCAACGTTCAACATCACGCAGATGCTGGAAAGTTCGGGCCTGAAAATTAGGTTCACGCTCGGTTCGTGGAACTAAGGGAGATGTATTGGCAGATGGTAACTGGCGATAACGACATGATAACAAGCCGTTCATTTGCAAGGAACAGCCTAAAGGAGTGGTGAGTGAAGTAAAACCGCTTTGGCCTCAACGATCGGAGTGTGACCTGCATTGGAACTTTCGATTTCCGACCAAGAACGCCGAGTACTTCCGGGAAACGTAATTGGCCAGAGCCACTGCCGCCGACTCACAACAATGACAACATGTCACGGCGCCGATCCTTGCTAGAACCTAGAACCATGCAGCAACCTTTGAGCATGGCGAGTTCAAAGCTACCCGACGTGGATGCCCTGAGGTCTATGACTGCGCCGATACACACCATAGGAAAATGGACCCACATGGACCCACCGTTGCCAACTTACCTCTAGTGTCCTATTGTTCGCGTTCTGTTGTTGCTCAAGTCCGCGCTTCGAAAATACAAGGAACATCATACATATTTCAATAATAGGATCCAGGAAGTACTGAAGTACTATATTATCGGACGCCCACAAGACACATTGTGCAGGCCCACACCAGCTCCTCGTTGATCGAGTCGTCGCCGCTATGTTACAAGTCGTACCAGCCACCAAACCGTCTAGGGATGTAAAAGAGGTAGGCCTTCACAACCGCTGCTACAATAGTGTTGATATACTCAAATTATCCGTTAGACAGTTCATCGATTCTTCAGAAAATTGACCATTCCGCGCGGAGTCAAGCAGCCGACGATATATGACATGGGACTAGGCAAAGAATTGGTTTGTCGCTATTGACTTTATGAAGATCATGACACTAAGCTCTACTGCTTTTGATCATAGCCCCAGGACCTGAAAGGCAAAATCGTTTGGGAACCACTGGGCCATATCGGCGAAGGGGGTGGCGGGAAAGTGTATAGAGGCAAATGTAAACTTGGTCGCGGCAACAAAGTCTGGGTACGTAAATCCTCCATCCTGACCTTTTGGTCTGCTCATGTCGTACCTCAGGTTGCAATCAAATTTTTGGAAATGCGAGCTGGCTCGAACATGGATATCAAGATTGTACAGGTATGTCTTTGCGACTCTTTATACATTCATTTCGCTGACTACTTTGCCGGCGTGCTGATAAGTATCTCCACAGAGAGACTCTGGTGTGGCGCGACCTGAAGCACCCTAACATCTTACCCTTGCTAGGGATTTGCTCCGACCTGAATAATCCAACGACCCGCGTACCCGCCCTGATATCTCCCTACTGTCCTCACGGTAACCTGAGAGAATACTTGGAACGTCATCCCGATGTCCCACGTCTACCTCTGGTACGTGCCAAGTGCGTCTTTCTGCGTCTTGTTTCTGATCGTTCGGTGCGTAGGCACATCAAGTGGTTAGTGCGATACACTATATTCATGCAAAAGACATAATTCATGGTGATATCAAACCGGTAGGTGCGACTATCCACCAATACGTCGTCAAAGACTCAGTACATAATGCCCCAGGACAACATCCTTATCAACGAGGAGGGCAGACCTCTCTTGTCTGACTTCGGCAGATCCAGAATCATCGGCGTTGACGGCTTTGAAACAACCTTGACGTCCTCCCAACATTACACCGCTCCGGAGCTTCTCAACTATGAAGAAGATATCGTGCCGTTGACCAAACCGTCCGATATATTCTCGCTGTCGGTAACACTACTTCGGGTGCGCGAGGTCTATCTTCTACCGTCCGTAATATTTACCCCTAACGCTCGAAGGTGATAACGGACCGGGACCCTTTCCACCCTCGAAGGGGACCAATACTTGGCAATCTCTTCCGCGAGGGCAAGAAACCGACCCTCGAGGTGTATCTCGACCACCCTCTAATGTCTCTAGGCCTTTGGGATCTGTTAGACAAAGGATGGTCATACGACCCGGCTAAGCGACAAAACGCGGACGAAGTCATGGAAGCTTTGGAAGCTCTTCCTGTAACTCCTAGTGTAATCGAGTAGCGTCTGGCTGCTAAGTAATTCATGTAATATAACACACTGGCAGGCGTAATTGTTCGATGCCGTGTCCATGGGGTTACGATCGTCTTGTATTGCGAAGGTACTTACCAAGATCGGACAATGGACGTATGTTGCACAATTAGTGGCTACAAAGGTCCTTGTTTATACAATAAGTAAGTACTTAGCGCTGATACACTTCGGGTTTGTTTGGCTCTTATTTGGCTTAATGGGTCCACTATTACACGCACTGAACTTACTCTTCGCCCATGTCGTCTACGGCTCACTACCTCCATCTCCCGAATGCCACGACGTCTGCGGCCAAGCAAGAGCGATGAACCCGCGAGACCGCCTTCAGTTAAGACGTCTTCAACCATCTTTGAAGTTATCCCCTCACAGATACAAGCAGGACATTACTCGTCTAATCAAAATTACTCAGTATGAGATTCGGGACGGAATCATGGCCAGAGTGTCCTTGGGTACGATACGCAGAGGCAGATTTCACAAAGAAAAGGTGTGCCAGCATGCAGGGTCAATGTCAGGCAGACTCACCTTTTTCGTGTAGGTAGCAATCAAGGTGTTCAATGGAGGTTCGTCCTCTCCCTCCTTCACCGCCTCCCTGAAGAAGGTACTGCTATTCCATCGAGACTAACCACTACGTGCTTCTGACGATCATACTCCCTAGATGTTGGAAGAGTCTTCTCGCACTTGGAGTCGCGTCGATCACCCAAACCTAGTACCTTTCTATGGGGTTGCATACAGCCTCTTCTACATGCCGGCGCTGGTCTACCCATTTTACGCCAAGGGAAATATACTGTCGTATCTAGAGAACAAATGGCCCGGAGATATAGATCGTGACACCTCTGATAGATCAACGACTATACTCAAGCTTGTGAGTTTCCACCACATAATGAAGCTTTGCTTACCTTGCCTGCTCAGATGACGGACGCCGCCAAGGGACTAGAATATTTGCATGCCTTCGATCCGCCAATAATACATGGCGATGTTCGAGGTGTACGTTCCATATTGATGCTATTCTCGGGTTGTCTGAGTAAAATGGAGCACTTAAGGCTAGCATATTCGTCAACGACAATGATTGCGCGATGCTCTGCGATTATGGGCTGACCTTATCTATGCCCGAAGACCTTCCTGATCACGTCTTTGCAAGGCCCGTCGGTGTTGCCCGTTGGATGGCTCCCGAGATCATGTCCACGATCGCACACGAAGAAAAATACGGACCTCCGATGGGTCGCACCAAGCAGACAGATATTTACGCCTACGCAATGACGATCCTCGAGGTCAGCAACGTATTTCCTTCGTCGCGCCGCCTAATCCTTTCGTAGGTTTACACCGGACTCCCTCCATTCGGGCAACTTGTTACCGATGAAAAAGGGACACACCCAGTCGTCCGCATTGACGCCGATGCCGTCACCATTGTCCTCAAAGGCGGCCGGCCTCCTCTCTCTGAGAGCATTCGATCGAACGAAGTTCTTCGAGATCTCGTAGAGAGAGCGTGGGACATGGCTCCTGGGAATAGACCCGACGCCGCTGAAATCGTACGAATATTAGAACTCATGGCCCCCAAGGCCCCTGAAGAGGCCCACCTAGCTTCAACACTCGTTTCCCCTGGAGGGGCTCGTGTAAGCGGCAAGATTTATGGCGTGTTTCACTCCCTGGTCGTCAGTCCCTGGGGCCATATTCGGACTTCTGTCAAATCTGGATATGATTCATTACGGAGATCCTTACATTAGTGTACGTCTACCCCTTTTCCTATATATCACCATCTACTACTGTCGAAATATCCCTGGAGTTCATTCAATGGCATTCAACTTGGAGGGTCGCCGCGAGAGCTGTCTATGAACTCCGTCCCCCGACCGTTACACTCCTGTGCCCGACTACGCCCCCTCTGATATGATTTTGAGACTTCTGAAGCTTGGGGTAGAACCCCGAAGTTCCCTTGGATCCTTCCGCGCTGAGTTGATGAAGCTCAACGTGAGTATCGTTCGAATCTGCAGGCTGTATATATCATTGGCTGTTGCCTTCCGGAGATTGAGCAACATCCGGACGGTCAAGATTTCCACTGCAGCATGAAATGGGCTAGATGGCGAATCGTTGTCAACACTCGTTGATAATAACAACCGACGTCTTGTATCTCAAAACAATGTGTACTTACCCAAAACTAAACCAAGGAATGGAGTCATTGACACTCGCTACTGAGTAAAGGATTCCAGCTGATGTCAAAATCGTAGACACAGTGCCCGAAAAATCAGACGTCCGCCACCTGCCATTTTGGGCCGTTCGGCATGGAGTGCCGAGCCTCCGATCGTCAAGCTGCCGCCTTGGCCTTTGGCTCGAGAGTGTCGTATAAATTCTAGGAAATTCACAGAAAATTGACGATGAGCTTCTTCTGCTCGGGGTGAATGAAGCGATAATTCCCCATGACAGCAAGAGAATGTTGTTGCACATTGTGCGGCGCGTTGTGCTTGGACGCGTTCAATCGGAGTTCAAGTTTGCTTATGTCATTTGCCCAAGATGGCAAGTGGCTGGATGTCCGGTTTTCCGGGCAGTGTCTACGATTTTGACATCAGCTGTCAAGTGAGACTTACCACATCCATGAGGTTGTTGAAAACCAAGATACATGCGACGCTGGACGACCTTTGTGAGCATTGTGTGAAGGAGAACCGGTTCCGGGTAGAGAGCATACGCAGAGAAATATAGCAGATTGTCTCGGACCAGCAGGTGTTTCCTCTGTGTCTCTTGACAGTGCACAGCTCTGGCGATAGCCTTGTATACCGCAAAGCTGAACAGAATGCCTCCATATACTGTAGCTTGATAAACGTAGGATAGACACATTACAGTACAGTTACTGATTCTTCATCAATCGAGAAACATATCTGTACTAACGTAGATAACTGGACAACCAGGAAGGGGCAGACGGACTGCGTCCGCGATTAGGGCCTCTGTTCTGGTCACGTTGTGGACTAGGATGTACACCCAACCTGCGACAGACCCCAGAAATAATATTCTGTTTACCACCGCAACCTAGAACCATTGTCAGTCAACTATCATCAAAGGACAGGCGAATAAAGTATCTTTTTGTTTGCTCCAAACAATGCATAGATGCGCAGTTGCAGTATTATTTCAACAGACCACAAAGAGATAGACTCAACTATTCGCGTTACAGGGTTAACTGCCAGGCACTAAGGTATAGGATGTAAGTTCGGAGTCCCAAGTAGCACGTTGTCGACAGGCACTATGTCAGATGTGATGCATTTGGACGGGGTCGAATACCAGCAAGAAAATTGAATAACGGAGCCGGCTCACCCAAATACACCGAATTTCGTCCTCAATAGTAAGAACGGTCAACAATTACTTTAGCATTAGTTCATGTAAGTGCTGCCACTCACAGTAGTCATGAAGGATCCATGTCAAACAAGGAACTGGAGGATACGAAGGTGGGTGAAAGGACGCAATAAAACTTTGACTGACGTACGAACTGTTCGCAAAGGAATCAGCCCGCCCGCATACAGTATGATAAGGTTGGCTTCGCCCATCGGAGAGCGGAGTCGGGCGCGCAACAAAAGGACGACAGGGGGGGTGCGGGAATGATCGATATATTAGTTCTGGAAGATTGGGCAACCTACGTAGTTTTCCATGGTGTCTTGGTTTTATGGAACTAGGATGGGCGGCACCGGACGCAAACTACATGGTCAATGAACGCCAGGGAGGCATATGCCCCCCCATAAGAATGATGATGCGAAGAGGCACGTCGTCGCTCTCGTCCGATGCGCGCAGAAAAAATCAAAATCAAAGGAAGAACGTCAAATGTGGCGACGAAAGGTTGCCGTCAGTCCAATAACTGATGCTGATACGATGGGCGCCGTATGTAGTGAGAAGAGTGACGCCTGACATAACACGGTTCACCATACGTCGGTCGATACATTCAAGCACTGGAGATTATCGTTGGCATCGAAGAAAGTGAGCCCTTCGGCAGAGTTTTACCACTTTGCGCGTACTCGAAGGAAGGGGACGCAACCTTTGTCCTGAAAATCACTGGACACCCGAGTGCCACATTGCTACAGCATTGTCAAGCGTGTTTCCCAAATGAGTGATGGTCGTCATCGATGTGCATAATGTTGCCAGGCACTTCCTACACGAATACCCCTCGACATCAGTTGGAAAGAAGCGCTGGAAAAGACCGATGTAGCGATAGTTTTTCATTCGCCAATATCCTCCCCATATTCCAATTACGCCGGTGTCAAGTGTACACATTGCTCGATTAATTTCACTCGGGAAGTGCCCATAGGCGCGCCCAGGCATCCGATACGTGTGAGGAGGTGGGACATGGTGGAAGGAGATTCCCGAAGCCGAGCGCGGAAGCGATCAAAGACGTCGGGCGGTATCATCGGGTGAATACATGAAACCATGGTGTGGGACTCGAGGTGCATTCGAACCAAGGCGCTGGCGTGATGGTGAAAACAGGAAGGCCTGAGAGAATGCCATCCTCGAGAAGGAGGTCGGACATTTACCTTCGTTCTTGGGGACCCTCGTATGAACTGGTCTGGAATGGCTCTTTGAAGCTTAACAGCATCTCTTGACAATGAGTCGACGGTTCAACACGCGCATTGCTCGATTTGTGCTTCGGTAAGTCGCACCCGATATAAATTGCAGCGTGGCAGAGATCGACCTGACGGGTCGCCGCGTGTGTGATCGGTCGTACGACAGAACCTAGGTCCTTCTGTGGGGAAAGTGTTAATTAACTGATCAAGATTATCACCGTTGCAAACGGACGATTTCGAGTGAAAGGGAAATGTGAATTGAGGCGCCGTGGTCTTCGACTTGTAGGGTGGTGGTCTAGTGAACGAAATTGAGATGTTCAGAAGACTCCGAATTACATGGGTCATATACCTATTACAGCGTCGGCAATGGTCGATATTATAATACTGATCGAAAGTGACTGACGCTCGACGGAATGATCGGTGGTCCCGAGGGTAGTCAGAAATCGCGGTTTGCGATGCCTCATAGGGCATATTCCTGTGGAAAAAGGCATTCACTGACGGAGAGCGTTAAACCTGTTTGAACCCGAGTTAACCGCCGCCCAATCATATTAGGAGCGTCCTCACTTGGTGACGGCGGGCGTGCAATCCGCATGCTACTCCGATAAGTTGGAGCTCGGGAGTAACATGAGTACGATCGCCGATTCGCCACATTCTTTTGATGCCTATTTGACGGACGGAGTAATCATTGGGGCGGGGACAGCATTATACGCAGCTGGGAATAATCCCAAGTCCGATTCGAGATGCAGTGATTGACTAGTAGAAAACACAATTGAGGGCATCATCTGAAAGAGGAAGAGAAAAGGACGTGTCCACCGTTGCTCTCAAACTCTTCGTCTCAGTACACCAAGACAAGAGTGAATAGCGTGAGCGGCTCACGACAAGCACCTCTTGCCCAAGAATCTGAAAAAGGCAAAAAGCCACGCTCCCAGATCCAGGTCGAAGTTTGTGGGACGTTCAACCGGTGTATGTTACCTCCCGAACTCGCTTGATTCGGGGTCTGGGAGACGTTACTTATGGCTGTCATTTAGGCACTTCTCAACATGCCCGAGCTGCATGTGGATGGCTGCTTTTCGCACCAAGTTCACAGCCTGTGTTACTTGAGTGACTCACAGCGAGGGGCGCCAATGCAATCAACATCATCGATTCCTCGTGTCTGTACGGAATTCGAAGGGATGAAGGATGATATGAGTGAAACGTTCAATCAGTGTGGCAGAACAAGACGTACTGAAGAGCAATTCGGTAACTTCAGTGGCTACCACGACTTGCCTCATGCTGGAAGATAATTATGCAGAAAAGCGAGCCATTTGTGCAGTTCATCAAATGTCTCTCGGCACCAGTGTGGTGCGCGAATAGGAGTGAGGCGAGATACTACCTGAGAAACGCCACAGAGGGCCCACAAACCAGCCACCACTGGCACTGGCGACAGAACAAGGAGGAAGCGGTTGCATAGCTGAGCACCAAATAAACAATTGAGCTTTTGTAGGATTGTCTTGCACAAACAAGCTGCTTTGAGATTTTCCTTGTCGGCGAGGACAATGGCTTGTTGACAAGCCGAAAACGGAAGGTTACATAACGCGCAGTGTGGTTTGCGTTGAGCTGTTGTCGAAAATGGTTCAAATTGGTTGTCCTCGCCATGGGGCAATAATAATATACATTGCCCCCGCCTTAATCCACAACAACCATCGCTATCAACTGGCCACATTTTCAAGACCACGGCCCTACCCGTAATTTTGGGATTTTGCCTCATTCACGAACTTGTATAAATATCCACGGGTACGTTGTTCTCGGACTCGCAGCAAACTTCATCTTAGTTCCCTTCCTTCACCAGATGTCTTCAATACCTGTAACTACGGACTGCCCAATTCTCGTATGGATGCTTTCGTTGAATCGAGAGTACACGAAGGAAGTGAGTGAATGAAACCCTTTGTGTTTTTGCTAGAGGTGACTGACATGACGGTATTCAGGAATATGACGCCAGCTATCATATTATAAAGGAATGCGTGCCGCACGAAAACATTGTATATAACCCCCAAAATGCTGATACCTTCCGTGAGTACTCCGGCGCTCGTCGTTTGATCTTGCCTTACCGTTACGTATCGTCCCAGGACAAATGATGAAATCTATGTTGCCATTACTTATGATGAGACACAGGCGAATACCCAGGGCCAAGTGGCGGGATTGCGTCACTCCAGCTGGCAAGCATTGGATAGAACAGGTGCGGTTGTGCGACTCGTCCTTGGGCTTCTTTTTACCATCCAATGTCGACGAATAAAGATTCCGGATGATCTCCCTCCCGAGAAATTTCTTCATTCAATGATTGGATACCATCTTGCGACGGAGAACTCGTTGTGCGGGATGGCGATGACACAAGGAATTCAACGGAAAGTCGTGAACATCGGCTTGGGGATGAAGCAACTCATTGCCGAACCGCGGGGGGTTTCAGTGCGGGCGTACGTCGAATCCTTCGCACATAAAGTATGTCGCCTCCCATTTCGTGTTTCACCCATTGACTCCGTTCGTGCTCCTCAGCTTACCCCTCTGGAACTATCCCTAATGGCGCCAGAGCTTGGAGACGAAGTCATGCTACGCAGATTATGCATTATTATCTCCCTCAAACAAGCGTACATCAAAGCGATCGGCCAGCCAATAGGGTTCGACCTATCGCGTCTGGAATTCAACATTCCCCAGGAAACCGTCATCGGCGACGGCCACCCACTAACGGGTTGGGAATTCCGGATATTCAAAGCCAACCTCGGTGTTGCACGCAAAGACCTCCTCGTCGAAGAGCAGTACCAATGTGTCTGCGCCTTCTTCCGAGGGACACCCGACACCAAATTCATATGGCACGACTCGCAAAAGGAGCTGGAATCTTGGGTTCAATTCATAAATATCGACCAGATGATCAAAGTCATTCCCAAGCTAACCGCGTAATTCGCCATGCACACTACTTCTGCCTCCGCAACAAGACAAGATAAGACGAGCAACGCGTATTTATATTCAACTTGGCTTTCTGTACTACTTGCTGCTACCCACTCCGTTGCTGCCAGCGTTACCCCTTGGATTTGCTATATCATTTGTAAATTAAACCTACTTGCCGGTATAATTTGTACAATGCCTGCCAGTGTGCATTAGTATACAGATACAGATACTTTGATTCCGAAGCTTGTACATTGTTAGTTGCGACGATCCACTACTAGGCCAACCGTCAAAGTGACCCAGTTCGCGAGGAACTATTCTTAGGCAGTTCTGGAGTGTCTGCTGCAGCGTTTTGTCTTCAAGACCAGGTGCCCTGCGCTCCGCAGACCCCATGACGATCGAGATAAGATAAGATAAGATAACAACTACAACACCCTTGCTTAGTCCCTTTAACTGCTATATGCTGTTGTTGAATCTTTCTCTGTCTGTGGCATTGGGGGTCCAGAGTAATGGTACCTCCCACCTATAGCAAGCATCATCATTATCATACTGCACATTCAATGGCAATAGACCTACTGATCATATACCAGACACCGCTTATAGCGCCGAACCCTACAAACACAGCAGAGGCATAATCTGTGACGGCAGCGTCGTAAGTCCCCATTTATAATTCTATAAAGTTTGGGGAGGACGTACTCATAGAAGATCTAGTCACTGGCAGCGTTGCTGGCATGGAATAGATAACAACCAAGAACAGCGTCCACAGCACGGCCAAGACATTCAGCGGAACTCCCCACCGTCCTAGATACGCAGGCGCCCCTTTGACATGTGTCCTACCATGCATCAAGTTGATCGCCACAGGCATGGCGTAACTAGCGCCAAGACAGGTTGCTGCGACGCCAACGAAGGCATTGAACGCCGCGCTAGATCCTAGGTACAGCAAGCCCAACAGCACCTGTATGAGCGTCGACAGGAGGAAGGCGTTGAGTGGGATTTCGGGGAAGTAGGAAGATGGATCGTTGTTGACGCGAGAGAAGATGCGGTGGAAGGGAAGCGCTTTGTCGCGGGCGAACGCCCAGGTCGCCCGAGAGGCAGCTGTACATATTGATATAGCGCAGAAGACGCCGACACCGAAAACTAGACGTAACGGCATGCTCGTCAGCGCATTCATGCAAATGTAGGTATCTCTGGAACGTACCGATGAACCACTGTATTGGGGCGTAGGTAAGAATGTCACATCCATGCGTCAAGATAAACTCAGGAGCGTACCATGCCAAATCCACCAGCCTCGGAACCCATAATCAGCGTAAACATTAGGCCTGTGGGTTGGGCGCCATTTCCTGCGGGCGATAAGCATCAGACCACACTACCTTCCGATTTGTGGCAAATAAACAAACTAACCTTCCAACAATGCTCCGATATCAGGGAGCGTAAAAGCTATTGGGAGCAAGAACACAAGACCCATAATAGCCGAGATGGGAACCGACCAGGTGATCGCTTTAGGTACTTGAACGGCGGGATTCCTCACCTCTTCTGCCATGCTGGCAACTACGGTGGGCGCCTGAGGTCACGATCAAAGCAGAATAATGAAGGAAAGCGTACTCATGCCAATCGCAGAGAACGTATACGCTAAGAAGTAAGGCTGCCTTGAGTAAATTCTTGGCGGGTGAACGTATTGTCAAGACTGACCTGGCTATTGACAACACAGTTCCAAGTCAAGATAAATGTCAACACGAATAGATGATGACTTACAGCCAATAACCCTATGAAGAAAGACCATCCCGGCATCCAACCAGACGGGGACGGATCGAAATGCCCTAGCGCAAACGATATTGGCCGCCGGCCAACAGCAGCCCGTGCAGAAAGGGAAATCAATATAACTTCAAACGGATGCCAAAAATCGGTAAGTAACGTTGCGACGCTCAAAGATTATAATATACATATAGCCTACCGATGATGCCGACCATGGTCCAATATGCTGAAAGCAACTGAGGAAGATAGATAATTGGGATGATCAGCGGATAAGGTTGAGTGGATGTAGACTTAGACTTCGCCACTTACATCTAGGGTAGGAAGAGCCTTATTGAACACTATACAAACGAAGCTGATGAAGGCGGTGAAGGCTAGAAATATCACATCTGCTCGGATGAAAATGAAAAAGGAGCGCAGAGATATATCAGTTATGTTCAGCGTAGCTCAGAGTCTCAGAAAATGCGTTTGCTTACAAGTTTGCCAAGCGGTTGCTACCCAAGTCGGATGGAAAATAGTCGCACCGGCGACGATGAACTGCGAGACACCTGGGCCAAGATACAATATAAAATGAATAGTTCTTAAGTACGCTTCTCACGTAGACGAAGGTAAGCGGGTCTTTATCTTCTCCCTCACTCACCAAAAGTGACACTTAGTGCGATTGTCCAGACTCCGACCATCGTAAGCCACCCATTAATCCATGAAAGGAGCAATCTAGAGCGCGGAGAGGCTAAGCGGAAGCACCAGTAATAGGCCCCCGCGGATGTTGGGTATTTCGAAGCTATTTCGGCGAGCGAACAGGCCATGGGCTGGGATAAGACACAAACGAGCAACCACCTAGGCAATTCAGGTGAGTTACTGATAGGATCAGGATCTGGTGTTGACTCTATCCACTAACCCCCATATCATAGTCACGGGCCCACCATTAACAAATGTCGTGGCTATGGGCGCCGTCAAACCATACGCTGAGAAAGTGAACATGAAACTTCGAGTGATCAATAGCGGGAAATGTAATCCCACTCACGGACGGCGATTATGGCTGGTGGTAACGTTGGGGTGTATTCAGAAATTGATACCGACCCAACTGTCAAGCGATAAGCTCATACCTAGAGTCACTGAGCAGGAAGATAGGAATGAGTTCACGACACGAAGAGTCGGCAATATGAGCTTACTGAATAGCATGTGGGCTAGACCACGATTCTAACCAGGGAGGTAGCCCATCAACAAATGAGATAAGTAGATGGTAAGCTTGAGTTCACCGACTTTGACCCTAGTACTTACTCGTCTCAGCTCTTGCTTGTAACCAAAGTTGTCCGCCGAATCGCTCTGAGTCATTGACGACTGTGATTGCTCGCTTTCTGCGTCTGGTGAAGGCGACATAGTCATTGGAGAGGTACAAGAAGTCAGGATAACAGCAGGCCGTGCTAATTCCCTGATGCCCCGTTATCAGCATTTTATATACAGTTGCATAAACCTTCCCATGGCCATGTCAACCACGATGGTTCTTCATAGCCTGGGAAGGGAAATTCTGTTTTTTGGCACCACGGTAGCATGATTCGCTCCTCGTATCGGTGAGGAGTGACATACTATGGAACTTCGGACGAAAGTGTCCTCATGTCGATGAGGGGAGCTTTATACAGTTTGGGCCTTGACTAGTGACCAGTGACCTCCGCCACTGATGTGTATCATAAAAAGCTTCAAGGTGTGACGGAGAGCAAGTATACTTCGCTGTGGAGAGCAATATGAAGCCGAATTTAGATCTCTGAAGCTTTTTGCAAGTGCCAGTAAGTATGAGGAGATGGCGGCGCACTTTGTGTTCATGTTGGATATGCTGAATTTGGTGTAAATTCAAGCTCCGACCCCGCACTCTGAGGAATCGGCTAGCTCACTTTAGTTGCTCAGCGCTTTGGTCTCCGCAACGTGAAGCTCGGTTGGGGTGTGTGGTCGACTTGTCGTTCATCCTTTCGTGCTCAGGCTGCAGTACTCTCTCATGAGAGGATGTGTCAGGAAGCCAAAGTCGGTTCCCTTGACGCTACAATCTCTCCGGCGCAGGTACTCCAGGCAAATGCTTACAAAAACGCATATCGCGTCTATATTATTGTCACTTCGGGCTCCATGGATGTCTCAACGTTGCAGGTGCGTCGAATAAAGGTCTCCCGACGCCATTCATTACGGCTTCGCGTCCGACTTACACACTCCAACCGCCTCCCTTTTTTCCCTTACCGTTGTGGTGTCGTTGTTGCCCGCTGTCACGGTAATCCTGCTGCTCGCCCACAGATTCCTTCATTATGCAACGAGTTTTTACTCGCCGCGGGAATCCAGTCAACAATTTCAGCGCCGTTTCATTTTTGAGATACCACTCCAGGCTATTCCGCTGTAATTCAGTCATGAGGACAACCATACGGCAGAGACAACTGCGAATCCATCAATCAACGAAGCGGCAGAAGGAACGTGAAAGAGAGAGAAAGATAACCCGAACGGCGACCTACGATCCCACGTACCCACAAACCACACGCGATGCGATGCAAACATTTTATGGAACGAACACAAGGGCGACGATGGAGGTGAGACAGAGAAACGGAGCGTAACGAGGAGCGTAACACGATCTTCGACCGACATAACTCGCTGAAGGAGTAGAAACATATGGAATAGGGAACAGGGGAGGAAATAGGAGAATAGAATCCGGAGACGAGGAAGAAACCTATCCAAGAGAAGCTTTAAACGGAGGAATGAAGGACAACTGCCTCTACCATCTGCTGTTGGTGACCCTTTGTGGTGCAACGGTTTTTTTTGTTCCATGCAATGACTCGCTTTGCAAAAGCATCGAGGATCGCCAGTGTCCTTCGGTCAAAAGCAGAACCCAGGTTAGTGAGGAATCCTATTGATTGTCGTATGAGTTTCTGATGCCATTGCAAGATTGGGGCAGTCTTCGAGTAAAATCATGTTCTGTTTAACATGCGGATCTGCACTCCATCTTATATGTAGTTCGGCCAATCCCGTTTAGTCCATCCAAGTAGTAGCTCGGTTAACACCCACACACTCGATTACTTGTCGTTTCAGCGCCCACCGGAGAACGGGTGCTAAGCTATGTCGACAACGGTTGTAGGGAGTTAACTCCCTTACCGTGGCGCAATCCTGCATCCACCGCACCAAACCTCATCTGTGTATGTCTCGCCACTTCTTTTGTTGAGTTGAAGCAAGTTTGTTACAGTGTTTGTGTTTTATCTAACATCTCTCCGAGCAGTTGCGCCACCCATCAGTGAGCGTCGTCAATGCAACCATTCCCATTGGCTAAATGCCCGGTCGGTGGTTTTGCATGACTATATACAGTGTTTAGTCTCCCACACCGCACAACGCGGATCGGTGGAACTGTCAGTGGACCCGTGTGCGATCACCACTCCGACGGTGTGTCGTATACTCAAGCGCCCCCCGGTTGCCCGAGAGATAACTCCTTGATGAGTCTACACCTTGGAGTTATTGGCTGACAATGGTTCATCCGAGGGCGATCATGCTGTTCTGGGGAAGTTCGTGGAAGGTGCAGTATATATGTCGCTGAATGTCTTGAGACATACAACGAATTTCGACTCCCACAATCTCTCAATTTCAATGGACGCTGCAAGATTTCTCAAGTTATACGAGGGGAATTTGATTCCGCTACGGACAGTCCGTATGTGATTCCATTCCGGATTACTGTGTTGATTCTCGCTGATGCATCTCGTGCAGTTGCTTGTTTAACTTGGGTACTTTATGATTATTGTAAGCTATGATATTCCTCCAACATGAAGGACAGACTCACTCCTTGGCTTCTGTAGTTCTTACTATCGAAGATGAGGTAGATCCGAGTCCCAGACCTTTGAGCTTTCGCGAGATTGACTGCATCACCTTCAGGTTCGGTACATATGGGTAGGCGTGCAATGGCACTGAGTATCTTGCCAGGGAGTTAATGATTGCGTATAGACGCAGAAACGATGCTTTGGAAAATTTATGTTCTTCTGGGTATAGTCGTCTTTGCGTTCAATGCGGCATTTTTCTTACACTATACGTGAGGGATAGATCCGATACTACACCATCTTCTTGTTGGTCTTCGACGTTGCCCAAATTCACGTTTTTGCTCTCCCTGGCGTTACATCCGACATTGTGTTCGTTGCCGCACACTATTCTTGCAGGAACCGCTGATCCTGACCAACGCCCCTTCCAATTTTAGGTGTCTTGCAATAAACCCTACTACACGAATCATTGGCGCTATCTCGCTGTGGTCTGTTGAAATCATCATGCAGCTGCGCATCTACGCCTTGTTTCAATCAAACAAGAAGGTAATGTGTCCATCCCCCTTGTCTGTTGCATGGGTTACTAATAAGCCACAGGTAGCCGCAGTCAATGGGATACTGTTTCTAGCATCTATCGCCGCGTTTCTCTATGTCTTGATTCACAATGTGACCCGGACGAAAGCTTTGTTAGCTGACGCAGTCCATCTACCCTTACCTGGATGCCCATCGGTACATCTCAGTACGGAATGGGCGCAATGGGTACCAGGTACGCTATCTCTGACAATATCGTTGCTCCAGATGGGTTGATGCGCCTCTCTAGCGACGGGGTACGAGGGCGTCCTGTTTTGTTTCGCAGTTTACAAAGCCGTCACGGAGGCTGCTCAAACCTTCAAGCATGAAAAGCGTATATCTCTCTACAGTATCCTCATCCGAGACAATTTGCTGTATTTCTTCAGGTGCGCGTTTTATTCTCAGGAGTTATGGTTTCTACGGCGCTTCGCTAACATACACCACATGCTACATAGCATATCGTTTATTTTGGTTTTCAATAACCTGATGGCTGTAGTAAGTCCAGGCTTTATGTAACGGCGTCGTTTCATTGACCTCGTTAAATCCGCAACAGGGCATCACCAGAATCCCTTGGTTTAGCTTTGGGTGAGTGCATGTCGAAGTGTCGGTTGACATGGGCCGCTGTGTTAACAGCGCTCTATCATTTCAGTCCGTTCCACGCTGCCGTCGGAATTCTGACTGTCCGCATGTTGCTGAATCTCCGCAAGGCAACGGCCCACGACGTCTATACTATAGGCTTGACCGACATTCATATTGAAGGCCTTGGGCATGATATCCACAAAGGAGGACAGCCGACTCCTGCTGCCCTCTCCACACTGAGGTTCACTGGCTCTCCCAATGCATCATACGCAACGACAAGTGCGAGGAAGGATGGTACTGTAGGGGCAGATGACCCTTTGTTATCAGGAGGCTCGGATTAAGCAACGGCTATCATTGACTATTTATATATTTATAACCTAACTTCAAGCATTTTGATAGGGACAAAGAGCGGTGTGGTAACATGTATGTATTAATAAAATGTATTATTCAGGAAGAACCAGAATATGACCCAAGGCACGAAACACAATACAGAAGGCTAGAAGTGCATGATTAAGACAATGTAGCGTGATTATAAGTTGTCTATGCGGGGATCTATGCGCATTACGGCTGCTGTGGGTTGGGTAGGAACTATCATCACTCGAAGTTCCAGTTGACCTGGATTCTGCCGACATCCGGATTCTCAAGCGCTTGGAACGCTGAGGGAGATAGATCGATACTATCCCCGGCGCATCCAGGGCAGAGGTCGACGACTGTGGCATCGATGAATTTCCCTCCGTCTAGGAAGATGCCGCGTTGAGTCCTGAGAACCCTGAATCACGGAGCACAATGCCTACAGTTAATGCCAGTGTGGCGGAAGCAATTGGCACCTCCAGCAAACTGGGCAGGAGAAAGCGCAACAATGAGATCCGTGGGTTGGCTGACGGCGCCGCAGGCGCCTAGTCCTGGAGCGAAGAACGTTGCTGTCGCCGAAGTACATCAGCATGAATGGGGAGTGTATGAGAGAGTAGATTATACCGTCTCCTGCGAATGCATTGGCAGTCGCCGAAAGTGCAAGGGGAATCGTGGCGATTATGGCCGCCCACATAATGCCGGAAGAGGTGCTGTACTGAAGTGAGTACGTACCGCGTTGGATGAGCATATTATATACGATTTTGACCATCCTCTGCATCAGAGCCTCGGCATTAGTATCCAAGCTCTCATAGTGAGCAGTATGTCGAGACTCGGGGCTTGGTGATGATGATGCATAGCGAATGCTACCTACGTGTATCTCTCGACTATGATCAATAGCGTTGATAAATCCGGACACTCGGCGACTGATTCCTTACAGTAACCAATAGTCCATGGTGCGGATAGTACAACATCGGACTGCAATATGACAGGTAATTTGACTATACCTAGGTCTCGACACAACCTCATCCTCGTACGCGCTCATGTGGCTCTTGCCATGGCACGCCCAATATCCTGAATATTTCTTGTTCAGTCTCCGAAGCTATCAATGACCCTAGCAACTTGACATCAGAGGAAGTTAAACAGAACAAGATATGAATAACCTTTATTGGTTTTGATCCGTCGGTCTTGGGGGTCGCGCACCACGCCGGAATACAGCCCTCTTTGGTTGAGTGAGTATCCCATAACGTTAGCTTTATATCTCATTGCCCGGTTGAACTAAATGAAAACTATGAGGGGCAAACAACATGAACAGTTAAGAGACATACGATATCGTCGCCCTGCAAATTTGATCAGAAAATGACATGTTAACTAGATCAAGCAGCGCTCACCGTATAATATAGCAACGCTGCGCCGCGAGATGTCCAGGGAACGGTCAGAAAGTCAATTCGCCGCCGCCGAGAGCCTGGCTCGGGGAGTCTACACAGACCGCGGTAAACGTTCTCTTCGTCATCCCCCTCTGGAATTGCCAAGTCTTCTGTTATGATTCCGATTTCGTGTAGTTTTGATAACAGAGTGGGCAAAACACCTTTAAACAAAGGTTTAAGAATTCGTGGAAAGAACACGTATAGATGAAAAATCACCAGCATGTGTCTTTCCGTCAGCGGGGTTGCGAGTAATCAGTATATCGATATCCCCACAAGTGGACTTCCCTCTGTAGCACTAGTATCAGACATCGGAGTTGGGATAAGTTCGGGTGTTTTCACCTTCGATAGCTACCCATGATGTCCACAAATAAATCGGGGTCAATATTCAGCGCTGAGGAATTGGTATATCAGTGGTGAGGTAAATTGTAGTGGGAGATAAAATAACCGATGGGCTTAATCAGATCGAAGAGGGCTTTGGCCTCATCCCTAGGCATCCGGGCGTTTATGTCTATCGGAATAACCGATTTTGAGCAAATGCACAGTTAAAAATAAAAATGTCGTTGTACCATCGTAGAATTTTAACCCAATTTCCTGAGCGGGAGAAAGTTTTACTCCGCTTTTGCCGTTCTTCAAATCCTCAAGTGTCCTACATCCATTAGCGTACCATTTTTGTGCTGTAGATTGCCCTGCATTGCTGGGTTGTATCAAACTCTTAAAGAAACGAGCGCGAACGTACCAACACCATACACTCCTTGGAAGAGGGAGCATACCTCTACGTCTTCTGTGCGTTCATATCCAATACGCTTCAAATCGCCGGTTTCCAGAATCTCCATGATCTGCCAGAAATTGTCAACCTTCCAGTTCATTACGACAATGAATTCATCAACCTTTCGCGCCGTCTTCTCACCCACACCGCGAATGGATCTTGCTTCCTTAAATGATTTGATGCGGGTAGGATGGTTGCGCAACGCCCTTAGACCTACAAAAAACGAATCCTGTTTAACCTTCAAGCATTGGCACAACTGAGGAGAGGCGTGCATTTTCCATAACTAAAGACCCGCCATCTGTCTTCTACGCTTGGCTTGGCTTTATGAAGATTCATCAATTGTTGGATCTATTCGAGGGTCAGCTAGGATGGAGGGGACGCCTCTCATTTACCACACCTTGTCGACAACATCCTGATTCGGACTCGTGATTAGTTGAGGTTCCTTTCTATCGCACGCGAATCCCTGCGGCGATTTTTGAGTAATTAATATCATAGAATAACAAATATCACTGACTCTCTTGATAGGAGGATGCGATGGCTTGAAATCTTCATCATCAGTCCCTGGATCACTTTCATCGTTGTCCTCGGCCTCGGTCCCAGAAGGAGCGGAAGACTTGTGTCATGCATGAGGTAGATAGGAACGGAGTATAGCTGGCCACGTACTTCTCCCTCGAGTTCAGCCTGTGCTTGTTCGTAAAACTTCGCGAACGGGTCTTCCTTATTCAAGCGTAAGCTGCCTGGTTCTGTGGACGCTTCTAAATCCGACCAGCGTGGTGAAGGCGAATTACCCCCTGATGTTTGAGGTTTTGAACCCTTGGGGATAGTTGGTGTGAACGACCTTAAAGATACAACGCGTGGTAGTAGGTGAACCGATCTGCTGAGGAACGACATACGAGTTACGGCTTGAACCATTCTCTACACACTCTCCTTCAATTTCATTGAGATCAATAACAGTATCACCCTTAGCCACGCGCGAAGGTTGTTTGCCCCTTCCATAGGTTTCCGCATAAAAGCTGACTTCGCTGTTGAAAGCAGCGTGTTCAAACACGTCGTCAATTTCAATTTCCGATTCATCTCGACTTTGATTGTTGGCTCGCCGCTTCCTCCCAAGCCCCGCTGATACCCAAGTCCATGTAACAATGGGAATGCGCTTCGGGACTTCTCGCAGGGATTTCACGCCAAGGGCGCGTAAAGTCGACGCTTTCACTGTATCGGTAACAATGTGGGTAAGACGAGCAGGATCGTAGGCAGGGAGGAGGGTGCCTCCATGTCTGACAATCTGTACTTCGTGTGAGGATTGATGGTGATATTTCTCCGAGAGCAGGGCACGTACGTAATCCATGCGGCCACGGGTGGACTGGCTCGCGTAAATCATATCACTTCCGATGTAGAAGAAGACCTTTCCTTTGAGAAATTGAAATTTATGCTCTTTAGGCTTTTCGGCTCTAAGTAACATCTTCTCTTGAAGCGAAAGAGCGTATTCGTATGGGGTGCATTTGGGGCCTTTCTTGCTCTTGTCCTTGGTCTTTGTTACGGATTTGGCCACCTTCGCGGATGCTTTGGCGGGGACCTTCTTTCCCTTTGAAGGGCCTGGTTCCGCACAATCTACAGTGTCGGCGGTGCGTGAGCTCGACGATAGATCTGCTATAGATGAGGGTCCTGCTTCAGGGTGTTTCTTCGCGCGGTCTGCTAACTTTACCACTTTCGTTCCTTTATTAGTGGTCGCGTGGGCCGACATCTGGCGCTCGACACCTTTCAAAGGGGAGTCAGGGCTGGCCTTGCGGGTTTTTGGTTTGTCATTCGATGGCAAAGGTGTGGGCTCTTCAATGGGTGAAGAACTCAGAGCTGCCGCTCCTAACTTGCTACTCACTCCGCCTCCCTGAAGCTGCACAAATTGTAGAGCCTTCTTCGTTCCATTTTTGCCGTTGGCTTGCACTTGTGGCTCCTGCCTGGCGGAGCGTTTGTTCCCAATGCGGCGCTGTGGGGACTGGGGTTTGGTAAAACCGACCGTCGGTTCAGTGAACCTGCAACATAATAAATTGCGTGTCTACCATAGCGGAGTAAATACTTGACTTACACGCTTATGTCTTCGGTGACATCAAAAGGTGCAGGAGACTCAGACGCAAATGTATCCTCCCTGCACGTCGCGTCTTGTGGAGCTTGGGCCTTGGCATCGTAATTAGGGATAGGTTCAATGTTGAGCCTAGCGCTTCTCAGAATTGAATCTGTATGGGGGTGCGCGGTTACTCACTGGAGAGCGCACTTGAATCCTTCTGGTACACGGGCCTTGCTTTGTTTTGGGGGCGCGGGAGAGGTCCTGGGTCGTTTTGAACGGGATTCTATATCGTCGCTAGGAAGCCGTTTCCGCCTACGTAACCAGTTATGATGGCTAGGTTATGTAGCTTTGATCTAGAACATACCCGCTCGTTGGCTTCGATTGGAAGGCCAGCTCGTGCTGGGGAACTGACTCAGCACCACCACTAGGCAATTTGACGGTGTCGTTGGGAAGTCCGTCCTCCCTTCCAGGTTCGCTGTTCGTGTTTCTGTCTATCAGGAGTGACTAGCGAAGCAGCACAGATACATACCGGTGAGACGCCGCTGGAATGGTAGCAATATGCGAATCTATGTCACCGTCAGGCATTCTCATGATTGCCTCTTGTTCTGCGAAGAACTGTTCAATTTCGTGCGCGTCCATCATGGTGGTTCTGAGTCAAGCCCGCACAACACGTCGCGCCCTTCAAATGAGTCCATGTGACCATCACGTGGTACACCCTGCCCCGCCCCTTCACGCCCCTATGTGAAAAATTCCATTAATTCATCAAGTTGGAAGTATGTCCCTCCTTACGGGCACACTACAACGAATGGAGTAACTTGGCAATCCGAGCCGTAGTACGATCGCACCCCCTCTCGTCGCACCTACACCAGGCGAGCCATGAATTCGGACCGTGGCAACATTCTCTGCGGTTTCTCTCACCGATGTTGTCTCGTGGTACTTGCAGCCACTAGTGCGCTTCCGGTAACAGCTACAACTCTTGCCTTAACGCCTCGTTGCGCAATGCGAGACCCTTGGCAAACCACCTGGGGGTAGAGCTCCGATTTCAAAAATGACTTATATCGACGGAGAACCAAGCTTCGATGCGTTTATAGGCTGCATCACGAGCATCAAACCCCGGCGATGAATTCTCCAGGCTGAGTATCTTTGCAGGACACCGGTGCTTCGCTTGCGGTACCTTGTAGCATCCCCCAGGGTGGGGACACAAAATGTCCTAGCACTTATCAATCGGCGAAATTCCATCTACTCCCAATAATTAGGCACCCAAGAGCGTGACGGTCTTAGAAACGGTCCCAGCCTTTATTGTAACCACGGTTGGAGATCTGCCCCTCGAAGAACCGGGAAGCGGAGAAGAATTCTGGTGCTTCTCTCTGCCCTGAGGCTTGATCCTAAAGCTATTAAACCGTACAGAAACAACTCCGCCGCTTATTTATGCCCACAAGGATCCATATAATAACACAAGCTACAACAATCTCAACTGGTACTCGCCAACCTACCATGCCCGCCAGAACTGCTTTCAGCACTAGGGGGCTGCAAGGTTCTCGTTTTGATGTTCAGTCCTGGACATTTCAACCTGACCTCAACTGGGCAGACGGTCAAGACGAAGATGACGAAGATAGCACTGATGCTTTAGAAGGCTCGTTGGTCGAAGTGACCGAGTCTGAATTTCCGTCGTATTTCAGTGAACGTGACGGAAGACTCTTCCATTCCCATGGCGCCTCCCCTTATCCACTGCCTGTGGATGCCCCGGAACAACGAGTACGTGCTATTTTTCCTGGTCCTAACCGACTGTAAACTCACAAATTGGCTCGGATCACTCGTAGCGATTGAACGTCCAACACAATATCATCAAGATATTGCTCGGCGCCAACTATCGTGGTCCGGTGCCCCAGGCATTGACCAACGTCCCTGATCGCCGTCGACTGGTCGTCGACCTCGGCTCCGGCACTGGGAAATGGTTGCTTTTCCGCTTTGTGGACTCATACATAGTTTAATCTATTCCTTTGCAGGGTCATGGAAATAGCAAGGCAGTTTCCTCATGCTAACGTTGTAGGCCTCGACATTGGTGAGTCTTCGATCTTTACGGCCCCCACGTACGTACCAACGATTTGATCTGGCCAGTGCCTATCGGGACAATGTACCCACTCGACAACGTGTCTTTTGAGGTCCACGATATGAACGAACGATTCCGCTGGGTTGATGGAAGCGTTGATGTTATACATGCCAGAAGTATCTCTATGGCAGTACGTCACAATCTGTGTTCTCACAAGCTCATTTGCTGATAACGGAGGATTCTCGTTTCCCAGATTCATGATTTCAAGGCATTACTCACGGAGGTGGCCAGAGTCTTGCGTCCTGGCGGACTGTTCCTATCATCCGAATGGATTCGCGCCGCCTGCGTTCACCCCAACCTCGGCGTAACCCCAGAGAGCCATATCCCAAACCTCGTTCGGTTCTTCGAAATGCTTCGTGCCGCCCTGGCTAGTAACTGTGGCACTCGCAATTTAGCGCCTCACGTTCCTAATCATCTGTCCGCGACAACACATTTCGTCAACATCGATCCGTGCCGAGTGTATGTGCCCATTGGCCCTTGGGTAGATGATCCAATCATGCGCATGATTGGCAGGGCTTATCGCAAGGCGTTCAGAATCTATGTCGAGTCAGTGAAGCCGATCTTGCTTGGCGTCTACGGCGAGGAGCTTCAAGAGGTGTACGATGGGGTCAACGAAGAACTGAGGACTAGGCGAGGCTTAGTGGGCATTATGCATGTGGTGTGTGCTGAGAGGGCGTAGAAAGGATAGTCCAGGCTGTATGTTTCCGAGTCGACGAACGTGAGGTGTTGGTGTGATATGCGATTCGCATGTATCCGTTGCAACCTCGCGTGACTAGCCTGTCATGAAGGAGATTCGAATATGCCGGAAAGATGGGCACATGAGCGATTGAGCGCTGAAGACGTCAAAATGGAAACACTCACGACTTGACATGGGTATGGTTA
The DNA here is from genome assembly GCF_014466165.1 of Pleurotus ostreatus. Lineage (NCBI taxonomy): Eukaryota > Fungi > Basidiomycota > Agaricomycetes > Agaricales > Pleurotaceae > Pleurotus > Pleurotus ostreatus. The sequence continues at coordinate 1,052,097 of NW_023503164.1, read as the reverse complement.
ATGGTGCCACTAACGGACACTATCCTAATCACTTCTTCTTATCCCTCACTATACATTCATTGAACGTCTGTTCAGTGTTGAGCGCGTTGAAACCATCAACGAATTTGAACGCGTTTGCAGATTACAGTGGCGCTATGGATGAGTCTTATGAGTATAGGATCCTGTGGTAACCCACCTTCTCCCTTGGGGTACGTCTTTTCGTGAAGACGGTGAGGCATAATCTTCAAGACGACGCTTTGTCCACAAGCAACGGTGGTCGAATCATCCAAGAAGTAAATACGTGTTTTTGTTTTAAATAATAGTGGGACATAGATTTCCCACGGTAAGAAATGGACCTTACCAGTCCGTTAGCACGGGACTTCCCGGGAATTGAAGCAATTCAAGTCGGAGTTAGACGAAATATACTACAAGTTTCTGCTCATCGTCTCCCGCAACCTTCGTGATGCTTGCTTCAAAAGCGTCGGCAGCCCGCAGCATTTCGCGCATAGCGCGCTCGTACGCCACTGCAATCGACACCGCTGGTCTGAAAGTCGCTGCAGTCGACCCGAGCCAACCTACCGCCGCTGTTACCGTTGTGGTTAAGGCCGGAAGTCGCTATGAAACGAAGCCTGGTGTGGCTCATGCGCTGAAAAACTTTGCTTTCAAGGTGAGTGTGGGTGCGTGTAATACATCTAGTTCTTCTCACTTTGTTGTCTGTAGAGCACAGCGAAGAGGACGGCCCTCGGGACCATTCGGGAGAGTGAGTTGTACGGCGGTGTCCTCTCCGCGTCGCACTCGCGCGAGCACCTCGCTTTGACGGCAGAATTCCTTCGTGGTGACGAGTAAGTAAACTCTTGCACGTCAATTCAACATGTCCGTTGACCCGCCATAGGGAATTCTTCGTCGATGTCCTCACGTCGTTCATAACTTCCGGCAAGTTTACCCGTCACGAGTTTGAAGAATACGTCCAACCTGTCGTTGAGAGTGAATCCCATGCCGCCACTTCCGATCCAAGCACTCATGCTATTGAGGTCGCCCATGCACTTGCCTTCCGTTCCGGCCTTGGATCATCCCTATTTGCTTCACCACATAGCAGCATTACTGCCTCCGACATTAAATCATACGCGGCATCGGCATTTTCCAAAGGCAATATCGCTGTCATTGGTTCTGGTATTGATCAATCGTCCCTCGCGAAGTTGGTGGAAAAGGCTTTAGCCTCGGCCTCCACTTCTAGCGCCCCGACCACCACCGCTTCTTCGTATTTCGGCGGGGAGACACGTTTGGAAGCCCACTCGGGCGCGCAAACGGTGTTCGTTGGGTTTGGCGCCGCAGGTGCTCCTACCCCAGAGCTTGCTACTCTTGCTGCACACCTCTCGACGCAGAGCTCCGTTAAATGGTCAAAAGGACTCTCGCCTATCGCAGCATCAATCCCTCACGGCTCGAGTGTACAATCGGTATACCTTCCTTACTCTGACGCCACTCTCTTTGGCTACCTCATTCAGAGTTCTACCCCTTCGGGCGTTACGGAAGCTGGGAAGATCGCCATTAAAGCCTTGAAGGATGCTACCAGCGCTGGTGGCCTCAAGGCTGATGATATCAAGAGAGCAGTTGCGAAGGCAAAGTTCGCCGCTGCCAGCGCTGTCGACAGTAGAGAAGGTTTGGCCGCTTTAGTGGGCTCTAAGGTATCTATCGTTTCATCACGAAGACAAATCTTCCGAGATTGATGAATTTCTTCCCCATAGATCTTGAGTGGCTCAGAGGCTTCTCTCGACGCCACTTTCGCATCTTTGGATAAGGTCAACGGGGCCGGAGTATCAAAGGTAAGACTGTTCAAAGATTTCGTTCAAACAATATCTCACTGTCGTATCACAGTTGGCCTCGTCATTGATTGCATCCAAGCCAACATATGTTGCTATCGGTGATGTCCGCGCTTTGCCATACGCTGACGAATTAGGGCTTTAAAAAGCATTGTGCTAGTAGATGAGTTTTCGGCGCAATATATACACTCTTAATACCTAGCTGAAACCCTGGGGCCGCGAGCTCGGATGCTTACAAACACAAGCAATATGGTAAGCTGCTTGTCCAGCAACTGCGGTTGAACCTCGCACTACACGATTGGATGATGCCCATGACTCGACGGACGGGGTTTTTGCGTTTCCTACTGCAACGCACGATCTCCTTGATCATCGGTCGATGTTGATTCATCATGACTATGTTTGGTTCGCTTCCGCAGCTCTGAGGAGAAACTATGCACCGCAACTGTGCACCTCTCGATCCTTATAAAATGGCAAAGCTTCAATGTATGGTCCACATCAACAACTCACATAGTATTCCTTCGTTCACTCGCTCTCATAATACAACAATGTCGAAGTCTAGTGTTACATCATCCCCTTCTACGAGCTCTCTGCAATTAACCACATCATCCGCGTCGAGCACAATACCTCTTCGCTCCTCGGTAGCTCGGAAGGATTACTCCGCAGCCTTTGGTGCCCTGCAGTCGACATACGGGATGGGTGCTGGGCAACTGTCTTCATCGATGCCTACTCCGAAGACAAAACCCTCTAAACCCTTTCAGCTGGGGTCACTATTCAGACATTCGGCCAGACCATTACCGACTGTGCCGGATAGCCATTCTACCGAGAATACGACTGCTCGCCCATCAAAAAGTCCCAAAGATTACGAGGCAGCCTTTGGCGCCCTTTCATCTTCACGAGGCTTGGGACAGCCTTCACTTTCGTCGGGGAATTGGTTACGAGACCGGAATGGAATGGAGGCTCGTTAGTATGAAGTGCTCTGAAACTTTGGGACAGGGTCCAACGAGGAGCTAGGAACAGCGATCTCATTGGTTCGGCTGGGATTTCACAGCCCGCTATTGGCTGTCTGGATGCTTGTCTTTATTTGCTCGAAAAAAAGCTCTTTCTCTTCTGATTGGCTGGAGTGAGCGCCTGACATCGCCAGACGCTACGAGTCAGTGGTCATGTGAGCCCCCTTGATAGCCCCTGATAGCAAAGGGCAAAAAGAGGGCACCCAAAACTAACCAGGGGCCGAATGAGGCCAACCGTAGGTTGGGCGATGAGGCCCAATTTGCAGCAGCTTGAGAGAGAGAGTAATTAGTGTGGGGATGGCCTACAATAGTTGCCAACATCCCTTATGCAGTGCAAGATGCCACAAAACAAGGTATGAAGCACCAAAGTTCAGATAGTTGCAATTGGGAATTCTGAACATGACCCAAATACATGTGGCCCGAGTGTTGAGTATGCTCCAGTCTTCAACGGTCTCGTACATGCCGTGCTGCTAGCATCGGCCCTCAAGCCCAAGTCATTATAGATGTTATGTTCGTTCCATTCATCTATTAATAGCATCGTACATTCTCACGTCTACTCTACAGAACTGGGCTATACCCCGATGCTTCTCAGCAAAATTGACCTATTTCGGTAGTGTAAGATAGAGGAAACTCCTTATGAAGTCTCATCATCAGTCTGGGGTGATTGTGAAGGGTTTCTATCGATACCCAGTGCAGCTACTATATACATACGCGTCTTTCTAATTTTTATTATTAGCTAGTCAATTCCAGTCAGCATATGCTCCGTGTTCTTTGGCTAAGACATCACCGTCTTGCGCGGTGGTACTTCTGAGAATGAAATGACCAAGACGACCAGTTGCACAGCCACCCATCGTTACGTGCTCCAGTCATTTTTTGAATTCTGCATTCGACCATCTAGTTCACTTCCTAGTAGAAGTACAACCAAAGGCACGGTCGACACCTCTCATGATGCACAGGTTTGCTCATTTGATCGAACGCGCCCGGCAGCAAGACGTGGGCGGAATTACTTTCCCCGCGACGACGTGCCCAGTTCCCCGTACGGAAGTATTGGGAAGGATTGATGGACCTTGTTGTACATCGTGTTCAGAAGACGTGCCTCGTGGGAAGGAGCCTGAAATATATCATGCTCGCATCTAAGTCGCTTCGTTCTACAGGAGACAAGGATAGCCACCATGTCGTCTTCCCCCGGAATCCATGATACTCTGGGCGCAGCATTCATTGGTTTGCTGTTTGGCACCACGCAAGTCTATTCCTTTCGAAGTGACGCTGTCTTCTAACGAAGCTCACTAGGCTGTACGGGATCACCATCCTGCAAGCGTACCAGTACTTTCTCAAGTACCCCAACGACACTAAGGTGCAGAAAGGATGGGTACGTCTTGTATCATCAGATATCACGGTCGATACCGCTAACACTTCGATAAAAGGTTGTCCTATTATTGTGTGTACATCGTCCCCTTCCCCGGCAACTCAGTTTCAACTGATGATCTGCTTAGCCTACTTGACACGGCGAACATAGTGTTCGGCATTCACGCAATGTACTTCTATCTCATCTTTCGGTTCGGGGATCTTTCGTCGCTGCAAACATTGATATGGTGAGTTGTGTCTTAACTGGAAATCATGCAGTCGCTAACAAGTATCTCAGGAGCATTAAAGTATGTTGCTCCCGGAATTCTGCAATGTCGAGGCTTACGCAGTGCTGACCGCCAGCCTTTCGGCGTCGCGCATGTCAGTTATCTTGGTTCCGTGCTGAGTGGGGTTACTGACCCTTGGCGCAGGTATTGGTAATATGGATCGTACAGAGGTCAGTTATCTATGTGGCGCGTTATGACAGCAAGGCAATTGATACCGTTCCAAGTCTGTACTTATGGAGAATATGGCGCCGTAAGTCACGCATACTGGAGAACTGGAGTTGCCGGACTCAACCCTAGCAGTCACGAACTCGCTGCGCCTCCCTACATGGATTGTCAGGGTTGTGATGGTACGTCGTCTTGCACATTCTCTCACTGAGAATGCTTCTCACTTATTTTAGATAGGGTTGGTTGTAATCGTCCTAGTAGGCCTCGGTACGTCATCAGTTACTTATAAGTTTGCCCATTATTCAAGATCCCTTCTAGCTGCCGGCGTTGGTAAGCGGGACTGTTTCTTCTAAAGTTGTTCGTTTGATTAGGCCCTCTCGCAGTATTTTTAGTCGAGCTGTGAGCTATCCTCAGTGTCTGGCCCTTTGGATCCTCACTGAACTATCGTTGCAGAGAAAAACTGCAGTCCATCCTCATCCCTCCCTCATTTGCCGTCAGTGCTCTCTCAGCACATCAATGTATCTTTTCTTAATGGCTTTTTCTGTGTTGTAGTGGGTGATATTGTTTCTGGGATGTCTTGTACCTTTGCTCGTTGATATGTCTATCGCGACCACAATGTTCTTCCTTCTGTGGTCACAGAAGGTTGACCTCCCGAGGTAGGCGTACATTGTTCGTCATCTCATATCTGCTAAAAATACCCACCAAGTCGAATGGACCGTGTCGTTGCGACGTTGGTTACATACATAGTCAGTACTGGTGTTTTAACGAGGTGTGTTTTCTATCTGTTTATCCAGAGCTCCGCTGAGCGTGGTCCTTTAGTCTTATGAAGCTCGTGTATCTCCTTATTGTGAGCGGCATCTTCACCTGTTTATCCATCTAATGACTTCTGATAGTTTTCTGCTCGACCCGACACCCTTTTGTTTTTGTGTGTAGAATTCTCGGGGACGCGACGTAAGTACTGTCTATCCCCATTTTAGCGTGAGCTCACCCAACGTTTAGTATACGTCAATTCCTACTACGCCTTGTAAGTATCCCATTCCTGAGCCTTTGGTACCCCTAATGCCTCCTATTTCAGGCTCAACGCCCGAAAATCGCTGCGGGATGAACTCGACCCGAGCCATTCAATTAACTCCCCTAGCGACATTCAAATTCGTTTCGCCCGCACTGCAGAGAGTCGTTATTCCGCGGTCTGAATCTTATCTAACGCTACTCAACAAAGATATCATTGTGGGAACTTCATGGAACATCGTGGACACTGATGTCCGCGTCTGCATCATATATCAGCGCCATCTGACTTCTCGTGGGTATCAGTGATTGTAAATGGATGATCTACTTGTTTTTATGTGTATCCGAATCGTGTGCGAAACCCGCTGACGCTCTGCCATTGGGCCTCTCCACCTGGTCCGTCATGTGTATCCTCTGCTTCTGTTGTTCTCTTGCGCGTGTCGAGCAGCAGTCATGCATGGTCTGTTCATATAAGATAGAAGCTACCACGGCCTTCGACGTCGCATCCCCTAGGGGCCCCTTCAATCCTTGCTATGTTGTGGAGCTCAGTTTCTTGCCTAACGGCGGTTTGCCTGCTCTACTCGATTTCGGGGACGAATGCTCAAACATGGTGAGTTCTGACTGATTTAATCTGTCGGCTTGCAACGAATACCTGCGGCGTGCACCAGGTGTAACAAGAATTACATGTCAACATCACCAATTGTTCCTCCGGGCGGTCAATTCCCTGTCCCACCCTCCTCAGCAACGCCGTTTCTATCCCTCCGATGCGCCCCTGCCATCCGCCCTTACTTGCCAGCTGACGTAGATTCGAGAGATGAATTCGCCGTTAATGCGATTCTCATCGATACACCAGTCCGCTTCGCGCAACTTCCAAACTCAGCTCCGATTACATCCACGTCTGGCTCTTCGTTGAGAGTGACAGTGGCCATCGATGGAAGGACTCTTGCTTCGGGCATCGTCCCTCTGAATGCTACTAAGCACGCTTTGTCTTTTTCGCTGAAGTCACTCAAACCACAAGCGAGTCCGTACAACTTGTCATGTACTGCTACTCTCGACTCTTCCCCAGCGCAAACCTTTCACGCCAGTGGCGCTTTGACGTTCCTACCCGACCCTCCTGCCGGGATAGGGTCAGTCACCAAAATGGATCTACGAACCGGAGCACTTCTTGCCCGTCCAGCTAACGGGAAAGGTGGTGACTTTGCCCCCGTCTTCCCAATTGGTTTCTACACGCAATTCGATAGCTATCTAGCCAAGAACTTGAGTGTACTGAATGAATTAAAGGCACAGGGGTACGCACATCATTCCAAGAAGTCTTCCTCCTCCTGACATAACATAAATCAGCTTCACCATTGTATGTGTCGAAACTAGCTCATTCCGTGGCAGTCGCGCTTACACCTTCAGGTCCACCCAGTTCCAACGTTCAGCAGCCCTGATGCGTTGAAGGCCGTTCTAGACCGCATGCAAGAAGTTGGACTCTACCTAATGTATGATATGCGGGGGTAAGCTTCAGTATGGTCATTGGTGTAAAATCTGCTGATCTTGCCATCAATAGTACATACATGAATGGAACCTCCGTTACTGCTCAAGTTAACGACATCAAGTCTCGGCCAAACTTGCTCTTGTGGTATACCGCAGACGAGCCCGACGGAACATCTGACCCTCTTTCGGCAACAGCAGACTCGTACGACCTGATCACCTCCCTCGACGGTGGCCCCTCTTCCTCTGCAGCTAAGACAGGGGGGATAGGGTACCACCCTGTCTCACTCGTGCTCAACTGCGAAAATTTCGAGTTCACTGCGTATACGTCGGGAGCAGACATTGTCATGCAGGTATGGACCCTTGACCAAGTTGCTAAGTACCGAATAGACTGACTGACAGATCACCATCTACAGGATACCTACATGATCGGCAATAACGTAACGTTCTCTTCTCAATGGCATACACCTTGTACCCCAGACTATGGCGATTGCGGGTGAGCGCAAACTTGACTGTGTTGTGCCACATACCCAATATAGTACCCTTCCAGATGCGATAATTGCCAAGGAGAATTTGAAGATATTTCTCGACGGATGGATGAATTTGCAGATCGCTTGTTTGTCAATGGGTGGGACAGGATGAAGGCTGTATGGACGGTGCCTCAAGCTTTTGGACTGGAAACATACTGGAAACGCTTGCCCACTGGCAAAGAATTCATTGTGCAATCACTCCTTGGTGTCAATCATGGCGGCCTCGGTATCGTTCCATGGGATGATCCCACTCCCGCAGACATCAAGGCTTCTGCATCCTTGCTAGCCCTCGCGTTACCCAAGATGACGCCGTTCATATTCAACCCCATTGCGTCCTTCCAGCGGACCACTCTGAATCGCGTAGATATCGGTTTATGGACTGTTGGAAAGGAGACGCTCGTCGTTGCCACGAATATGAACAATGCAGAAGTGTCGGTTGGATTATCAACCCTACCGGGTGGTGTGGGATCGGGCGTACGGATCGCCCAGGTCTTTGATAGCGCCGCCAGGACGAATACCAATAATAGCGGGTTTACATTCGAAGCTATTGGTAGTGGTGCTTGGGTGATAACGAGGAGGTAAGCCGATTGTCCTGGCTTTCTGAATTGGGTTCTTCATGAACGTGTGTTGGTCGCGTTGATGAATAAATTCACAATGACAATTGCCGATCAATTCCTCCTGTCCTCAGTGTGAACCTGATCTCATGACCTTGTGCTGCAGTGATGTGGGCTCAAGTGCGGACCCCGCTTCTCCAACGACCCTCGCAAACGACGGCCCGAAGGCCTTCTCGTGGTCATGTATATCGCTCGCTGTCACCTTGCTTTTTCACACTTTGCGCTATTTGTGAACCTATACCATGCAATTCGGACGCCCATTGCTTCTCCAATCGGGCGCGACATCGACAAAATGAAAAGTGTTCTCGTGGTAAGAATGAGTAAATACCATAAGGTCGTGACTATCGTGGTAGAGATTCGTGGGTGCTGATATAGTATAGTCTTCACTTTCCAAGGTTCTTGCGAATGACATTCTGCAAGGTTACGCCATCGTCCTGGGGAGAGACGGTCGAGCCTCGCTCTATTATGAATATTTGGAGTATAACTATGACTTACCTGATCTAGAGACCACGTGAAACAGCCTGCCATTCCGTTCTGCTTCGCAAAGAGAGCCTTATCTCCCAAACTCCACGTATCATCATACGTAACGACGGTACGGCGGGAGACGTTGTACAAGAACTAGAGGTGCATGTCAGAACCCGCCCTGCGAAAGAGGGGAAAGTCATACCGGAGTGTCGCTGCAATCATCCCAGGCTAAGGGACAAAGGATATAGTTTATATTGGCGGATCAGGTAAGCGAATCTCACCCATGGTATAACCAGCCCCTTGTCCGTAAGTACCGTCCGACTTCTTCACAAGTGCACCAGAGGCCACCAAAGAGTTGAATGGAATTTGTTGGCCAAACCAACCATTCAAGTCACCGCTAGCCTCGACCGAAACCTTCTGCTCCTTGGGTCGTGCATGTGCACCGTTCAAGAACTCTCGCTTCGATGCGTCTGCGGGACTATTCGCTTCTTGAAGGAGAAGCATATCTTCCGATGGCATCAAGCTACCTGACAGTCCCGTTCGTGTGCTTTGTGACACGTATCCGTACTATTTCATGGACACTCAGTAGATATCAAACGTTGCGGTGATGATGATACTCACGAGGGGAAGCCCAAGGAGTAGTTTGTTCGCAGGGAACCCCGCATTCTTCCATTGGGCTAGCGCGGCTTGGGCACTTGCCTGAGGCTGGCTAGATGTGCCGCACAGGTTACCTTAACATGAGGTCAATGACAGGAGGATACTTCCAAAGACTGATCTAGCGTACCCAGAGGAGCGTTGGGGCCTGGGTTGGATGATGCACCCCAGACATCATAATTCCTACAAGCAAACTCAGCTAACTCCACGAGATCAACCATGCTACTTACATGATGTTCACGTAGGTCAGCTGCGCCGCGTACGACGAAACGTTCGTTAACGGCTGCCCGTTTGCACCGAGCCAGGGAAGGTGTGGTACCGCTGCCGAAAGAATCTTCGAGGCGCCAAGGGCACCTCTTAATGTCTGGAAGAAACTAAGGAGATTTGCTGCATCAGCGCTGGAATGTGGGTTGCCCGCGCCGGTCGAATTCGGGTATTCCTATCAGTGATCAAGGCCATTAATATTTGTAACAGATCGACAAAAGTTGCACAATGGTACCCAGTCGATGTCAACGCCTGTTTCGATTTTCAGCTCAGGCGTCTCAAGACGTAGAGTAACAATTTACCATCAAGACCAAATGAATTAACCGCGCTTGTAAGCGAGTTCTTGAACGTGGTGCGGTTCGCCGAGCTGCTCATGGCTTGAGAGAACCATGTGCTACCACCCCAACCACCTGAGAGGATATAATGAATAGTAAACAGCTGGTTTGGTAAGTTAGGATTATGACTATAATATTCTTACCAACAGAAAGCACAATCTTCGTTCCCTTTCCGCTGTTTCGTGCACTTGTAACTAATCTGCGGAGAATATCTTGAGCGCCTGAGTCCCAGGTCAAGGTAGATGAAGAGTTCGGCATGGCAAATGCTTAAGAATCACAGCATGTTAGGCACTCCTTGAGGCTCCTAGTTTGGGGCGAGACGCACCGAAGAAGAGGATGTCAAACTTCGAGAAATCGATCTTCTCGGGTGGGTTACTGCCTGCAGACCAATCTGGGTAATATGCAGCAGCTATGGGAGTCGCCATAGTGTCAACTTCGTCTTCGGGTGTAAACTTGATTCCCGCTTTGCGAGAGAGCGTTGAGGGAAGGACGTCCTCCAAGCTAAAATGTCTAGGAGTGGCCGACGCATCAGGCGTGAGGAATGCGAGAAGGGCAGAATTGTCTTTGAAGTCATCGGAGGACAATAGGTCGCGAAGCCAGCTCGCTAATCCCGTCTTGCGTTCCGCAACGAGGGCGTCGTCCACCCACGCTGATGGGATGAACGTAGTGACGAGGAAACGTTTGGGTGGGAGTGTGAACGGGTCGTGAAGCGAATCATGGAGCTGTACGAACTATGGTTTCGCTATTGTCAACCAGAGAACATCGAGGATCCACACTATTCCTACCTCTGAGTAACGCTTATCTACAACTCTACGTTTGCCATCGATGTTGACTTGAATGGAATAGAGGATATGGGGCCTAGGGACAGAAGCGGTCGTGTGGCTGATGATGGTGACTGAAGGAGGCATGGCTAGATGAGTTGGGAGGTCAACTCTGCCACATAATACTTATACGCTCCAAGCGTAGCGATACCGCCAAAGGGGACGCAACGAGAAGTAGGAGCTTATCGAGAGTGTACCTGCTTTCGCTGACGGTGGCGAGTGTGCCGCATGGCACAGGTGATGAACTGAGAAGCACTTTGTTCCAGTTACACCTATGATACTATCACAGAGTAGCCACTGTTATAGGAGAGAAAACGTATTGATAAGGAAACATCGTACTCTTTCGCTTTCTGGGCAAATGTCTTCTATTAGATGGAAGCAACCCCCTGGGAAGCGTGTAATGCTGGCAGAATGGCGAACAACGGTGAGAGCGTGATCCTGTGTCCCGACTCGGCTCACATTCCACTAGCGGTGGTCGATGCGAGTCTGGCAGGACCACGCCTGAAATCGATATTTCAGGTATCGTTGGCATTTACAACAGCAGCGGCCCGAGGGGCAGGAATTGATGGTCGGTAAAACACTTACACCTACTACATCCTATGTATAGACTTGATTCAGAGGGGTCACGCGTGGCACGTTGGAGACCACTCACCATGACACCGCGAAGAGACGAAAGTAGGTTCAAACATTGATTGGGATGAAAATGAACTGTGATCGCCAAGCTTTCGTCAGTCAAACACAACAGTGAACATTTCGTGAAGTCATTAGTGTCGTTACAGGTCGTTTAGCTATACGTCAAGTCGTTAACCAAAAGATAATAATGATCCGAGAAAATAATTAAAATAAAGAACTCCCTTCTTCACAGCACCCAAGAAATCACAGCACCAGCAAACCAAGGGGTATAGGCAGAACGTATAAGAGGTTCACCAGATAAGATTCGATGGCGCTGTTTGAAGGCACAGCTGTTGGCGTCGGAGTCGGGCTGGCCGAGGTTAATTCACCATTTGCCCCAGATACATTGCCCAGGATGCTGCTCGACATGCCACAGATGGTACGCATGCCATCCAAAACGCTCGGGAGATCCGGGGTATCGAGTACGTCCGTTTGGTTTGTTCTTATGAAACTGTATAGTGACCAATGTCCATAGTCAGCGGTGAAAAGGCACATCTAAGCCACGATGTACGCACCAGTCCACGCACTGTGGAAAGGCCGCTTGAAATGTATCCTATGAATGTCGTAGGTCACAGAGCTCGGTGACTGCTGTTAAGAACATACGGCGCAAGCGCACTTGATCACATCAATGAAAGCTCCGGGATTGAAGATGATCTACGCATTTTAGTAAAATCCCTCGGCATTGGATTCTACCAGGCTCACGTTGGTGAAATTAGCCAGCACTGGAGCAGCTTGAGCACAGGAATTGATGCTGGGGTAATCCTACATTGAGACACCCTCAGTTCGCCTGGAATCAGTGTAGATGGCCCTCGAATGGACTACCTGTGCACATTTGGGGCATGAGGGCGGTTCTTCCGGGAAAAATGGGTCGGTACGGCGGTGAAGACTGGTGGATCCCAGGGTTCGAGGAGCAGCCAAAGTAAAGGAGTGAAAAATGCTGAGCAGAATTGCGGTAAACAATAGGGCGTTCATCATCATGGTGGTCGGGGCTGTTTGATCCTGTTCTCTCAGCAAGTGGGGTGTTGCTGAGACTCCGAAAAGCCTGCCAAGCGAGTCGATTATGATCAAGACGGTGATCAGGGACCTGCCTATCCGGGGACACTCAGCGCTAATCCGGTTATCTTTAGCTTCCAACCCCTATATAGTCCAAGTGTGGCGCCTTCGAACTACTCAAAGAGCACCTCGGCCGATGCCCGGCTCAGTACCCCCTGCACAGAACTCGTGGCTACACCTGATTACACCGGAATCGAGAATCCGGCAACACCGGATGCACTCATCGAGAACGCTGTGATCTAATCGACCTGAAGACTCGGAATATGATTCTCCTGAGGGTACCATCTTTCGTGTATAGTCTACATCACTCGACGGACCCACATATCATAGTACTGAAGACCCATAAGTATTCTCCAAACAGATCAAGCTTCAACGTCGAAAATCCCACCTACTTGTACACAAATGTCTAGTAGTTACCTAATATATATACAAAATATTTATGCGACATCCTTGTTGTTACAGAGAAACACAGCTGTCGGTCTCCGACGAGGTATCACTCGCTGGAGACCTGAGTAGTAGGCCAACTGAAGGGGGATGGTGACGAGAACGCGGCGCGTGCCGGGTATATGGTGTTATATCATGGCGACGAGAGTGAGTTAGAGACCGTTGGCCATGCTGTTGCGCATGGGATGTATGATAGTGTTCCAGCGCGCGGGACGTAATCGGTTGTCTAGCTGACCCCTTGCGAACGAGGGAGCTAGAAGCACTAGCAAAAACGAATATCTTGAATAGCGGATTCGACGCTAGGTTTGTTGCAAGAGGTTTGTACAATGGGGGTACAGGGGCGAGAATTTTTATGGTTTGTTGTCGAATGCATTGAAGAGGTGGCATGAAGTTGGGATACTGGAACAATTTCTCAAACAGCTTCCGGAGCGCGTCCCAGTGAAATCGATTGACTGTTGTTGCATGTTCTTCACCGGATCGTATCTTGCGGATGGAGGCGAGTGATAGGAGCCGTACTTTTCCGTCAACGATCATGATGTTGCTCTCTTGTACGGAATACACCAGACCACGGCTTTGCACCTTGGTGATCGCATCGTATACAGCAGCGCGATCGGGGTATTCGACCATTCTACCGGTGGCGGATTCTGTCATAATTCCGATGATTTGTCCGTCGCGGGTTACATGCCCTAGGACCTCAAAGGTCAAATCAAGCCCTCTAAGACACCGATGCCCTTGAGATCATGATGAGGTCAATAACGAAGGGAACTGAGTCTAAGAGTTCTTACCCTCTATTTCACGTTCCACTAATTTCATCCACTGGTCATTCCACCCAATCATGATGTCTAGTTTTAGGTTTCGGCATCAGAGTTCCTCCACGAGATAACGGAATAAACAAATCGTACGTACCAACTTCTGTCCCATTCCACAAACCTTGTCTTTGCTCGCAAGAAATGAACTTGGTGGTAATTATTTCGGCTTCCTCGACGAGAGGAGCCAAAAGATTGCCGGGAGAAATCATGGGGTGTAGTGGCTTATTCTTGTAGATCACATTGAAGGACCCGTCAGTCCTCGTCGCAAGATAAGCCCAATTAGCTCGGTTGAAATCAAGTTTATGGACCAAGGCGGCAATTTTCTCCAGGCCAAAGCGAAATTCAGAGGTTGACCGCTCTCTCGAAGCTGTGTCGAAGCTCGTAGGATCCTCGTGAGCAGAAAGAACAGGTGGGGCTTGAAGAACAAGCAACTGGCCGTCTCGCCATAGGGCGTAGAGACAGCAGTCCAAATCGTTCTCTCCGCCAACGTATGCTGTTACATGGGGAGGAATAGCGTCTACTGCCATCGATTGGCAATGATTGTGGGTCCAAAGCGAGATTTTCTACCCAAACTGATCAACTTTTCCTGAACTTACTCAAAATAAGCGCCGTGCGCCACTCATTTCCCAATCCGTCACAGTGCCGAAGCCAAAACGCGATGAAATATCTACTTCCTCAAATACTGTGCGAATCCCAATCAAGGACTCTAGGGATCAACACAGTTAATGATTATACCGTATCCCATCAGGTTACATCCCAGATTTTTTATGGGCGTAACAAGCATCGCACATTTGTCGCACATGCGATTCCAGTGCGAGTCCAAGACCCAATCCGAGTCGCCTAGGCAGGCTCGCGGAGCGCCCCACAAACTATGATAGGAAACGATTCGACCGGAATTGAGCGTCTGGCGCCCACCAGCACGGAACACATAGCTACGGGCCCTCCTCTAATGAGGCTTTGGGTTTCGTGATCGTCTAAGAGAGACCATGTACCACGGAGCTATGAAAAGGTAGCAAAGGGGGCTCAATCATCAATAAGGTCAAACGCCCTCGAGTCCTACGGTATAAGACAGTAAGTGGCTCGAAGTTGAATAATGTGTTGCCTTGCTGATATGTGTGTCCTACAGAAAGCGATCTGTCCTTCATGCTCGTCCTATTTCTACTTCAAATTATCGCCATGCAAACCTCAATACTCGCATGCAACATGTCCTAATCAAGTTATCCAAGATGGCCCTCCGAGACAACGCGTATGTCCAAATTGCGGAGGCCCCCGTTGATTGCAAGGTGAGTTAGTCTACATACCTACTAGAATCTCCCGTATTTACGCTTAAATTCTCTTCAGAGCTGATCACAATGTGCCCTCACCATACCTTTGAAATCCATCGTCGCCTATACCCCCTAATGGCACCCTGAGGGATCTACCAGGTCTATCGCGACCAGAGCAAGACACATTACAGCGCCGCTCACCGAATCATCCCTCCGATGGTCCTATATTACCCTTCGACCACCCTAATGGTATATTACTCGTCAAGTATAATCACTCTCAGGCAAATACCATCTTAATCTTAATCCACAAACACAATCCCCACACCTAGAAATGGACGGACACATATTTATACCAATACTCAATGCACCCCCTGTATAATGCTACTAGTAGCCCTGCCTCAATGTATCTATACTCGTGACGTCGAAACCTACGAAGAATGTGCTAAGCATCCTATAATCGTTATGATAGGGGCAAATCATGAACCAATCTCAATGCAACGGTCCTCCTCCTCGCAAGTCGTGTCGCTATCATAAGAGGGTAGAAGGGGTAGACGAAGGGCGCTTTCAGAACCCCACTGCTTGCGGTCGTCGGTGATACGTCGAGAAACGAGAGTGCGCGAATAGGGGTATTTTGTGTGGTCTCGCTCGAATAGGCGGGCACTGACAGAGTGCATGGAGGTAACGCCAATTGCATGTTCATCAACAGGTTCCTGTGGCCTACGGCCCGATGTAAGCCTCTTTTCTGTTCTCGTTCGCTTTTTGCGAGACTCCTCCGGGAAAAGCAACGTGTTGGTACCCACAAACCATATCTTGACGAAGGAGGATCGAGGCCGTTCTGGCGCTAACGGGCTTGGGATGTACTGTAGTTGCTGCGGCCATGTGCGGGGAGGGGTCATGAAGTTTACGCCACCCCTCAGAGAGTCGAACATCAGCCGCAGGGCAGTCCAATGGTACTGCTTCTCCTCTGGAGTGAGCAGGCGAGTTGTCGCGATGTTTGTCAGTCGGACCTTTCCACCTGATATCATGATGTTGCTCTGGTGGATCGATCCGTAGAGCAAACCTCGGCTTTCGACTCTCGCAATGGCTTCGAACACTTGTGCCCGATCACAGTGTTCGACCATTCTACCGATGGCGGGCTCCATCACGACACCTACCACTTGACCGTCTCGAGCGACATGAGCAAGCACCTCGAAAGTCAGATCCAACCCCTGTAACAATCGGTACGCCTGTTGATCTCCATCAGGCATATTAGTCGCCCGACATTTGACAGCTCACTGTACCCTCATCGTTTGCTCTATCTCTTTGAGGCGTCGATCGTCCCATCCCATCAATAGATCTACAGGAACAGGGTCAGAGGGGTTAAGTAAACCAAGAAGTCACACAGACCAACTTCCTGGCCTTTCCAAATGCCGAGTCTTTCTTCAGCTATAGGACACATGTTGGCCGTCTCGCGCAGAGATTAAGGCTAATAATGGCAACATACCACTGATCCACTTCGTGATTTCTATGTCACTCTCGTCAACCACAGGGGCCCAAGTAGGATATGTTACCTTGAATGTTGGCCGATTCCTGTGAACTATTCGACATCCACCGTCAGGTTGTAAGATCGTGTACGCCCAATTTGTCCGTCCAAAATCGATCGTTCTGGCGGCCGTTTGCTAAGGAAAAGAGATTGTCAGCAACTATCCACAGCCCCATATTGTGCCGATCCATTACAATCTTTTCCAGTGTGTAGTCATACTCCTTCTCCCAGCATTCCATATCATGCATTTGATCGTAGTCGCCATCTTGGCTTATCGTCGAAGGAGGGGCCTCCACCACCAGCAACTCGCCATCTTTGTAGAGGAGGTAGGTGCGTATCCCAGGTTCATTTCGGCCACCTATGAGGGCGATGATTGACCGAGGAATAGAATTTGATCTTAAGCCCATTGGTTACTCAGCGATTAGTAGGTCCTTGTGGGTCCGTTGAGTCGAAAGCTGGAAGCTTCACGTGGTCGATTCGCAATGGCTCCCTAGCGCTCCAGCGCTTGAAAGTTGGCGGTACAGAGGCAGAAGGTGAAGTCGGAACCGTTGAACGCTGGAAGATGGTGGATCGTGTCCAACGGCAAGTCACTTTAAAGTCAAAAGACTAGCGAGACAGCGAAACAGATGCGCTCAGGGTTAGAATTGTTGAAGTTTCCGCACGTCCAACAATAACGCGATTTCGACTCCCCTTTTAGCAGTTCGGCTTGCACGGGAGTTGTATGGTACCCTGTGCATACCCCAACGGCAAGGCGTCAACTGGGGACCTACGTTCAGTCTCGGTCAGTCTTATGACCATTACTTGCTCTCAATGCTATGGAGAGGCTGCGAGGGAGGCGCATGCACCCATTTGGAAGTGTAAGACCTTAACCCATTTATCTCAACAGAAAGCCGGTCCTCTGGTTTGTCCTTATTATCCTCAGCTCGAGGGTCGGCGCGATGAATCCTGTTTACTTAGTTTATTAGGCGACAGTCATGGAGTCCGCCCTTGAGGCGAGTTTGGTCGCCGCTCTCCGACGGCGAGCAGCACTATAGCAGCACGAGCAGTACTTCAAGCCTCGTTGACGCACCAATAAAGCATAGTAAGTGATATATTTCAGCCTGCCTCGATTCCCTTAACGATGTGTCTCGTCAAGAAAGTTCAGTGCCCTCGTTGCAACATCTTCTACTATCAAAAAGTGAAGGTTTGCGGACCTGCTTATTCGGCGACCCTCTGTCCACAGCAAGTTATTCAGGCTGGACCACCCACGCAGGCCCTCTGCCCGCCATGTCAAGCAAGATGACACACCGTCGACAGTATGTTCTCTGGCTCATCTTTACCGCGGCACGGAGGCTTTCTGGGTATCAACTCGAAGTGATCGTACGAACGGTAGCTCTGGCCACGACGACCTATAGAATAAACAACTTGCGGCCCGGCCTCTGACGCATCCCCCCTATACATTATTCCCCCTCAATAATTGAACACCAAGACGATGCTGGTCCGCGGACCAACTGTACTGGTCGCTGTTGCGCTGCACTATTACGAATCTAGGAAGGCATTCGTCGCTGCTGGGAATCTATAAGCGAACTATATGGTCACAAAGTCCTCTCGCAGACCCGCCGCTCGCTGCGGACAACCTTCCCAGGCTGGTATACCTGCTCGTACCTACCAAGCTGAACACCCTACTGTTCGCCGTCCGGCAATCTCTTTGGACCTCGTAACACCGTAGCGCGTCTCCAAACAATAGCACTCCAAATCCAGCTTAATGTCCCTCGTGCTCTAGCCCACGCATACTGCTTCCGCCACATTTGATCCATCTATTATTACTCTCGTTATCCACCCCCCATATTCAGGCTATCATCGAAGGCCTACCGAACCGTATCTAATGATTTATTTTCGGCCTCTCATATCCTGGCATCAAGATACAACCGACCAACTTAATCTCCCCTAGCTTACCACCTTGTAATCTGTGATGTTTTCGAACCCTTAATCTATTCTTCACTGCAGTCCTAACAATCAACACCGCGGAGCAAATCATTCCTGCTACAAAAATATACGCCTTGCGTTCTTCGTGGAGGGAAGATAGTAGATCGATCATTGATAAAAAGGGGTAAGCACGTACTTCTGAACCCGCAGCTCTAACAGGCGGTCCAAGCGGTAGACCACGACGCGTGACCACCGTATGAGCAGATCCATTGTTACTCGGAGGATCGACATTATCCCGATATGTATTGCTTGGAGAAGGCGGAAATAATGGTTGGCTTGAATGAGCTGGATTTTCACACTGATCCTGGCCATGGGTTAGCCCAGTAGCCATCTCTGTCACCGGAGCTCCTTGTTGATGATAAAAGGCTCGAAATATACAGATCGCGAGAAACAGATAACGAGAGAAAGACCTACATAATAATCACCGCCTTCTACTCATCGTGAAGCAACCCTCGTATCCTGGCACCTCGGCCGGGCTCAGCGTATCTCGCCAACGACCAGCGAGATTTCCGTTAGCCGCTCCCACAAGGTATCCTCTATATAGCCACTTTCCCCGATCACCATCGACCTTTAATCTGGGTCGTTTGAACTATTCACAATCAAAAGATTGTTAAAACTCACGTATTCTTTACATAGGCTGATGAAGCCATCACAAGGTCTAACGCGTCCTACCAGACTGAATTGTCCCCATGCCGAGTGACCCTGAAAAGTGGTAACGGGATAAGCCATCAGAGCACCATTTTTGTGATATCGCGGGACGGCTGACCTCTCCAGTGATTATGACGTCTAGAACACATGGGGTACCGCAGGCACTTTGGTTATTCCCATCAGTCACGACAGATGTTGCTCTTCGATAAACGACTACGTCTTGGCTGTGCGGCTCTCTCACTTCTATTCTCCCAGAGTGTTCGCTGATATGGGTACCAGTGGGAAAGTAGGATTTCAAAGGGTCTCCTGCGGGTAAAGGGTGGATGTTGTCTGCGTCAACATAAATCCCAGAGCTGAAGCTAGAAGATTCCGTAGAGAGAAGGTGATACTCGCGGAGCTTCCATGTTTGTCGATGTCGAACAACCATGCTCTTCTGTAACACCGGCGGAGGAGCCCCTGATAACAATGCGGCATATGCGGTAAATTCGGTATACTAGCATGGGGTCAGGGTGAAGCAGCGGCGGAACAAAATGAACACGTACAGTGAACATTCCTTCCCATATGCCCTCGATACTACCGGGCTTGTATGAAGCCGTGAGAAATCTATCGTATTCTGCATGACCAAGGCTGAGGCAACGGCCCCATTCACACTCCCACTCCAGGCTCTTGGAGGGGATACCGGAAAGCGACGGCGATGTTATTACTGAATAGCTCATGGTTGTTGGTGAACCCAATACTTTATTGACGAGAGTTAGGAACGCGAGAATAGCCGGAGCTGCCAGGGGCGCGGGGAGGAGAGGGAGCGAGCCCAGGTAATGCATCGTTCTGGTCGAGCGGCTTTGATGCGAGTCTGGGACGAAATCGACCCAGCTCGGGGAGGTAAGTTGGTACTGGACTGATGTCACCTTAGGATTAGAGTCAAGAATGGGTAAAGTCTACCTGGTGCGCTCCAAGCGCAAAGATTTTCAAAGTATTTACAACATCCCAGGAGTGTTCGTCGTCCATATATTCGTCTGGGGATAGCATAAGGACTTGATCATACAATGTATGTATCGGCTCACCAGGTTTGAGTAGGAACCAGAATAACCACATGCCTAGGGACGTCTTGTCGTTATTCGGAGGCCATTGATCCATCCGTATAGATGACTTCGCACACGACGCGCCGTGGTCGTCAAACCAGAATTCTCGCAGCCAAACATCGATTTGAGCATAATCTCGCAGTTGTCGTTCGTTCTTTCCATCATTTTCCAACATCATAAGATACGCAGTCCACAGCAAGGACTGCAGGATTTCATCCCCACCCCGATCTTTTGCGAAGGGATTAACCGTTGAATCTACTCGTGCTCGCATGCGCTTCAAATAGTAACATCGGCGCTGCAACTCCTCAGTCAAGGCAGCGGCAGACGGCTGCCTACATCGAAGGCGGCGTAAAGGGGGCGATACATCAAACTTTGCCGCGAAGATACGTGAGTACAGAAGAGTGTTCGACTTTATCGATAAGCACGAGTTAAGACGTTTATTGGTGGACAGCAGCGGAATGATTGCAGACGGTGGGCCCAAGAACTCGTCTGTTGCAGTAAGGAAGGCGATGTGCTCCAGCACTTCTGGGGGAACAGAGACGAGCGACGGTCGAACCCTCATGGGAGTTGAGGACAAGGAAGGACGATGGCTGCAATGCGGCCTGGCAGACGTACCCACATTGTGCTGGGCCAATGTTGTCGGGAGCAATAACTCCAACTGGTCACGGTCTCCTGCTTTGTCACCGAATGTGATCCATATATTTATAGAATTATATCTATATTATAAAAGACGGCCTTTTTTCCCACGGGATAAAGACAAAGACAAACCGGTCATCTCGGGCTTGATCTACAATAGAAATCATCTGCGCACTTTCTCACGGGCCGAAGGACCTAGCCATTGGTTGCCTCCAAAATGGGCACCGAATGAGCCCGGCCGCAGGCCGGGCGATGAGGTGCCTTCACTGCGTGCAAAGCACGGGTCAACGGCTAGTCTATATAAGAAAAAGCATGCATTTTTTCCCACGGAGACAAAGGAGCTCGCTGATTGGCTGGCGAGACCATTTCTGACCTCTTTTGGATGTATCTCCGTTTGCTCGCCCTCTTGCAGCTTGCGATCATGTGCCTTGAGATCTTGAGACACGTCGAAATTTCTGGAACTCTACGCAGTACCGCATTGTCTCTGGGCTCTCTGCTGGCGCTTAGCATCTCTCAACGACCACGGAGGCTATCCCTTTGACTTTCTCTCGCGCTCAACGATTCGAGACAACCATTCGCAAATTGAAAGTCAACGGAACGGGACCTTTGGCTCACGCGCACGCCTTTATGGCTTCTACTAGGTGCGATTTGCTTATATCGCGCGCGCACATTCTTAATTTACATCCGACACTCTCCAAGGCCCTGTGTGCGGTGGATAACCACTGCGACTGTAAGCAGACCGGTACGGGCGTACGAAATCCGCGGTTCCATGAATATGAGCACCAGCGCGGGAACGGTCGTGGCCACGAGCAATTTTTGCAATGCTGCTTATCCTAGCGTATCCTCGGCGCGTATCCAAATACCTCCGGCTGCTGCTCAGGACCCTTACCCGGACACAGTCAACCAGAATGGGAAATGGTCGCCTCTGGTAACATAGGCCACAGTTGTGTGTTGCCTCATGTCATCTGTCCGTCTCAATTCACTCTCTTCAGCCGGGTACGCGATAGTGGTGCAGGGTTCACTCCAGCTTGGGCACGAGCACGAGCACGAGAACTGCTCTGAGGGGTGAGCATTGTATTGTGGCCCATCTCTATGACACAGTTTGGAATCAAATAGGCAGGGCTTAACACCCGCGCGGTTATGATTGCGAACACGGTCGTCAACTCAGGCTTATGCGGCTTCTACACATCGTGGACGCCTCTATGGCCTGGCAATGTGCGTCTTACTCAGGTTCTTCGAATATCTCAATTTCAGATGCGCTTAGGGCCGTGTGCATAAGGATGTCAGGTACTCGACTACGAGCTTGCGCATGTGGTAAGTGCGATCATAACAACGACTGCGGGCAGCATCGGGGTCAGCACGGATAAGGGCCCCATCAGGCTATAATCATGTTTGCGAGCGTGAATCTCGCTACGAGCGCGACAACGCAGACCACTTGGTTCACGTTTGGGCGCGGATCCTTGAATCTGGGCACGACTACCGCACCGGCGCTGCATGAACTACGATGATCTGGCTGACAACTGATGCAAGCATCGGGTCTTGCACGGCTACGAGCTTTGAGGGTCTGAAGGCCTACACGGGGGATATCTAATAGGTTCGTTCAGCCTCGAGATAGATGCAACTGACCTCAATGTTGTAGGAGCGAGTGCACGATGGCTACGAGCGTACATACTCATTAGCACGCACACGGACGAGACACGGTCTTCCCCTTACGCCTTATGTCCTATTATTCAGTTTTCGACACATACTCATTTATTACTCAGTTGTATATGCATAACTGTCATAAGCACTTGGTTCTTACACCGTGCGTAGCACGGGTTAGCCGCTAGTATGTACTGTACAAGCGTGTGTGTATATAATTGTGAATTCTTTGAATACAGCACCAATACAGCAAGTGTATCCTGTCCATTGGGAAGAGGGTTCGTTTGTACTTACATTACGGGCTCCACAGCAAGGTCCATCGGGGATGTATTATTCCGTGTGTTTAGACAGACTGAATGACGCTTCCCAGTTCGCTGGTTCCAGCCCAGCATTGAATTGGCCTCGGGATCGACCAACGAAGTTCTGAGGGGAAGTCACTGAGAAGTTTTCATCGAGTGGGTCAATATGA
This sequence comes from Pleurotus ostreatus, assembly GCF_014466165.1. Taxonomy (NCBI): domain Eukaryota; kingdom Fungi; phylum Basidiomycota; class Agaricomycetes; order Agaricales; family Pleurotaceae; genus Pleurotus; species Pleurotus ostreatus. Next base: position 1,029,131 of record NW_023503164.1, on the reverse strand, counting down.
AAAGCGACATGCACACTGCGGGCTTACCGTATCCCCGGAAAATGCTGGGGTTTACCACCTCTAACTGCTCATCGTGGGCCACTTTATAAGGATTACATGTACAGAAGACAATGGGGAACACTCACCGCCTCAGCAGCCAATGCCACAAGTCCATCTGACAGACGGATGCGGCCGATACAATTAAATCCTCCCCAGGCTGCCTTGTGCGTTTCATCGGGCTAAAAGAAAAAAGGTCAATTGAGGACAGCGTGGGCGACACACACACCTACCTTTCCAACAACAATGATATCAATTACGTTGGCCATATCCGCGAGATCACCGCCTGCCTTGAACGATTTGTAAAAGCTGTAGAAAGAGCCATCTTCGTCAAAAACTTCAATGCCATCCTAAAGGGTGGTTAGCGTGGACATGGGCGGCTGTTATGATATTCTTACGTCTTGCTCAATCCACTTACACCCGGCGGGCAACCAGGCGTTTTTGATTCCGTTCGTGGGTTCGTCAGATGGGAGGCGAGTGGATTCGTCGGTGCAATAATACTCATGCAGAACAAAGTTGAGGGGGCGACGTCCAAAGGCAGGAAATGGGGTAGGGATTGTGGGAGTAGACAACCATTTCTTGTATGTGTTGTCGATACAGGGGACCTTGTCAAGTTGAGGCGCGATTAGATCAACTATTGACTGATGAACGTACCATCATTGAGCCTTCCCATCGTCCGGTGATGTCGCCAAGCACGTAAGAGGGCTGACCTGTAGGGCACAACCAACCATCATCTCGTTCCGTATTGGGCGATGCAAACTTGGTATTACAATGATCCAGAAAATACTGCATATCCTCACGTGTGGGCCCGACCCGTTGAGAAGCAATAGCGCATACCCGGTTCAATGGAAGATGCGGTGGAATTTCGAGAGGCGTGAGATCGGCTCGGACAAAGTAGTTGAGGATCGCGAATAGAGATATGGGGGGAGGTCGGCATTCACACATCAGATCGCCAAAATAAGGGACGTCTTCCGGCGAAGGGCCGTCTGGAGGGTAGACCCCATGAACATTAGAGGTTACGGTTTCCGCTGGCGACATTAACGAATTATCGCCCCCGAAGTTGGCTTCAGAACCAATGAAGCATGGATACTGTGAGAGAAAGATAAGCAAGAGGTTGAACAATGATAACGGACTGCGTACTCGAAAAGCAGCTTGAACGAAGGGCAGGAGGCGAGCCATCAACAGCTCACTCTCGTCTTTCTTTTCCTCATTGAGTATAGCTATTCATGTTTAGGTACTTGTTCGACATTCCAGCATGAGTTAGTTTACCTTTGGATGATAGAAACCATAAACATGCGACTGCCAACGAATTTTGAGCGCTTTCGACAGGCCATCCATTATTCTCCTCAGCGCCTATATATAGCCGATGCCGAAGGAAGCTCCGTAGCGCAGCATGCGCTTTTGCCCAGCGTAGTTGCTGGAGATTATGTCCTTGATCCTGCAGGATCATAAAGTACAGCGTCCATAGCGCTTTGTCGAGCCTTTTGCCATGCAGTCGATCATGTCGAAGGTCTTTCAATATAGTGACTCGAGTTCGTAGTTCATCTTCGACCTTTTGAGATAAAAGTCGTCGATCATATCCGAGACAACGGAAAGGGGGGTCGAGGTCGAATTGGAGAGCAAATATACGAATGTATAAGTCTGGTTTGCATTGCTGAAGTGCGTTATAGAGGTGGCGACATGTAAGACGCAGACTCGATAACGCAGCTGGGGGACCAGCGGATGGAATGGTGAATAGAAGAACGTTTCGAATGACATCGCAAGGAACATTGGTCCAGACTGAAGGGGCCATGGAGAGGTCGGGATATAGCGAGATGGCCACACACGCGCCGGAGTCGCATTACTTATATCCAAGTCTTAGAATTACATCGGCGGCGACTAACGTCCAAACACGATCGGTGTACTTCAAATTTGAGACCCCACGTGGTATACAGCTAAGGAGTAGATTCAGAGATTCCGACATATGAAGACATTTTCTGCGTCTTACCAAACACCGCTGCTCCTTTAGACTAGGCCCATATGGTGCACGCAAGCCTCCGATCAGCGGCTAGGTTTCAGCGTGGGACTAAAACCTGATATAAAATGGGTGGTAAACGTCATAGACTATAATCTGACGAACTTCATATGTGGTGGCCTGGCAAGTTGCGAAGCAGCTGAGTTAGTGAACTTGCGGAGTAGACGCAAGGTCCCGAATGGGCGGAGAGATCCACGAGTTAACAATGAGTAAATCGCGCTTGTGCCATAACCATTAGGACAAGACTCACGGGCATTACGAATGTTCGTTATATTCAAACCGCGCCGTCCCGACGATCTCCACGCATGTACCTTTTGTACCTTTCGAAAGGACCGGCCTGAAATATGTTTGAATCAGGATCGATGCCGTTCATTGCAGAGATCATGACGATTGTTACGAGATTTGAGCGAGCGAAGCGTAAGAAGTTGATCGGTCTGCGCGCTTTTCAAGAGCCTCGACGGGATGTTCAGCTCGGACAGGTCTTGCCGGAAGGGAGTTCTGCGCCCAACATGTACGTTATTAGAGTCTTATTCTCACAGACAAGGCACAACCATTTTTACACTTGCAACTTCAATTCTTGACAAGATGGCCGTCTATGAAGTGAATCGGAGTTTGGACGCTCGGAACCACCCGATCCTTGTACAATGACCGTAGGTGGTGGAACGGCGGCGTCTGCAGCAAGACTATATTGAACACCATGGCAACTCGTCTTGCTTACTTAGCGCAGCGTCCCATGGTGGGAAAGGGTCGAGGAAGTCACCGATAATGGCCGGAAGTGCTGAACGACCTCCGATTCCATCAGTGCTACGCACAAGCGACCGATGGATTGAGCAACTTACGTCAATTGACCCATTGGAGTCTCCGCCGGTATGCAGGCGATCCGGGCACTGGGCACTGCTCTACAGCTCGTCAAGCATTTGGGTATTCCAATACGTACCTCAGGGGAACCTCAGCAAAGCCGTAAGTGGCAAACTAGAGTTCACAATTAGTGGTTGCCGTAAGTAATGCTTTTAATTAACATCACCGAGTACGCAGTTGTCCAGCTACTTGGATAGCAAATGCTGTTCGGAGATGGATCGCAGCGCAAGCCGTTTGAAGCTACCACAAGCATAGGCCTCCCTATCAGTCCGCAATCGCGTGCAGCCGGTAATCCTGTTCGGGAACACGGTCAGCAGAAGGTCCATCCACTTAATAGACAAAGAAGCGGAGATTAAAGGAGGTTTGTGAGGCTGTTTCTCGAATGAAGCCAGAACACTAAACGGAACCAGAATACCTGTCCGCATTGGGTCGGTTATGCAAGCAAGTAACCACATAGGCGATCAACCTTTGAAATATTGGCATACAATTAACGAGACAATAATGAGGTGAACGTACTCACCTGGCAGTGGCGGTTGACTTCGCATTGAAGTCGTGGTCGCCGGAGAAGAACACACTGTATGGACTCCGCCCACCGATCGAGCCCTCGAAGAGCGTCCAATTCAACATCTGGTTCACTAGTTCGGAACGTAAGCAGTACGTGCGCTTTGGTTCTAGGAGGCACATTCTCTCTGGCTTCATAGGAATCATAACTGGTGGCCGAGGAACATCTGATTGTGGTAGCGTTCAAGGATTGAATATTGAGTTGGGTTGGTCAAAGGCAAGCAGTAAGTCATGTGACTTGCTGAAGCCTGCCCTAAACGGAGATGTTATCGGAAAATTTACTGTAGCGCTTCTTTCATTATAACCATCATCGATAATGGCCAACCTCACGAAGCTCGAACAGCACCTCGCAAGCCGATCCTACGTCGAAGGGTGAGTAAATGATCCATCATCATCTGAAGGATGAGTATCGCTATGGTCCGTGTTTCCAAGAAGCGACTAGACACCGCTGCACAAGCATGCCGAACCTCTTTTACCTAGCATTCTGATTCTTTTTCATATCTGCGGTCACTATCCAGACATCTGACCTTCCTTCCTTCAGATACGCTCCATCGCAGGCAGACGTACACGTTTTCAAGGCCATTGCATCGGCTCCAGATGCCTCCGCCCAACCTCATGTAGCTAGGTGGTACAACCACATCAAGTCCTATGCTGCAGAGCACGACTCTCTTCCTGGGAGCAGCACAGCAGGCGAAGCTTTCGTGGGAGGCGACGCCGAAGCCCCCGCCGGCGCTGCGGCTGATGACGACGACGACGTTGATCTCTTCGGCAGTGATGACGAAGAGGACAACGCTGAGGCTGAACGCATCAAGGCCGAACGTGTTGCGGCTTACAACGCAAAGAAGGCCGGAAAGGCTAAGACTGTTGCTAAGGTTAGACATCACCCTACTCAGCTGGAATATTACAGTGGTTTAATCTCCTTGGATTCTAGTCCGTCGTCACTTTGGAAGTCAAACCCTGGGACGATGAAACGGACATGGCAGCTCTGGAGAAAGCGGTACGATCAATCGAACAAGATGGCCTCCTCTGGGGTTCCAGTAAGCTTGTCCCCATCGGATACGGCATCCGAAAGCTGCAGATTACGCTTGTCGTTGGTATGTTACTGACTATCATATTGCATTCAGTACTGAGTATGGTACAGAGGATGAGAAGGTCTCTACCGACGAACTCCAAGAAAAGATCGCTGAGTTCGAGGACTACGTTCAGAGTACTGATATCGCCGCCATGCAGAGTAAGTTGTCATCCCTTTAAATTACCATCGTCGTTGAACGTCTTCTAGAACTGTAGTTTTACGAGGGGAGAACAAAGCATTAAATCGAAGTGTAAACAAGGTTGTATATATCAATACGTGGATTAGCAAACGTGCAATAGCAATCGCGGCGCGTTGTGTCGAATGTCAGTTTTCCGCCAGGCACAAACTCTTGATCATCATTCCAAAATCTTATCCGTCATCATCAATCTATATCATTAACGGCGCACATCATCTGTTTTCTGGAACGTCCGATGCAGGCCGGAAATGAAATTCTGCTGTTCGTCGTCATTTTTTCTTTTAACATAACTAAGGTTAAGTTGATCTCTGACCGGGCCTGCCGGGGGGCATTTGCATGGCCATTGTTGACGTTGTCAGTTCCATTCGGAAATCGAACCGAACGCGACTACGTTAATGATGCAGATGGACTGATTTCATTTTGACTGTTAACGACAGGCGCTGGATATCGACGGCGAACTCGATTGTTAATGTTAACCACAATACCGCTCCTCAAACCTACAGTTCGCCGGTACCCACTTGCAAAAAAATCTAGCCCAATTCCGACGGCTTCTTCCCTACTTGGGCATCACAGTTCTACAGTCCTAGGTGCCTCAATTCGATCTTTATTCGGAGATAAACGGTCAGACGCGGGACAAGGAAACTTCGGAAGTCGGAGCTCAGCACTAAACCTCACTGACGAGCCAAACTCAGCATCTCTAAGGGTACCACTCCGCGAAACTTGTGGAGGACAACTCGAGTTTTGGTATCAAATACATTGATCAAGATGTGATCGAACGGGCTGGGTTGGAGGATGCGTACATACATTCCGTGCCACGGTCATCATTTGGGACTGGGACCTTTAAAATGGCCCAGTGTCTAGCTGAGCATTCTCCAGCAACACAATGTCCTCCCCTTTGGAAAGAGTTCCGCGAGACCTTCTCCAATACATCGCTCGGCTCACTGTCTCGGCTTCACCCTTCGAGTCCCTCACAAATCTCCTCCACTTATTGTTGACGAATTCGACCATCTATCACCAGCTGTCTGTCCAGCATAGCCCACACCTCTATGCTCGCGTCTTTCAACTCCGTTTCGACACCGTCGCGCCGCGTCGTCGGCTCCACGCGTCGCTGCTGACGGACTCGTCTCTTGCTGGTGAACTCATTCTACGATGTCGTCTCTTGAGACGCATCCGACGGCGCGACCTGACAGGTCTAGACATCGAACAAGACATGTGGACCCTCTACTGGCTGATATTGGAAAACGAAACACTAAACGGGGCCCATCTCATGAGGGCTGGTTCTTCCGAATATCTCCTTGAACTCATACGACATCGGCTCCGCCAAGGCAGCACTGAGGAACAATTCATGGATATTTCTCATGAAGCCTTATCGCTCGCCCTTTGGTCGTATTGTCTATCCGTCTCGAGTCGTGGGTTGCTTCCTTGTTTTTTCTTCGATTCGGATAATGCTCACTCGACTCTTCACGTCTAGGAGATATCGCGGATCTCACACCTGAAGTTGTGCAAGAATTGTTGGCACTCATACGTCCCGTGGCCATGTCGACGCATAAGGTATGTCCCAACCATTGTATTGTCGGTTTCACACACCGACAGACGTTCTTCTCAGGACTTTGCTCTAAACCCTTCTCCAAACCCGTTCCACCTCCCCAAATCGAGATCCCCCCCTGCACGAGAGCAGCAGCCCTGTTCCATTTTTCCTTGCAATCGTCCGGATTGCAGCAATGATATATTTCACTATTCCAGAAAATGGCATCTCCGTTGCCCAGATGTTCTTAGTGCGGCGATCATCATGACGTTCGCACTCAAAGAAATAGTGCCTCTTCAAGTACCCCCACACCTGCCACTAGATCGTGCCTCTGCCATCGCTCAGAATCGTGCCGGTCCCACTATGGTCGACTATCGAGCCTTGGCGACTTGCCGAACACCCCTTTTCAATGATCCCATCGCGGAGCCCTCTCCTCAACCCAATTCCAGTGCTATGTGCCTTAATCTGCCGCGAAGCACGCGACTAGAAGAGGACTTCAGCCGCATGGCATTGGTCTCTCCCAATGCCCTCATCTATGGGGCTAGTTATACCCCCGGAATGCTGTCTGGCTTATGGGAAGGGACGTTCATGGTGTGTGAAGCATTCATTTTTCCGCATTGCCAGCGTAGACGCTCAACATCCTGGGTAGATTTGTCCTATTAGGTCGATCGGGGCCAACACCTCGAATTCTCCGTTCACCGAAGACTTTGTTGGCCGTAAACCTATGTACTGTCAAATGACTGAGTACATGTGTTCCGGACAGCACGTACCAATCCCCACCGAGTCCCATGAACCGTTCAACTGGGATTACCACCCCAACCGGCTTCTTCCAATCAAGGTCAGCTAGCCATGTTCATCGGGAGAACAGTGCAACTAAACCCTTTGCAATGCTTCTCGATAGGGCGGGTTCCAAGTGTCTTCAAAGATCTTCCATTACGAGAAGCTGGACGCCACGACCACTCGGCTCCTCGCACGCCGTGAGATGAACTATGACGTTAAGGACATTTTGGTGCTAGGCGAGGTGAGCTCATTGTTACACCAAATACCTTAACAGAGCACTTACCACCTCCAGACCCCGGACGTCCAGGAGGAAGCATGGGGTGGATACCGTTTCGCGGGAAAGGTCAGGCTCTCTGATGGATTCATAACGCTCAAGCGTGTGTCCGTGAGTTATCTTATCTATTTCGTGAGATCCCGTATCTAAAAACAGGACTCCTTAGAAAGATATCCTTGACGATCCACCCTGGCTTTTCGAGGGGTATCTGCACTATGGCGCCGCGTTCGTTGGGACATGGCGGACACATGGTCAGCCCTGTGCTGTAGGAGGCGTTTTCAGTATGAGAAAACGTACTAACACATGATGCATGCGGCTTCCGACGAAGTCAGAGCAGCATGTTCGTAATGCTTCGGCATGGGCGGATGGTTTTATTCATGATGGCTGACTAGTGGCTGCACATACTTATTGCTTTGTCAATTATTCAAGCTGGCCTTCAATACTTCGATTTCCCATTAGTACATATTCTATTGTACCGGCGATTTACCGTCGTAGTAGTACGAATTATGTGATCATCTATACTTACAATTTGGTGCCACATGTACGATCTCTAAAGGTAAATGGAGGTGTGCCCAAATACGACATCGATGACAGAGCACAAAAGTGGATAAGCTGCAATTAGAATTCCAATGCATACGTGTGTCTAGATCAGGCTTGGCTGGAGGTGCGGTAGGTACTATTATAGGGATGCACGAACACAGAATACCCCAGGAATAGGGCGTCAAACCTTGAAACACATTTCTTGTGTGTACACTTTGGTTATTTTCGCCAGTTCGTTAGTTCCGGTGCTCGTGGCATGCCCGTATTTAAACTCACCCTAATGTTTATTGAGATTAGCAAGATACGCTTCTAGGATATACCGGTAAACCCAGATAGACTGTCACCTTGTGGCCATTCACTCAAACGTGGTCAAACTCATAATCGAGCACCTATCTCGGCCCCTGTAAGATTACAGGAGGCCTAAGAGCCAAAAAGTTAGGCAATCGACTGGACGCAGCTTGAAAAATACACGAAGGGGAAATTTCTGCAAGGAGTTGGTGGACAATCGAAGACTCGGACAAGCTGATTCTGCGTGCGCAATTGTCCACATCGGGATCGGTGAACAACATAATAATGCAAATTCAGTGCTCAGCGGTGCAGAACCTTTTGAGGTAAAAATTACAAATGTTCTGGTTACATTGCTAGCATTCTTGGAATAGCGGGCTTCCACGAGAAGTCATACATCATTGATACATGCTGGTCAAGTACGTATCGCATCTCCATTTCCGCTTGATTTCCGCTGCAGGTCATGACCGGGGATCATACGAGAGGTCCAAGCTGGGGAGGGGGTAAAGTATTCACTCTGCGAGTTTGTGGAGCAAGTCGTTCTTTCGGACATCGGTGGCGAACTGACTAGCATCGCCCTTACGCCAATTTGGATGCTCGAAGCTGCTAGTGTGGCACCAAGGCTTCTCTCGCAGCTCTGTTTCAACTACGGTTGCGAATTTCTCCATCCAACCTTTCCCGGAGAACTTTGCGAGTGCTGTCTCCATCAACTTGGGATGAATGAGATTGGCGCGACTAGATCATTTGTTATTTGATCGGAGCAGATGAGAATAGGCAGAGATAGATTCTATGAAAAACACGTACAGTCCAACATTGTCTGGGCGTAGACATACACCATGAGCACACGTGAAGTGATTCCAAAGTTGACAACCCACGCACCCAATATCGTGGCCAACTGCAGGACTTGGCCGATCACAGTAATATTTCCGCTATTCGCGTTGTGTTAGTGTCAGATTCATCGATATAATGGCGCATGGTTTGGCTGACCCTTTCACAAAAATATCCTGGTGTCGAACAATGGCATCACAGACGCTGTCTGCTTGATCCTCTACACTGCCTAATTGGAGAAGTAGGTCTCGAGCCACGATTGCGCCCTTGAACTCAAATGATAGCTTGGTCTTCAAAAGGAATCGCTCCGCAGTACCGATATCGTGCAACAAGCAAGCGAGATAGTAAGTTTCGGGATCGAACGACCATGATGGGAAGTGCAGCTTCACTATTGCCATGCCTGTTCACAAACCATCAATATCAACAATGATGTACCTCCATAGTCCGTTATCAGAGCGCGGACCGTAAATATAAACCCTCTTAGAATGATTGATGGTTAGTTGGTCCAGCTCCCTCTAAAGACGTCTGTGAGCGCAAGCTCGGCGTTTTCCATGGGGCCCACCGTAACAAATGTCTCAGCCTCTCGTACGAGCGGTGATTCCGGGAACGGAAAATCTTCCACCGTCTGTATGACTGTAGCAGGTGCGTTTGCTGTGGGATGGTCACGAAACAAGACATCAGGATCGCGGGGGACCGGCGTAAATCCATAGAATTCGACTTGATCAGACATTTGAGCGAAGTTAGAGGGGACTAGTGTAGAATACAGCGTTCGCTTGTGGCATTTGTACCCCATCCCACCGCCTGAGGTCATATGGCCAGCAGATGGCCAAATCGCCGAATTCTGATGACTTCTGGGAGCGAAACATCACACGCAGCTAGTCAAGAAGGATCACCCGAATGTGGAGACGTCGAAGTGCAGAGCTGGACCAGGAGCCTGAAGGGACCACGAATTCTGGCGATAAAGCGTATTTAAGATGGCCTTGAATAGCCCCCCTATGCTTCCTGGGATTTCATTGGCGGTATTATGGTTGCAAACCAGTAAGTACGGCGTCACAAGCTGTCACCCTGTGACAAAACATGACTTGATCGTAACCGTGGGAACTGTTGTTTGTTTCTGCTTGCGACCAGGAAATATCAAACGCTCACTTTTCTCTTCAAACCTTCACCCTTTTGTTAAACTCCATCGCAACGTGCTTTGTGCACAGAAACCAGTCCGCTCTTTGCTCTTTCACCACCATGATCAAGTCTATCGCCATCGCCTTTACCGCCGCATCGGTCGTCCTAGCCCAGTCTTCAGTGAGCAATATTGGATTGAGAAAAAGAAAGAGGCTGACCTTGTTGTAGGCATCCTCTGCAGCAGGATCCCAGAGCACGTCAACAAGCCCTCTGATTCCCAAGAACATCAGCTCTGCTTGCACCTCGTTTCTCACGGACTTCAATCAAGATACTTCATTGAACGCCTGCACGGCACCTTTGATTAGTGCTACCAAGGCATTCGCGCCAGGCGGCCAATCGACCGGCTCGCCTACCAATGCTCAAATTGTTGCAGCGCTCAACACTTTATGCGCTGCGGGTTCATCGACTTGTAGCGACGACCAGATTCGCTCCCATTTGGCCAATTTTTACTCGGCTTGCTCGGCTGAATTAACATCGCAATCAAATCCCGATGTCGTCCGAACTTACGATGTTTTGTATATGTTGAAGCCTCTGCAAGGCGCTCTGTGCACGAAGAATGACAACGGCGATTTCTGTGCAACAAAAGCCAAGTTACCTGGCTCCACTTCTGCGGCACCCAGCGGTCTTAGCAACGCCGTCGCCAACACCGGTCCAGCCCCCGTTGACTACCAGAAGTATCTCTACTCAGAGCAGACGCTTACTCGCCGCGCCCCCACCGCTGCGCTCATACCTAACACCACCACGTACTCAGAGATCAACCTTCCCTTCCTCTTCCTCTCACCCGACGATCCTACCGAAACTCTTTGCACGTCGTGCACGCGCAGCATCCTCGTTTCGTACATCAACTTCGAGTCCAGTGTCCCGTACGCTCCTGGTCTCGCTGCCAGCCCAATGCTTAACAAGCAGCCCGCATTATATACTGCCATCACCGATAAGTGTGGTAGCAACTTCCTTGGTGGCGCAGTGCAGGCTGCAGGAGGTCTCAAGGGTGGCTTTTTGGACAACGGTGCTCCTCGAGTCATCGGTGGCGAGGCTGCCTTGTCTATCATGGCCATTGTTCTGGGCGCAACTGCTGTTACCACCTCCTTCCTTTAGATGGTAGTAATATGTGTGTTACCTCATGGTTGGGATGTAATCGTTCGACTTTTGATATTCTCTGCTAATCTTATTGCCACATACCCTTGTTTCGATGTTTACGTAGGGCAGACCTCTTTTGGAATACTACTTATGTCGCCCATACACGTTCGTCAATCAACTACAACTTGATGACTCTAAAAATAACAATGGCTTGTCAGGAACTAAGGAATCCCATCCCATAATTAAAATTCAATCCGTTGGTCTATCTGCTCAGTAATTGTTATTTTCAGTCAGACAGGTCACAGAACGGGCACCGATCAAATTATGCCAAACTTGAAATTATCAGTGCGTGCGGGCATCTCATTATTCGACGTGGTAGCCCGCATATCTCCCGCCTCTCACGTCAACGGCTGAAGGCGGTAAGCTTTAAGTGTCACTGATAATTTATATGCTACATAACTTGCCCGCTGACGATGCCCGAAATAACGGGGTTACGCTGATATGGCCTTTTTGTGATCTCGCCGCTCAAATCGCAAGCATCATGAACCTTATTCTAGTTATCGTTCGCTTCGCCTACCACACCTCGAACACACCTAGGGATTATCCATGATCATCGAAGAAAGTGCAGATTTACTTACAAGTTTGGGCTTCGAAGACCACGTGACACGACGAGGGCACGAGCCTCGAAGAAGTTGACCTATAGTATTCGGTTCCTCAAGCTCAAGTAGAAGGTTGAAGGTCAATAAAATGGAAACTAGAAATGCCTGTGGTCTCCGCCGACCGATAAGCAGGACCGTGAGGATGGCCTATTTGTCGTATGACAGCCCCCAATTGAGCTGTTCAGTCTCTTTACGCGATCCTTGAGCCAAGCCTATCCGAAACCCGACATGCTGGCTGATGGAAGTGCGTCGAGAAAAGATCATTGGAGACGTGGATGATTATTTTCATGCACTCCGTGATACTCCAACTGGCAGTACCTTAAACTTAATATAGGGCGGCTACGAACCACACAGCGGACGGAAGCTTCAGGTGGCGTCGCGGTCATAGAGAAACTCCCATTACCGTGCAGAAGGAGTCGACCTTGCGGTGAGAACGCCGCCATAGATTAGCTCCATATCAAGGCAGGGCAGATGAAAGATGAAAGCCTCATCTGAGTAGTCGCCGTGCCGAGTGATTCACTCTATCGCCCCAAACTCAAATCATCCACTGCTTCGAAAGTCCTAAGTCTGATTTACTGGTCTTTTTATTGTTTCGCCGAACGGCCGAGAGAGTATGCATACGCCACACCTTGAAGAAGGTTTGGTGCAGTGATTGCCGGGCGCACTGTATTGACAAGAAGTAACATCATAGATGATGAACGCCGTTGTCATACATTCAATAGTCTCAGACTTGGTGGAGAGCTGAACCGGACTCGGAGCGATTAACTCGGAAAGTAGTCTAGCATGCCCGCGTCATCTGCGGCCGTTGTCTACGGTCGGATACCGGAGGGGGATGCTACTTCGCGAGCTAGAACATTGTCACGGTTACGATCGCCTTCATGTTACGACTCCCCGCTGTAGAACTAGGAGGGGGATCGATGCTGCATCACGGCATAGAAAGGATAACTTGAATGATAGAGGGCAGCGAGAACTTCTCCAGTAGTTTTAGGCGAGCCAGACTTCATAGGCGGAGAATAGTAGCTCTTGAATGACAGCAAGCCTTTCGTAAATGGTACACATCCCAATACGTGATTACAGCATGAAGTTGAGCTGGGTGCATTTAATGCCCGTTATGGCTTCTGCCCCGATTGTCGTCGGTATGAGAATTCAGCGACTAGCTGAAATTCGGTTCCTTCGATATTCGTGGTCAGAACTGAACTGAAGCACTAGGCACTAATAGACGTACATGAGACGTTACATCGTAGCCCCATAGATCAGGATAGCTTCATTACGGAGAGTGGCCATCCTGGGATCTGTGTATCTGAATTGTTGTCCCGCAAGTCGACTGGAAAGAAGGGTCTTGGACGACAAGGGACCTCACTATCGTAGATTCGTATTATTGTGACTCACAGCCAACATTTTGATCAGAATTCAGTGTTTCATGGTCGATAAGCATCGGCACTCCATTGACGTTCAACACATTCAGTGGAAAGCATTCTAGGAGGATGTTTCCAGACCGTCTTTGGTCCGGTCATTGCTGATGGCGAGGATCGATCGAGTGTGCTAGCAGAAGTACGTTGTCACTATCGATAATGGAGCACGGGAAAATAACACTCGCCGACAGTGTAACACTTGAAAGAAGGTCCAATCGGCCATCCATACGGAACAATCGATTTGGTTCCGGCTGGGGATGAGATGCATCGTCTGGCATGCATGCTCAAGGTGACAAGGCCTCATGGGATCCTAGGGGGGGCCGCCGGAAATATCAACACGAGACAACCCTTGACGCGTACGAAAATAAACTCAGAGTCAATTGCTCGTAAGACTTCACGTTGAAACGAGGCGAGAAGTTGGAGGCTTGTAGCTGGCAGCAGCAGTTGTACTACCATTTGGACTGCCATACCCATGCGTGCTCAGGTCCTGCGGTGAAGTGCCTGTGGGTCCAGGCCGGATGCTATCGATGGGGACTAGTGAATAGTATCTCGACATGGATCTGGGACGTCTGTAGCAAGTTCTTAGGTGGAGGGAATCGGGACAACGTTGATAAGGAAGAAGCGCTGGAACGCCGCTGAGCCATAATACGGCGTTGTCGGTTAAAAATTAAATTCGTCCCTGCACTGCGTTGATAAAGAGAAGGACTTGTCGCACCGTGGTCCGTGGAAAATACAATATGCGGTAGACCAAGTGGAGCAGAGTGGTCTGAGATTTCCGTATAGTATATGGCTGGTCCAGGTGCTCTCAGGATAATATAAATCAGAAACCTCGAATCAAACATTAATAGCATGCTTCCATTTGGAGTGCTGGCGATATTTTATGCCTGTTCGCCCCCTGATACCCCTATCTGGTCCCTTTTTCAATTTTAGCGCGCGCTTGGCGGCTGAGTAGTAAGCGCTCAACGTTGGTACCAGCTTTTGTCCACTACTCACCTCGCGCACTTCGGTCGCGGCACGGTTCTTCCTCCCCGACGCTAGGCACAGCCAGAAAGTTGTATAGAACGGACTCTGAGATCCGCTTCGTTTTACCCTTGGAAGGATGTCTGCTACTTTGATATGCTCGGGAAAATTCGCGGCGAAGCAGCAGAACGCTAGAATTTCAGTGTCTGGTTTTTCTGGGTGCAGGTGAGTATCATTCTCTCGCCTGAGGGCTTGTATGACTTGAGTCTTCTCAACGCGCGTTGTTTTCTCAGAGTACCAGCGCAGCAATATGCGTATGTCACTGCCCGGTGGTTATCCTCGGTATAGTAACTCATACGCGCTCACGCGATGCAAATAACTCAATGTAGACGTACTAGCACAGACATCCTCACGGAACGGGATAATACGGTTGTCCCCCTCGTCGACAACGAAAAGTGCGCGACTATCGAGGAATGTGCTCATTGGGCCTTTGATTGTCGGCGGACAACGTCGAAGCCTTTGGTGGAAATCATCACCACCTGCGTCGGGGACGAGCGACGTGCCTAATGATGTAGACAGTGTCGCTGGTTCGTCTAGCACACTGTCGCCTCTGGAGCTCACACCCGCGACGGAGACTGCCTCGACTTCTGCGAGCGTAGCAGTGGACTCCGCCACCACTTCCCCAGAGACAACTGAGACCGCCGTATCTAGTGTGGTTGACTCGCTTCCTCTGGATGCCCCAGCAACACTCCTTTCATCACCTCTCCCGCTTGAATTCGGGGACCTAGCCGCGCTGGGACTAATCTCGTACACTCCTGCGGGTTTCATACGTTGGTCATTCGAATTGATTAACGTTACTACCGCCCTACCCTGGTTCCACACCATCATCGTCGGTTCTCTCCTCTGGCGTGCCCTTCTCACCCCGTTCGTCATCCAAAACCTTCAAAACACCGCTCGTTTACAGCCTATCCAGCCCAAGCTTCTCGAGCTCCGGGACGAGATGAAGCGCGCCAGCGAAAGTGGGGATAGATTGGCCATGCAGAGATGTGCGTTGAAGCAAAAGAAGATCTACGGCGATGCGGGGGTCAGCATGGGTAAGATGATGCTAACGCCATTTATACAATTGCCCGTTACGCTGGGTTTGTTCTTTGGTGTGAGGAAGATGTGCAGTTTGCCTGTTGAGCAGCTGAAGGAGAGTGGCTTTAGCTGGTTGCCTGATTTGACGGTTCCCGATCCTCTGGGTTTGTTACCTTGGGTGTTGATGGTTGTGGTCAATATTCAGATCTCCGTAAGTGGTGTATTTACGTTTAGATTTCTATTCTAGCATTAACCCGTCCAAAAGGCTGGTGCGAAAGAGATGAATCTCAAGGAAAGGCCGGAGATGGGTCATTTCATGAACGCCCTTCGGGTCCTTACGTTGGGAGGTGTATGGGTCATGGGTGACTTCCCTTCCGTCAGTATTTTTTCCGTCTCCGCTGAGAATGGGACTGATCAAATTACAGGGTCTCATGGTATCCCTCCTCGTCACCTCGACCGCCACGACCGCTCAGACACTCATTCTCCAATCCCCCACCGTTCGCCGATACTTCAACATCCCTATCGTCCCATTAGAGCACAAGGGAAAACTCCCATCGTTCAGACAAAGCATTCAATATGTTGTTGACACGTATCACAGCAAGATAGAAGAGGCGAAGAAGGCGCAACAGCAAGATATGATGAAGAGGAGGCGGTGATCTTATGGAATCTAACGGACGATGAGGATACTACCAAAAGTGCTTAGATTTATTTACAACTAATACGTTCTTACGCGTGGCCGTGAACCCCACCTCTTTTTTTCCGGGCATTGGAGACTGCGGCGATTGAAGGTCTTGGGCTATTTTCACTTTCACGTCCTGCAGTCCTGTGGTGACATTTGGAGTTGGAATATCAGCATGTGTGAATTTACGTAACTTGAACGACCTCTCAGGTCCTCCCTTGTCCTCTGTTGAATGTCTCCCGTTGAATCGGTACCATTCAAAGAAGACTGAAATAACGCTTTGTGGAACTTCCACATACCCCAGGAGTCGCAGAGCCGTAGTACTCCTAGATTTGAGTAGTAATGAGTCGTAGATACAGGTAAAGCACCGATTTGCTTCCACCCATCCTTGCTCACGGAAATCTGCGCTTTATAGAGGCCACCGAGCAGCTTCGTTTGAACCTGTCGATATAAACGAGCTCGTTGAACTACGTGCCCGGCAGCGCACGTTCCATGGCGCGTATAGTCGAACAGCCCTAGGCTGCTTGGGATATTCCTTGACAATACTTAGGCTGTTCGACCGCAGATTCTATAAGAGTAAGCACCGTTACCAGACCGAGTTAGATAGATCCTGATGCTCTGCTTCGGCTGGTATAGTTGGCCTACTCTTCGCGATCCTCGGCGGGCTGATGTTCGTGCTGTCGTTCCTGCGCGCCCGACATTCTCGACACGATTTCGCTGATTATAATGAGGAAGCGAAGGAAGGGGAAACTGAGACTGCCGAGAGCGATACCAAAGGGCGGCGGCGAGGGATGCGGGATGACTCTGATTCTGACGACGGTAAGCAAAGCCACGGCGCGATTCTACTTATCTCCGTAACGATTACTCACTCGCTCTCCTTCTACCCATTATCCCGTTACACAGAGAGTAAATGCGACATATACCGCACGTACCATTACGGCCCCCTCAAATACCACAACGTCGTGAAAACGAAAGGCCAGACCGGGAAACGAGTGTTCGGGCGCCCGTTCGTTAGTGCGGGATGGATCGTGTTGAGCGTGTCGGGTGTGGTGGCAGCGGTTGAGATTGGCCTGTTGGTTTTGGTGCTGAAGATGTGATCCATTCCCCCAATGCCGGAAGTATTGGATAAAACGGCCTGAGTTGCCGACGGTGTATCATGACCAGTGTATTTATACGACGGATTCAGAATGTTATGAGATGACGCAGATTGTGTCTGACGACCTAGCCTCCTTCATTGTCAGAAAATATTGACATTGGGGCCCCGAGGAGAGGATAGAAGTATGATACATGATGTCAGATATCGTTAGACACGCTATGGATGCCCAAAATTACATAGTTACAACACAAGGACTGATACATATGATGTACAACAGAAACGCGGGATCGAGACGACGAGCCGATGAATAGCAAGGAAGGAAAGCTGCAATGATTATGCGTGGAGATGGTTTTGAATGATTCTATTGCAGAGCGCGCAATAAGCAAGCGTATAGACCCATGATGCCCAGACCGACTCTAGATGGGAGGGGGGGTGGAACAGCAGTGGGGCTCGGTAGGTCGAGCTTTTGATGTGTGACGTAGCTTGAAGCGGCGAAGAAGGGCGAGTGGGGTTCACAATAACGTCTTCTTGAGCTTGCCTTTGCCTTTCACATCGTCCCCATGTTTGCTTGGTCCAGCTAGTTCCAATGCGCCGTCGTTATCGCCGTGAGTTTGATAGCGAACGTCTTCTCCTTCGGCTGCCTCACGAACTGCTGCCTCTGTAGCACCTCGAAAGACAATTGCTTTGTCTCTACTTTGAGCCGTCGAAGGCATGCTCGAGGTGACTCGGCGCGATGCTTGACTCGATTCTTGGCTAGCTGAGGGCTCAGTATTTGTTCTTTGTAACGTTGGTGGTGCTTGTGATCGTGCAGCCCTCCTACTAGCGGCCTCTTTCTGACGCATCCTTTGTTCTTGCCGTTTTTTATGTTCGATATTGAATCTCAATAACTTCATTGCATAGTCCACGACACGAAACTCCGAATAGGGAAGTGCTCCTACGGAAGGAAGTAAGGAATTGGGGGCAGAGAGACAATGCAGTGCCACTCACCAGTCTGGGCCAGCGTCTCGACTTCTTCAAACGACAGTAATACGGAAGTATATGAAACTTCGTCGGGCATCGTTGTACCTTCTTGCCTGACCTGTCGTGATAAGTAGTATTAAATTGAGAAACGACAATGCGTACAAAGATAAAACACGCAAAACATGGCTTACCGCGTGTTCGTCTATGAGCCCTGCATACCAGTGAACTAGATATTCGCCGCCACAGTCTACCATACGCCGTCTCTTGATACATTGCTTTGGCTTTGATGTACCGGCATCGATCCAAAACGTTCGTGCCGGGGACTGTTTCTGGGTCTCGTCACCTGCTGGGCCTCCATTGTGTTTCCGCGAATGCGTTTTCGAGCTAGGCGTTACTTCCACTTCCACATACTCATCAACCCACCTCGGGGGCCAATAGATAGTGGAGATCATGATCGGCTCTGTATCTGGGTGATCGCGCAAGCGAGGTGAGTGAGGGGGACTTGGCTGAGCCGTGTGTTTGTATAGGGAGAGATGCATGGGCCTGTAACCTGACTGTTGCATGGCTTTGAATTAGTCAACGAAATCATCTACGAAAGGGGCGTATCCAACTAACCTCCTCCCAGCCTTCTCTGAGGGCAGTGTGTTCGATTGTCTCCCCTAAATCCTTGCGCCCGCGAGGTAGAAAGTAGAAATGCTTCTTCGTCTCGTAACAGATAACGATCTTCCAAGTGACATCCTGGAATATCACCATCCCCGCACCGAGCATGAAATCGCCAGAACACCAGAAGGAGTCAGGAACTGAGGGTGTTGAGTTCTCCGATAGTTCAAAAGGTGGAGAAGGAGAGAGCTCTGGCGACTGCGCTCTAGAAGAGTTGGCGCAGTTCGAGGCGACGTTGCCACTGTGGGTGCTCATGATGGTAGGGAAGCAAGAGGAGATTGTGGAAATTGGGAGGCTCTTTATCCATACAAAGGGGTTAGGGGCTCATAGTATACAGTTTGTGAGTGTCGAAGAGGGGGTATATGCTTCTGTGGACGGAGGTGCTCGAGCAAAAGTGCACGGCGTACCAGGCACTGCGCGCCGATCCCCCTGAATGCAAGTAGGGGCAAACAGGAGCTTGCTTTCACGCCTCTAATTTGAGCATGCTCGAGAACGGGTATCTATGGGCGTAACGAAATGGAAGTGCGTACAAATGATGAGCTGAGCGTCATCCCAAGCGGGCAGTGTTCGTAGATATGCAGTATGCAGTACAAGAAGTTGCTTGTGCTTGTAGTACCAGATAATATACTTGATTGAAATATTGACCAAAGAAATGTGACACAAAAGCATACGGCAACGAGGAGATGTAGAGATGTCAAAAAATATAAGTAAATAAGTTAATAGATCATGTGCTGATTGAATACCAATGCGACACAATTACCACAAAACGTCGGGAACAACACGAAAATGCTCACATTAGATCAGCACGTCGAAGGTGGTCTCGTAGGATAGATTCCTCCACTGTGGGACAATTAGTTCAACAAAACACCCGTGGTGTCGCGTGAGTCAAGGCTTACCTGCCCCCAATGTCGCCGCCGTCGATTTAATATCCTGGTGGGAGATCAGCGACAGTATTGGGCCACTAAAGCCGCGTTCACTTACAATGACAGACGTTAGGTGGACGTAGAAAGGTCTTGGAACGGGTGAGAACTGTCTTGATATCTCCTTAAAGTGTTGCTGGAAATCTACACCCCGAGGGCCGAGTCAGACCTCGAGGCTTCACGTCAATCAAGTCCGGAGTCACCAAGCTACTCACATCTCGTAGCGGTCGGCAAGTCATTGCGTCTCTCCCCAAAACTTGGGACATGGTCTCGTATTCTGACGCCTCGCATCAGCTTGGCTTGAAGGAGATCGCATTTATTGAGGAACAAGATAATCTGCGTGCGCGAGAGTAGCTTGGTGGAGCAGACAGACCGCCATAATAGGTAGCTGTCTTCCAGGCGATTTACGTGACGGTCCTCGGCAAGCTTCTCATCGAAGCATGATATAGGAGCAAGGAAGATGATGGCGTCGACTGAAACACGATGAGATAGATTTCGGGGGGATGCAACAGGCACGTACCATCGTCAAAGTATGGATACCATGCGGCACGCTGCATTCATTCGAATTTAGCTGAGTTTCGCTGCTGATATATAGGAATGATACTAACGCTTGAACGTGTCCCGCCAACATCAAACATATGCCATGTCTGACCAACGGTCCGGCCTGATTTATCATAGATTAGGGGGCCATCATATTAACATGGAAGATTATGGAACTGGTAATGAGATACGCACCGTGATCAAACACAAATCTATACTCTTGTACACCCAACGTGCGCAGCCGTGCGCGAATAACATCATCGTCTGTCGGCTGGTATGATCTAACAGCCACACGCTCTGCATCATTCAGGAAGCTATACAACGAGTTAGCAGCGAGTTAAAACCAACCGTCGAGCTCATGGACAGCTGTAACCAAGACTTACAAGCCGGGTGAGTCCTCTATTCGGGCCTTTCGCCGGTTCAACAGCTCTCGTACAACAGGGTCCTCCCATATAGCTTTCATGTCCTCTCTACATGAAGCAATGACTTCTGTAATTTCGTCTTCCGTGTCCTTCTTCTTCGTCTGGTCGCTCTCAGGGCGTGCCGGCCGTACTGTCCGCAAAAGAGCTGACTTCCAACCGTTGTTTGAGTTTATTGAGAATTCCTGAAGGGCACGTTTCCGACTGGCCGGTAGCTCAAATGGTGCGGCAGAAGTAACGTCCGTGCTATCAGGTTCCAGGGAACCAGCACCAAGGCGTTTCTCTAGTTCCTTTTGTATCCGCTGCAGGGGACTTAGCCGAAGCTTAAGGACGCGGTGTTTCTCGCCAAACTTGAGTTTCGGCCCCGCCTTCGCTGGCGCTGCTTTCGGCACGGTTGCGATGTGGGTGTGGTCATCTATTGAGTCGTCGTCGCTGTCGTTGGGTGAGACGGGTGTCGAGACGGAAGAGGCCGACATTTCCTGGGTCAGCGCATCCAGGATGGCATTGACATTGCGAACCAAGTTGAGCTGTATCACCGCCCGCCACGAGTCTCGTTCCTCAGCAAATTCACGTTTCGAGTATGTGAGCTGGAAATCTAGCGGACAACCAGTGTCAGAGACTCCGCCGAGAGACGAAATACACGCAAGTTACTCACTCTTCAACGTCGCCGTCTTTCCTGCGGGCGATATGGCGGGTGAGACGATAGTCCCTGGGCCTGAAACGTTGGCTGCACGCACCAGACTCGCTCTGTCCCAGCAGGAGGACCTTTACTGGCCGTTTCTTTTTCCGCCTCGCTTCCTTTTCTTTTCTTATTTGCTCGTCGATCTCGTCACTTATTCTCTGCGCCTCAGCTTCCCGAGCCTCTCGTGCCTGCCGTTCTTCGGGCGTCTCATTGGGGGGCGGCGACATGGCCAGCGTCAACGGATCCTCCTCCATCGAGCGACCCATTATTGGTGAACTTTGCGGAATTAGTCGGGAAGGGGAGAAAGAAGAAGAAGAGACCTGCTCAATTGGCGTCCAAGTTCATCATATAGCTCGAGACGATTCAGATCACGACCGTACACCGCCTCAAACCTTCTCAGGAACGGGTCCAACCCGGGATCAATCCAATTTGATTCGGAGGACGAACTGGTGCACGCGTGCTCACGGTGCACCACCATCACCGGCGCCTGATGCCCTTTGATGCAAAAACTCTACGAAATTCTTTGCAGAACCGGACTTTGTGCCAGAAATTGACCGTGGAACGTGGAATTGCAGGCTCTTTGTAAATCATGGAGTCTGCGGTGAGCGTGGTGGCCCTTGGGCTTGGCCATGAGGACTACCACCGACACCGGGAGGCAAGCCAAACGGAATAATCCACTCCACGAGTCGCAAAACCTTTCGGCTTCACCCCGAGCTCATATTCCATGGTCGTCGGACATGGCGACGAAACGATATACGTCTGGAAATTTTCCATTTCGTTGAGCGCGACTCGGACGACGCCTCTGCTCTGTCGCGATGCCCCCGGACTCACACTATTCGGAAATGACAAGGCCAATCTAAAGCCCACATCAGTCAACTGCGCTACATAGACGTGCTGGCTGCGCCGCCCGTGGTCATTTTTCGTCAACTGCACGTCAATGGTCAGCCTTGCCTAGCAACCAAAGTCAAGGTTCATCAACGTCCGACCGACGGCTTGATGTCTTGTACTCAGCGAAATGCTGCAAGATTGCTTGTTGTCAAGGTTTGGCCTGTGGACTTCGAATTTCTCATCATCAACTGTCCGTCCCACCAGTAACTTCGTTTGTTGGCATCAAGTTTTCGCACCAAAGCGCGCTCCTTTTGGCCAAAAACATCCACAAGAACATTATGTCGTAAGCTAAGACACTTCAATTCAGTGTCGCGTTTCTAACCGTGAGCTTCCAAGTACCTCTAATGGTCAATCCTTCCGGAAGCGAAGCGCAGGAGATAGTCAGCCGCTACACTCGTGCACCGTATCTTGTGGGATAATGATCTACAGAAGCCCTCCTCTTCCGTTACCGCTCCGTCGCACCTGGCTTCCCGGCGAACCGGTTTGTGACCGCACGGTTGGTTTACATCCGCTTCCCGCTTCCCTGAATGTTCACTGATTTCGAGGGTAATCTGATTGTGGCCCTACAAAGGGTTTCATAGGGTCCATGAAAATACCATATGGCTGACTGTGGTGAAACGTCCCGATGCCTGAAGGTATTTGCTGGCGCTATACAGCTATGCGTAGTGATATTCACAGGAACTTCATGCATTTCAAGTGTACCACGGCATGCACATGCACTACATGTTTCGCAGTCTTCTCAGATTAGGAGCACCTGCGGAAGTGCACAATTGCAAGTACCACTTCGCTCCAACAACTCCAATGTACGCTTGGCACGATGTTAGTGTACCCAGGATAAACGATAGCCGTTTCCGGCGGTTCCATCAGACAAATATACGACGAATGACGTGCTACTTAGAATTCGAAGTCAAAAACATCCTTAATGCTGCCTACGAACGCGTTTGAAGTCGACAGACATAATACATACTTCCTAGCGGACCAGAGTGAGAAGGGAATACATCTGGACACATCGCTGATCCGGTACGAGTGATCCGTTCCCCCTTGGCCTGCTTCAGCGCAGGCTACATAAAAAGCGTCAGCATCAAACGTGTTGAGCACGGAGTAACCTCGCCACCATTGCAGTACCCAGCTTATCGATATGAAGAGTGTATAGTCTCGTAGAGTCCGACGAAGTACAAGCCGGTCATCATGCCTTCACACTGGACGTAGTTACACAGTCAGGGTCGAGCTACACCTTGTACTTACACACAGGATCGGTAACCTTCATATAAACCGGACTCGGGATCCCCTTGGGCTAACTCATTCTTGGGCGTATATGTACGACATATGTTGCCTGGTGCCCGTAACGACATGGGCGGTCAATATGCATATTGTACCTGCTCCACAAAATGGATGGACGGTGTCCACTGCATGTACACGGTGGCATGATACTGCACATACGGAGCATATTTTGAACACACTGTCATCCCATGACATGATGGAGTGATGGCATAATGCAAGCGAGTTCTTAGTCGTATTACTTCCGTTATACCAATGAAAGCTGAACTAGATCTCAGGCAAGAGTGAATATAGCCTACCACGGGGCACACGAACCGTATCGACAGCGGCAATCAGTGGTGCATCCGTGGCGACTAGATACATCAGTACCATCAATAAAGATGAGTCCGTTCACGAACGCCTCGCTATCTTGGGCACTTTTATTCCCGACAGTCAACAAATACAGATGAAATTCTGGACATTAATGCAAGGAGCGGGCGGACAAGAATATCCAGCTCGCGAACATTTGAGAAAAGAGGCAGTTGATTTGCGCGACATGGACTTTGGTGCCGCTGTCCAGGAAAGAAGAATACACTCACTCGCTCGCTCACAAAGCAACCTGCATGAGTCGTCGATTCGTTCGTTGGAAGGATACATCGTAAGAAGAGGAGCTACATAGGACAAGACTCGATCATAAACAATCGCTAGCGCAAATAACAATCAAATACTCGACACGGTCCAAAGGGATACACATAATAAATCAGGAACTACGGCAATGTGTCAGCAAATGGCGGTAACGGCGGGAGGATGTACCCACTCGGTCTTCTGCTTCTTCTCTGCATCATCTCGTTCGGCGACTTCACCATCCGGCGATCGTCGCTTGGTCCCGATTTCCACTTTGTCCGTCGAGTCCTTCTCCGCGGCCTCGCGTTTCTTCCTCTCATCCTCAACCTGCTTTCGAAGCGCCAGGATTTCTCCTTGCATCTCTCCCATCTGTCTCTCCATCTCCCCCTTCACACGCTGCAGTTCGACATTCTGGTTCTGGACCTCTCCAAGTTGGGACTGAAGATCACCCATAGCCTGATCCATGAGCAGCTTCTCAAGCGTCCACTTCTCGATGTTCCGTGCTTCGTTTTCTTTGAGGTGGTGGATATATTGGACGGCCCGGGATAATATCGCGCCCTTGGCCTTCTCGCCCGAGCCGTTGGGGACGATACGCCCGAGCTCGTTGATGCCTTCGTTGATATTACCGCGCCGTCGTCGCTCAACTTCTTTCTGTGACGGGCGTGAGTACGAAACGTGACGAACAAGTCAAAGCGTCTCTACGTACGTGGTTGTCTTTTCGCTGTCTGGCCCATTCGTCACTTCCAATGGCTGCTGAATTGCGTCCGCCTCTCCTCCCACCAGCTGAGTTAGTGGGGCCAGAAGGAGAGCCGGACTGGTCGTTCATCTGATTTCCTTCATCGCCATCTCCGCCGTCATCTCCTTCGCGAGGTCCCGATTCACCGTTGCGAGGCGCAGCCATCGATTGGGCTTGAATAGCAAGAGCACTCAATTGCCCGAGATTTGGGGGTCCTCGAGGGTGCGAGGATGGTCCTGGTTCGCTCATGGTGGGCATAGGAAGACCATGCTGGAGAGGCTGGCCGTGCGTCTGCACTTGGTGCTGGGGGACTTGGTGGCCTTGGAACTGAATGGGGAAGGAGGCCCCTTGCGAAAGGTTGGAGAGCGTTTGTGCGGCATCCGAGTCTTTATGGCCTTCAGCGAGCTGTCATCAAAGGGCAAGAAGGTTGCGTCAGATGTGAATCGCGAGAGATTGCGAGGCATCAAGGGTGATGAAAGCGTGATGAAGATAATGCAGTCACGTGTGGTATAGATTACTCCCTCCCATCTACATCTCCCTCTTTCTTCCCTTCGTGCCATCGACGTTCCCCTGGGATAGAGCATGCGAGTAGGGACATACCTTGGTGAATACAGTCGGCAGGTTTCGCAGCAGCGACATGATTTGGTTCTGATCGAGGTTTGAGATAGACACCCCAGGCATCTCAGTGGGCACAGCTCCGGCTTGGGGCTGCGCTGAGGCCGTCTGGGGAGACCCAGCTGGGGGCATGGTCTGTTCTTGAGTGGTAGGCGAAGTTGGCGCCATGGGAGGTCCGTTGATGTTGGGAGGGATTCGTAAAAGACTGGCGCGGCGGGGTCGGAACTGCGGGAATTCTTTTAGGGACGCTTGGCGAAGAAGGGCCTCTCTGGTGGCGGCTGGTGGTGGTCGCTGTCGATGATACCGAGCTCGCTGCCGCCGACGATGGCGAGTATGAGTTTCCACTGAGGGGGTTGATCACGTTTCGGGGGATGGGGTGACCTTCAGGTGACTTGGATCACGAGGTCCTCTTTATTACTTTCGCTTCGCACTCCGCTTCAAAGTCAGCCACCCACGCCACCATCACCGTGAGAGTGCGGCCGTAGTCCGATTGGTTATTCCACTTTAGTTCGCCTTGTGCGGCAAGCCTCTGCGGAGACGATACAGTCTGAGATTTGGGGTGCTTCCACTAACGAGGTCTCTGATGGCAGAAGTAGTAGGGGAAGGTTCAGATGTAGTTGTCCAGAACTCGATTAAATAATGTGTATCCTATACTATGCGCAATGGTGCCTCGCGAAAATACATACTCTATGAGGCTCGGCCGCCGCTAACCTCGCCTATGCCCCCACTCCTCAGCATCGGGCTCCGTGTGTCCACGGCCCCACCCCTTCTCGCACCCTCGAACCCTTCATCCTCACTATCCATCGGGGTACCGGGACCACTCGCGTATCCCCCGTCTCCTGATCGCTCGTCGCGCCCACCACCAAACGCGTTGATGTCAGCAGATCCACTCGCCGTCCTCTGATGAGAAACTCTCCGTGCTCTCCTTGCGTGGAATGTCCTGCTGGCTGTCGCATTCGAGAACAACGGCAGTAGATACCTCTCGTCGATGGCTTGAAACCACTCCGCACTGGGATGTGTCGCCATTCCTCCACTTCCTTCCTCAGCTCTATCATCGGTCTCTGCGCGACTAACCTTGACGTCAGCACCAGTACGCGAACCGCTTGCATCACCTAATCCAGCAGTTGGCGCCATAGGCAGCACCTCTCCCGCCTCCGAATCCGTGTCTGAGGAAGCAGCGCTGAAGATGCCCGGCGATGCTCCTTGAGGAATAAGCGGTGATGGTGGAACGCCTCGTTGTCCCTGCGAAGCAAGGTGGTGATTATAGTTGTAGTTGTAATCATTCGAATACGGATGCCGTCCGTTCTGGTCGGGGTAGTGCATTCCTATCCGTCCTCGGTTCCCGCGATATGAACGCGATGAAGAGATACCCCTCCCGTTGGCCAAATAACTCGGTTCATCGTCTTCATACCTGCCGTACCTCCCCCTCCTTCCACCCAACCACCCACTCCCAGATTCCTCTTCGTC
The DNA here is from genome assembly GCF_014466165.1 of Pleurotus ostreatus. Lineage (NCBI taxonomy): Eukaryota > Fungi > Basidiomycota > Agaricomycetes > Agaricales > Pleurotaceae > Pleurotus > Pleurotus ostreatus. Next base: position 1,002,258 of record NW_023503164.1, on the reverse strand, counting down.
ACTACTCGTCGCAGCCTCGTCCTCCACTCCAGTCCTGATCCCCAACACCTCCAACATCTTCGCCGTCGTCCCACCGAACATCAACACCGTCAACACAACAACAACCAATACCGTCGTCCGCAACATTCCCGCATTCTTTCCCTTGAAGCCTGCCGCCAAAGCGACACCCACAGCCCCTCGTAATCCCGCCCAGAACAACATCATTTGGTACGAATGCGGTAATTCCTCCGAACGCTGGCCTCGTACATGGCGGTGAAAAAAGTTGATGGCCTCAGCAAGCGGGAAGACGGCGGCGTAACGGGTAAAGACAACACTGATAGTCGTGATCACAATGAAGATCGGCTTGATGTATGTCCCGACCTTCGCGTCCTGCGGCGCGCTAGTGAACAGAGCCATGCCCAAATATATAAAGATGAAGTTCTCAGACAACCCCGCCAGGGTGCGGAATATATACTTCGTCGCCCTTTGCGTCCGCCTGCTCATCGTGTGGTATGCGTAGTGCTTGAGCGTGATGCCGCAGAATAGCAAGGCGACGATGCCGGACATGGATACGTTACTCATCGAAAGACCATTGGAGAAGAAGTAGCAGGTGTATGCGGAGAGGGCGACAAGGGAGGTCTCAATATGGGGGTAGAGCCTGAGGTGCGAGTGCTTGAGGAGGAGGGATGTTAGCAGGCCGAAGGTGACACCAATGAAAAGCGACACGGAAAACGAGACTAAAAAGAGTCCGATGCTATGGAATACAGAGCCCAGATGGAACTCAGATCCATGGAAATGAGATAGTGTCCTAAGAATACGATTAATATGGGCAAGGAAGCACGAACGCATACTGTACTTACTCATACATAACGATACTCACGGCATCGTTCAGAAGACTTTCTCCGAAGATGATGCTGTATAATTTTGGGTCGACCTATGTCAGGACATTTAATACGAGTATTTCACGACTGAGTTCAGAATTCAGATGCTGACTTTGTACTGGTTGAAGATGGCGAGGATTGTGACGGGATCCGTTGCTGAAAGCGTGGAGCCAAAAATCAGACATTCCACGAGCCCAAGTTCAAGTGATTCTAGCCCAAGGAATGAATAAATATAGACCAAGACGCTACGTGCATGCAATCAGCACGACGTGGCGGGGCGTCAGCGGAAGCGAGGACACCTACCCTAGTCCAACAGCCGAAATAAATGTCCCAAGGAATGCGAATGTGAGGATGGTCCCAGAATTGCGAAAAAAGTTTTCCTGTGATATCGATAGATTAGCTCATGTAGAGTTATCAGCGCGATCAAAACGCAGACGCCAGTCTCGCGCGAAGGGGAACAGCGAGATGGCTACGTACCTGCTTTAGTTCGTAGCCTGAGTTGAGGATGATTGGCGGGAGGAGAAGGTTGAAGAATATCGTATGTTTGAATGTCTGTAGAGCGTGTTGTGAATGAGCCGTGTTTATGGTACGCCGAGGTTGGGAGATATTGGTGCTTGTGGGCGCATACAGTCCGCAGCATACCGCCTGCAGCCCTGTGCGCGACGTCTCCTCGCCTTCACACTAAAGGACGGACAGAAAATGCAGTAAAGCAAGACTCACCAGCATCTCCCTTATCATCCCGCCCCCGCCTGGCACGAGCCTAATCACCATGCCCACCGCCATCCCCGCAAAAATCGACACCAGCGTCTCATGCACCGCTCTGATGCGCTTGATCTGCAGGTAGTACGACGTCCACAGCGATATGATGAGAAGCACGCAGACAAGGAAGAGCGACCACGATGAGTAGAACTCCTCCTCCTCGGCGACAGGTTCATTCGTCGGCGACGGCGCGGCGCGGCTGGTAAGGGAGGGTGCGAGTGTGTCAAAGAAGTGCGACGACATGAAAACGGAGTGGTATGGGGAGTAACCTGGGAAATAAGGAGCTTTTGGTTCGAAGTGGAGGATGCGGGTCCCGACTTGCAAGCAAGTAATCTGCTGGGAAGGAAGGCTATGATTAGTTGAACGGCATCGAGATAAGATGAGGCGTGGCGAACCCCCTCTATTACGGCGCCGTCAAGCAATACACTGCTGGTGACAAAGGCGGCTTCGGTAGTGGTACTTGATGAACGATGCCTGTGGCGGGCGGCAGTGAGCCAGTTTGGCTTGGGAGCCACTTGGATTCCCACGGTCAGTGGCGCGATCAGGGATGGAGACTTATGTTCGTGATATAGAATCAAGCGGGCGCAGACGTGATTAATGCAGCTCAACTACGGGGGATACATATATCGCAAGAACCAGAGATCTAACAAAGGCTAGTAGGTAGTAATACACCAATACACAGTCAAAGAGTCAACATGAAGTTGTCACCGTATCATACACTTATCGAAGATACTCTCCCTTTTCTCCGCCTCTGCCCTGATGTCCCACACTTTCCACATCTTCAACGCCTCCTGGTACGCACACGCCGTGAAGACCTTCGTGCCATCGGGGCTGAGACAGCTATGCGCAATCACCCCGGGGTGCGCACCCGGAATTGTCAGGAGCCGTTTCCAGGACGGATACGCGTGCACGACAATCGAATTCGTCAGCGCCGACTTGCGTACGACCATCTTCGACCGCCACGCCTCGCGCAGTGTGTGACTATCGGGTTCCATACCCCCGCGGGTATTTTGCAGGACCTTCGGGGGTTCAAAGGAGGAGCCTTGCGTGCTGAGCAGCTCGCGGCAGTGGGGGGACCAGTGGAGTGAGAGGACGGATGTGTCGAGGGTTACTGAGGAGATGGGGGCTGGCGGCGAGGAGAGGGCCGACGCTGAGAAGACGCGAATCGTGCCTTCGGGGTATGCACTACCCGTCGCAAGTAGATGAGCGTCCCAAGGACACCACGCAAGGGCCTGCGGACGAATCATAAGGAAACACTCACTTCATCGACGTATTCACGCACCTTGACAGGTCCTCGATGTCTCATCTTCGAACTCCTCTTCCCAATATCATCATCCCACAAATTCTTGCTAGCCCTCGCATCCCAGATTCGAACGATACCAGATTTATCGCCACACGCCAAATACTTGCCATCTGAGCTCCAGCTGGTACTCGTTACTGTGGATTTATGGCCCTGAATCTGCTTCGCTTCGTCTTTCGTCCTGATGTCATATAGGTCAATGATCCCCCGTGCACGACCAACTGTCAAAACACTCTCATTCCAGTCCATGCTCGTAACACGAGCATCCCCATCTTCCCAACAAACATCCATGTGGTTTTTAGGTCGCTCATCCATCGCCGTATGCCAAACCTGCACGGTCCCTTCGTTCGTCCCTATTGCTAATAAATGTGATTGGCTCTTCCCGGCCCACTTCAGCGATAGCACTTGAAGACTTCTATCGGTAGGCAGTCGCTGCACGATCTTCGTCTCGAGGTTCTGATAATACACGCCGTCGTTGCACGTAACCGCGATATAGTTATCCTCCGACCAAGATATCGGGTTCGCGAACGTGTCGATAGGGATACCAGGCGTGTCCAGCGCCATTATAGATTGTTTATGCACGGCGAGGTTAGACGTTACCGAGGTCGGCCGGAGGACCGGACTCTGAGAGTACAGTTGGGATGCGGAGTCGCGCAGGAGGGTGTTGAGCTGCGTCTTGTGGCTAGAAGTCGATGGTTCCGAGTGGTCGTAGCTAAGTACACGATCATCGACGAGGTCGAACGACTTGGCGATACGCCGCGTCCTCGGAGTGATATCCAGCGGTAGCGCAAGTTTCGGACGAGCGGAAATGAAACGATCCGCCTATTGGTACGTCAGTTAGGTCGGATTTGCGTGTAAATGAGTAACTCACCGCTGATATGACACCCGTCCGCGGTCTGCCTTGCCCATCTTGCTCAAAGTCCAGCTCGCGAGAGAAGTCTGTTGAGGCAAGCGAAATCCTTCTCCGCTTGGCGGAGAACTTGTTCGTGACGGACGCCGGCGATGCGGGGCGCTTGTTGGCCGCCCTCTTCGGAGATTCGGTGCAGTTCATGGTACCCGATGAGTGCGCCCTGGGCAAAGTACTGGCTTCGGTGCTTGAAGCGTGTTGATGGTGGTGGTTAGAGATAAAGTGAAACAGGTCACGCGTCACGCGTGATCGAATGATCTCGCAAGTCCCGTGGGCGCGGCGCGCACAAGAGAAGATAGGAGGTAGCGAAGTGCGACAGATACTTGGGTAGCATTGAATATGATTAGTATATAGCACTGGGACAAAGCCTTTATGATACAAGTATGTACGACAAGAAGTATGAAAGCGAAGATAAACATCATGACTGATAAGAAACGAGCAAGTACCGTGACGACGTGGAAATTGGTGAAAGATAGGTCAAAGCGGCATAAGAAATAAGGTGGGCTTTGGGCTATGAGAGGGCTTCCCATACACCAAGCCCAGCAAAGAATGTCCCTAGAGAGACGAGGAGCCCTGCGTAGACGACTGTATGTACGCCGAGATGCGGGAGGACTAGCGGTGTGTGGAGGGAGGAGAGGGCGAAGTGGATGAGTATCAAGAGGGGGAGGGTGATGAAGAGGCTTTTGTTCGTTTGATTTTGTTCTGATTCCCCGTTTAGAGTAGGCATTATGTCGGGAGAAGGTAAGAGGGTAGATGTGGAAAAAGGCGAACGGAGGTATGCAGAGGCTGCGAGGAGGAATATGCCCAATGAAAAGAGGACACTGTTCAGCCGTTGCATGCAGGAAAGGAACACCGGTATTTTCTGCGTAAAACGAGGTCAGATGTTAAAGAGGTGATGATATACTGATATTGATAGTATACTCACGATGTATGGGATCCCATACAACTCTTCCAACTCGTCTCGAAGCTTGACCGCCATTAATTCCTCAAAGTCACGCTCGAGCTCGAGTTGAATCGCATCTTCTTCAGCTATGTCAGAAGCCCGCTGCTGTAAGGCTGATATCGAACTTTTTGTGCTTGAGATCCCCTGGTCTGGTGGTACCGAGCGGGGTGGCTCTGGACTTTGTCGCAGTGGTGCCTTCCCATTCCCACTGCTGGGTGTACGAATGGGGCTGGCCTCCCTATCATCCTCGGCGTTCACCGCCACCATAACGTCCTTGTAGGCAGCCAAGGCACCATATCCTTGCCATACCGCCGTCAAACCTTCCGCGAGAGCCCAGCCCAGTGCCAAGAACCACACTCGTACAAACGCGGGATCGCAATAAGTGGGGTGCCCGTGCGCATGGTGCAGGGGAATCTGCAGAATGGCGAGCGATGCTATGCATAGAATCAGACTGACCACGGTGTGTAGGAATGTGGAGAGCGCTGTTGGTAGCAGGCTTGAAGACGAGGCTGGAGTTGTAAATGTGGAGGCAAAAGATACGATAGTGAATATGGGCGGACGAGAGAGGTACGCCAGACACCAGAAAGCGAAGGCGGTAAGGAGTTCTGGGAGCGGGAAGGGGAAATAGGGGAGGTATGGGTAGATGGTTGAGGGATGTCTTGTCGAGTATGCGACCGAGGGGAGAATAGCGAATGATATCCACACCAGGAGAGTAGTCAAAGGAACCAGAGTGTAGATCAGCAGAAGCCGCGAGTAGGAGCCTATGCATTGTGCCAGCCGTCAGAATTGGATGTGGGTACGAGGAGGAGACCTGACCTCTGTAGAACCCTTGTTCCTCCAGTTCCTCCTCAATTTCAGCATTTTGCTCGCTGGAGTTATCCTCGTCGTCCTCTTCCCCTTCCGGCACCTGCTGCAGATACCGGGCAGCGCTCTCTCCTCGTATACGTTCGGGGCTGCTGTACACCGGTCTCCCGGCGTCGCTCGTTGCGCCGTAATAGCTATTGTGGTGACTCGTAGTTGGGCTAGTGCTGGTGGGGTTGAGCAATAAAGGTCTTCTTGGTCCATTCCAGTCAGGATCGTACGGTATCCCTTCGTAGTGCACATTCTCGCCGTCCTCCTTCTTTGAGCCCCTCCATTTCTTCCATGCGTACGGTGCTGCCGCTGCAATTTGAATAATCGAGGTTACGCCCATCCTCGTGAATAGCGTCGATTTGACCTGAAACGTGCTCCCAGGCCGTGCGCGTGTGGGTTAGGACGAAGAAATGAACACGCTCTGGTCACCTCAACATGGCGATAACCCGCGCCATCTTAGACCCTGAACGTGAACGTCTTGAGGCGTTCTCCCGATATATTTCCTTACGGACCAATGGACCATAGACTTGCTATGCAACACGGTGCTTGGGTTCGCTTTTTACCATTGATATATTTGTTATATATTTGTCACTGCAAAGGATTAGTACGAGGACCTTTTCCCCTCGCCAACTTGTCTGAAAGATCAGTTTCGTAGACGCTGTGGGAATATTTTCCAGACCCTGAGGCGCTTTTGGGACAGTCATATTTCGTTCACCACCATCACCAACGACAACAGCAATGGCTCCGGCAGCACCAGGAGGTCAGATACCCGCCGACACCAACGGAATTCACCTGAAATGCTCACGATAGCCCCCTCTTTTGCATAGAACCTGGAGAAGGTCACAAGCCGCAGCCTCTGGGCGGGAACATGCCCATGATCTTCCTATTCACGACATGCACGCTGTGCGCACTATTTCTCCTGTGGAGACGCGCCGAGACGCTACGGAATATCGTCTCGCAGGCCCTTCAGTGCGTACTTTGAATTAAAGACCTGCTAAGCGAGCTAACGCTATGCGAACCGGCTTGTGTGCACCCGCAGTTTAAAGACATGGTCAAATTCAGAGGGCAATATCAGGCTCAGTGAAGACGACGGGCCGTCCTCGAGGGAGTTCCTGGATAATGACGACGACGACGATGCTCCTGTGCTGGACCTGACGGACTCACGCTCGCTGATGGACGTGTCGTCGGAGGCGCGATTAGCATTTTCTGATTCGCCACCACGGAGCCCGCCCCCACTGCCGATTCCAGCCTCGTTGCCAACTGCAACTAGCGGAGCGAATATATAACCTGTTGGTGGAGTGTGAGGGTAGCGGATCTGTGTTAACGTTTGTATTCTACCCTGTTATGTTGCGGACGGACGCCATCTACTTACCTAATGTCCACCCTCACTGAGGCAATAATTCAATATCTGCTGGCGAAATGGCGCCGGCTGCATGCACTGGATTGAGGAGAAGACGAGGGCCCCGCGCTCCGCCGAGATCTCGAAATGCTAAGCCGTTACAACATCGTGTTATACCCCTCGGGGCTCATACCTTCTCGGGACTCATATGCTGGAAGACACCCATCTCGTTATCATGATCAGGCGCCGCGACACTGTCGCATCAGAACTATGGGGGCAACTCCCGAACATCGTCCGAGTATCTGACTGACGTCCCGGTGCTTGTGTTCGACTAATAACACCTAGCGCATCCTTTGTCCAATCTGCAACGACCTCGCGCACTTGTTAATCGATTATCCTTCTGTCATCTATGTTCCTGAGGCTACCCTGCTCGTCGATTCGACATGTATATCGTCGCAATACATCAGTCTGCGACGATGCTTTACTGAATCATGACTTTACTCCCTGGTACCAGGTTGCTTCCTTTCCTACGCGCAGGGAGTTGGGCCTCCACACGCACAACGCCCCGGCGTAACACACGCAATACCTCTACGACGTCTAGACTAGCGACCACTCCCTCACGCTCCTTGGCGGCCGTCGCGACGTATGTGTACAGACTCGACTTGCATCTTGTACTAAAGCGGAACCCCACAGTGATACCGACACACATACTTTCTCTCTCCCATTACTCGATTATACCACGCCGCATCCAGATTCCTCCTTACTCAATACTGACGCTCAAACGTTCGTTGGTCTCTCTGGCTCGCAGATCATTCTAAACGTTCTCGCCCGAAACGGCGTTGAGCACGCATTTGCATACCCTGGAGCAGCCAACGTACATCTTCTAGATGTCGCCTGCACAGATGTCCGCATCAAGTTGTTCATGCCTCGCCACGAACAAGGCGCAGGGCACATGGCCGAAGGATACTCTCGCGTGGCAGGTAAACCTGGTGTTGCTTTCGTCACATCAGGACCAGGCGCCACGAATGTAATAACCGCGTTGCAGGATGCTATGAGCGATGGCATCCCCTTGATTGTCATCGCTGGTCAAGTCGCCTTAAAAGAGCTGGGGACTGGCGCATTCCAAGACGCCGACATCGTGAGCATGACTCAACCGTGCACGAAATGGGCGACCATGGTGGGAGATGTCGAGGACCTACCAGCGTATATCGACGAGGCCTTCCGGATCGCCACCTCCGGTAGACCAGGTCCAGTGCTGCTCAGCCTTCCTAAGGATATCCTTGCAAGCACTCTTCGTGACGACGGACCACGGATAAAAACCATCATATCACCGTCCCTTCCTCTCCAAATTAGGCCTCCACCACCTCATTCGTCCAAGCCACCCGCAGCCCAGGTTCTCAAGAGCATCAGCGAGGCAGCTGCGCGTATCAACAACTCAAAAATGCCGCTTATTATCGCTGGTGTGGGTGTTTTGTCGTCTCCAGATGGTCCACGGCTCTTGAAGGAGCTGGCCCTTCGAGGCAATATCCCCGTAGCTACAACTTTGCACGGTTTGGGTGCCTTCGACGAAGACCACCCGCTTAGCCTGCATATGCTCGGCGTCCACGGGAGCGTGTACGGTAACTACGCTGTGCAAAGGGCAGACACCATCCTCGTTCTAGGGGCGCGTTTGGACGACCATGTCACCGCAAACATCGATGGGTTTGCCCCTGCGGCTCGATCAGCCGGGAGGTACGGTCGCGGCGGCATCATTCACTTTGAAATCGACCCCAGAAACACGAATAGGATCATCGACGCTCACATTCCAGTCATTGGTGATGTGGTCGAGAATCTCAAGATACTCGATCCGTTGATCGAACCGCGTGCTCGTAACAATTGGCTCGAACACGTCAATGAATGGAGAACCAAGTTCCCTTTCGTCTATGAGCCTAGTGCTGAAGGTCAGCGATTGAAGCCGCAAGAGGTAGTAGAAGAGTTGGATAGGCAAACGGCCGGTATGAAGGACGAGGTGCTGATTACGACCGGGGTCGGGCATCACCAAATGTGGGCTGCGCAGTTCTATACTTGGAAGGAGCCGCGATCGTTGATATCGTCAGGGGCTCTTGCGGTATGCCCCTCTCTCCTGCCTTTACCCCTGTTGACGATTCCGCTAGACCATGGGCTTTGGACTTCCTGCTGCAATCGGTGCCAAAGTGGCCAGACCAGACAGGATTGTCGTGGACATAGATGGAGATGCATCTTTCCTCATGTCAGGCTTGGAACTCGCCTCTGCCGCTGAATATAGCATCGGCGTGAAGGTGCTCATAATGAATAATAACGCGCAGGGGATGGTTTACCGATGGCAAAGTAAGTTCACTCAGACTGGTGCTGTCAATTCTACTGATATACTTCGTAGAACTCATGTTTGATGATCGCTTTGCGTTGACCCGCATGGCCAATCCAGATTTCGCGCTGCTGGCTCAGTCAATGGGCGTACACGCTATTGAATGTCGAACCGCGAAAGAACTTCCGGAAAAGATGAAAGAATTTTTGACGTATGATAACAATCTTCCAATTGTGATGGTTTGTCAGGTCGATGAGGAGGAAGCGCTGTATCCGATTGTACGCTCAGTTTCTTCCGTTTCTTCACCGTGTCTGAATCACCACTAGGTTCCACCTGGAAAAGCTATTCATGAGCTCGTCATGCACCCATCTCTGCCACTCAATCCTGTATACAAATAAATTAAAGATGTAGGATCCGTGAACAACAAAATACACCCATACGTAGTGGAGCCGGTATACTATATGTAGTATGTAGAGTACTTTCTAGAGCGTTACAACAATATCCAACATGTTTCACGTTCCATGCATTACAATTACCGAATTAACTTCGCGAAACTCGGCGTCTTTTTTATTTCCTTGCGCTTTCCCCAGACATCGTACACCTTGATTTTCTTTTCGCTCGGGAGGGAGAACGCCATCTTCATGCCAGTAGGATTCAGGCAACCCCCCGAGACGCCTTTGATTCCTATGGCGATGGGCTCCGTGATGATGTGGCGGAGCATTGGCAGAGAATGGACGGAGATGGTATTGCCGGTGAGGCCCCGGGGCATGGGGCGATCAGCCTGAACGCCCGATGTACGAGCAATCACTTCGTCCGAGCCTGGACCATGGGTACTCAGGAGCTCCTGGCATTCGATAGAGAAATAAAGCCCAGTGATTTGCGCGTCCATTTCGATTCTTCCGGGCTTGGCGGCATTGCATACCGGATCGGGATGAGTGACGAGAGGGTTACTTCCCGGTGGAGGGAGTGAGACGTCCCACAGGCGTATTAAGTTCTTGCCCTTCGACGAGGAATCGCCAGTGACGAGCAACTTGGGCTTCCATGGACACCAAGTCAGAGCCTGAGTCAGGAAGTATGAGTTTGAGGCAAGGTCAAAATGGGACGGCGAAAAATACTCACCGTGATCGGTCCGTCGTGCTGTATTTTCTTTCGTCGCTGGACGAACTCGCCAGTATCAAGGGGAGTACGGCCCCGGGCATCCCAGCAATATACGGTCCCGTTCGAATCGCCGCTAGCAAGAAGTCGTCCATCGACGTTCCAGGCAAGGGTTGAGATATAGGCCTGATGCCTTGTCACCCTCTTAGCTTGTTCCTTCATTTTCGTCGAAGGATTGATGCGTGTGTCAAAGTGACGTATGCCACCTTTCTTGTTTCCGACACTAAGGATCGCGCCGTTCCAACTCATAGCCGTTACGCCCTTGGTCGAGAATTGCAGCGTCTTCGTCTTCGTGCTGATATCCCACAGCTGTACGGTGCCTCCGGATGTGCCAACAGCCAGCATGTTAGGCACGTCAGGGCGGCATTCCAGCGCGGTAAACTGGCCCGATTTTTCTTGCAGTCTGCACAACTGGAATACCTCCGAGTCTTCGGCAGCTGACATGTTCTTGTAGTGCATGCGGCTTCCTCGGGGGAAAAAGAGAAGGTTGTCGGCGGACCAGAGCATAGGTGGTGAGGTAATCGGACCTTCAGTAGGGGGATCTGGGGGCGTGTAGTCGATGGTCGTCCTCGTTTCCCGGAAGAAGTGTTTTGCTGATATCGCAGAGTATATGTAATTAGTTGTGTAAGCGGACACGACTGGCGTTGCTGCCCGACTCGGAGGGTCCAGCCCAAGGAAGGGAGAACTGATGCGTGCGGGCATTGTGAATCTGTCCTCGGCTTCGTAATACGCAGGCGTGACGCTCCTTGAGCTGCTGCGAGACGACAGAAAGCTCGCTGAAGAGGTTCTGCGCAATCCTTGGCTTCGAGGAAAGCGCCGTAAATCGGACGTGATCGTAGACATGCTCGCCGAAGAAATCGATGCCTACGATGCATTCAATTATTGCGGAGAAGTCGCCAATGGAATATGTGCGTACCATTGAGACATCAAAGCTGGCGCTGCCAGCAAAGCTTGAATCTCTTCGAAGGCGTTTATTGCCGCCGCCGTAGATGGGATCATCATCGTTAAACGTAGAAGACAAGGTGCGCTTGCGCACCCCGCTGAGGGAGTCGAACGGGGGATAATTCATAGTCGTGGTGGAAGTCTGGGATGAAGAGCTTCCAGCAGAACTACTGTCATATGAAGAGGGAGGTTTCTGTGACCGCAATGAGCGCCGGGCTTTAAACTGAGTGACCGAGGGTTTGTCCATATTTATGCCGCTGCTGGCCACGCTTATGTCCGGTGGCTTGGTTTGAGGGGGACTGGCTACAATAGAAGTGGCATCTACCTGCCACATTTGAGCCTATATACTGACATGCGGCAGCTTTGGCCATCGCCACCCGTAGTGGCCCTTTACGCGAGATGGGCCAAACTTCGCAGAAGAGGCCCCTATCCTCTTGGGACAAATATGCCACAATAACGCGTCCGCGTCTGGTACATTTGCCATGTGGCCGCGACAAGCCCGCTCATCACTGGCCCGCCACTTCCATGGAATCTGCGACCACCCGAACGCAGACAGAGAAGCAAAAGAAGGAACTCCTTCTGAAGCAGATTGCAATATTGCAGGGCGAACTTTCCAAATTCCCCGACGCCCCCCCTCAAGAAGCGCCATCTTCACCAAAGCGCAAATCACCGGAGCCCACACTACTCGCACCGCCTACGCCCTCACCCAGTACGCTGATCTGAACTCACTTATTCTACCCTGATATGTCTCATCACAACTCATAGAGAAAAAGAGAAAAGTCGACCCGGCACCACACGCACCTTCGACATCGTATCACCGTAAAGCCGTGGTTAGCAAACCGGTGCTCCAAGTGACGCCGCAAGTACCTCAGCCTGGCCCATCGACATTCTTGAACCGGTTGAAGAACATTTCTACGAAAGAGGAATCTGAAGTAGCAGTGGTTACCCGATCCTCTGCATTCGCCGAAAGAGCAGAACCTCCAAAGCGAGACGACGATCTCGCCCTCATCGAGGACTTTGAAGTTGGGCCGTACAACCACAAGGCGCCTTTTGATGACCCACATTTTGAGTCTTTGGAGCCTCATTCTGGGATACGTTTATCGTGCGTTAGCGTCATTGTTGTCATGGAAGGCGCTGACTTGTATGTAGCTCGAGGATTATTCCATACGAAGACTTCCAAGACTACCTTCGGGGGCGTGTCTACATCTCCCCATCTCGACTCTACAGCTGTGTCCGCCTACTTCCCGATAGGCAAGCATATGATGTTCCTGTGCCCGGCGACTGGGTCACTGTCGCCGTTGTTGCGGAACGTGGTACGATCAAGTTCTCCAAAGCTCCTGTAGGGGTCAATGATGAAGAGGGTGATTCTGCGGGAAAGGGCAAGAGGGCGAAGGAACCTCCACCGAAGCCAAAAGGCAAGAGATACGTCAATCTCAAACTTGTCGACTTTGGCGCAAGATCGCGCCCGAATGCTGGGTCGACGACCGCAGCCATACGCGGAGATGCATTTCTATCTCTACTACTATTCGAGGCAGACAAATTCGACCTGGTCTCTCGTGAGGAGGGGGATGGAGCGCTGACGGGGAAGATGGAGAAAGTGTATAGAGGAGGGAGCGGAGGTGCATTCGAGGCGTTGTCGAAAGTGAAGGAAGGAGACGTTGTCGCGCTTCTTAATCCTAGGATTCTCAAACCATTCCAAGTATGTGTATCGTCCTCACTCGTTTCCTCTGCTAACTCGTCCATCCGCACAGAGAAGTGAGGATACCCCACACCCAGTAAATAATATCCTAGCTGTTACACCCTCATCAGCCGGCACGATCCTTGTGCTTGGACGCTCGAAGGACTTGGGCATGTGCATGGTAGTAAAGAGGGACGGCAAAGTCTGTGGGTCCTGGTGCGACAAGCGGGTGAGTGATGCCTGTGAGTTTCACGTCCAGACAGCCGTGGAGAGGCGAAGGGCCAGTAGACCAGAATTCAGCGCAGGGTACGTTGCATCGGCTTTGTACATATTTCATCTTGCTGACAGTCCGTCCAGAACATCTGGGATGTCAGTGTCAGCAGTTTCCAAGCGAAAGCCTGCATACGACCCCGCTCGACAATGGGGTCTTGCACCCGTTGCTAGTTCTTCAAGTTCGGTGACGACCTTTTCGGCCCCAACATATGTTGTTTCTGGGCACGTCGTATCCTCCAATTCAGACAATATAGGACGCGAAGGTCAAGCAAAAGCTCAAAGGAAGCTGCTAGCCCACGAAGCAGATCAGACTCTCAAGAAATTACTGCGAAATGATAAGGAAGGGATGAAGGCGGTTCTTGTTGCTCGGAAAGCCGGGCTAGAAGTGCGGAAGCGAGCTACGAGCGATATTAAGGGTGCACAATGCAAACGCAATGGAAAGCGGAAAGCGAAGGAGATCGCACCCAAGAGCGGCGAGGATGATAGTGGCAGCGATGAAGAAATGGAGGAAGATGTAGAGACAAACCATATCGCGAAGAAGCCCGCGTACTCGGCCGAAGTAATCAAGAAGCTTGGTTTCGATCCACTTGCGAAATTCACCCGACAGAAGCAAAGCGAAACTGTCAATACTAAAGTAAGTCACTTTCGTTTGAAACGCGCTATGAGTTAATCAGGTCTGTGTAGCTGGAAGCACTAGCGAGCCTCCAGAATAATCGACAATCAAAAAGCATCGAGCTTGGTCCTCGACCTGGGCCCAAACATCGGAGCAGTGTCAAAGTACCGAAGGGACAACCAACCAATTCTCCGTCCGCGCCTGACCTTGTGAAATCGGACGCAAATGCAACAAAGCCGGCCGAGAGCGGTATGATTGATCTAGATGACTTTTGAAGGAGACTGATTAATCGATGTGTTCTGAGTATGTATGGTGAGTGAATCAAACGATTTACATCCTATCGTTACTCATATCTCGCGCAGCAATATGTATCTAATCACGTATTTATATATGGAAGGAGACTTACTGGGTGGTTTCTATAACTTGCCTCAATTTGCTGGCCGTCATCCTTTGTCGTGGTTGTCTTGCTTCAACGATAGTCTTTGCAGTTTCACCCTAAATAAATTTCAGGGGCGAGCTCACGTTTCCTCTAGCGGGGTTTCGTCGGAGCTCCAAACGCCTACATACATACAGTCGCGATTTTTTTTCTGAAGTTGACCTCGATGTCGTCGCGTGCGATTGCCTCTCAAACGCTGTAGTAGACGATCTTTGATGGTGAGTCGCCCTCCTTCTCTGTCTGCTGTGATGATCCTCCTTTATACCATACTTTACCACATTCCGAAGCTTCATGTGGAATACATAATCGATTTCAGCCTTGTCTGATTTTTTTTGCTGCATACATTTGCGTTAAACAGTGCTAATGCGCATTGCTCTTCCTTAGGCCCGTATGCGGACAGTCGGATGATTCGTTGGCTACAGTGGTGAGCATCTTGTTCTTTACACTTTCTTTTCTTTCTATTTTTCTGTGGATGAGATTTTTTCGATGGGCGGACACGAATACTTCCTGGCCATACCAAAGTCTCTTAGTGTACAAAACGGAGGCGGTTTAGGTTGTTTGCTGAAACGCATCGAGTAACTGAGGATTCTAACTTTGTATCTGTCATCGATTTGGATGAATGATTATCTGACACACCTTCACAGTTTCCCGTGTCAATGACTTTCCCTTTTTCGAAGGATGTATTTTTACCTGCTGTACACATATGGTTTGCAACCAAATGAATTTGAACCTTTGCAATGCCGTGTGACACGAGTGTTTCTGGGGAGACGCCAAAGATGTACGACAGTACAACGACGGGGATCATCAGTCTGTTAGATAGCTGGTAAGTGGCGTCTGTCATCGATCCCTTGTCTTCGTCCAATTGTTCGCGACTTATCTATCGTCTGCTGCACATGACAGTTCTGTGTATCTCGGGAATCTTTCCCACATGTCGCGGGAGCACCCACCCCAGTTCTTGCTGAGTCTGGTTCTTCGTGGATGCTTGAGACGCGTTCCATCGGTTATCCAACGCTGTCCGTGAGACGTGCCCCACTCTCAGCTGCAACTATGCGAAGATAAGATGGCAGTCTCCCCAGTCGTTCTCACCAGAGTAGTGACAATGTTCCGATATATCCATCGATGGCTTCCTGGAAGAATCTCATTTACAAACCTCAGATGAACAGGCCTGAAGGGAACTACTTTGTCCGAAATCTACTTTCTGTATCGATTTCATTCTTCGGCAAGTCACCCTCGTTTCTTCTCTCGGCCAACGGGTCGCCGAACTTGTTCCAAACATTTCACCCACCTGTCCCCACTCACATGTCCAGTATCGGTGATTTTACCGACGAAGTTGGCCAGACGCTGACTGAGGAAGTAAGTTGTTTCGGGCACTGAATCTCTTCCCCGCCGAAGCATATATTGATATTCGCATCTTTCGTAGCTAGAGAAGGACCTTTCATTAACCTCATTTCATGATCTTCGGCCATGACACCGAGCCTCAGAACAACCACTCCACAAGCTGCACAGAAGCTCATTGACGGATGCTTCTCATCTTGTCTTCAATGTATCCAAGACTTCGTATGTAAGGTTTGATTTCCCCCACTGGGGCACATGAAGCGCGGCTTCAGTAATCCAAGGTCCCTCGGCCTGTAGCCCGGAAAGCTTGGTGAAGGTTGTCAGACTTGTTATTTTGAGCTAAGTTCGCTCCATGTTCTTCGATCCAAGGAATCGCTTACCGTGGATGTATCCGTGGTCCTATAAAGCTTCGTACAATCTAAGTCTGACTGATTTTCCAACACCCTTCCATGCCATTAATGGGTCAACTTTCTAGCTCCTTTGCACCAGTTTTGGGGGTTGCTTTGAATCTCGTAAGTGCAGTCGTCCGATCGTATCGTTGTTCGACTTACCGTCGAAAGTTATCATATTGGGTCTTCAAGCGTTATGAACCCAATTCCGTTGGAACCGTGACAGCGCTCCTTCTGGGCGTACCCGTGCTGGTCTCCAACATAGTGGCTCAGCATCCAATATTCTCCAGGTGTAACTATACCCACACCATCCTCATCCTCATAGTGACACATAACATCCTCCTGGCGTGCTTTACTGCCGCTTACCGCCTATCTCCTTTCCACCCTCTCGCCGCCTTCCCTGGACCTGCGTGCGCTAAGCTGACGAAATTTACGGTCGCGTGGGTGACTTCGAAGGGAAAGCAATATCAATTCTACCGCGCTCTTCATGATAAATATGGCGACGTCGTACGGATAGGTTTGATTAAACAGGTTCTCACACATTCGGACCTGACTGTGATTAGGGCCGAACGAGTTGTCAATTCGGCATGTTGACGCTGTCGCACCAATTCTTGGTCATGATGGCTTGCCTAAGGGACCTTGTGAGTAGAATATCACTGTCGATGGAAGTTAGCACCCATTAGACATCTTACACTTGTAGTTTGGGACTACCGCGCGGACGCAGGCTCGCACCCTCCCTTGGTTGCCGTACGAGAACCCAGAGAACACTCGAAACGACGTAAACCTTGGAACCGAGCATTCAGTCGAATCGCACTCCAAGGGTACGAAAAGCCTCTGTTAGGCAATATTGAACGCTTGACGGAAGCCCTCGATGCTCGCACCAATCAGATCGTGGATATGACGATGTGGATGGGATATTTTGCGTAAGCCTGACCCTATCATATGCTTCCGGTGGCGTGCGTTTACAATGTCACTCAGTTTGGATTTCATGGGGGACATAGTGTCAGTGTCTTATCTGTACTCTGGGTTTGCGTCTAGAACTTACCGTTGGCTTCGATGACATGTCAGGTTCGGTCAGCCATATCGAATTTTGGAGAGTGGGATGGACGCCCAGGGGGTCCGTGGAATACTTGAAGATGGCGTAAGGTGCGCTTGACAGCTGGAATCCCTCGCCCGCACGGTTGAGACTAGGTTAGATCGTCTGCGATTACCGGTCAGATACCATGGGCAATTCCCATACTACGATGGCTTAGAATCACTGCATATGACCGTATGAAGCAATATGCACGATCAAGCGCCTTAAGACGCCTAGAAGACACGGAACGGGCAAAGGATATTTTCCACTATCTCGTATGTTGATCCATTTATTTCAATGCTGCTCATTTAATCCCCCATGAACCAGAACGACGAACAGGGCGTTCAGTCTGTTCAGCGTCCACTCGCCCTTGTGGCATCCGATGCGGGCCTGGCGATGATAGCAGGATCCGACACAACCACAGCCACCCTGTCTGCAATGTGGTATTGTCTTTTGTCCAACGATGTTGCCTACAAACGATTGCAGCAGGAGATAGATGTCGCCTTTCCCACCGATGAACTTCCTACCAACCTTGGGACCATGGCTTCCATGCAGTACCTCAACGCGTGCATGTAAGTTTTCATACAGACCCTTTTCGAATCATCCCTGAAGAAGTGTCACTAGCAACGAAACTTTACGATTATTCCCTGCTCTCTTAGGCGGCGCTCAACGGTCCGTTCTGCCTGGTACAGGTGGAAAGATGATCCGTTCCTTGTACGTATACCATCCCTCTGTCAGTGCTATATTTATGTAGCCATCAATCAATCATTAGCTTTGTTCCCGAAGGAACTCAAGTCTTGGTTCCTGCGTATTCATTGCACCGAGACCCTCGTTGCTTTTCTCCGCTTCCAGATGCCTTCTGGCCTGATCGCTGGCTGCCTGAGGGAGACAGAGCGTACCCTCCGAGCATCTCCCAAAACGACCCCTTCGTCCTCAACGCTGCCGCTCTTATAACATTCTCTCATGGGCCAGCTTCGTGTGTGGGTAAATCTTTGGCGCTGATGGTTCTTAGAGCGGTCGTCTGCTCCCTCGTTCACACATTCGACGTGATGCCATCTGGGGATATAGGGAGCTGGGAAGAACATATAGAGGATTATTTTACGGCGAAGTGTGGTCCATTGATGGCTGTGCTGTCCAGAAGGAAGGAAGTCCAAGGAACTTGAAATGAAGGTAGCTACAAGAAAGTTACTTGTTAAGAAGGCATGCATACGTAGTCGACTGTTGTTTGTACAATAGAGTAGAAATATCGATCACCTCTCGCATCGAGCAAATAACGTGATAACACACGAGTGGTAACACGAAATTCCTAATACCTGATTTCTCATCAAACTCTGACGCTCTCTGGTGGACCTAAGTAACTGGGTCGAAGGCCGCCGGCGTCTTGACGTCGCAAAACGAAAATCAATGATCGCCCCTAGCAACATCGACGGAGAAGCAGCTCACCAATGAAGATCTTCTGGACCACGACAGCTGGTTCTATCATCCAAATCTACGATAAATGAATTTAGTCGCTTCTGAGAGGTATGTGGCAGTGACGTGCTGACCCTCAGGGTGTGCGTTCCAGGCTGTAGCCCAGTAAACGAGGTCTGGACTGGGACAATGGAATTTGCAACGAACGCGTTCCATTCGGATGGCAGGGCACCTGGAACAGCAGGGGGTATGAAGTATTTTGTTTGAGGATTTAGGTTGTCGATCTGCACGGCCACCCCCAACGGTCTGTCTAGTCCGTTCGCATTGAGAGAAGGGGACACTAATGTGGTCACGTTGAGCCCGCCTCCTATCGTGTTGAAGTTAACAAAGTCATATTCCCTAAGTGTATTAAATTTAGTCGCTTTGTTGTCGCCGAGACGAGAGAAAGGGCTCACAATGATGGACCGCTTCCTGCCGTGAAATTTCCGCCGTTGTTGTCTCCGAACCTCGGCATTGGCGTCACGGCGGACAGAGTTCGGCCATATCCTACAAGTTCCGTCCAAGTTATACCAGAAACAGTGGTATTTCTCGAAGCATGTGCTGCTTCCATAGAAATGACGCCACTACCTTCCACGAAGCCTGCAACGACGATAGATCGACGATAATGGATTAAAACTCCAATCCAAATTGTTTCCACTTACCTTTGAAACCGCTAGGGACGTCGTTGCGCGTTGCCGCGACATTTACAGTCACGGTCGAGGAGGGTTGGCCCTGTGGCGTCGCCTTGAACGAGATTACAGCCGCACTCTTGCCAGCACTTATTGAGTTCCAGTTCTTGACGCTGACAAAGACCCTCTGCTCAGGAGAGTCTGGCGAGATGGACCCTTGCGAGGGGCTCAGTTGCAGCCAGGACACGTTACTCGTCGCCGTGAAAGTAAAGGGAGTGGGTCCACCTGCACCAATGTCGATGTAACGGTTGCCGAATGGATCATTTGAGTCCAACGAGACACTCGGAGGACCGCAGTTGAACCCTTGACTGCATTGATTTGGATTGTCGCCTGGCCTGCATAAGATCAGGGCAATGATCTTTGCTTGGAACTTGTCGGATACATACCATGCGCCTAAGGTGCCTTCAGGGACAATCCTCATGGGGCCTGCGAGTGCTTGCTTCTTCGGCTGCACCTTTGTGATAGCGGGCATACTACCGCAAGAGCCATTTTGTTATGGTGGTTACGAAGATATTATACTCACTCACGTATTCGCCATGGGTTGCTGCCAGTAATAGTATCCGAGATCTACCAACGAGTCAGAAGTTGGCATATGAGATTCAATAGCGCGACTAACGGGTTTGGTCCATCATACTGACGTTGCATGGTTCCATGATCAAGCCGCAATCGACAGCAGATAACGAAGACTCACTGATCCCATTTGCCTGTTTACACAGTGAGATCGTAACATGATTGACGCGTAACAATCTAGCATACCATCAAGTAGAGAATGATATTGCGTTTCCAAATCAAAGTCCTGCATAAAGAGGTCTTCGACTTGATCCGCGAGGCTATTAGTGCTGAGCCTGGCTTGCGAGGCTCTCATGTTATTTTGACCAGCAGAGATCAGCATCCTTCCTACAATGTCGCTCGCTACGACGGGGTGCTGGACCATCTGGAAAAACGCGGGCTTCATCGCAGAGGGGAGGCTGTCGTACACGGCTGTGGATGCATCACGTAGCCGCTTCCAGCTGTCGATGACGCTCTCGGCCCTTTGACAAATCAGCCTAATAGTATTTCGCTACAAACGCGGGACGTACTCGCGATAATCAATCAGGCTGTAAGTAGTGGGGCTAAGCAGTTCGTGCTTCCTGCGTGCGTTGAAACGTGTCAGATTGGCTACAATCTCGTTCACCTTTCCGGCATCGCTGGCCGAAAGATCGAATTCACGTTGGGCCCAGCTTGTGACAAAGGTGTCCAGATTATTGGGGTTCCATCGCGTCGAGTTCCATGCCATGTTGATGAAGAATTCCGTTTCTCGTTCATATGGTTTAAGGTCGCCGACGTTAACGATCCAAATTCTAGTAGCTTCACGATCGACAGCAATGGACATTTGTTCATAGACCTTAGAAATTTGATTTGTCTGCAAATAGTGATTAGGTCGTCGATCGCAACAAAGACGAACGATCTCGTACCGTTATCCATTTGTAGTCTCGGGGGTCGCCGACCTAAAGGACTTGTCAAGCATGGCTCCAGATTAGTAGCCAATTCCCAACATACATAGTCAAACTGATGGGATCCCCATTAGTGTCCGAATGGAAAGGAAGGTGGCAACATACGTGATAGTATACTCCTGCGCCACCAGTTCTGTTACGTTCGCTTTCAATAGGGAACCGTCTGATATTTCCCCAGCTGTTTGTTACTGTTAGTGGACATGGCCTTGGAGAGGACATACATGGGAGAGAACTGACTTATCGTCCGACCATAGTAGAGTTATGTCATCAGGAACTCGCATACCATCTTCGTAGTAACCCTCAACCTCTTTGTCTGTGGTAATCGTTAGAAGAGTCACTGATAGTAGCAGGTAGCTACTACGCACAAAGAGCCCAGACCTGGGGGACAGTCGTGATATCTGTGCCGTTGAAAACTTCCATAAGGATGTCACGCTGGTCGGACACGATTCGCTGTAGCAGAGCAATATTTGTATCTTCCGAGAGTGGTTCTAAAAGCCCGTCAGACATCAAGCACAACGAACACTGCGAGTACCAACCATCACCAGCACCACGCATTCCGACGGTGAATACGGACTCGAAGTTCTTCGCTCGTTGCGCTCCCTCGAGGAAGTACTGCCGGATAACTTCGGAGTTGGTGTTATAATCCCAAGGACCGGTTTCAAACAGGTTGAACTCGATCGGTGATGATCGCATCATGGGTTCCTGGTGACTACACTTGAAATGAGATCGATTTAGAGCTGAAGTATTTCTGTGACTATACCTAGTACCCATTACCACTCCGCACCAATCGGCGAGCGGCTGATTTACAGGATCGTCGATTGCGAATGCACTAGTTGAAGAGATCAGTAGAATTCTTAAAGGATAGAACCGACCCGCTTACCTTGACCATATCGCTGTACAAGTTAGCTTAGGGTTGTGTACCCTATAGCTAAGCTAACAATGACGCACCTGGCCACAAATAATTCGCCTTCAATCTTAGAAGAAGCTCAAACCTTCACGCGCCAAATAAGTTAAACCGCATAAACTCCATTTTCGTTTTCCACGTACAATTTTGTGTAGAACAGATGGTTGAACGGCGAGCCGGTGAGTTTAGCACCTGTCCCGTTGGTAAACTTTTCAGCCGCCCAGTTCTGCAAGGCAGGCTGTTCGTCATTCAGGAAGATGCCTCTATATTTAACAGTCGGGCTTCCGTGCGAGCATCCACCTGGAGTCACGAAGACGTCGGAGTGTTTTGTAGTCGGGACGTCTGCCCACCTGGTCTCGTCAGTTGACGAACTACACAATTATAACTCTGATCGGTTAGAACATACCAATACCACGGGGATACACCTAATAATAGCATGCGTAAGACTTCACGATGAAGATTCCACCTACTTACCAATCTGCTCAGAATGATCGTATATAGCGTAAATGGTACCCCGTTTGTCGGCACCGATCATGACATATGCGCGGTCAACGCCGGGTAGTGGGTTTACGACTACCCTCGTCATGAACGCCTCCCATTTCCCAGCAACGGAGGACACGTCCAGATTTGTGTTGTTGACAATTTGGTTGATCAACGACGACTTGCCCAATGTTCCAATAACAATCGGCAACCCTCGCAATGTAGAGGCGGTGACGTTAGATAATGATGGTTTTATACCAGTGACTTTCTGGATGTCGGACACAAAGTCGGACGCCGCCTGCTGAACGCCTGGCCAGTCATCGGAAGAAAGGACCACAGGGGAAGCTTTCTGTCCTTGAACCACCGGGAATGACGACGAGGACGACTGGAAAGAGACACAGCTGCTCTGCCCGATAGCATGGACTGTTCGGACAGCGGCAAAGAACGCTAGCAGAACGCCAGTGAGAGGCGAAAGCATCTTTCCTGGCTGTAGAAGGGGGCAAATACATCTGTTTAAATAACAGGACCACCATAAAGAAGAAATAGTCCCGAAGCAACCCCATCTCCGGAGCGCGTGCATAAATAGTCATTGCGGTCTGATGGAGGCTTGCAGAACACCTCCAGCTTCGAGGTGACGGACTAATATCGGCGATGTGGAGAATTTGACGGCATCAGAGCGGTACGGGGAGCCTTGTACGAGCCGCGTGGCGTAAGTATCATTGGATGGAGAGCGCTGCGACCTTGCGGAGCTACTACGTGCCATCGACTAGAAGCCTGAGGCCTGATCACCTGTACAAGTGCCGAACGAGCGGGTAAGGGTTAGACGTAAGTTCCTGAGAGGTTGCTGGCCAGTCCCCTTGCATGTGTGCCGACGAAAGGATGAAAGTTTACTAGCACTACCGACTCTGGAACAACTCACATTCGTCTAAACGCCTAGAATTTGTGGACACAGGCCTGAGCTTCATGAAGATGTTGATTTGATTTGTCGCCCCACGGTAGCCAAGGAAAGTCAAAAGAAAGTGAAGAAGAATCCTCGTTCGCATATCTGCTGCAACTGTGACCAACTGGTCCATCCACAGACCCGGACTCTTGAGGAGAGTCAATATCGAAACGTTCAGTACAGTAGTGACTTCAAGAACTTGACTCGTTTATTCTCACGTGTGACGTGCGTGATGAGTGTGTCACGGAGTGTCCGTATGGGGAATCGACAATCTCTTCAGAGTCCGCCAATTTTCACCAACTTCATCTTTTTGAGCAGATCGAACTCGCAAAGGGCACAAAGATCAGACTTCGCTAAACCTCTCGAAAACAATGGCATTCGGTATGTCCAAAAGATGATTGACCTTTAGAAGGGGCTGCTTGTTTATCGGGAACTAGGAGCATCGGGAGGCCGTGGCGGTTTTGGTGGAAGAGGTGGTGGTGGACGAGGTGGTGGAAGAGGTGGTGGAGACCGTGGCGGGTTTGGTGGACGGGGTGGACGGGGAGGAGGACGAGGTAAGTCTATCTGCAGTATACCTGTTCGTTTTCTTCACATAATTCCTCATATCTAGGCGGAGGTGTACGGGGTGGAGGTGTGCCTTCTAGAGGTGGCCGAGGAGGCAGAGGTGCGCCCGGTGGTAGAGGCGGTGGTAGAGGCGGTCGCGGCGGTCGGGGAGGAGCCAGGGGTGGTGCGAGAACCATCGTCGAACCCCATAAACACGAAGGCGTCTTCATTGCCAAAGGCAAGGAACACATGCTGGTCACCAAAAATCTCGTCCCCGGAGAATCTGTCTACGGTGAAAAGAGAATATCGGTAGAGGGGGGCGTCGACGATACGAAAGTCGAATACCGAGTGTGGAATCCTTTCCGTTCCAAGTTGGCTGCCGGTATTTTGGGGGGTTTGGATCATATTTTCATCAAGCCCGGTGCGAAAGTGTTGTACCTTGGCGCTGCTAGCGGCACGAGTGTGAGCCATGTAGCAGACCTTGTTGGACCGGTAAGCCTTTTCCCTCGTCTTATCTTCCTTCACGCTTGTTGACGCTTCGTAGGAAGGCGTTGTTTACGCCGTTGAATTCTCGCCTCGGTCGGGGAGAGATCTTATCAACATGGCAAAAAAGCGAACAAATGTTATACGTGCGTACCTCCCGACTCATGCATCTGCGTTGATACTCAGCCAGCCCTTGAACAGCCATCGTCGAAGATGCTCGCATGCCAAACAAATATCGCATGCTGCTGTCGACAGTCGATGTGATCTTCGCTGACGTTGCCCAGCCCGATCAAGCCCGTATTGTCGGTGTCAATGCCCACAGTTTCCTAAAAGACGGTGGCCACATCGTCATCTCGATAAAAGCTAGTTGTATCGATTCAACTATGCCCCCCGAGGTCGTGTTTGCGCGAGAATTAGAGAACCTCAAAGAGCAGCAGCTGAAACCGTTGGAACAAGTCACACTGGAGCCGTATGAGCGTGATCATGCTATGGTGTCAGGTACGCTCCTTCGTATCTTCCGTTCTCCCTTGTTGATCATTATCCAATTAGCTGTTTACCTGAGAAATAGGATGCCCACGACGTAGTGCTCTTCGTTCTCTCCTTCGTTTTACCTCGGGGCTCTGCATGCCAGCCGCTAGAAAAGTATTTCACCTGTTGTGTCGCTCTATCTATTTCGTGTAATATGATGAATTGTATCACCCAATACATGCGGCGCTCAGTGCTAACCACAGTGCACGAAAACAGCTTTCTACTAGTCAGATCTTCACAATCCAAATAAGCAACATAAAAGACATTGCGACGACCGACGTTGCTTGTGCTAATCCCTGTTGTGGTGCCGATCGCCTGTCAGTCCATTCAACTTTGACATGGTGCTGATTTCCAGGCTCGTCCATCATGAATATCGTCTCGTCCCGCCCAACCTCCCAGCTTCCGACTCCGACTCCTTAGTATTAGCTTATCTACTGTCGCATATCTCAACCGAGGTCAATTTGGCGGATGTGACACGCATGTCCAGACAGATCAGCATCAGCATTCGAAATTGTCGATTCCTACTCAATAGGAGTCCCCTGAAGCGTTCTAAGTCTCGTGCACTGTGGGAATACTCTACTCAATTGGGTTGTGATCGATCCATGCGTCTTGGTCCAAACTTGGTTCTACAGTCTCCAGATATCCGAATTGCTGGTTCACGACCGTAACCGAGACTTCTCATGTCCAAAAGCCCACCATGCCTCTCACAAATCGTTCCCTCATGTCCTCAACGCACCAGGACGAGCTCACCTCGACCGTATTTGATGCAATACACACTTTGCCACCAGCACGCAAAGCCAACTTCCTTCTCGACATGTCACTGGCCATGATAGAGGCCGGCGAGTGCGTGCACACGTAGGGGTCCTTTCGATTTATTTACCCTTCAATTTGCAGGTATGGCTCCGAGGTCGAGAACTACCTGGAAGTCTATCTACGGACACCCAACCTACCAAACGAAGATGTTGCAAAGGCACTGCTCGCACGGGGGAATGCCAGGAAAGCAACAGGGGAAAAGCTGTTAATCAAAGCGCAGCAAGGTGTGCAGATGCGTACTTCTTGCGCTTCGCTAGCTAACAACTACAGACTTCCAAGCCGCGTACAAACTAGACCCCTTAAACCGGGAGATACAGTCTCAAATTCGGAGGGACAAGCTGGTACTATTTGTGCCATTTATTCTACGTACCGTACAACCAATTTCGTGTGCTGCAGATACACTTCCAGAGCGAACCGGCTTCGCAACGTGCACCGCCAGAAGTATGGGAAACGATCGCGCGACATATACCGCGGCACCACCTGCGAACATGGCTGTTCGTCTCTGCATTCCACCGCAACATTGCTGTGCGGATAATATTCCGCACGCTCGACCTCTATTTTGGCGAAGACCAGGAGAACCTCAATCGAGGGTTGGACATCTTCGATCGCGTGAAGGCCGACCCAGTGTTTGCTAGCAGGGTGAAGTCGCTGAGGCTGCATTGGGCGTATGAAGAAGGGGATATGTTGGACCTTATGGCCCGTGAGCGACCCTCCACGATACTTCGTATGGCTTGCTTATCCTTCGTAGGCATCTTTCGCACTGCGCTTCCCGAGTTCAAAGCACTAGAAGACTTTGAATGGATAGGCTATCCCGAAATGAGGGCAGACATGGTGCAGGCCGTTCTGCAAAGCCACTCTCATCTACAGAGTCTCGGTCTAATGTTTGTTCCTCTCCAGCGATAGACGATCACCCGCTGAACAATCCTCTTAGCGGCTGGCACTTCGACGCGGTGGGCGTGTCAGCTTTCCGTAATCTCCGCAAATTCACCCTTCGCGCTGAGGATGACGATGGGTTTGCCGACATGGGGGAAGTTCGCACAGTTCTTGACCAGAACGAACGCACACTAAAGCACCTTGTACTCGGTGCGTACCTAGAGCGGCACCACTCCTGGGACAGCGCGTTCCAGTCAGTCACCATCAAGAACCTCACACATCTCGACCTCGTCGACACCCGCATCTCGCACATTGTTCTCGCACGCATAGCGCACGCACACAATCTCCAAAGCCTCACTCTCCACGGTACATTCGAAGAACCGTCCTCCGCTTCGGTCGTCTTTGGGAGCGACCACATCATCGACGGCCAACACACGTTCCTCCCCCACCTAGAAGCCTTCCGATTCGTCTTAATTGGCCACGATGATAACTTAGGCCTCTTCCAGAGCGTCACGCAGTTTCTGAGGCGAAGGCAGAGGTTGAGGAGATTGGATCTGGGGAACTGTCCGTGGGAGTTGGTCGCGGGTGTACTGCCCGATCTGAAGGGGCTGAGGGTGCTAGGTGTCAGGATCGCAACGCTGAACGCGCAGGTCGTCAAGTTGCTCGCATCATCGTTACCGGAGGAGATGTGTGCTATCACGCTCTCAACGGCCGTCTCTGAGCAACCAATGGTTCGTGTTCTCTTATATTACAGCGTGATTGCGAATCATCTGCCTGACGGATCGTTACCGTAGGACGAATATGCCTCGATGTTCAAGTCCTTCCCCAACCTCTCCTTCCTGCACTTCCAGGCAACCTCTAAACGCCGCCCGAAGCCGAACCTCATGTCTGAGAAGGAATACCTCATGCAGACGGAGATATGGCAGTCGTCCGTCAGGAGCATGGCTATCCATGTGCAGACCCTGGATTTCGTGGGGTGGCATGGGGAGCACTACGCCGTTGTGAGGGGCAGCGGATGGCCCCATGCCCCGTCGACGTCTTCTTACCTGCCAGGACCCTGGCGCGAGGGTGGCATGGTCGAGCTGAAGGAATTGCCGAGTAGGAGGCGTCTGGATTGCGGGAAGGGCGTGGATTTGGGCACGGAGGATGCGGCGTGGCTGGAGCGGAAGGACGTGCCGATGGATTATGAGATGCCCGGGCTCGAATGAGAGGATATTCGTGATGATGGTTGACAGGCAGTGCGGCGGCGGCAGTGGTGGACGACGACGACGACGACTGACCAGGTATTTCTGTTTTTCCGGACGGCCGCCGCTGAATGACTTTTGTATCCTTCCTTCTGTAGCTAATCCACGACGGTCGATATACTACCTACACTTTATTCGTCCTTTCGCTCATTTGTATCCGTATCATGCACACTGATATAAACGATAAACGATGGAAATCCTCAAGCCCAGTAGCTACTACTTGTAGCTAGATTTCAGCTAGGCCGAAGACAACTGACTACTTACGTGTTCGTTCCCCTATTGGTCGATTCTTTACTTCCAAGGTCAGTGCTTGACGCAGAAGCCCATGCCAAATCATGACGCCATGCGAGGCTGACTGATCATACGCACGGACGATCATCATTCATCCTGCTACGACTGTGGACCGCACCAATTACAATGTCTAAGAACGTAGTAATTGTTGGCGGACATGGCAAGGTTAGTCTCAGTTTGCCGACATTTGTGATGCGGTGCTGATGGTGATCTTTCGGTATGTAGGTTGGCCTTCGCCTCGCGAAGCTGCTATCTTCCAAACACACCGTCACCTCTATCATTCGAGACCCAGCCCAAGCAGAGGATATCGAGAAAGTTTCTGCGATACCTGTGGTACTTTCCATTGAAGACGACTCCCAATCCGCCTTTACCCAAGCGTTCAAAGACGCGGCAGCGGACGTTGTTGTGTGGTCCGCAGGCGCAGGCGGGAAAGGCGGCGCGGAGCGCACTGAGAAAGTGGACTACAAGGGCGCAGTTAAGGTGTTCGATGCCATCGAGGCTATAAATGGGAAGGTGCCGAGGCTCCTGTTGGTATCTGCCATAGATGTTCGGAACCCAGACAAGATTCCGGCCCATTATGTATGTCCCCCGAATACGGTCGTCAGTCTGCATTCATCGAGCTAATGACATCTATAATAGAACGAGGAAGACATCGCACTTTCGGAACGCATGCGTAAAGTGATCGGAACTTACATGAAGTGGAAGTACGAGGCAGACAAGAACCTCGTTAAGCGGGACGAATTCAAATGGACGATCCTCCGCCCTGGCGGATTGACTGACGAGCCAGGGAAAGGCACGGCGTCCATTGGTAGAACACATCTCAGCCCGACCATATCCGTAGGTCTTCGTCGCCTAGCTGTGTTTATGCCTCTGACCCTTTATATACCTTCATAGCGAGATGATGTTGCCCAAGTCCTCGCTTTGCTGGTCGACCGCGAAGACGCTGCTGGCCTCGCTATTGATCTTGTTGGTGGCGATACGCCCATTGAAGGAGCTTTGGATGCGATGATTAAGAAAGGCGAAACCGATTTCCTGGGATAAATAACGAAGTGAATCAAAAACAAGAAACGTGCTGCTGGAGCACTGTATATAATGGCAAACGCCTGTAAACTGTATGTCATACTTGGCATCTATCACTTGGAACATAGTCTGAGTCCTGCCATTGCGTGGGAGTTTTCCGGTGAGAGACTTTCGTGCCAAGAGTAGTAAGTACGATCAACTGCATCATCAAACTTCTGCCAGTACAGCGGACGTTCGACGCAATCGCCATCTAGGCCTGGATTTCGGACGTTACACAGCTGCCACGCTAGGCCGCAAAGCAGAAGCCCATCTCACATTTAGTACCGCGCTTGCAGACAAACAAATTCGGGCCCAGCCGCTCTGAACTTAGTGGGGAATTCCTAAATTCCCGCTTTTCCTTGGGTGAGCAAATCGGCCGCATGTTATTTCTACAACATATTCAGCGACCGGCGCCGTATAGTCTGAAAGTAGGTGCATGCTATGGACGCTATCCGCCTGCGCCAAATCGCTCCAAATTTCATACGTCATGGGACATCCTCTTGACCTTATAAACCATGATCGTCCGCTTTCCAAGATATCCAGTAAAACCAGGACCATCACACAGCCATGTCTTTAGGAGAAGGTGAATTGTCCCTCTCTTCCGTGTATATAACGACATAGATGCTTATGATGCACAAGCCGACGCAAAGTTTCCTGAGTCCGCCACAAACGGGTTGCCGCCGTCTCCAACGAGAGAGAACCCCGGACAGGTACCAAACATACTTTACTTCCCTGACAATATAATTAAAGGAACCCGCCCGTCACCTAGGTCTTTCCCAAGTCCGACCCTAGCCCAGGTCAGTAACGGTCGCTGCGTGGAATGATATCGCTGAAACTAAGAGGTAAATATAGCGCCGCCCGCACGGGAACCAATCGTCGGAAACGACCAATTTACAGGCAATCCATTCCTTATCAGATCCGCCTTGCAGAAGTTAGACCAGGCGATTGGTGAAGTCGTTGATATGCTAGAGAATGAAGGACAGGCAGTCGGCGGATCAGCTGAGGAGGATACGTTCGTGCACAAATTGAAGAGCTGGAAAATGGAATTGGAAAAGTTGCGAGGGAATCACCGTAGCGGCGGAAGCCATCAAGAGGCAGTGTCAGCCCCGCCCGAGACGGAAGGCGGTATGTTCACCGATTAAACCAGACGGACAGCACGGGGAGTTTGTAGCTTCGTTCAGATCGGCGGAAGGGATGTTGTTTCAATGAATATAAACCAGTGAACTAGAATTTGGGTATTATTGTCGGTCAGACCTCATACTAATACAGGAAACGCCGAGTATGTTCGTCGTGCCATGCGCAACCCTGCAAAGCATCGCGCTCCAGCAACCAGACCGCTAATCGTGGATTTGGAACCTCATGGCGAGATAAAGGCTAATCTACTCGATTCGAATTGGTCTGACGGTTCGTGATCGCCCAACCCGCTCGGGACGCTGGTAAGGCTCCCCTTGCTGATGCATCGATCTGTTCGGGGTACAGAAAATCCCGAATCGATATGGCCGTGGTCTAAGCGACGGCGTGACATTCACAGGTATATCGTCTTCCTGCTGTTCTTCATCGCTGTCACTGCTGCTGTCGCTATCGTCATTCGTCTGAGCCCTGATTTGATACATCCGAGGGCGACCCTTGGTTATGTTCAACGGGAGGAAGCCCCTCACCATTTGGCCGCGAGAAGTTTCCTTTCGAAGGCGACTGGGTGGGAAGGCATCTGGGGCTGAACAATTAATTAGCTATTGGTCGTTATGGCCAAATTCTGAGGCCTCGACCTACGTGGCATGAGGTTTGATGAGTTGTCGATTGTATTTTCCTCAACGGATGAATATTTTCCCTTGTACGCCAGTCGTGGAGGCATTGCAGAGGAGTGGCCGGTAGCCATGCTGCCCACAGAGAATCTTCGCTTGGCGCTGACTATATTGCGTTCTATGATGAAGTCACCAGAAAGCGGGAGAAGCAATTTGTTGAGTCGAGCTACATGTAGCCAATCAGTATCTCCGCTGCTGAAAATGGGGTCATTAAATATACCCTTGAGTGACGAGTCGTTAGTTAGTAAATAGCGGTGAGAAGACAATTCCCGCAGCAGATCAAAGTATAGGTTCTTGAACGGGGCACGGCTCGGCGAGCAGCTAGAAAACGAATATAACTGGATGCCAGCGGCCCGTAGAGTCGAGCGCGCCACCTGGATCGAAATATCAATGAGCACCATCGTGTGATAGTATATACGGAGGCGCCTCGTGTATTTATCTACGAACTTACCTCTGTCAAAGCGATTATCTGGATGGCCGACATATGATTAGTCGGGACTTCAGTTGAGTATAAAGGGGTCGTCAAACCTTCTTAGAATCTCTCTGAATTTCTGAGGACGTGAGGGTTCGGATTATGGAGAGGAGAGTCTGGGAAGCCTCGAGGAATGATTTGAGCGAACTTAGGTCCGCGGCTAATCGGGGGGCCCTTTGTGATAAATCCCCCAATGCACTCGTTGTTTGGGACATGCCCCAAAGCAATTTGGAGGTACACGATGAAAGGGATAAATTCGAGGATGAGAAGCAGGAGAAAGGGAGCTGGAGGAGTGTTACCCTTTTGAGAGCGGCACAGGTTTGTTTACAAGTTGTGTGTCAGGTTCAACTGCCCGGATCCGTAGCCAGTGTGCCACGGTACATGCCGGCGTTAATGTGTCTAGACAACGCTGAGACAACGGGATCATCAATATTAACCCGTCCGGCACCCAGTTCGAAGCAGACACATTAATACGTCCTGTTTCCGTGAGATGCCCACAAAAAGGGTCCGTACTGAGAGAGAGCTCTTCCTCAGAACCCGGCTGAAGCTGTCTCGGAGTGGCTACTCTCGCGGCGGGGGTTATCTGGGCTTGAAAATCAAGGAAGTTCACTCTCCGCGTGAACTAACTGAACCATGGAATTGTCAGTAAACTTCTAGTCGTATTCTGGACAAAGCGATGGCTTTCGGGATGTCCCTTATTATCGCCGCAAAATACTTGTCCCAGTGCTGTAGGAAATTCGGACACAGTTTCATGTCGGGCGCTTGACCGAAGCTTGATTACCGTAGACCTAGACAGCCATTCACATTCAAATGTGATACCCATGGTGACGACGGCATCGAATGAATAGATGAAAAGAACATAGACATCGCTGATGTTCAACATCGTTTACCAGCTGCCATATGGATGAATATCCACCGGTAACCTACATAATCAACAACCCCAGTCAGAAAAACATGGCGACTGTCGCGTGCGATCGGGGTGCTGTAAAGTTCTTTTATGGATACCCAGAAGCAGGGTTCCGCGTAAACAGTGGTAACGACACGGTTTACTATGCTCACGATAGATTCATGCCTTGATGTGGGTGAAGGACCTCAGAACCTAGAAGGTCGAGCTACATCAGTAATAATTGTACCCGATGGACGATGACAACTCAACGGGTGTCAGGAAATGACGAGGGTTGAGGAGCAGCTCAAAAGCCAGGTATAATCATTAAGACTGATCTGACAATAAAATTACACACACACTCAAGACATCAGCTACATACTACACGGATGATGGCTAAGCCTACGAATGTTATGACTCGGACAACCCGTTCGGCTTTGATTTAGCCTCCACTTCATCAGATGCATCGTCATCTAAGTCGTTGGCTGATGGAACAGCAGCAGAAGTGGCGGCACCGGCTGCGACCTGGCCTAGTTGGGGAGGTGAAACATCCCTGTGGCCCAAGGTGAGACACTATCTCATGGATGTGGGTTTGAGAAGCACGCACCATTTGATCTGGAAGCGGGTTACACGAGGCTTCTGGCTGATATCCCGTACTAGTCGCTCAAAGACGATGTTTTTAGGTGGGTTCTCTTTCATTTCTTCGTTATCGTATTCGGTATTTTGATAGTATCCCACGCGAACGAACTCTTGGTCTTTGTACGAGGCGGTGAGGATAAGAGCCGCTACACCCAGCACGTCTTCCGTGGGAATTTTTGAGGGTTCGGGTGGTGCTCCAGAGAAAACGAAGGAGTTAACGCCTGAGGGCACTGGTCCTACTAGGCAGTCGTCGAGTTCTTGATCCAGTTCTTCGTGGTCGGGCGATGAGACATAGATGAGTTTCCACTCCAGATCTGAAGAAGAAGGTCAAGGGATACTCGGGCATCATTGGTCCGCATGCCCACCATCTGTTAACGGGGCAATACAATCGAACGTCACGCGGAACTGATACTCGTCCAAGAAACGAGCAGGATTATTGATAAATTCAACGTTCTGTGGCGAGGGGAATTAGTGACTGGGAATTTTGGTAGATATCAGAGTACGCACTCTGATGGATACTATCGACATGGAGAAATCAGAACAAAAAGCAGAGGTGGTGGTACAAGTTCAAGCGATTCGCGACTGTCGCGACGGTACACGTGACGTGTGACTGTGACGGTCACGCGACTGTATTGTACCCTGTGGGCCTTTCTTAATGTCTTTCCTGCAAAACAATAAAGGGATGCAGTAAGATTCCGACGCCGCTGGGACCCGGCTTTGCTTGCTATCTAATCCACTTCCATCCGTTTCCAGCCCCAAGCTTGAACCAGCTTCAGGGGAGTGGCGCGGGTTCACATCCACAACTGTACTGCTTCGACTGTTATCGAGATAATCGCGCTCTCAAGGCCTCATGGCTCAATCCGACCAAGACGACAACTCACGCCCAGACACGCCTCAAGCGATTCCTATACCCGTAGCCGACGTTGCTGCTCCAGGCTCGGCCTCAGGGAGTCCACCTGTGAACCCCCCTAGCACGTTCCACCTACCGATACCCGCACCAGTCCTCAGCAAGCCACAGGCTTCATTTACGCTACACGATATCATTAATGACCACGATGAGAACGACCCCTTGCCTTCAGAAATAGCATCGGCAGATATTTCCATTGCTAGTATGTCTCACACTGTCTATACACATCACCCACTAGAAGCTGACTTCTCCTAGCCGACGGCAGCTTTGTAGAGACTTCTTCAGGGCCAGCTGCACGGGAGTTGAAGAGACGCTATGATCAACAGTATGGGGTAGGCCTGAACGTTCGCTCGCCATACGCAATCACTGCGTTCGTGAATCAGCATGGGAAGCAGATGTATCGAGTTGGGTGAGTGGCTATCTGACCACTAGTCGAATGGGAAATGAACTGGATGGTAGCCACCGGGACCTCACAGCCCCTGGTGCAGCAGCAGCAGAGATCGAGGAACGGCTCTCGTCTAGCGACTCACTTCAGGCTCCCCGCCCAAAGAGACGTTCACGCATGAGCGTACATACATTTATACCTCCTACGGTTCTCAAACTCGCTGGCGCAACGCAGCCCCCACGACCGCACACATCGTCAGGCCGCAAGCTTAGGAAGACTCGATCTATTCCCGACATGTACGGGGGTACATCGTCAACCTCTAATGGGGTGTCGGCACGCGCACACTCGCAGAGCGTCACGGCGGCAGATTTGCCACGGCCACTGATCATAGACACCTCCTCTTCGCACGGGGACATCTTCAGCAGCCTGATGGGGTGGTCTCTCCCTTCAACAAGCACTGAATCCACCCCCAGCTCAGAAGGCTCGCACAGGTTTCCGTTACTCCTTGCATATCCTTTTGGACCAGAGGTATCGTTTGACTCTCCGTCTAGAAAACCACCGAGTTACTTGCCGACCCCGCGGTTGTTGCGCGAGATGCAGTCGTTTGAGTCGGTGATGACGGCTCGCCAAATGGACGGGCGGACGATGACAACAGACGATGAGCCTAAGTCCCCCGAGACACCTGAAGAGAAGCGGCCACCATCAGCAATACGAATACGGCCATCGTTGCCCTCTCTTGACATATCGTCCGAGTTTACGCCATCCTTTGGAACACGATACTCTACCGATGTCTTCGACGTTTTGCAGACCTACCGTGGTTTACCACTCCTCGATAAGCTTCTGCCAGAGTCAGAAGAAGGTCCCGTAATCAAGATGTCCCTATCTTCTGACGACACGGCTGCACCACGCGACGACCCACGGTTTGTAATCTGGGGCGAGGTGCAGGTCGAAAACGACGGGGACGACGTGTCCGTTTCTCAAGGGAGCTATACGGATATATCTGTTTCCGCTCGGTCATCCACGATTTCACGAAAGCGTAGCATTATAAAGGGCAAAGCACCCGAAATACGCAAGCCGCGTCCCGGGTCAACGACAAAAATCCTCGTTGCGGCGACCATTGAGAGATGGATTGCCCAATTGACTAGCGACCTGAACTATGACGAATTATTGGACTTCTTCATGACTTATCGGACATACATTAACGCTGTCGACCTTTGCCATCTCTTGATTTGTCGTTTCCATTGGGCTCTAGCGCAACCAAGTTCGCCGACAGACGAGCGAGTTCGGCGAATAGTTCGCGTCAGAACCTTTGTGGCTATACGATATTGGTTACTGACTTTCTTCGTTGTTGATTTTACCCCTAACCGAGAATTGAGGCTCTTGGTTGCTAACTGGCTTAACACCCTCGTTCGTGATCCGACCTTGCAGCAGCATTCCGACGGCCTGGTGCGTTAACTTGTTTGCTGTGTCGGTTTCCCTCTAGATTCATAAACACATCCTTTAGAGTATTGTACGCAAATTGCGCAGAGTAGCGAAAGACTGCAAGAAAGCAAATACCCGCACAAATCACGCTCCTTCGTCACAGCCTCGCCCTCCAAAGCCTGAAGCTACCAAGCCAGAGCACGTTCTGGGAGAGAAGTTCGCCGAGGCCACACGACAGCTACGCCCAGAAGACGAGGACTCGGATGTCGACTTAGACTTCCTCGACGATGCTATTCCTGATGTCGCTGATACGGCTGACGCTCCGGGCATCCAGAACTCCGATTCGTCTGACGGTGTAAGCTCTTCCCGCCCAACATCCATTCCTTTATCTTCGCTCCATATCCTTCAACAAACCAAACGAGCTCCTGGCCCTGGACCCGAGCCGGACGGCCCCTTCGTCCAAACACCTGCGACTCTTCCCATACACCACAGCGCGCTTTCCCGCGTCATCGTCAAAACCATAGGCCGACTTGGCCGATGGAAGCGTGTGCTCAATTCAAGAGCAACGGTGCGCGCTCCATTGGGAGTATGTGGGGATGTGTCTGCCTTTGACCTGGAATTAACGGCGTCTCGAGACTTACTCACGGTCAATGGAGGTGTTGAGCAATATCTCAAGATGATCGAGCCTGGTCCTAGACAGCCTCCTGTGATAACCAGCCCAGAGAACACCCCGGTCGCTGATAGCCAAGAGAACACGCCCGTCGTCGAAAGTCAGCCAGAGGCTGCTCCTGATCCTGGTGCACCATCTTCCCCTCCCTCATACGAAGCATCGGTGTCAATCTCTTCGCCAGTCGACCAAGATGAACCCGAGGAAGAACCCAAAAGTCCCCCGGGACTCGATGTCGAAACCGAGGAATCGGGCGCGACGCAGGTCCCAGTGGCTCCTGTGGAACGAAGCCCATCTCCTCAGCCCTCAACGTCAGAACTCGATTCTGCGCCTTCCGAAAGAGCACTGTCGTTTCGGACGTCATCCACGGACTCTTTTGGGAGCCCTTTGGCGCCAGGCGCGTCCACATTCACCTCCGGTCCAACGCCGTGGGGCTTTGACGTCGTCTCCATCGATGATCTTGATCTGTCGGACACGTCTGACGATGAGCATGCCGGTGATGCATCCGCTCATCCCGGAATCCGCCAACCTGCGAGGCGACTGCCCCTCAGACGCGATTTTGAGTTTGTTCGTCGTGACACCGTCTCATCGATCAGCGTTATGACCAGAGACTC
The DNA here is from genome assembly GCF_014466165.1 of Pleurotus ostreatus. Lineage (NCBI taxonomy): Eukaryota > Fungi > Basidiomycota > Agaricomycetes > Agaricales > Pleurotaceae > Pleurotus > Pleurotus ostreatus. Next base: position 965,499 of record NW_023503164.1, on the reverse strand, counting down.
TGTGGCGTCCATTTCATCAGACACGTCAGGGCGCGGAGACCACGTACTGGGTGGTGGCATACAACAGTGGCAACTACACGCATTGATTGATTCACTCAGCGTCGATGAAGGTGGCGATGTTGATGATGCGTTGCAACGACTAGAGGGCCAAATCAATCCCAAGAAGCGGAAGGAGAAAGCGATGAAAGTTGATGGTTGGATAAGAGCAATTCAGGAACGAATGGCTGCTGGGGATTACGAAGACGAGCCACCTCGGTTCCTCTCTGATGAGGAGGACGATGATGAGGAGACTTCTTCGCTGCGTGCTGGTGACATTAGGTTGCAGGGATATGGCGACAGACTCTCTATCCCACCCTCGTCACCTGAAGGACTAGAATCCACACGCTCGATTTCACCCATGGACATGGCGACAACTCCGATGGCCAAGCAACATACAATCCCTCCCAGACCGGTAACTATGGCATCCATGGACTACTCGTTAGAGTCACATTCACATTCACACTCACATTCATCCACACTCGATGACGTTGTCCCGTTGGAGATTCAACAAAGCCGTCTCAGTCTGTCGAGTTCCCCGCAGTATTCTAACCAATACGTGAACCCTAATGCTCCTCGCATCCATCAGTCATTCGTGCTCCTCCAACGCGCCGAGGCACTTGCGGAGCACTTCGCGATGATCGACCGCGAGCTTTTCCTCGGTCTCCGCTTTGAGGAACTGGTGCTTGATGACTGGAAGTCTTCTGAAGGGGTTAATATTCTAGATTGGGCTCAATATTTGAAGGATAGAGCACGATGGAAAGCCGAGGGTCGCAACGCCGAGAAGACCACCGCGCTTGCTGCAATCCGCGGGCGGTTCAATCTTGTTGCGAATTTCGTTATTTCGGAGATTATCCTGACACGCCCTGAAGCTCGCCCGCTCCTCTTCAGTAAATTCATTCGGATTGCAATTGTACGTGAAATGCTCTATATTTGGCGACCTTGACTCATCTTGACCGTCAGAAATCCTACGAGTTGAGCAGCTTCCACACGCTCGTCGCCATCATGGCCGGGCTGGAGAACCCATGGACGCAGATGGCGATGAAGCGCTCCTGGAGCCGAGTGGGGATGTACGAGCTGCGCATCTACGAAGATCTCAAGGTTTGGACGACCCCTGACGACGACTTCAAATACATGCGCAACACGATCGAGTCCATTGCCGACAACAAACCTGCGGATACGAGCACACACGCAGCGTCTGTCACTAGCGGCGGAGGGACCAACCGGAGCAAGGCAGGCTCTGAGAGCAAGCCCGTTCCTACAGCGTGTGTTCCATTTATCGGTATGCCATCGTTTCCGTTCCTTGTGATGGTTGCTCACGATATATTTTCAGGCGTATATCTTGCTCAACTGCGACGGTATAGCAAGCTCCCCGATTTGATTGATCCCACAGCTCCCAATGAGGCTGTTGGGATCGATCTTGTGACCGGCAACTTCGAGACACCCGCACACCCCGAGGTCTTCTCTTCCCTAGCCCCCCTTCCGCCGTCGATGCATCTAGAGCCCCTCATCAATGTCCACAAGCAACGCAAAATCGCGAAAGTGATCAAGTCGCTTGTCGCAGGACAGCATCTGGCGAGTCGTGTGCAGTTCCAGGTCGACAAAAAGCTGCTCCAGCGTTGTCTCAAGCTCATAGCTTTAGATGAAAACACGCTGCAGCGAGCCTATGCCATGTACGATTCATGAAAGTAACGGCTGGTATTGTTGTATCATACTCTTTTCTTCTCGGATGGGCATTGTTTTCGTGTACGTATTTAAACAGATAGAGGCTTTGTTTTGGAAATTAAAGTTACTAAAGTTACAAGCATTCACGAAGGGGATTAACTAGGACCCTTATATAGTACACATTTCGGCCGCTCGGCCTGGGCGTTTCGTACACTTCGAAGTTTGGGGTCAAAAATGGACGAAAACCATGATCCACAGTACAAATTTGAGACGACTCCTCTTGCAAGTTGGGCAGACGTGTTCTTCATATGGCAATGTATCTCACTGATTAGCTTACAGTCTCTACACACACTGAACGGGCTTCAAAGCTGGAAGTACAGCGTATAAAACTTGTATAAAACCCAGAAAGCGGTCCTGGGGGTCCTGCAATCAAGGCCCCATTGAGGTGCTCGAACCTCGTTTATAATAACCCTGCAGAAGTTATTATAATCTAGCCGATGCCAAGTATTGCTCATCGGCATATTGCCCGCATTCCCTACACTTCCTCAGGTCACGCCTTTCCATCCACTTCTTGATCACCGGCTTGAGCTGACTTCCGAGGTCGGTGACACGGAAGGCCTCTTCGTGGATTATTGTGGGTTCGCGATGGATCGGCGAATGACAGTACCACCGTAGGCGATCTGTCCAGGCATTCTTCATCCACAAAGATAGAGAATTTCGGAACTCGGAATACCTACCTAGGGCGCCTGTGGGTCTAACTCGCTCAACCACGATCCCAACCGTATTAGCGAAGCGCACAGGGTTGTGTGGAGTGTTAGCTGCATTCGGCGGGAGCGTCAAGACTCAGATCCATCAGTCGATGCAAACTTTTGCCGGTCATTACCTGGAAGTAAGAACATCTCGCCTTCTTCTATTCTGAGGTCTCGAAATTCCTTCTCCTCTACGATTCGTAACAGCATCGGGCCCCTGTATTGATAGAACCATTCCTACTGCCTCGTATTTAGAGCGGACCCTACAGATGCACAAGTCCCCCGCTGCTAGTACTGACCTCGGTTTCGTTGATGTGATAATCGCTACGCTGATTAGGGCCTCCCACCGCCATAACTACGAAATCCCCGCCCCGGTGGAGACAGAAATTATTCACCGGTGGCTGCAATAGATGCTCATTATCCTTGAGCCAAAGTGGTAGATTTAAGGGCGGCATCATTCAATGAGACCTGCAGATGGACGATGATGGCGGTATCGGATGAACCTTGGGGTATCGAATCATTCAATTGAGTCGGGTACCGGTATATTGCTACACGGCTTATCGGAAGACTGAGTCAGCTTCTGACTATGCTCGAGGCCCATGGCGACCCGGGCACCATGAAAGATGGGGAACCCCTCTCGCGACTGTGAGGTTCTAAGTAATCAATGTGGATCCGCAGGGCCCGACGCGAAAAACACTAAACTTCTAGTAGGTTGAACAAAGTAGGAACGGGAGATCGCCCATTGCTTGTTCTTGTTTGTACGAGCATCTGGGGCCGCAATAAGTTCTTGCCGCCAACTACGCTTGTTTTGTTATACTGCAATGGGGAAGCTGAACATCGCACACCACAAATCATACCATCCGTATCGTCGTGATAACATCGAACGTGTTCGCAAAGATGAAGAAGAAGCTGCCCGGAAGGAGGCGCAGGAGGAGGGTAGAATGATGCTCGCGGTATGCCCAGTTCCTTCTTTGCATAACGCACGATGATCATAAATGGCAGGATTCTGAAGCCCGCATAGACTTACTGCGGGAGCGCGCCGGAACCCAGCGAGACTCTTCCGGCCGCAGGTCTCGAAAGAGGGACGACTTCGATGAGGAGAAGGTAGCGACCACCTCGGCGCCGCAGCCAGCGTTGACGAACCCCAACGGGCACATCAACCTCTTCGAAGACCTGGAGCAAAGCCAGATGTCTGCAGCGATACGATCGTCGTCTAAGAAGAAATCCGACCCCGTAGAAACTGACAAAGGTGTCCCCCTAGCGCCATCCGCCAAAGACTTGAATCCATGGTACTCTTCCAGAAACGACGATAGCAAGCCAGTAGATGAAGCGGAGGAGGGGAGGAGGTACGTGAACTCACTCTTAGATACGCAATTTCGTCGAATTGCGCTCTATATAGGAAGCGCGATAAAGCGCGCCAAGCAATGCATGACCCTCTTACTTCCATTTCCCGACAACTTGCATCGCACCACGCATCGTCAGCACACGCAACTTCATCACGATCATCACATCGCTCGCGGCCAACACCATCAGACGCATCACGCCCACCGGAAGTCAACGCTAGGCTAGCAAGGGAATCATCGGAACGCGAGAGGGCACTGGAACTGATAAGGCGAAAGAAACGCGAGATGATGGGCAGTGAAACGCCAAGCACTGTGCACGGCGGTGGCTATACGGACGTGTTCAACAGGAAAGAGGTAGAGGATGCTCATCGAGTTCGGGATCGAGGTTGGGGAGATGGAAGACATGCAAAAGACCGACGTTGGTAGTAGCAGTAAAGTTCGATTTTCCCTGCTTCACATCGAGCCGATAATACTAAACAAGACCTACGTCGCTCCAGTAGGCTGCAATCCGTTCCTCCCTAAACCCATGACAACGATTTGGACCATCTCTTTTAAGTTCAATGATACGAGTCACAATAATGCCATTTACAATATACAGTAAGTGAGGATGATTCCTTTGTCGGAGGTTGGAGAAACAAGACCCAAATTTCCAAGTCTTTGAGAATCCTCGGCCCGCCATGCTTGATACAACATTTTGACAAGTTCAGAGCGGGACCGCTCAGGTATCATTTGCATTCTGAAGCCGTAAAGGAGGGATGGGGAAATCAAGGAGCCCGGATATCCTGAAACTTCATTGAATATCTTGCGAAGTATCGTTCCTGCGATCTCGTCCCTCGGAGCTTCATCGAGGAGGTGCTCCCAAATGCGAAGGGCTACGAGTGTCTTGCTGTTGATCTCAGCATGGTAACATGCCAAGGGGTCGTCGTCGTCGTATGGGGGCGCATTCAGGGCCACAAGCGCTTCATCGACGTCCATGGAGGAGTCGAATGTACGGAGCGACTCTGAGCCATTGCATGGGCAGCCCTTTTGAGTAATTGATCACGTGGCACAAAAGCACGTGGCTCATCTGCCCCTGCCCAATCTTGAGCTCAGTCTTCAAGTTGTTGAACTCCATCTTGTCTTTCGTTACGGCTGAGACTTCGCCAAGCTCACGTACGCCACGCAGCTTCAGAAAGACCTCCAATTGCACCTTCGTAGTCACCGATTATCGCTGTAATTAGACTTTGGTGAGCCGCACTCACCCTCATTCGGATTGTCCTGACGCGCTATTGCGCTTCTCTGCGATTCTAGTAATGACAAAGTCCGGTGCGAAAGGAAAGCAGCCCGCTGGACGCGCTGACGAATCAAAGCCACAAAGCAAGGGGAGGAAAGGCAAAAGAAACAGGGCCAGCTCGGCAACAAATGCTCCCCCAAGCGCTGAGCCATTGCCCCCGTCTCTACCCCCGCCCCCGCCGCCTCCACCACCGTTTCCATTCGCTGACGTCGTAATCAAGGCCCGTGACGAACTTCTCAGCAAGGCCAAGGAGTTGTACGCTAAGATGGATCCTCTGAAACCACGGCCAATTCACCTTCGAGAGACCATTGGGTTTGGTCCTGAGGGGCTGAGTCTCGAAGACAGCGAGTATTGGGCCTCCGTTCCGCCCCACATACGCAACTCCGTACTCCGCTGGTACACATCGCCTCCAGGGCCGACTCAAGACGGTTTGGTGATGAAGTCGAATGAGATGTATGCTTTCGCGCAGAGGCTAGGAGCGGAAGTGGAATTTAGCGATGAAGACCATGATGTCCCCCAATATTCTGGCTTGCCGTTCGACCCCTCAATGTTGGACGAATTGGCGTCCCATCGGTACGATCAGTACATAAAAGACGCGGCGGCAACGCTCGTCCCGCTCCCAGATATCGAGTTCCCCGTCTGTTTTGGGGCCCAGGAGGGTGATGAGGATGATGTATACTCTGAAGATGTTTCGGACGAATTTGAGATACAGGGTGACATGAAAGCAGTAGCACCGGAGGTACTGACGAATGCGGTAGTGCCGCCGTTGCCGGAGCGGAGTCCGGAGTTACAACCCACGCCACCGTCCGCCGATCGTCGGCGTGACAAATCTTCACTTCCGCCCTCACTTTCTAGCACGACTACAACGATTGGCAGTATGCCTGTGGCCAAATCCCAACAGCCTCCTGCTCCAAGTTCCGTTTCGATGGGAAAAAAGCCAATGCTGTATCCCCCAACGTCCCAGACAACGACGGCGACGACACAGCAGCAGCAGCCCCAGGGCAAGAGCGCCAGGGCGGCGTCGAAGCAGCCTTTACCTGCACACGCATACCCTCACAACCATCCACACCATCATCCATCTCCCCCGTCCTCGAATGCATCGCAGCCCCAGAAACCTCGGCCACCTAATGCCAGTAATACCTCATCAAAGAACAGCAAGATCTGGAGCACGAGCAACTCAGAGGAACGAGAACGAATCAAAGAATTCTGGCTCGGGCTAGGCGAGGAGGAGCGCCGGAGTCTCGTCAAGATTGAGAAGGACACGGTGCTGCGCAAGATGAAGGAACAACAAAAGCACAGCTGCAATTGTGCAGTCTGTGGTCGGAAGCGGTTTGTGTTTTATTTAATTGTATCTTATCCGATTTTTACCTAACGCTCATGGATGTTTTATTCCGGTCTGTCATCTTCGATCTCTTCAACGCGTTTGGTGTACTAGCACTGCGATAGAAGAAGAGCTTGAGGTACTGTACGACGCTTATTACGAGGAGCTAGAACAATACGCGAATTACCAGCAGCGATACGTCTCATCTGGTGGTACGATCCCCCCTCCACCCGGGCCTGGGCCGTTTCCTGGGAGCGTCGAGTTGGACAAGAACGGTGCGGTCATTGGTCCTAACAGTAAGTCACCGCATCCGCCATCACGGACCGCCGGTAAACAGACCAATGGGATAAACGGCCGGAAGCCATCGCACCCACCCCTCAAGCAGCAGCCTGAAAGCGAATTTGATCCCGATGACGACGAGGGCGACGAGGATTATGGAGAGGATGAGGATTATGATGAGGAGGAAGAAGGAGAGGAGGAAGAGGAAGACGACGACGACGAAGAGCAACCTGAAGAGGAAGAAGAGAAACCTACGCGCGGAGGTAGGCATGGAAGGGGTACTCAACCAGCCCGCCGGCGTTCGGTGGCGCCACCCAAGGCCAATGGACACGATGGGCTATTTGGAAGCCTCACTGTCACTGGCACGTCCATCTACTTTGTTTTCCTGCTCTTTGTCACATCTCACGCGATTGCACTGTAGGCCCAGGGAACATATTAACTGTTGCTGATGATCTGCTGAAGAATGACGGTCAGAAGTTCCTGGAAATGATGGAGCAACTGGCTGAGAGACGGATGCAGAGGGAAGAGGAAGCGGCGGCGGATGTTGAGGAGGATAGCGAAGAGGAGGAGGACGATGAGGATGATGAAGACGATGAAGATGACGAGGACGAAGACGAGGACGAGGATGACGAAGAAGAGGTAAGAAGCTTCCGATATTTGTGCATTTTTTATCAACATCTCGTTTCTACAGGTTTTAACGGAAGAGCAGAAAATGGAGGAAGGGAAGAAGATGTTCTCCATATTCGCAGCGAGGATGTTCGAACAACGTGTTCTTCAAGCATATAGGGAGAAAGTTGCGCAAGAACGTCAGCTCCAACTGCTGCGTGAGCTCGAGGACGAGGACAAGATGTCGAAGGAGAAGGAAGCGAAGAAGCAAAGCCAGAACCAGAAGAAGAAGGACAAGAAGAAGTAAGTGCCTATTGTTTTATTGTCATGACATATCTCCAACTCTTCCAGGCAGCAGAAGATGGCGAAGGAGGAAGAGAAAGCTCAGCGGGCGGCGGAGAAGGCCGCTGAAGAAGCTGCGCTGAAAGCCAAGCAAACCGCTATTGAGGACGAACAGCGAAAGCGCCGGGAGGAGGAACGCGCCCGCCGCGAGGCTGAGCGCAAGGCCCGTGAGGAGGAGAAGCAGCGCAAGGATGAGGAGCGTCGGAAGCGTCTCGCCGAGGAAAAAGAACGGGAGGCTGAGAGAGAGAAGAAGCGCAAGGAGAAGGAGGAGAAGGCCAAAGCTGAGAGGCGAGAGAGGGAAGAGAAGGAACGCAAAGCTCGTGAAGAACGTGAAGCAAAGACTGCCCGGGAGAAAGCTGCCGCTGCCGCTAAACGCGAGCAAATGGAAAAGGAGAAGAAAGAGAAAGAGGAGAAGGAAAGAAAGGAGCGGGAGGAGAAGGCGGAGAAGGAAGCCAAGGAACGGTTGATTCAGCAACAGCAACAGCGTACTGTGTCATCGTCCAGCAAGCTGCCACGCGCTCCTCCTTCGCCCCGCGATGCTTCTGCCTCTAGCTCTTCCAGTAGCCAGCGCATCCCGAGTATCAATGGGACCAATGGCAAGAAGATCTTGACAAAGCCCCCTCCAGTGTCTGCACCTGCTGCAGGACCAAGTCAAGCCCAACCATTGCACCCTCAGCGTTCCCAGCAACAAAGTCGGCCACCTGTACATTCTTCCTTACCTCCTACTCCAATCACTCCCCAGACTTCGCAGCACCTCCCACCTCAGCCCCCCATGTTCAATTCTGGTCCACCGGGCATAATCCCCCCAGGTAGTGCAATGTCGCCGCGCATTCCCTTCGTTCCACCTCCATTTGGCTTTCCAGCGGGGCCGTCGATGCAGCCCAGCCCCACCTCTCCTCTTGCACCCTCCGCCATGCCTAGAACATTTGGTATGGGAGGACCAGCCCCGCCTTTCGATCCTCCTTTCCCTCGAGTTACACCCATCGTTACTCCAGCGCCCATCGCACCTCCTCCTAAGACCCCTTTACCACCGTCGTCGCTTGCGCCAGGTGCTAACAGGCGAGCTTCTGTCCCTGACCCAGGACCAATCACTCGTCCGCTCGCGCCGATCGCAAGACCGGGTGAGTCGTCCGGCTCAGGTTCTCCAGTGCGACGGTCCCCAAGTCCAAAAGGCGTACTCGGATCTTCTGCTCTGGCAGCAGACGACGACGAAGTAGTGTCTGCACCGTCCCGTCGGACGGGGTCAGTAGGAACCGTTGGTCAAGGGTGGGGTCCATCGAGTCCTCGTGGAGCTATAGGTGAGAACTCGGTACGTCCACCTTGGGGCGCGCCCGGTCCTCCGGGTCCTTTGGCTCCTGGGCCTCCAGGTTTTGGCTCTCCACGACCAATAGGGGCGCTCTGGGGCTCTCCTGCCAATCCAGAATGGCATCCGTCCAACGGTCAATTCTATCCTAACTCTTTCCTCACCAATGCAACTTCGTCCCAACCGCATTCGAATAGCTGATAGCACGGGACTCTTCAACTTCAGACTGTGAATGTAGTTGCAATTGCTACACATTCTTTCTGTTGCTGCATCTCACACCGCCATTGCTTAGTTCCATCATTCATCCCATCCGTAGTCCACAATTATTTGTTATCGTCTGACAAGCATTTCATCGTGACTTGACGCAATACATTAAGCAAAGAAGATTCCACATATTGCAGAGGGTATACAATTAAGGCTATAGTAGTTTGCTGGAAGCTGCAGGTGCGATTCTACTACGGATTAATTTGATGATATACAGAGGAAGCGCGCTGATTGCCACGATGACGGCCACCTTCCAGGCAAAGCCGACGGTTACGACGAACGATAAATCTAGAAGACGTCAGCCTGTCGCTTCGTGCAATACTAAACATGGACATACCAAAATATTCCGGTAGAAATGCAATGCTAATGATGTAGAAAATCAACGTGACGACTTCGGAGACGACCATATAAAGATGCCTAGTTGAGTGGTTTGAGAAATGAAACCGATAGAATGAAAATATACGTACCATGTTGTTATCTCGAGTGCAACCATGATCAACTCATTCAGAATTAGGGCGGTGAAGGATATGGAGACAATATGCAGGAACTCGTTCTCAAACAGAACAAGCGACACAATCATGATGGTGGCGCCTGAAACGAAGTGAGAAAAAGGCATTGAATGGGGTATTCAGGTATACCTTGATATAAACTAACCATCAACCACTGGAAGAATGTCTTGTAGGAAAGTGCTCGTCCCTAATGCAGAATGAGAAAGGACATTGACCGTCGAGAATCCCGATTCACCTTGGTCAGTTCCTTATATAACTCGGGATACAATAGGGCCAAATCTTCGTTCACGTCACGATCAAGCACCAGGGAGAAGACGGGCGCCATCGTGTAGACAGTGGCATAGCCCATCATCAACCATCCTTGGTAAAGAGCGATTGGGGCGAAATAGAAGATGCAAGAGAATACGGCCTGCATTATAGATATGATAAGACCACGATGGATGACGAATTGGGCCAATTTCGCAGAGCGACGATATGAATTCCGGCCGTGCCATAGGAGGAGTTTAGTGAGGAAGCTGAATTGAGTGACCGAGAAATCTGCGGCTAACGACGCCTGCTTTCCTTCTTTACCAACTATCCCAACACCTAGAAACTTCACTGAGAGGGTTGAAACGGGCGCCTTTATGCATACTCACCAACGTCAGCTGCTTGGATCATACTCACGTCATTGCCACCGTCCCCGATACAACACACACGCTTTTTCGTGTGCTTGCGAATCAGGCGGGCAACGTCGGCTTTCTGGGTAGGCGAGCAACGACAAGCAACAACAGCTGACAGCTTCGTGGCTATTTCGATGAATTCATTTTTGAAGAGGTTGAGGCATAGCTTTTAGGACCCACATTGAGTTAACGTATGGGAGACGATGCTGGGAACACACCTGTAGCGACTCGCCATCAATGACCAGGCAGCAATCCAATTTGTTCTGCAGGAACTCCAACTGATCGCGGATTTCGTCGGATGTCTTGACTATCAAATTATAATTCAGCATATATGAATCCGAACTTCCAACTAGCTCACGTTTCGCGACTTCATGGATATACTGGTTGCGAGCTACCAATTTCGTTGAGATAGCAATGCAACGCGCCGTCTCAATCTTGTCGCCTGTCAGCATCCAGATTCTGACACCTGCATTCCGCAAGAGCTCGAGAGTGCTCTTCACGTCGTCTTGAAGCTTGTCCTCGACCCCCGTCAATCCTAGTAGCTCAAGTTCCTTCTCCAAATATTCCGCAACAACGGCCTGCATCGCCTCATTTCTCCCATCGAGTCTTACGCTAGCCCGGTGATGCCTGTCCTTGAACTCGGCGTACATCTGTGGGCTGAGCCGCTTGCGCGCCATAACAAGGGTTCGCAATCCTTCTCGGGCCATATTCCCTGTCTCCTCTTCCAGCCAGTCGTTTCGTTGCACGATTTTGGCCATAATGACATCGGCGCCTTTTTGAAGGAAGGTGATCTCACCAGAATGAGTATCGCGGACGACAATCCCCATGCGTTTGGATTCCGAGGTGAAGGGGAAGATGTCGAGAACGTCGAACTCGAGGCGTGCGCCTGTTGGTGTTTGCAGCTCCATATGAGTTCGATCGCGAGATACCAGGGTCAGACCAATAGTTTCCGTCCATTTCACGATCGCGACTTCGTCTGGAGAAGATGCTTGATATGTGACTGATCCGTCGTCGTTTGTCACAGGAGTAACCTATAAATGAAACGTTAGCACCGTGTTGCCGGAGTGGAGACCAGATAGATACATTGTGGCACAAAGCTAGGCTTAGCACGACATCACGAACTCGAGAAGACATATCTCGGCGGCCTCTAGTAGCGAGTTGTATCCCAGTGGAGAGTGATCCTTGCCTGCGGTGAACTATCGACAATGCTATCAGCACTCATCCCGCCGGAGGGTGAGAAAAGGTAAACCTTCTTCCCCAGATGCACCAAAGGCAACGGCTAACTGATGAGCAACCTCATCCATCGAATCGAATCCGTAAGACATAGTCCCCATATGTAATTTCTTCATCTCCATCTCTTGAACACCGATTATTCCAAGGGGGACTGCCATTGCAGAAATGGAGACAACATACCGTTCTGAGTTAATGTGCCCGTCTTGTCGCTGAGGAGATATTCGATGCGTCCAAGTTCCTCCGGCAATGTACTGGTTCGAACAATGGTATTCGGTATTTCTTTGTCGTTCATTATCTGCGAGGCATACACCGACTTCCCCATGTCTAGATTGACACGAAGACTGTTCCAAGGTCAGCGACAGTAGATATCACGCACTGCACTGAACCCTCACCTGATCGGGATGATCGACGAGAATAGGATCAAGAACCTGAAGACATATATATACCACAGGCCCCGAAACCCATTCAAAGCCACAAGTACCACCGACAACACAAACGTTACCGCGCAAAGAATCTAAACTCACATTCGTTAGTAAAGGCTGCCTGCCAACTACATTAGCGTTTACCTTCGCGAGTTTATTAATCTCTATATCTAATAGCCCTGTTTTGGTCTCTGGGTGGCTAGTGTTCATCACTGCCCGAGTTTCTGAGCCTGTATAAACTACAAACCCTACTGCAGATCCGGCAGCAAGGACCGTGTTCGACCACAAGACATTTTCGGCCGTTAGGGGTTCGACGGTAGGTACGGGCACCATAGGAACGTCGTCTGGACTGCCAAGAGTAACTGGATGCGAGTTGATAGTAAAAGTCCCGATAAATGAGTGGATATCCTTTATTGGGGCATCAGCTAGAACCTAATGAGTAACTGTCGGGCGTCGGACGCAACTAACTGGGTGACATACCGTATATTTCTGCATCCAGAGTCAACAAACGCTTGTCATCACCAAGCTTCTGGCAAGATGGCACCGCAACGCGCAGCTTCCAATCCGTTTCGCCGTCGAGCTGGTCTGTTCGTATGAAACACGTCCCTGACGAGTCTGATGTGCGAAGTAGAACGACATCGGCAGGGACTCGCTGGTTCTTTTCTAGCACAATGAGGTCACCGACGCGGATCGACGACGAGGGGATGGCACGGGTGATGGCGCTATCTAATAGTGACGATGTGTCATGCGAACGGGAGGGGATGTCGTGACTTTCGAGGATGAGGTATTTTTGTGAGTTGGCCTCTCTATCGCGAAGGTTGCGTTTGTAGTCGTCGTATGCCTCCTTTCCCAGCGTCACAAAAAGGACGAATGCCAGAGGGGCAATGTATGTAAATATGAAGCCTATACGTGGAAATGAGGGCGGTCAATGGCATCCCATGCGGACAGAACTCACCAATCTTCAGCGCGGGTACGAACTGAGACAATGCAACAAGCAGGAAATATAAGTTAAAGAAGAACTTGAACTGCTCATAAAGCACGATGGGAAGGAAGGTGAAAGCGTTGTATTTCTGATTCCGCACAATATTTGGAGGAAATCGCGATTGCAGTTTATCTGGGAACATAATTGACAATAGCTGTGATTCACGTCTGGTTGCAACTGACCTGGCGGTCGAAATGGGATAGTTCGTGATTTATCCTTCTCGTTTCGACTCTTCAGGGATGCAGTGGGAGACTTGTACGATAATTATCAGAGCTAACAGTCGGTAGAGGAGAGTCAATGCCCACCTTCTGCAGTGTCGTTGATGGAGGTGCATTCGAGCTCTCCACCTCGTCGTACTGGCCCCCAAGCAGCGTGTCCTCCTCCTCGGGGTCATCCACGTATCTGTCTTTCTGCCTGGCCTTGCCCTTCCCTGCGCGTCGTGTCGACGCCACGGCTGCAGCTCGAGCTCCAACCCGCATGCTATCTCCGAGGTCGTCTTGTTCGGCGAGTTTCGTGTACCCAGCTCGGTTCTTGCGAATCGAGTTCAAGGGGATATCGTTCATAGGGAAAGCGCGTTGCGCCTACGCCAGAAAGCCCCCGCGACAGTGTGGTTGCGTGCGCCAAGCTGCAAGCGTACATACTACGCGAGTCCAAATGGATTCCCACGGTCAATTATTTCGATATTCTCAGTTCTCCACGTCAATGCCGATATACTAGGCTACGGTGCGCTGGTTAAATAAATAATGTATTCAGAAGGCTGACTGGAAGAGCACACGGGGAAGTCGGTGTATGCCTCGCCGATAATTGACAAAAAAGTGGTGCCGAACACCGTTGTTCGGACCAGCACCTTACGGCGGAGGAACTTGGACGCATCGAATATCTGCTGAATGCCAAGACTAGCACACTGACTCGGATTGCCTTTTGACTGGGACGGTTCCGATTGAACTAATCGTCGTTGTAAGAGACGGAGATGAAGAAGTAGTACACATGGGGGCCGTGTCCTACGGGTTTCTGAGTGAAAACGACTGCGCATCATACATCGAGTATGGTGACATACGAAGATTCCCTGATCGTCTCCTTGTATTACAGCCCATTCTACGAAGTCCCCCATTCCCCTCAGCCCCCCCGTACAAAGCACCGCATACACTAGTACCCTCAGGAGACTGGAGAGGAGTCTAATATTCACCTCGTGTTTCCCCATTCTCCTTTTCGTGGAGCTCTTCTCCTGAACTGTGTACACGATGCTGGAATTATTTTGATTTATTTCCCATGGATTACGATGTATTGGTGTAAACATTAAGTACTATTCCGCATGCAGTGTAGACGAATTATCTTCAGCGCTGCCAAAAGGACACGCCTCTCGAATCACATAAACATCAAAGTTAACCTATTTTGAAATCTGACGGTCAGAACGCGAAAGCGCACGCAGAAATAGGCCGCATTCCTAGAGGGAGAGTCCTAAAAGTTTGGTGAGGAGACCGGCACCCCCGGTAAGGAACTCTTTCACGCGAGCATTCTTGTCGGCGGCAGCGGTGGCGGCAGGTGCGGCAGCACTTGCAGCAGCGGGCGCGGCCGCTTGGACAGCCGGTGCAACGGCAGATACGATGGCGTTAACAATGGGAGCGGCTATACCTCCGATGGCGGGTGCAGCAGCAGCATCGGCAACGGCAGGCGCGGCGGGTGCATCAGCAGCGACTGGTGCAGGAGTTGCGTCTGCTACAGCGGGAGCGGTGACTGTAACGGTTACAGCAGCCTATAGAGATAGATTGTAAACATTGCGAATCGTGCAGAGATCAAATACATACCGGAGCGACATTTGCGTTCTCTGCTACGTTGCTGTTGGCGTTGTTGTTAGTGTTGGCATCGGCATTTGGGACGGGTGTCGCGGCTGTGAGCGGGTCGGGGTTTACCAGAGCCGTCGCGGGGTCAAAGTTCGCGAGCAGAGAAGTGGATTGGACTTGGCGAGCAGCCTGTAGGAACCAAGCATGGGGAATGTGCGGATTAAGCAGTGACCATCTACTTACCAGTGCGGGACGAGCGAGCGCATTCCCAGCGAAGGCCACAACCAAAGGGACGACAGCGAGCTTGGAGAACAACATTGTGAATAGAAGTGTGGTGGAATGAACGAGAGGTGGGAGCGCCGGTAAGGGGGTGTCACTAGGGCAAGTTAATGAATGTGAATGGAGTCGAAGACCGAACAAAAGTTGCAAGCTTGTAGAATAGAACAAAATGCCGATCACAGATCGGATGGGAGAAGATGAGTGTACAAAGTGCACAGTGACGATCTTTCGTCTGGGAGGGGATGCTTATATACGCTCCATGAGATACTGTTTACATGTGAAGATGAGAATGTGGCTTTGCACGAGTACTTGCCTAGGTAACGTCCGGGTTCCTTGGCCACGAATGTGAGGAAGATGTGATTTTGGCGAGTCGCCGTCCATGGATGCACCTGTGACGACCAAGATCGACCAAGTAACTGAAAGCATCGCCCCAGAGTCTAGCGACACAATGCGTCAATTTGACCGCGAGAAGCTATCCCTGTCTGACTCGGAACACATGAAAGTGTCAAGTCGAGATCGTACCCCAGCAACTGGGAGAGACATATGTCACGCCCAAACACATATAGACACGGAAATACCAACCAGCACCGCTGATTCCTGGAAGCAGCGTCAGCCTCTCGGATGATGAAACAGAGCTTCAGCAGAGTTCTGCCTGGGTAGCAGTATATTTCTCCCGCTGGTACCATTTCCACCGCGGCGTATCGTATAGAATCAAAATGCGCGCACCTCAAGAGGGCGGAGTACAAGAATAACTGGCAGATGATGTTTTACAACGGTGGTTTCACGATTGCTCGGCTTATTATGTAGTAGACAATCGATGAATCTTCTGAGGTAATAGCTAGATAGACTTCTGGTGGATTATCCAACGAAACGAACGCGATTTCCAACCTGAAAACACCCATCAGTACGTTATCGCGATACATAAGAGATGTTCTACCATCCCAGCGATATCAGCTCAGACAGAGCGCACGGTAGGACATTCAGAGTGCTTTCTTGGACACAAAATGTCAGTCCAGCCGCATCCGATCGCGAGTGCCCCTATTACTCCTCTAGCGCCCACGCGGAGTTCCACTTTTGTAGGACTCCCGCCCTCGTTTTCGCCATTCTCGTCGCGTGGGTTGTAAGGAAAACATTGATGTCCGAATGATGTCCGATAGCCTCCAGCCCATAATACCAGCCAGCCAAGACGGTGCAGCACTACGGGCCGTCACTGCTGACTCTCAGGAAGCTCCCGAACCAGCGCCCATTACCGACCAAGAGGTTGGAGAATATCGTGAACAAGACCGCTTCCTTCCAGTACGTTCTTTCCAGTTCCTTCATCAGCTGATTTCATGAATATCCCCTTCTTTTGCCCTGTTCAGCCCCGTGCGCCTCCGTGTGACTGACTTGTACCACCTTATAGATCGCCAATGTCTCCCGCATCATGAAGTCTTCCGTCCCTCCTACTGCCAAGATCGCGAAAGACGCGAAGGAATGCGTTCAAGAATGCGTTTCGGAGTTTATCAGCTTCATCACAAACGAGGCTGCGGAGAAATGCCAGTTGGAAAAACGCAAGACGATAGCAGGGGAGGATATCTTGTATGCAATGTCCACGTTGGGGTTCGATAATTATGCCGAGACGCTGAAGATTCATCTCGCTAAATTGAGGCAGGTGCGTTATCGCCCTATCATCGTTCGTCGTGTTGAGTCACTCATTGGTTGGACACGTAGGCTGGGAATGCTTCTGCGCCGGGTGGCGCTCGATTGGATCAAGCTGAAGGCAGGCTAGAGTCGTTAGATGAAGAATGAGCCTGTTTTCGGGTTTGTACTTTATCCCGTATCTTATTTCACGAGGCTTCTACGTTGGAGAGGAGAGACGAAGTAGGTTCAAGAGTAAATATGAACAAACATCACAGTTTGGGGTCGCTGAGGCTACGCTCTATCACTCATGGACTCCTCTACCATGGTCGTCGATGAAACTATCATGGCAGCGCTTGATACGCCCACATACGACGACGATAACGACCCTTTGGTACGCTACAATGCTGAAATCAACAGCAAGATACTTGTAGCCCTTTGCCTCTGGGAGGGTGTCCTCACACTCCCCTGGGAGGGTCGGAGTCGCATCGCAGGAACGGTGCTTCCTATCATATTCGATGTAGTTTCAGGATACCCGGGCTCCTTGATCTCCCCATCCCTCCTTTCCGACTTCGAAATGCAAATGATACCTGAGCGGTTCCGCCCTATACTCGTTCAAACGCTGTATGAAGCCTGGCAGGCTAGGGATTTCAAAAGACTTCGAAATTTGGGTGCGTATTCGATGCTTTGTGGGTGACTTTAGCACATCTGATATCTTCTTCAGAGTTTCTACGTGAACCGGAGGTCCCAGCAACTCCAGACAAACGCGAAACTCGTAAGCGCTGTTGACATTGATTTCCGAATAACCATCAACTATTGTCTCTGAAGTCCTACACGAATCTTTCAACTTGCCATATATCGGAAATGTCCCCGAGCATCTTCTCTCCGTCATAGACTCAATGAGGAACAATGAGCAGTCCTATGCTCCTATTCTGCCCATGATTCAATCATCCGGCATGGGGAAGACAAGGGCGCTTTACGAGATCGGCAAGAAACGGATCGTAATCCACTGCTGCTTTAGAGAGAATGACTCTAGTGTCTTTATGTGTGGGTGTACCCATCACTCACAATAAAACCATCCTCACGGTGTCTAGCTTATCCTCCTCCTGATGTCGCCTTGCGCGACTACCTATTGAAAGCACCGAGTCCACAGGACAATGAGGGTTCTTGCAAAGCGTATATTCAAGCAATATTTTACGCCCTTTTTAAATCTGTCCTAGCGGTGATCGATCTGGTCAAGAGAGATAATGACATCAGCCATAGAGATGTTATGCGTTACTTTCGGCGCTCTGGTTCTTCCAACAACTCTCCCGTTCCCCTCGGAGACACTCAGGACATCACTCAGACAGCGTACCTTGCCATCCAGAACCACTTCAAAATTTTGTTCGATACTCCTCATGAACGACGTGCCTTCTACGACCACGTCATTTTCAAAATCCTCGATATGCCTTTGCCCAACACGAATCAGCTGACTGAGACTGCTCGCGAAATGTTTGAAGCTGTCGAGCTACATAAGGATCATTTCCCCGTTATTTTGGCACTTGACGAAGTCCATGTTTTGTTCAACGACAAAAGGGGTTCGCCCCAACACTCAATCTACTCGCGTTTGAAGTCCGTCCTCGCTGATCTTGGCCAACGCATCGGCACTGTGGTGCTTTCGACAGCCACCTTCATCCCCCTCGTTGCACCATCAAAGGAGATTGCACCATCCGCTCGAGAACGGGCTGGTGACCTTTTTCTTCCGGCGCCCTACACAGAGTTGTCATTTGATGTGCACTGTCGCTCGCACCCCCTGTCCAAAAATCTCTCCTTGAATGACATCGGTACACTGAAGCAAGTCTCAATATTCGGACGTCCTCTGTAAGCTCGAAGCTTTTCCTGCGCCATTCGACTCATCATCGCATATGATCATAGTTGGCAAAGTATGGTCAATTCTCATTTCAACATGGAGCTACCTGGCGAGGCCGTGCAATTGATCGTCAACACAGTGATCAGTAAATTGACTGGACAGCAGTTCAATACATCGCTCCCGGATGGAATGAATGCGCCTGCACTTGCCGTCCTCTGCACCCGAATATTGCTTGATCTCTCCCCGGGTATTTCTACCGCGCAGAATTTCGTATTGGAACTCATCCGCTCTCATCTCCGCGTCGTCTACTCTATACAGGAGGACCGTGAAGTAATCATCTCAGGCTCGTCTTCCGAACCCCTCGTCGCAGAGGCTGCTGCAATCGTTATGAACTCAGACCGGTCGGCCAGCAAGCCCATGGCGGTCTGGCGCATCCTGGCTCAATATGTTACCCAAGGGTTGATGGGGCAGGGCGATGCTGGAGAGTTACTTGGTCGCACAATTAGTATCATGGCCATGGATCGGGCGATCTCTAGTTGTCCAACATGGGCAGAATTGAAGTATCAGACGCCCATCGAGGTCAACAAGTACTTCCACGCTCTCCTTACGCACGAACAATGGGAGGCACTGAGAATTTCTGTTCCTGCCAACTTTTCGATGCTCGGACAAGCAGACAGTGCCCGGTCGTTTGAGGACGCATTCCGAGGCGCCTACGTCCACTTTTCTCATTACTCCAGGGCGAGGGATAGCTCTCCGCTGAATATCAACTACCTATGGGCCTTGTGGATTCGCGGCGTTGCCATTCAATGTCACCCCACACAGGAGTTCACCGACCGGGTTCTTCCAATCTACTTCTCATCGCGAGGCACGATCCAGCCTGCCTCGATGTCGTGTATCCTGGAACAAGACAAGACCAGCCCAAAGCTCACCCCTTCAAGCGTTGCAACGCAGTCTGCCCAGGAGCTGAAAATCTTCAACGGCGGGACACAGCTGCCTTACATTACCGTCCTTAACTGCTATGCCGGCTCATCACTCGCGGGTCAACCGCCGAGGTATCCACAGCCCCGTGCTACGAGACACCCAAACCAAAATGAGGAGGCCCCTCGTTATGAAATCGTTTTACATTCCTTGGATGCGTATATAGGCCTGGGTGCTCATAATGAAAGCATTTCCGCGATGATCAACGGTTCCACATCGTCCCTCTTCGAACATCATCCCCGCAAAACACCAACGGCTCTCTCTCTGTTGCATGCTTTGCAGCCGTACCTAGACGACGATCCCTCGACCACCCAATGGTTCGGGCACTAAGCATTCTGTCTCAATCACCGCTACTGGACTTCTGAAGGGACAGCCGCTGAAAGAACCGTTGTATCTCGCCGAGCGGTCGTTAACCTGCCTGGCTTTGTTTCCTCTAACTTCCGACGAAGGAACTTACTGTACATTGTACATTGTATCACTGTGGCTCAGTCATTCAACTTGAACAGATACTCCGGATTCATTGGCATGTATGAGTAATGACAGATCGGAGGATGCGCGATTTAAGGGTAAGGCAGAGAGGGCGCGATAGAACAATGAACTGTACTATCAACGTCGATTTCTTCCGTGACTTCCATCCGCTCGATACATTTTCTTTCGCCTTGTCAGTTCCAGCGCCCACTCGCGTTCCGATCTCTCGCTAGCCTAGCGTTGACTTCCAGTCGGCGCGATGCGTCCGATGGTGCTGGCGGCAGGCGACCCGATGATCATGAATATGTAGCAGACGACGTTGAAGTAGTGCGTGCAGACGATGCGTGCTGCGACGGTCATGGCCGAAGGCGATTTGACCTACGTTTAGTATCCTGTTCCCACGCATCCGCTGCATTGGGTCCCATCGCCCTCGTCCTCGTACCAACCTCATACCTAAATATTTGACCCATGGACGACTCTGTCACCGGGGTGCTTGCAATTGCCTGCTTCAGGTGAGTCGTGGCTATTGTTTACTTCCATGTAGAGACTCATCTTCGGGAACATTTACAGGCTATTTCTTGCATGGGCGTGTAGAGAATTTCTGCTCCGGAGCAGCCTCTACGCAGACCTGCAGCACCTGTCTGCCCAAACCGAGGGTGTCGTAGAGAACGATGCTGAGTGGGTGGCGCTCCCGACATTCTCGCCTCGACCAACTTCAGCGGGCCGATCACCACCTACGAGCCCCAAGCCCTCTGCACCGCGATTATCCCTACATTCGCGCCTTTCTCGCATAGCCTTCTCTGCCTGCTTTGCTGAGAGCATGACCCTTGTACTGCTCTTAGTCCTGCAGACTCTCGATATACTCTCTTCTCGGTCAGTCGTCGACATGCAACGTGTCGTCCAGCACGTATTCAAACAGACTTAGAACGCGATTGCTCAACTGGATCTTGTCGCAGTTCCTCTTCATCTTCCTACTTCTGGTTTTGATTCCCCTTGTTATGACCATCGTCCTGTCATTAGGTGCGACATCTGGCAAAGGAAATACAGCAAAGAGACGTGCCATCACGATCAGATTCGTGCTCAATGTCATCCCCGTGCTACTGGTCCTCGTGGCGTTCTCGTACGTACCCCTTCCGGATGAGTCGCTATCCGCAGATATCAGGACCTCCACATTATCCCGTTTGAATGTTTTGGGCACGATCGTGCTAGGTTTACTTTCCGGTTTTGGTGCAATTAGCAATGCTTGGGCGTTTCTCCCATTCAGTTCTCGTTCCCGGTAGGCGAACAAACTCATTCGCGCGTCCTACAGTCTAACTAGCGTGTTTGTGACAGCGCCTCAATACCTTCAGAAGGCGACATCAAATCAGCGGACCTCTCGCTTACGCGCATTCGCGATGATATCAACCAACTGAGGCTACAACTTCAAGGTTCTTCTGTACCGAGCGGAGCGGAGGTCAGCTTTCATTATCGTATACCATCCCCGAATCAGTACGCTTACTTGCATCATCATGAATAGACTTCGAAAGATCGTGGCCAAGGAACGTGGTATTCTCGATTCCTCTCCAAGTTCGAAGGTGATGACCGTGAGTAGCAACAAGCTTTGAAGTCACTTCGTCACTGATTACATGCTACCGTGCAGGTCTTCAGGAGCTGAAGGGCCTGGAAGCCCTTGAACACCAAATGAGCCTTGACCTAAACGCGCTCCGGCAGCGCCGTCAAACCGCCATATTCTCGGCCACCTTGAAAGGTCGTTTGTACAACCTCAGCGGAAGACTTTTCTCCATTTACTGTATCATTAGAGTCATCAGCGTGCGTATACCTACTTAATTCAAAGACTAGATGGTGCTGACCACCTCATTAGTCCATCGTGAATATTATCTCGTCTCGCTCAACCTCCCACCAAACTTCCTACCCCGACTTAATCACCCAATTCCTAGCCTACTTGCTGACGCATATCTCATCCGAGGTCAACTTAGCAGACGTCGCGCGCATGTCAAGACAGATCAGTCTTGTGTTAGTAGGAGTCATCATACTCAGCAGCATCAGGCTTGTATTACGCGGAGTGACGAGGGTAGCTACATCATCTATCTTCATTCGTCGAGGGTTTACTGACCGTGTTGTTGGCTATTAGGCTCTACATGTGAGCAATCGTAGCCTTGGTGCGTCGTTGATGCTCCTCGTTCTAGCACAACTGATGGTAAGCCTATCCTCAGAATCAATTTCTCTCACTCTCATCCGTCCTTCCATCTAGGGCATCTACATGCTGTCCACCATCGTACAACTGCGCTCGACATTCCCTCCGCCACCCACTGACTCTAAGACCAGCGAAGAAGCCCAAAATTTGTTCTCTTTGATACCGAAATATGAAGTTTTTGGATCGTTGTTTGATTGGTCGTTCGTCGTCGCTGCTGGTGCGACCTTGGTCGTCCGATGGGGTGCAGAGAAGATGGGTGAGATGAGTTAGGCCGTTATGATATTGTTGTAGGACTAGTTGTTAGCAAACGGACAGTTGTGTGCATCTATTAGCTGTTTTGTACGTACCATTCATGATATCAGCATGCGAACCTCATAGCGATCAGGTTAGAGTTAGAGCCCGCACCCTCTCTGACCATGGATGGATAACCAAATCTAATTATTTGGGTGGATCACTGGCGCACACCACGCACCATATTTCTTGGAACAACACGGGAATATACAAAAGCCATTATTCCTTGTCCCGTTACGCGCTACGCATGGTGAACGCATTAAATTTGAGATGCGACGCGAAATGACCTGCCCTAACTTCGGTCCCCATCACGTAAAAATTCGGCCCTATTTTTTCTGCCCAAGACCTCTTGTACACCACCACCACCACCATGCTCTGCGTCTTGCTGCCAGGCATACACCATGCGCTTATCGTACCTAAGTAACAGAGCGAGATGGATGCGCCTGCCGGGTGAGTTTGCGATTTCCTCTCTCGTCGAGGCAGTTGTTGGCCAGGATGAGCTTCAAATATTTTCAGTTATCCCTGTCTTAACAATTTCATGTCGAGACCTTTGAAAATTCTGATTATTTTTCATCGCTTTTGCGAAATGGATTTAGCACTTACTGGACACTTTGTTTCACAGTCGTCAAGTACCTTTCTCGCTCGCGTGCTCGCCACTACTGAGCCGGACGGTGCTGATCGAGTACCTTCATGGTGGAGAGTTGAAAGGAAACATTGCCGGATGGATTATAATCAGCTTGATTCGACGACGCGAGTGTGCCATCGATGGCATCGATCTGATAATTTGATTGATAAGTCCCGTGCCGACCTGCCCTAAAGATCAGCAGTGCGATACCATACCTTCGTGACTCCCATCCAAAAATTTCATCCTTGCTCAATCTCTCTCATCTCCTCCACCAAAATGTCGTCTGCTGGCACCATCTGGACCATCCCCCAACAGGCAAAGGGCAAGCTCGTACGTCTGATCTATGCGAATCGAATCCGGTTGCTCATCGATTTGTTTGGTTTGTAGGTTAGAGCTGTTGCTACCTTCGCCGGGATCAACTTTGAGCTCCCAGCCTCGTACACCCACTTCGAGACCAACAAGCAGCCCGAGTTCCTCGCTAAGTTCCCTCACGGGAAAATCCCGGCCTGGGAGGGCGCCGATGGCTTTTTTTGGTCTCTGGGTGGCTAGTGTTCATCACTGCCCGAGTTTCTGAGCCTGTATAAACTACCAACCCTACTGCAGATCCGGCAGCAAGGACCGTGTTCGACCACAAGACATTTTCGGCCGTTAGGGGTTCGACGGTAGGTACGGGCACCATAGGAACGTCGTCTAGACTGCCAAGAGTAACTGGATGCGAGTTGACACAGCGTGCAAGATGGGATAATGTAGGGTAGATTATATGAGAACTACGTGAGAACTATCCCTGATAATAAATACATATTGCTACTTACATTAGGCAAAGAATAGATAATGTAACACATATATATTCTCTCAATCAATATGCGAGTATAATGGCAAACAAAGACAATCCTTATCTTGAGAATATCTGATCCCAGGATAGCATAATTACTCCGTAATGATTGAATATTGCTTGCTTATTATCTTTGTGAGTTGTGAGTAAGCAAATAATATAAGTCCTTGTTTACTCAATATTGAGCGTCTATTAGCGCTTTCATTATGGAATCAATACTCTTTGTAGTGTTTGGGATTTGATTGAATAATGCATATGCTATTCATTGGCTATTTATTGTATATTCCCTTTGTTAATTTCCGTTCATTATATTATCTTGGAGATCAAGTATTTATCAGAAATTCAATCAGCTAAGTATTGGGTAGTTTAGTCAGCATTACCCCTCCATTATCCGGCACAATAGTTGATTATTATGAGTTATCAGAGAACCCCATAATGTATGGTGTATTGATCTTATACTTTCCAGTGCAAATATGTCACAATTATATGATCGTTATTCGAACACAATATGCAAGAAATACACTATGAAAATATGTAGGTAATATGTGATAGTAATATGTGAGTAGTATGCTATAGTAATACACGAGATATATCTGAATAGTTGGACAGCAAACATGTCATTAGTATTCGGGAAATAATCCTACGGAGAGCCACTGAGTGGCGACCGGAGAGCAATGTGGCTTATACCCATATAAGGGCATAAGTCAGGACACCTTCCAAATCAAGGCATAGGCCTTTCTCCCAGTTGTGTTCAAATGCACTCATTCCTCTAAATACTTTGTACTTGAAGGCCTCTCAAATCGGACATTTCTGTAAGGGAACACTCGTGTACATGACACTGACCCACGGGTCTGAGCTGAGTCTAGGTTGAGTCTGACTCAACTCTGACTGAACTCTGAGATTCTGAGTAGAGTCTAAGTAGAGTCTGTATGAGTCTGACTGGACTCTGACTGGACTCTGGGACTCTGACTACACTCCGAGCAGAGTCTATCTGAGTTGAGTGAGCGTCCACTCAGACTACGGTTGGACTCCACTCATCCAGAGTCAGTTTAGACTCTATCTAGATTGAACCCAAAACTCTATCAAGAATTCAGATAGATTACACTTGTCCTGAATGACTCTGTGTGTTAATTCACAATCAAATAGTTCAATAAGTCATGTATGAAGTGGTGATTTGAAGTTCTGGTAAATTATTAAACAATTTAAATGCTACTCAGAGTAGTACACTAAATAGACGCAGATTGGATTAGTGGGAGTAAGTTATATAAACTCTTAATCTTACAATCTGATAATATTATGCACCCATTCCAAAGAACACTGAGACTCAGATAGACTCAGACAAGAGTCATTACAAATGCAATTGAACTTGTGATTTGAACAATAGGAATCTACTAATGTACACATGCTTCAGAAGAGAGTCAACAGTTGTGTAATGACCTCTAACTTACTCTATAGAAAGAAAAAATAACAATATCTGTGATTGATTTGATATTAGAAGGCTCCATTGCCGAGTAATATGAGAATCAAAATCAGTATAAATTCAACTCAGACTCTTAGCCCAACTTGCCAAGATTGCCACATTTTATATGGCTGAACTCTGACCTGGCTCTCACTAGACTATGCTTAGACTCCAGCTCCACTCCAGCTCCACTCTGAGTAACTCTGGTAGCTTAAACCTATCAGAGTGAACCTGGATTTGGATGGAGTCCAACTTGAGTGCAGTCTGAGTCTGGATCAACTCTGAAACTCCAGGTAGAGTCTATATAGAGTCCATTCCACTCCAGATGGTTTTGGCCTGTGAAACATGTCAACTCTGACCTGACTCTGACCCGACTCTGACTTGACTCTCATCTGAGTCCAGAACTCTGACTGGACTCCAACTAGAGTCCATCCTTAACCCGTGGGTCAGTGTCATGTTCTTGACACGGGTATTGTAAGGGGACACTCCTATTTTCTCCTATTCCCCTGTCCCGCTCCCTTCCTCCTTGTTCCTTTCTCCCTTCCTTCATCCCACGGACCATTACTTATATTCCTTTTATTCCCTTTCCTTCCCTCTCGCCCCCTTACCTTTCCGCTTCCCTTCCGCTTCCTCCTTTCGCATCTGAGCTACGTCCGGTGACTCCGAAGTCTTCCCGCACTTCGGACTCGCCTCAGACACTTCGGACGCTTCGGACTCGCTCGGACCCGTAGATACACTTTGGGGCTTGTCCGGGCTACCTCCATCCTCCTCTCCCACTTCGTTATTCCTTGTTCCCACTTCCCCAGGTCGCCGGCACGACTCCTGTACATTCCCCTTCCACTTCATTATCACATGCCCCCTCGTACCTTGTGATACTCGTTCATACCTGTGGCTGATGTACTGTACAGTTACATACCCTTCATTTCTCTCACACTACTACAGTATATACTTCGCTTCCTAGCATGGAGAATCCTTATCCTGTTCTCTTTGGATTCTCCCTCTGCTAGGCTTGCACTGTGCGGCCATCTTGAGGTTGCCCTTACAGCAGAACAGGATCTCCCATCCTGGCACCAGAGCCCTACGGAAAACGTCCTGCGCCACTCCAGACTCGTTCTCGACGTCTCTCCGGTTTTGCGGACATTCCGGACGCTCTCCTGCTACTCCCACCCACCTCTGAGGACCCAAGGAACTCCATCCCTCGCTCCCCTGACGACTCCGAAATGCCGGGCGCTTCCAGCCAGATCCTGCCATCCGAGCCAGTCGCTTCAGGACCGGACTCCGAGACTTTGCAGACCTTGTGGGCTCAGACGTACGAACACCAAACCCAAATCAGTTCCATCCAGGATACACTCGCCTGAATTGAAGGACTCCTCCTAACACCCCGTCCGACTACTCCGAAAACGACTCCGGACTCCGAGCTGAGGGGCACCGAAGCCTCCCAGCACGCCCCGAGTCGATCCGAAAACACCCCACGTTCCCGCTTGAAGCCCGCCTCTCCCCCAATCTTCGACGGAAACCGCAAGGATGGTTGCGCGTTCTACAATGCGTGCTCCATCTACTTCCAGCTCTGTCCGGACCACTTTCCGACCGAGCAGGCCAAAATCCTCTGGTGTCTCTCCTTCTTCCAGAAGGATCGAGCTAAGGAGTACGCGGACATGGTGCTCTGGAGTCCGAAGGATCCATACTTTGCGTCCTGGGCCACCTTCGCAACCGAGTTCCGGACTCGCTTCCTTCCGGATCGGGAACGCAAAGCCGCCATGCTAAAACTGGAGTCCACCTGGTACCACCAAGGGCGTCGGACTTTCCAGGAGTACCTTGACGAGTTCCGGGACCTTGTAGACCAGTCTGGATACACCAAGGGCTCCAACATCACGATGAAGTTCTGTCGTGGATTGGACTCCATCATCCAGAGCCACGTCACCGAGTCCGCAGACTGTCCAGACGAGGATGACTTCGAAGGATGGTACAAGGCAGCGCAGCAGGTTGCTGACAACCATGCTGCCAACCAGTCCTTCCACTTTGGCGTGCACTCCGGAAACTCCGGACACTCCGGATCCCTTGTCCGACCAGCAGCCAGCTCCGGAGTCGCTCGGACTCCTGCGGGTGTACTCCCCGCGCCTCGGACTCAGCTCCCGCCTCTGCAACCCCGTTTCCAACCTCCGCCTCCTCCGAAGGCTCTCTCACCCGGCATCCCCATGGACGTCGACCACACCCGCTCCCGGCCCGCCGCTTCGCAGCTCTGCTACCGATGCGGCAAGCCCGGCCACATGTCCCGCGAGTGCCCACTTCGGTACGACGTCCGGTTCATGACCACCGAGGAGCAGATGTCCGCCATCGAAGATCTCCTGACCGCGGCCGATGTTGTAGAAAGTGCGGGGACCTCGGAAGGAATAGACGATGAGGGAATGGCCCCGGTTGAGGAATCGGACATGGCGGATTTTGTCCGGACCAACGAGTGATCAGTGCGACCTCGTTGGTAAATAACCGATTTGCTTGTCTTAGCGTAGACGAAATAGACGATTCCAATCACTCCGATGATTCGTCCGACGTTAAGCAAGCAACTCCGGTTACAATCCGCACACTCCAAAGGTTTCGCCCGCAGTGGGAACGGCGGCTACCCAGTAGCTATAAGATCTCCGCGCTGCCTGGCAAACTTTTGCTAGATATACCCGTTGAAGTGCAGAGCACAGATACACAGCACAGATGCACCCTGCAGGCCCTGGTGGACTGCGGAGCCACCGGAGTCTTCATGCATCCGCGCTTCGTTGATGCTCATGGTTTCACCCGACGCAGGCTGTCCGCTCCGATCCCGGTCTTCAATGTCGACGGATCACCAAACGAAAATGGATCCATCTCCGAAGTCGTGGACCTTGTACTCCGGTTCAAGGATCACACGGAACGGATGCTGTTCGTGGTCACTAACATCAGACGCCAGGACATCATCCTCGGATACACCTGGCTTCGGAAGCACAACCCCGAGATCGACTGGCAGACAAAGGAGGTGACCATGAGCCGCTGTCCGTCCGGATGCGACACCTGTCGGAAGGAGTTCCGCCATGACAAGCTGACCCGATGCAAGGAGTCTGTACGACTCTGGGAGTGTCGTACGGGTCCGATGCCAATGGTCGAGGAACTGCACTCGGACGATCTCCCGCAGCTTCAGGACTGCGAGGACGAGGACGAGGACGATGAGGCCACAACTCCGGACGACTCCGGACTCGAGAGGGGTGACCGTATCTTCGTGACTATTCCTCCTCCGACTCCGGAGTACCTTCGGAGTCTTCGGGAAGAACATATCCGGGCTTTGGAGACAGTCTCGCAGCGCCTTGCATTGGCTTTCCAGCGCAACAAACCCCACGATCCTCGGAACAGCGCAGTCCCGGACTTCCTCCAGGAATTCGAGGACGTCTTCGCAAAGGAGTCCTTTGATGAACTGCCCATGCCGCGTCCGTGGGACCATGCCATTGAGCTACTGGCCGGAGCGGAACCAACCTCTACCAAGTGCTACCCGCTGTCCCCAGCGGAGCAGAAACAGCTGGACGAATTCCTGGAAGAAAATCTCCGGACTGGTCGGATCCGCCCCAGCAAGTCGCCCATGGCTGCCCCGGTGTTCTTTGTTAAGAAGAAGGATGGATCGCTCCGCTTGGTCCAGGACTACCGGAAGCTCAACAACATGACGGTCAAGAATTGGTACCCACTTCCGCTCATCTCGGACTTGGTGGACAAACTCCGGAACACTCGCTACTTCTCCAAGCTTGACGTCCGGTGGGGTTTCAACAATGTCTGGATCAAGGAGGGTGACGAGTGGAAGGCCGCATTTCGGACTACGCGCGGACTCTTCGAACCGTTGGTAATGTTCTTTGGACTGACGAATAGCCCATCCACCTTCCAGACCATGATGAACGACCTCTTCCGGGAGCTCATTACAGAAGGTGTGGTCATTATCTATCTGGATGACATTCTGATCTACACCAAGACGCGCGAAGAGCATCGCCGGGTCCTCAGGCGTGTCCTAGAGATCCTCCAGCGGAACAAGCTCTTCCTCCGAGCGGACAAGTGCGATTTCGAGCAGACCAAGGTGGAGTATCTCGGGGTCGTCATCTCTGAGGGTAAGATCGAGATGGACCCCGTGAAGGTCTCCGGAGTTGCGGACTGGCCGACCCCTCGGACTCGGACTGAACTCCAATCCTTCCTCAGGTTCGTCAACTTCTACCGCCGCTTCATCAAGGACTACTCGCATATTGCCCGGCCTCTCTTCGACCTCACTTGCGCAAAGGAATGGCAGTGGAACGGCTCCGCTCAATCCGCATTTCTTCGGATCAAGGAGCTGATCACTTCGGAACCTGTTCTTGTCTTTCCGAAGGAGGATTGGCCGTACCGGGTTGAAGCGGACTCGTCGGACTACGCTACGGGTGCAGTCTTGTCACAGCTCGATCCGGATGATGGTAAATGGCATCCTGTTGCATTCTACTCTAAAAGTCTACAGGCTGCGGAGCGGAACTACGAAATACACGACAAGGAGATGCTTTCAATCATACGGGCGCTTGAAGAATGGCGGCACTACCTTGAAGGCGCAGAGACTCCATTCGAGATCTGGACGGACCACAAGAACCTGGAGTACTTCATCAAGGCCCAGAAGCTCAAC
This sequence comes from Pleurotus ostreatus, assembly GCF_014466165.1. NCBI lineage: Eukaryota > Fungi > Basidiomycota > Agaricomycetes > Agaricales > Pleurotaceae > Pleurotus > Pleurotus ostreatus. The sequence goes on along the minus strand of NW_023503164.1, from coordinate 935,495 downwards.
TGTTGTCAAGCCCGCTGGTCGCTATACCTCTCCCGCTTCGACTTCACTCTCCAGCATCGTCCGGGTCAGACTATGGGTAAACCAGATGCTCTCTCGCGACACTCAGATCACTCGGATGGTAAGGATGACAACAAGGATGTAGTGATGCTCAAGCCATCCTACTTTGCTGTCCGTGCCACGGGTGTCACTCTTGAAGGGGAGGAGAAGGATATCCTCACGGCTATCCGGACTGGAGTGCGAGATGCGAAGTTCAAAGACGCAGTGGTGAAGGCGGCAGAGGAGCTGAAGAAGACCCAGGGCAGTCGCAAGACAGTCCGAAGTGCGGAATGGTCCCAATCGGACGGACTCCTGATCTTCCGGGGTAAGATCTATGTTCCGGACTCACCGGACTTGCGTCGGACTATTGTAGCTTAGCACCACAACACCAAGGTCGCAGGACACGCCGGCAGATGGAAGACCCTAGAGCTCGTTTCGCGCAGCTACTGGTGGCCCAACATGTCCCGGTACATCGGATCCTACACCCGCCATTGCGACCTCTGTCTCCGGACGAAGGCCCAAAGGCATCCGCCCATGGGTGAACTCCATCCGCTTCCAATTGCGGATGAACGCTGGGATCATCTGAGTGTCAACTTCATCGTCGAGCTTCCGGAGTCCAATGGATTTGACGCTGTCATGAACGTGGTCGACTCCGTAAGCAAATGTGCCCACTTCATTCCGACTCACACCACAGTGTCTGCCCTCGGATCCGCAAACTTGTACCTGCAGAACGTCTGGAAGCTGCATGGTGTCATATACCAGTCCTCACGCCCCCTTAGGGGTTCCCCCCTACGCCCCTTTCGGATACTCGGACCCTCGGAGCCCCTCAGGCTCCGCCCTCGCGGCCTATGCATGGTGCGCAGCACTTGGATTCACTTGTTACATGTTTCACCTACATGTGTACTTACATACTAAGCCTCACTACATACATGTGTTAGTTAGTATTTATAGTAGCACTAGTAGACATGTATTCCTCACTCTGAATCTTAGTTTCTTCTCCGTCACTTGTCCTTCTAAGTCTTCGCTCCGGGCTCCTCCGCGGAGCCCGCCTCTCACCTTGCTCTCTCCGAAATCGGGACACCGCAGGGCTAGGAGGGCGCAGCATCAAAGCTGAAGCCAAGTCCTGTGTGCTCCGCTCGTCCGCGCGTCCGCGCTCCCGCGCTCCTGTGCGGACGAGTCAGGAGGCCCCTTGACACGGTCCTTAACACATGGACTCCCTCGGTCGGTTGTGTCCGACCAGGGTCCGCAGTTCGTTGCAGAGTTCACCCGGGAAGTCTATCAGATGCTCGGAATCAAGCTGGCCGCCTCCACTGCGTATCACCCTCAGTCCGACGGACAAACAGAACGGACTAATCAGGAACTCGAGTCCTATCTCCGGATCTTCGTTGGAGAGCGCCAGGACGACTGGGCTCGCCTTCTACCTATGGCGGAGTTCGCGTACAACAACCGGGTCCATGCGTCTACTCAGCAATCACCTTTCCTCCTAGATACTGGCCGTCATCCTCGTCTTGGGTTCAAACCTCATCAACCGCCATCTTGGATGGAGTCCGCAAATGAGTTTGTACACTGGATGAAGTCCGCAGTTGACGAAGCTCAGTCTGCATTGGTCAAGGCTCAGGATGACATGAAGCGCTACTACGATCAGCGTCGGACCCCTGCTCCGGTGTTATAGGCGCGTCCAAGGAACCCCTTAGGGGCTACTAGGGGCGCGCCCACGTGCGTTTCCCGACTATGGGCTCGGTCCGCATGTCAGCGCAGCCACGCGGACTTCCCGGATTACGGACTAAGTACATACTCGAGCACATTGTAGTTACTACGACCGAACTCATTACTGTTTTGTGAACGCGTGGACGCCGTGTGTTCCTTAGTATATAGTCCTGTATCGTACATACAGCTACCTTAGTTCAAATATTAGTTCCTTTTCCGCACTCGCACTCTCGCCCCTCTAGTGGGTTCTCCCTCCGTCGCACCCCTTCGCCTCCGCCCGTACCCTCGGTACCCGCGTAGGACTCCTCCCGGAAATACAGGGCACGCAAGAGTGTGGGAGGCGCAGCCAGTAGCTGAAGCCAAGCCCGTACGTCCTCGTTTCCCCCGTTTCCCCCACGCGTCTACGTGGAACCACGCACCCGCAGGTCCGCGTATCCCGAGCCCCCTGCGAGTGTGGCTCGTAACATCCGGAGTACCAACCGGGTGACAAGGTTTGGCTGGACTCGTCGGACATCAACCTTGCCCGACCCTCTCGGAAACTCGGACACGCACGACTCGGTCCTTACAAGGTCGTCCGGAAGGTTGGCAAGGCGGCGTATCAACTCCAGCTCCCCCCGGGCTTATCCCGTCTCCACCCCGTCTTCCCCGTGGTCAAACTCTCTCCCTTCGTCCCGGACCCCATCCCGGGTAGACGCCCTGTCGCTCTGCCACCTCCGCAGCTCATTGACAGAGAAGAAGAGCACGAGGTAGAAGAGGTCCGGAACAGCAGACGGTTTGGTCGGGTCCTGAAGTATCTGGTACGCTGGCGAGGCTATGGCATTGAGCACGACTCCTGGGAGCCCACGAGCAACCTCCAACATGCTGCCCAGAAGGTCAAGGACTTCCATGATCGTCATCCGGACGCAGTGCGCTTACTCCGGACGAGTCCAATGAGTCCGACGACCCCTGCACCGCTCCGGATGACTCCTACAGCACTGGACCAGTCCTGGGAGCGTTGGCGCAGTCGGAAGGCTCCGGGCTCTGTGCAGTCGTACTTCGACATCTTCTCGCAGCAGTCCGAAGTTTCAGGGTTGGTGAATTCATGGCGTGGCAGGCAGGAATCTTCGCGTCGGGTCGCCGCAACCTTGAAGGGGGGGTGATGTAAGGGGACACTCCTATTTCCTCTCCTTTTCTTCATCCCATGGACTCTTACCTACATTTCCTTTGTTCCCCTTTGTTCCTTTTCGCTTCCTTTCCTTTCCACTTCCTTTCCGCCCACTCCTTTCGCATCCGAGCCACGTCCGGTGACTCCGGAGTCTTCCCGCACTTCGGACTCGCTCGGACTCGCTTCGGACACTCCGGACTTGCTCGGACTCGCTTCGGACACTCCGGACTTGCTCGGACTCGCTTCGGACACTTTGGACTCGCTCGGACTCGTCTATACTCTTTGGGGCTCGTCCGGGTTACCTCTATCCTCTTTCCCCACTTCGTTACCCTTCGCCCTTACTTCCCCAAGTCGCTGGCACGACTCCTGTGCATTTACCCTCCACTTCATTATCACATGTTTCCTTGTACCTTGTGATATTCGCTCGGACTTGTGGCTGGTGTACTGTACAGTTATCCTGCATTCCTCTCACGCTACTACAGTATATACTTCGCCTCCTAGCATGGAGAATCCTTATCCTGTTCTCTTTGGATTCTCCCTCTGCTAGGTGAGCAGCCCTCTCATGTATTGTAGTTAGTCTTATTCATTATCTTTGGATTCTCCCTCTGCTAGGCTTGCGCTGTGCGGCCATCTTGAGGTTGCCCTTACAGAGTCAACAGAATCCCATCTTTGTCGTGAGGATTCAAGATCCCAACCATCATTGATTGGTCATCTTCCTAAATCGGCGGTGTCGTATTGGGGAATTCATACATTCGGATGGAGATGTGCCCATGTTTGCCAATCTTCTTCTGTCATGTTGATAATGTCAGGGTTGGGGATATCTTCGTCCTTGTCCTCTTCATCTTCTAATTCATGGTTCTCATCATCCCAACTCCTAAGCAGGATGTGTATGATTTTGAGCCCGACACTCAGCAAATACTTCAGCCCATGTCTTCTCTTCGCCATTCAGAATGTTCAGATTGTCCAATGACCTAAAGGGGTGGTGCAAGATCACTTTGGTCCGACAATAATCCTTGTAGTGATCGTCTTCAGGGTTTGGTGAGTAGCGTGGATAGGTGCGAACCACAACATGAGTTGTATTCTTTCGGCGACGCCATTGAGATTTACTCCATGAGTACGTTCGACACATTTCATGGAGAGATAAGGACTCCATTGACTCGGGTCGCTCCATATATCTATGTCACAAGGGCATTGTGTGTGAGTATTTCTTTCCAGAACATTGGCTCTAGTACTACTAACCATTGAAACAATGACTTCCCAGTTACCATTCTATCACTATCATCTGGATTGTTCCCGCTGTCATCCACAACATCTTCCCCAAGTTCTCGCATGCTACCCTCGGCACCAATGTACACCAGTTGAAATGCGGAAGAGCTACGAACAAGGGGAATGCTTAACAAGAGGTGAGTGGTTTCCTGAGCAGAGTACAACCATTCTCCCAACATCTTGTTAAGCATCTTTTGACATGCAGACTGAGCTGTCGTTTCGGGATCTAAGGTGTTGACTATTTCAGATAACAGTTCTGGGAAGTCTGGTGCCTGCTGCTCGGCCTTAGTCGCATACTTGGCAATGTAGCTGGTAAAATGGTGAGTGCTACGTCTAAAGTCAAGAATATAAGAACTTACTTTATAGCAGCATCCTTACTTAGGACAGGCTTGATGTCGATATTTGCACGCCGCGCCAAGATCATGGCCGGATTGTACAGGTTGAGTAAAGGGTCATTGCGACGGGGCTCAAATCGTACTCAATGTTTGGAATCCAAACCAACGCCTGCATTGTGCCGGCAGGGTAGCGGGAAATCAAAGCGGCAAAAGACTTGGGGGACTGGACAACCTTGCACCTTTCTCTGCACCTGACAATACCCAGGCATGCATTTAGTATGGCGTTCCACCCAGTTCAGAAGGTTTGATAGATCTTCTTTCGTGTTCGGTGCTTCCTCACGGCTGATGTTTTAAGGATGGCGACCTATTAACGGAGTGTTCTCATCGTCCCGCGGGAAGGGGTTGGAAGCAGAGATTTTATGGCTTCAGAACGATGTAAATGTGCGTATCTTTTCATCTTGCTCAGGTGGTATTGGTACACCGGGAGTGTTCAGAACACTGAAATTGATCTCGTCTACATTTGGAGCATCCTTCAGCCATAAGAAGCCATGGACATGGCCACTACCACGGTCTTGCCACTTGTACCGGTACCAGAAGTGGGCGACACCAAGTAATGGAATGAGGAAGTGTTTCATAAAGAGCTGGAGACGTTGGTCGAGGTATGCAGCCGCAATATGAGGGTTGTTATTTAACGCAAGCCTCCGTTGACGACGCACAGCTTGATCATCCCCAGGGGGTACCAGGATTTCTTCGGGCATATGATTGTGGAGGTCCGGCCACTGGAGGTCAGCCGCACTCAAGGTGAAGAAAACACTGGGACTACCCAGAATCTGTATCTTATCCATCAACTCCCTCCGTCGAGCCAACCAAAATGCACGTGTACCCCGGAGCTTTGCACCGTAACGAAGCATACTGTTGACGACCTGTTGATCTCCCTCATTGAGAAGTTCCCTGATACCAGAAGCTTTCAGCTGAGCCGCATCATGTTGCTGTTTTACGAAGACCTTCCCTTGACTTCTAGCTCGTTGACGCCGCAGTGTATTGAATGCGAACCAAGGAAAGCGATGATGGCGGGCAAAATGTCCTCCTCGGAAGCGAAGCAGGTGACCAAAGTATTCACCCAAATCAACTTTTCGAAGGCACGGTTCATAGAAGTCACCTTTGCCGTTGGGAAACAGGGTAGGGAAAGCAAGAGTGATGTAACCTGCTGTCGTTTCATTGATAGGAACCTGTAAGGGGACACTCCTATTTTCTCTCCTTTCCTTCATCCCATGGACTCTTACCTACATTCCCTTCGTTCCCCTTCATTCCTTTTCGCTCCCTTTCCTTTCCACTTCCTTTCCGCCCACTCCTTTCGCATCCGAGCCACATCCGGTGACTCCGGAGTCTTCCCGCACTTCAGACACTTCGGACTCGCTCGGACTCGCTTCGGACACTTCGGACTCGCTCGGACTCGTCTATACTCTTTGGGGCTCGTCCGGGTTACCTCTATCCTCTTTCCCCACTTCGTTACCCTTCGCCCTTACTTCCCCAAGTCACTGGCACGACTCCTGTGCATTTACCCTCCACTTCATTATCACATGTTTCCTTGTACCTTGTGATATTCGCTCGGACTTGTGGCTGGTGTACTGTACAGTTATCCTGCATTCCTCTCACGCTACTACAGTATATACTTCGCCTCCTAGCATGGAGAATCCTTATCCTGTTCTCTTTGGATTCTCCCTCTGCTAGGTGAGCAGCCCTCTCATGTATTGTAGTTAGCCTTATTCATTATCTTTGGATTCTCCCTCTGCTAGGCTCGCGCTGTGCGGCCATCTTGAGGTTGCCCTTACAGAACCGGATTTGTTGCAGGAGCGTTAATCTAGAAGGAGGTGAGTAGAATCCGAAGAATGTGGCTAGAAGATTGCAACTGACAATATTCTGACTATATGGAGCACGAGCATGATCCTGAATGATAGCACTGGCCGCATTCCGAATGGCATCAACCTCAATCTCAAGGGTATTCCCCAGGTTGATGACACCACTGACACCCACAATCTCTTCTCGGAAGTTGCCTTCTTCACCTGAGCCTACATCCGCTGCAGCGTCTGGGCCAACCCGGACGGCTGAGTCGGGGTCCTGACGACCTTCACGGCAGGTGGTAATACGATGCACGACCGAACCATTCTCGGGCAGACTCATCAGGGCATCTTGATCTATCTCCAAGTCGGCGTAAGCAGGATCATGTGCGATCTTGTATTCCAAAGCATCGAGGACTTTCTGCCGGCGAACAGTGAAGTCAATATAATGGGACACGTCAACATCGTCTTGACGAATAATCACCAAGTCTGTGTCTTCAGGTAAGCGAGGCAACTTTGCAGCGATCTCTGTGATATCTTGAGGAAAATTGATGATATGATCTTGATAGCAGAGCTGCCGTCCTTTGGTGTATTGAACCTGCATATATGTCTTGACCCTAGCAATTAGCATATCCTCCATGTCTGTCAACCCCTTCAGACAAGGCGGAACATCATAGGCTACGAGAATTGGAAAGTTGAGCACATTGAGTGAGCGTCACTTGGATCTTCATATTGAGACTCACATGGATGCGTATAGTTTGCAGCCGACCACTTTTTGACGGGATCCCCTTTGTCACGATGGCATGAGGAGCATTCCCCATCAACGACATGTAGGTCAAAGCCCTCTTCCCAGCAACTGTTGCAACCATCATATCGGATGGCAGCCAACTTCTCACTGAGGGATTGAAGCAATTGCGCCTCACAAGCATCAAGCGCACTATCAGACGGTTGGTCGATATCCATCAAATCTCTTCCATCGCCGAACACCGCGTCAAATTCATCGTCAGCACCAGCCTCAACACCATCATCAGCGCCGACATTAAGATAGTCATCTTCATTATTGTCCTCATTGATCCCTCGGTCCACCTGGTGACGTGCACGACATTGACTCAAGGCTGTTAAGTAGTCTCGACAGTTAGTTCGAACAAGGGGGGGTCAGGATTTCGATATCGTAACTAGGGTCGGTGTAGGCCATAAGACCATGGCGAGGCCGACTAACCATCTATTGTGGGACCTATATACCATATATGGTATATTTAATGACATAATCCATCAGAGTCACGTCGCAACCTCAACAGCCTTTCAATCCCTTCATACTTGCCGCTTCATACCACTATCTACCGTGCATTACAGCCGCTTGAGTGAGGATCGCTGGCCCGGGTTGTCGGTACAAGCTGGACATATCCATCTTGGGATGACATAGTCCAAACCGACACAGTCTAGATGGTACTTTGAAGATGGTGAGTTGCATGTTTGCCAATGTACAATATGAACGTACCCATTTCGTTTCACAGCCTGCTTTCTTGCATTCAATCGCGCTCTTCGAGCGGCGCTCATCCTCTTCGACCACCTCACCACATGTACACCATTCCAGGAGAGCTCGAAGATCATTCCGCTTTCTCTTGCGCGCACCCCGACCCAGAATTTCGATTGGCTTTGGAGTGTCCAGGGGAGCACCTGACGATCCACTACATCTTCGGTTGGACCCCAGGTGGAATCAGGTGGGTGGGTGGCATTCACCTGGTGTTCACCTGGACTCACCTGGCATTCAAGTGGCAAAAAGGTGGATTTTGGTTTGGCTGTAATGGCCCAGAAATGCCACTTTTTTACCACTTTTGGCCACTTTTTTACCAGGTGGACACCAGGTGAGCCATACTGGATGAGTGGTATCCATGTGATGTCCATGTGGTATTCACTTGAATTTCCACCTGAACACCACATGAATGCCACCCATATACCAGGTAGACAAAGTGCTAGTATTGAGGTGGGGTTCATCTGGCATTCATGTGGATATCACATGGCAATGTCATGGCCAATATGTTATTTTGTAGTGCTGTTATGATTTTATCTTATTTTATTGTATTTTCTATGATTTTCTATGAATTTTTAGCAATTTATTTGAGTTTCTTTGGAATTTTCTGGTGTAATTTCCGCTTTGGGACAGCCAGAAATGGATTAGCAACAGTTATCTAAAGATAAGTCATTTTCCTCGGACGGGCGCTTATTTGGCGCTTATTGACGATTATTAATATTCTTTTTCTTTTTCTTTTTCTTTTTGTGGACGGGCGCCTATTTTCGGCAATCAGCGCGACGCCACGCGCATGTGACTGCCGTGCCACGCTGGCACACGACACCTCTTCTTCTCAACCACCACCATCCCCAATCCCCCTGCCTTCCCCCCAACAACCCACCATAGCAATATGCCCCCACGCAAGCCCACTTCGACACAGCGCAAGAACAAGGAGGAGGGGACCACAATGTGAGTGTGTCCCCCAGTTTTTTCTGTTTTTTTCACTGACACTGCCCCCACTTGTGTCCCATGCCCTATGCCCACATCCCCCACTTTCACACCACCCACGCCTTTGCCCTTGCCCGGACGCTCGACGCCCCCACGCATCCCCACACCCGTGTTTTCAACGACAACGACGACGATGCCCCCCACACATCTCCACACCCCCCGTTCTCGACGATGCCCCCCACGCACGCCCGCACCCCGTTCTCGACGATGACGCACCCCACGCACCCCGTTCTCGACAACGACGCACCCCGCACCCCGTTCTCGATGATGACACCCCCCACGTATCCACACATCCCCGTTCTCAACGACGACGCATTCCCACACCCCCGTTCTCGATGACGACGCCCCCCCACGCACGACCGCACCCTGTTCTCGACGACGACGCACCCCGCACCCTGTTCTCGACGATGACGCCCCCTGCGTATCCACACACCCCTGTTCTCGACGTCGCCAACAATGATGCACGCCCGCACCCCATTCTCGACGATGCCCCCCACGCACGCCTGCACCCTGTTCTCGATGACGACGCACCCCCACACCCTTACACCTCACCCCTACCCCCTGTCTACCCCTGGCCCCTGGTCATCAACATGTACCCCTGATCCCCCCTTGGCCCCCATCCACAGGGCTTCTACCAAGCCCAGGTCCACCAGGTCTGCAACCAAGGCCATGCAGCGGGAGCTCATGTGAGTTTGTCATTGCCAGTAGTGTACCAGTAGTCAGTAGTCATACATCATGAGTAGTAGATAGAATAAATATAAATAAATCCTTTTAAATCTCAAATAAATCAACAATCAATTACTTGTCTGATAGTGTGGACATCCCTGTAACCAAGAAGAAACAAACCAAGGCTAAGAAGAACAAGAATATGTGAGTTACTGCCTGTATCCCTCTGTTTGCTTATGCTCATTGTCCATAGCACCTCTGCCGACCGTGATGCAGCTGATGAAGAAGCTAATGAGACTACGGTAGAGAATTTGACTGCGTAAGTCTTTGCTTGTCATTACTTGTGATTGTACAACTCATCTTTTTGCACCAGTACTGCTAGGACACTTCAGGAGAGTGGTGCTCCGCTTGCACCACCTGCTCGTCAAGTTGGGACTGGAGTCACCTTGGCTCCAATCACTCCGAGCATCACCACCTCTCGCATCAGGCATGAAGAGCCAGAGGATGTCCCCCAGATCGCCACCAAGGACAAGGGAAAAGGTAGAGACCTTACCAATCTGGGTTCGCTGGATGCAGAGGAGGAGAAAGATGAAGGAGAAGATGCAGAGGCTGAGAAGTCTGATGAAGAGGGTGACGAGGAGAAAGATGCTGATGCTGGTAGCAATGGCGATGAAGATGGTGAGCCGAAGAAGACTGACAATGAGGACGACAATGAGGACAATTCCGCTGAGGTGCCCATGCCTGCTGACTTGTCAGACAATAACGACGACACCATGGAGGTTGACCCCACCACTCCCAAGCGCCCTGCCACCCCCGCCAAACCCACCACTGCTTCCAAGCGCAGAGCCAGCACTTCACCCACCACCGCTCGTCAGATGGGTAAGGGTGTACGCAAGGACATCACCCATGCTAGTGCTTCCTCTCACCGAGCTCCCCCCTCTCCTACATCTGATGACCTTGACGATTTGCAAGGCGCATCCCATACCATGGGTGGCTTTGCTAGAGGCAAGGCCATGGGTGTTGCCTTGAACATGGCTGACTTTGGTGAGTTCTCTTTTTCTCTACAAGTCCAATTCTGACTTGATATCCAGACACCAACGAGGAGTCTGATGCCCCGCCTGTCATGGGCATGCTCCTTGTCTTCAAGGATGGGGCTTCGCCTCTGGAGGGTGCCAGGCCTGTTGGGGTTAAAGTCCCCATCAAGAACACTCTGGGGCCTGTCCTCACTGCTGCTGCCAAGAAGATGGTGGCTCTTACTAGTAAGTTCTTTCTTTTTGCTTCGCGTTTTTTTACTCATTGCTTGTCATCAGACTCTGACATCCTGCTCTGGGATGCAGAGGACCACTTCTGGGAAGCCAAGGGGCCTTATGCCACTGCTGTCAGGGACAATGAGGCTGTCATCTGGGATGACAAGAACAAGCTCAGAATTGGAATTGTATTGTAAGGGTTGAACCCTTTCGTTCCGTGCAGTCCGACCTCTCCTATCCCCTATCGACCCCTCTCCGACTCCTCGGATGTACTCGCACATGACTCGGACGTCACGAACCCGTACCGGACACACGTGATAACAGATCAGACACCGCGGATCATTGTTTCGTATCTTTTGCTTTCAGACTCTAATACTTGGACTATACTAGCACCATCACTCGTTCCTGGTGCCTTTTCGTTTCAGACTTTTCCTTCATCTGACATTTTTCGTAGCTACAAAAGCCTCCTGTACTCGTAGTTAGAAGAATAAGATTTGTTTCCGCCCCACATCGAGTCAGAATCTAAGTCGTCCGAGAAGCTTTCCTCCTCCGTTGTCAGAGTTCGCCGTCATCCGAGTCCGAGTTCGATCCGAAGCCAGTTCTCCTGCCATCCTTATCATTCTCCTGCCGTCCTCATCATACTATCCGAAGCCGAAGTTGTTTGTTCCGCGTCCGAGCGCGTCCGAAGCCATCCAAAGCATCCGAAGTTTCCTAGTCGTTGTTTTCACTCTCGGACTCATCGTTTATCACACTTAGTTCATTCGGGTGTCGCACGGACTTGTCCTGCCAGAGGCGGACCCTCACATTTCATTTGACTATACTACTAGTCTACGTGTATATTCACTACTACAGTATGTAAATTCCAACTTGACTTTTAAAAAATTCTAACTTTGTTACAGCAACCATCTGAGCTTGGTGTCTCCTACCTTCCGCCTCCCTCTCCTTCCATCAACTCCTCGGCTGCCCCCTCTGCAGTCTCCTCCATCACCCCCTCTGCCTCTGTCTCTGTTGCCGGCACCCTTGATATCGCTGTCAACCCTCTCACTGCTGCCTTCCGTGACGAACCCCTCCTTTTGCAAATTGCAACTCGCATGGGGGTACCCTACCACATGACGAACCATGGAGCTGCTTCAGCCCCTGGGCTTCCTTCGCTCAGGTCTATGTATGCTCGGATTCAGCTTGCCAAGGAGGCCAAAGAGAAGTGGGACAGCTTGACAACTCCATGGACAGGAGGTAATGTTTCGGAGAAGACCCTTTGTTCTATCTTCGTTGGCAAGACCAATTTTAACACTTACACCGCCCTCTTTGACCACTCCGTCTTCTTTCCCATCATCATGGACATGTTGCGCAACCCCAAGTACGACGTCACCTCCAGTGCTCACACTATGCTCTGGGGAGCTCGTAAGCCTGGTAAGGACACTTTGGCCAAGGTTCTGGACGAGTTGGAGGCAGAGAAGAAGGCAGAGGAGGCAAAGAAAGCCAGAGATGCAAAGAAGAAGGCTGCAGCTAAGAAGGCTACAAAGTAGGTAGCTATTCTTTGTATTAGTTGAAATGCAACAGTCATTTTACTGGCTCTTTTTCGTCTGAACTTCAATGAATTTCAACAAATACTGACTTGCCCAGTTTCTGTTTACAGGCCTTCTGGATGATCTTATCCCTCTTCCTCTTGCTGGGACTCCTTCCATGTGCTGCTGCAGCCCCTCTGGAAGATTCGTTTCCTGACATCCGGTTTGCTGACTTTGCCAAAGTTGTCAAGCTGACCTTTGGTGAGAACATTACTCTTGCCACAGTTCTGATGCTCCTCTTCAGCATCACCAGCAACACCGACATTCTCAACTTGCATGGACAACAGAAGGCTGTAGATAGTAACAACCAGGTGGTCACCAGCTGGATGGCTGCCTTTGTCCGTGCCATCAAAGACAAGCTTCAGGTTGATGTCTCTAACATCCCTGATGACTCTGATGATGATGCTGGTGCTGGAGACAACAACTCCAACTCTGGATCCTCTGAGGACAACATGGATGCCTCTGATGGCAATTCCATCTCAGGATCTGATGACGACATGAACTCCTCTGGCTCTGGCTCCTCTGGCTCTTCTGACACTTCTGTGAGTGCTGAGACCATCTTCGACACCCTCTTCCTGCCTGGAGACAACCACAAATCGTGTACTGCAAAGAGTCAGACCACCATACTTGGTAAAAAAACTCGACTCTCTCTGTCAATTTCTGGATCTCTACACGCATAATGATAAACACCAACTACGTCGCAAACTCCTGCCCATTTCCACTTCCTCTATCCAGCCTATCATCCTCATCACCCCTCCTGTCATGGGCTGCTCTAGTGCTGGCTGTCATGGCCATGGTCTCACTCAATACCTCCGCGACCGTGATATCTCCAAAGTCACTTTGCTTCGTGGAAGTGAGTGCTTTGAGAAGGTTCCGGTATTGGCTGGTAGATGTCCCAAGTGCTCCACTATGTTCTGGGCAGACCACGAGAGCTTCATTGACAACAACCGACAACTCGCCCTCTATCTTCCCAATGCCAAGTACCTCAAAGTCGGAAAGCAGGTCTGGGTGGATTGCATTGTCTCCAAGGCAATTGTGAATGCCAACTACAGCTTTCATGCCTCAACTGCAGCAATAACGGAGTTCTGGAACTACTCGTTTGTCCAGCCCAGTGGTGCTTCATTCACCCTCACTCACAGACAAGTCTGGAAAGCCTTTGTTGTGGAGTCTATCCGCCTTCTTGCAGGGTTCAGCAACTCCACCATGATCTTCATGGACAATCTGAAGATCAGTGAGCTTGTCGCCGCTGCCTACTTGTACCTTGGAGATGGGGGGATCATCCGCAGCGCAGTTGGGCATTCATGCGATGAGTGCTGTCATGCATTCAAAGATGTGGCTGATGTCATTCCCAACCAGGATGACAATCCCGCTGCTCTTGCTGGTCATGATGAAAATCGTGATGTGCCTGAGTATGCAGGACCTGCTGTGGCAGCAGCTGTTGCAGATGCTGAGGCTATGGATGTTGACAATGTCCCAGCCAATGATGCATCTGAACCTGCTGGAGGTGTTGCACTTCACACAAATGCAGATGTCCGCATGGTTGTCATTGATGGGATTGTCATGGGGCCTCGACATTGTGCTATTGCAGGTTGTGAGGCAGGGCTGCTCAATGCTCAGACTGGAGTGTTCTGTCAAGAGCATGAGGAGGAGACGGAGGACCATTGCCATATGAAGGGGTGCAACAAGAACAAGGTTGGTCGTACTCAGGCATGTGAAGATCACCAGGAGCAGTGGAGGACATTCCGTGGACGCTATGCCAACACCTCACTTCTTGGAGTGCAGCGGATATTGAGGAGAGCTCAGAAGGAGAGGCAGGAGTGGCTACCTCGTGCTGCAGGGGCAGAGGAGCTTGAACATGACAACCTGGAGGAGCAAGAGGTTGAAGAGGTCAGTGGCACCAAGTACAACAACTACTTCTCTGCTCCTAGGTTCTACTGTGTGGAGACCATCTGTGCTCCATGTGGTGTGGTGATTGCCTGGCGCAAGTTTGCCAAGGCTGAAGGGGTGGCCAAGATTCTTCGCTTCCTTGACGATGTCTATGAAGACCTCAACTTCCGACCCAGCTACATTGCTATTGACAAGGGGTGTGCCTTGCTCAAGCACATTGTCAAGCAGCATCACTGGCCTGCTTGGGAACCCACCACTCGGATCATTGTCGACTCCTACCACTACATCAACCATCGTGTCACTGACTACCTCTGTCGGACTTGGTGCAATCCTGCACCTCTAAATGGTGCTGCTCCAAACCTGGTAGTGGTTGATGAAGACAAGGAGGGGAGGCCTTACTACAAGAGGGCCTTCAATACTCAGGTAAGTGATCATACTACTCAGTTGCTTGTACTTGTCTGATTTGCTTGTACCTAGGCTTGTGAGCAACTCAATGCATGGTTGGGTGGGTTTCAGACAGTCCTCAACCGGATGACTGTCAGCAACTTTGACTTCACCATGCATGTATTGCTGTTCCTGCATACCCAACGAGTCATTGCCAGGCAGCAGGAGAAGAAAAATAAGAAGGCAGCAGGAATAGAAGAGGTGGTTGAGGATGAGGAAAGTGATGATGAGGATATTATTGAGTATTAGATAAATGGACTTCACCTGTGGTCCATCTGGCATTCATCTGATATCTACTTGATACTTACATGACTTCCAAGTGGTATCCAGGCGGACACCACATGGTTTTCACATCTTGATGAATGCCAGCTGATACTCAACCGAATACCACTTGGACATCAGATAAACACCACTTTGGACTTGTACTGTTTCACCAAGATGTTCACCTGGTTATCTTCTGGCACTCACCTGATATCCACTCACATGTATGCCACTTGGGAGCCACATGGACACCATATGACTGTCATCCATGACTAGTTACATGGATGTGTTTATGTTTACTGAGACGTCCACCTTATTACCTGGTAATAAGGTGGTATCCAAGTGATCACCACCTATCTAACATCTGAATATCACCTGGAAACCACCCATCTGGGGATCAACTGGTATTCATGTGGCATTCATCTGAATATTGTCTGGGTGCCACATTTAGACCAGATGAACACCAGTTGGTAGTCACATGAATATCAGGTTGTACTTGAATTTTGTCAAAACTCAGTCATATCACACAAACACCACCTGGATACCAAGTGGTAGCTAGATGGTCAATGTATGGTTCTTACACAGTCCACATGAATGCCATGTGGATATCAGATGAACACCATCCAACTGCCATCTAAGACTTGTGTAATGTTGTAAATTGACAATCCACATGGACACCACCTGGTAATCACCTGAACACCACCTGAACTTGTATCTTAGTTACTTTGAACAATATACTCATGTAGTCACTCTTTCACCACCTAGATACCACCTGGTGTTCACATGGACAACATTCAATATCTGAAGTGGTATCCAGGTGGTCACCAGGTGGTAAAAGAGTGGACAAAAATGAATTGAAGTGAACTTGCATGGAAAAAGTGGTGATCAGGTGGCATCCATGTGGTAAAAAACTGATCGGAAATGGGCTGGCTGGGACCACCTGGGGACCACCTGGGGTTCATCTGGAGATGTGGTGGACCGCCAGATATACAAAACTTCGAACCCTCTATTTGGTGTGCATCTGGCCAGAGTATGAGCATGGACCATAGCGGGTGTATTGGACGGTTGTACTCTCCACCGTTGATTCATACTTTATAGAACGATGACGTCAGAAGCGTTTCTATGGACTTAATCAGAAAGTAAGTGGTTTGGTTGAAACGTCTCATTCGTGGGTCTGATAGTCCTAGTTTGACCGCTATATCGCCGTTCTCGGCCTTCATCGACTATTCTCCAGCGTAACTGTCCGCACGTCAGTCGCATCGATTGAGCAACCCAGCCAAAACAAACTGTTGCCTTGTGCCGTCCTCAGCCCAAACGAAGTCTTTGAGTAGTCTCATCAGCTGGGTGATCACCATATCTCAGATCTCAGGCCTCAGGCCTCAGGAGTCAGGTCTGCCGATCATCTTGCGCGACTCAATGTGTTCCGTTGTGCTCCTAATTACTTTGGTGTAGACCGGCTTCCCTCTTTCTTCATGGAACTGCCACAATGTAGGGGACTTGTATATGGAGACACTGCGGTGGCGGACACGGGGAGTCACATGTCAGTATGTGTTCCAACGAATACCGAACACAGAAGGCCTTCGGTTTAGAGGGTGGTTGACGAAGCTGGGCTATGTTGAAAGTGAGGTGGCCGAGGAGAACAACCCATCAACTCGTCGTGTGTCCCTGTGTCCCTTATGAACTTAGGACATTTCAAAATAACTAACCATCTGACAGACTGGTAGAATGATATGGCTCGTTGTGAGCATGAACGACCTAACCCCTCTGCTTGCCGTAGGGGTTATCACCGCATGAGATGTGTTCAGCAGCTCGACGCTATACAGCTTCTAAACCGAATGGAGCGAACAGGGTTGGGTAGTGGCAGACGAGGGGTGAGGGAAACGATATGGTATTATGGTATTATGGACTGCAATACAAACATACGATATGATACGAGCCGAACTAATGCTTGCTGTCCCATTCTATCCTTCTTGATTTCGCCAGTGGTGGTTGGGAAGAAGTTGCTGAGTTTAAAATACCGATATTTAGGTCAGAATTTTAGGCATTTCCCTTACTGTGATAATCTACTAAGCACTCTAATTTGAATCAAATCTAATCGCGCTCGGAAGTAAATGTGGCATGACCAAGGGGGCACGGGGGCTATCTACTTCGGGATACTCGGGCACTGACTTAGTGCACAAGCCAGCTATTTCCCGAATGTGGATAAGTATCTCCAACCTTTGTTCGGACAATTGCCATGCGCGTGAGAATGCCTCATTTTCCCAAAAGTAGACAATCAAAATTACTTGTCTTTGTAGTCGCTGGATTCGAACATTTCGACGCACCCTCGCCTTGTTCAACGTGTCAACGTCTTCACACCAGAAATATGGCAAACAGCCTAATCAGAAGAAACCCTCTCAAATATGTTCAACAGCACACAATTCCAACACCTAATGGTTGGACACCGTCTAGTCTTTGTTTTTCACCTCTAGGAGACAGACTTGCCATCGGAGCGGGATCCACCATTGTATTCCATGAAGCATCCTCTGGACTATATCTTCATCATGCTCCATTTTCAGCGAACATCATGTCAATGCAGTGGCTATGGGATGATTTGTTGTATCTGGGATTCGATGATGGTGAATTGTTAGCAATGAGTCCGAATGACAATGCCAAGGTAGTGTCTCTTTATTTTTACCTTTGGATATATTCACTGCATCTCAATATAGTTGCTGGAAATCAAGGGTTTCATTGTATTGGAAGAAGGGACTCCAGTCACTCAGTTTCATGTGCATCCAGAGAATAAAGGCCTTGTGGCTGCTGGCAGTGGACTGCTACGTGTGTGGTTCAGGCCTAACAGTGTGTCTCATATTAATCCTGGACATTCACTCGCGAGGTGGGCTGAAACAACTTACCAGAGGCCGACACCTGGCATGCTAAAGCAATTCAACGTCCTGCTTTGCGGCCTTCTGCCCAGCGTGAGGCATTCGTCCTTGTTGTTTGGATCGATGAACATATTTTGATGGTTTACCGTCATCATGGTGCCATGTAAGTGAGTACCTCATGTATTTGTTCACGACTTTGAAACCCTTCCAGGCTTTGGGACCCCGTCACCCATTTCATCATTGCGGAGATTTGTATAGAGGGTCCCATGTACGTGTTATCTTCTCGCATACCCTCGCAGTTACTAACCGTATCTACTTAGAATTTCTGCTAACGTATCCCCCAATCGACGACTTTTGGCTGTTTCTACAGCAGAACGATACAAGATCTTCGAGATATCATCAGGCAGTCTGGAAACAAGCTTCCCATCCCCAGTCGTAGCAGAGGAGCCCCGAGTCATGAGACCAGTTATTTTTATTCATAGTGGCAAATCTATCCTCGGGGGACGATGGGGATCAGCCGCCATGTTTTATGTAGAATCTGGTTCCCGTCAACAAACACTTTTGGCACCAGGTATGGAGTCCGTCTACCAGCACGGAATCAATGCTAACTTATTGGAACTAGGTCGTGGACTCGTTCATGTTCTTGCAGTGTGTCCAAGGCAGCTCTGAACTCGATTGTGGCGCTAATGTCTACTTAGTCCCATCATACGAGCATGGCAGATATGTTCCAGATTGCCATTGCAGGGGATGGTTTAGTGGGGCTTTGGTCCACAAGTGGTCCCCAAACGCTTTTACAGCGCACTGTTCATGCCATCGCGGTTGCTCTAGTGGCTGCTGTGGCCCTCATACTATATTCACGAGGTACATGAAATCTATTGCACAATGAGCAACCATTTTAATGTAATATCACTGGAAGACGAGGGCGTCGGCCATCCAAGGAGCTGGCTATATACACGGCACCGTGCAAAGGTTGAGTTGAGTCCGGTGATTACTGACTGTGACCACGGACTTGGAACTTGAGACGAAGACAACGCCGCTACTCCTGAGAGACCATGTACAAGTGGAAGTGAAGAGCTGTGGGGCGCAATGCAACCGATGACTGATAGCGGGCTCGTAGACTACAGCGTGGCCGATGAGAAGGTACGCAGCTGGGCTGAAGTTCACATCGGAGATCAGGTGATTGGCTGACTTGCGTGATTAGATAGTTGATGACGTTGGATGGTCTATGAATCAACATTGAGTCAGTAACAATGAGTCTAAGAAGATATAAAAGCTGGTACGTACCTTGCTAGTCTCTTCCCTCCTCGCCGTTGCCGTGGTGCCAACATTGATATAGCTACGACTTACATCAAGAATTCTTCGGTATCTACATGGTACTGTGAAGGAAAGTGTAAATTAAAAGCTCTACAGGATTCTCTCCCTTCATGCTCCGCCTCGGCTTATTGTAAGGGCAACCTCAAGATGGCCGCACAGCGCGAGCCTAGCAGAGGGAGAATCCAAAGATAATGAATAAGACTAACTACAATACATGAGAGGGCTGCTCACCTAGCAGAGGGAGAATCCAAAGAGAACAGGATAAGGATTCTCCATGCTAGGAGGCGAAGTATATACTGTAGTAGCGTGAGAGGAATGCAGAATAACTGTACAGTACACCAGCCACAAGTCCGAGCGAATATCACAAGGTACAAGGAAACATGTGATAATGAAGTGGAGGGTAAATGCACAGGAGTCGTGCCAGCGACTTGGGGAAGTAAGGGCGAAGGGTAACGAAGTGGGGAAAGAGGATAGAGGTAACCCGGACGAGCCCCAAAGAGTATAGACGAGTCCGAGCGAGTCCGAGGTGTCCGAAGCAAGTCCGAGGTGTCCGAAGCAAGTCCGAGCAAGTCCGAAGCAAGTCCGAGCAAGTCCGAACTGCGGGAAGACTCCGGAGTCACCGGACGTGGCTCGGATGCAAAAGGAGTGGGCGGAAAGGAAGTGGAAAGGAAAGGAAGCGAAAAGGAACAAAGGGGAACAAAGGAAATGTAGGTAAGAGTCCATGGGATGAAGAAAAGGGGAGGAAATAGGAGTGTCCCCTTACACTTATCACCCCAAGTCGTTCCCCCCCTCATCGAACCGACACCCGCTGACATTCCAACATCGGCGAGCGACATCATCAAGCTCCTCAACGACGTGACGGCGGAAGCTAAGGATAACCTTCTCGCTGCAAAGATCTCTCAGACCATTCAGGCTAACGCTCATTGCCGCCCGGATCAATTGTTTTCTGAGGGAGACCTTATATATTTGTCAACGTCCAACAGGCGCACAGAGTACATGCACACAGGGGATAACAGAGTGGCCAAGTTCATGCCTCGCTTTGATGGGCCTTACGAGATCTTACACGCGAACCCAGAGAAGTCATCATATACATTAAACATGCCCAACACTGATAAATTCTTCCCCACTTTTCACTCTAGCCATCTTCGTCCCTTCATTGCCAACAACAGTAACCTGTTCCCTTCACGTAAGCTGGAGCGCCCTGCTCCTGTCACTGGGGATTCGGTGTAGAAATAACCGTTTCTTCGCGGTTACTCAGGCATGTAGAATAGCAGTTGACCCTCGCAAACACATGAGGGACTACATAATTCAAACTACCTATTTATCTATGTGTGAACAATCAAATGTATCTACATATAAGGACAGTGTGATTATCTAAACACATGGTACGATTCGGAGAACACTTGAAACGTGCAACAGCAAATCCAACATTCGGGTGATGATGAATATTACGTGGAGTCGATAATAGATGAGAAGTGTGGGCGCAGGGGATGGAGTACTTGGTAACATTCAGAGGTTATGGGCCAGAGGATAATCGGTGGATGACGAGGCATGAGGTGGAGGAGCTGGAGGAGCTGGATACTTGGCTTGAGGAGAAGAAGAACGGCGCTAGCGGCACCATAACACGGAGAACACGCACACAGAAGAAGAATCTCTCTGCCGCATTACTTATCTCCCTGCTCGACTCGCTCGCTGTCGGATTCAATGGGTCCTGGGTTGGTTCCCCTTCTTTGCTTTGACATCATTCATCGCTTGTTTCTCCCTTATGCACCATCCTTCCTTCAGAAGGTGGGCAAGTGTAAACAAGTTACCCTTGTTTACCCCTTTCTTCCCTGTCTAGTTTCACGTGACACAGACTTTACTTATATATTCGATACATACCCATTCTTGTATCTCATATCTTGACCACGACAGTCAATCACACTCACTGATCCTCTCACAATGTTCCTTGAGTGTTCCACACTCCAACGTGGTTCCACTTTTTTTTTGAGCATGTATAGCAAACACCATATACCGCTCACAATTGCGTGTGCACAATCCCTCCTCTCATTGCATGGTTTGTTCTTGCCGTTCAACTTCTTTCCTTCGTCAACTGACCATCCTACTGTTGCTGTTTTCTTCAGTATCTAGCATCACCATGGTGTTGGATTGCATAGAATGCACTAGCAAACTGTGCTTCCTATTGAGGCAGTGCACTACATGCGGTGGCCATGTATATTATAATACTTATCCCTTTAATGCTTACTTCTCACTTGCTGGCTAATATGTTAATACATGCTCAGTCGGTTCCTGTAAGGGCAACCTCAAGATGGCTGTTGTCATGAACCATGTCTGTAGACATGGTAAATGAGTATATTCAGCATTGTACTCCCTCAAGCAATTCTCTCTCCATTTCCCCAAGCTCCTATTTCCCCTATACCCCTATTTCTCCTAAAACTCTTCCTTCTCAAAAACTCTACCATTCCCCAAACATTTCAGCATCTCTCACAAAAATTACATAATTGCTGCTACCCTTTCCCTTGAGGCTTCTTACCAAAGCACCAAGTTTCCTTCTCCATTCCTGAAAACTTCCTCCCTTCTAAATTTTTCCCTTCCATTCTAAATTTTCCCCTCCATTCTAAAATCTTCAAAGGGTGTGACACCACACAGCACAGGCCTAGCAGAGGGAGAATCCAAAGATATGAATAGGACTAGCTACAATACATGAGAGAGCCGGAGTCATCAGACGTGGCTTGGATGATAGAACAACACTTGACCCTTCTGTTTCACATTGTTGAAGTAGGTGTCCATTTCTATCAAATTCTGCTGATGCTAACCGTTGAAAAGATGTGGAATTTCCGCCTTAAGTGTCTGGCTGCATTGAGCAATGTCTGGGACCCCAGCTTGAATAAAGGTTATGCGTACTTTGTTGAAGAAAAGAAGTACAAGAGCTTCCTGGATGCAACCGGCAACCTTCATCCCAAAGAGCACATCAGAATGAATGTCAGATAAACTGTTCATTCAATCTCACATCATATGTTGGTCGCACTGATGGTGAATTCCCGGAGTGCAGATGGGCTGTGATGAATCTGGTAGCCAGCAGCATGAAAGACATGGCACCAGGCTCTCAGCGAGACACCTTGGACAACCACTTCGGCAACTATAACTGGTGCAGAGTTATATCACTCCATATGTCACTGTCAAATTAACTTGCCTGTTACTGACACTTCTTTACGTCAGATACATCCCTTCTATGAAAAGCACAAGAAGCACTACAAATGCGGGCCAAACACGTTAAGGCCTTCAAGGCCTTTAGTGATGCACTTCCCGCAGAAACCACTGCCAGCTGATATGGGCCTGGGAAGCAGATCCCCTCAACACGACTAATCCATATGAGCCAACTCTTCAGGCAATATTGCAGGCAAAGATTGAAGAAGACACAGCAACCATGGCAAGGGATTAGGCCAATGCAGTCCATGACGGTATCAGCCCAGGTGTCTTCATTGCCCAAGGCGCAAGCAAATGCCCTCAGAAATTGGAAGACCTGTCAATTACATGGGCCTCAAGCCAATCACCCACCATTTATGTGGACCAGACCCACCGCTGATCCAGCAGTAAACCCTCCTCCTGCCGAGATGCTCAATGCAGAGATCCTAAAAGAGCTAAAGGTGATCAGAGAGGAGAATGCTTGTCTATGAGATGAACAAGCTGAATGAAGAACAAAGTGAAAGCACACCAGGGTGCAATTGCCTCCCATTAACCCAGTATCCATATTGCGTGGGACCCTGGTTGAAGTGGTCATGCACATCTGCTGCCCAGCAGGCAACTCCCTGCCAACACCTGCCTGGGTCAAGCCTCTTTGGTGTTTTGGCAATTACACCACCACCACTTATGATTCTATAACTTGACCTTCATTAAGGGCTCACCATCTAGGCCATGACATCATCCCTCATGTTCAAGTAACAAGCATTCCATAAAAGGCATGCATATCATTATCTGGGCTAGACCATGACATCATACCTCATATTGACATGATAAGCATTTTATACTGTATAGACAGACATGAGGCCATAAAAGGCATACATATCATCATCTGGGCTAGACCATCATACCTCATGTTGACATGATAAGCAATTATCTGGGCTAGACCATGACATCATACCTTATGTTGACATGGTAAGCATTTTACACTGTATAGACAGACATGAGGTTTACACTATATAAGACTGGACAACATACTGAGAGACTTGCTCCCTACTGCCCCAAAGCTGAAGTCACTGTCTTTTTATAACTGCATTCCATTCTGGGCCCACCAACTTCTACTTTACCTGTGCTAATCAGGCATCCAGGCACTTGAGCTTCATGTCAATGGCTTCCCCTGCAGTGAAGTGCCCCATATCAATCAGGAGCTGTGTGATTTCCAGGCAACCTTGGAGGCCAGAACTAGTCAACATTCAGAAAGTGGCCAAAGTCCATGGTCCTGGAGCTACAAAGAGGTATCCAACTCCTAGGATCACAATCGTGAGGCACGTGCTCAGGTGTAACCATTAGAGATGAAGTAGCAGTAGGTGCTGGGAGTGTCATCACAAAGGACATTGAAAGCAGAATGTTGGAGAACCCTGCAGATCACCTCAACAAAGCACATTCTCATATTCCAATCAGTTCTACTCTAGCTCTACCCCACACCGCCATAGTGTGAGCTGTCATTGCTGTTCATCAGTGTCAAGCTCCATTGCTGTAAGGGGACACTCCTATTTTCTCTCCTTTCCTTCGTTCCATGGACTCTTACCTACATTCCCTTCATTCCCCTTCGTTCCTTTTCGCTCCCTTTCCTTTCCACTTCCTTTCCACCCACTCCTTTCGCATCCGAGCCGCGTCCGGTGACTCCGGAGTCTTCCCGCACTTCGGACACTTCGGACTCGCTCGGACTCGTCTCGGACACTTCGGACTCGCTCGGACACTTCGGACTCGCTCGGACTCATCTATACTCTTCGGGGCTCATCCGGGTTACCTCTATCCTTTTCCCCCACTTCATTACTCTTCGCCCTTACTTCCCCAAGTCGCTGGCACGACTCCTGTGCATTTACCCTCCACTTCATTATCACATGTTTCCTTGTACCTTGTGATATTTGTTCGGACTTGTGGCTGGTGTACTGTACAGTTATCCTGCATTCCTCTCACGCTACTACAGTATATACTTCGCTTCCTAGCATGGAGAATCCTTATCCTGTTCTCTTTGGATTCTCCCTCTGCTAGGTGAGCAGCCCTCTCATGTATTGTAGTTAGCCTTATTCATTCTCTTTGGATTCTCCCTCTGCTAGGCCTGCGCTGTCGGCCATCTTGAGGTTGCCCTTACAGCAGAACAGGATCTCCCATCCTGGCACCAGAGCCCTACGGAAAACGTCCTGCGCCACTCCGGACTCGTTCTCGACGTCTCTCCGGTTTTGCGGACATTCCGGACGCTCTCCTGCTACTCCCACCCACCTCTGAGGACCCAAGGAACTCCATCCCTTGCTCCCCTGACGACTCCGAAATGCCGGGCGCTTCCAGCCAGATCCCGCCATCCGAGCCAGTCGCTTCAGGACCGGACTCCGAGACTTTGCAGACCTTGTGGGCTCAGACGTACGAACACCAAACCCAAATCAGCTCCATCCAGGATACACTTGCCCGAATCGAAGGACTCCTCTTAACACCCCGTCTGACTACTCCGAAAACGACTCCAGACTCCGAGCTGAGGGGCACCGAAGCCTCCCAGCACGCCCCGAGTCGATCCGAAAACACCCCACGTTCCCGCCTGAAGCCCGCCTCTCCCCCGATCTTCGACGGAAACCGCAAGGATGGTTGCGCGTTCTACAATGCGTGCTCCATCTACTTCCAGCTCTGTCCGGACCACTTCCCGACCGAGCAGGCCAAAATCCTCTGGTGTCTCTCCTTCTTCCAGAAGGATCGAGCTAAGGAGTACGCGGACATGGTGCTCCGGAGTCCGAAGGATCCATACTTTGCGTCCTGGGCCGCCTTCACAACCGAGTTCCGGACTCGCTTCCTTCCGGATCGGGAACGCGAAGCTGCCATGCTAAAACTGGAGTCCACCCGGTACCACCAAGGGCGTC
The DNA here is from genome assembly GCF_014466165.1 of Pleurotus ostreatus. Taxonomy (NCBI): domain Eukaryota; kingdom Fungi; phylum Basidiomycota; class Agaricomycetes; order Agaricales; family Pleurotaceae; genus Pleurotus; species Pleurotus ostreatus. The sequence continues at coordinate 910,314 of NW_023503164.1, read as the reverse complement.
GGACTTTCCAGGAGTACCTCGACGAGTTCCGGGACCTTGTAGACCAGTCCGGATACACTGAGGGCTCCAACATCACGATGAAGTTCCGCCGCGGATTGGACTCCATCATCCAGAGCCGTGTTGCCGAGTCCGCAGACTGTCCGGACGAGGATGACTTCGAGGAATGGTACAAGGCAGCACAGCGGGTTGCCGACAACCGTGCTGCTAACCAATCCTTCCACTTTGGTGTGCACTCCGGAAACTCCGGACACTCCGGATCCCTTGTCCGACCAGCAGCCGGCTCCGGAGTCGCTCGGACTCCTGCGGGTGTACTCCCCACGCCTCGGACTCAGCTCCCACCTTTGCAACCCCGTTTCCAACCTCCGCCTCCTCCAAAGGCTCTCTCACCCGGTGTCCCAATGGATGTCGACCACACCCGCTCCCGACCTGCCACCTCACAGCTCTGCTACCGATGCGGCAAGCCCGGTCACATGTCTCGCGAGTGCCCACTCCGGTACGACGTCCGGTTCATGACCACCGAGGAGCGGATGTCCGCCATTGAAGATCTCTTGACCGCGGCCGACATTGTAGAAAGTACGGGGACTTCGGAAGGAATAGACGATGAGGGAACGGCCCCGGTTGAGGAATCGGACACGGCGGATTTTGTCCGGACCAACGAGTGATCAGTGCGACCTCGTTGGTAAATAACCGATTTGCTTGTCTTAGCGTAGACGAAATAGACGATTCCAATCACTCCGATGATTCGTCCGACGTTAAGCAAGCAACTCCGGTTACAATCCGCACACTCCGAAGGTTTCGCCCGCAGTGGGAACGGCGGCTACCCAGTAGCTATAAGATGCACCCTGCAGGCCCTGGTGGACTGCGGAGCCACCGGAGTCTTCATGCATCCGCGCTTTGCTGATGCCCATGGTTTCACCCGACGCAAGCTGTCCGCTCCGATTCCGGTCTTCAACGTTGACGGATCACCAAATGAGAACGGATCTATCTCCGAAGTCGTGGACCTCGTACTCCGGTTCAAGGATCACACGGAACGGATGCTTTTCGCAGTCACTAACATCGGACGGCAGGACATCATCCTCGGATACACCTGGCTTCGGAAGCACAACCCCGAGATTGACTGGCAGACAAAGGAGGTGACCATGAGCCGCTGTCCGTCCGGATGCGACACCTGTCGGAAGGAGTTCCGCCATGACAAGCTGACCCGACGCAAGGAGTCCGTACGACTCCGGGAGTGTCGTACGGGTCCGATGCCAAGGGTTGAGGAACTGCACTCGGACAATCTCCCAGAGCTTCACGACTGCGAGGAAGATGATGAGGATGACAATGCTACAACTCCGGACGACTCCGGACTTGAGAGGGGTGACCGTATCTTCGTGGCTATTCCTCCTCCGACTCCGGAGTACCTTTGGAGTCTTCAGGAAGAACATATCCGGGCTTCGGAGACAGTCTCGCAGCGCCTTGCATTGGCTTTCCAGCGCAACAAACCCCACGATCCTCGGAACAGCGCAGTCCCGGACTTCCTCCAGGAATTCGAGGACGTCTTCGCCAAGGAGTCCTTTGATGAACTGCCCATGCCGCGTCCGTGGGACCATGCCATTGAGCTACTGGACGGAGCGGAACCGACCTCTACCAAGTGCTACCCGCTGTCCCCGGCGGAACAGAAACAGCTGGACGAATTCCTGGAAGAAAATCTCCGGACTGGTCGGATCCGCCCCAGCAAGTCGCCCATGGCTGCCCCGGTGTTCTTTGTTAAGAAGAAGGATGGATCGCTCCGCTTGGTCCAGGACTACCGGAAGCTCAACAACATGACAGTCAAGAATCGGTACCCACTTCCGCTCATCTCGGACTTGGTGGACAAACTCCGGAATGCTCGCTACTTCTCCAAGCTTGACGTCCGGTGGGGCTTCAACAATGTCCGGATCAAGGAGGGTGATGAGTGGAAGGCCGCATTTCGGACTACGCGCGGACTCTTCGAACCGTTGGTAATGTTCTTCGGACTGACGAATAGCCCATCCACCTTCCAGACCATGATGAACGACCTCTTCCGGGAGCTCATTACGGAAGGTGTGGTCATTATCTATCTGGATGACATTCTGATCTACACCAAGACGCGCGAAGAGCATCGCCGGGTTCTCAGGCGTGTCCTAGAGATCCTCCAGCGGAACAAGCTCTTCCTCCGAGCGGACAAGTGCGACTTCGAGCAGACCAAGGTGGAGTATCTCGGAGTTGTCATCTCTGAGGGTAAGATTGAGATGGATCCCGTGAAGGTCTCCGGAGTTGCGGACTGGCCGACCCCTCGGACTCGGACTGAACTCCAATCCTTCCTTGGGTTCGTCAACTTCTACCGCTGCTTCATCAAGGACTACTTGCATATCGCCCGGCCTCTCTTCGACCTCACTTGCGCAAAGGAATGGCAGTGGAACGACTCCGCTCAATCCGCATTTCTTCGGATCAAAGAGCTGATCACTTCGGAACCTGTTCTTGTCTTTCTGAAGGAGGATCGGCCGTACCGGGTTGAAGCGGACTCGTCGGACTATGCTACGGGTGCAGTCTTGTCGCAACTGGATCCGGATGATGGTAAATGGCATCCTGTCGCATTCTACTCTAAAAGTCTACAGGCTGCGGAGCGGAACTACGAAATACACGACAAGGAGATGCTTTCAATCATACGGGCGCTTGAAGAATGGCGGCACTGCCTTGAAGGCGCAGAGACTCCGTTCGAGATCTGGACGGACCACAAGAACCTGGAGTACTTCATCAAAGCCCAGAAGCTCAACCGCCGTCAAGCCCGCTGGTCGCTATACCTCTCCCGCTTCGACTTCACTCTCCAGCACCGTCCAGGTCGGACTATGGGTAAACCGGACGCTCTCTCGCGACGCTCGGATCATTTGGATGGTAAGGATGACAACAAGAATGTGGTGATGCTCAAGCCTTCCTACTTTGCTGTCTGTGCCACGGGTGTCACTCTTGAAGGGGAGGAGAAGGATATCCTCACGGCTATCCGGACTGGAGTGCGAGATGCGAAGTTCGAAGACGCAGTGGCAAAGGCGGCAGAGGAGCTGAAGAAGACCCAGGGCAGTCGCAAGACAGTCCGAAGTGCGGAATGGTCCCAATCGGACGGACTCCTCATGTTCCGGGGTAAGATCTACGTTCCGGACTCACCGGATTTGCGTCGGACTATTGTAGCTCAGCACCACGACACCAAGGTCACAGGACACGCCGGCAGATGGAAGACCCTAGAGCTCGTTTCGCGCAGCTACTGGTGGCCCAACATGTCCCGGTACATCGGATCCTACACCCGCCATTGCGACCTCTGTCTCCGGACGAAGGCCCAAAGGCATCCGCCCATGGGTGAACTTCATCCGCTTCCCATTCCGGATGAACGCTGGGATCGCCTGAGTGTTGACTTCATCGTCGAGCTTCCGGAGTCCAATGGGTTTGATGCTGTCATGAACGTGGTCGACTCCGTAAGCAAACGCGCCCACTTCATTCCGACTCACACCACAGTGTCTGCCCTCGGATCTGCAAACTTGTACCTGCAGAACGTCTGGAAGCTGCACGGACTCCCTCGGTCCGTTGTGTCCGACCGGGGTCCGCAATTCGTCGCAGAGTTCACCCGAGAAGTCTACCGGATGCTCGGAATCAAGCTGGCTGCCTCCACTGCGTACCACCCTCAGTCCGACGGACAGACGGAACGGACCAACCAGGAACTCGAGTCCTATCTCCGGATCTTCGTTGGAGAGTGTCAGGATGACTGGGCTCGCCTCCTACCTATGGCGGAGTTCGCGTACAACAACCGGGTCCATGCGTCCACTCAGCAGTCACCCTTCCTCCTGGATACCGGCCGTCATCCTCGTCTCGGGTTCGAACCTCATCAGCCACCGTCTCGGATGGAGTCCGCAAACGAGTTTGTAGACCGGATGAAATCCGCAGTTGACGAGGCTCAGTCCGCGTTGGTCAAGGCTCAGGACGACATGAAGCGCTACTACGATCAGCGTCGGACTCCCGCTCCGGAGTACCAACCGGGTGACAAGGTCTGGCTGGACTCGTCGGACATCAACCTTGCCCGACCCTCCCGGAAACTCGGACATGCACGACTTGGTCCTTACAAGGTCGTCCGGAAAGTTGGCAAGGCAGCGTACCAGCTCCAGCTCCCTCCGGGCTTATCCCGTCTCCATCCTGTCTTCCCCGTGGTCAAACTCTCTCCCTTCGTTCCGGACCCCATCCCAGGTAGACGCCCTGTCGCTCCGCCACCTCCGCAGCTCATTGACGGAGAAGAGGAGCATGAGGTAGAAGAGGTCCGAAATAGCAGACGGTTCGGTCGGGTCCTGAAGTATTTGGTGCGCTGGCGAGGCTATGGTATCGAGCACGACTCCTGGGAGCCCACGAGCAACCTCCAGCATGCCACCCGGAAGGTCAAGGACTTCCATGATCGTCACCCGGACGCAGTACGCGTACTCCGGACGAGTCCGATGAATCCGACGACTGCTCTACCTCTCCGGATGACTCCTGCAGCACTGGACCAGTCCTGGGAGCATTGGCGCAGTCGGAAGGCTCCGGGCTCCGCGCAGTCGTACTTCGACATCTTCTCGCAGCAATCCGGAGTTTCGGGGTTGGTGAATTCATGGCGCGGCAGGCAGGAATCTTTGCGTCGGGTCGCCGCAACCTTGAAGGGGGGGTGATGTAAGGGGACACTCCTATTTTCTCTCCTTTCCTTCGTTCCATGGACTCTTACCTACATTCCCTTCATTCCCCTTCGTTCCTTTTCGCTCCCTTTCCTTTCCACTTCCTTTCCACCCACTCCTTTCGCATCCGAGCCGCGTCCGGTGACTCCGGAGTCTTCCCGCACTTCGGACACTTCGGACTCGCTCGGACTCGTCTCGGACACTTCGGACTCGCTCGGACACTTCGGACTCGCTCGGACTCATCTATACTCTTCGGGGCTCATCCGGGTTACCTCTATCCTTTTCCCCCACTTCATTACTCTTCGCCCTTACTTCCCCAAGTCGCTGGCACGACTCCTGTGCATTTACCCTCCACTTCATTATCACATGTTTCCTTGTACCTTGTGATATTTGTTCGGACTTGTGGCTGGTGTACTGTACAGTTATCCTGCATTCTTCTCACGCTACTACAGTATATACTTCGCTTCCTAGCATGGAGAATCCTTATCCTGTTCTCTTTGGATTCTCCCTCTGCTAGGTGAGCAGCCCTCTCATGTATTGTAGTTAGCCTTATTCATTCTCTTTGGATTCTCCCTCTGCTAGGCCTGCGCTGTTGGCCATCTTGAGGTTGCCCTTGGTAGCCTTTTCTTCGGAGGGCAGTCAAGTGTAAATAAGTTTAGAACATTTCTATCTTCCTCTGATTTCTCTGTGAGATTTGCCGGATTTGCCAGTGATATTTGCCATGTCATGTTGTCAGGTGTGAAAATGCATCATGCAAGCTGATATGCATGAAACGAGGAAGACGAGAAGCTGGCAGAGTCACGCGTGACATGTTACTTAGTTGGTTCACACGTAGTTAGAGTGGCTACCGAACACCTTCCCCCAACTAGTTTAGCCATAAATCAGTTCTTATTATCCCAACTACATTCTCGTGGGCAACAACTACTAGTTGCGATCTTCCTGGGGATCCCAAACAGGGCCTAACAGATTTGCCTATGATATTTGCCAGAATTGCCAGTGATATTTGCCAGAATTGCCAGTGATATTTGCCAGAATTGCCAGTGATATTTGCCAGATTGTTCTTAGAATTAACAAACTTAATCTTGTATTTTACCATAGCACCCATTTTTAATAGTCTTTCAATATTTCTCAAAAATTAGAACATATATCATCTTGAATATGTGCTCAATATTATACTCATATCATGGACTATAATATGTAAGCAGTAGTCTGGATCATTTCAAACTATATTCTCTTGAAGTATTCAGATAAATCATTGTGAAACATGTACTATAGTATAGTGGACCTTATCTAGACTTTCATTCATATACTAGAGTGTAGGATAAGCAAGTGATTTTTGTAAGATATGAGAGTTGTTATTTTAGATATTGTTTGCTTTCTATGCTACAAGTTACTGAAATTGCATTCACAATTCTCTGGCAAGTATTAATGGTAAATTAGTGTGACGGTACTTAGACGCTCACCCATAAGTAGTTATCGTACTTAGTATTATTTGCTACATATTAAAACTCCGACAATTCATTCCTCTTGTTCAACCATACTATGCGCGTACGTGACCTCGCCAGTCCCCAGAGCGGGTAACACTCCCCACAGCCTGGGTTACAGGCAATCCCCCTTCCCTGGGCCACGGGACCCTCACGCTAGGGACACAAGCGTCCTCCCTACCCCTCGAGCCCCGACATTCCACACGGTCGTTACAATGGTGGCATCTCCGTGGATGTCATCTTGGTACCGAGGGAACATGAGAGGATTGACACCACTCGCTCTAGCAGTAGAACCGCTATTGAGCCTGTCAGAGACGCGTACACCGATACATCTAATCTTGACGCTCCAGCCCTTCAGCTGTTGAGCTTGTCTACCCCATCCACATCCTATGAGTGCTGAAAGAGCACTTGGATGCCATTTGCTCCGGCGCTGAGCGCTGTCGAGCCCCTCTTCTACAAGAGAAGAGACCTTTATAGCTCCACCTCTCGGAATGCTCCGTATGCTAACGACAGAAGCGGAGGCACGAGACGCTCCGGCGCGTGCGCTGTTGAGCCTACAAAGAGCTACCTGCTCTTTTATCGGATGCCCTGTACAAGTGCTACCCTCCCACTTGCAGCTCAGCCATCTATTACCCCGAAGAACCCGCTGGGGATACTCCGGCGTACGCGCTGTAGAGTGATAGTGTTATGGCCCGGTCTGTTCCGAACGAGTATTGTTTCCGATATCTTATCTAAACGCGCAAGACGCGCCCATTACTAATTCTTATTACAATACCTTAGTAAGATCCTCACGTCTAACGCATGTCCGCAGCACATTACCAAGCTCCTCATGGAATCGGTGCGCGTTCCATGAAAAGACGGCTGCAGTAGGCGTGTAGTAGTACATGAGGGTTATGCATGTAATTTAGTATTTAAGTACCAATAACATCCCCAAGAACGCTAGCTCGTTCTCTTGGGATTTCCGCTAGTCATAGTGAGACCTGAGTCAATAAGCCATTCAACTTGCTTTGGGTTTTAGTATTCTTGTAGGAGCCACGTTAGTCCTAGACTAGTGTCGCCCTAACAGAAGAACGAGCTACCCCTTCAACGTCCCTCCTACATTCTACATTCTCATCCATCCTACTCTGCAGCGTCTAACTGCGAAGATCGACCACCCGACATCAAGACAGGATATGTCTCATCTTTCTCATTTTATCTACCACATAACTTCTTTCCAATTTCCGCCGATAAGCCCGTTAGGCTTTGATTGTCCATTTCATACTCTTATAGTTTCCCACCCAATTCGAACCGCAGATTCAATACTCCAGCGGGGTAACGTTTAGACGACCCTCCGAGTGAATCTAAAGGCGCCGACTGATCACTAATCCTCGGAGAGGGGTCAGCGCGCGAGGTGCTGAGTAAGAAAGAAGGCTCTACCTCGTCGGTTCAGCAAGACGGTGTGAAGCTTTGCATCTAGCCAAGCCGAAGAACTCCTTCCTCATTTACATTGTCCGCTCAGGTGCCGGCGTGCACTAGTTTGAAGTTCAACGTCAATTGACAGGGTACCCCACCAACAATCCCACCATGACCCACTCCAGCGGATCGAGCTTTGAGAACATCGGAGACCAGAACATGCCTGGCCCCTCAGACCAACCCGTACCACCTCCACAACCATCAACACAAGAAATGATGATGATGATGATGGACCGGCTGGCTCAGATGGAAGCCCGATACAAACAACTAGCCCAATACGTATGAACCCGACCGCCACCAACAGCCCCAGCACCAGCTCCCGTTCCCACTCCTGCCCCGATTCCCCAACCTGCCGAACCCGCACGACCAGTAGGCCCTAAGCTGGCCAAACCCGAGATATTTGACGGCGAACGTGCCAAATGCTGTTCGTTCCTCAGAAGCATCCGGATGTACATTGCGGTTAATCAGTGGCAGTTCACCAACGAAAACACCAAAGTCTTATACGCCCTCTCGTTCATCCAGGGACGAAAAGTCGATAACTGGAAAAACGAGGTTATCAACCGAGCACTCAACTGGCGAGACCAGGGAGGATACGACCCTGTGGTCTCTGACTTCCGAAGGTTCTCTGACGAACTGGAAAGAATGTTCGGAGACCCAAACCCCAGGGAAACGGCTATCTCCACCCTATCCGCCCTCAGACAGGGCAACGAACCAGCCGAAGAGTACATAATGAAGTTCGAAGCGCTACAGGCGGATACCGGCTACAACGACGTAGCGCTGGTAGAATTATTCAAACGCGGAATGAATCCCGGACTGTTGAACTGACTCTACAGCCTCCACCCGCTCCCCGCAGACTACCAGGCATGGAGCGAAGAGGCAATCCGGTTTGACAGGCAGTGGCGCGAAGCGCAGTCCTATGCCAAGGGGCATGGACAGGGACGACAACAGGGACAGTCCCAGCAGAAGCAGCAAGGCCAAAAGCAAGGCCAATGGCAAGGGAGGGGACAAGGGCAGCAGCAACCGACCCCACAACAGAACCAACAATCACGTCCGAAGGATCCAAACGCGATGGACGTAGACAGAACGCAGAGGACCCCGGTCAAGTGCTTTAAGTGCGGAGGACTGGGACATATCGCCCGAAATTGTCAAAGAAGATTGGACATCAGGGCCATGAACTACGATGAACATTTGCAATACTGGCGAGAGGAACTGACTCGCCAGGGTTTTTCCGAAGGAACTCAGGAAGCGTCGACCTGAGCTCCAAGAATTCTTTTTCCGTACTCACCCAGGAGCCGGACTCATCGCTAGTAGAATCCAATGTATCAGTAGCTATTTATAATGAGGATTCGACTACCAAAGCCAACGAGACGGAAACTAAGACGCAGAACAAAACCAAGGAAGTGTACTTGCATCAAACAGGCAATGAAAAGAACTACGTCCCCATAAAAATCACCATTACTTCCCTAGATACCCTGAAAACTCTCGACCCCAAATCAATGTTGGACTGTGGCGCCTCAGACTCGTTTATCAATCGCGAATACGTCAAAAGGCACGGACTGAAAACCAAGAAACTGACTAGACCCGCGATCATAAGAAACGCAGACGGCACCCCCAACAATGCGGGAAGGGTAGAAGAAAAGGTAGAACTAAGAATGGGTTTCAAAGGACACGCGGAATGGGCCACGTTCTACGTAACCAACCTAGGAAACGTAGACGTCATCATAGGTCTCACCTGGCTCAGACGACACAACCCAGAAGTAAACTGGAAAACAGGAGATGTGGTAATGACCAGATGCCCAAGGGAGTGCAAGAGAAGGATGAACAAGGAGGCAGAAGACTTGCAGGACAAACTGTACCCAGGGGAAGTAGAAACCGAGGAAGACGAGGAAGAGGTGAAGGAAGTGCGGAAAATGGAACCGAGGAACATTTCAGTAGCAGGAGTAAGACAGTGGAATAGGCTGAGAAGCAGTTATTTACGGGACTTGGACGACTTAACCAACCAATATCACGAGTCGGTAGCCCGAATGTACATTAACCGAATGTGGAAAAAACACATGCAGGTGGAAACGGAAGACAAGGAGGAGGAAATGCATCTGAAAGCAGTAGGAAAATACGACTATGTCATTGAGCACGATTGGGAGAAAATAGAAAGCAAAAAGGAAAAAACCGAAGAAGAAATGGTACCAAACTACTACCATGATTTCATGAAAGTATTTCGAAAACGGGACTCAGAAAGGATGCCAGCGACGAGACCATGGGACCATGCAATCGAACTTACACCAGACTTTGTACCAAAGGCCTTAAAGGTGTACCCATTGTCGCCAATCGAGCAACAAGAACTCAATGACTTTCTCGACGGCAACCTAAAAAAAGGGTACATTAGACCCTCCAGATCCCCGCAAACCTCACCAGTATTCTTCGTGCAAAAAAAGGATGGAAAAAAACGATTGGTACAGGACTACCGATACCTAAACAAATACACCGTGAAAAACACATATCCATTACCTCTCATTTCGCAACTAGTAGACAAAGTATCTAAGGCTCGCTTATTTACCAAAATGGACCTCCGATGGGGGTATAACAATGTACGAATAAAAGAAGGAGACCAGTGGAAGGCAGTGTTCCAAACGCCACGAGGGGTGTTCGAACCAATGGTCATGTACTTTGGACTTAGCAACTCCCCTTCCACTTTCCAAACCATGATGAACGAACTCTTCAAAGAACTGATTGACGAAGGCCTTGTAGTTATCTATTTAGACGATTTACTTATCTTTACGGACAATGATGTACAAAAACACCGAGAAGTAGTACGACGGGCTCTGAAGATTCTTGAAGACAACGATTTATATATAAAGCCAGAAAAATGTGCATTCGAAGTAGACGAAGTCGAGTTCCTAGGAGTAGTAGTGAAGGACGAAAAGGTGCAGATGGAAGAGGCAAAAATAGAAGCAGTAAAAAACTGGCCGGTTCCAAAGAACGTGCAACAAGTGCAGCAGTTCTTAGGATTCAGCAACTATTACCGACGATTCATAAAGGACTTCGCCACCGTCGCTAAACCGTTGCACGAGCTCACCAAAAAAGATGAGGAGTTTGTATGGAACGAAAAGAGACAAGAAGCTTTTGAAAAGCTGAAAAAGCTGTTTACCAAGGAACCAATCCTGGTACTACCGGATACAGACAAGGAAATGAAGATCGAGGCAGACTCGTCGAACTATGCATCAGGAGCGGTACTCTCAATGCTATGTGACGACAACAAGTGGAGACCATGCGCCTTCCTGTCTAAAGGGTTCACGGAAACAGAACAAAACTACGACATCCATGACAAAGAGATGCTGGCTATAATCCGGGCCCTGGAGGCATGGCAACATTACCTAGAGGGAAACAGTCAACAATTTACAATATGGACAGATCACAAAAATTTGGAATATTTTATGACCACCAAAAAACTCAACAGACGCCAGGCGCGATGGGCACTGTATTTATCACGGTTCAACTTTTTATTAAAACACAAGCCAGGAGCATCAAACATGAAAGCAGATGTCTTGTCGAGACGACCAGACCTTGATAGGGGGGAAGAGGACAACACGATGGTTCTACTGAAACCAGAGTACTTTCGAATCAAAGCCATGCAACAAGGCCACGTCTTGATCGAAGGACTGGAATCTACCATCTTGTCAAAAATCAGAAAATCAAAAAATTACGATGAGTCGGTGGTAAAAGCGGTAACAGAGCTGAAAAGATCCCCGACGAAGGTGTTGAGAGAGGCGGAATGGTCAGAAGAGCAAGACCTGGTGTTATATGTATCATGGGAAGGTATACGTACCCAAAGACACGGATGTCCGAAGGGAGATCGTAAAACTGCACCATGATTCAACGGTGGCAGGCCACCCAGGAAGATGGAAGACAATTGAGCTGGTCTCACAAAACTACTGGTGGCCAGGAATGAACAGGTTCATAGCGGAGTATGTCAAGGGATGCGATCAGTGTCAACGAAGCAAAGCCTACTCACGACAACCGCAGGGAAAGCTTCAACCCAACCCCATCCCGTCAGAACCATGGACGGATATCTCAGCAGACTTCATCACCAAACTGCCGAGGTCACAGGGTTACGACGCAATCCTGGTAGTAGTGGATCGCTTCACCAAAATGGTCCGCCTAGTACCAACTACCGAAGAACTGTCATCATTAGGTCTAGCTAAATTATATCGGGACCACGTCTGGAAGGACTTCGGCCTACCCACCACTATTATATCAGACCGAGGACCCCAATTTGCGTCACAAATGATGCAGGAACTGAATAAATTATTGGGAATTCAGACACGATTGTCCACAGCCTTCCACCCACAGACCGATGGACAAACGGAACGAGTAAATCGAGAAATCGAGACTTATCTACAAATGTTCATCAACCATAGACAAGACGACTGGGCGGAATGGCTGGCGATATGCGAATTCTCCCTAAACAATAAAACTCAAACGAGCTCCAGGCAGAGCCCTTTCTTCTTAAATTACGGACGCCATCCACGAATGGGGATCGAACCACGGAGAGAGTCAAAAGTGGAAGCCGCCGATGACTTTGCCAAACGAATGACCCAAAGCTGGGAAGAAGCATGGTCAGCCTTGGTAAAAGCGGGAGAGGAGATGAAGAAGTACGCAGACCGACGAGTAGGAGAAATGCCGGAGTACAAAGTGGGGGGTAAGGCTTTCATCTTTACCGATAACTTAAACACGTCCCGACCCTCACGAAAATTGGAGCAGAAGAAAATCGGACCGTACGAAGTAGTCGCGGTGCCCACAAAAAACGCGATAACTCTTAAAATTCCAAAAACATTATCTATTCACCCCACGATCTCCACCCACCGAATGGAAAAGGCCAACATGCCAACGATACCAGGGCAAAAAACACCACCACCCCCACCGGTACGGATCCAGGGCGAGAATGAGTACGAAGTCGAAAATATTCTAGACAGCCGACTCAGACGAGGACGGCTAGAATATTTGGTCAAGTGGAAAGGGTATACCGATGAGCATAACACATGGGAACCCGAAAAGAACCTCGAAAACGCACCCGAGCAGACTCGGGCATTCCACTCCCGACACTCTGCAGCTCCATGTCGGATTGCGGCGGCGGTATTTGAGGAACTGATCTGGAAACCAAAATATGTATTCACTACCCCGACCATCAGTAAAACGACCAGGATCGACGAACCCGAGGGGAGCGCTGATCCACCCGACACACCCAACAGCAACGAAGACAAGCATGGCAATCAGGCCGGCTTGCTCAGCGGAGGAGAAACGGTCCCAAATGGGGAGCCGAGGAATGATGTCGTCGAAGGAGATGTTGGGCATCAGGAGGTGGTGGCGCCGTCAAGTGGAATTGACGAACCCTAGAGGGGGGGTGATGTTATGGCCCGGTCTGTTCCGAACGAGTATTGTTTCCGATATCTTATCTAAACGCGCAAGACGCGCCCATTACTAATTCTTATTACAATACCTTAGTAAGATCCTCACGTCTAACGCATGTCCGCAGCACATTACCAAGCTCCTCATGGAATCGGTGCGCGTTCCATGAAAAGACGGCTGCAGTAGGCGTGTAGTAGTACATGAGGGTTATGCATGTAATTTAGTATTTAAGTACCAATAACATCCCCAAGAACGCTAGCTCGTTCTCTTGGGATTTCCGCTAGTCATAGTGAGACCTGAGTCAATAAGCCATTCAACTTGCTTTGGGTTTTAGTATTCTTGTAGGAGCCACGTTAGTCCTAGACTAGTGTCGCCCTAACAGATAGCCTGGCGCGAAGAGCCAACCTGGAGCCGGACTCCGCTTTAGCCGAAGGTGTTACTCATCCTAGGACACCTTCGCCTCTACCTTGCTCTTACTCTTGCTCACTGGAAGTCGAGCCGCGTTCGTACGCCAGTATTCTTGCGAGATCACGCCGACTCTATTTACACGCTACTGGCAATTAAGTATATAAGCCTGAGTGTCCTCACGATTGAAGCATGGGCACTCGCTCCAAGCGTAAGGCGTCTAAGTCAGCTCCTCCCCCTCCTCATTCGCAGGCCGTTTACTCCCCCAAGAACCTTCGCTCCATGACCTCTCGCAAGGCCTCCGGAACGAGTGTCCCTCCCACGGTAGGTGGGACTGCTGCTGCTGCTGCCGCCGCTGTTGGTAGTGCGGGCACTGCAGCTCTCTACAAGGCTCCTGTATCACGAGTGAGCAGTGCTCCTCCCTCCGTTAAAAGCACGACAGCGCGCCTTTCCCCCGCCAACGCTGAATCAACTTCCAGTGGAATCCTCCTTGAGACAGGGACACCTCCTCCAGTGACCAGCACCGACAAGGGTAAGGGTAAGGAGGCCCCTCTACCTCCTTTAAACTCGTTAGATTCCTCGCCATACATCACATCTTACCCTCACACCCCTCACATACCGAGCGTTGTGGACCTATCCTATTGTCTTCCTAACCTGACCTCGCGCATGCCTGGGGGGCCGCCAAGAGTAGACTCCCGGACGTCAATGGCGATCCTGGCCTCCCTGACACCTTCACTGACTTCCCTCCTGCCCGACCCTTCTGCTGCTCCGGGTTCGCTGCTACTAAGCCCCGCACCTCAGAATCTCTTCGCCGGTCCCGCAGCGAGGTTCAACATATGGGTAGAACCTCTGGCGGATTTGGTGGAGCGTTGGCACATAGCACCTAAGGAGGCAGAGGATCCTTTGGACAGGTTTGGTGGAAGGGACAGATTACTACCCGATCAGACGGAAGAAACATCTACGTTGATGCGGCAGATGCTCCTTTGGTGGAGGACGCCACACCGTCTCATGTACTGGGACAGCCTTGCTCAAGACCTCCCCAGGATGATATCTACGGATTTTACCCTCCAAAGGAGCGACTTCAGGGAAGCCACAGACGCGGCTGACACGAAGTATTTCTTGCGTCCTGCATTACTGGAAGGACTCGGGCATGTCATGCTAGCCGTCCAGCAGATACTCCTCGCACTGAGTGAACTGAGAGACGTGCCGGCTGCTCGGGCTTTCCAAGTGGATCCGCAGTATACGTTTACGCGCGCGTTAGAGGAAGCTAGCGAGAGGTTTCACCTGGAGCTAGCTTGGGAGACTCTAGTGCAGTGATTATCAAGGGCCCACTCTAATATAGAGGCTCAGCTATGATCTTTATACCGGCCCTTCAACGAAACCGACGCGCGCCTCTCTCAGATCTCCTTCGACTCCACGCAAGAAGAGATTCGCCTGCAATATGGAACTCGCTCACCTCGGACCGAAATAGCTAAGTTCTGGCGCGAGGAAGAGAAGAGGAAAACTCTACCCAATTACCTTCGTAGCATGGCCGACAGTCTAGTCAAAGATTTGCTAGCGGATGGTTATACAGTTCCAGCGTACCGCAAAAGCCCGACTTCTAAACCCTTGTCGTCCGTCTCGTCGAGGCGTATAGTCAACAAACAAATCCAATTCGCACCCGTAGCGGACATTATTTCCTCGCACCCAGTATCAAGACTTCCTGGGTTATCTACGAGTGATAAGGCTGGGGGGCCATTGTCACGACCAGTTACCTACAGGGATGAATCCCACCGAACCCCTCCTCATACGACATCTCGTTCTACGAGCCTTTCACGTGCAATAGCTAGGCTAACTCTGCATCAGCCCAGGAGTAGAAGTCATAGGAACTCTCCTCCCCCTCCGAACCGCAACCAGCGCATGGGGGGCGCGGGTGATGGGGGACCTTCGGGTAGTAGCAGCAGCGATTCAGGAAGCGAACCGCCTCGTCAAAACCCCCCCCTTCGTGGGCGGCTCCCCGGACCCAACGACGACCCCAGGAATCCGGAGGATAGTCCGAATCGCGGGCGCCGCCCTTGTAGGCGTAACTCACCTCCCGGACCTGACGATCCTGACAGGCCGAATGGCCCTGAGGGCCCTCCGAACCGTCGTGCTTCTCCCCTTCAAGCGGTAGAACACTGGCAAGTCAACCACAAGATACCTGTGACTGCCTTGCCAGAATGGGATGGGAATGGCCAAAACCTTATAGACTACTTGACGGATCTAGCTTCCTACAGCGAGCTAGGGGAGATGATGGAGGCGGATATAGCCCAGATCACCCCGTCTTGGTTCACCGCCGCCGCCAAGGATTGGTTCACGACGCTCCCTACGGAAGTGCGGAGGGAGGCTTGTGCTTCATACCTAAATTTCCTGCTTTGCATACGAGATCATTTTATGGATGCCCACTGGATCGATGATCGCACGATAGAGTACGAAGAGATGCGCTTCCGACAGGAAGGCCATTCGCGCGAGACTCCATTGCAGTTCGTTCAATGGAGGCTGAAGTATAGTAGATTCCTCTACTCGGATAACGATGACAACGACGTCGGAATGGTACAGAGAATTCTACGAACACAACCAGCTTGCTGGACCATCCATCTCAACATAGAGACGTGCCGCTCCGTTGTAGAACTCATTCGCAAGCTTAAAAACATGAACGATGGGCTGATTGCTGACTGGGAACGAGCGGAAGCTGCACGGCGACTACGATCATCTCGTAGCAATCCTCCTTCCAAATGCTTCTACTCGCGAAGGTCGGTGGCGCATCATGTTGAAGGAGAGACAAGCGAGAAGAGTGGAAGCTCTCGTTCTCCTTCTCCCACTCAAGAAGCTTATGCAGTGGATTCTCGTCGTCCCGAAGAGACGTGGAACAAGTGGCCCAAAGGAGGATCCTGGGACGGGTACGTGTTTGCCCGAGACGATTCTAGAATCAGCGATCCTCCTCCAAGAGATACCTGTTGGATCTGCACTAGCCCTCGGCACGTACACCGTGATTGTCCCCACTACGCTAAGTGGGAGAGCCTGAGGAATCAGTGGCTGGCGAAAGGGACGTCAGATAAGAGGAACAGTAATTGCCATCGTGTAGCTAGGAACGCTGAGACTAATAATGACGAGGATTCTTCCCTTTTGATCGGCGTGCAACAACCTCATCCCGACCCTCCTTCTCCAGCTTCGCCCACGCAGAGTCCACAGACTGTGGATCATCAGGAGGTTTACGACGACTCTGTTGCCGAAGGATTCACGGTTGAAAGCTTGACAAACTCCTTCCGGGCGTTCAGAAATAGCGCCCCAATGCTCCAACGGCCCCGCCCTGTTCAAGAACCTAGGCTCGTCCGCGCCATTAAGCGGCGCCAATTCCCCGAAGGAAGAAGTGCCGTAGGAATTAAAGTGCTCCATATGCCTGCGTATATAGGCTCTCTAGATTCCCCGCAGATGACAGCACGATTGGATTCAGGAGCGGATGTCACTCTCATCTCGGAAGACTTCCATAACGCGCTGCCCGAGCCTCCTGTCATCAAAGAAGGTATGCGACTCTACCAGCTAATGGGATCAGCTCAAGTATTAGGATACGTCCGCACGAAGCTATTAGTCCGAGCAGCCTCGGGAGACGTAGTCGTGTTCGACATGGAAGCCTATGTGGTACGAGGCATGAAGGTACCTCTGCTACTGGGAGAGGATTTTCAGACAGCCTACGAGCTCGGTGTACGACGCAAGGCTTCAGGAGAGTGCGAAGTCACGCCTTTAGACAACTCTTACAGTCTGCCGGCCTCGTCGAACGAGGACGTTAACCCGGGTTTCAAGATGCGGAAGGCTTTCATTGGGCAATCTTTCCTTAAAGGCAAACACAAGACGCGATCCAGGTGGCAGAAGCGAGGCTCCCCTGCCGACGCGCCCCCTGTTCTTGCGCGAGACTCTCTTCACATATCTCCGGGCTGTGTAGCGAACGTTCGGATAGATGCGCCCTTTGACGCAAATGACATCTGGCTGGTAGAGAAGATTCTCATATCCGACGAATGCAATGAATTAGCCGCTACACCCACGACGCTCATATCGGCGGACCACCCTTATGTGCCTATAGCTAATCCCACGAGTCGCCCAATCATGATAAGAAAAGGAGACGTGGTAGGGCATCTGCACGATCCTCAGGAGTACCTAGATGCTCCTAAAACAGAGGAAGTGTTAAAGAAATGGACAGCTACCGCAGAAGCCCTTAAGACGGTCCTTCAGAGCCAGACGCTGGCAAGCAAAGAGACAGAAGAGCACGAGAACTGGGGCCCAAAACTACGGCCATACCCGAAGATTCCAGCAACGAGGACGTCGTTCAAGCTGTAAACCTAGGAGCAGACATCCCGCCTGACATCCGGCCTCGCCTCGAGCAGGTGCTGCGGAAGAATTCTCTAGCTTTTGGGCTCGCTGGTCGGCTAGGGCATGTAGACACAAAGGCGACTATCCCTCTTAGCCAGGACACCAAGCCCATATCACTACCGATGTACGGAGCTTCCCCCGCAAAGAAGGAAGTAATCGATGCACAGTTGAAGAAATGGTTCGAGAACGACGTAATAGAGCCTTCCAATAGCCCTTGGGGATTCCCTTGTCTGGTAATCTACAGAAACGGGAAGCCTCGTCTCTGCGTAGACTACAGGAAATTGAACGCAATCACAGTTGCGGACGAATTCCCCATTCCAAGACAATCAGAAATCATCCAAGCGCTATCAGGTTCGCAAGTAATCTCATCATTCAATGCACTGGCGGGGTTCAATCAAATGGAGATTGACGAGGCTTCACGGCCGAAGACTGCCTTCCGGTCGCACAGAGGGCTATTCCAGTTCAAGAGGATGCTGTTCGGACTGCGTAATGGCCCGTCTATTTTCCAGCGTTTCATGCAAGAAGTTCTGTCGCCCTACCTTTGGATCTTCGCGCTCGTATACATAGACGACATCGTCGTATATTCACGGTCATGGGACGAGCACCTACAACATCTTGATGCAGTACTAGGATCAATAGCTAAAGCGGGAGTCACTCTGGCTCCGTCCAAATGCTTCATTGGCTACTCTTCGATACTCCTGCTAGGGCAGAAAGTCTCGTGGCTGGGTCTATCCACTCACAAAGAAAAAGTGGCGGCAATCATGGAACTAGTGTGCCCCAGTTCGGTGCAGGAATTGCAACGTTACCTGGGAATGATCGTCTACTTTTCCGCGTATATTCCCCACTACTCGCACATAGCAGCCCCCTTGTTCGCGCTGCTGAAGAAAGGAGCCAAATGGACTTGGCAAGCGGAGCACGACCTAGCATTCCAGAACACTCGTAATGCTCTGGCGCAAGCTCCAGTATTAGGACACCCAGTGCAGGGATCGCCGTATCGACTGTATACGGACGCGTCAGACTATGCGCTAGGCACTAGCCTTCAGCAGGTTCAAAGGATCGCAATCAAAGACCTCAAAGGGGCGCCCGTCTACGCTCGTCTTAAGCGTGCCTACGACACAGGAGAAGCCGTGCCCTCACTGGTACTCAAGTTGCCCAATAGTCACGAAGACGACCCCGGCAAGGAGCGAGAGTGGGCCGCGAGTCTTGAAGACACAATCGTGGACACCGAAAGAGTCATAGCTTACTGGAGTCGTACACTTAAGGCAGCCGAGAGGAATTACAGTGCCACGGAAAGAGAAGCCCTAGGCGCAAAGGAAACACTCGTCAAGTTTCAGCCGTTTATTGAAGGTGAAGCCATCACATTAATCACAGACCACGCCGCACTGCAATGGGCGAAGTCCTATGAGAATGCCAACAGAAGGTTAGCGGCCTGGGGGGCGGTGTTCGCAGCGTACCCGAGGTTACAGGTGGTACATAGACAGGGCAGAGTACATTCCAACGTGGATCCTCTGTCCCGCCTTCCCCGCATTCCCGCCCACATGTCTCCAGTACAAGACACCATTGAAGCTATCATCCCAGATGAAGACAAACGCCATCTGGCACAGAATGCGGAAGATAGGAAGAACGCTGCCGTTAAAGCCGCCTTCTCCTCCTGGTGGCTATATGAGGCATTATCCCCCCGAGACGAGGTCTGGTCGACCTCAGAACAAATGGTCAATGCCGTCCAAATGAGGCGAATGAAGAAAGCGGCAGAACCTCCGACACACAGCGCTGTAAAAGAAAAGGTCGTAACGCCTCCGTCTAGCGAACACGCAATGAGCAAGGAAGCACTGCCTCTCCCAGAGCCCGGGGACGTGGAAGAATGGAACGCGAACCGCAATAGCCCGTCGGATGCCACGGAAGAGACGAGCCTTCAGGATCAATGGACGTATTCTTTAGGCGTCTGTCCTCCTGTGCACCTGGACGAAGAATTGTTCGCCAAAACACATCTTCTTGTTGGGTTCTCCCCAGACACTCGGAAGGAATGGGACACCGCCTATAAAGCTGACCCTTACTTCAGGGAGAAGCTGCAGAGGAGCTCAAAGGAAAGTCCTGATACTCTACTCACTCCTTCCCGATTCCAGAAGGGCGTAAATGGCCTACTCTACTTCGTAGACGCGGACTGGAACTACAGGCTCTGCGTACCCCGGGACCAGATACCCGCTATTTTGAAGATGATCCACGACTCTCCTCACGAAAGTGCTCATGAAGGCGCGTGACGATTCGCCGGCCGGATGCGGGAGACCTTCTTCTGGCCCGACTTGTTGAAAGATGCTAGCGACTACGCACAATCCTGCGACATATGCCAGAAGACTAAGGTAGATCGTACGAAGAGGATGGGTGGCCTGCGACCAGCGCATGTCCCAGCCTACCCTTACGAGACAGTATCTCTAGACCTTATCACTGGCTTGCCCGCTTCGAGCCCGGAGGCCTTCACAGCTATACTCGTCGTCGTGGACAAGCTCACTAAATTTGCGCTGTTCTTGCCCACGCACGACACCCTTGATCAACAAGGATTTGCGAAGCTATTCATCAAGCACGTCGTCAATACGTACGGGCTACCCTCACGAATAATATGCGACAGGGACAAGTGCTGGACTTCAGTCTTCTGGAGATCCCTTGTCTCACGATATGGCTGCCATATGGCGGTATCTTCAGCGCATCACCCACAGACGGATGGGCAGATGGAAGTGCTGAATGCGACGCTTGAAACCATGTTGCGCGCCTACATTGCAAAAGACCGTTCCTCCTGGGCGGACTACCTGAGTGAATTAGCCTTCGCGTACAACTCTTCAATACATTCGTCCACGGGTAAACGTCCGGACGTCCTGCTTCTTGGATACAAGCCCCAGCAGTCGGCCGCGTTGCTAGTACCCAATAAGGACGAAGCTGAACACCCCTTCTTGCCGAGTCAGACCGCCGAACGGTTTATAGAGAACATAGAGCTGATGCGCGCAGCGGCTCGCGACGCCCTCGTGCTAGCGCAAGAGAAACAAGCACGTGCATACAACGCGAAACAGAGGCCCATGGAGTCGATCCGTCCCGGTGACTTAGTTCTAGTCAACCCTCACTCCCTGCAGTTGGTAGAAGCCGAAGGCACGGGTCGTAAACTCATTCAGTGTATGATAGGCCCCTTCGAAGTATTAGAAAAGCTGAACCCTCTTGTCTACCGTCTGCGGTTACCAACTAACTATCCCATGCATCCGGTTATCAACCTATCGCACCTGAAGCGCTACGTACCATCAGAACACCGTTTCGGGCTATCCTAGGGCACAAAATATCGTCCAAGAAGACCGGACGGAAGCGCTACTACCTAGTGCAATGGAAAGGCCTGGACGCGACAGAAGATTCGTGGTTGTCAGAATACGAGCTATGTAATGCACCAGAGTTGAAATGAGAATACTTACGACGCCTGGAAGCCCCTAAGTAATAGACCTCCTTATCACCTGACTGCGAAGCCCTATACCCCAAGCTATCATCCATCGATCTCCCGACCACAACCACCTCTGCAGTCTGAAGTATACATGGAGACCGACACTCGCCGTTTCATTTCCCCCCGATTGCTACCTGACGCCGGGTACTACGATGATCCCGGACCAATACCATTCCTATCTGAGCTTATTCTGCCAGGTGAATACCCTTGAATGGCGAGAGATGTCATAATAGCGGGTCGGCGCTTCGAACTGTGGTCACCCAACTCCAAGAGGTTGCCTTTCTACCCAGGAATCAAAGCACCTGGGATAGACATGGAGGACCTTGCGAGTGGGAAGAAATGATACAATGGACACCTGGGTCCTCTGGATCCCACTTACCACCCTCAGCATTACCAGCCCCAATGTCCTTATCTTCCCTTCATTCGAAGACATAGTCACTTGAATGTGCCTTCTCTATACCCCGAATTCGTATCTCCTTTCGAGGGAAATGGGGCGTGGGTGTCGGAAATCGTGGAAGGAAGACGGAAGGGTCGGATACCGGAGGCTTACATTCGTAGTCTAACCAGGCGCAATCGCAAACTGCTGGAAGAAGTAGGGCAGCTGCGAGACGCCTTGCGCGAATCGGCTTCCCTGGAAAAGCGGCTGCTTTGGAAAAATTGTCTGCTATTCCCAGCCAATGATCACATGAGTCGCTTGAACGAAGTCGAGACATTCGAAGAGGCTGTAGACCTCATTACCGAGATGCAACGAGGAATCAAGATGCGCGACGCATGGATCCGCTACGTGAAGCTCAAGGACCAGGCACCTATAGACAAAACGGACCTGCCTTACACCTTCCTAGTCGACAGGAACGAAGCATTCATGGGCATATGGATGTCAGACGAAGTCTACGACGATGCTCTACTCTATTTGTCACACGCAGGGGTAGCCTGCTTCTTCCTACACGAATATACTTCCGATGAGACGAAATACTATCATCGTGCCCACTCGGTGCTCCCCTCGCCGGATATGCAGAACTATGCTTTAATATCTAATGAAGACGGTCCGTGGCGCCACTTCGTTGAGTGTTCTAAGTTGCGAGTGTTATCCTTGGAGATTGGTGAATCAGTCGGCCGCCTGAAGTCTCTGCCAGGCTATCGTCCGCGGCCCGGCTCTCTCTCGCTCTCCAACTGACAAGGTTACCGAGAGCCGTCAATGAGGAATATGACCCCCGCGCCTTCCCCGCACACGCTAAAGGAGCTAGAGAAAAGGCCTGAGACCCCGGTTCGGCAATGGCATAATCTAGATGGACTAGACGACAATGCCCATAACGTGCCCAGCTTAGCTAGTGCCCGCGCTCAGCTAGCCGCCAGAAAGCAAGCGGAAATGAAGACGGTAAGCGCCACGATAGCAAAATTGAAGGCGGATAATTCGCCTCGTCCTCCCAGTTTGCCTACAGCGGATAGAGCTAAGGCTGCGATCGGTCAAGAGTCTTCTGAAAGAGCCAAAGAGCTTTACGCAGCCTATGCGTTCGAGATATCCCCATTCTGGCGGATAGACGAACTACCGCTGGGAGTAGCATCCATTGACGGCTTGATAGCTTTGCTGCGAGAAACGGTGAGGAAGATCCCCTTTGCGGTGAACCAGATCCTACACACTTGGACGGGAGGACGTGCTGTGTATTGGCTTCAATTTGGCGACGAAGACCAGGCCCTGCGCGTACGAGGGTATCTGGCACGCTCTAGGAACGCTACGGAAGACAGCTGCGAAGGTCCTCTAGTCCCCAAGACTGCCTATCAGCTAGCACTAGCGGAAGTTAGGCAGCCCAAGGAGAGACCCTCTTCGCCAACAGTGTACTGGAACCTCCCCGTGAGCTTAGATGTGTGATTCATAGAAGAACCCCAGGCCCAATCCGCTCTCAGAATGCTCAGGCCGACTCCGGACATTCATAACTCGCCGTACACGACAACAGATCCTGCATCGAACGTATTGACCTCCAACACTTCAGACGTCAGTGTCGCCCCAACACGGTCTCCCCCCTCACCAACGCAATCGCGAATTTCGAAGAGATTCTGCATAAACTCACCACCACAACTATTCGTGGCCTCATGTTCGACGCGAACGACTCGCGAAACTACTACTCCTCGACATGCTAGGAATCACAGATACCTATCCGAGCGGATAGCCACGGACCCACCTTCGTCCTCCAGCGCACAATCCGCGAATTCTCGGGCGAAAGGTCCGGAGAGCCGTGCGCAACATAATAAATCTCGCTACCACAAGAAGTAACCATCAACCCACCACGCAATTTTTTTTTCTCTTTCTTTCTTTCCTCCTCTCTTCTTCTCTTTCTTCTCTCTCCCACCTCTTCGTTTTATCTCTTTTCTTTCACTCGTCTCCGCTCTCCCGATCTGTCTCTCGTACTCTCTACCCTTGCGCTAGAAAGGAACTATGTACACTATAATCAGACTACGTATAGAACATCTCCTTGGTCTACTCCCCTTTTTTTTCTCTCTCTAGTATTTACAAAGTACGTAACCACTGGGGGGCACTGTGACGGTACTTAGACGCTCACCCATAAGTAGTTATTGTACTTAGTATTATTTGCTACATATTAAAACTCCGACAATTCATTCCTCTTGTTCAACCATACTATGCGCGTACGTGACCTCGCCAGTCCTCAGAGCGGGTAACACTCCCCACAGCCTGGGTTACAGGCAATCCCCCTTCCCTGGGCCACGGGACCCTCACGCTAGGGACACAAGCGTCCTCCCTACCCCTCGAGCCCCGACATTCCACACGGTCGTTACAATTAGTTAGAACATCATTTATATGGTCTGCACAACAACTCTTGGAACTCATTTAGCAGATATTTGCTATAATTTGAGGAAGATTACTACATACATAGACAATCAATATAAGGAATATATATGAAAAGATATACAGGATAAAGTAACATTTCCTTTACAATATTCTATGCTACCATTTGAGAAAGATCTTCAGAATATGTTTCAGTTAACAGGAGGTGGGACATGTTTACTCTATTTGGATTATCTCTTTCATTCCTTCTCAATATTTTGCCATAAGATATGCTCACACGCACCCTGTGTTAGGTTCTAGCTGATGCCCCAATAAAGGATATCCACTCATTTATCAGAACTTTTACTATCAACTCGCATCCAGTTACTCTTGGCAGTCTAGACGACGTTCCTATGGTGCCCGTACCTACCGTCGAACCTCTAACGGCCGAAAATGTCTTGTGGTCGAACACGGTCCTTGCTGCCGGATCTGCAGTAGGGTTTGTAGTTTATACAGGCTCAGAAACTCGGGCAGTGATGAACACTAGCCACCCAGAGACCAAAAAAAGCCATCGGCGCCCTCCCAGGCCGGGATTTTCCCGTGAGGGAACTTAGCGAGGAACTCGGGCTGCTTGTTGGTCTCGAAGTGGGTGTACGAGGCTGGGAGCTCAAAGTTGATCCCGGCGAAGGTAGCAACAGCTCTAACCTACAAACCAAACAAATCGATGAGCAACCGGATTCGATTCGCATAGATCAGACGTACGAGCTTGCCCTTTGCCTGTTGGGGGATGGTCCAGATGGTGCCAGCAGACGACATTTTGGTGGAGGAGATGAGAGAGATTGAGCAAGGATGAAATTTTTGGATGGGAGTCACGAAGGTATGGTATCGCACTGCTGATCTTTAGGGCAGGTCGGCACGGGACTTATCAATCAAATTATCAGATCGATGCCATCGATGGCACACTCGCGTCGTCGAATCAAGCTGATTATAATCCATCCGGCAATGTTTCCTTTCAACTCTCCACCATGAAGGTACTCGATCAGCACCGTCCGGCTCAGTAGTGGCGAGCACGCGAGCGAGAAAGGTACTTGACGACTGTGAAACAAAGTGTCCAGTAAGTGCTAAATCCATTTCGCAAAAGCGATGAAAAATAATCAGAATTTTCAAAGGTCTCGACATGAAATTGTTAAGACAGGGATAACTGAAAATATTTGAAGCTCATCCTGGCCAACAACTGCCTCGACGAGAGAGGAAATCGCAAACTCACCCGGCAGGCGCATCCATCTCGCTCTGTTACTTAGGTACGATAAGCGCATGGTGTATGCCTGGCAGCAAGACGCAGAGCATGGTGGTGGTGGTGGTGTACAAGAGGTCTTGGGCAGAAAAAATAGGGCCGAATTTTTACGTGATGGGGACCGAAGTTAGGGCAGGTCATTTCGCGTCGCATCTCAAATTTAATGCGTTCACCATGCGTAGCGCGTAACGGGACAAGGAATAATGGCTTTTGTATATTCCCGTGTTGTTCCAAGAAATATGGTGCGTGGTGTGCGCCAGTGATCCACCCAAATAATTAGATTTGGTTATCCATCCATGGTCAGAGAGGGTGCGGGCTCTAACTCTAACCTGATCGCTATGAGGTTCGCATGCTGATATCATGAATGGTACGTACAAAACAGCTAATAGATGCACACAACTGTCCGTTTGCTAACAACTAGTCCTACAACAATATCATAACGGCCTAACTCATCTCACCCATCTTCTCTGCACCCCATCGGACGACCAAGGTCGCACCAGCAGCGACGACGAACGACCAATCAAACAACGATCCAAAAACTTCATATTTCGGTATCAAAGAGAACAAATTTTGGGCTTCTTCGCTGGTCTTAGAGTCAGCGGGTGGCGGAGGGAATGTCGAGCGCAGTTGTACGATGGTGGACAGCATGTAGATGCCCTAGATGGAAGGACGGATGAGAGTGAGAGAAATTGATTCTGAGGATAGGCTTACCATCAGTTGTGCTAGAACGAGGAGCATCAACGACGCACCAAGGCTACGATTGCTCACATGTAGAGCCTAATAGCCAACAACACGGTCAGTAAACCCTCGACGAATGAAGATAGATGATGTAGCTACCCTCGTCACTCCGCGTAATACAAGCCTGATGCTGCTGAGTATGATGACTCCTACTAACACAAGACTGATCTGTCTTGACATGCGCGCGACGTCTGCTAAGTTGACCTCGGATGAGATATGCGTCAGCAAGTAGGCTAGGAATTGGGTGATTAAGTCGGGGTAGGAAGTTTGGTGGGAGGTTGAGCGAGACGAGATAATATTCACGATGGACTAATGAGGTGGTCAGCACCATCTAGTCTTTGAATTAAGTAGGTATACGCACGCTGATGACTCTAATGATACAGTAAATGGAGAAAAGTCTTCCGCTGAGGTTGTACAAACGACCTTTCAAGGTGGCCGAGAATATGGCGGTTTGACGGCGCTGCCGGAGCGCGTTTAGGTCAAGGCTCATTTGGTGTTCA
The DNA here is from genome assembly GCF_014466165.1 of Pleurotus ostreatus. Classification (NCBI taxonomy): domain Eukaryota; kingdom Fungi; phylum Basidiomycota; class Agaricomycetes; order Agaricales; family Pleurotaceae; genus Pleurotus; species Pleurotus ostreatus. The sequence continues at coordinate 883,719 of NW_023503164.1, read as the reverse complement.
AGGGCTTCCAGGCCCTTCAGCTCCTGAAGACCTGCACGGTAGCATGTAATCAGTGACGAAGTGACTTCAAAGCTTGTTGCTACTCACGGTCATCACCTTCGAACTTGGAGAGGAATCGAGAATACCACGTTCCTTGGCCACGATCTTTCGAAGTCTATTCATGATGATGCAAGTAAGCGTACTGATTCGGGGATGGTATACGATAATGAAAGCTGACCTCCGCTCCGCTCGGTACAGAAGAACCTTGAAGTTGTAGCCTCAGTTGGTTGATATCATCGCGAATGCGCGTAAGCGAGAGGTCCGCTGATTTGATGTCGCCTTCTGAAGGTATTGAGGCGCTGTCACAAACACGCTAGTTAGACTGTAGGACGCGCGAATGAGTTTGTTCGCCTACCGGGAACGAGAACTGAATGGGAGAAACGCCCAAGCATTGCTAATTGCACCAAAACCGGAAAGTAAACCTAGCACGATCGTGCCCAAAACATTCAAACGGGATAATGTGGAGGTCCTGATATCTGCGGATAGCGACTCATCCGGAAGGGGTACGTACGAGAACGCCACGAGGACCAGTAGCACGGGGATGACATTGAGCACGAATCTGATCGTGATGGCACGTCTCTTTGCTGTATTTCCTTTGCCAGATGTCGCACCTAATGACAGGACGATGGTCATAACAAGGGGAATCAAAACCAGAAGTAGGAAGATGAAGAGGAACTGCGACAAGATCCAGTTGAGCAATCGCGTTCTAAGTCTGTTTGAATACGTGCTGGACGACACGTTGCATGTCGACGACTGACCGAGAAGAGAGTATATCGAGAGTCTGCAGGACTAAGAGCAGTACAAGGGTCATGCTCTCAGCAAAGCAGGCAGAGAAGGCTATGCGAGAAAGGCGCGAATGTAGGGATAATCGCGGTGCAGAGGGCTTGGGGCTCGTAGGTGGTGATCGGCCCGCTGAAGTTGGTCGAGGCGAGAATGTCGGGAGCGCCACCCACTCAGCATCGTTCTCTACGACACCCTCGGTTTGGGCAGACAGGTGCTGCAGGTCTGCGTAGAGGCTGCTCCGGAGCAGAAATTCTCTACACGCCCATGCAAGAAATAGCCTGTAAATGTTCCCGAAGATGAGTCTCTACATGGAAGTAAACAATAGCCACGACTCACCTGAAGCAGGCAATTGCAAGCACCCCGGTGACAGAGTCGTCCATGGGTCAAATATTTAGGTATGAGGTTGGTACGAGGACGAGGGCGATGGGACCCAATGCAGCGGATGCGTGGGAACAGGATACTAAACGTAGGTCAAATCGCCTTCGGCCATGACCGTCGCAGCACGCATCGTCTGCACGCACTACTTCAACGTCGTCTGCTACATATTCATGATCATCGGGTCGCCTGCCGCCAGCACCATCGGACGCATCGCGCCGACTGGAAGTCAACGCTAGGCTAGCGAGAGATCGGAACGCGAGTGGGCGCTGGAACTGACAAGGCGAAAGAAAATGTATCGAGCGGATGGAAGTCACGGAAGAAATCGACGTTGATAGTACAGTTCATTGTTCTATCGCGCCCTCTCTGCCTTACCCTTAAATCGCGCATCCTCCGATCTGTCATTACTCATACATGCCAATGAATCCGGAGTATCTGTTCAAGTTGAATGACTGAGCCACAGTGATACAATGTACAATGTACAGTAAGTTCCTTCGTCGGAAGTTAGAGGAAACAAAGCCAGGCAGGTTAACGACCGCTCGGCGAGATACAACGGTTCTTTCAGCGGCTGTCCCTTCAGAAGTCCAGTAGCGGTGATTGAGACAGAATGCTTAGTGCCCGAACCATTGGGTGGTCGAGGGATCGTCGTCTAGGTACGGCTGCAAAGCATGCAACAGAGAGAGAGCCGTTGGTGTTTTGCGGGGATGATGTTCGAAGAGGGACGATGTGGAACCGTTGATCATCGCGGAAATGCTTTCATTATGAGCACCCAGGCCTATATACGCATCCAAGGAATGTAAAACGATTTCATAACGAGGGGCCTCCTCATTTTGGTTTGGGTGTCTCGTAGCACGGGGCTGTGGATACCTCGGCGGTTGACCCGCGAGTGATGAGCCGGCATAGCAGTTAAGGACGGTAATGTAAGGCAGCTGTGTCCCGCCGTTGAAGATTTTCAGCTCCTGGGCAGACTGCGTTGCAACGCTTGAAGGGGTGAGCTTTGGGCTGGTCTTGTCTTGTTCCAGGATACACGACATCGAGGCAGGCTGGATCGTGCCTCGCGATGAGAAGTAGATTGGAAGAACCCGGTCGGTGAACTCCTGTGTGGGGTGACATTGAATGGCAACGCCGCGAATCCACAAGGCCCATAGGTAGTTGATATTCAGCGGAGAGCTATCCCTCGCCCTGGAGTAATGAGAAAAGTGGACGTAGGCGCCTCGGAATGCGTCCTCAAACGACCGGGCACTGTCTGCTTGTCCGAGCATCGAAAAGTTGGCAGGAACAGAAATTCTCAGTGCCTCCCATTGTTCGTGCGTAAGGAGAGCGTGGAAGTACTTGTTGACCTCGATGGGCGTCTGATACTTCAATTCTGCCCATGTTGGACAACTAGAGATCGCCCGATCCATGGCCATGATACTAATTGTGCGACCAAGTAACTCTCCAGCATCGCCCTGCCCCATCAACCCTTGGGTAACATATTGAGCCAGGATGCGCCAGACCGCCATGGGCTTGCTGGCCGACCGGTCTGAGTTCATAACGATTGCAGCAGCCTCTGCGACGAGGGGTTCGGAAGACGAGCCTGAGATGATTACTTCACGGTCCTCCTGTATAGAGTAGACGACGCGGAGATGAGAGCGGATGAGTTCCAATACGAAATTCTGCGCGGTAGAAATACCCGGGGAGAGATCAAGCAATATTCGGGTGCAGAGGACGGCAAGTGCAGGCGCATTCATTCCATCCGGGAGCGATGTATTGAACTGCTGTCCAGTCAATTTACTGATCACTGTGTTGAGGATCAATTGCACGGCCTCGCCAGGTAGCTCCATGCTGAAATGAGAATTGACCATACTTTGCCAACTATGATCATATGCGATGGTGAGTCGAATGGCGCAGGGAAAGCTTCGAGCTTACAGAGGGCGCCCGAATATTGAGACTTGCTTCAGTGTACCGATGTCATTCAAGGAGAGATTTTTGGACAGGGGGTGCGAGCGACAGTGCACATCAAATGACAACTCTGTGTAGGGCGCCGGAAGAAAAAGGTCACCAGCCCGTTCTCGAGCGGATGGTGCAATCTCCTTTGATGGTGCAACGAGGGGGATGAAGGTGGCTGTCGAAAGCACCACTGTGCCGATGCGTTGGCCAAGATCAGCTAGGACGGACTTCAAACGCGAGTAGATTGAGTGTTGGGTCGAACCCCTTTTGTCGTTGAACAAAACATGGACTTCGTCAAGTGCCAAAATAACGGGGAAATGATCCTTATGTAGCTCGACAGCTTCAAACATTTCGCGAGCAGTCTCAGTCAGCTGATTCGTGTTGGGCAAAGGCATATCGAGGATTTTGAAAATGACGTGGTCGTAGAAGGCACGTCGTTCATGAGGAGTATCGAACAAAATTTTGAAGTGGTTCTGGATGGCAAGGTACGCTGTCTGAGTGATGTCCTGAGTGTCTCCGAGGGGAACGGGAGAGTTGTTGGAAGAACCAGAGCGCCGAAAGTAACGCATAACATCTCTATGGCTGATGTCATTATCTCTCTTGACCAGATCGATCACCGCTAGGACAGATTTAAAAAGGGCGTAAAATATTGCTTGAATATACGCTTTGCAAGAACCCTCATTGTCCTGTGGACTCGGTGCTTTCAATAGGTAGTCGCGCAAGGCGACATCAGGAGGAGGATAAGCTAGACACCGTGAGGATGGTTTTATTGTGAGTGATGGGTACACCCACACATAAAGACACTAGAGTCATTCTCTCTAAAGCAGCAGTGGATTACGATCCGTTTCTTGCCGATCTCGTAAAGCGCCCTTGTCTTCCCCATGCCGGATGATTGAATCATGGGCAGAATAGGAGCATAGGACTGCTCATTGTTCCTCATTGAGTCTATGACGGAGAGAAGATGCTCGGGGACATTTCCGATATATGGCAAGTTGAAAGATTCGTGTAGGACTTCAGAGACAATAGTTGATGGTTATTCGGAAATCAATGTCAACAGCGCTTACGAGTTTCGCGTTTGTCTGGAGTTGCTGGGACCTCCGGTTCACGTAGAAACTCTGAAGAAGATATCAGATGGGCTAAAGTCACCCACAAAGCATCGAATACGCACCCAAATTTCGAAGTCTTTTGAAATCCCTAGCCTGCCAGGCTTCATACAGCGTTTGAACGAGTATAGGGCGGAACCGCTCAGGTATCATTTGCATTTCGAAGTCGGAAAGGAGGGATGGGGAGATCAAGGAGCCCGGGTATCCTGAAACTACATCGAATATGATACGAAGCACCGTTCCTGCGATGCGACTCCGAACCTCCCAGGGGAGTGTGAGGACACCCTCCCAGAGGCAAAGGGCTACAAGTATCTTGCTGTTGATTTCAGCATTGTAGCGTACCAAAGGGTCGTTATCGTCGTCGTATGTGGGCGTATCAAGCGCTGCCATGATAGTTTCATCGACGTCCATGGTAGAGGAGTCCATGAGTGATAGAGCGTAGCCTCAGCGACCCCAAACTGTGATGTTTGCTACGCTCGCAATTTTGGCTCTAAAAGGGTTAATATGCCCGTACAAATACGGACAAACAGTAAACGCGAAAGTTCGGGCTCTTCGCCCGTCTCTTTTTGCTGCTTTTTCTGACACTGCCCTGGTTTTCTTTTCGTGTTCTATGTTCGTTCGAGTTGTAGAAGCCTCTGGCTTTCTATTTCTGCCAAAAAAAAAGGAGATTGGTCGCGGAAGTTTGGCTTGGTGGACACGTTTTGATATGTGTAAGGCCCCGTTCGGGATCCCCAGGAAGATCGCAACTAGTAGTTGTTGCCCGCGAGAATGTAGTTGGGATAATAAGAACCGATTTATGGCTAAACTAGTTGGGGGAAGGTGTTCGGTAGCCACTCTAACTACGTGTGAACCAACTAAGTAACATGTCACGCGTGACTCTGCCAGCTTCTCGTCTTCCTCGTTTCACGCATATCAGCTTGCACGACGTGTTTTCACACTCATTCTCTCGGCGACACGTCCAAAGGAGTCCATTGATCTACTTTTGACCAGTCAGAATTGATGTATGCAGCAGATACAACAGCACTGGCAGTATATGAGACAGCCAGGCCTATAGCTCGTCGGATTTGCTGCTGCTGGTGCTGGCTTCTTGACCTTCTATGGAATGTGAAAGGTAACCATGATGGATGGAAGCACGATTTTACTGTTCAAAACTGGTTGAACGCTATCTGATTACCCCTATCAGGGGCTTTTAAAGGGGCATCACATGATTCCTGTCACATCATCTAGTTGTAGCGCCCTAGACTAAATGTAGCGCCGAGAATTACACGATTTGTCTCGCTAGTTGTGATTTTACTAAATCGACCCCCAACTAGTAGTTGGGGATCCCGAACAGGGCCTAAGTACTTTGATTAGTATCCTGTATTACCTGGCCGTGTTACTGTATGCTCTCTGTCCCCCAATACACCCTTCTTTCCCCCCATCATGCCCCGTGCCTCAGGAGGTATTTCTGCCGTCTGCATGGATTGCGTCAAAGTATGGCCTTGTACGCCGAGTTATTGGGATTCAACGCACGGTTTGTGTCAGGCTTGCTCCAAAAGACGCGTCGAACGAGAAACTGCTCACCAAGACCGTCGACGTCTGACTATACGTGTGCCGGCTTTTCTCAAGGCCTGCGGGCTGTGCACAGGTCGCTTTCCGAGGTCCTCGTTCTTGAATTCCGCTGGCGACTGTGTATATACGCGCTGCACTCGTTGTCGGAAGCGAGAACTTTGTAGCTGCTGCCATCGTACCAAGAAGAGGAAATACTTCGAAAATTCTCAGAAGCCGGGGACTTTGTACAAGACTTGCAGTCCTTGCCGTGAGATTGACGCTGCCCGAACCCTACGTCGCCGTTTGGATGCCATGTCCGCTGGTATGTGTCGAGGCTTGCTATCATTCACCTGTTGTCTTATTATTCGGGGCAGGTCAGCATTGGTGCCCTTTGGGTAAACACCGTGTCACCAAAGAGCAATGCACCAGCTCCACAGGTATTATTCGAACTCAAGGGGGGGTCAGGATTTTAAGCGCCCATATAGGGTTAGATAGGTAGTCCAACCACTGGCGGCCTTAAATCCTAAGTGGAGGCAACTTCAAATACATGATTCAAGAGCTCTCTCAACCTCCCTTGGGTCCTCTGGCATGCTCTATGGATGATATAGTATGATTATGGTGTCATTCAATGGCAAACAGAGTGAATTTTGAGTGGGCCTTGCTCTGGGCGTGCAAAGTGTATTTGCTCCTATTTGGGAATGCCCTTTGGTAACCGGCCCGGTACTATCCTCACCGCTTTTCTTTTTTGAAGTTCTCTCGAGACCAGGTGATATACAGCAGCTCATGGCAAGCGAAGTGCGTCACAAGTTACATTATTGCACTAGAAAGAAGACTAATTATATATCAAGCCAATTCCTGATGAAAACAGCACAAGGGATCGCAGAAATGCAATGAAAACAAAAAGAAACGTGCTGCCGAACTGTCCGCTAATAATGCAAAAGGCTTCTTCAAAAAATATTTCACCACGGCCAGTGCGAGTACGAGTATTGTTCCGTCACAAGTGTCCATCCCAGAAACCATCCAACAGTATCCAAGAACGGCACCGAGCGGTCATTCATCAGATGCACAAGCACCGCAGAAGCCGCCTTGCCCCAAAGGAGTCGCCTTGGTCAGGCAATTCCGCCAGCGCATTAACCTGATTCCAGCGGCAGTTGCACCAGCCAGCTCGGAACATCCTCTCACAAGATTTGCAGGTCCACCGGCTGTTGGCAATGATGAGGATGCATGGGAGATATATGATGGCCCGCTGAACACACTCCTTCAGCAACCAGAGGATAAGCTACGTGACTTAGTACGCACTGGCGAAAAAGGCCTTCTTGGGCTTTGCAACTTCCTTGAAAGCCTGGTGGTGGACCACGGGGTCATGGGTGCGCTGTTTGAAGGAAAACTGGAACGGTTGATGCAGGCGATTGATGCAGTGTAAGTTAATTTGCACAATAAGAAAGCAAGCTACTAAACTCACGGCATACAGGGCTCCAGTCGTGCATGAGACCATGCCAACGGGTCCCCAGGATGTGGCACAGGCCATAGATGTCGATTCCCTTTCCGAGGCCACTGAGCCGATCTGCTCGTGCACCAGTGAACTGCCTTCACGGAAGTATTCTTGCATGGGCTATCTGATCCCCATTCCTGAGGGCAGAAGTGCGCACTCGGCCTGGCCCTTCGGCCTCCATGACAAGCTCGGCGATCCATGGGACTACACAGTGAGAAGCGGGAGCCTCTTCATTCATGCACGCACGTGTAAGCAGCAAATCACTCACCCAAACTCGAGTTGTTGTGCTTGCCGGGAGCTCGAGAATGACTCCAGCCTTGGCGGAATTGTTGAAAGAATAGAAAATGGGGTCCACGATAATGCGCCACTTGCATACCAGAGCCATGAAGGCCTGGTGAACAAGGTCCAATGCAAAACACGCCAAAACGAAGCACTGCGGCTACAAGCGCTCAATGACACACATAAACTAGCGACTAAATCACGTACCATGGCCTTATTCAAGCAATTTATCATGGCGGTCGGGAGCGGTAAAGTAGAGCGGGTTGACCGTCTTGTGCGAGTGACCATGGCTCGAGGCAGGCAGTACTGTGACTGTTGTATACAACACAGTGGCAGTAGTGCACCACCCAGTGGTACACCATTGTGGTAAACTGCCACTGGTGACAACCGTGGAATACCACTCAGTGGCAGTGGCTGTGCCCTTGCCGGGCGTCAAAACTCGGCCACCTTCCTTTTTGAGTGGATTTCATGCTCCGCGCCTTCCAAATCAATCTTGTAAATGATTGGCATAATCAGGCTTCCACGGTCAGTCCTGTTGTGAGATAGTATTGTGAGATAGTAGATTCTTCTATCGCATTTGTCCCCAATCCGTCTACCGTCCCATCGTCCACTTTGTGGACCTGCGAGCAGTAATACATGTCTTGAGATCACAATAAAACATGTGCACATACTGCAATCTCCTTCACAAAATATCATGAGACTCATAGGCTTCTGCTAAGTCCATTCTCCAACCCTTGGCTAATTTGCTAAGTCCCATACATGAGAAATGCTAAGTCTTATACCTGCACTAACTAAGTTTCTCCAAGTCCCTCAGTTCAGTCGATCATCTCGTTAAGTTCGCAAATCTCACGTTAATGAACAAGAAAGGTTTTTAACATTGACGAATGATACATAACAAAGCTGTAACTACTAGCGACGACTGTTGGAAGCACACACAGCGGAGCTACGTGTGACGCGAGTGGGAGGGACAGTCGGAGGGTCTGCTTGTTTGCGGCGCTTGCTAGAGACACGAGCAAGAGGGGCAGCCTCTGCTTGTTTGCGGCGTCGGCCGGCCAAGGTGGAGTTTTCTTTTCCAATGTTAGTGCCAGCACCTCTGCGCTCCTTGATAGTTGAACGCCTGCGGGGATCTGTATAAACAAAATACGTTACCATTAATATGGGGTACGCACCGGGGTACAGAACCCGTCTCCTCGCAGAGGTTTGCTAGGGCCTTCAAGGTGTGCTTCAAGTCGGCTGTGGCAGTAAGCCATAAGGGAGACAGGCCGACGGCCTTACCCCACCACGCGAAAGCCATCATGACGATCAGGAGTCCGTTAGACCCTGTAACCTTGAGGACACTCCAATTCTGGCCCTCCGGCGTGTGATACAAAGGAAGCGGTAGGGGGTCTGTCGAAGTACGCCATTCTGGCTGAAGATACGCCCACCAGGTGAGCAGCTCCTGCTCGTACTGTGCTATATCAGAGATGTCGGGATCAGTAGTAAAGTTTCGCCCATAGGCGAACCATCGTGCGATCTGAGGGGGGCGGTTCACAGTGGAGAAGCGTTGCTGTCGAGTTTGTGAGCCGGGTTCATGGAGGTTGAGGATACAATCACGTACCTTGGTGCCCTCAGGTTGAGCTTTCTCGAGCTGATTTCTCTCAATACCCTCCCACAGGTCTACCGCTTCACGCCAATCAGGTCCCTCGGTGGCTCGTAGACGTTTGAGAGCTTGTTGAAGCCATGAATCTGGGCGGAGGCCCTGTGAAGCCCGAAGTGTCATGTTGTGCTCAACGGTTGCGTCGTGGGAAGGACTCCTCCGTCTGTCGTTTGTATTTTCAGGTGGTGGTGAGCGGGCTGGTGGTGGTGAGCTGGAATGAGGGAGTTGTGGTTCGGCACGAACTGGCCCATCCTCTCGACCTCCAGATGTGCTGCTGGGAGCGTTCTCAGGTGGTGGTGAGTTCGAGGCTTGTGGCTCAGCCTGTGCCACTTCACCCTCAGAATGTCGAGGGGAGACGTTTTCGCTGCCATCGCCAGACGGAGGGGTGGGAGTGGGGGTTCTTGCCGTACCATCAGTGCCACCCTCCGGTTGGGCCATCTGAGGCGTTCTGTGCCCGTTACCAACAAGCCCTTCCTGAGGGATCGGAGGGCGAGGGATTGGGGAGCGAGACGATGGGGAAGGTGGACCAACGGAACCCTGATTGGGCACGTGTTCAAGTGTGCTCCCTTCCGAGGCTGGAACCTGGGCACCACTTTCCCCTTTTGGCATGAACTTGTGTCAGGCGCCCGTCAACTCTCAAAGTCAAACACGTACCACACAAATTCCTGACAAACGAGGTCCATGGCTTCATCACAACTTCGTTGAAATCGCTGTAAGCGTGTTCAAAATCAACACCATTCCTTGTTTGCCCGAGATGAAAGCTGTTTGTTCCCCTTAGCACAGATACCAGGTTTCTTATCGCCGTTGAAACGTACCTCGCCGTCTGGACCACACCAGCCGCACCACGCCCACCACTCAAGATCGTAAAGTACCATCCCGAAACGTCATGCATTTCCTTAGCGGCCACGTCCATGAGACGAGGAAGACGCCGAAGCCCTCTGAAATGAAAGGTAAGTACCATACTCGAACGTTGCTATAATATACTCACTCTTGTTGGTCATCTGGCATAGGATCGTTGTCCTCCTCAGACATTCTTCGCATTCGGCTCTCGTCCAGCGCAACCAATACCTCACTTGTTTGTTCTTCTGTCGCGCCCTTCCATGCCGCCATGATCTCAGCACCGTAGATCTTCATCCGACGACTCGATTTCTCCGCCTTCGTTTCCTGGATAAGCTCTCTAGCCGAATCACGAGGTGCCTCGTCTCGCAGTCGCTTCTGAACGGTCTTCTGGGTATCTGAGCCTTGGTAGAATCGTGCCGAATACATCTCTGTCGCCTTTCGAGAGCGCTTGCCAGTATTCTTCTGCTCATGCAGCTTCACAAGCTTTCTAATGTATCCAGGCGAATCCACGCGACAATCGGGACGCATGTGGTTTCGAAACCAGTCTCGCAGTTGCTATTAGCTCTAGATAAGTAACTTCGCTATTATTATCATGAACGAGCTAGCTTACCGCTTTACGTTGCAGGATGCCCTTTTGAGCTGTCTCCTGTTGTTCAGGTGACCATAGCTCGGGCGCAATGTTCACTACATCGGCCGCGACAGCCTTGGGGAACACGATGAACCATGCCGAAAAAAGGTCATCCCAGAAAAACATGTAATTTTTCTTTTCGCTGGCTTGTTTGTAACGCGGCCCCCATCCAGTAAGAAACTCTTCTTGGTCTTTTGTCGTCCACTTGCGGCCCATTCCTAGTTGTACAGCGCGGTGGTCTCAGGGTGGAGATTGGGTTTCCCCAGCCAATCAATCTCCTGATGGTCAAATCGCCTGAGCCAATGAAAATTGGGCATTCCTTGCTTCTGCTTCTCACGGCATTCTCATAAAGCCCCGCTACAAGCCCCGTCCCCCCCATCAGTCCCACCATGGCTATTACTACTGACTCCGAAATCTCTCGCCTTGCTGAGATGGTCGCTAGCCTCGCAGTGCAGGTGGCGGCACTAACACCTCGTACGTCTCGCCTATACTCTCGTCGTTGTTTGAATTGGCTAATATACATGATTCACAGCGGCGAACAATGCTGGCGCTGGTGCCAATCCCTCTCCTCCGGCTCCGGCGCCAACTCCCGCTCCTGTGGCTGTCGCAGCCAACTCTGCGCCTCCAATTGTCCCTGGCGACGGACCCACCATGGGTGAGCATGCCCGCCTAATTGGTTGATGATTCGTCGCTGATCGAGATTGCCAGGCTCCTCCGAAGACCAGGAAGCAGAGGCCTCGACTTGTAAGTCATAGTCTGGCAGATCGATTCCTCGGGTTTGTCCCATATTTTTAGGTTCGCACCGGCGCTGGTACGTTGTTATAGTCGGCCTCCAAGTGGGTGTTTTCCGCGGCTGGTTAGTTTGCTTTCCATTTCTTCGTGGGGGTAGACACTGATCATTGGCTAGGACGAACGCCGCCCCCCTTGTGCTTGGTGTTGCAGGCTCGATCTACAACAAGGAGCCTACCCGTGGGGCCGCCATTGTGGCTTTCAATGCCGCCGCTGCGACTGGCCAGGTCCGCCTCATTGACTAAGCTACCGTTTGTCTTGCATACCAGCCGAATATTTGATATCTCTTAATTTCAAACATGTTGTTCGTGCGCTCTTTGTCACTCCATCTGGGAGAATATATTGTTTGTCTACATCTTACAAGCGGGATCAATACAACATTGCTAGTGAGAAATACAACTATATTCCCACAGTCAATGTAGACATCAGTAAGGTAGTCTTCCCACGGTCAGAGCCAAAGGCGCCCATATCTATCTTCTCATGGGCGCTAATTAGGCCTTCAAACATAGCCTTCGACATAGGATACACCAGGGAGGTTAGTGCCAACTGCCCACCCACCACTTACGACTACGCTACGTCTGTGGTGTTGTATTCATTAACCCTCAAACAAACTCAAAAGTTTTGAAAAAACACTCACATCTTCACCTAGGTTCACATACGGGGTTCAAAGGTTACTACGAGTCGCTGCGCTCCGTTTGACCAGTCCGACACTATGGTGAGCCCCCATACGCTACAACTCTGAATACGCCACATATTCCCTTTCATTATCCTTCTAGATGTCCCACCACAGTACCAGCGCTCTTTAATACCTCACCACAGTGCCAATAACACTCAATGTCAAGTACGAACTCGCCACGATCACCACGAACTCGCCACGATCGCCACGAACTTGCCACGATTATCACGAATTCGCCACAATTGCCACGAACCCCGTCACGATCAGCGCAAACTTGCCATGCTCATCACGACCCGCCGTCCGTTTGAGTTTGCCCCATTGTCCCTCTCTTCCTCCTCCACTCCGATCTTCAAATCATGACGAATGTTCAACAAAGCAAACGCCGTAAAGCGGCCGCTTCATACTATGAAAATAAGCCCTTCATCAATTTATGCATAGTCTCGATTCATATTCCGTCTCCCTCCAGGAACAAGGATGCGCTTCGTAAAAAAGCTCGCTTACGAATGCGCCGCCTCCGCGCAAGTGACACTTCCAAGGACGAAACAGTGGCAGCCAATGCAGCCGCGTCCAAGCGTGCCTCACAGGCAAAATACCGTGAAAGGTGAGTACCCAGTTTTTGCAGACATCAAGTGCCATCCACTCAATCTATTCTGCAGTCGACGTGAAATTCTTCGCGCAAAAGAAGCACGCCGGCGTGTTAGGTTTGCAGGTTTCTATCGGATCTCCCATCTGATTTAACAAGTCATGTTTAGCAAAAAAGTGCTGGCCGGTATCATGGCCCTCTTTCCCCCGGCTGATCATGTCGACGCTGAAGAAGATAATGAATGCAGCGAAGTTAGCGATAGTGGGTATTTGGGCGACGGAAACCCATCGGACACAGACAACGAAAGCGAGGCCAAAATCGAAGCAGAAGCGAAGACGCCCCCGATAGTTCCGAAGGTGCTTAGTTCATCCAGGCGTCATGTAATGCCCCGATGGCTCGAACGAAGGCAACAATCACCATTCTCTGACAACTTGGAATAGTGGGCGTATTTAATATTTATTGATACCGTTACCTGAGGCAGATTCTGTGTGTCGACGGAAGGGAACATGGCCAACAAACAAGTTTCAAACAAGCTTCGCTCCCGTCGCCTGCACCACTGACTCCTGTAGGGCATGCGGATCCCTTCCCGAAGCCAGTACGTTTCCTCTCGCAATAACAACTGAACACCCAGGCTGAAAGAACTTACGTGTCCCCCATCGCTTGCCACCCATGCCCCCGCCCGATCCACATTCCTCAGCGTACACCCGACTCCGAAAACGCAAGCGGCACACCAGTCCCACTGCGCACGATGTTCTACCTCCAGCAATTCGCCCCCGGACGGTTGTGGAAATCGAAGGGCCAGATGTTCAGGATGAGCTGGACGTCGAGAACGATTCGGATGTTCCGAGTGAACCAGATGTCGAGAACGACCCAGACACCGAGGACCCAGACACCGAGGACAATACAACCGAGTTAGACAGCAGGTCTGCAGAGTCGGAAACAGACACTGAAGAAGAAGATAGTCGTTTCGCGCCCGACCACTATGGACCTGGTCTACATTACTTTGTAGGCGACATCCCAAAGGCCCAATCCCGACACGTACTGACCACCGCACGTAGCACAACCGTCGTTGCACAAATGCTCAATGCCGGCGGGATATCCCTCGCAAGTCATTGATGCGCTGCGGCGCGTGCTACTTGGTAACTTATTGCGTACGTCCTTTCTATTGCCGCAGGGTATCAACGCACTGATGAACCACTAGACTGTTGACTGCCAACAAGCCGATTGGAAAATGCACAAGCGGGTCTGCCAGCTCGTCTCCGCTGAACCACATGCTCGTGCAATGGTACGATTCAATTACCGATACGGACGCTACATCCACGCCCTCGCTCTCTTCATGTTTGGGTATTGCGACCTCGTGGCGGGCCCTCGACGCGATGAAATCTGGAAGAAGAGGGTCAATACCCACGCCGTTGTGCTCCACGTACGCCAACACGGTTATACGGACTCTCATCACCCATACCACGACTACCACTACTCCTCCTGCTATCTCTTCCCCATCAAACTACTCAATATCATTGAAGAGGGATGCAGAGCGCGCGCTGAAGCCCTTCTCCAAATCCGTCAGGAGGAGAAGACCTGTATTGTGGTCATTATGTTTGAGGACAAGGTCGGCTTCAGCCTCGGCGCTCGTGCCTTCCTGCACAAAGTCGACGAGTTTGAGATCAATCAATACGCCCGCACCTCTACTTACAACGCTCCTCACTCGTTCCGTCGAATTTTACTCCACAAGGCTCGGAAAGCCACACCCGTTTCTGTCATAGAATCACATATCTAGATAGAGTCGTTGTTTATTTTTTGAGCTCTAAATACATCTTTCATGGCAGTCAATAGTGAGACGGCCTTCTTTTTCTTAGTCGTAAGTTTGCCGAAGGCTGCCCTAAAGAATGGGTCACATGGTCTCACATGGTTTTGTTGGTGGGCACTGGCGCGACTCCACTGGCGCTAGCCATGTCCAAGGCAAAACGACGACGTATTACTTTGGCGTTTTCGTTATTCGTCGAGGACGCTCCTCCTGCAGATATCGCGTACCGACATGTCTCATATCAGAGCCACGGGAGCTCGCTTCGCCGGTCCACAGGCTCTGTCCTGCTCCCCCCACTTCTGGATAGCCAATCTCCAGCATGGGAACCCGCTTGGAACAACGAATACACCACCTCTGAGCAAAACTCACTATCCCCCCCTGATTCCTCAAGTACCCTCCCTGATCCCAGTAACTTTGGAGACCTCGATATAGCGTACATCAATGAGCTTTCAGAGCTTGACATAGAGCTGGTCAAAAAGCGAAATCGGACAGCGGCAGTAAGTGTTTGATTTGCGTGGTAACTTTAGGGTACATGCTTATCCAGTAGGACGAACCCCTGGCCAGTTGGCTACCGTTTAGACAGCAATATCTACTGCAGCTACTTAGGAAGGCCGGTCGTGGTTGGGCGGCTAGTGCCATTGTCTGCCCCGGTTGTTCAGCCCCCTCCACCGATACTACCTTCCGTTGTCTCAACTGCCTCGATGAGGCACTCTACTGCGAGCAATGCATCGTTATTAATCACCGACGGACTCCTTTCCATCGCATAGAGGTACGCGAAGTGTCTCTAGTTCTTAACCCACAAATTCACAATATCCCTTGAAGCGTTGGACTGAAGAATCGTACTTCGTTCCTCACAGCCTCAAGGCGCTGGGCCTACGGATCCAACTCGGCCACGACCTGGGCAAGATATGCCTGAACCCCACTCGAGCCAAAGCTGATACTTTCGTGGTCATTGACGTCCAAGGCATACATGAAGTCGGTCTCGATTTCTGTGGCTGCCAAACAGCTCAGCCGCTTACCGTCCAACTTCTACAACGAGGACTTTTCCCCTCTACTGTCTCGACTCCTCAAACGGCGGCCTCATTCCAGG
This sequence comes from Pleurotus ostreatus, assembly GCF_014466165.1. Classification (NCBI taxonomy): domain Eukaryota; kingdom Fungi; phylum Basidiomycota; class Agaricomycetes; order Agaricales; family Pleurotaceae; genus Pleurotus; species Pleurotus ostreatus. Next base: position 868,143 of record NW_023503164.1, on the reverse strand, counting down.
TCCTCGACCTTTTCCAAATGCTCTCGGTTGAAGGGCAGGTTTCCGCGTTCTGGCTCGATTAACCGATAAAACCGAAATTGATGCACCCCGAGTTCGTCCATTTGACAGTGCTACCCATGGATAAAACTGATCGTCTTCTATAGGATCGATATACGCAATTCCTCCGCATGAGCCGCGAATGGCGGCACCTTCACCAACTCAAGCGCGCAGCACGAGGCCATGACCCAGAAGGGGCCGATGGAACCCAACCAGGAGAGCTGGCCGTCCTATGCCCAGCATGTCCGCAGCCTGGCAAGAACTTACCTGTGGCAACGGAACACGATAAGTGAGTACTGGGAGTACGTATGCCGCAACACATCTGATCTATTTTTGTTAGCTGGTTGCATACGCTGTTCATTGGCATCGATGCCAATTTCCGTCTGAAACGGAAGAACGTCTCCAGCGACGTCCTGGATCCTGGCCTCAGTCAGGGATGGAGCTACTTTGTGGAGGACAAGACATATCAAGCCCACGTCACCAGCGATGAAACACCGGTGGAGAAAAGTTCCTGTGTGTCACACAAGGCCGTCAACGACGCAGACAAACGCCCTGCGAAGGGCCTGGCCGTCAATGGGGTGGGGACGGTCAAGTGCACGCGACATGATTTCAAACGCCCTCTGTCAGTCGGCGATCTCCGATATGGTGAAAGGTCAGTGGCAGTTGTTATAGGTTTCTTCATAAACTAAACACCTTCGCTAGATATGTAAATATGGACTATATTTTTTTCTCAAGCGTGAATTCCGTCGCATCCAAAGTTCCCCGGATTGTAGCCTCGTACGACATTGCATGCCAATGGCACATCCATCTGTGGCGTCGCATGGAATCTCTTCCACCTCATCTTCAGTATGCCGCCCCTCACGACTCTGTGACAATGTTGGTGCCCAAGTTCCATCTCCCAGCTCACATCGCCATGTGTCAAGCACGGTTCTCTTTTAACTACACCCCGGGCGTCGGGCGAACCGACGGTGAAGCGCCAGAACGTGGCTGGGACTACCTGAACCCAGCAGCCAATCAAACGAAGGAAATGGGTCCAGGCTCGCGTCGTGAGCTTCTGGATGATCTAATGGGGGACAGAAACTGGAAGAAGACTGTCGCGCTAGGTACGTTCGCCAGTTTCTTTCTACAAGGATACACATGGCTAATGAAACATTTGTAGGCAATACTTTACTTCGGCGGTTGAAGGAGGCTATCCCCCAATGTAGTACGCATGTTGAGAATCACCGCGAACTGGAAGCGCACCTGGAACCGGTGACAATTCTCGAATGGCGCTCGCTAGTCGAATCATGGGAAGCCGATAATTCAAAACCCAACCCCTACATGGCGGAAACAACAAGTAAGTAGTTATTACATTAGCTTTTGCTTTCACGCTAACATCCCCTAGCACTATCGCAAGATGCCGTTCGCCTTCAGCTCGCCAACGAAGAAGCGGAAGCCCTCGCAGCTGGCACGCTAGAGCAGCTTCATCTCAAGGTGACGCCCCTCATGTATATTGCCTCGGGATTGGACCTCGAGCTGCAACAGTAAGTAGTGGCATATCCGCTATTTACTCTACTCAAATCTGCGTCAGACACCAGCTCCTCGAAGCTGTGGCATCACTCGGCCAACACGCCACCGACCGACAATGTCTCGCAGTCGTCAATCGTGCAAATACTCTGCGTATGAAAATTTCAAACTTCCATGATGTCCAGAAGCTATACTGTCCGAGTGCGTTTCGCATTGTCACGCAGGCAAACGATGCCAACGAAACATCATCTAATCCCACCGAGGACGTCGCTCGACTTCGGCTCTGTCTCCCATCTACCTTCAGGACACCACTTGGATGCAGTGAGGAACTGCGCGCGATCGAATGGCAATTACGATACGCGCAGGCCCTGGACGCTCTTAATGCTCTACGGGTGGGTCTTCATCTACGGGTCTCTGTCTTCCACTACAAAGATCGCTTTGATCGTGGCCAACGCGCTCTCACTCGATCAATGGGCAACATCTCACGCGTCCAAGGCCAAATTGATAGAGCATCCCATCGCTACCGCGTTGCTCATGCGGCTCTCTCAGTACTGGCCCGATTTCTTGGCAAGGACGACAGCTGGCGCGCTGAGCTCCAGGAGCTGAAGACTGAGGATATTCGCGGACTCGGCGTGGCGGATATTGACAATCTCGGCGAAGGTTACCGCACGATCTCGTGGATTTGGAGAACAGCAGGAACGGCAGGTAACGAAGAGCGCGACGACGGACTCCACAGCTCCTTGTGCCTTGAGTGGTGCAAGAGCCGTGCTCGAGCCTTGAGATGGAGTGAGGAGGTGTTGCTGCTGCAGGAGGAAATGCGGCGTGTATTGGCTTTCTTGCGCTGGCAAGCGGAGTGGTGGAAGGGCCAGATTTGTGACGACGAAAGCATCCCTGGTCCTGAGGTCCTGAGGGAGGGATTGAATGCCTATGCGCGACAGCAAGCCAACATTAGGACTCGTTTAGCAGGGAGCTTTGAAGCGAGGTGGGCCTGCGTGCCTCAATTTCTCGAACTATACAACCCTCTCCACCCCCCTGAGGGGCCGCCAACCTAGATATATACATGTATTTTTGCTTAGTCTGATTGGAATCCATTCATTTTGCGGCCATAGTATTTAAATATGAGTAAATATGAATAATTCTCCCTTTTAGGCAACCTGTGAGTTTGGGGTGGGCGCTGGGCAGCGGAATTGGAACTCCCCAATAAGGGTCTCTTGCCTTATGCAGTAGGTGAACCCAGTGGCAACTTGGTACATTGGTGTACTAATGGTTGTGTGGTACCATGACTAGTGGTATACCACTGGCACAATATCTAGTGCTCGAGGACACGGAATTCGAGGTCTGCTGGAGTTGTACGACAAAGCAGCACAAAAGGTTTACCGTCCTCGCAATTATACTGAGGAGGACAAGCTGCGGGGCTTGTTATTTTGGAGACTGGGTGGAGACCGTGTAGCTGGCATTGCACACCGTTCACTCCAGCTTCCTTCCCCAAAAACTCTTCGACGACGAACTATTGTTGCTCCAATTCGTGTCTCCCCATCCACCCCAACGACTATCGAAGTCAAGTCCAATATCAAAGCGTGCTTTGATCCACTGCGAGCGACAATGGAGGAAAAGCAAGTCGTCTTTCAGGTCCTCATGTTTGACGAGTTGAAGCTGGAGGAGAGACCACAGTGGGAGGACGCGACAAACATGGTGCCTGGTGTATGCCGGGAACATGGTTGGAAAACGAGCTTGGAGCTGTGCACGGAGAAGGAGGTTGACCTGCTTTTCGAGGCCATCAAGGCAGGGGATGTTCACCTTGCAACGGAGGTGTGTAGTGCGGCGATGATCTTGGCTGTAAAGTTTCTCACGTGGTGACCAGGCAACTGTTGGTGCGATAGGGGTTCTCAGTGGGGAGGGCCGTCTTTATGGTGCTCGTCCAGTCCTTGTATCTGGCTCGTGTAAACGCGAAACCGGGCTGGAACATGCTCAGCTTATCCAGCATGTCATTGATGCTAGTCAAGCAACATCCTTGCGAACGATCTCAATTGCATCGGACGGAGAATCACGACGTGGAGAAGCATTGGTCCGCTTAACGTTCAAGCATGCCTTAAAACCCACATCACCACTCTATCCCTTACTCAGCCAGCTGCCATTTTTCAATCTTGAAGTCGGAGATGATGACATTACGGCGGATAAGGATTACAAGCATGTGTTTAAACGCTTGCGAAACCTACTGCTTCGAGAGAAAGGTCTTACCGTTCATGGAGTCCATATCAGGCCTTCCGTTATCAGAAACCAGTTGCAAAGCAACAAGATCTCGGGCGGGCGTATCAACCACCTGCTGAACCCCGCAGACAAACAGGATGTCAAGCTTGCCTTTGATCTCCTGCGCGAAATTTGGTCACTTCCTCCTCCTCCTCCCGGTTCAAGCCCCTCGTTTTACGACACTCGAAAGGCCCTGTGTACCCTAGGCCAGGTATTTCGTCACGTCATGCTTCCATACATATGTGTCGACTTGTCCCTTTCCGAGCAGCTCACCCACTTGAGCGCGGCAGCACACCTACTTCTCGCCTTGGTATCCGAAAACGAGGGTGTCACGAAGTTGATGCCTACCCAGCTCTACATCGACATGATGATCATGGTCAAAAATGTATACTTTTGTGTTGCCAAAGCCAAAGTAGACGCACCGGATAGCCAATTCTGGATCACCCTTCTCGGAACAGACCGTTTGGAGACCCTTTTTGGGATTCTTCGAACAATGATTGGGAATGATGCAAATGTAGATGCCTACCAGCTTGGATCAAGGCTAACAGGGACAGCCGAAGTCTCAACCATCCTTGCGAAGCACCCTGAATGGGATCGAGCACCCCGCCGCCTCAAGCTACCTGTTTTATCCAAGGACGGCTTTGACATCCATTCGGATGTGGATCATGTCAATCCAGCGTCGTGGAGAGGCAATGTACGGGTTCGGCAAGTCCTTCTGCAAACATGTTGGAAACTCGGCTGCCAGATGATGGAGGACAATAATCCGGATTTGGCGGTTATGCTTCGTGGGCTTTCTGAACGCTTGGCGGACCTGTCTTCGCCACTTGGCAATGACTTGATTTGTGCTAGACGCGACACCAATGATGTCGACGATACCCTCGAGCGCACCGCGGTAACTACCCAAACAGCTGCTTCCGTAGCTCCGGATGTTGAAGATGCTGCTGTGGAGAACGAACCGCAGGGGATGGCACCGGCTTTTTTCGAGATCGGTGGCAAGCGCGTGTCAAAGGCGAAGTATTTGACACAGGCCTTCAATACCTTCCGAAAGCCAGGCTCGCGAGATCGGCTCAAGCGGGTCGCTGATGGCCAAAGATATGCTGTTTTGACATCGACCGATCTGCAGGTTGACGATAGCCAGACCCAGCCTGTATTGTCTGATGATGTCATCACGTTCGGCATTCCTATCGTTACTCTCATGCACTGCGACAACCGTTACTTTGTTGGTATTGGCGAGGTTACCGACATCACATTCAATGGCAAACATGTTCAAGAACTTCCCGTGAACTTTGCATCTGAATCGTCTGCATTCGTGTCATTTCAGTTACTTTTCCTGACTCCTACGATGTCAGATGATGATCCTACCTTGCTTAACGACTGGTGATGGTCATCCCGGCGTGGCACTGAGTACCGAGCTCCAGGCGCCCTGGCACAACCAATCGATACCGAGTTAACGGAGCCGTCCGACAGAGTACCGCTGTACCTCTTTGATAGCAAGACTTTGATCGGGATGGGGATGCAGCTATTCGCGATTCTCGCCAGCCGCAGAGACCTAGAAACGGCAGTGCCAACTGTGCCCGTTTCTAGCGAGTTTCCATATAGAGAGCGCACAGGGAAAGCTTGCTTTCTATGTGAAAATATCGGTGAGATGGGGCACGAGGATAGCAACGAGAGGAAATGCACATACTGCAGTCCCTCCGTCAAGTTACCAGACTCAGCGCCAAGGATATTGGAGCATAACGCCGCACACATCCATTTCAACCCAAAGATCAACGCGTCAGCGCAGCCTTGCGGACTCTGCCTGAGGCCGCATGTCTGTGTCTTCTACCTTCGGAAAGGCAAGGGCGCCGGTGCTTCTCCCACAGTCGATCACGACAAATCGAGCTGCACGAACCTAATGCCTTTCCGCTATTCCAAAGCAGCGAAGTCTGATGCCGCGGCGCCATGCTCCAATGTACCCCTCCACTGCCCAAAATGCCCCACCAACGCCCCAGCGATCTGGCGTTACAACCTACTGTTCCACCTCCGGGAGAAGCATCCAGCAGTTGTCCTGGAGCCACTCAGATCACTATGGTTTGTCTCTGAGACGGAGAAAGAGCTTTTATACGGAATATGGAAAAATCGGAACAAGCAACGGAAGTTGCGACGCCGCGCGAAACCGCCGATGATACTGACTGTCTCCGATGCGCATACCACAAGACGAGCATTGAGGTGAGCAACGAAGTAATTGATTGGCATGTTTATAGCTAACTATTCTGTGCATAGTCCGGGTTGTGGAACAACGATGGAGGGTCAAAAGTGGGGTGATGACAAAATGGTGGACTCGGAGGCAGACGAGGAAGAGGAAGAACATGGCGAGTGGTTTGACACGGAGATTGTGGACTCGGGAAATGACGATGATGATGACGACTCTGAAAACGCTAGCGAAACAGAAGTAAATTGTGGTCAGCGACCTGATCCTGAAGCATACGGCCAAGCGGACTCACCAAACGCCCTGGATGCACCCCAACAGCCATCGGACCTGGCACAATTGCATAACAGCACCCCAGCGCAGTCCTGCGACGACTCTGAAGACTCCATGATGACTTTGCAGGCCGGTCTGGCACCACCCCTGGACGTATATCTGGCGGTCCACCACATCTCCAGATGAACCCCAGGTGGTCCCCAGGTGGTCCCAGCCAGCCCATTTCCGATCAGTTTTTTACCACATGGATGCCACCTGATCACCACTTTTTCCATGCAAGTTCACTTCAATTCATTTTTGTCCACTCTTTTACCACCTGGTGACCACCTGGATACCACTTCAGATATTGAATGTTGTCCATGTGAACACCAGGTGGTATCTAGGTGGTGAAAGAGTGACTACATGAGTATATTGTTCAAAGTAACTAAGATACAAGTTCAGGTGGTGTTCAGGTGATTACCAGGTGGTGTCCATGTGGATTGTCAATTTACAACATTACACAAGTCTTAGATGGCAGTTGGATGGTGTTCATCTGATATCCACATGGCATTCATGTGGACTGTGTAAGAACCATACATTGACCATCTAGCTACCACTTGGTATCCAGGTGGTGTTTGTGTGATATGACTGAGTTTTGACAAAATTCAAGTACAACCTGATATTCATGTGACTACCAACTGGTGTTCATCTGGTCTAAATGTGGCACCCAGACAATATTCAGATGAATGCCACATGAATACCAGTTGATCCCCAGATGGGTGGTTTCCAGGTGATATTCAGATGTTAGATAGGTGGTGATCACTTGGATACCACCTTATTACCAGGTAATAAGGTGGACGTCTCAGTAAACATAAACACATCCATGTAACTAGTCATGGATGACAGTCATATGGTGTCCATGTGGCTCCCAAGTGGCATACATGTGAGTGGATATCAGGTGAGTGCCAGAAGATAACCAGGTGAACATCTTGGTGAAACAGTACAAGTCCAAAGTGGTGTTTATCTGATGTCCAAGTGGTATTCGGTTGAGTATCAGCTGGCATTCATCAAGATGTGAAAACCATGTGGTGTCCGCCTGGATACCACTTGGAAGTCATGTAAGTATCAAGTAGATATCAGATGAATGCCAGATGGACCACAGGTGAAGTCCATTTATCTAATACTCAATAATATCCTCATCATCACTTTCCTCATCCTCAACCACCTCTTCTATTCCTGCTGCCTTCTTATTTTTCTTCTCCTGCTGCCTGGCAATGACTCGTTGGGTATGCAGGAACAGCAATACATGCATGGTGAAGTCAAAGTTGCTGACAGTCATCCGGTTGAGGACTGTCTGAAACCCACCCAACCATGCATTGAGTTGCTCACAAGCCTAGGTACAAGCAAATCAGACAAGTACAAGCAACTGAGTAGTATGATCACTTACCTGAGTATTGAAGGCCCTCTTGTAGTAAGGCCTCCCCTCCTTGTCTTCATCAACCACTACCAGGTTTGGAGCAGCACCATTTAGAGGTGCAGGATTGCACCAAGTCCGACAGAGGTAGTCAGTGACACGATGGTTGATGTAGTGGTAGGAGTCGACAATGATCCGAGTGGTGGGTTCCCAAGCAGGCCAGTGATGCTGCTTGACAATGTGCTTGAGCAAGGCACACCCCTTGTCAATAGCAATGTAGCTGGGTCGGAAGTTGGGGTCTTCATAGACATCGTCAAGGAAGCGAAGAATCTTGGCCACCCCTTCAGCCTTGGCAAACTTGCGCCAGGCAATCACCACACCACATGGAGCACAGATGGTCTCCACACAGTAGAACCTAGGAGCAGAGAAGTAGTTGTTGTACTTGGTGCCACTGACCTCTTCAACCTCTTGCTCCTCCAGGTTGTCATGTTCAAGCTCCTCTGCCCCTGCAGCACGAGGTAGCCACTCCTGCCTCTCCTTCTGAGCTCTCCTCAATATCCGCTGCACTCCAAGAAGTGAGGTGTTGGCATAGCGTCCACGGAATGTCCTCCACTGCTCCTGGTGATCTTCACATGCCTGAGTACGACCAACCTTGTTCTTGTTGCACCCCTTCATATGGCAATGGTCCTCCGTCTCCTCCTCATGCTCTTGACAGAACACTCCAGTCTGAGCATTGAGCAGCCCTGCCTCACAACCTGCAATAGCACAATGTCGAGGCCCCATGACAATCCCATCAATGACAACCATGCGGACATCTGCATTTGTGTGAAGTGCAACACCTCCAGCAGGTTCAGATGCATCATTGGCTGGGACATTGTCAACATCCATAGCCTCAGCATCTGCAACAGCTGCTGCCACAGCAGGTCCTGCATACTCAGGCACATCACGATTTTCATCATGACCAGCAAGAGCAGCGGGATTGTCATCCTGGTTGGGAATGACATCAGCCACATCTTTGAATGCATGACAGCACTCATCGCATGAATGCCCAACTGCGCTGCGGATGATCCCCCCATCTCCAAGGTACAAGTAGGCAGCGGCGACAAGCTCACTGATCTTCAGATTGTCCATGAAGATCATGGTGGAGTTGCTGAACCCTGCAAGAAGGCGGATAGACTCCACAACAAAGGCTTTCCAGACTTGTCTGTGAGTGAGGGTGAATGAAGCACCACTGGGCTGGACAAACGAGTAGTTCCAGAACTCCGTTATTGCTGCAGTTGAGGCATGAAAGCTGTAGTTGGCATTCACAATTGCCTTGGAGACAATGCAATCCACCCAGACCTGCTTTCCGACTTTGAGGTACTTGGCATTGGGAAGATAGAGGGCGAGTTGTCGGTTGTTGTCAATGAAGCTCTCGTGGTCTGCCCAGAACATAGTGGAGCACTTGGGACATCTACCAGCCAATACCGGAACCTTCTCAAAGCACTCACTTCCACGAAGCAAAGTGACTTTGGAGATATCACGGTCGCGGAGGTATTGAGTGAGACCATGGCCATGACAGCCAGCACTAGAGCAGCCCATGACAGGAGGGGTGATGAGGATGATAGGCTGGATAGAGGAAGTGGAAATGGGCAGGAGTTTGCGACGTAGTTGGTGTTTATCATTATGCGTGTAGAGATCCAGAAATTGACAGAGAGAGTCGAGTTTTTTTACCAAGTATGGTGGTCTGACTCTTTGCAGTACACGATTTGTGGTTGTCTCCAGGCAGGAAGAGGGTGTCGAAGATGGTCTCAGCACTCACAGAAGTGTCAGAAGAGCCAGAGGAGCCAGAGCCAGAGGAGTTCATGTCGTCATCAGATCCTGAGATGGAATTGCCATCAGAGGCATCCATGTTGTCCTCAGAGGATCCAGAGTTGGAGTTGTTGTCTCCAGCACCAGCATCATCATCAGAGTCATCAGGGATGTTAGAGACATCAACCTGAAGCTTGTCTTTGATGGCACGGACAAAGGCAGCCATCCAGCTGGTGACCACCTGGTTGTTACTATCTACAGCCTTCTGTTGTCCATGCAAGTTGAGAATGTCGGTGTTGCTGGTGATGCTGAAGAGGAGCATCAGAACTGTGGCAAGAGTAATGTTCTCACCAAAGGTCAGCTTGACAACTTTGGCAAAGTCAGCAAACCGGATGTCAGGAAACGAATCTTCCAGAGGGGCTGCAGCAGCACATGGAAGGAGTCCCAGCAAGAGGAAGAGGGATAAGATCATCCAGAAGGCCTGTAAACAGAAACTGGGCAAGTCAGTATTTGTTGAAATTCATTGAAGTTCAGACGAAAAAGAGCCAGTAAAATGACTGTTGCATTTCAACTAATACAAAGAATAGCTACCTACTTTGTAGCCTTCTTAGCTGCAGCCTTCTTCTTTGCATCTCTGGCTTTCTTTGCCTCCTCTGCCTTCTTCTCTGCCTCCAACTCGTCCAGAACCTTGGCCAAAGTGTCCTTACCAGGCTTACGAGCTCCCCAGAGCATAGTGTGAGCACTGGAGGTGACGTCGTACTTGGGGTTGCGCAACATGTCCATGATGATGGGAAAGAAGACGGAGTGGTCAAAGAGGGCGGTGTAAGTGTTAAAATTGGTCTTGCCAACGAAGATAGAACAAAGGGTCTTCTCCGAAACATTACCTCCTGTCCATGGAGTTGTCAAGCTGTCCCACTTCTCTTTGGCCTCCTTGGCAAGCTGAATCCGAGCATACATAGACCTGAGCGAAGGAAGCCCAGGGGCTGAAGCAGCTCCATGGTTCGTCATGTGGTAGGGTACCCCCATGCGAGTTGCAATTTGCAAAAGGAGGGGTTCGTCACGGAAGGCAGCAGTGAGAGGGTTGACAGCGATATCAAGGGTGCCGGCAACAGAGACAGAGGCAGAGGGGGTGATGGAGGAGACTGCAGAGGGGGCAGCCGAGGAGTTGATGGAAGGAGAGGGAGGCGGAAGGTAGGAGACACCAAGCTCAGATGGTTGCTGTAACAAAGTTAGAATTTTTTAAAAGTCAAGTTGGAATTTACATACTGTAGTAGTGAATATACACGTAGACTAGTAGTATAGTCAAATGAAATGTGAGGGTCCGCCTCTGGCAGGACAAGTCCGTGCGACACCCGAATGAACTAAGTGTGATAAACGATGAGTCCGAGAGTGAAAACAACGACTAGGAAACTTCGGATGCTTTGGATGGCTTCGGACGCGCTCGGACGCGGAACAAACAACTTCGGCTTCGGATAGTATGATGAGGACGGCAGGAGAATGATAAGGATGGCAGGAGAACTGGCTTCGGATCGAACTCGGACTCGGATGACGGCGAACTCTGACAACGGAGGAGGAAAGCTTCTCGGACGACTTAGATTCTGACTCGATGTGGGGCGGAAACAAATCTTATTCTTCTAACTACGAGTACAGGAGGCTTTTGTAGCTACGAAAAATGTCAGATGAAGGAAAAGTCTGAAACGAAAAGGCACCAGGAACGAGTGATGGTGCTAGTATAGTCCAAGTATTAGAGTCTGAAAGCAAAAGATACGAAACAATGATCCGCGGTGTCTGATCTGTTATCACGTGTGTCCGGTACGGGTTCGTGACGTCCGAGTCATGTGCGAGTACATCCGAGGAGTCGGAGAGGGGTCGATAGGGGATAGGAGAGGTCGGACTGCACGGAACGAAAGGGTTCAACCCTTACAATACAATTCCAATTCTGAGCTTGTTCTTGTCATCCCAGATGACAGCCTCATTGTCCCTGACAGCAGTGGCATAAGGCCCCTTGGCTTCCCAGAAGTGGTCCTCTGCATCCCAGAGCAGGATGTCAGAGTCTGATGACAAGCAATGAGTAAAAAAACGCGAAGCAAAAAGAAAGAACTTACTAGTAAGAGCCACCATCTTCTTGGCAGCAGCAGTGAGGACAGGCCCCAGAGTGTTCTTGATGGGGACTTTAACCCCAACAGGCCTGGCACCCTCCAGAGGCGAAGCCCCATCCTTGAAGACAAGGAGCATGCCCATGACAGGCGGGGCATCAGACTCCTCGTTGGTGTCTGGATATCAAGTCAGAATTGGACTTGTAGAGAAAAAGAGAACTCACCAAAGTCAGCCATGTTCAAGGCAACACCCATGGCCTTGCCTCTAGCAAAGCCACCCATAGTATGGGATGCGCCTTGCAAATCGTCAAGGTCATCAGATGTAGGAGAGGGGGGAGCTCGGTGAGAGGAAGCACTAGCATGGGTGATGTCCTTGCGTACACCCTTACCCATCTGACGAGCGGTGGTGGGTGAAGTGCTGGCTCTGCGCTTGGAGGCAGTGGTGGGTTTGGCGGGGGTGGCAGGGCGCTTGGGAGTGGTGGGGTCAACCTCCATGGTGTCGTCGTCATTGTCTGACAAGTCAGCAGGCATGGGCACCTCAGCGGAATTGTCCTCATTGTCGTCCTCATTGTCAGTCTTCTTCGGCTCACCATCTTCATCGCCATTGCTACCAGCATCAGCATCTTTCTCCTCGTCACCCTCTTCATCAGACTTCTCAGCCTCTGCATCTTCTCCTTCATCTTTCTCCTCCTCTGCATCCAGCGAACCCAGATTGGTAAGGTCTCTACCTTTTCCCTTGTCCTTGGTGGCGATCTGGGGGACATCCTCTGGCTCTTCATGCCTGATGCGAGAGGTGGTGATGCTCGGAGTGATTGGAGCCAAGGTGACTCCAGTCCCAACTTGACGAGCAGGTGGTGCAAGCGGAGCACCACTCTCCTGAAGTGTCCTAGCAGTACTGGTGCAAAAAGATGAGTTGTACAATCACAAGTAATGACAAGCAAAGACTTACGCAGTCAAATTCTCTACCGTAGTCTCATTAGCTTCTTCATCAGCTGCATCACGGTCGGCAGAGGTGCTATGGACAATGAGCATAAGCAAACAGAGGGATACAGGCAGTAACTCACATATTCTTGTTCTTCTTAGCCTTGGTTTGTTTCTTCTTGGTTACAGGGATGTCCACACTATCAGACAAGTAATTGATTGTTGATTTATTTGAGATTTAAAAGGATTTATTTATATTTATTCTATCTACTACTCATGATGTATGACTACTGACTACTGGTACACTACTGGCAATGACAAACTCACATGAGCTCCCGCTGCATGGCCTTGGTTGCAGACCTGGTGGACCTGGGCTTGGTAGAAGCCCTGTGGATGGGGGCCAAGGGGGGATCAGGGGTACATGTTGATGACCAGGGGCCAGGGGTAGACAGGGGGTAGGGGTGAGGTGTAAGGGTGTGGGGGTGTGTCGTCATCGAGAACAGGGTGCAGGCGTGCGTGGGGGGCATCGTCGAGAATGGGGTGCGGGCGTGCATCATTGTTGGCGACGTCGAGAACAGGGGTGTGTGGATACGCAGGGGGCGTCATCGTCGAGAACAGGGTGCGGGGTGCGTCGTCGTCGAGAACAGGGTGCGGTCGTGCGTGGGGGGGCGTCGTCATCGAGAACGGGGGTGTGGGAATGCGTCGTCGTTGAGAACGGGGATGTGTGGATACGTGGGGGGTGTCATCATCGAGAACGGGGTGCGGGGTGCGTCGTCGTCGAGAACGGGGTGCGTGGGGTGCGTCATCGTCGAGAACGGGGTGCGGGCGTGCGTGGGGGGCATCGTCGAGAACGGGGGGTGTGGAGATGTGTGGGGGGCATCGTCGTCGTTGTCGTTGAAAACACGGGTGTGGGGATGCGTGGGGGCGTCGAGCGTCCGGGCAAGGGCAAAGGCGTGGGTGGTGTGAAAGTGGGGGATGTGGGCATAGGGCATGGGACACAAGTGGGGGCAGTGTCAGTGAAAAAAACAGAAAAAACTGGGGGACACACTCACATTGTGGTCCCCTCCTCCTTGTTCTTGCGCTGTGTCGAAGTGGGCTTGCGTGGGGGCATATTGCTATGGTGGGTTGTTGGGGGGAAGGCAGGGGGATTGGGGATGGTGGTGGTTGAGAAGAAGAGGTGTCGTGTGCCAGCGTGGCACGGCAGTCACATGTGCGTGGCGTCGCGCTGATTGCCGAAAATAGGCGCCCGTCCACAAAAAGAAAAAGAAAAAGAAAAAGAATATTAATAATCGTCAATAAGCGCCAAATAAGCGCCCGTCCGAGGAAAATGACTTATCTTTAGATAACTGTTGCTAATCCATTTCTGGCTGTCCCAAAGCGGAAATTACACCAGAAAATTCCAAAGAAACTCAAATAAATTGCTAAAAATTCATAGAAAATCATAGAAAATACAATAAAATAAGATAAAATCATAACAGCACTACAAAATAACATATTGGCCATGACATTGCCATGTGATATCCACATGAATGCCAGATGAACCCCACCTCAATACTAGCACTTTGTCTACCTGGTATATGGGTGGCATTCATGTGGTGTTCAGGTGGAAATTCAAGTGAATACCACATGGACATCACATGGATACCACTCATCCAGTATGGCTCACCTGGTGTCCACCTGGTAAAAAAGTGGCCAAAAGTGGTAAAAAAGTGGCATTTCTGGGCCATTACAGCCAAACCAAAATCCACCTTTTTGCCACTTGAATGCCAGGTGAGTCCAGGTGAACACCAGGTGAATGCCACCCACCCACCTGATTCCACCTGGGGTCCAACCGAAGATGTGGTGGATCGTCAGGTGCTCAATCAATCGCAATACAGAACGGCAAGTACCTGCTCAATGGTGTTAAATTCTATCTCCTCCTCGCTCTTGACGCTGTCGTCGATCTCGGTTTTGTTATGCATCACCTCCTCGCTCTCGCTATTGTCACCGCTGTTGTCTCCATCTTCATCTGTAGCTTTGTGAGGCGCCTGACAGCGGTGAATGGCTCCATTAACATGGGGCTGGGCGATGGCGGTTGACCCGTTGTCGGATACGGCATGGTCAGACTGGCGGCCATCAATGCTTTCGGTTGAGTATCGCTTGCGTGCTGGCAAGCGCTTTGGCATTGCACGTGCCACTTTGCGTACTGGCAAGCGCTTAGGTGTCGCACGAGCGACTGGCCTTAGTGGACTGGCTCGGGAGAGAGCCTTCATCTGTCAAACAATGAGCCGGAGGCAGCTGAGTGTCAAGTATAAGCTACTTACCGGTAGAAGGGTACCAAGTCGTAGAGAACGTCGAAGCTTGTGGAACCTTGGTGATCGCCTCAGGACCAAAGCAGTGGACGGCATTGTAAGACAGGAAAGAGTAAGGAAAAGGAGACTGGAACGATGGAAGGAGCGGCAAAGTCATTTCTGTAGAATCCAGATTTTAAAGCGGCCTGTATACAAAGAACTAAAGTGAACAAAGGTGAGTTTCCAATATCACACAAAGCAACCAAATTTTAATTGCCGGAGTTGTGGTTGATTCATCGAAAATTTGCCTGGGGTATTTGAGTTTTGGCTGTGATTCGAGAAAACGATTGGAAAGCAAGGAATTCCATCCGTAATTTACATGTATATGTTGAACGTTGTGCGGATCAGTCCACACAAGTCTTGATTTGTAAGGAAATGCAGACCGAGTTTGGCTAGGGGCCAGGGGTTCTCTGACTGTCGCTTGACCTTCCAAGACCCCAAGGCTCTTCTCAAGACCCGCTGATGCTGTTGGGAGTAGTCTGCGCGTTCTTTCACTTAATTCCAAGTTTGAGACAACACAGGTGCCATGGATAGCCTCCACTCCCCAGCACTCTCGTCACCCCCATGACCATTGCTCTCGAGGGTCTGTCTGGGAATCTAACACGATCTGGAGTTCTTCTTGCGTCTCCATGTATTCATCAACGGGATCAAGGACCATTGGTGTATGTTTGCGCTTAGGCGATGTAGGGACCGATGACATTGAATTACTTCCTTAGCGTTTGCGAGAGTCCGCTAGCAAGGATAAGGCAAAGGAAAAAGACGGTCCGCTGGCTGAGAAGGACGTCAGCCTCGTGAACAACACCGGCATCCTCCCGCGTTTTCGCGAGTATGAAACACATGCTTTATGAACTCTGTGCTGCAGTGCTTCGCGCATCAGCAGGAGCTCACGGAGTACTTCCTGTGTGGTGTCCACAAGAAGGAACTGAACACGGACAACCTGCTCGAGATGCACGGGGCAATCACTGAGGCATTCGGCGCACTCCTGCGCCGCATCTAGGACCCCAGGCCCAGCACCACAACGTCGTAGGGTGGAGTGTGAATATGAACAAGAATGCAAACGGAGTGGGAGAAGAGAAAGCGATGTGACAAGAAGAAGAGAACAGTACGTATTCTCATCTTTTGTGGATCGTTTTGATCGTTGATGGTGTCTTCGTTTGGAGGGCGGGGTCTATACCAGCATTGTCGACAGCACTCGCGCAAATATTCTGGCAGCGATTCAGTTCAGAGAATGACCCTAACGACATGAAGGAAAGGAAAAGAATGATGGTATGTGAATGGGAGGCGGATGAGTACATCCTGGGCCGTAGACGATATGTTTTGAATCATATCAATTTGCTTTTATTTTGGCACCCTCCCGTAGCATAGGGCAGTTACCTAGCATTGAGCAAGCTAGACATGTGTCGGCTTGTTCTTGGGCTCTTTTGACGATTCGTCGATGTTGGTGACTGGAGGTAGCGTTGCGGTCACGGTCGTGCCCCACCTGCGTACATCAGCCATTGATGGGGCTTCTTCGCCCACTCCACACGCCTCAAGTCACTGCCTTCTGCTAACCCCCCCGAAATATGCACCATATCAGTGTTTGTAGACCAGGTGATGTCAAATTGATGCCCAACGTCATCTTGGTCAAAGAGCCCTTAAATTTGTTGGGCGAGCAAAATGAATATGATGTTCTATTTTGAAGCACACGTTGGACGAGATAGCAATTGTAGAGATGAGATATAGGATGGCGATAAGCAAGCAAAGTAAGTAGGTGATGATAGCAAGTGGACAACATAGCGTACAATAGCATGTCGACAAATAGTGAATTGTGCAACGGTCAAGTGACAAAAGCAATATATAGTACATATGATTCCGTTCGCGATGCAAAAAGGGCCATTCCTAGACAACGCAACATTAGATTACTCCGGTAACTGAAAGACTGTACGCACCTCAGATAATTTCGTATTAGCAGTTATAACTTCGTCGATCTCGTACAGTACCAAAGAGGTGACCGAGACGTTGGAAGAAAGTCTTGAAGAGACCGTTGCGCAGATTGCACTGGTGGGCAGGGTCCGGACCCTCCCTGGCACAACCAGGTGATATGGACGAGGCGCAAGGTGGGAGCGAAACTTGTGAAATGGACGTGCCTGGTATGATACATGCACCCGGTAGGACACTGGGGTGGTAAAAGATGTTTCATGATCAGCATCAAATACAGCTGCACGGCTCCTGGGAAAACATTACCTTGAAAGTGAGATAGACGTCTCTCCACTGGCCAATACGCTATCGAAGACTTCTTTGAGGTTTTGATACTTCTGCGCTACTTCGCGGAGCTCCTCCCTTAACACTAGAGATGCTGTGAGTTCACTGTGTTGCAAAGTGGCGCTAGATCAAAGTGTGGTGATCAAACCAATGAGGGCCTGTGTGAAAAGAACGTCGATGCGATGAGCCTCGATGCTCTGCGCAATGATGGTGATGATGGGGCTGAACGGGTCACTTGGTTCATTGTGGACGAATTGTGGAACATCCACTAACAAGGGACGAGCAGGCAAGAAGGGAGGGGTGGACGTGAAGGGGGACCGAGGCGATTCTAATGACACTTCTTCATCAGAAAATGCAGTTGACTCCAAGAACACCCCAGATCCGGGAAAACCGTTAGCGAGGACACTGGATGTGATGCTGCTGGTGAAAATTGTTGGGGCAGGCGAGTTTTTCGTAGTATCGCTTGCAACAGACATAGACATGACTCACGAATAAGTAGAACAAGCTCGAAACGAGAAACTCAACTTCTTCACATTTCTTGGCAACACGTGATTATTTCACTTTTTTCCTTGCATTTACACAAATACAGATCTACATAGAACGACCTACCCTTCGCTGACAGTTCATAGATGACTTAAATCTTGTCAGGTCCAGTCTACATTGACAACGGTGATGTACAGTTTTTAGGATCAACAAAAAAAGTCTAGTCCGGCCTACTTCGTCAACGATAATGTCACATCATATGGGGTGGGATGTATGTGCGATAACAGCGTGGATCGGTTGATTCAGAGTACTATGTATGCAACGTGTGGTCTATGGAAAACAAAAATTTGATGCAGTGATGGCGTTGAATTATTCTCGGATCAGGGCTATTGGAACGAAACACGGGGCAGAGTGGGTTTGGTGTATTTAGACAAATTCCGAGGGTAGTTTATCTGTTCACAATCAGTCACTTGTGGACGAATAATTAAACGACACAACATTACCTTCTATTTCCAGACAGTCTCCAGCTGGGGTATCCAGCGGTTCTACATGCCTGTCACGTCCGAGAATCACTCTTAAGATGCCATCGGACATGCCGCAAATGATTTGACCGGTCTATTAAGAAGGGTTATTAATAATTGGTGATACAGCAAATTGACGCTCTCACATTTTGTGGCCCAACTCGAAGGGAACCTGCGTAAGTTCGACGGAGGTCAGGCAACCCCCCTGCATCGTGCTTGTCCGCAAAGAGGTGTAGAGTTCCGGCTTCATAATAAAATTTCACGTCGGTTCGTGAGAGCCCAGACAGCTCAACGTCCAAGATGATGTTATTTATTGCAAAATGTCGACGCAGTCTAGTCCATCGTTAGCAAGTACTATTGGCGAACGAATATAACCTTACCTGGGTATCTCTGACGGATATGTACTAGAAGATTGGGACAGGGCTGTAGCACTGCCGTTGGATGACGAGGGGACTTCTCGCAAGCATGCGCTGATGTCTTTGTCTGCTGGCGACACACATGAACCAACCGTAGATCCTATCTTTTGGACGGTTTGATCCTTGAGCTGGCCGATTTCAGTCACGGAGTGGCTATCGGAACTCAGTTCACCAGTTTGAATTGATCCAGGTCCAGGCGATGATATATTCTCAGCATTTCCCGTCACCGCAATGTCACCTTTAGCGTTTTCGGCCGTCTTTGCATCGCCATCGTCAGAGTCTAATTGATCCTCTTCCATCGCCGCAATGTCAGTTTTAGTGTTTTCGGACGTCTTTGCATCGTCATCGTCAGAGTCCAATTGATCCTCTTCTGAAGAGGAACTGGTGTCCGTGTCCTGGTACATAGCTCTGGCCCATTTACTTTCAGGTCGTGTGTGGTTACTGAAGTATGTGCTAATCATCTAGGATACACTCGAACATGTTCCTTTATAATTTCGTTCAATTGGCTTACCCGTTTATGTTCCGAAGTAACACTGCTGAATCGTTCTTCCCAATCTCTATACAATGCTTGTCTCCATGCTGCACGTTCTGGTGAATTCGGCGATGTTACTGCGTAAGAGTCGATGTAGTTCTCAAGATAACTGTATTGCTCGTCCCTGGCCTGGCGTACCATCGGGTAGAATGTGTGTATGAGTAGTCAATGTAGATTAAGTGTTGATCTCGGGGCCGGTGACTCTGCCAATAATGACATTGTCACATGATCGTTTCATCAGGGGCAGTAAAGTTCGTCAACGTCTCGGAGCCTTGTATTCTATTCTTGATCGTGAGCCAAAAGAAAGTTGCAACATGTTCGACCGACCTAGAACGTTGACAAGGGTAAACATTTAGTTGGGAAGAAAGGACTATCATCTGCAATCATCTCCGATGCAATCAAGTGTTGGTGTGGTACTGCAACGTTGTGTCTACATTGTCTAGGTCGATATACCGACCTAGACGATGTATATATGACTGACGGTTTCCACAAATACTTTACCGTTAAATTCCAGCCCTAGAGCCCAAACCTCGAGGCGTAGAATTGATTCTCGGCTGTCGCCTTGCAGGTGAAGCACTCTCTCTTTTACTACCGAAGCGGCGTGAAAAAGGAGCCAAATCCGAGGGATCCGTTGTCCCACTTCTCGCATGCGAACTGGGCCGACCGTCAAGAAACTTGTGTCAATGAATGGGGAGATACGGTCAAGAAAACTATCCCATTGACTTCGTTCATCAAGAACCTCGTTGATCAGCTCGATCAGAAGCGATGGGACAAAATCAACGCAGAAGCCTTGCCAAAAGGACCTCCCGAATCTCCATCTCCACCCTTGAGTTGCGATTACGAAGAAAATCCCCAGCTCATAGATGACAGTGATGATTCTCAAGACGACAGCGATATCGAGGAGGATGGCGATTCCTGAGGCGATTATGTTCCTCGTATCACTGGTGACGACAACATTGTCGACTATTGCCCAGATAAGACCCAGTGCGCGCAAGACTACGCCCAAGACATGGGAGCGGTCGTCTGCTTTCCTCCTTTCTCTTTCTTTTCGAGACTCACTGTTTGTTACCTTTGTGGTGTCCTCGCCTCGCCTCTTTTTTCATTCGTTTCCGTTTGCCAAGCCTCGTCTGGCATGGTTTTGCCTCGACTCCCAGTTCGCAGCCGCGATCGTTCAAAATCGTGCCATCGCGCCAGCGACTTGCCTCAGGCTGGCCGTGCCTATGGGACTGCCCACCATCTGCAGTTGCCGAGTTGGTTTGTACTTTGTTTTTTCTCTTCGCTCGTCCTGCTGTGCGTGTGCCCATGTCCACGGGTTTGAAACACCAAGGTCTCACTGTTCGTTTTCGCTCTTGTTTGCTCTACGAACACATTTGCGTCAGAGTTATCATAGGATACACTGAGCACTCATATTGAATCTATCTTTGGGTATGTCTACGCCTCAGTGGTCACCATGTCTTAGGTTTGATACTTAGCACGTTCCGCAATAAAGAACGCTTGTGCTCCTTACTTTGTCGTAAACCAGGTTCCCTCTTTCTTCGCAAAACTGCCACAATGTAGAGGACTTGTATAGGGAGACATCCCCACGCAAGTGCTGCTGCGACGGACATGGGACACTGATCACATACCAGTATGTGTTGCAAACACAGAACTCGTTCGGTTTAGAGGGCTGGGCTATGTTAAAAGTGAGGTGGCTGAGGAGAACAACCCATCAGCTCATGCGTCCCTTATGAACTTACTACATTTCAAAATAACTAACGATCCAACAGACTAGTAGAGTAATATGGCTGGCTGTGAGCACGAACAAATGAGTATGGACCCCTCTGCTAGCCGTCGGGATCACCACTGCATTAGCTGTGTTAAGCAGCTCAATGCTATACAGCTTTGGTATTATGGACTGCAATACAAACATACAATGTACTAATACTGCGACCCGAACCCGCTATTCTCGTATGCTCCCTGATTTCGTCAGTGGTGGTTGGGAAGAAGTTGCCGAGTTCGAAATATCAATATTTAGGTTAGAATTTTTGGCATTTGCCTTACTGTGATAATCTTCGAGGTGTTCTAATCTAAACCGAATCTAATCGCACTCACAAGATGTGCCCCGCATCGTGATGATTGACTCAAACATGAAAACCACTCAACGAATGGGCCAGCAACTTCCTTATAAGTTCTGTCGCTGCTTCTGCCATTTGCCGGCAATGTCGTCCACAATGATCATTGATCCGGTCACTGGGCCTCTGAGGTGATTTTCGAGTGATAGCTGATATTCCGCTTTGGGAAAGTCGGTGAGACAGATCTTCCACTTTGGGAAAATCAGGATATCTAAAGAGACTCGGGATCTACTTTATCCCGGTTCGTAGCAAACGACACGCCAAAGCCAAATGAGAATGTCAACTTCGTCGTAGAAGAAGGTAAACGCGTCCATCACTCCAGATTCGCCGAAAAGCTGTAGCTAGTATATACTATTCCGAACGAGTTAGCAGGGCGTGCATTCACCCTGTAACGACCATCCGTGTGAATGTCGAGTCGGACAGCGGTAACCTGTATGCCTGGCTGAGGCTCCTGTGACCCTAGGAACGGGGGTCGCCTGTCACCCGGGCTACGGGGAGTGTTGACCCGCTCGGGGGGCGGGCAAGGCCGTGTACGCGTGATAGTCAGGAAGAGTAGTAGTTGTGTATTTTTGGACTCCGCTACCATACTAAGTATACGGGCGTGATAGCTACTTCTAAATAGGGTAAGTGTGTCCTCGTCACAGTGCCCCCCAGTCGCTATCACGATTGTACGCATAGGCTATATTGTAAGAGGAAATCTAAGCAGTGGGTGGATAGCGGGAGACTACGGGAATAGATGAGAGAGAAAGAAAAAGAGAAGAAGAGAAAGAAAGAGGAGAGAGAAAAAAAAGATTTCTTCTTTCGAGAAGAATTGCTGGTTAACGGTGATGGTACCGTCGTCGATTATGCGAGTAACGGCTTTCAGAGCCTTTCTGGCGCGATTGTTCGTCGGGTTCTTGACGAAGGGGAGCATCTGAGGCGATCCTTTCGAATAGTGATTTGTGCTTCCGAGTCGAGATGGAAGTGGTTGTTACTTGAATTGCTCGTGTAGAGCGAGAAGCGACAAATTGTCGCGGTGGTGAATTGATACGAGTCTTCTTGCGTGAACAAAACGCGCTAGGTGAAGGCGGCGAACGTTGGCTCGTGCCGGTATGGTCTGGGGTAATTAATTTATTTTGGTGAGTCGGCGGATCCTCCTCTATATATGCTGCGTGCTGTGCCTGAGGTGTAATCTTCCGCGGGGATTCAGGATGTCTACGGAATCGCGCGTCGAGATCTATGGGGAGGTTCCAGTACCCCGTGGGCGACGAGGGTCGTTCTTCCGGGTCGCGGACTTCTTCCTGCGCCAGGAGATATGTAGATTCGGCTACTAATGGGCCGTCACAACCGTCCGATCCGGAGATACTAGCGCGCGACAAGTAGCCTCTCACTCGCAGCGCTTGATCTCTGTCACCAAACCGTACCCAGTATATATCTTGACGCCCTTTCCAGGTTCGCAGCATTTGCGGGACGGCAAAGGGAATCTTCTTTGATGTTTCCTGGAACAGCTCCAGGAGCTCTTTGGGAGTCGTTATGCCGTGTGGCAAGCCGTCAATCCTCCAGAACTCCAAAATCTCTTTAGCGTATGCGGCGTAAAGCTCCTTCGCCCTGCTTGAAGCTGCTGGAACGCTCGGGGCGTGCGCTCTAGCGATGAAGCTTGCTTGCGATGTCGACGCTCCCTGGGTCGCGCGTACCGCCGCTTCCCGCTCGCGAGAGACGGTCGCCACCATAGCCTGAGGAGTGGCGACTCGACTTGCTTCCGGTTCTGACTCATATCCGGGCAGTGGGGAGGTTGGCTCGCGTCTCTTGCTTTTCCCTTTCGGATCGTCCGTCAAAGGGGTACTTGCTGCGCCAGACGCTTCTATCATCCCGGCCGGTTTCAGCTTAACGCGCGGAGCTTTTGCTACGGGTAGGCTCGCGGTTCGTGGTGCGTCTGCCTCTAGCCCGTCCATGTCGTGCCATAACTTCACGGGCGTCCGCGGGCGGGAAGCCATTTCAGCTAGCTTCCTTGCTTCTGGTAGCGAACGATCGTCGCGCAGTGAGGGCGATCGGTACCCCTGTCGATTAGATAGTGAGAGAGATCCCGACGCGGGAAGCGTGTGCAGCAGCTTCTTTACGCGCCCTACAGATTCTCCCTCTTCTAACGTTAGAGCACGCAGCTTCGACCGTTTCACCGCAAACCGCCATGGACCATCTTTGTCCGATATGAGCGCATAATTCTGCATGACGGCGTCAGGGTAGTACGTATGAGTGCGGTGGTGAAACATCGCTTCCTGTATGGTATACTCGTGTAGGAAAAAGCAGGCGACTCCCGATCGTGTCATGTAGAGCAGGGCTTCGTCGGACATCCATAGACCCATGTACTGCTCGTTCCCCTCCACAGCGAAGACGTGCGCGAAATCTGCTGGATCCCGAGGGGTTAAATTCTTAAGCTGTACGTAGTTAATCCATGCTTCCCGCAATTTGATGCCTCTTTGCATTTCAGTGATCATGTCCAGCGCTTCTTCGAACGAGGTTATGTCCCGAAGCGCTTCGATATGCATATTGCTAGGGTAAAGGGGGCGATTCTGCCACAGGAGCCGGTCTCGTTCCGAATATGACTCCCGTAGGCTGTCTCCCAGGAACTTCACGTCTTGGAGAAGCGACGTGTTACGCTTCTTCAACCGCTTCACATACGACTCAGTGACGTGTCCTTCCCCCGTTTCCGATCCCGCGCGAGAGCTCCAAGCTTCGGAGTCGTCAAAGAGCGACACAAACTCGGGGAAGAGGCTAGGTGGATTCAAGTGACTGTGCCGTCGTATGAATGGAAGGTAGGGCCGGCGTGGCTGATAATGTTGGGGGTGGTAGGTTGGATCCAAGGGCCCTAAATGCCCATCGTAGCGTCTCTTCCCTTTAGCTAGGTCCTCCAAGTCTACGCCGGGGGATTTGATGCCGGGGTAGAACGGCAACCTCCTCGAGTTGGGGGACCAGATTTCGAAACGCCTTCCGGCGATCGTAACATCCCTAGCCACCTTAGGGTAGTCTCCGGGAATAACGAGCTTGGAGAGAAAGGGAATGGGCCCCGGGTCATCTGAGTACCCCGCATCCGGCATCAGCCTTGGTGAAAGGAAGCGGCGAGAGTCTATGTTCATGCTAGAATACGGTACTGATGACAGATGCGATCACGATAAATGTAGATGAGGTGTCATCACGTGTCTTGTTTAGCGCGCCCCTTAGGGGCTTCTATGCCGCGCAGGTACTCCCTCCTGAGCTCTGGCGCGTTCCGGAGCTCGTGCTCAGATAACCATGAATCCTCCGTAGCGTCGAGGCCTTTCCATCTCACTAAGTAAAGACGTTTCCGTCCTGACTTCCGCGAGGAGACCTTGTGGCCGAGAATAGCTTCAACCTCCCATTCCTCAGTTGCTGGCAGTAAGTCTCGAGTAGAGGGCAGTTGATTGCGTTCGCCGAATCGCAGCCTTAGCTGTAATACTAGACCCTAATAAACTGGTTAGATCCAGGTGCTCCTAAGACACAAACTGTGGCTATAACCACAGGTCTCAGCTATGAGATCACATGATGTCCAGTAGATATTGATTTATTATATTGTGCCTGCGTCGGGATTGAATATTGCGTCGGAATTGAATATTGGCTTGTTATGGCATTCCCATGATATGATTAGATCTAATCAGAACATGTCGGTTATTTCCGTTGCTGGATTTGATGCGCTTTCTTTCCCCTTCTGTTTGTTTGCTTTCCGGATCTGGATCTGATGGGCGCCCCCTCCTTTTTGCTTCCCCCGGAAATTTGACGGGCGCTTTCCCCTTCGGTATGTTTTCCTTTCGTTTCATCCCCTCTGTTTTGGTGTGGGCCGTTTTTTTGCCGCCGTTCATATATTCATAGATTGCCTGCTCCTTTTTGTTTTCCTCCGGAAATTTGACGGGCGCCTTCCCCTTCCATATGTTTTCCTTTGGTTTGATCCCCATTTCGGTGCGGCTCGTTTTGTTGCCGCCGTTTATATTCTGAACCCCAAGAAGGCTCATGTGACATTACCTGTAGTAATTCCGCGAGCCATTGGGGTTTTCTGTTTTAAAACATTTTAAAACATACCAATTCCTGAGAACATCACAATTATGTTTCCTATCTATTGCATGTGATGACTACATAATCAATGTCTCAGATCCCGTTGACCGGAGCAATCACATTAGCAGAAAATGAGCAGAGTTGAAAAGCGAGGGCCGCCCCAACGGTTATTACAAGTCCTAAGCGCCCATGTGGACTTGAGAGCCAAGTCCCTACCCCTTGTTTTCACGTTACATTCAGCTCCAGTCTCCGCTCTTTCAAACTATGCGCACAGTTAGCTCACCCGAGTCTCCACTATTCAGGTGATATTTGGGATTCACACACGAAATGAGGGCAAAGGGGATTGTATTGGTTGGGACGACTGTACTACACTATTCTATCTACGCCTATGCATGCGAGGACGACGGGTGTATTCAATGTCAATGACACTGACGATGCCGTCATCCAGAGCTTCCTCCATCATTTCCCGTGCAAGAGCGAGAGAACGGACACTCTCAAAGACGGCTCCCGGAACTCTAATGACAAGGGGCGCAGTGGCAGTCCAGTTGGTAAAGATCCCAACCTGGCGTCCACGGGTGATGACGTAGTACGGCCCCGGAGAACCAGGTTGCGGCAAGTGGTATCTTGGAGATGCAGGAGTCGGGGTGTAGGGGGTGTCAACAATGGCGGGAGGTACTGCGGGATGAGCGACGGGGGTGGGAGCGGCAGCGGGAGGCCCAATAGACTGGGCGATGGCGGCACAAGCAACGACGGCATGCGCAACGGCAGCAGGCGCCGTGGACTGTGTAACGGAGGCGTGGGTGACGGCGATGGCAGGAGGTGAGACGGGTTGGGCAACTGTTGGAGGCATATGCACAGGGTGAGCGGATGCCGTCAATCGACGTGCTGCCGAAGCTGAAAGCCCTGGCGCCGCCACCGATGTGGCAGGTGGGCCTCCCTGCATGGGAGAGGTGCCAGAGCCGGGGGAGGGGGCAGATGGTGCACTATTGGCCAACAACGTCAGCGCCCCAGCCAAAGTGCGAGCCTGGTCCGGGGAAAGGGACAATCCAGAGAGCTGCGCTAAGAGAGCTGGGAGGCAGCATCAGCTTGCGAGGCTACTCAGTATCTGCGACTAGTACTCACCAGCCATGTCGTCACCACTGGTGTGCTCGTCTCCAACTGGTTTTGATTGAGTCATCTTGGAAGGGCGTAGACTGAAGGGGCGGGGGATTAGTGATGATAAGTAGAGCATTGCGAGGGCTCCTGCGTACAGGGTAAGACCATGGTGTAGTTGAGTAGGCTTTCATCGAGGGGAAGGCTTCCATCGGCGAGCAAAGAATGGTCAGGTGCAAAAGTTAGATGGACAACCACATACATGAGGCGACCAATTGCCCATTTTGGGGCTTCCCAAGCTTCAAGATAATATTGCAAAGTTATCACGCCCTCCACCGTGTTGTAGACCGCCGTGTTGTAGGAGCATGTTTTGTCGTACAGGGTGCTGGAAGGTGCGTGGTAGAGAGCTTGTTGAAAGAAATAAAAGCTCACCAGAATCAGCTCACTACACCCCAAGTTCAATGTCAACAAACACAACAGATACGACGAACACCGGGGACCAACCGGACATGACGAATACCGGTGCTGGTGGTGAACTTCCGCTGTAAGTCATAATTACATGTTGATCCGGCAGGCGCTCAATCACCATATTAGTCCAAAGGTTCCCACCCTCCAACGTGGGTGGGCAAAGGGAACTCGCCTGACATGGCTAACAGTGCGGATACAACCTTGGAAGGAAGCTTCGTTGAATCGGCGCTCTCGCAAGGGCGACATTCTTGCGGGAATGGTCAACAAGTATTTTACCAAGTACCCCTGGCGCCTTCCTGTAACCGATGAACCGAGCAACCAAAACCCCGATCCTTATGCGCGTGAACCAGTGACAGCTGAAGAGAAGAAGCTCAAAGGTGAGATTATCAAGAAAATGACTGCGGTGAGTTTTAGGTGATTTACGAAGACATTTATTGCTGCTAACATATTTCCAGTCTATCCAGTCATGGCTAGACTACCGTATATCAAGCGTGCATCGTATCAGTACCAACAATGCTGGAACCGACCCCTTCGCTATGCTCCTCAACCAGTTCATTGGGATGGATAACAAGCCGTCACGACTTCGAACGGGGGACCAAATGTTTTCGAAAGCTCAATATGAAGGCACTATGAAGGCTGATTTCGAGAAGTGGTTCAACTCCAGTGGGATCAACGAGGGCGACCGAGCGGCAGAACGGGCTAAATATGTGAAGGCTAGGTTTTTGTTACTACCTCCAGCGGTTCAAGACGAATACACCCAATCGGGCTTGGCCTTACAGCAGGCTGAGAAGGAAAGCATTCGTGAACGAGAGGGGAAGGAACTCCAATTGACTCCGGCAGAACGTCAAGAGTGAGTACTTCGCCTGTTTCAGAGCCGAGATTAACTTCGAATAGTTTGCTTGACAGGGTAGCTGACTTTTTCGGCCCACTTTTGACCAAAGTCTCCACTGTTCTGGGCATGCACCTCTCCCTTCTGATCGGTGGCCCTGAACCAGCTCACGGAGGACAACTGAACGTCTTGAGGTGAGTGACCTATTGATGCACCTTCCACGCTGCTGACCTAACACTCCCTAGCCTGCACATAGGCACGAATAAAGCTCCAATTCCTCAACGATGGAATGAAGCTTGCGCCGTCGACTTCGGAAAGGTTACAGATTTATTCACGGCATTTCTACAGACTTGCTATAGTAAGTCTGCCTCTCTATTGTTGTCTACTGGGTGTCATTAAGGTTTCCAAGGCCCTGAGGAATGTGAGGCGGCTGCCATTCTGGGAACCGCTCCACTACCAGCCAAACAGGTTACGGTTCTCCAACCAGCTCACAAAATGACAGACCCAGACCAAAGCTCACTTTCATCTAAAGAACCCCAGGATGCCACTGTCTCCAAGACATCTTCAAAGGCTACGAAGCGTGTAAAGAGCAAACGTCGACGAGCGGGCGACGACAGCGAGAGTACCGCACAATCTACTCCCTCCGAAGACGATACTCAACCAGATAACCATATCATTTTCAAGAGGCATCCCCTCGATCGACGACCGAAAAAGAAAAAGGTTCGTGCCTTGGATGAAGACGGTAGATCCCCATTACGCCGCCTCCGCCGTCATCAGGGCTCTGAGGAACCCGCACAAGAAGACGCAGACGAACCTTTGCAAGAAGGTGCACAACACGTGGACGAGGATCAGACATGCGGCACCATTGGCGAAGAATCCAGCCGCCAAATCACCCCCATATCCCTACCTCCGGAGACAGATATGGACGATCCATCCACCAATACTCCCATATCCCTACCTCCGGAGACAGATATGGACGATCCATCCGGCAAGACTCCAACTCCTCTGCCTAGTCCAGCTCACGAGGGAGCGTGGGCAGACGAGCAGGCGGCACATCATGGTCCGAAGGCTTGCGATGTCAGTGCCATTCCCTCGGCGCCACCAGCTAGCAAGACCTGGCCGAAGTGGTTTCTGCCTGCTTATAGTTACTTGCTGCATGAAAGCGAGCATCTCGGAACATCGTGGGCATGTATACTGCACGCCCTGGTCAACCTCGAAGCCGATAACCGTTTTGAAAACCAGAAGGCAGCTTTACCCAATGTAGATAGCTGCCGTCCTTCGGAAATCGGCCTATGGATCAAGAATGCCAGAGTTCGTAGTCCTGCAGTATTGGATATACTCGCATATGAGGCCTCGTGGTGGCGTTGGTGGCGTACTCTCCAGCCAGAATGGCGCAAACTGTCCACAACGCAAGGTCC
The DNA here is from genome assembly GCF_014466165.1 of Pleurotus ostreatus. Classification (NCBI taxonomy): domain Eukaryota; kingdom Fungi; phylum Basidiomycota; class Agaricomycetes; order Agaricales; family Pleurotaceae; genus Pleurotus; species Pleurotus ostreatus. The sequence goes on along the minus strand of NW_023503164.1, from coordinate 839,213 downwards.
TATCAACAGTGCGGACTCCGACTCTCTTCTGAATCCACTCCAGCCCTCGAACATTGCCGGCAGCTTTGTGCACCTCGATCGCCCCGGTGCCAATGGCTTCCTCAGCGTAGTCGGCAGTCTCCGCTGGTGGGGCGATATTGTCCATTCGCAATTCGACGGCGAGGGAAACTGGTTGGAAGATCCAACCGCCAAATCATGGAATCAGGCGGTCAGTGAGGCATCGCGCTTGATCGTCAGTCTTTGGCTGGAGAAGGGTGGTGAGCAGAGGCAGAAGATGTGCAGGCTGATATTGGGTCCCTACGGGGCCATCTACGCACGGTCTTAGCTTGTATTCAACATACATTGACGTGGAACTATTGTTTGTATATAGTGCCGACTTATCATGACCATCGGGACAGTAGATACCTGGGCATGATTCAATCTTTGCAAATTTGAGTTTTTATTCGACGAAATGTTGGCACCATTTTGAGTAAACTTTAAACTACAAGTCCGAACCAGGTTCTCAGTTACACACCTTTTCCTTGTGCCGTCTTGTCCCTCCCTATCCTTGATTACAGATGGGTCGTCCTCGCAAGTATACCACAGAGGAGAGTCGTCTAGATGCCATTCGAGCCAATCGAAAACGCCACTATGAGAGGTACAGCAGTTCTTGTTTCACTCTGGCAATTGCTTATCGTGCATTCAGGCATCGGGAGACAGTACTCCAGCAGCGTCGACAAAGATATCATGAAGACAAAAGATTGAACGGCAAGCAGTCACTTCGCAGAGTCGTGAACATTGCAAAGGAGAATTCAGGGAAGCCAGCCCGTATCACAAAAAAGTATGTCGTTGACTTACAACTAGGAATGTATATTCACGCTATCTACAATAGGGCATCTAATACCCACGATGTTTCTTCAGCCCTCCATGATCTAGAACACGAGCTTCGTGAAATAGTGCACCCATCAGAGGCCGAATACGCCACACAGATATACACAGAGGCCATGGTTGATAACACTGCAACCACCATTGACAGGGAGCTTGACATACTTGAAATTCTGGCGCAAAAGGCACAGGTGGAAACTAAGAGGATCTGGGAGAAGGAGGGGTGTGTGCCAGAGTTCGAGGCCAGCCAAAGATTCTGTCGAAGGGTGCGAGACACCATTATGATATTGGAGGACATGCTCGAATACGCACTCAGTAGTGTCGATGAGCTTTCGGAGGCATACGAACAGTGCAAATTGATGTTTCAAAACATGTAGTTCATACTCTAGCTACATACATAGGCTGTTATACTAGTGGTATTTGCCATGCAACACGAGCTTCATAGGAGACAACATACCTGGGAGAAAGGTTATTGGGCTGTCAACTAGTTTGTAGATGCGTAAATGCGGCACGTGCAGCTCACCCAGTCAAAAACTGCGAAAAAAATGGGCACCCAGAAAGGCGTGCCACCGACAAATGGAAAACTCCGACAGAAGTTTCGACTTAGCAGTGCAAGAGATGAAACGGGGCCGCTGAAGGGTAGCATCCATGCGAGGACCGTTACCGTCTCAGACAACCTTCGGCGTGCCAAAGAGACGCCTCGCATTCTGCACACCCAAGGCAAGGTGGAGCCGACAGCCTTTGATTGGAACCCGTCAGAGAATTTCGACGGTGGAGGGGAATATGGGGGGGGAGTATCACGCGAACATGTTGATGCTGGAGTCGTTAGAAAGCGTTACGCTGTATCAGTAAGAATAGTTGTCTATGCAACAGAACGCCGCTGACCCTTGTGCAGGACACGCCAATGCATGAATGGAGGCCGTACAGCCAGGAGTATCTTATGGAGAGACTTCGCCTAGAGGGACGTGGAGACGCGGCTGCCCTGCAAGCTTGCCCTACTTGCGGGATTGATGAAGCGCCCGAGTACACCTGTGACGAGTGCTTTGAGGGTCTGCTAGAATGCCGCAGCTGCTTTCTATCCCGACACCTCCGCATGCCGCTGCACCGTGCTAAGGTGAGAGTGTGTGAACCACTATTTGACCTATGCTGAATTGCGACCAGCGGTGGAGTGGGGCTTACTACGAACGTGTCTCAATGGCCGACTTGGGCCTGAGTATACAACTTGGGCACCCTCTTGACCTTGAATGCGTTAACCCGGAGCCTGGCCATAAATCCTTCACTGTGATCCATAACAACGGAGTTCATATGGTGAATGTTCGGTTCTGCAATTGTGAACGGCGCGTGAGCCATCGCATACAAATCCTTCGCGCCAACTGGTGGCCTGCAAGTGTTCATTATCCACGAACTTGTGCGACAGTAGAGGTATTGAAAACATACCACGTCTTGACGCTCTCAGGCAAGATATCGTGCTGGGAATACTATCAGTCCCTAGAGCGGATGACAGACAATTGCGGCATCAACATACCGAATGCGAGTTTCAAGTCCATCCTTGTTATCGGTAGCTAATTAGCTCTCTTGATTGTTCAGACCAGATACAAGTCGTTCTTCCTCATGGTACGCCAATTCCGAACCGAGAGAATGTTCAAACGTGGGGGGAGAGGGAGCATCGAAGGACTGATGGCTGATACGGACAAAGGACAACTTGCTCTGAAGTGTCCAGCCTGTCCAGAGCCAGGCGTCAACTTGCCGGAGGGATGGCAAGCGGCGATCTCAGAAAAGAGGTGAGTGGGAAAACAATCATATGCCAAGCATGGACAAACATCTGACAGTTGTCAGACACCTCTACAGCCTTCTTGTCTCCCTGGACGCCAATTTTCGCCTGAAAAATCGTTTACGCTCCTCCGATGAAGCCGATCCTGGCCTTGTTACAGGTCTAGCGTACTTTGTCGAGCCTGCGGCATATGCCACACATCTGAAGAAATACTCAGAGCAGAAAGACGTACGTGGCAATACCTCTCCAGTAGCTCAGCTGGACTGACCCAAGGGTTTTAGACAAGTAATTGCAGTGGCTTCAAAACCCTGGCAGCCGCTGAGTCCAAGTTTTCAGCTGGAATGAGAGCGACGGGCGTCGGGATGTGTGTTTGCTCTCGACACGAGATGGTCAGGCCTTTGGGGATTGGAGACCTACAAAAGGGAGAAAGGTATGTTGCCTAGTCATTTGACCATCACACCGACCGATTGCCTGATCACTAAGGTGCCAGATACTGCAATATGGACTGGATTCTACTCAGTGCCATCAACTCATTCTCCCTTTTTGTGCTCTACATAATATACGACATCGCCTGCCAATACAAGATCCATTTCAAGGACCGGATGGCTGCTTTACCCGAGGCAATGCGACTCCCGGAAGGCCTGGCACCGTACTTTGCGATTCCGAAGTGTCACTGTCCGGCGCATAAACAGGAGTGCCAAACTCCTCACTCGCTCAACCTAATGCCAGGGGTGGGCCGGACAGATGGAGAAGGAATTGAACGTGATTGGGCAGCGCTCAACCCAGTCGCCAACAGTACCAAAGAGATGGGTCCCGGGGGTCGTCACGATACCTTAGATGACCACATTGCCCATCACAATTGGCGAAAGCTAGCAGGTCTTGGTGTGTGCTTTCAGCATACACCCTCAACGTGATACTAACATCATTCTAGGAGATACTTTGCACCGCAGACTCTGGGTTGCAATCGCCGAGAGCTCACGACAAACAATACTATTTCAGGAATTCACCTCGTCTATTGAGGTCCGCGACAAGGGGATTATCGAGGGGTGGACCAGAATGGTGATGGATTGGGAAGTTGACAAGACGAAGCCAAACCCGTACGAAGTTGCTAAGCAACACTCAGGTAAGCTTGATGTACTTTTGTATCTTCAATTGACTGACACGCCGCCGATGAAGCGAAGTCGCAGAAGGACGTTCGCTTGGAGTTGATAGAAGAGGAACGGAAGGTTCTGTCGACACACAAGACAACACCAACAACATTTCTTACCACGTCAATGGATATAGAAGATGCTCAGTGAGTGCTTTGAGCTCGAAATTCCCAGTGTCAACTAACCAATGCTCGTCAGGCGGAAGGTTCGCAATGCTCGCAATCAGCTAGACATGACCCCAGCACAAGCGGAAGACCTTCAAAAACGTCGCCTTACCATTCAGCGTTCCCTCACCCGGATCCGCACTGCACAGCGTATTTACATGCCAATTCTAGTGGCACTCGATGACGACTCCGAAGATGAACCAAGCCAACGTGACATTGAAGACGAGCCTGTCTGGCTTCCATCATTACTCAATACGGACCAGCGAGCGACATGTTCCTCAGCACTTGTGGAGAAAGAGGATCGTCTTCGGGAAGCACAGTGCCATGACGCCCTCGACAGCATCCGTTCGCTCCAGCGAGGAAAGGCTCAATATATCATATACAAGAATCGCAATGTCCGAGGCCAGCGGCCAAGTACCAGAGCCCGTGCATCACTGGATCGCCTTGATGAGAAGATCCAGCTAAAGGCTGCACAGTACCGAGATGCGCATCAAGCCCTTGTTAGGCTCCGGGGTACCGGCGACTGGGAGTCAACACTTCGCCCCCTCTCGGAAGAAGATCTTCGTCCGCCAGCTGCCTTCGACATTGACGACCCTGACGACACATATGGTCCCGATGGACGTCGGAAAAGCAAAAAGAAGATGAAGGAGATTGAGTTGAGGCTTGGGGAGGGGTATAAACATACCTCATGGGTGTGGGCCGCTGGGGCTGCCCTGCCGGATGACGAGGATCTGGAAACCAGCGATATTAGTGATGGTGAGTGTTATCCGTCTTCTTGTTGGCCATGCTAATGCTTGCTCCCAGTGGTTCGAGTTGAGTGGGCCAAGGCACGAGCACGTTCCCAGCGTTGGCAAGAAGAAGTTGCCCTGCTCCAAGAAGAAATGCGGCGTACTCGTGTATCGCTGCAGGCACGAGCTGAGTGGTGGTCCCAAACTACGCAACCAGTGCCTGGGTCCGATTTGGCAACTCTCAAAGGTGCGGAGGCCTATGCAAAACGCCAGGCAGCCGTGTACGTCGCGCTCAAAGACCATTTCACATACCTATGGGAACAGCCACTACGCAAACGGCTACGGACAAAGCCTATCGCCGTGATCACGCTCTCCGGAGCCATTGAGGGCCACGACGACGAGTGTGAAGAAGATGAGGAGGACACCCAGCCGGCCTCTAATGATGCTACCAAATTCACCCCATTCACAGCCAGCAACAACCCACATCCAAGGGGCGATTCTACCGGTGAACCAACGCTCCCCCCGCCGCCTGACGATGCTCCCCCGCCACCACGCAACGATGATCCCCTGCTGCCGTGTGACGATGATCCAGCCGTTTTGTCCCCTACCATGTCTGCAGAGGGCTCGAGTACCCCCATGGACTTGGACTAAGGACCAGTGTTTACCATTTTCTCCCCGCTTTCTTCTGTATGTTTTCTTCCGTATGTTTTGTCGGCCCTGTATGTTTTTTTGTAGTGTAGTATAATGATCATAGTTTAACGAGTTTGCCATGTGCCGTTTAGGTTGAACAACAGGCGCTGGAATATAAATTAGACGCTTGAGTAATGATATGACCATACCTTCTAATATGGAAGGACCCAGCTTTTAAAACCAATGTGTGGGATCATTGAAGGTAGATGGACGTCGCCTGCGCTTGCTGTATGCCTATATAAGGTGCACAGCGGTTATTACCATGTCTTGGGTCAATTGCGACCTGTGGCTATAGCCCCAATTTCTGTCAAGGCTTGGCCTGGATCTAACCGGGTACAAGGGTCTAGGAGTACAGCAAGCGGTGCGGGTTGGAGCTCGAGCTGCAGCCGTGGCGTCGACACGACGTGCAGGGAAGGGCAAGGCCAGGCAGAAAGACAGATACGTGGATGACCCCGAGGAGGAGGACACGCTTCTTGGGGGCCAGTACGACGAGGTGGAGAGCTCGAATGCACCTCCATCAACGACACTGCAGAAGGTGGGCATTGACTCTTCTCTACCGACTGTTAGCTCTGATAATTATCGTACAAGTCTCCCACTGCATCCCTGAAGAGTCGAAACGAGAAGGATAAATCACGAACTATCCCATTTCGACTGCCAGGTCAGTTGCAACCAGACGTGAATCACAGCTATTGTCAATTATGTTCCCAGATAAACTGCAATCGCGATTTCCTCCAAATATTGTGCGGAATCAGAAATACAACGCTTTCACCTTCCTTCCCATCGTGCTTTATGAGCAGTTCAAGTTCTTCTTTAACTTATATTTCCTGCTTGTTGCATTGTCTCAGTTCGTACCCGCGCTGAAGATTGGTGAGTTCTGTCCGCATGGGATGCCATTGACCGCCCTCATTTCCACGTATAGTGTAAGGGTTGTACCCTTTTGTTCCGTGCAGTCCGACGTCCCCTATCCCCTGTCGACCCCTCTCCAACTATTCGGACGCGCCCGCACATGACTCGGACGTCACTGACCCGTACTGGACACACGTGATAACGGATCAGACAGTGCGGATCAATGCTTTGTCTCTCTTTTGTTTTCGGACCCTAATATTTGAACTATACTAGCACCATTAGTCGTTCCTGGTTCCTTTTTGTTTTGGATATTTCCGATGTTTTCTTAGCTACAAAAACCTACTGCACTCATAGTTAGAAGAATCAGATTTGTTTCCCCCCACATCGAGTCAGAATCTAAGTCGTCCGAGAAGCTTTCCTCCTCCGTTGTCAGAGTCTGCCGTTGTCCGAGTCCGAGTCCGATCCGAAGCCAGTTCTCCTGCCGTTCTTATTATTCTCCTGCCATCCTCATCATGCTATCTGAAGCCGAAGTTGTTTGTTCCGCGTCCAAGCGCGTCCGAAGCCATCCAAAGCATCCGAAGTTTCCTAGTTTTTGTTTTCACTCTCGGACTCATCATTTATCACACTTAGTTCATTCGGGTGTCGCACGGACTTGTCCTGCCGGAGGCGGACCCTCGCATTTCATTTGACTATACTACTAGTCTATGTGTATATTCACTACTACAATAGGCTTCATATTTACATACATTGCCCCTCTGGCATTCGTCCTTTTTGTGACACTGGGAAAGGAGGCATACAACAACTACAAACGCAACCTTCGCGATAATACCTCATCCTCGAAAGTCACGACATCCCCTCCCGTTCGCATGACACATCGTCACTATTAGATAGCGCCATCACCCGTGCCATCCCCTCGTCGTCGATCCGCGTCGGTGACCTCATTGTGCTAGAAAAGAACCAGCGAGTCCCTGCCGATGTCGTTCTACTTCGCACATCAGACTCGTCAGGGACGTGTTTCATACGAACAGACCAGCTCGACGGCGAAACAGATTGGAAGCTGCGCGTTGCGGTGCCATCTTGCCAGAAGCTTGGTGATGACAAGCGTTTGTTGACTCTGGATGCAGAAATATACGGTATGTCACCCAGTTAGTTGCGTCCGACGCCCGACAGTTACTCATTACACAGGGTGCGTGTGAGCATATCTTATGGCAAAATATTGAGAAGGAATGAAAGAGATAATCCAAATAGAGTAAACATGTCCCACCTCCTGTTAACTGAAACATATTCTGAAGATCTTTCTCAAATGGTAGCATAGAATATTGTAAAGGAAATGTTACTTTATCCTGTATATCTTTTCATATATATTCCTTATATTCATTGTCTATGTATGTAGTAATCTTCCTCAAATTATAGCAAATATCTGCTAAATGAATTCCAAGAGTTGTTGTGCAGACCATATAAATGTTGTTCTAACTAATTTACCATTAATACTTGCCAGAGAATTGTGAATGCAATTTCAGTAACTTGTAGCATAGAAAGCAAACAATATCTAAAATAACAACTCCCATATCTTACAAAAATCACTTGCTTATTCTACACTCTAGTATATGAATGAAAGTCTAGATAAGGTCCACTATACTATCTATACTATAGTACATGTTTCACAATGATTTATCTGAATACTTCGAGAGAATATAGTTCAAAGTGATCCAGACTACTGTTCACATATTCTAGTCCATAATCTGAAAACAATATTGAACATATATTCAAAATGATATATGTTATAATATTCAAGAAACATGGAAAGATTATTCCAAATAAATGCTGGAATAAAGTACAAGGTCAAGATAATTGTGCCAGTAATTCTGAGAACAATCTTGCAAATATCACTGGCAAATATCAATAACAAATCCGGCAAATATCTCTGTAGAGGGACAATGGACACCATTATTAATGATTTCCACGGCGAATTATATGGAGACGTGGAACAATAGAATCCATTGTTACAGGTCTCTATGACGAATTTCCATGACGAACGAACGTCAATGGAAAGATAGAACAATAACCCGACAATGGATAATATCCTAGGGGCTCAGGGGTACATCCTAGTTCCTAATGTCTTTATACCGAACCTATGTTCTGGTATGACAACACATCTCCTCTGACAAGAGGAGGCATTCTGTAAGGGCAACCTCAAGATAGCCGCACAGTGCAAGCCTAGCAGAGGGAGAATCCAAAGAGATGAATAAGACTAACTGCAATACATGAGAGAGCTGCTCACCTAGCAGAGGGAGAATCCAAAGAGAACAGGATAAGGATTCTCCATGCTAGGAAGCGAAGTATATACTGTAGTAGCGTGGGAGGAATGAAGGGTAACTGTAGAGTACACCAGCCACAGGTACGAACGAATATCACAAGGTACGAGGGGGCATGTGATAATGAAGTGGAAGGGGAATGTACAGGAGTCGTGCCAGCGACCTGGGGAAGTGGGGACAAGGAGTAATGAAGTGGGAAAGGAGGATAGAGGTAGCCCGGACGAGCCCCAAAGTGTATCTACGAGTCCGAGCGAGTCCGAGGCGTCCGAGGCGTCCGAGGCGTCCGAGCAAGTCCGAGGCGAGTCCGAAGCGCGGGAAGACTTCGGAGTCACCGGACGGGGCTCGGATGCGAAGGGAGTGAACGGAAGGGAAGCGAAAAGGTAAGGGGGCGAGAGGGAAGGAAAGGGAATGAAGGGAATGTAGATAATAGTCCATGGGATGAAGGAAGGGAGAAAGGAAACGAAGGAGGAAGGGAGAGGGACAGGGGAATAGGAGAAAATAGGAGTGTCCCCTTACACATTCCTCTTGCCATCGCTGGGCTCTTGCCCGAGTCTTGCACCATTCGATCCTGAGAGCTAATGAATATTAGAACCACCGAAGTTAAAAATCATGTTTAAAACCTTATTTTACCTTCGTTCATACCCTCGGTTAGTTCGGCCTCATTTGTTCGCTCTGTCGCCCATATCCAGGAAAGTGTTCGACACCCTTCAGACTGACTTGTGTCTTCCCCATCCCTTAATCCACGTACATCAGCATCCAGCAGGGGCCGCAACACTTGCTCCCAGCCTGATTTGCCGAGAATCGTGCCCAACGCATGAAGAGTGATTCTGCTTTTACGATATTTACTTGCCGCCGCATTTGCACGTGTGTGCACGTTCTTGACTAGTATTACGCTCCGAGTGTTATGATATTGTCCACGCGAGTAACGATCCTTGGATTGATACATTGAACTCAGGACCAGCAGGTTACGACGCAGATCCCCAAGCGAATCGGACGCCTGCCCGTAGCGGAGCCGCCACTCATAGTCGGCTATCAAAAGGACAGGTATACGGTCTGCGACTTCTGAGGGCAGATACAACTTGAGCGACTCTGCATTACTGTGAATGTCGGCTTCGTTGGCTTGTAAGGATGTGACTCCTGGCATGTATATATCTTGTATGCCATGCCAGGCCAAGATTCAGCGGCGAAGTCGATTTCGTTGTTCAATAATTTGAGTTCGCTGATGATCAGTAGCATTGTTGGATAGTCCGTTTGCGTCCGTTTGAAGTCGAACTTGCTGATCTTCCAGATCAAGACCTTGCGCGATGAAGACGCTGGCGCTAACGCCAATATCAATACTGCCAACCACTTCTCTTTCCACGGCTGTCGCGTCCTCCTCTGCAAGCTCTAAGCGTATCCTTGCTTGCGATACTGTCTGGAGTGTTGGCTTGTATGGATTTGTCGTTTTGGGATCTGCCTCCCAGGCCCAAACTAGCTTCGAAAAACTAGCTACAGTCTCCTTAGGCAACCCTTCACTGAAGGCTTTGAAGGCCTTGACGTGCTCCGATCGCATCTGCAATGCTTCTTGAGCTTTATGGAGGAGAGATTCATCTGAAAAGTATGAGTGACAGGTACTGTGACTCAGCAGACGGCAGAAGTTGATACGTATGAAGCGTGATGATTTTTTGCCAGTTATAATCACCGAAATGGTCGTCCAAGGTGTCGCGACGGGAGCCAGGCCCCATTTCTTTGGTACTACTGGCCACTGGATTCATTGCTGCCCAGCCGTGCTCTGGAGATTCCCCGTCGGTGCGTCCAACGTTTGGAGTGAGGTTGAAGGAATAGTTTATTTGGCATTCGTTGCGATGAGCGTAAAGATGGAATTTTGGGACAAGGTATTTGATCGACAGTTGACTAAACCGCGGACCAACAAGCTCTTTGGGATAGGATGCCGCATGAGCTTGGAGGTTCCGCGCCCACTGGCACGCAATATCATACGACGTAACGACTAGATTAGGAGAGTGATTTCGAAGGCTAGAGAAATAGAGGTAGTCCATATTGCAGTACCTAAGACTATCATTAGCATGTGGGGAACATGGCATAATGGATAGCTTACCGCTCTCCTAGTTGTAAGTCCCCAACCGAGAGGGGTCGCTTCATATTGTGCCGACTACATTCTATAGTCCCCACGCCACTTGCAGTCATGCCTTTCCCACCGCGGACACTGGCAAGCTTGACAGCATCATTATTATTACATGTGCTTGGCTCTTCGGGAGGGAGATTTCCAAAAGCGTCCAAGAAGGCTTTGTATTTCTTTTCGTCGACAAAGTAAGCATAGCCTTGGTTTAGGCCCGGGTCTCGAGTGTCGTTTGATGCGGCCAGTCGTTTCAGGTGAAAGTTTGCATTGATTGCGACAAACAAAGAATAAACCCACCTAAATTTAGGTAAGTCTTGACTCTGCAGTTGCGCCAATCTACTCACTGTTTCTTAGGGTCTGTTTGCCAGTTCGATGGGAGATTCTTCCCCGGGTGCGGACATGCCGGGCAAAGTATGGCACATTCTCCTTCTTTGGTGCCCGAGACCCCCGATGGGTCATGCCCACGTCCTGAGCGTTTCAGAAGGCGGATGTGGCGCCACTCACGTACGATCCACATGAAGGCTGTATAACACTCCTGTGGGTGTGGTCAGCTGTCAAATTTCATGTTACAAAGGCTAACTGACTTACCGGTACAGCCTCTCTTAGATTACTACTTAGACGGACCAGAGATTGGTAGAATTCATACCCTGAGACCTTCGAGCCAAAGGTGAGAAGCTGGAACAGCCGTAGGACTTCAAACGTAGCAGCAGTTCGCGGCTCAACCATTGTGGCTGGAAATAACCGAGCACACAGAAGCTGGGCGCTCTTCAACACTCCTTGAGTACAATTACAGAAGTCGAGATTGATCGTGAAGATCCCATGGAGTGAGATGACAACAAAGGCTTCATTGAAAGCCGTATCTGTACGAGGGCAGGGGTCCCCCTGGCAATGGTTGAGTTGTACATGAAGGCCAAGCGCTCGGAGGGTTTGGCGTTCGAAGAAACAGCCATTCCACCTCTTTGAGATGTTAGTATTGCAGGAAATGTTCGCTAATATCTATGCTTACCTCAACAATATGAAATGGGTTCATTCTGTGGTGTTCTACTAGGCAATTTTGACAAAACAGTTGAGTATTGAAGCATTGGGTGCACCAAAATGTTCCTTTGACTTCCCCGCATTCATGGCACACTATGGGGGATGCCTCGATATCGCCATGTCCTTCCAATTGAAGGAATTCTTCAACGAAGGAATCGATCTCGGATAACCAAACAAGGAGTGGGTTGTCCTATTGTATTAGTGGTAAGCCTTTGAGTGTAAATGACCGTTCGGAACGTACTCTGGTAGTGCGTCTCCGGCTCATTAACCGCACAATGCTTCCGTCATCCCCAGGTTCGTCAGGTTCGATCATATGGAGGTCTGGTTCATCAATTCCAATGTTGTCAACACTGACACGACTGGGTGAGGGGTGAGGGACTTCTAGTTGTGGTGTATAATATGACCGCGTTGCTGATAGCCCAGATGTGGTGATAACAAAGTCAGTATGTTGATGGGTGGGAGCAGATGGGCTAGGACGCGGGTTCGGTTCTGAATCTAGTAATGAGTCAATGTCAATAAGGGCTCTCTTGGGCCGGCGCATTGTTGATTGAGATGCTTACCCTGCTGAGGTGAGCCATTATATACGTCGGTAAAAGCTGTAAACTCTCTGGGTGAAAAATTGGGCTTCTGTAGCCGCGCCATTGATTACATTCTCGAACTTGAGGCTGAGGTTGGCGAAGTGTGCTGGTGGCGACCTAGCGGAAGAGGAACCTCTTCGTATTTTCTCACAGTCACAGAGATGAGTCTGAATGAATTGATGATATATTCTCACAGTCACAAAAACGAGCACTGAGTCACAAAATCTAGACTAAGCCCTGAGCTTTACAGGGGGTTCAGCAGGGGGGTTCAAGTGTTCATGCAATGTCTTGGAATGCAACGATATATTGGTGCGCAGTGGGAGCCGCTCCATTGCCGATTTCCTCCCATTCATGATGCTACCCAATGACTCAGTTCCGCCGATAAGCATAAGAAAAAGGGGAGATGAACTTACATGACGCGCGCGATCAGCCTCAATGGTGATCACATCCTTCCAATTCCCGGTGACTTTGGGTAAGGAGAAGATTCCGTCGTGGAGGAAGGCATCGAGAAGGATTAAGCTCATTGACCATGCCTATGGGAATACTCAATATGGGACAAAAGCTCGAAAATAGTGAGACAGCTTACTTTTTTCCACCTGGGAGTGGCCATAGGGAAGCGATCATCAAATAAGGGGAACGCAGCAGTGAAGAACTCCTTGTACTCGTGTTCATCGAATGCCTTGTTGAAATAAGGCAGGACCTCCGAGGCGAAACAATAGATTGGTTCCTCCAAAGGGTTGGGGTTCGGTTGGAATACTCCAGTGCCAAGATGCCATTCATAAAGATTAGTCGGAGCCATTCGGGGACTTGATATGGGAGACATGAATGCCGACAACCGAAAGGAACAATGTTTACTCACCGAACCGAGAACAGAATGAGGATGCCGAACCGAGGTCTGGTTGTGGTTGCGGAAGCAAAAGGGAAGCATCCATATATGGCACTTGAACACCAGTCACATGCATATGTTGGCTTAGGAGGTCGAACAAAATAAATATGTAGCACAAGATAGACTACAAATCTGAGGGATATTTTCAACGGTAATTCAACCGGTATGTTACTGCTACCTACTCATACAAAATTAGTACATATAGGTCAGGAGAATAGGTCAATAATGAATAAAGGTAAGAATTGTTCAAAAGGTAAGATGGCACTGTTTCATGATTGCCACCTGCACTTTAGCGTGCTTTCAACCATCGACTTGCACCATGCCACCTGGCCGCCCCAAAATCTACAAAACACCTGAAGAGAAGGTACTAGCTAATAGAGCTAAAAGCAAACATAGTTACCACAAGTGAGTCGTTCCACTCACTCAAGAATAATAGCTCAACCATTGTGCCAGGAACAAGGATCCCTCTAAAGTCTGCTCTACTCCCAAACGCCCCGCAGGATCTGGGCGCCCAAGATTGTACCACACTCTCGAGGAGAAGATGTACGCTAATTGGGCAAAGAGCAAGCGCAGTTATCACAAGTGTGTGCTTATCCGGCAGTCTAATAATTATCGACTAAAGGACATATAGAAAGATCTTGGAGATTAGCTGCCAGCGTGCCATCAGATATCGAGCTGCAACAATCAAGTATATACACATTTACTCTCTCTTGCTCACTACTAACAATCTGGATAGAAACTGGCACATCTTAGCTGCGGTTCGAGACCGGAAGCACCCAAAGAACAAGCCTACAACGGTCACTAATTGGATGGCCTTGGTTTCTGATACATCGGACAAATTCGACACATTGCTTCAAGGTGGTACTTGTTATGGTTCGACTTCTCTGTTCCTCTTCCCCTATATATCACATGACGAACATGCAGTAGCTTACTACAGTCTGCTTACGACCCTCAGCCCGTATTACTAAACACCTTAGTCAGAACCTCACCGTAGACGCATGGGCGCAGTACATGACATCATGCCTCACGATGATGTGCTAAGCATTCCATGGAAAGCCGACAGGCTACGGCGTGTAGATAGACATGAGGATTATGCATGTACCATAGTATATAAGACTGAATATCATACCCAGAGACGTTAACTCGTTCTCTTGGGAATACCACTAGTATTAGTGCCTAAGTCATCGTCTTCAGTCTTCCCTCCTACAACTTTACTTTTCAATACTCTGATTCTTGTCGGGTCCACGTACGCTCCAGTAGTGTATTAGTGTCGCCCTAACAGAACTGTTCCAAAGTTCATGGCAGGACTCTACCAAAAGTACAGTATGTCTCGTCGTAACACCACGTTCACCGATCCACTTCTTGAAGTGGAGGCACTGTGAGCCACGATGCAACGCTGTGAGACTGGATTACTGCAACTCACAGGCGTCGACAAGAATTTCCGCACCGCTGAGACGTTAGGAAAGGCAATCCAGGAGGTGTTGGGGTGCCTCAAAGATTTGCTATGCACTACAATGGATGGCGATTCGGAGCTCTTTGAGATGCATAGCAAAGGGGAGCTTCTGTATCAATCACTGTAGCCATCCAAACTCTCTTTGTTACTTATATATCAATCACTGAGTCAATTGAACCTCATTTGTTGCTTATTTATCACACAGGCGCGATCAAACGTGAAGACAACAACAATATTTGCAGGAACGGAAGCCATACATATTGACTACAACAACACTGGCTGCTACGGGCTGAGGGGGCGGGACTACGGCAGACCTATCTACTCATCATTGTAGATGTGAACGTCGTTGGTCACAAGGGCATGGTTGAAGTGAGCCTGAGCCTGTTGCTCTGTAGTGAACCGCTTGCAGCGCCAACGGGGGACGCCTTCAACAAGGGATGCAACGATTGTATTCCTGAAAAAGAGTGAACATACAGTTAAATATGCAGGGTGGTATCTTACCATCCACGGAACACTCCAACTTGGCGGCCTCTGGTGACCGAATACCAGGAGCCGGCATCATTGACAGTTGACGGGCCAGCGGGAGTACATGGGGCGGCAACGGGCATGGCAGACACAGCGAGGGGTGCTGCTGCTGGGCTAGCAGCGACAACAAGCTGGTGAAGGGTGTCGCAGTTGGGGCATTGAAAGTACCTAGCCGGAGCTGATGTTTTGCTCTTATTAGATGATAACAATGAGACGGCACGGGGCTTACTATTGGCAATGGGGGCCGCGTTGGTATTGGCAGCTACCTGAGCTGGTGCATCATTGGCGTTGGCAGCCACCGGGGCTGGGAGAGCTGGAGCAACGGATGCAGTAGGAGCCGTCTCAGCAGCTCCGTTGGCTCTGGCTGCTTGGTTGGCAGCCTGGGCCAAGGCGAGTTGCTGATTCAGCTCGCTCAAGACAGTGAGGTCGACTGCGGGATTCTGCATAGTTGGCAAGCTAAGTGGTACTGATCGAGGGCAGGAGAATGCTGGTACTGAGTTCTTCGAACGGTTGGGGTAAGGATATATATACTGGGAGCGCGAGGTGCCGAAGGTGCTGCGAAGCTTAAGGTGAAAAAAATGGGGATGGATCAGAGAAATCATCTGACTGCAACAAGCTCAGTCACACCCCCTACCTCGCTCACCTCAATGGCATGTTAAGGACCGTGTCAAGGGGCCTCCTGACTCGTCCGCACAGGGGCGCGGACGCGCGGACGAGTGGAGCACATGGGACTTGGCTTCAGCTTTGATGCTGCGCCCTCCTAGCCCTGCGGTGTCCCGATTTCGGAGAGAGCAAGGTGAGAGGCGGGCTCCGCGGAGGAGCCCGGAGCGAAGACTTAGAAGGACAAGTGACGGAGAAGAAACTGGGATTCAGAGTGAGGAATACATGTCTACTAGTGCTACTATAAATACTAACTAACACATGTATGTAGTGAGGCTTAGTATGTAAGTACACATGTAGGTGAAACATGTAACAAGTGAATCCAAGTGCTGCGCACCATGCATAGGCCGCGAGGGCGGAGCCTGAGGGGCTCCGAGGGTCCGAGTATCCAAAAGGGGCGTAGGGGGGAACCCCTAAGGGGGCGTGAGGACTGGTATATGACATGGCACCACCCAGCAAAGCTAATACAGAACAAAAGGCCTACCTGACTGGGCTACTAGACAAGTTTCTGGAAGCCCAGAAACACGGCCGTCTGGACAGGTTCTGGCCTGTACTTTACCGGGGGTGGTTTGAGCAGTGGCAAGAAGAGGAAGATATGGCTATTGTGGACGATAGCGAGAGGAAGAAGGACTTAGGTGCAAAAATAGCGAAACATCAGGATGTGAGTGGTATACGTTTTTTGATCACCGACGGCCCTGAACATACGGACTGTAGTACCTAAAGAGGTGGTATCACAACCGAACAGCCGCAAAAACCCAAGCCACGCCCAAGCAGCTACCACCACCACAACCCATCAAAACTGCTCGTCGGCCTCAACTTCTGCAGCTCTACACCAAAAAATACTACAAGACGTGTATTCGCCCGAAAATTTACGAGGACCTCCCAGCAGGCTCGAAGCTCACCAGTGCAGCTTTCCTATCCGTACTACAAGACAAGATCCCCAAGTTTTTTGCACCCGAGACGGCAGAAATTAAGAAGGAGATCGAGGACCTATACAAAGCATTAAGGGACCGTGCGGACAAGGAGGAGGAGGCCCCAGAGCAGATAACAGCTGCACAATATGCTGTGTAAGCTCATTCTTGGCTTACGGATGGCACTTACTTACCCGTTCTCAGCGCAATAGATGAAATTCCTAAATACTTTCAAGCTTTCAGTCAGGAGCTTGCCCGCAGAACGGGTTGGTCGTTTACTTTACTGGCAGGTGGCCCCGATCCAGAGAATGGAGGTCGAATCAATAGTATCGGGTGAGTCCAGCTGTCCATTCCCCTTATATCCTTATCAATGTCTTCCTAGTGTACATTTTGGGGAGAACAAGGCGGGCCAGCACTTCGGGAAAGCAACTCCAGGCTTTGGGGATATGGTCCTTACTCCATATGCCAATTTCTTAAACACGGTTTACAGTGAGTGCTAGATCCGACCATCCAACAAATAAGCTAACTTTCATCATTGATTATCCTGCAACAGCAAAAGCAGAATGTGACGCAAGGTCTCTTGTCCCCGTCGATTTGGTGGACTCATTGCCAGCTGACACTCCTTCTCATGGTTCTGCCACCATGATGGCTTCTTTCAATGTGGGGATGGAGAACCCTGCTCAGTGTGAGTTTACTCTACCTCCACCTGTCCCTGGTCCTCCTACAGCCCTCGTCACCCCTGCCGCCCTGCCAAACACCAATCCTGCACCACTGCCCGACCTAGATGAGTTCGACTGGAGTGAGTTCGACACTATGATGGCAACATTCAATCCCACGATTCCCTCCACCATGGCACCTCTCGCCGGAAACAGCACCTTCGGCTCTCTCCTCGATGAGCTCGCTGCAGACCTCCCTGACTACATTACCCACGCTGCCACTAATATGACCTCCATCAATCCTGCGCCCATTCCCACCATCGTCACTGGTCCGGGAATACCTGTCTCCCCCATTTCAACAACACCTGAACTCCCCATCTTGCCCATCCCCCCTGCCGCCTCATCACCACCTGTTGCCTCGTCGCCTGTCCCTGCCGTCTCATCCCCGTCGTCTTGCCGTCAACCGTGGCTGGCACCCCAACAGGAAACGCTGCAAATGCTGAGACGGTGGGCGCTGTTGCTGACGTTGGTTCTGATGTCAGTCCATTAATTGGGAACCCCGCTCCGCTCCATTGCCGCAAAAGAGCTCTGGACGTAGGTGAAGACTCTGCCTTTATTGTGCCTGGGAAGCGTGTTTGGAAGCTGTCTGAGCGAAAGGAGTGGGAGGCCACAAGTGTCACCAAAAAGAAGGAGAACAGGCACCCCAAGAAAGGTAAAAGTAGAAAGAATTCCAAGTACTGAGGTATCAGCGTGTACTCTACATAGATATCATTAATTATGTGATGTATGTACTTGCCAATAGAGCTACTGCAACACTGGGATCTATCGCACTGGATCTGGTGTGATGCTCCGAACCCCGAGCGCTTACGCTCCGAATGTTAAAAGTGTCTAAGTCCCAAGCGCTTATGCTGGGGAGTTGAGATTTTACCAAGTCCACAAGCGCTTATCTGAGAGGTAACGAGTCCCAAGGTGCTGTTCTATGTTTCTGCCCTTGTTCTGTGTAATCGACTGAGCGTTTGGAGTCCAGTGATGGCTCAGGAATATATTGTGGAAGTAACAGGTACATAGAATGTTTTATAACATATTGTCGCTGCCTAACATATGGGTTCTTTGAAGCAAAACATTCCCTCCCCCACACCAAGCGCCCCCATGATGTTGTGGATGACTGGGCACATTAATGGGGTGACGAGGTGAGCACGAGGTGAGCAAGCGGGCTTTTGCATTCTCTGACATACGGATATGTTTCTCCGCATTGCGGGGTTCCAAGGAGAGGGATCGGGTACTTTTATCGGTTCGATCGAGAAAAATAAAGAAGCATTCACCAGATCTCTTGGGAGATTCTTTATTGGCCATTTCAAGACACTCCTTTTATGGATGGCGGGGCACGGAGCGCAAATTAATCCCAGCACCACCCACCCGACACAAAGCCGACACGCGCCAGCGCCAGTGGAGCGAATGGCAAATTATGTAACAACAACTGTGTGATATATAACACGATGCATCAGGCAGTGCTCACTGTTATTATAGGTGATGATACATAAAAGGTGCACTGTAAGAACAGTCGCTTTATGTATCCATAGGACATCTATGCCTGACAGCATCGCCCTTACACCTCTCATCGTCTCATACACCGTGGAAATTCTACCTCTCCCCCTCCGCGCCAAAGGATTTACCGTTTTCATTTCCGCTAAATCCTTGTCGCTGATCTTCAACCAATACGTCAACCCAGTGGCGCTCCATGCTATTCAATGGAAGTACTATGTATGCTCGCATACCACAGCTCTCTAGGACAGCTTGAGAATAACCTGAACATACTTAGGTTGTGTACTGTTGCTGGCTCCTCTTTGAGGTCGCATTCCTTTACTTCTTCATTATCGAGACAAAGGACCGCACCCTTGAAGAAACTGCAGCCCTTTTCAACGGCGAAGGAGCTGCCCAGCACCTACACGGTTCCGCTGTTGCCGACCTTATCCTGAGTACCGAGAAAGACAAGAAGTCTTCCAGTTCGCTTCACGAGCATGCCGACATCCATACTCCTCATTACTGAATGGGCCGACCTTCTTCCTTCATGTCTATATGATTTGGGCTACAACCCCTTCTACGACCTCCTGGATGTCCATGTGTAACGTCTCGTAATTTAAATATTAATACGATCCTTGAGGCTGTTCAAGTCGTGCCGTGGTCCAAATTCGGTGGTCTATCGTGTCATCCAAGTGCTCGATCTCTTCAGGGCCTGTCCTGCAGCCCCAATATCTCTGACACTTTGCACAGCCTGATTCAATTTCCCTACCCAATGCCTTATCTCGAATGGCCCGGTGTATTGCTACGACCTCCCAAACCACAGGGACCGTCTCGAGCGCCAGGCAGTTTGCACGCGTCTCTTGTGGGACATCTGCAGTCACCATGACCGCTAGAGGGTCCTTGGACCCCACTGACTTGAGAGTACTGGCCAGCACTGAAATCCCGTCATGTACCCCTTCTCTGGAGTCTGGCCCTGTCAACAAAGTCGTCCAGATACCTTTGACCAATATCATGACTGCGAAGCTAGGAACTTGCCACCGATAGAATTTAGTGATAAGGAGTGGCCCAGGCATCAACTACTTTCATAGCCGCTACAGCCAGCCTACTTATTTTCAGAGACGACAGTGCTCAGGACGAGAACATACATGGGATTCAGTTGCAGTTAGTAGGGCAGCCGATTGTAACCGTAGACACCATATATACGGCCCCGTAAATACGGCCTCCGTACCGTACCGCTGAGAAAATCACACTTTGTGTATACGGCTGGGGGATCAAAATGGGTTCGCCGTATACGGCTCAGAGTAAATAGCCGTATACCGTATGTACGGATTGAGACTATGAGAAAGTTTGTCAGCAGGAGCCATGCAGTGTTACGTGGCGGTGATAATTTACTTACCGACCACCCTCAACCACGACAAGCTCGAAAACTCCGCAACGTGCCCAGCTCGCCTTACCCCTCAGTGTCCGACATTGGTCTATGCAATCAAGCACACCGTTAACAGCCACGGGACCCCGCTTTTGTTCACCTTGAGGCTTGCTGCGTCAAAGGCATGCTGCTGCCCACATGGTGTGGTGTGCTTTGCCATCGAGGAGATAGTGTGCTCACACACGTTCCAGGTATGTTTGTCAAAATGGAGGAGTCTTGATTGGGCTTTAGTTTTGCTTATGAATAACCGAACATATGCTTGCTAGATCCTATGCTAACATCGTGTCATGCACAGCATGGGCAGGTGGGGTTTCCTCGCGGAACAAACAGTTCAACTAGGCGATAGGAGTAGCTCTTAGGCAAGTACTATATTCACCGTTGACACTATAAATCAAGACATTTTCTTACCTCGTATAGCATTATTGTCCAGCTGCAATGTCTGATGATCAGTGCGCGATTGGCCCAGACGGCAACCTCCTTCACGCCTCCAAGATATCATTTGTCTTCGATCCTGACGACCTTGTTCCCATGCCGGTCCCGGAAGAGGTAGATGCTGGACAAAGTAAGTGGTCATTTACGTTGCAATAGCCATGATACTTGTTAATCCACTTTCAGGTCGCCCTCGTCGTCCACACTTCTCAGATAAGAGGCAAGAAGCCATTGCGGCTCTTCAACTTGACGATGATGGCAAGCCCGCAGCACTTCGTAGACCATGAGCTACAGCAAACTCAAGGTCCAGGAAACCTACTACTACGGCCGGTGCACCGACAGTTACCACGACACTTCCTAAAGACGATGATGACGATCCTGAAGACAATGATTTTATTCCCCCACTTGTTGATACGGATAATGAATCAGATGATGAAGATGAAGATAGGGTGATCACGAATGCAGAGGTACGTTAATCATTTTACGCTCATATACTCGTCACTCATTAAATCTGCAGCTTGCTGCTTCCCTTCCATCCCAGCTCATCCCTGCTGCATCCTTGAAGGCACGTATCAAAAAGCATCGGCAGTCAACGAAGGCATCGCCTCCGAAAGCAAAACGGGTTCGAGAAGAATCCAGTGTAGCAAGTGTTGTATCAACGGCATCCAGTGTCGGGATTAGTACAACAGCAAAGGTGAACAGAATTTTACTTCGTTAGATATATGATGTTAATTAAATACATAGGGTGGAAAGCAAAGCCATATCTACCGGTTCTTTGAGCAGGTAGATAATGATGCAAACGGGGAATCAGCCAAAGGAATGGAGTACTTCAAGTGCTACCACGGTGCGCGCAAGACCCTAAGGATTACACCATCAATGAAGAATAATACAACTGGTATGTCGCCTTATATCTAATATATATGTTATCTCATAATGAAATTAGGCCTTGTACAACATCTCAAGAATTTCCCCATGATCTACCGTTTCTGTGAAGCGATCAAAACTCGCAAGGATGCCCTGACAGCAGAGGAGCTCAAGATCGCAACCGCTCAAACTCCGTTGAACGAAGAAGCTATCGCCAAATACATATCTGGACTTGAACCAGGCTCGATGTTGATCATGTCTGCATTTCAACGTCAATTGGATAATAGCAAGGTGAGGCTCCTGTCGCCCCCCTAATAACATGCTAACTAATTTAATCTCGCTGGTAGCCTACGTGGGATCAAGGAACATTTGAACAGCTCCTGGTTGAGTGGATGGTCTGCTGTGATCAGCCATTCATGGAAGCCGAGCAGCCAGAGTTTCAGAAGCTGATACAGTATGTGTACCAGCGTGGTGGCAGCACAACTCCTATCCATGTTCCGGGGCGCACCACAATTCAAACAAAGGTTATGAAGGCTGGCAATGATACAATTGCTCAGATACGGCAAATGTTTGAAGTAAGCTCTCGTTTCTTGGATACCCATTGCCCGGTTGATTGGATCTTGCGCAACAAAATCTGGAGTCTGATATCACCATATCCCTCGATGCGTGGACATCACCAAACCAATATGCCTTCCTGGCTATTGTTGCGCACTATATCACAAACGATGGAAAGCTTGGTACACATTTATGACACTGTTAGCCTCTGATTGACTAACCGCATTGATAGAGGAATTGTTAATTGACTTCAAGGAACTCATCGGTCAACACTCAGGGGAAAACATGGCCGACGCAGTGTGGGAGACACTCAACTGCTATGGCTTGATAGGCCATGTAAGTCAGCTTAAATCACCTATAATGATTTGTGCCAACTCTCATTTAGGTAACTGCATTTATGATGGACAACACCAGTAACAATGATACACTCATTTGTGAACTAGAAGATCGGTTGAAAGATGCAGGTGTTTCCTTTTCTGCAAAGAATGCTCGACTCCGATGCATGCCACATACCATACATCTTGCAGCGTTAGAGGTGTGCTTTATTATCTAACTGAAGAACTCGTGGCTTACATTAATTAACTAATACTAGCTGATGGAAACGATAGGTGCAATATCGGGTAAGGAGAGTGAACGTGCCGCGGGACGTAGCGGGCAATACCAGATGACGGTGACTTCAAAGACAACAACCGAATATGACGACGACGCCATATTTATGGAAGATGAAGACACGGTAAACGATGGTGACATCAGTTGTTCGTGTATGTTGCAGTCCACCACATGTTCATCTGACATTCAGGTGATGTCTGGGTATTCGGGTATTGTTCAGATACTGTTCAGGTGAATTTCACCAAAAGTTCAGGTAATGTTCAGATTCTGTTTGTAGCCTTTGTTCAGGTTCAGATAATGTTCAGATGGTGTTCAGGTGATGTTCAGGTGAACAGAGATCA
Source organism: Pleurotus ostreatus (assembly GCF_014466165.1). Lineage (NCBI taxonomy): Eukaryota > Fungi > Basidiomycota > Agaricomycetes > Agaricales > Pleurotaceae > Pleurotus > Pleurotus ostreatus. Next base: position 816,122 of record NW_023503164.1, on the reverse strand, counting down.
CCCAAATTCCATCTGAATGACAGATGAATGCCATCTGAGCAGCATCTGAACATCACCTGAACATTATCTGAACATTACATGAACATTACCCAAACATTATCTGAACCACATACAAACAACACCTGAATATGGTCTCATCAATATGATTGTCATCCATGGTGTCATTTCTATGTTACGGGTCCTGTAGTGTAACAAAAGGATCTGTTCTTTAATTGGGGTGGGACACTTGGGCGCTACGCAAAGAGGGTGACTACTCATGTAGCCGGTAGCCAGTGCATTGGGTAATCAGGATTGTATCTACTTATGTAATCACTTGCAGCTGTATCTTGGCGTTAAATCTATCTGCCCGCACCGTTTTTGGTTCCTGTTCTTCTCTTCCATGTTCAACCTTTTCAACAATCTGCCAATGCATTGAATCTTGCTCGAATTCATTGCTGCATTCACTACACTCTCTGTATGATCACCCAAAACATCACAATACCTTATTACTTGAAATGTGTTGTTTACTATGGAAGATCCCATTTTATTGGTAGATATGTTGATTGTAGTGGTCACAGCTGGATCTATGATGGTATGTCAAATGGGGGATTCATGAAGTATGATAGACAATGTGCAGATCATAATCTTTCCACATGTAGATTAATGAACACAATTGCAGCCATATATGTAAGATCACTGAGAGTCTCTCTTGCTGCCAATTAACTGACATTGACTCATGTCTGTGAATATTCATTATTTGATCTTGGACATATTTTCAGTTTCCCAGTTCCCAGACAAAAGGACCTGTACATGCCATGCTCTGCAGTGGCCACAGCCGCAAGTGATTCTACTATTTCTAAACCAGGTTTTGGGTGATATTTTCCCACTGTAACAATATACTATTTGTCTGTAGAATAGTGCTCTGAGTAAAAGATATTCTTAGGAAGAAGTATTGTTGATCCCTTTGAACAGTTTTCCCACTTAAAAAGAGCCATTATTCATATACTCCTGCAACAAGTAGTACTAATGTATTCCACAACCTCTCTCTTCCTTTTACCACGACCTAAAGTTTAGGCGCCCGTTCGCCAACGGGCACGACAAAGGTAGGCCCGCAAGAAAAGGGAAGAAATAGAGGTAATATGAATAACAGCAACCCGGGAAGCAAGCCCGGGTTCAATCTTAGCGATTGGCTACGTCCTACACGCTCAGCTGAGAGTAGCGTGGCATCAAACTGCGTGAGACCAGCAACCAGCAGTCAGGCCACGCGGCGCAAGGCCTCACATGAGGACAGCGACGATGAAGACGATCACCACCCCGCCCTCGACGACACCACTCTCCACTCAGCCCTGGCAGCGCTGAAAGCCGGCAACGAAGCAGCAGCACTGCGTAAATCGGGGGGGAAGGATTGTACCCCCATCCACATGCCAGCACGACGGGATCCCCCTCCACATCTAGAGACACCTCGAGACCCAGCACCTCACCCTCCACTTCAGCAAAGCGTACTCCCCTTCTCCTTCTCCACCAGCTCCCTGGCAGGTCTCAAGCGCAAGGACGTCCACGTGGCATCCTCCCACTCCCCCACCGCCGCAGCTCCAGCAAACATATCAGGGTCGCCTTCCTCCTCCACACGCAGACCCAGCAAACGTCTGCAGAAACGAGCCAAGCCCCCAGTACCCCAGAAGACGGCGGACACCCCCTTCGACGCAGCCACCCAGCATCTTCGAGACTCGGGGATGTTCCGTTTTATAGGCAAAATAGATTTGCATTTTGTCGCCAACACTCTCTTCAAGGTAGCCGCCCGACTGCAAGACACAGGTACCAGCGAACTCCTGCACGCCCTCGCAACCATTCAGAACGAGCTCCTCCTTCGTCAAGCTTCGGAACAAGCCACGACTACCATGCGGGATGTTGCCAAAGAGATCTCAGGGAACCTCGTCAAAAAGTTAGAGGATCTCTCTGCGAATACCCTTACCACAATCAAACAAGGAGTACTTAAGGCAAGTCGGGAACTGGACAAAAGCACTGACATCCTCAAGGTTACCGCTGGAAACCTAAAAGCCACGACGGAACGTGCTCCCAAGTCGTTCGCCAATGTGGTCGCCACCGACTCCCCCCCACCCCCACCCCCACATCGGACACTCCTCCAACCCTCCACCCAAGCCAGGCTGGAACGAGACCGCAGGCGCATCCTGGTGGACCCACCCGCAGGCAAGACTCTCCTCTACCCCGCCACAGTGGGGACCATTAGGATCGCCAAAGAAGCCACTGAGGCACTTCACCGAGTTGGAGGCAAGCCCGCCTGGGCCTTCGTCGGCTGTACCAAGCTCAAAAAAGGTGGGATACTCCTGGAGGCTAACCTTGCAGCTGCCAAAGAATGGATCACCGCGGAGGGGCGCCTCGGTGACTTCGTCGCTGCCTTCAGCCCAGGATCCACCGTTAAAGAAAAGAAATACACTGTCAAGGCTCTCTACCTCCCGGTGGAACACTGCATTGATGACGAGGAAACCTGCTGAAACATCGAAGAGGAGAACGACCTCCCGCCGCACTCCATCACCCTTATAAAGTGGATGAAACCGGCTGAAAGACGAGGGAAAAACCAGCAATTCGGACACGCAACCATCACTTTTAACTCCCCTAGCAGTGCTAACCTCGTTCTTCGACAGGGACTTCTCTTCATGGACACTAACTATCGCTGTCACAAATGCAAAGTAGAACCACTCCGCTGTCTCAAGTGCCAAAACTACGGCCACGTCGCCAGCGCCTGCACCGCCAGCTCCACAACCTGCGCCACCTGTGCCCAGCAACACGACGAACAAGGGGACTGCCCCCAGCTGTTCCGCAAAGAAGCTCATGCCTGTGTTGCGTGCAGGATTGGGGGGCATGCAAGCTGGGAACGAACCTGCCCGAGCCGTCTCAAACTGCAACGGGCACTGGACGAACGCCTCGAGAGTAACCGCCTCCCTTTCTTCCCCACAGAAGAGCCCTGGACCCAGCAATGCACCCCACTCTACTCAGGGCGCGTTTCGACCCATACCCTTCTGGACTGCAACTGGCGGCAGTCGAAGAAGACCCAGCCCTGCCAGACGTCAATTGCAGATAGCTTTAGACCACTCCCGGAAGCTGCACCCACTCGCCGGCCTCACACCTGCTCCTCCCCGGGTATCGACTGGGCGGACTCCTTTCAGGACCTGCCTATGGACCAGGACCCCCCCTCGCAAACTACAGAGAAGTCCCCCACGCCCGTTGACTCATGACTGATAGATCCCCTGATAGTATACGGATCCGGCAATACAACCTCAACAAATCTCTCATAGCGCAGCACACCATCTCTAACTCCCCGCTCCACGAAGAATACGACATCCTACTAATTCAAGAACCATACCTCTGCCACGCCCAACTTACGCGTACCAATCGTAACTGGATCCCGCTATACCCCTACTCACAGGGCGACAATCTCTACCCTACGCGCTCGCTAATCCTGGTAAATAGCAGGATCAGCACGGACACATATGACCAGCTGCCTATACCAGGTACCGGTGACGTTACGGCTCTCCGCCTCACCTCCAACGCCGGCAACATCTACATCTTCAATATCTACAATGATTGCGACCACTCATGCGCACTGGATAGCACCCGAAGAGCCGCCCTGGAACTGCAACGAAAACACGGGAACCCGCTAATGATCTGGGCAGGAGACTTCAACCGTCACCATGAGTGGTGGGACAATCCGGCTGACCACCACCTCTTCACAGACAAGGCCCGCGAGGATGCACAGCTCCTCATCGACCTCACAGGCGACTTCAACATGGAAATGGCCCTTGAACCTGGTGTTCCTACCCTGGAGCATATGGTAACAAAGAACGAGTATCGGGTAGACAACGTCGTTGTCTCAGCTGACCTTATGGACAGAATCCTGGTATGCGAGGTTCTCCCAGGGGAGTCCCCTGCAGGTGCTGACCATTACCCGGTGGACACCATCCTCGACCTCTCTACCTACCTCACTGAGGAACACCGTACGCGCAACTTCCGCCTGGTAGACTGGAAGGTCTTCAACGAGGAGCTCACAGCCCGCCTCCCTCTTGCAGGGATTCCTGACCACCTGCGCACGCCCCAGGACATCGATCATGCTGTCGACGCACTCACACAGCTTCTGCAGGGGACCATCGCAGAGACCATCAAGGAGAGCAGCACCGCCCCCTTCAATCGCAGGTGGTGGAACGCAGAACTGGAATTGTTACGCACCCAGCATACAAGAGCCAAGCGTGCCTCACACAAACTGCGAAACGTCCCCTCTCCAATTCATGATGAAGCCCGGCAACTCGGCACTAAATACAAGCAGAGACTCGAAGAGGTCAAGCTGGCACACTGGGAAGAATTTCTGGAGGACCTCGACCCGCAGGAGCTCTGGATCGCCAATAAGTATATCTCCAGCCCAGGATCAGACGGAGGCAAGGTGCGCGTTCCCTCGCTGAAATTCAACATGCCCGACGGCTCTCAGAAGGAGGCCGCCTCCAACGAAGAGAAGGGCCGCATGCTCGCTGACATGTTTTTCCCCAAACGCCCAGTCAACTTTACAGCAACAGCACCGGAGGTGCTCCCAGAGCCGGTGGAACATGACTTTGCGGCATCGACTCACAGGACAAAGAACGTAATCGCGAGACTCAAGCCATTCAAAGTCTGCGGGCCAGACGGCATCCCCAATGTGGTTCTCATGAGGTGTAGTGATACACTTGCGCCGATACTGACCAGAATATACGAAGCAGCCTTTCAGCTGAACCACTACCCGCAGGTCTGGAAGAGATGGACCACCATTGTACTGAAGAAACCAGGAAAACCACGATACGATCTCGCCAAGGCCTGGAGACCAATTGCGCTACTCAACACCATGGCCAAAGTCCTCACAGCGCTGGTGACGGAGGACCTAGTGGAGATGTGCGAGAAACACGACCTGCTGCCAAGTCACCACTTTGGAGGCAGACCTGGCAGAACTACGAGCGACGCACTGCACACACTCACCACCAAGATTAAGCAGGCCTGGAGCAGGGGGAGAGTGGCGTCAGCTCTCTTCCTCGATATCAAGGCTGCCTTCCCAAATGCAGTGACGGACCAACTTCTTACCAACCTACGGAAGCGAAGAATCCCAGCCAACTTCGTCTCCTTCATACGGAGTCTTCTGGTCAACAGACAGACTACGATGGTATTTGACGACTACAAATCCGATTGGATCAACGTTGACAACGGTATCAGGCAAGGAGACCCCATCTCTATGATCCTTTACCTCTTCTATAACGCTGACCTCGTCGACATCCCAATAGCCGCCAAAGGGGAGGCAGCCATCGCGTACGTGGACGACGTCACCTTCATAGCAGAGGCTAACACCATCAAGGGCGCACATCGTAAACTGAAGAACATGATGACCCGCCGGCACGGCGCCTACGAGTGGTCCGCCAATCACAACTCACGCTTCGAAGCAGGCAAGCTTAGAGTCATGAACTTTACGCCCAGGCAAGTCGAGCACCCCGTACTGACACTGCTAGATAAGGAGGTGGTACGCGAGACCTCCTACAGGATCCTAGGAATAATCATCGACGAACACCTCCAGTGGAGGGAGCAAACGGCAGCAGCCCTCAGTAAAACAACTCAGTGGATCAACACCTTCAAAAGACTAGGGCGCGTCGGGGGAGGCATCAGCTCCAGGCTCCTTCGACAACTCTACCTGGCAGTCGCCATTCCCAAACTAGCATACGCACTGGACGTGTGGTATATCCCGGTTCGGCTGCCAGCAGGGCGCAAACGACAGGTCGGTTCAGTTAGAACACTGAGAACCCTGGTCAAAGCACAACGTACAGCGGCTTTGGCAATCTCCGGGGCCATGCGCACCACAGCTAACGATATCATGGACCTCCACACCAGCATCCCCCCTTTGGAGTACACCCTGGATTTCATCTGTCATAGGAACGCAGCACGGGCAGCGACACTACCAGACACCCATCCCATAGGAGAAATCCTCTCCTGGACTCACTGCTACCACGGCGGGCACATACCACCCATCATCGCGCTAATGCGACTATATGGCATCCAACCAGCAAAGACGGAGACTATCCTGCCCACCTCCCACAGAGCTTTAGACGCAATCTGCCCCATCCCTGTGCACATCGCCGCCTCTCGCGACGACTCCAAAGCATGAGAAGCTACCTCAATCGCAGACTACAAGATTTACGTTGACGGCTCAGGCTACGAAGGTAGGGCAGGAGCGGCGGCAGTGGTCTACCATGGAAACGAGGAGGTTGCGGCAATGAGCCACACTTTGGGGCCACTCACTCACAACACTACTTTCGACGCTGAAGCGGTGGGGCTCTTACTGGCATCGAACGAGATACTGACAGGGAATTTACAGGGGGAGATCGAAATCTATATGGACAATCAATCAGTCATCCAGCGAGTGGAGACAGGGAGGAAAGGCACGGGTCAATACATCCTCACGCAAATTGAGGATACCCTGATCCTCGCAACGGAGAATGCCCTAGGGCCTGCCCCTCCCCCCCAGATCAGCCTGCACTGGATCTCCGCACATGATGACGTCCCAGGCAACGAGCGCGCTGATGCGCTGGCAAAGGAAGCCGCCCAAGGTACTGCCCGTCCAGCAGCACATCCCCCTACCCTGCTGGAGTCCACCCTGCCCTCCAGCAAGGCGGCAGTACGCCAGGCTGCCCGCCTGCAGATTCCACTGCGCTGGGAAGCTGCATGGCGCCTGTCCACTCGCAGGGCCAAGCTGGCCAGGATCGACCCAACGCTTAAGGTAGGGAACTACCTGGGACTGGTCGGCGACTGGAAAAAGAGTCGAACAAGTATCATCACGCAACTTCGCACTGGACACGTCCCCCTGAATCAGCACCTCTTCCGAATAAAGAAAGCCGCCTCACCCATGTGCCCACACTGCAACAACAAGGAAGAAACTGTACGGCACTTCCTCATCGAGTGTCCAGCATACGACATCGAAAGAGCCATACTACAGGCAGAGAGCAAAAACTTTGACCTTCCCCTGAAGGTCCTCCTCTCCACGGCGAACGGCATGGAGGCTACCATCGCCTTCGCCAGGCGTACCGGGCGCCTCAACAACCCATTCGGAAACCTAGAAGGAGACCTGGTGGCGCCAAGGAGGGCAGACGTACTGAAAGAAAAGAAGTTGAGGCTGGAGGAAAAGAGAACCAAAAGGAAGGCAGGAAAAGAGAGGAAAGGGCGGGTAGGGGCGGAGCGACGGTTATGAAGGTCGTGTACCGCGGTTTGCTCGAGTGCGAGTCGGATTCTGGTAGGGAGGACTCCGTTCTGGTGGCGTTACGACACTTCAAGACTCCTCAAGACATTCTTCTTCTTCTTCTTACCTTGACAGCTTCGAACTCGCTCTCCCTCGGGACGAGCACCTCACATGGAAGGCCATGAGCCAAGTAGCCGACTCACCCACACCAGAAGCTCCCCATAATACACTAGCGTCGGATTAACAGCGGTTTCATTCGCTGGGCGGCAGGGGGACGAGGTCTCGGACCGTCCGTCTGTCGTGCTTGAAGAGCTAGGGGGTCAAGGCAGGCATGGGGGCCCTTTGTATTCATCATATATACACACTGGTAGACATAGAGTATCGTAGTACAGTGCCGTCCGCATGGAGACTCTCCTAAGGACGTTAAACAGAGACCAAAAAAAAAAAAATGTATTCCACCTGGATTCACCTAACATTCAGGTGAACATTACCTGTCAAATTCACCTGAATTCACCAAATGGTGTACATGACACTGACCCACGGGTCTGAGCTGAGTCTAGGTTGAGTCTGACTCAACTCTGACTCAACTCTGAGAGTCTGAGTAGAGTCTAAGTAGAGTCTGTATGAGTCTGACTGGACTCTGACTGGACTCTGGGACTCTGACTACACTCCAAGCAGAGTCTATCTGAGTTGAGTGAGAGTCCACTCAGACTACGGTTGGACTCCACTCATCCAGAGTCAGTTTAGACTCTATCTAGATTGAACCCAAAACTCTATCAAGAATTCAGATAGATTACACTTGTCCTGAATGTGTAAGGGCAACCTCAAGATGGCCAACAGTGCAGGCCTAGCAGAGGGAGAATCCAAAGAGAATAGGATAAGGATTCTCCATGGGGAAAGGAAAGGGAGCAAAGGGGAGCTGTGACGACGGTGTACCTACCTTACATAGAAGTAGTCATCATGGTAGTTATCACTAGATATTAAAAACCCGACAATGTAACACTTTACTCTTACTCCTACATTACCCCGCGCGTGAACTGACCTTGCCCATCCCCCGAGTGGGTCATCCTCCCCATAGCCTGGGTCACAGGCGATCCCCTTTCCCGAGGCCACGGGACCCTCTCGCTAGGGATACAAGCTCCCCCACTTGAGCGGCTCGACATCTTCTACACGGTCGTTACAGGAACGAAAGGGAATGAAAGGGATGTAAGTAAGAGTCCGTGGGATGAAGGAAGGGAGAAAGGAATGAGGAGGAAGGGACAGGGACAGGGGAATAGGAGAAAATAGAGGTGTCCCCTTACAGAATGACTCTGTGTGTTAATTCACAATCAAATAGTTCAATAAGTCATGTATGAAGTGGTGATTTGAAGTTCTGGTAAATTATTAAACAATTTAAATGCTACTCAGAGAAGTACACTAAATAGACTCAGATTGGATTAGCCACATGGGAGTAAGTTATATAAACTCTTAATCTTATAATCTGATAATATTATGCACCCATTCCAAAGAACACTGAGACTCAGATAGACTCAGATAAGAGTCATTACAAATGCAATTGAACTTGTGATTTGAACAATAGGAATCTACTAATGTACACATGCTTCAGAAGAGAGTCAACAGTTGTGTAATAACCTCTAACTTACTCCATAGAAAAAAAAATAACAATATCTGTGATTGATTTGATATTAGAAGGCTCCATTGCCGAGTAATATGAGAATCAAAATCAGTATAAATTCAACCCAGACTCTTAGCCCAACTTGCCAAGATTGCCACATTTTATATGGCTGAACTCTGACCTGGCTCTCACTAGACTATGGTTAAACTCCAGCTCCACTCCAGCTCCACTCTGAGTAACCCTGGTAGCCAGAGTGAACCTGGATTTGGATGGAGTCCAACTTGAGTGCAGTCTGAGTCTGGATCAACTCTGAAACTCCAGGTAGAGTCTATATAGAGTCCATTCCACTCCAGATGGTTTTGGCCTGTGAAACATGTCAACTCTGACCTGACTCTGACCTGACTCTGACTTGACTCTCATCTGAGTCCAGAACTCTGACTGGACTCCAACTAGAGTCCATCCTTAACCCGTGGGTCAGTGTCATGTTCTCACCAAATGTTCAGGTGAACAATTCAGGTGACCTGAACAAAATATGAACCAAAAAAATGAGTTTAGGTGGAGAAATTCAGCCAATGTTCGGATTCTGTTTGGGTGTTGTTCAGGTGTTGTTCAGGTGTTGTTCAGCCATTCAGGTGAACTTCACCTGAGCATGTGGGAGAGCGCAACGTGCTCCAGTGGTCAACAGGAGACCCAACAGTGACAGCGAATGTGCTACACACAGAACGAACCAAACGTTGCTCGGACGCAGAGGATGCAGATTCGACAGGGGGAGGAAGGGGAAGGCGGATGTAAATACAGCAACAGGGAGCGGCACAGAGCGAAAGCCAACAAGATACCGTCGTCGTGGTCCATCGCCTAGGTGTCAGTGCCCAACTTACTAAGGAAGTCCGTAGCAGAGAATTGAGAATATGGGATCGAGGCTCAAACTCAGCAGGGGAGCGATAACTCTTAGACCTTCTGGAGTCGGACGGCCGTCTTTTGCGCGGAATCTTGTTGTTCTCGCCATGGCGTACGCAGATATTTTTGGTTCATTTGATGATAATCATGTCTACTAGATTTCGTTGTGATCAAGAAAAAAAAGTTTGAATATTGGGATGAATAAGAAACAAGGAGGTAAACCACAGTTATCCGAAAGTATTACTATAATCTGCTACTTATGCCTTAGCTTTCCCCTTGCCATTGCTTTTCCTCCTGGCCTGTCGATCTACCGTGTTGTTTGTTACCCAGCCCAACATACCCCCACTATACGCAAGGCGATACTCTTTGCCGTTGATTAACTCGACATCACCTTCCACCACGTCGACCCACTCAGTGTGGCCATCAGGACCGAACCCGTCAATGCGCCAAACCTGAATGGCATTCTGCCCGTCGATAACATGTAGAAGGAAGTGACCTATGCTGGCCGTGTGTTGGGCTGGTAACTGCGGAGGGCAACGTAGCTTAGATGGGCCATAGGAAGTGTATAATTCAAGGTAAAAGTCCTCATTGTAAACCTTTCGATGCTTCGGGGGTTGGGTGAAGTCAGGCATCGCATGATGGGGGGGTTCGTTGGTTCGTTGAAAAAGTGAGGATGGTCCGGCGACGGCGGAGTGCTGCTCAATAGAAGCCGGCCTAGTTTGGCGAGTAGTAGTGGGTTGAGTGGTTGGAAGATCATGGTGATTTTTAGCCGCTCCACGACGAGATAACTCAGGGTTCCTTATGATAGTTTATTGAATGAGGGGAAGAACTTGGTGATGTCGGCGACTTACTGAGTATTCAACATCTCATGGTACTGAGTGTTAATGTCACCCTCCTCTCCCATGTCTTGTTCTGCAAAGTGGACGCTGAATGTGATGGATGGTCAACAAATCATACAATTGATGGGGAATACAGCGACGTACATTCTTGAACTTGAAGGAGTCAAAGATCTTCCTCGAGCTCGAGTAGTAGACTTGGAGCTCGAGGCCCAGTGAATTTCTACGTTCGGAGGTTTACGTTCGGATGAATATGGCAGACAGTATTTGAAGGTATGACCATCTGTCGATAATCTGATCAATGTTGGTACGAGTTCCATGATTCCAGAGGCAGTGGCACGGAGAAGAGAAGTGAGGGTTTAGAGATGGCTTTATGCCTCCGGGGCCCGGATAATAAACATGGATTCGTCGTGATTTGACCATCCTTTGTGCGCGAGATGGTCGCAGTGCAGTGCAGTTAACCATGAAGGTGCTTGGATAAGTTAGTCACAAGCGCTTAGGGTCATAATCCGATATCTATCAAAAGGACCGAGCTGCGTCTTGCTTTGTTCACTCTGCCTATATACACTGAGTATGGATGGCCAACTAATAACCAAGAGTTACGCTACCTCTGTCTCCTCCTTTCAGCCTCCGTAAATTTGAAGTACTTCGAAGCTGCCATGCCCGTTTACGAACCTAATTTCAACCATATGTGAGCAGTTGTTTGGCTTGCCTTTCTCCCTTATACTCATTTCAACTTAATACATAGACACTTTTTGACTCATTGTGGAAGTTAGGACATTGTCTCTCTTGATCACGCAATTTCTTCTACTCTGTGTAATCAATGTCTTATGGATTTCTGTACAAATGTGATTGAACTTGAATCGCTCTGAGTCTTCCAGCTTCCCCGCTTGTCCTGCTCTCCCGTTAAACATTGACTGGCTGGATCGGGTGTGTGACGAGGACGCACTTACCCTATTTAGAAGTAGCTATCACGCCCGTATACTTAGTATGGTAGCGGAGTCCAAAAATACACAACTACTACTCTTCCTGACTATCACGCGTACACGGCCTCGCCCGCCCCCCGAGCGGGTCAACACTCCCCGTAGCCCGGGTGACAGGCGACCCCCGTTCCTAGGGTCACAGGAGCCTCAGCCAGGCATACAGGTTACCGCTGTCCGACTCGACATTCACACGGATGGTCGTTACAATGGTGGCATCTCCATGGATGTCATCTAGTCGTTCAGCTGCTCCAGCTTATACCTGTTGAGCCTTGTAAGATGGGCGCTCCGGCGCTAAGCGCTGTAGAGCTTGCATCCGTCTGCTCCGGCGCTGCGCGCTGTCGAGCCCACTAGCCACCGCTCTGGCGCAACGCGCTGTTGAGCTCCTTAGGTTGTTCCCTCAAGCTCCGTCCTCAGAAGAGGATGTAGAGCGTGCGAGCTCAGGAATATTAATACTAGCGCAGCACGGTCTGCTAGCTCCCCCGGCAAGCTTTATTCGCGCCGTTACTTCGTATCTACCTCGCATCAAGAAGCCTTTGTTCGCGAAGACGCGGGATTGCTCATCGCTACGCCATAATGACAAGGTTGATAACGGGAGTTCCGGAGGGGGAGAGCAGACTCTTAAATATGAAGCCAGTTGTAAGAGCTGAAGGGCATGGGCTCCCGTTCAAAAAGGAAGTCCTCGCAGTCGACCCCTCCCCCTCCTCATTCAAACGCGGTATTCACTCCAGCGGTCACTCGCGCTCGTTTGATGAATGTGCGCAAGGTCTCAGGGCCAGCCGCTCCCAGCGCCCCCGGGACCTCATCGAGCTCTCCTACGACAGACCCTCACAATGTTACCTTACGCGCGCCAGTCTCTGCAGGAGCACTACCGCCGGCTACTGCGGCATCAAGCAAGGGTAAAAGCAAAGAGGTCCTGTTACCCCCGTTAAGCTCGCTTGAATCCTCGCCCTATGTAAACTCCTACCCTCAGACTCCGCATGGACAGAGCATAGTGGATCTGTCGTACGATCTGCTGAAACCCACGTCACGTATGCCCGCAGGGCCCACGAAACTCGGCTCGAGCGCCTCTCGTCCCCCTTCTGCATCGCCCACTCCTTCTCTCCGATCCTTGATTCCCAATCAACAGGAGACCACGGAATCGTTACTGCTAGGACCGGAACCAGAGAACTTATTCCACGAAACAGCAGCCATGTTCAACATATTAGTGGAACCATTAAGCGACTCGGTGGAGCAATGGCATGCGATCCCCGATCCGTATGTGTCCGAGGATCCCTTGAAGGAGGTCGGAGGGGAGGCCGGAGTAATACCCGACCAGCCCGAAGAAACTACGGTTCTAATGCGAGCCGTGCTACTGCGATGGAGGTCGCCGCACCGACTTCTGATTTGGAGCGACCTGTCTGCAGACTTACCCAGATTCCTCGTTAAAGAATTCGTGCTAGACCCGGAAGCCATAATCACTGTCCAGCCACTCGACTCGAAAGCCGCTCCGAGGTACCACCCCCGCATCACGATACTAGAGCGCATGGGGCACGTAGTACTAGCCGTGCAGCAGATATTGATCGCCTTAAGTGAGCTTCGAGGCATACCAGCTAATCGCGCCTTCCATATCGATCCTCGCTACACGTTTGTACGGTCGCTCGAATACTCCTTGGATAAAGCTGGCTTGGAGTTGACCTGGGAAACTCTCCTGCACAGGCTGAGCCGTGCACACGATAATATCGAAGCTCAAATCCGGTCGTTGCGCCGCTACTTCACTGAGTCGGATGCTCGGTTATCCCAGATCTCCTTCGACTCCACATCAGAAGGGACCCGACTTCAGTACGGCACGCAATCCCCTCGAACGGAACTCGCCAAGTACTGGTATCATGAGAAATTGCGTCGAACACTGCCCTCTCATCTCCGCACCTCCGCTGAAGAGCTCGCGGCGAACCTCAAAGCGGAGGGCTACCGTGTTCCCTCCTACCGAGAGCGCTCACCCCCTCCTCTCTCTTCAGCTTCGTCAAAGCGGCCTTCTCAGAGGCAGATTCAGTTCGCGCCTGTCACGGCAGTTATACCAGCTCACCCTATATCCCGCCTCCCGGGACTCCCGTCACCTAGTTTCAAGAGTGGGGGGCCATTGTCACGACCTCCGTCCGGGGAAAGAGAACCCTGGCGAGATCCGCCTGCGCATTCAGCCTCGTCAGCACACCTGAGCAACTGGCAGACGCGCGCTGCGCCCCTCGAGGGACAAGGCCCTGACCGCCGATCCCCCCGAAGAGAGAATAATCTCTTCCTGTCAAGCGAAAGAAGGCCTGGCGGACCCCCTAGTAGCAGCAGCGACAACTCAGACGATGATAGGCGCCGGCGTGGCCCTCCTCGTCAACCTCCGCCCAGGCCGCCTGGCGGACCACCTGATCCAGATGACCTAGGGGACGACAATAGAAGAGGACGAAGACCTAGACGACCAAGCCCGCCGCGAGATCCAGATGATCCCGACGACCCGAGCCGAGGTCCTCGCCCAGATCACTCGCCTCTGCGCGCCGCCGAGCGATGGCAAGTTAACCATAAGATTCCCTTGAGCTTGTTGCCCGAATGGAATGGTGACGGCAGGACCCTGATTGACTACCTAACCGATCTAGCGACTTTCAGTGACCTAGGAGAGCTGATGGAAACCGACATCGCGCAGATAGCCTCGTCCCGGTTCACGGCTGCGGCTAAGGATTGGTTTACTACCTTGCCTTCGGAGGTACGACGTACAGCTACTTCGTCCTATCTTCAGTTCGTCCTCTGCATACGGGAACATTTCATGGACGCACACTGGATAGACGAGCGCACAATAGAATATGAAGAAATGCGCTTCAGGCAGGAAGGACACACACGCGAGACACCTCTGCAGTTCATACAAAGGCGCTTGAAATACAGTCGATTCTTGAACTCGGAAAACGACGACAATGATGTGGGCATGGTCCAGCGAGTTCTACGCACTCAGCCTGCATGCTGGGCCATCCATCTTAACGTGGAAACCTGTCGATCAGTGGTCGAACTCATTCGTAAATTGAAAAGCATGAACGAAGGTTTGATAGCAGACTGGGAGAGATCCGAAAGTCGCAGGCGACCGCGTTCCCAACGTTACGACAGCACGGCTCCACCGCGTCGCTTCTACTCTCGACGAGCTTCAGCCCACAACGTAGAAGGAGGAGACCCGAGTAGCGAATCTCGATCGCCTTCGCCGACTCAGGAAGCGTACGCAGTGGATTTCCGGCGGAGCGAGGAGACACGTAACAAGTGGCCTCGGGGAGGATCTTGGGACAACTATTCGTTCATGCGAGATGATTCTAGGACTAGCGAACAGCCCCCGAAAGACGTGTGCTGGATCTGCACGAGTCCGAAGCATGTGCACCGGGATTGCCCTCATTTCGCAAAATGGCTAAGCCTGAGGGACGCCTGGCTGAGTCGTGGAAGGAATGACAGAAGAAGCGGTACTCAAACGCGTGTAGCTAAGACTGTCGAAGTCGATAATGATGACGATATCCCTCGTTCGAGTCGTGCGCACAGTAAGGAACGATCGTCTCCCTTCCCCGACATTGGGCGGAACAACGTGTCCTTAAGCGATTACTCCTCCTCCTCCACTCCTTCTAGCAAAGCTTCTTCGGCAGAAGAGGACTCATTCAAAGACTTCATGAACGAGGTGCATGTAGCCGAGAGTCTTCATAACCCGTTTGACACGCGTAGGAACAGCAAGGCCTCTCTAAACCAGCCTCATCCAGTGAACGGTCCCAAGCTAGTACAAGCCATCAGGCGTCGCCAATTCCCGGAAGGATATGGCTCTGTGGGGATACGAGCCCTGCGCATGCAGGTCCACGTGGGCTCGCTGCAGTCATCTACAATCGATGTGCGACTGGACTCGGGAGCGGATGTCTCTTTGATGTCGGAAGACTTCCTCTCGACTCTAGACGAACCCCCAGACATCAAGGAGGGGATAAGGATGCAGCTGTACCAATTGACCGGCTCAGCAAAAGTGCTAGGCTATGTGCGCACGAAGCTGTTGATTCCAGCCACTTCCGGCGACATCGTACAATTCGAGCTGGAAGCCTATGTAGTCAGAGGCATGAGGGTGCCCCTGCTTCTAGGTGAAGACTTCCAGACTGCCTACGAACTCGGAGTGACGCGAAGGGCTTCCGGACAATGCGAGATATTTCCCCGGGATCGATCGTATCAGCTGAAGGCGTCTACAAGTGACAATAACGATTGGGGATTCAAGGCTCGCAGAGCCTTCACCGGTCAATCCTTCCTGAAAGGGAAGCATAGAATTCGTTCGAGACAGCAAGTGCGGGGCCCTCCCAAGGATGCGCCTCCCGTCCTCGCCCGCCACACTACGCACATACGGCCAGGATGCGTCGCGAATATTCTAGTAGACGGACCCTTTGAAGATCGCGAGACCTGGCTGGTAGAAAAGCTACTCATATCCAACGAGTGTAGCGAATTCATCTCAGCTCCGACCACAGTAATTACGGCCAGCAACCCGTATATACCTTTGGCGAACCCCACGAATCGGCCAGTAATGGTGCGCAAAGGAGACGTGGTGGGTCATCTCTACGACCCACAAGCCTACCTCGATGCGCCACGGAACGTCGCGACTTTCGAAAAATGGTCCTCTGCGGCCGTAGCCCTTAAGTCAATCCTGAGCACAGAACTGGAGACACAACATCTAGACGCGAACGAAGAAGAGCCAGAGAACTGGGGCCCCAAGACGACCGCCGTTCCAGAGGGAGCCAGCAGTGAAGATGTCTTGGAAGCTGTAAACCTTGGAGCCGACATACCCGAGGAAGTACGACCGCGCTTAGAGGAGGTTTTGAGAAAGAACTCTCTAGCCTTCGGTCTCGGAGGGCGATTGGGCAAAGTTGCTACGAAAGCTACAATCCCACTGACGCAGGACACTAAGCCCATATCTCTACCCATGTACAGCACATCTCCCGCCAAGAAGGAAGTTATCGACGAACAGCTGAAGAAATGGTTCGAAAACGACGTAATAGAACCCTCCGTCAGTCCGTGGGGTTTCCCTTGTCTAGTTATTTACAGAAACGGCAAGCCGCGACTATGCGTGGATTATCGGAAATTGAACGCACTGATGGTAGCGGATGAATTCCCTATTCCTAGGCAATCAGAGATCATACAGTCGCTCTCGGGCTCCCAGGTCATCTCCTCGTTTGATGCGTTAGCAGGGTTCAACCAGATAGAAATAGAGGAATCGTCACGACCCAAAACGGCTTTCAGGTCGCATCGCGGGCTATTCCAATTCAAAAGAATGCCGTTTGGCTTGCGCAACGGACCCTCGATATTTCAACGATTTATGCAGGAAGTGTTATCCCCTTTCCTATGGATCTTCGCACTGGTGTATATAGACGATATTGTTGTCTACTCTCGGTCATGGGCAGAACACCTGAAGCACCTGGATGCCGTTCTCGGAGCGATCGCGAAAGCCGGAGTCACGTTAGCGCCATCCAAATGTTTTATAGGGTATTCATCGATTCTGCTACTAGGACAGAAGGTCTCTCGTCTAGGGCTGTCCACGCACAAGGAGAAGGTAGCAGCGATTATGGATCTAGCTCGACCAAACTCCGTGCAGGAACTACAGCGCTATCTCGGAATGATCGTCTACTTCTCCGCTTATATTCCTCACTACTCGCATATAGCTGCCACCCTATTCGCCTTGCTCAAGAAGGGAGCGAAATGGAGCTGGCAGACGGAGCATGACATCGCCTTCCAGAATACCCGTGACGCTCTAGCTCGAGCCCCGGTCCTAGGGCATCCCGAACAAGGTTCTCCGTATCGCCTATACACAGATGCTTCGGACTACGCACTAGGTGCTAGCCTACAGCAAGTGCAGAGCATAGCGGTCAAGGACCTAGCCGGATCTCCCGCTTATGAACGATTGCGTCGCGCCTTTGACGCTGGCGCCGACGTACCCTCTCTAGTGCTAAAATTGCCAGGTGGGAACGACCGTCCAGTAGGGAAAGCTCGAACTTGGGCACCCTCCTTCGACGAGACTATTGTGGACGTCAAACGAGTTATTGCGTACTGGAGCAGAACTCTCAAGCCAGCAGAACGGAACTACAGCGCTACAGAGCGAGAAGCGCTGGGTGCCAAAGAGGCTCTAGTCAAGTTCCAACCATTTATCGAAGGAGAAACTATCACACTAATAACAGATCATGCGGCACTACAATGGGCCAAGGTGTATGAGAACTCCAACAGGAGGCTGGCCGCCTGGGGGGCCGTGTTCGCAGCTTACCCTAAACTAACCGTGGTACATCGACAAGGCCATGTGCACTCCAATGTCGACCCCCTATCTCGTCTGCCGCGCATACCACCACACACATCTCCCGTGTGGGACACCGTCGACGCCATCATTCCCGATGAAGACAAGCGACAGCTGGCTCAAAACGCGGAAGATCGAAAGAACACTGCTAGCAAGGCCGCCTTTTCCTCCTGGTGGCTTCATGAGGCTCTCGCCGATCGTAAGGAGGAAGCGGAAGGAAGGATGAGAGACGCCCACGCTGTGCAGACTCGACAGATGGCAAAAGCTAGTAGGCTGCCTCCTGTAAGTCCGCGAACGGAAGGAAGCGTAGACCGCGTGGCAAAGGCTCTTGCAAGAGATACGCCCTTACAAGACGTAGACCTGCCCCTTCCTCAGGAGTGGGGCGGAACGCACGAAGACGCAGCCGACCATTGGACCTACCCTAGAGGGATCCGTCCTCCCGAGTTTGTAGATGAAGAAATGCTGTCGAAAGCACATCTCTTAGTCGCATTCACGCCCCGAGCTTTAGAAGAATGGAAGGAGTCCTATATCAAGGACGCGTACTTCAAGGAGAAATTTGAGGCGTCGGAATTGAAGGACCCCGAGAAACTCCTCACGTCCCCGCGATTCAGGAAGGGAGCGAACGGGCTGCTCTACTTCGTGGATGCAGATTGGCGCTATCGACTATGCGTACCACATGGGCAAATTCCTTTCGTGCTTAGGCAGATTCATGAATCACCGTACGAAAGCGCTCACGAGGGCGCTCGAAGGTTCGCGAGCAGGCTCCGAGAAATTTTCTTCTGGCCCAGCCTGGTCAAGGACGCCACGGAGTACGCGCGATCGTGTGACGTCTGCCAGAAAACCAAGGTAGACCATACGAAGAAGATGGGGGGCCTACGTCCCGCACACGTACCCGCCTACCCGTACGAGACCGTATCGCTTGACCTCATTACAGGACTGCCGGCATCTGGAGGGGAAGGATTCACGGCCGTACTCGTCATAGTCAACAAGCTAACCAAGTTCGCTCTGTTCATACCGACACATGATACTCTCGACCAGCAAGGATTCGCCAAGCTGTTCATCAAACATGTAGTCAACGTCTACGGGCTACCGACACGAGTGATATGCAATAGGGATAAACGCTGGACCTCGGCGTTCTGGAGGTCAGTCGTAGCGCGCTACGGCTGCCATTTGGCGCTATCGTCGGCGCATCACCCCCAGACGGACGGTCAGACAGAAGTGCTCAACGCTACGCTGGAAACCATGTTGCGGGCGTACGTGGCCAAAGACAGAGCCTCTTGGTCCAATTACTTGAGTGATTTGGCATTCGCATACAACTCCTCGGTCCACTCGTCTACAGGACATCGGCCGGATTTCCTGCTGCTAGGCTACAAGCCTCAGCAATCAGCAGCGCTAATGGTCCCCAACCATGACGATGCGAATCGCCCCTTCCTCCCTAGCCAGCTCGCGGAGGAATTTACACAAAATCTGGAAGAGTTTCGTGCCGCTGCCCGAGACGCGTTGATTCTAGCACAAGAAAAGCAAGCTCGCGCGTTCAACGCGAAACGAAGGCCAGTGGAGCTTATCCAGCCGGGCGACCTAGTATTAGTCAATCCACATACCCTGCAGCTCGTGGAGGCCGAAGGCACGGGGCGAAAGCTGGTACAGCGCATGATAGGGCCGTTTGAAGTCCTAGAGAAGATCAATCCTCTGGTCTACCGATTACGGCTGCCAACCAACTACCCTATGCACCCCGTAGTAAATCTGTCCCACTTAAAGCGTTACGTTCCTTCGGAGCATCGATTCGCACCGCTTGCTGTACTCCTAGACCCTTGTACCCAGTTAGATCCAGGCCAAGCCTTGACAGAAATTGGGGCTATAGCCACAGGTCGCAATTGACCCAAGACATGGTAATAACCGCTGTGCACCTTATATAGGCATACAGCAAGCGCAGGCGACGTCCATCTACCTTCAATGATCCCACACATTGGTTTTAAAAGCTGGGTCCTTCCATATTAGAAGGTATGGTCATATCATTACTCAAGCATCTAATTTATATTCCAGCGCCTGTTGTTCAACCTAAACGGCACATGGCAAACTCGTTAAACTATGATCATTATACTACACTACAAAAAAACATACAGGGCCGACAAAACATACGGAAGAAAACATACAGAAGAAAGCGGGGAGAAAATGGTAAACACTGGTCCTTAGTCCAAGTCCATGGGGGTACTCGAGCCCTCTGCAGACATGGTAGGGGACAAAACGGCTGGATCATCGTCACACGGCAGCAGGGGATCATCGTTGCGTGGTGGCGGGGGAGCATCGTCAGGCGGCGGGGGGAGCGTTGGTTCACCGGTAGAATCGCCCCTTGGATGTGGGTTGTTGCTGGCTGTGAATGGGGTGAATTTGGTAGCATCATTAGAGGCCGGCTGGGTGTCCTCCTCATCTTCTTCACACTCGTCGTCGTGGCCCTCAATGGCTCCGGAGAGCGTGATCACGGCGATAGGCTTTGTCCGTAGCCGTTTGCGTAGTGGCTGTTCCCATAGGTATGTGAAATGGTCTTTGAGCGCGACGTACACGGCTGCCTGGCGTTTTGCATAGGCCTCCGCACCTTTGAGAGTTGCCAAATCGGACCCAGGCACTGGTTGCGTAGTTTGGGACCACCACTCAGCTCGTGCCTGCAGCGATACACGAGTACGCCGCATTTCTTCTTGGAGCAGGGCAACTTCTTCTTGCCAACGCTGGGAACGTGCTCGTGCCTTGGCCCACTCAACTCGAACCACTGGGAGCAAGCATTAGCATGGCCAACAAGAAGACGGATAACACTCACCATCACTAATATCGCTGGTTTCCAGATCCTCGTCATCCGGCAGGGCAGCCCCAGCGGCCCACACCCATGAGGTATGTTTATACCCCTCCCCAAGCCTCAACTCAATCTCCTTCATCTTCTTTTTGCTTTTCCGACGTCCATCGGGACCATATGTGTCGTCAGGGTCGTCAATGTCAAAGGCAGCTGGCGGACGAAGATCTTCTTCCGAGAGGGGGCGAAGTGTTGACTCCCAGTCGCCGGTACCCCGGAGCCTAACAAGGGCTTGATGCGCATCTCGGTACTGTGCAGCCTTTAGCTGGATCTTCTCATCAAGGCGATCCAGTGATGCACGGGCTCTGGTACTTGGCCGCTGGCCTCGGACATTGCGATTCTTGTATATGATATATTGAGCCTTTCCTCGCTGGAGCGAACGGATGCTGTCGAGGGCGTCATGGCACTGTGCTTCCCGAAGACGATCCTCTTTCTCCACAAGTGCTGAGGAACATGTCGCTCGCTGGTCCGTATTGAGTAATGATGGAAGCCAGACAGGCTCGTCTTCAATGTCACGTTGGCTTGGTTCATCTTCGGAGTCGTCATCGAGTGCCACTAGAATTGGCATGTAAATACGCTGTGCAGTGCGGATCCGGGTGAGGGAACGCTGAATGGTAAGGCGACGTTTTTGAAGGTCTTCCGCTTGTGCTGGGGTCATGTCTAGCTGATTGCGAGCATTGCGAACCTTCCGCCTGACGAGCATTGGTTAGTTGACACTGGGAATTTCGAGCTCAAAGCACTCACTGAGCATCTTCTATATCCATTGACGTGGTAAGAAATGTTGTTGGTGTTGTCTTGTGTGTCGACAGAACCTTCCGTTCCTCTTCTATCAACTCCAAGCGAACGTCCTTCTGCGACTTCGCTTCATCGGCGGCGTGTCAGTCAATTGAAGATACAAAAGTACATCAAGCTTACCTGAGTGTTGCTTAGCAACTTCGTACGGGTTTGGCTTCGTCTTGTCAACTTCCCAATCCATCACCATTCTGGTCCACCCCTCGATAATCCCCTTGTCGCGGACCTCAATAGACGAGGTGAATTCCTGAAATAGTATTGTTTGTCGTGAGCTCTCGGCGATTGCAACCCAGAGTCTGCGGTGCAAAGTATCTCCTAGAATGATGTTAGTATCACGTTGAGGGTGTATGCTGAAAGCACACACCAAGACCTGCTAGCTTTCGCCAATTGTGATGGGCAATGTGGTCATCTAAGGTATCGTGACGACCCCCGGGACCCATCTCTTTGGTACTGTTGGCGACTGGGTTGAGCGCTGCCCAATCACGTTCAATTCCTTCTCCATCTGTCCGGCCCACCCCTGGCATTAGGTTGAGCGAGTGAGGAGTTTGGCACTCCTGTTTATGCGCCGGACAGTGACACTTCGGAATCGCAAAGTACGGTGCCAGGCCTTCCGGGAGTCGCATTGCCTCGGGTAAAGCAGCCATCCGGTCCTTGAAATGGATCTTGTATTGGCAGGCGATGTCGTATATTATGTAGAGCACAAAAAGGGAGAATGAGTTGATGGCACTGAGTAGAATCCAGTCCATATTGCAGTATCTGGCACCTTAGTGATCAGGCAATCGGTCGGTGTGATGGTCAAATGACTAGGCAACATACCTTTCTCCCTTTTGTAGGTCTCCAATCCCCAAAGGCCTGACCATCTCGTGTCGAGAGCAAACACACATCCCGACGCCCGTCGCTCTCATTCCAGCTGAAAACTTGGACTCAGCGGCTGCCAGGGTTTTGAAGCCACTGCAATTACTTGTCTAAAACCCTTGGGTCAGTCCAGCTGAGCTACTGGAGAGGTATTGCCACGTACGTCTTTCTGCTCTGAGTATTTCTTCAGATGTGTGGCATATGCCGCAGGCTCGACAAAGTACGCTAGACCTGTAACAAGGCCAGGATCGGCTTCATCGGAGGAGCGTAAACGATTTTTCAGGCGAAAATTGGCGTCCAGGGAGACAAGAAGGCTGTAGAGGTGTCTGACAACTGTCAGATGTTTGTCCATGCTTGGCATATGATTGTTTTCCCACTCACCTCTTTTCTGAGATCGCCGCTTGCCATCCCTCCGGCAAGTTGACGCCTGGCTCTGGACAGGCTGGACACTTCAGAGCAAGTTGTCCTTTGTCCGTATCAGCCATCAGTCCTTCGATGCTCCCTCTCCCCCCACGTTTGAACATTCTCTCGGTTCGGAATTGGCGTACCATGAGGAAGAACGACTTGTATCTGGTCTGAACAATCAAGAGAGCTAATTAGCTACCGATAACAAGGATGGACTTGAAACTCGCATTCGGTATGTTGATGCCGCAATTGTCTGTCATCCGCTCTAGGGACTGATAGTATTCCCAGCACGATATCTTGCCTGAGAGCGTCAAGACGTGGTATGTTTTCAATACCTCTACTGTCGCACAAGTTCGTGGATAATGAACACTTGCAGGCCACCAGTTGGCGCGAAGGATTTGTATGCGATGGCTCACGCGCCGTTCACAATTGCAGAACCGAACATTCACCATATGAACTCCGTTGTTATGGATCACAGTGAAGGATTTATGGCCAGGCTCCGGGTTAACGCATTCAAGGTCAAGAGGGTGCCCAAGTTGTATACTCAGGCCCAAGTCGGCCATTGAGACACGTTCGTAGTAAGCCCCACTCCACCGCTGGTCGCAATTCAGCATAGGTCAAATAGTGGTTCACACACTCTCACCTTAGCACGGTGCAGCGGCATGCGGAGGTGTCGGGATAGAAAGCAGCTGCGGCATTCTAGCAGACCCTCAAAGCACTCGTCACAGGTGTACTCGGGCGCTTCATCAATCCCGCAAGTAGGGCAAGCTTGCAGGGCAGCCGCGTCTCCACGTCCCTCTAGGCGAAGTCTCTCCATAAGATACTCCTGGCTGTACGGCCTCCATTCATGCATTGGCGTGTCCTGCACAAGGGTCAGCGGCGTTCTGTTGCATAGACAACTATTCTTACTGATACAGCGTAACGCTTTCTAACGACTCCAGCATCAACATGTTCGCGTGATACTCCCCTCCCATATTCCCCTCCACCGTCGAAATTCTCTGACGGGTTCCAATCAAAGGCTGTCGGCTCCACCTTGCCTTGGGTGTGCAGAATGCGAGGCGTCTCTTTGGCACGCCGAAGGTTGTCTGAGACGGTAACGGTCCTCGCATGGATGCTACCCTTCAGCGGCCCCGTTTTATCTCTTGCACTGCTAAGTCGAAACTTCTGTCGGAGTTTTCCATTTGTCGGTGGCACGCCTTTCTGGGTGCCCATTTTTTTCGCAGTTTTTGACTGGGTGAGCTGCACGTGCCGCATTTACGCATCTACAAACTAGTTGACAGCCCAATAACCTTTCTCCCAGGTATGTTGTCTCCTATGAAGCTCGTGTTGCATGGCAAATACCACTAGTATAACAGCCTATGTATGTAGCTAGAGTATGAACTACATGTTTTGAAACATCAATTTGCACTGTTCGTATGCCTCCGAAAGCTCATCGACACTACTGAGTGCGTATTCGAGCATGTCCTCCAATATCATAATGGTGTCTCGCACCCTTCGACAGAATCTTTGGCTGGCCTCGAACTCTGGCACACACCCCTCCTTCTCCCAGATCCTCTTAGTTTCCACCTGTGCCTTTTGCGCCAGAATTTCAAGTATGTCAAGCTCCCTGTCAATGGTGGTTGCAGTGTTATCAACCATGGCCTCTGTGTATATCTGTGTGGCGTATTCGGCCTCTGATGGGTGCACTATTTCACGAAGCTCGTGTTCTAGATCATGGAGGGCTGAAGAAACATCGTGGGTATTAGATGCCCTATTGTAGATAGCGTGAATATACATTCCTAGTTGTAAGTCAACGACATACTTTTTTGTGATACGGGCTGGCTTCCCTGAATTCTCCTTTGCAATGTTCACGACTCTGCGAAGTGACTGCTTGCCGTTCAATCTTTTGTCTTCATGATATCTTTGTCGACGCTGCTGGAGTACTGTCTCCCGATGCCTGAATGCACGATAAGCAATTGCCAGAGTGAAACAAGAACTGCTGTACCTCTCATAGTGGCGTTTTCGATTGGCTCGAATGGCATCTAGACGACTCTCCTCTGTGGTATACTTGCGAGGACGACCCATCTGTAATCAAGGATAGGGAGGGACAAGACGGCACAAGGAAAAGGTGTGTAACTGAGAACCTGGTTCGGACTTGTAGTTTAAAGTTTACTCAAAATGGTGCCAACATTTCGTCGAATAAAAACTCAAATTTGCAAAGATTGAATCATGCCCAGGTATCTACTGTCCCGATGGTCATGATAAGTCGGCACTATATACAAACAATAGTTCCACGTCAATGTATGTTGAATACAAGCTAAGACCGTGCGTAGATGGCCCCGTAGGGACCCAATATCAGCCTGCACATCTTCTGCCTCTGCTCACCACCCTTCTCCAGCCAAAGACTGACGATCAAGCGCGATGCCTCACTGACCGCCTGATTCCATGATTTGGCGGTTGGATCTTCCAACCAGTTTCCCTCGCCGTCGAATTGCGAATGGACAATATCGCCCCACCAGCGGAGACTGCCGACTACGCTGAGGAAGCCATTGGCACCGGGGCGATCGAGGTGCACAAAGCTGCCGGCAATGTTCGAGGGCTGGAGTGGATTCAGAAGAGAGTCGGAGTCCGCACTGTTGATAGGACCTTGCGTTGTGGACAGTTTGCGCCATTCTGGCTGGAGAGTACGCCACCAACGCCACCACGAGGCCTCATATGCGAGTATATCCAATACTGCAGGACTACGAACTCTGGCATTCTTGATCCATAGGCCGATTTCCGAAGGACGGCAGCTATCTACATTGGGTAAAGCTGCCTTCTGGTTTTCAAAACGGTTATCGGCTTCGAGGTTGACCAGGGCGTGCAGTATACATGCCCACGATGTTCCGAGATGCTCGCTTTCATGCAGCAAGTAACTATAAGCAGGCAGAAACCACTTCGGCCAGGTCTTGCTAGCTGGTGGCGCCGAGGGAATGGCACTGACATCGCAAGCCTTCGGACCATGATGTGCCGCCTGCTCGTCTGCCCACGCTCCCTCGTGAGCTGGACTAGGCAGAGGAGTTGGAGTCTTGCCGGATGGATCGTCCATATCTGTCTCCGGAGGTAGGGATATGGGAGTATTGGTGGATGGATCGTCCATATCTGTCTCCGGAGGTAGGGATATGGGGGTGATTTGGCGGCTGGATTCTTCGCCAATGGTGCCGCATGTCTGATCCTCGTCCACGTGTTGTGCACCTTCTTGCAAAGGTTCGTCTGCGTCTTCTTGTGCGGGTTCCTCAGAGCCCTGATGACGGCGGAGGCGGCGTAATGGGGATCTACCGTCTTCATCCAAGGCACGAACCTTTTTCTTTTTCGGTCGTCGATCGAGGGGATGCCTCTTGAAAATGATATGGTTATCTGGTTGAGTATCGTCTTCGGAGGGAGTAGATTGTGCGGTACTCTCGCTGTCGTCGCCCGCTCGTCGACGTTTGCTCTTTACACGCTTCGTAGCCTTTGAAGATGTCTTGGAGACAGTGGCATCCTGGGGTTCTTTAGATGAAAGTGAGCTTTGGTCTGGGTCTGTCATTTTGTGAGCTGGTTGGAGAACCGTAACCTGTTTGGCTGGTAGTGGAGCGGTTCCCAGAATGGCAGCCGCCTCACATTCCTCAGGGCCTTGGAAACCTTAATGACACCCAGTAGACAACAATAGAGAGGCAGACTTACTATAGCAAGTCTGTAGAAATGCCGTGAATAAATCTGTAACCTTTCCGAAGTCGACGGCGCAAGCTTCATTCCATCGTTGAGGAATTGGAGCTTTATTCGTGCCTATGTGCAGGCTAGGGAGTGTTAGGTCAGCAGCGTGGAAGGTGCATCAATAGGTCACTCACCTCAAGACGTTCAGTTGTCCTCCGTGAGCTGGTTCAGGGCCACCGATCAGAAGGGAGAGGTGCATGCCCAGAACAGTGGAGACTTTGGTCAAAAGTGGGCCGAAAAAGTCAGCTACCCTGTCAAGCAAACTATTCGAAGTTAATCTCGGCTCTGAAACAGGCGAAGTACTCACTCTTGACGTTCTGCCGGAGTCAATTGGAGTTCCTTCCCCTCTCGTTCACGAATGCTTTCCTTCTCAGCCTGCTGTAAGGCCAAGCCCGATTGGGTGTATTCGTCTTGAACCGCTGGAGGTAGTAACAAAAACCTAGCCTTCACATATTTAGCCCGTTCTGCCGCTCGGTCGCCCTCGTTGATCCCACTGGAGTTGAACCACTTCTCGAAATCAGCCTTCATAGTGCCTTCATATTGAGCTTTCGAAAACATTTGGTCCCCCGTTCGAAGTCGTGACGGCTTGTTATCCATCCCAATGAACTGGTTGAGGAGCATAGCGAAGGGGTCGGTTCCAGCATTGTTGGTACTGATACGATGCACGCTTGATATACGGTAGTCTAGCCATGACTGGATAGACTGGAAATATGTTAGCAGCAATAAATGTCTTCGTAAATCACCTAAAACTCACCGCAGTCATTTTCTTGATAATCTCACCTTTGAGCTTCTTCTCTTCAGCTGTCACTGGTTCACGCGCATAAGGATCGGGGTTTTGGTTGCTCGGTTCATCGGTTACAGGAAGGCGCCAGGGGTACTTGGTAAAATACTTGTTGACCATTCCCGCAAGAATGTCGCCCTTGCGAGAGCGCCGATTCAACGAAGCTTCCTTCCAAGGTTGTATCCGCACTGTTAGCCATGTCAGGCGAGTTCCCTTTGCCCACCCACGTTGGAGGGTGGGAACCTTTGGACTAATATGGTGATTGAGCGCCTGCCGGATCAACATGTAATTATGACTTACAGCGGAAGTTCACCACCAGCACTGGTATTCGTCATGTCCGGTTGGTCCCCGGTGTTCGTCGTATCTGTTGTGTTTGTTGACATTGAACTTGGGGTGTAGTGAGCTGATTCTGGTGAGCTTTTATTTCTTTCAACAAGCTCTCTACCACGCACCTTCCAGCACCCTGTACGACAAAACATGCTCCTACAACACGGCGGTCTACAACACGGTGGAGGGCGTGATAACTTTGCAATATTATCTTGAAGCTTGGGAAGCCCCAAAATGGGCAATTGGTCGCCTCATGTATGTGGTTGTCCATCTAACTTTTGCACCTGACCATTCTTTGCTCGCCGATGGAAGCCTTCCCCTCGATGAAAGCCTACTCAACTACACCATGGTCTTACCCTGTATGCAGGAGCCCTCGCAATGCTCTACTTATCATCACTAATCCCCCGCCCCTTCAGTCTACGCCCTTCCAAGATGACTCAATCAAAACCAGTTGGAGACGAGCACACCAGTGGTGACGACATGGCTGGTGAGTACTAGTCGCAGATACTGAGTAGCCTCGCAAGCTGATGCTGCCTCCCAGCTCTCTTAGCGCAGCTCTCTGGATTGTCCCTTTCCCCGGACCAGGCTCGCACTTTGGCTGGGGCGCTGACGTTGTTGGCCAATAGTGCACCATCTGCCCCCTCCCCCGGCTCTGGCACCTCTCCCATGCAGGGAGGCCCACCTGCCACATCGGTGGCGGCGCCAGGGCTTTCAGCTTCGGCAGCACGTCGATTGACGGCATCCGCTCACCCTGTGCATATGCCTCCAACAGTTGCCCAACCCGTCTCACCTCCTGCCATCGCCGTCACCCACGCCTCCGTTACACAGTCCACGGCGCCTGCTGCCGTTGCGCATGCCGTCGTTGCTTGTGCCGCCATCGCCCAGTCTATTGGGCCTCCCGCTGCCGCTCCCACCCCCGTCGCTCATCCCGCAGTACCTCCCGCCATTGTTGACACCCCCTACACCCCGACTCCTGCATCTCCAAGATACCACTTG
This sequence comes from Pleurotus ostreatus, assembly GCF_014466165.1. NCBI lineage: Eukaryota > Fungi > Basidiomycota > Agaricomycetes > Agaricales > Pleurotaceae > Pleurotus > Pleurotus ostreatus. Next base: position 787,553 of record NW_023503164.1, on the reverse strand, counting down.
CCGCAACCTGGTTCTCCGGGGCCGTACTACGTCATCACCCGTGGACGCCAGGTTGGGATCTTTACCAACTGGACTGCCACTGCGCCCCTTGTCATTAGAGTTCCGGGAGCCGTCTTTGAGAGTGTCCGTTCTCTCGCTCTTGCACGGGAAATGATGGAGGAAGCTCTGGATGACGGCATCGTCAGTGTCATTGACATTGAATACACCCGTCGTCCTCGCATGCATAGGCGTAGATAGAATAGTGTAGTACAGTCGTCCCAACCAATACAATCCCCTTTGCCCTCATTTCGTGTGTGAATCCCAAATATCACCTGAATAGTGGAGACTCGGCTGAGCTAACTGTGCGCATAGTTTGAAAGAGCGGAGACTGGAGCTGAATGTAACGTGAAAACAAGGGGTAGTGACTTGGCTCTCAAGTCCACATGGGCGCTTAGGACTTGTAATAACCGTTGGGGCGGCCCTCGCTTTTCAACTCTGCTCATTTTCTGCTAATGTGATTGCTCCGGTCAACGGGATCTGAGACATTGATTATGTAATCATCACATGCAATAGATAGGAAACATAATTGTGATGTTCTCAGGAATTGGTATGTTTTAAAATGTTTTAAAACAGAAAACCCCAATGGCTCGCGGAATTACTACAGGTAATGTCACATGAGCCTTCTTGGGGTTCAGAATATAAACGGCGGCAACAAAACGAGCCGCACCGAAATGGGGATCAAACCAAAGGAAAACATATGGAAGGGGAAGGCGCCCGTCAAATTTCCGGAGGAAAACAAAAAGGAGCAGGCAATCTATGAATATATGAACGGCGGCAAAAAAACGGCCCACACCAAAACAGAGGGGATGAAACGAAAGGAAAACATACCGAAGGGGAAAGCGCCCGTCAAATTTCCGGGGGAAGCAAAAAGGAGGGGGCGCCCATCAGATCCAGATCCGGAAAGCAAACAAACAGAAGGGGAAAGAAAGCGCATCAAATCCAGCAACGGAAATAACCGACATGTTCTGATTAGATCTAATCATATCATGGGAATGCCATAACAAGCCAATATTCAATTCCGACGCAATATTCAATCCCGACGCAGGCACAATATAATAAATCAATATCTACTGGACATCATGTGATCTCATAGCTGAGACCTGTGGTTATAGCCACAGTTTGTGTCTTAGGAGCACCTGGATCTAACCAGTTTATTAGGGTCTAGTATTACAGCTAAGGCTGCAACCCGCATGCTATCTCCGAGGTCGTCTTGTTCGGCGAGTTTCGTGTATCCAGCTCGGTTCTTGCGAATCGAGTTCAAGGGGATATTGTTCATAGGGAAAGCGCGTTGCGCCTACACCAGAAAGCCCCCGCGACAGTGTGGTTGCGTGCACACGGCCCAACCCCAATTTGACCAACCCTACTCGTAACAACCGGGTGCAGCGTTAATTCGTTGTACTCAACCCACACCGCGTCTTAGTAGCTTTAGCTTGCTTGTTGCGGTATATAAATGCAGACATTAAAAAAAAAAAATAAAAAAAATAAAAAAATAAAAAAAAAAAAGTGTGGTTGCGTGCGCCAAGCTGCAAGCGTACATACTACGCGAGTCCAAATGGATTCCCACAGTCAATTATTTTGATATTCTCAGTTCTCCACGTCAATGCCGATATACTAGGCTACGGTGCGCTGGTTAAATAAATAATGTATTCAGAAGGCTGACTGGAAGAGCACACGGGGAAGTCGGTGTATGCCTCGCCGATAATTGACAAAAAAGTGGTGCCGAACACCGTTGTTCGGACCAGCACCTTACGGCGGAGGAACTTGGACGCATCGAATATCTGCTGAATGCCAAGACTAGCACACTGACTCGGATTGCCTTTTGACTGGGACGGTTCCGATTGAACTAATCGTTGTTGTAAGAGATGGAGATGAAGAAGTAGTACACATGGGGGCCGTGTCCTACGGGTTTCTGAGTGAAAACGACTGCGCATCATACATCGAGTATGGTGACATACGAAGATTCCCTGATCGTCTCCTTGTATTACAGCCCATTCTACGAAGTCCCCCATTCCCCTCAGCCCCCCCGTACAAAGCACCGCATACACTAGTACCCTCAGGAGACTGGAGAGGAGTCTAATATTCACCTCGTGTTTCCCCATTCTCCTTACTTCGTGGAGCTCTTCTCCTGAACTGTGTACACGATGCTGGAATTATTTTGATTTCTTTCCCATGGATTACGATGTATTGATGTAAACATTAAGTACTATTCCGCATGCAGTGTAGACGAATTATCTTCAGCGCTGCCAAAAGGACACGCCTCTCGAATCACATAAACATCAAAGTTAACCTATTCTTAAATCTGACGGTCAGAACGCGAAAGCGCACGCAGAAATAGGCCGCATTCCTAGAGGGAGAGTCCTAAAAGTTTGGTGAGGAGACCGGCACCCCCGGTAAGGAACTCTTTCACGCGAGCATTCTTGTCGGCGGCAGCGGTGGCGGCAGGTGCGGCAGCACTTGCAGCAGCGGGCGCGGCCGCTTGGACAGCCGGTGCAACGGCAGATACGATGGCGTTAACAATGGGAGCGGCTATACCTCCGATGGCGAGTTGCGTCTGCTACAGCGGGAGCGGTGACTGTAACGGTTACAGCAGCCTATAGAGATAGATTGTAAACATTGCGAATCGTGCAGAGATCAAATACATACCGGAGCGACATTTGCGTTCTCTGCTACGTTGCTGTTGGCGTTGTTGTTAGTGTTGGCATCGGCATTTGGGACGGGTGTCGCGGCTGTGAGCGGGTCGGGGTTTACCAGAGCCGTCGCGGGGTCAAAGTTCGCGAGCAGAGAAGTGGATTGGACTTGGCGAGCAGCCTGTAGGAACCAAGCATGGGGAATGTGCGGATTAAGCAGTGACCATCTACTTACCAGTGCGGGACGAGCGAGCGCATTCCCAGCGAAGGCCACAACCAAAGGGACGACAGCGAGCTTGGAGAACAACATTGTGAATAGAAGTGTGGTGGAATGAACGAGAGGTGGGAGCGCCGGTAAGGGGGCAAGTTAATGAATGTGAATGGAGTCGAAGACCGAACAAAAGTTGCAAGCTTGTAGAATAGAACAAAATGCCGATCACAGATCGGATGGGAGAAGATCTATATTATTAAAACACAACGGTCCATAATGTTATGTAATCAAATTTAATGTTACATAATCAAAAAAAAGCGCTCACCTCAATGCAGAGCCACACAGGGGGACAGGAGACGAATAGGGAATAGGGAACAAGGACTACCAGACTGAACTCTGGACTGTCAATGCTACCAGATTATGACAAGGGTAGCCATAAATGCATCATGTCTTCTCTCCCTCTGCATAACATACTTTAATAAATAAGCCTCAAGTACTCAGATTAAGCAATTCATCAAAACATTGAAGCAGGATATCAACAAAATGTAGACTGTAGGATTATGCAGTTATTATTCAATTGGAGCTTTGATCACTTACTTACAGCTGTGATTAATGTCTGAGGTTGAACTTTGAGGTATCTTAGTTATTATTTTTTAGCCAAAAGTCTGTACCTATGGGAGTAGCAAACTAAGCTATACAGGACTACAAGTAAGAGATATGAAGGGATTAGCATACCTGAGAAATGTCCTTGCATGCATGCAAGTTTCATAGCAGATTTACTGTATGGAATACAGAGTGTTGGTGGGGGTGCTTACTAAATGAGGGTTCTGAGACGCAGTGGCTGTAGATAACCATGGGGAGTGCTCTGGCAAGCATTAACAATGACAACCAATGCCTCTCAATGTAAATCAGGGTGAAAAGTCTACAATATGAATCTTTTAGATAGACATATGTTATTGAGATCAGAACAGTGGCCAGGATTAGTAAGGGTACACCAGGAGGCTGTAGATGAACAGGAAATAGAAAATAGGGGAGGAACTACTCAACTGTAAATGACCACAACTTATTGTAAGTATGCAATAAAGACATTAGTACTTCAGAGCTTTTGCATAGAATATTTCAATTATCAGTCAAGTTGAGGGGTTAGAATTAACTCTTCCCATTGAATGTCAAGACTCATGATAAGTAAGCTGCTTATGTAGCAGAATATCTTTAAGATGATCAGAAAACAGAGAGGGCAGGGGGTGGTGAGAGCAAAAGATGATCATGATCAAATAACTTGGATTTTGATGGTAGTGGGGTGGGATAGGAGTATGGTATTCAAGTATAGAAGGAGATCAGGGAGTATGAGTAGAAGAGAAGAGGAGAGATAGAGGAGAGAAAGGGAGTATGGAGGAGAGGGGAGGAAGTTGGAAGTTAGATGAGAATATTCAGTACCCATTTACACATCTATACAGTAAACCTCTCAGAGTGATTGTTAAGAGCCACACTCACGGGGGCTCGGGAATACACGGGCCCGTGGGTGCACAGTTCCACGTAGAGGCACGGAGGGGAAATGAGGGGAGTGAGGACGTACAGGCTTGGCTTCAGCTACTGGCTGCGCCTCCCACACTCTTGCATGCCCTGTATTTCCAGAGGGAGTCCTACGTGGGTACCGAGGGTACAAGCGGAGGCGAGGGGATGCAACAGAGGGACCTCAAATAAGAGGTGAGGATGCGTGTGCAGAAAAGGAACTAATATTCGAACTAAGGTAACTGTATGTATAGTACAGGAATATATACTGGGGAACATGCAGTGTCTGCACATTCACAAAACAGCAATGAGTCCAGTAGGAATAAGTACAGCATGCTTGAATATGTACAAGTCCATAGTCCGTGACATGTTCGTGTAGCCGCATGTGTGCGCGGCCCGGGTCTGTAGCCAGAAACACCTGTTGTAGCCCCTAAGGGGCCTCCTGGATGTGCCTATAACATTGACTTACAACTTAACTATGATTTTGTGGGAGTACAATTGGGAGGTTGTACAATGTAGCAATTGCATGATTAGGGGATGTCAGAGTTAGTGTAATGGTTGAAACAAAATGGTCAAAATATTACACCAGATATGCTGAGTTCCCCAAGCTCTTTGCCACCTGAAACTGTTACTGCAGAGAATGAACTTTTGAAGAATGCACTGTAGCAAGCAGGTCTTTGTTGTTCCATTTGTTTTCATCGTATATCACATCTGGCCTGTATACATACTCACTGAGTCACCAATCTACACTACCGTGGATGTCACATTGTTACTGCTTTCAGCCATAGCTTACATAAAGCTATTTACTTTTGAATTACTGTATGGTATGCTACGGACTAACAAGCCTGCCCCTAAGCCGGAGTTAGTGCTTTTTGTTTTGTTTTGGTTGCATTATTGGGGTGTCAGAGCTGAATCCTTCATATTGGTGGAACCATAATGTTTTGAACATTTCGTTTTGACTGTTACACCAACTCTGACATCCTCTATTATGAAGCTGTGGAATTTTGAGAGGATGCAAGTATGTTGGACCCCTTTCTGAGTTCCCAAATCTCCAAATCTCCAAGTTCCATAAAAGTGTTCCTGAGCAAGCAGAACAGGTAAATACTGTATAGCATGTATCAGCCCTTAGGGTAGCTTAGTTGTGATGGGCCATGGTCAGTTGCCAGGGGCTGCATAGCAAAAGCTGTCACAGTGGTTTGGAATAATACCAGGGAGCACTCTGACCATTGTTGATAACAACAACTGATATCTCTTAGAGCAATTTAGACATGAAGGGTAGATCTGTATGTTAGCTGAAGCTTTCATGTAATATTTCCAGGCAAAGTGAGCGGTTAGTGGATTAGATGTATAGTAAAGATGAGGGATTATGAAAGATAATATTTACCTATAAACTCTGTCCTAATGACCCCCGACCCCTTTTTTCCTATGAGACACACTTATCACTCAAAATACATCCAATTCAAGCAGAGCAGAGGATGGCCCATTGATTTTATTCCATGTCCTTTTATGTTACTCTTAACTATAAATCTGAGGAAAACTGTGTGATAAATGAAGTGACCACCGCCCCTGATTTAATGGGAGCACTAGAACAGAGGAACAGGGGAGGGTGGAAGGGATTGTCATGCACCAAAGATACAGGACATCAACAAGATTTTAAGATGTATCCAATAAATGGGATTCATTTCCCAAAGCCAGTCTCTGATTTGAGATTTCTGCATTATATCTATCATGGAAGCCTGAGTCCCATGCGTGACGAAGTCACGGGCCTGAAACTTGTGAGTGTACAAAGTGCACAGTGACGATCTTTCGTCTGGGAGGGGATGCTTATATACGCTCCATGAGATACTGTTTACATGTGAAGATGAGAATGTGGCTTTGCACGAGTACTTGCCTAGGTAACGTCCGGGTTCCTTGGCCACGAATGTGAGGAAGATGTGATTTTGGCGAGTCGCCGTCCATGGATGCACCTGTGACGACCAAGATCGACCAAGTAACTGAAAGCATCGCCCCAGAGTCTAGCGACACAATGCGTCAATTTGACCGCGAGAAGCTATCCCTGTCTGACTCGGAACACATGAAAGTGTCAAGTCGAGATCGTACCCCAGCAACTGGGAGAGACATATGTCACGCCCAAACACATATAGACACGGAAATACCAACCAGCACCGCTGATTCCTGGAAGCAGCGTCAGCCTCTCGGATGATGAAACAGAGCTTCAGCAGAGTTCTGCCTGGGTAGCAGTATATTTCTCCCGCTGGTACCATTTCCACCGCGGCGTATCGTATAGAATCAAAATGCGCGCACCTCAAGAGGGCGGAGTACAAGAATAACTGGCAGATGATGTTTTACAACGGTGGTTTCACGATTGCTCGGCTTATTATGTAGTAGACAATCAATGAATCTTCTGAGGTAATAGCTAGATAGACTTCTGGTGGATTATCCAACGAAACGAACGCGATTTCCAACCTGAAAACACCCATCAGTACGTTATCGCGATACATAAGAGATGTTCTACCATCCCAGCGATATCAGCTCAGACAGAGCGCACGGTAGGACATTTAGAGTGCTTTCTTGGACACAAAATGTCAGTCCAGCCGCATCCGATCGCGAGTGCCCCTATTACTCCTCTAGCGCCCACGCGGAGTTCCACTTTTGTAGGACTCCCGCCCTCGTTTTCGCCATTCTCGTCGCGTGGGTTGTAAGGAAAACATTGATGTCCGAATGATGTCCGATAGCCTCCAGCCCATAATACCAGCCAGCCAAGACGGTGCAGCACTACGGGCCGTCACTGCTGACTCTCAGGAAGCTCCCGAACCAGCGCCCATTACCGACCAAGAGGCTTCTACGTTGGAGAGGAGAGACGAAGTAGGTTCAAGAGTAAATATGAACAAACATCACAGTTTGGGGTCGCTGAGGCTACGCTCTATCACTCATGGACTCCTCTACCATGGACGTCGATGAAACTATCATGGCAGCGCTTGATACGCCCACATACGACGACGATAACGACCCTTTGGTACGCTACAATGCTGAAATCAACAGCAAGATACTTGTAGCCCTTTGCCCCTGGGAGGGTGTCCTCACACTCCCCTGGGAGGGTCGGAGTCGCAACGCAGGAACGGTGCTTCGTATCATATTCGATGTAGTTTCAGGATACCCGGGCTCCTTGATCTCCCCATCCCTCCTTTCCGACTTCGAAATGCAAATGATACCTGAGCGGTTCCGCCCTATACTCGTTCAAACGCTGTATGAAGCCTGGCAGGCTAGGGATTTCAAAAGACTTCGAAATTTGGGTGCGTATTCGATGCTTTGTGGGTGACTTTAGCCCATCTGATATCTTCTTCAGAGTTTCTACGTGAACCGGAGGTCCCAGCAACTCCAGACAAACGCGAAACTCGTAAGCGCTGTTGACATTGATTTCCGAATAACCATCAACTATTGTCTCTGAAGTCCTACACGAATCTTTCAACTTGCCATATATCGGAAATGTCCCCGAGCATCTTCTCTCCGTCATAGACTCAATGAGGAACAATGAGCAGTCCTATGCTCCTATTCTGCCCATGATTCAATCATCCGGCATGGGGAAGACAAGGGCGCTTTACGAGATCGGCAAGAAACGGATCGTAATCCACTGCTGCTTTAGAGAGAATGACTCTAGTGTCTTTATGTGTGGGTGTACCCATCACTCACAATAAAACCATCCTCACGGTGTCTAGCTTATCCTCCTCCTGATGTCGCCTTGCGCGACTACCTATTGAAAGCACCGAGTCCACAGGACAATGAGGGTTCTTGCAAAGCGTATATTCAAGCAATATTTTACGCCCTTTTTAAATCTGTCCTAGCGGTGATCGATCTGGTCAAGAGAGATAATGACATCAGCCATAGAGATGTTATGCGTTACTTTCGGCGCTCTGGTTCTTCCAACAACTCTCCCGTTCCCCTCGGAGACACTCAGGACATCACTCAGACAGCGTACCTTGCCATCCAGAACCACTTCAAAATTTTGTTCGATACTCCTCATGAACGACGTGCCTTCTACGACCACGTCATTTTCAAAATCCTCGATATGCCTTTGCCCAACACGAATCAGCTGACTGAGACTGCTCGCGAAATGTTTGAAGCTGTCGAGCTACATAAGGATCATTTCCCCGTTATTTTGGCACTTGACGAAGTCCATGTTTTGTTCAACGACAAAAGGGGTTCGCCCCAACACTCAATCTACTCGCGTTTGAAGTCCGTCCTCGCTGATCTTGGCCAACGCATCGGCACTGTGGTGCTTTCGACAGCCACCTTCATCCCCCTCGTTGCACCATCAAAGGAGATTGCACCATCCGCTCGAGAACGGGCTGGTGACCTTTTTCTTCCGGCGCCCTACACAGAGTTGTCATTTGATGTGCACTGTCGCTCGCACCCCCTGTCCAAAAATCTCTCCTTGAATGACATCGGTACACTGAAGCAAGTCTCAATATTCGGACGTCCTCTGTAAGCTCGAAGCTTTTCCTGCGCCATTCGACTCATCATCGCATATGATCATAGTTGGCAAAGTATGGTCAATTCTCATTTCAACATGGAGCTACCTGGCGAGGCCGTGCAATTGATCGTCAACACAGTGATCAGTAAATTGACTGGACAGCAGTTCAATACATCGCTCCCGGATGGAATGAATGCGCCTGCACTTGCCGTCCTCTGCACCCGAATATTGCTTGATCTCTCCCCGGGTATTTCTACCGCGCAGAATTTCGTATTGGAACTCATCCGCTCTCATCTCCGCGTCGTCTACTCTATACAGGAGGACCGTGAAGTAATCATCTCAGGCTCGTCTTCCGAACCCCTCGTCGCAGAGGCTGCTGCAATCGTTATGAACTCAGACCGGTCGGCCAGCAAGCCCATGGCGGTCTGGCGCATCCTGGCTCAATATGTTACCCAAGGGTTGATGGGGCAGGGCGATGCTGGAGAGTTACTTGGTCGCACAATTAGTATCATGGCCATGGATCGGGCGATTTCTAGTTGTCCAACATGGGCGGAATTGAAATATCAGACGCCCATCGAGGTCAACAAGTACTTCCAAGCTCTCCTTACGCACGAACAATGGGAGGCATTGAGAATTTCTGTTCCTGCCAACTTTTCGATGCTCGGACAAGCAGACAGTGCCCGGTCGTTTGAGGACGCATTCCGAGGCGCCTACGTCCACTTTTCTCATTACTCCAGGGCGAGGGATAGCTCTCCGCTGAATATCAACTACCTATGGGCCTTGTGGATTCGCGGCGTTGCCATTCAATGTCACCCCACACAGGAGTTCACCGACCGGGTTCTTCCAATCTACTTCTCATCGCGAGGCACGATCCAGCCTGCCTCGATGTCGTGTATCCTGGAACAAGACAAGACCAGCCCAAAGCTCACCCCTTCAAGCGTTGCAACGCAGTCTGCCCAGGAGCTGAAAATCTTCAACGGCGGGACACAGCTGCCTTACATTACCGTCCTTAACTGCTACGCCGGCTCATCACTCGCGGGTCAACCGCCGAGGTATCCACAGCCCGGTGCTACGAGACGCCAAGACCAAAACAAGGAGGCCCCTCGTTATGAAATCGTTTTGCATTCCTTGGATGCATATCAAGGCCTGGGTGCTCATAATGAAAGCATTATCGCGATGATCAACGGTTCCACATCGTTCCTCTTCGAACATCATCCCCGCAAAACACCAACGGCTCTATCTCTGTTGCATGCTTTGCAGCCGTACCTGGACGACGATCCCTCGACCACCCAATGGTTCGGGCACTAAGCTTGTCTCAATCACCGCTACTGGACTTCTGAAGGGACAGCCGCTGAAAGAACCGTTGTATCTCGCCGAGCGGTCGTTAACCTGCCTGGCTTTGTTTCCTCTAACTTCCGACGAAGGAACTTACTGTACATTGTACATTGGATTACTGTGGCTCGTGTTATTCAACTTGAACAGATAGTCCGGATTCACTGGCATGTATGAGTAATGACAGATCGGAGGATGCGCGATTCAAGGGTAAGGCAGAGAGGGCGCGATAGAACAATGAACTGTACTATCAACGTCGATTTCTTCCGTGACTTCCATCCGCTGATCCCTGATCCCGAACTCGATACATTTTCTTTCGCCTTGTCAGTTCCATTCGCGTTCCGATCTCTCGCTAGCCTAGCGTTGACTTCCGGTCGGCGCGATGCGTCCGATGGTGCTGGCGGCAGGCGACCCGATGATCATGAATATGTTGCTTCAGGTGCGTCGTGGCTATTGTTTACTTCCATGTAGAGACTCATCTTCGGGAACATTTACAGGCTATTTCTTGTATGGGCGTGTAGAGAATTTCTGCTCCGGAGCAGCCTCTACGCAGACCTGCAGCACCTGTCTGCCCAAACCGAGGGTGTCGTAGAGAACGATGCTGAGTGGGTGGCGCTCCCGACATTCTCGCCTCGACCAACTTCAGCGGGCCGATCACCACCTACGAGCCCCAAGCCCTCTGCACCGCGATTATCCCTCCATTCGCGCCTTTCTCGCATAGCCTTCTCTGCCTGCTTTGCTGAGAGCATGACCCTTGTACTGCTCTTAGTCCTGCAGACTCTCGATATACTCTCTTCTCGGTCAGTCGTCGACATGCAACGTGTCGTCCAGCACGTATTCAAACAGACTTAGAACGCGATTGCTCAACTGGATCTTGTCGCAGTTCCTCTTCATCTTCCTACTTCTGGTTTTGATTCCCCTTGTTATGACCATCGTCCTGTCATTAGGTGCGACATCTGGCAAAGGAAATACAGCAAAGAGACGTGCCATCACGATCAGATTCGTGCTCAATGTCATCCCCGTGCTACTGTTCCTCGTGGCGTTCTCGTACGTACCCCTTCCGGATGAGTCGCTATCCGCAGATATCAGGACCTCCACATTATCCCGTTTGAATGTTTTGGGCACGATCGTGCTAGGTTTACTTTCCGGTTTTGGTGCAATTAGCAATGCTTGGGCGTTTCTCCCATTCAGTTCTCGTTCCCGGTAGGCGAACAAACTCATTCGCGCGTCCTACAGTCTAACTAGCGTGTTTGTGACAGCGCCTCAATACCTTCAGAAGGCGACATCAAATCAGCGGACCTCTCGCTTACGCGCATTCGCGATGATATCAACCAACTGAGGCTACAACTTCAAGGTTCTTCTGTACCGAGCGGAGCGGAGGTCAGCTTTCATTATCGTATACCATCCCCGAATCAGTACGCTTACTTGCATCATCATGAATAGACTTCGAAAGATCGTGGCCAAGGAACGTGGTATTCTCGATTCCTCTCCAAGTTCGAAGGTGATGACCGTGAGTAGCAACAAGCTTTGAAGTCACTTCGTCACTGATTACATGCTACCGTGCAGGTCTTCAGGAGCTGAAGGGCCTGGAAGCCCTTGAACACCAAATGAGCCTTGACCTAAACGCGCTCCGGCAGCGCCGTCAAACCGCCATATTCTCGGCCACCTTGAAAGGTCGTTTGTACAACCTCAGCGGAAGACTTTTCTCCATTTACTGTATCATTAGAGTCATCAGCGTGCGTATACCTACTTAATTCAAAGACTAGATGGTGCTGACCACCTCATTAGTCCATCGTGAATATTATCTCGTCTCGCTCAACCTCCCACCAAACTTCCTACCCCGACTTAATCACCCAATTCCTAGCCTACTTGCTGACGCATATCTCATCCGAGGTCAACTTAGCAGACGTCGCGCGCATGTCAAGACAGATCAGTCTTGTGTTAGTAGGAGTCATCATACTCAGCAGCATCAGGCTTGTATTACGCGGAGTGACGAGGGTAGCTACATCATCTATCTTCATTCGTCGAGGGTTTACTGACCGTGTTGTTGGCTATTAGGCTCTACATGTGAGCAATCGTAGCCTTGGTGCGTCGTTGATGCTCCTCGTTCTAGCACAACTGATGGTAAGCCTATCCTCAGAATCAATTTCTCTCACTCTCATCCGTCCTTCCATCTAGGGCATCTACATGCTGTCCACCATCGTACAACTGCGCTCGACATTCCCTCCGCCACCCGCTGACTCTAAGACCAGCGAAGAAGCCCAAAATTTGTTCTCTTTGATACCGAAATATGAAGTTTTTGGATCGTTGTTTGATTGGTCGTTCGTCGTCGCTGCTGGTGCGACCTTGGTCGTCCGATGGGGTGCAGAGAAGATGGGTGAGATGAGTTAGGCCGTTATGATATTGTTGTAGGACTAGTTGTTAGCAAACGGACAGTTGTGTGCATCTATTAGCTGTTTTGTACGTACCATTCATGATATCAGCATGCGAACCTCATAGCGATCAGGTTAGAGTTAGAGCCCGCACCCTCTCTGACCATGGATGGATAACCAAATCTAATTATTTGGGTGGATCACTGGCGCACACCACGCACCATATTTCTTGGAACAACACGGGAATATACAAAAGCCATTATTCCTTGTCCCGTTACGCGCTATGCATGGTGAACGCATTAAATTTGAGATGCGACGCGAAATGACCTGCCCTAACTTCGGTCCCCATCACGTAAAAATTCGGCCCTATTTTTTCTGCCCAAGACCTCTTGTACACCACCACCACCACCATGCTCTGCGTCTTGCTGCCAGGCATACACCATGCGCTTATCGTACCTAAGTAACAGAGCGAGATGGACGCGCCTGCCGGGTGAGTTTGCGATTTCCTCTCTCGTCGAGGCAGTTGTTGGCCAGGATGAGCTTCAAATATTTTCAGTTATCCCTGTCTTAACAATTTCATGTCGAGACCTTTGAAAATTCTGATTATTTTTCATCGCTTTTGCGAAATGGATTTAGCACTTACTGGACACTTTGTTTCACAGTCGTCAAGTACCTTTCTCGCTCGCGTGCTCGCCACTACTGAGCCGGACGGTGCTGATCGAGTACCTTCATGGTGGAGAGTTGAAAGGAAACATTGCCGGATGGATTATAATCAGCTTGATTCGACGACGCGAGTGTGCCATCGATGGCGTCGATCTGATAATTTGATTGATAAGTCCCGTGCCGACCTGCCCTAAAGATCAGCAGTGCGATACCATACCTTCGTGACTCCCATCCAAAAATTTCATCCTTGCTCAATCTCTCTCATCTCCTCCACCAAAATGTCGTCTGCTGGCACCATCTGGACCATCCCCCAACAGGCAAAGGGCAAGCTCGTACGTCCGATCTATGCGAATCGAATCCGGTTGCTCATCGATTTGTTTGGTTTGTAGGTTAGAGCTGTTGCTACCTTCGCCGGGATCAACTTTGAGCTCCCAGCCTCGTACACCCACTTCGAGACCAACAAGCAGCCCGAGTTCCTCGCTAAGTTCCCTCACGGGAAAATCCCGGCCTGGGAGGGCGCCGATGGCTTTACTCTCTTCGAGGGAGCCGCTATTGCACGATATCGTGAGTCCCGATCTATGTTTTTAAGTTATTACTTGTTTGGGGAAGGGGGGCTAGAAGATGAGAGTTCTGATTTATCAGTTATCCCTGTCTTAATCGCGTATGTCGAGACTTGTAACAAAACCTGATCAGCTTCACCCCTTTCAATTCGTTCGATCCCATCGAGATTGTACTAAATCTATTTCTGTTCCCAGTCGCTGCATTGGCACCCAACTCCGGTCTTCTTGGTGCCGACCTGAAGGAGTCCGCATTGGTCGATCAGTGGGCCCACCTTGCCGATTCGGAAGTTGATACCAATGTCGGCCTCATCTTCCAACTATGCAAGGGCATAATTACTCCTTACAACAAGCCGGTTCGTCACGACTTTTCGTATTTGCCTGCCATGTTTAATTGACACCTTTGCGTGCATTAGTTCCACACCACCGCCTCCGAGCGCGCTCTCCGCGCCTTGAAGACTTTGGACGCACACCTTCTCCACCACACCTTCTTCGTCGGCGAACGCATCACACTGGCCGATCTTACTGTCGCCATCGCTGTCCAGCGTGCTGTCACCATCAACGTCGACGCTGAAGTCCGCGCGCAACTCCCCAACCTCATCCGCCATCTCGAAACCATCGCCAACCAGCCAAAACTCAAAGATATCTTCGGCCCTCTCGAGTACACCGACAAGGCCTTGCAGTACGTTCCTCCTCCCAAAGAGAAGAAGGATGCGAAGCCCGCCGCCCCCGCCCCGAAGCCCAAGGCAGAGAAGAAGCCCAAGAAGGAGGAGGATGAGGAGGAGGATGAACCTCTCGTTCCCGCCGAGCCCAAAGTCAAGAACCCCTTGGACGACCTTCCCAAGTCAACCTTAAACCTTGAGGACTGGAAGCGCGCCTATTCCAACAAGGACACTCGCGGTGCTGGCGGTGCCCTCGAGTGGTTCTACGAGAAGTATGTGCATCCAGACGCGAGTTATACGTAGATCCTTGTCTGACCACTCTGCCCAGCTACGACAAGGAGGGTTACTCAGTTTGGCGCGTGGACTTCAAGTACAATGATGAGCTTACACAAACGTTCATGTCCTCCAACCAGATTGGTGGTTTCTTCAACCGCTTGGAGGCATCCCGTAAATACCTCTTTGGGTCCATGGGTGTTCTCGGGGTCGCCAATGACTCTGTCATCTCTGGTGCTTTCATCCTCCGTGGCCAAGATTTCAAGCCCGTCGTAGACGTCGCCCCCGATTGGGAGTCATACGACTACAAGAAGTTGGACTTGGACAACGCTGATGACAAGGCCTTCTTCGAGGCCGCTTTGGCCTGGGATCTTGAGATCGACGGCAAGAAGTGGGCTGATGGCAAGAACGTGAGTCCTTCGTATGTTTTCGGCGTCGAAGGCTGGCTGATTGCTGCGGCCTTGATTTTAGTTCAAGTAAATACCTGCTTACATCGTGTATTTTTTACTTATTCCTTTCACATGAGCGAGTCGGTTTTGGTAGATAGACCAAGGAGTAAAAATGATAATGTTGTATACCTATCCCTTCAACATCTTGAACCCCTCATGGTGGAACTTGTCTACTCATGGTTTGACTGGGGTCACTCTGGTTGCTGCGCTCGTTCTGACTCACCACTGATATCAAGTTCTACATGCCTCATTGTTACATCGAGGTAGAGAACTGAAGCTACGAGCTTCTTTTGAGAAGAGGTAGGAATACTCGACGTAGCAACTGAAATGGTTGGCTTGCTGAAGCCACAGAGCCAAGGATTCCAAAGAGGAAGAACGAAACGAAATATACAAATGATATTGGACAACACAGTCCGGGACAGCATGATTACGCCGGCCTCACTCTGTGCATGAGGATCATACTTCACGCGTCACGAGCCAACCAAGTTCCGCGAGGCGGGCAACTGTTGTTCACCTTTTTCCTGCTGTGTACTAGTTTCAAGAGCCTTCGTCTCCGTCGCGCTCTTGTCCTTATCCACCTGTACTGTATCAGCCTCTCCGCCCTCAATCCCTTGCTCAGCAATAGACGACTGGTCGTCCGCGTTCGACGACTTACGCCGGAAGAATCTAACCCACAGTATGACGCCGATGGCGGAGGCCAGAAGGACGGCTGTCACGACGCCCATTATGATTTTTCCAGGATGTGAAGGGACATGCAAATCGATCTGTTCGATGGACCAAGGGTAGCAGTCGGAATTGACAATGATGAATATACCCAGGCCGATATAGAGGAGCGGAATAAAATACGGCGAGTAACGTTGGAGGACGGCGAGGATGTGGCGCTCCTTGATGAGGAGGAATGCGGCCAGACACCAGATCCCTAGGAAGATGTAGTAAGTGACGATGTAGATGGCAATTTGGGCCCCTTTGGCTTGGGAGAAGAGGGGCACATAGGCCCCGATGTTGTCCGCGCCGTTGGCGATGGTGATGGCTGCGATTTTGAGCACGCTTTTTATCCCATAGCTGTCAGAAGTATCAGGCTCTTCATCTGCTGTAAAAAGGCCGGCGCCTTTCCATATGCCCAATGTGAGGGGAAGAAGTCCCAAGAAGCCAATTGGTTCTACAGGGATGCCGAAGGAGAGACCCCAGCCGATCAAGCTGAGGGCAACGATGACTGTGAAACCAAGGCACTGCCCAATAACGACTCTGAGAGGCGTTACGACGGTGGAACTGGCGGCTTCAGTCATGAACGTAACGAGAACGAACAAGTCGTCGATGTTTGTGACAGCGAAAGACGCGCAAGCAACGCCAACGGTCTTCCCAAAAGACATATTCAAGTCCTGAGCTGAGTGTATGAATCCTAGTATACCTGCCGGAAATGAGTGAGTACTTCAACAAGCAGCCAAACGGGCGTATACTCACCTCAGGCAGACATGCGTTGAAGTGAGAGAGGTTTTCACGTCAATGCACAGTATAACAGCCTCGGACAAACATGTCGATGCCAAGGGCTTCTCACTCTCGTCTTCTTCGATGTTTACCGCCCAATCAATATTCGTAGCGAAAAAGCGCCCCAGAGTCAAATAGATACACTCCGCCGTAGATGGGGAGAAAATTATATGTGCCGGTTGGTCAACCGTTGGCAAACTGTTGGATATCTGGATCCCCACCGTGAACACAAACATTTATATTGAATATCCTACGCACAATACCAGAAATGTTGGCATGAAACCAATATCTGGCACATGCGGCGGATTATCGGACTGTGAGGCCGAGTACTTCCACTTCCCACTTCCGACGAACCTGAGTAACAACCTCACTCTCCGAAAGCCGCTTGCTTCCTTCGAGGTGCGAATGCAATCAAGAACACAGGAACAAGACTGACCAATTCGCCCACACCCGCCCACTGAGGCTCGAGCCTCCACACAACCAATATGCCTGACGAAAGCACGAATGCCAGGAAGTTGTACATCACAGCCCACACAAAACAAGTGACGATGCGACGCTTCGTGGATCCACTAAGGTCAATGACAGCTAGAACCTTCAGTAAGTCCGAGTTGGCTGACAAGCCATCGGATAGCGAGGACTGGGAGGAGAGGAGGACAACGTCGGCAGCAGCATTGGCTAGAGTCGTGCCAGACTGGAAGGAGATGCCCAAGTTCGCTTGAGAGAGCACACCGGCGTCGTTAGATCCGTCTCCGACAAATATAACGAACCTTGAAGTCGCACGCGCTGGTGTGAAGATGTTGAGACAACCGAACATCGATGGGTATGAGTTCGAAGGAGGCTGGTTGGTGGATTCGGTCGTCCCTGTATCTTCTTCCTCTTGCTTACACTCGGACTTCCACACCAGCTGCCTGACAACATCTCGTTTGATTTGCGGCGCGCATCCTCCACGCACATCCTCCTGAGCGAATCCCAACACTTTCCCGGTTTCCCATGCAGCCTCGTCGTTGTCCCCGCTGAGCATCGACACCCGCACACCGCGTTCTCGCAAGCTTTGTACGACATGTTGAGCCTCTGGTTTGATCATGTCTTGTAGAGCATATGCCGCAACGACTTGTGAGTCAATCGAGAGTACGAACAGGGTCTTTCCTGAAGACACAACACGAGCGATGTCTGGGTGAACCCCTTGAACGTCTGCAGTTGGTTCGCCAGCATTTAAGCAGAATGCAAGGTGCCCGCCCTTAACGACATGGTCTCCATTCCAAAGCGCTGAAATCCCCTGTCCTGGAATGCTTTTCTTGTCCTCCAATTTGCCGGGCGCACCTGCGTTGCTCAGTGATGACAAAAGGAAGGAGCTAACGCCCGAGGAGACAGGATGCTTGTCATCAAGAACCAATGCTAAAACCAAAGCTTCAACTTGCTCTAGGTCGAGGCTTATTTTCTCCAGAGGCTGATCTTCGGCTTCGGCTTCATCCCTACCTGGAACAGAGGGTGTGGCGGTAAAAGGTAAGATGAATTTCCCCACGACAGTTAGCTTCCCCGTGGTCAAAGTCCCCGTCTTGTCGAAAACGACGTCGGTGACTTTCGTTGCCCCAATGAAGGCATTAGCATCTTTCACAAGAATGCCACTGCCTACAGCCACCTTCGCCACTACGACACAATAGACCAATGGGACGCATAGCGTGAGGGCGCAGGGGCAGGATGACGCGAGGAGTGCGATGGTGTAGGTAAGGGCCTGCGAGAACCCGCGCCCAACAGAGCTCTGCCGGACCAGAACCTCGACGAGTACCCATATCACAAGGACGACGATAGAAGCGACCAGAATGCAGGGGATAAGCCAGGTCGCAAGAGCATCTGCCATGTCTTGAATGGCTGGACGGGAGGACCTGGCTTCCGACACGATGCGACGAAGCTCGGCGAGGCTGCTCTCGTGAGGGGCGCGCGTGAGGGTAACGCGGGCAGTGTTGTCTTGTGAGGTAGAGTCCGTACCAGTGGAGCTCAGCAGTTGGGAGCCTGCTACCACGGCGCTCCCTGGAACTTTGCACACAGGGTTTGCCTCTCCGGTGACGAGCGCCTCGTCGAAATGAGCCCTCCCATCGATAAAAATCCCGTCGCTGGGTGATACTTGGCCCGAGGATAGAATGATGGTGTCTCCCGCATCCAAGAGTGAGACATGGAGCGTGGACGTTGAGTGTGTGGCGGGGTCCACCCATTCCGCATGGGTAGGTAAATCATTGCCCAAGACATGAGAAAGGTAAGAGGACACTGCGAGCCAGCGCACGAGTGCCGAAACGACGCGCGAAATGAGGATAAGAGTGACAAGAAGGGAAGAGGTTTCAAAGAACGAATCCAACCCAATGTGATGTCCGGAAGCGGTGCCAACGGCGAAGATGATGAGCGAGTATATGTATGCAGATAAGGCAGAGATGGTAACGAGGACATCGGCGTCGAGATGATGAGCTATGAAAAGCGTTTTGTAAGCCCCTACGAGAATCGGGCTGGCTAAGAAGAGAATGGCGCTGGCAAGGCCAAACACGATACTTTCGCGTGCGATAACGTCGTTTTCGAGTAGATGTGGCTTCCAAACAAGCACGAGGGTCGGAATTAGGAAGCAGATAGACAATGCTGCGCGAGCGACACCTCGCATCACTGCGTCCCAGGCTTGTTTACGCATCAACTCGTGCTCATTGACGAACGTAGGCTCGCACACGAAACCCGCGTCGCTGAAGCGCTGAAGCACAGCGCGTGCAGAACCAGGTGGGGCCGAAGATTTTAGTCGGAATACAACGATTGATGGATCTTCTTGATCTACGAACACCCGATTCTCCTTGTCTTCCTCGTCGACGCCAAATGTTCGGCGGAGCTGGACTTGAGATGGGACACGGCCTGGTGAGAAACGGAGAGAGACTATACGATCCTGAGAATCCAGCCCGATACGACGTCGGCATGTAAAGCCGGTTAAAGAGGAGACGTGTTCAGTGATTTTATCTGGCGATATGATCGAAGGATTGTAGGAGCAAGAAGCCGTGCCAGAAACATGATCCAGCTAACGAATGTCTTCAGCGAAACTGGTGAAGAGGATAGCAGTATGATTCGTACTTTAATATCTGTAACTTGATCCAGTTTTTGCAAGGCGCGCTCAACTCGAGGGGTGCATGATGGACAATCCATGCCCCCAATCGTCATGAAGAGGGTTTGCACCCCGGTGGAAGGTTCCTCCCAATCAATGGCTTGCTTCTCCGAAAGCCCTACATCAACAGTAGGTTCGGCGCAACAAGATGGCGCGTCAGTGGCCTTTCCTCGAGCTCGGCGGAGCTGAGACAAAAAGCGCCTGGACACGGAAGTGAATGCCCTGCTGAAACTGACCGACCCAGGCGACTGGCAACAGGGAGCCTGGCAGCAGACCATTCTCCCAATGTAATCCTTCACCTCCGCGGGACTTGGGTTGTCCGAGACTGAGGAATACAAAACTGCCCCCCGCTTTTCCATGCAGCACGAGCAATCCGATTTATCTTCAAGCTTCTTCTGTCCAAGATTAGGACGAATCTCAAGCGGTTGCTGAGCTAACTGGACGTTTGGCGACGCCAGGATCTCACAACAATCGCATGTAGATCCATTGTTAACTGAACTAGTCGTTAGCACTGTGATACAAATGAGAAGCATGGCGGAACAGACCCGGAGGAGTCGATTTGTCTACACCAGCCGTAGCTTTAGACGAGTCACAGCAAGCATCCTGGCAGTGCGTCTTGGGGTCTGGTTTCGCCACTTCGTTCATTTCGGCTACTTCAGCCAAGCTGCTCCCGCAGCAACTACAGTCGTCGTCGCCTACAAACCCGTCACAGTTGAGCAACAATGAATGCAAGGAGATTTCAGTGCTGCGTACCAGATTCAGCCTCGGGCAACACGTCCCCAAGACCAGTCTCGGCAGGAGTTCCGCTGCAGCAAGGTTTCGCACACGCGTCGTCTGGCTGATCGAAGGAAGCCTTCGTCTCTGCCACTAGCATCGGGTCGCTTCGACAACAATCGCAACCGTCTCCCTGAGCTTTAGCTTCATCAAGTCAATGGTGTACTGCGTGAGATGGAAGGACATAGTCTAACCTGATTGACTTCCTTGCTGACCATCTTGTACTACATCCGAAGGGTCTTCACAGCATGACTTTCCGCACGCCTCTTCATCTTCTTCTGGCCTCTCGACAGAGTTCTTGTCCTCTGATAGAGAACTGCTGCGATAATCCGGAGCATCTTCTGATGTGTGATTGATAACTATATGAGGGTGCGATCTGGTAGATTGATTTGCTTACCTGGTATGAGTGATCGGCGGTCATCCAGCTGATCTATGGCACCATCAGCCCGAAGCCCACCACAGCAAGGTTTGGCACAAGCATCGTTAGTGGTCGCTATGCCTTGGTGCTCAGTAGAGGGCGAACTATGATCTCCAGGGTGCTGAGCTTTCAATACCATGCTGTTTGTTAGTATTCTGGTTGGATCGACAGGCACTTAGAAGGACGTTGTGGTTTGTAGCAAGGAGAAAATGTCTATTCTGGTAATTGATTGGCCAGGTAGGGTGGGAGAAACAGCGCACATTGCACGATGAGCTTGGTGGGCGCCTGTTCATTGTCCACTGGGAGATAATGGCCCTGCTACATCAAATACTCAGGTTTGCCTTTATCAAAGATCGCTAATGTCTGTCTATATTCTGCTAGACGATTACAGTTTAATGTCATCAGGTAACTGAGGATGGACTACCCCAATCAAATTGTACCTTCGACCTGCTCAAACGAAAACCTAGAGGTCAGCCTGCAATTCAAGCGTCAGGCGAAAGTGAACGCGCAAGTACGTTTCTTTCGTTTCAACGAAGCTGCGAGTTAGTCTACATATTGTACTTATAGGATGCACTCACAAATTGACTACTCATTTTAGTTCAAGATCAATCGTAGGCTCGCGAGGATGATCGATGATACTCGATGGCAACGCAAGTCGACAGGGGGTGTTCGGAGTGTGAATACAACCTGATGATGCATGGATGGAATATAATAGAATATAGATATATTTCAGTAACGGAGGAAGTATTGATACAAAGACCTAAAATGCAGTGCGATTGAATTTATGTCGTGATGTTTATGTTGTGATGAAAAAAATACTAGGATATATGTCAAACAAGGCGAGCTGTGCTGTTGTAGAAATCAGATAGAAAGGGCCCAAAGACCCTTTATAATGCCAGGGGACTCTGCGCTCCCTCATCTGACGGTGGCGTGACATGGGGCGAAGCAGTTTCGCCCACTATTGGGGTGATTGACGCCGCAGTGTCTTCGTCGACGCGCATGTCGTCGTCGTGGTCGACATGTTCCTGAGTAGCATCAGATGCGGCCGATGGTTCGCAGATCGCTGCACGCTCATCCGCCGCATGGTCGTTCCTAGATCCTTCAGTCTCTTCCACCGCAGGATCGCGTTTCTCCCAAATGTTCTTCCACCACTGTTCTATCGCTGATGCCTCTTGCTCCACCATTCGAACCACTTGTTTCCGCACATCCCTGACCTCCCTCGCCCCGTGGCTCTCAACAGCATCCAGGGCAACAAGAAGGCGGTTGAGCGACTCCACATAACCATGTAGTGGTACATTGGTGGAAGTATACGCTAGTTTCGGCAACGTTGGAGGAAGGGAAGCGGGAGGACAATGAACGTCAACCGTGATGATTTCACTGCCAGGTCCTTGGAAGTCTAATCTACTCGGTCGCTGGAAGTTGTCGCGAAGTTGTTCAAACTGCGAAGAAAGTGACTTCACGGTCCGGAGCGCATGATGGACACGGTAGACGCGTTGGATGGTCGAAGCGGCTTCATTCAGCTTCTCGATGGGAGCAGCTAAGCCCACATGGGGGGAGCTCGATTGCTGGGGCGAGGCCTGACGTCTAGGCGAGGCCTGGCGAGAATGGGGCGGAGATGGAAGATGCTGAGGACAAGGTTCCGGAGATGGTGAGCGAACAGGGATGGTATGCTTCCGCGGCGAAGGAGATCGACTCTAAATGGCCTAATGAGCACACAACAAACCGAGCTCATCTAGAAGGGGCTCACAGTATGGGAGGCTTCTTCAGCCTGTTGTCTGCGTAATAGCTCCTCTTGAGCCAATCGCCGTCTTAAAAGCTCCTTCTTCTCCCTCTCGTCCCGGTATTTTGCTTGCAGGTAGGCTCGTTCGCGTGGAGATAGATCATATGAAGAACCGTAGCCCGGTGCGTAACCGTAAGGCGTATAGTCCCCGGCGCCATACCCGGAGTACTCCTCGTCGCTAGAATTGCGATCTTCTTCATATTCGGGAACGAGGTATCGGTCTCGCATCATCTGCTGAGCAGCCAACGCTCTCGACCGCTCGCGAAGCTCAGCCTTGGCACGCTCTTGAGCTAAAGCTCGCGTTCGAGCATAGGATGGTGAAGGGTAATAATTGTCGTAGGGAGAGTAGTAACTCGATTGGTAAGGGTTGTAGCTGAACATCGGATGAGTGTCTGATATAGATAAAGGATCTGGGGCTCACCGCTTTATACAACTCCATGGTATCTTTCGGGCGAGTTCTGGGAGAGTTCTCGAAATTGAGTTGTTTGTCGAACAGTCGAGAGAGTTCCAGTAGCCACGTGGATGTTCAAGTTGGAATGCTTCGCTGGGTTTGAAAATGCGTGGGAACATTCTACTAGGTTCGACTCATAGCCACAGCTTCCCGAAAAACGTGGTGGAAGCCGTAGATCACCCGTTGAGGCGAAGGCTGGGACGCCCAAATGCACCGCTGATAAAAGGGACTAACACACCACACTGGAGATATCCGGCAACGCCCATCATATACCAGGACATAATAATTCTCCCCGCTACATGTCTATCGGCGCCCCAAGCCGAGAGCAAGAAGTGAGCGCCCCGCTATAGTGTGTACGGCAGCATTCTTCAGTGGTAGCGCCTGATACGCGGTCACAAGTCTTACGCCGATTTCCCAGCTCCCTTGTCGAGCGTGAAGCGGCTGAGTTGAACTGCTTGCAGGCCCCATGAAGATAGGCTGAGTAGGAAACGTGGTGACGATTGTCCCCATATGTACTTTTTTGTGGTGCTAAGCTATAGCATGAAAAGATACTCCAACGGTCCAGCCGCTTGACCTCTCATGTCTCCATTAGTTGAGTATAACTCACGGATCACAAAATTTAAGCTATCCTTTGTGTGTGCATAGTATGTCATCTTATAATTTATGATGATGTCAAAGTTGCGCGTAGAAGCATAGATTTTCATCCCAGCTCTTTCACTGACAATACACCGAGCCGCGACCGCCGACCGTCAATTCTAACTGCGTATTGCTCCCGAAAAACTGCACCACTTCCTGTTTGCACAAAGAAGCATGAAGGGTATCACGATACCAGCGTACACCGCCATTTTATATTAGTGGGGGCCGGTCAGAAATAATACAAAACCAATACACGTATGGTCGTCACAATGTCATCAAAGAGGTCCGTCTACACCTGACTAACTGGTTCATAGCCAGCTCGACTGCTACTGCCCAAGCCGAGGCCCATGAAGAGAGTCTTCCGTAACCCTTTACGCCCGCCTAAGACCCTATCTTCGTCAGCATCCTCCCGTTCCCGGCGGCGCTTGGCTTCTCGGAAGCCTTCCAAAGGCACATCATAAAGTTTTTCATACTCAACGCCTAATTCCCGCCCAGCCGACCAGAAGTCCTTGCAATTTCCAACTAGGCCCAAGTCAAATGGATTGCTCGCCTTACTTGCGCGTGCTAGGCCGTCCACAGCCTTGCCTTTGGTAAACCTATCGAGTCCAAGCAGGTTCATGAGGAACCCACTTCCGCATCCGGCGCATGGGGCGCCATGGTGATGCGTATGCGAGCTAGCTGCGTCGCTGACCAGTGCCGTATCTTCGGTATCAGCACCACGGTGGGAATGGCGATGGCCTGCTTGGCCACTAAGGCTGGAACCACCGCGACCGCCCATGAATCCATACCGCCCAAGGTTCGACACTTCAAGAGTTGTCATTTGTCGTGCTATTTGCCAGAATTGACTTGCGAGCAAGACAATCGTCCAGGACAGCTGGAGAGTTGCCCACATTGCAACGGAAACGAGGAACGTGTCGTACGCTGTGATGGCACACAGCTCAGCGGGTAGTATGCATGAGGGTGAGATATCAGCAGGGCTACTTGACACACTGATTCCAGAGAAGACTAGAGTGGCGAGTTAGATGGCGCCAGGGTATCTGGAAATTACACTGACATGCATATGTCAAATAATCAAACAATATGATCCCTATCACGAGCGTCGTCACGAAGAGAATGAACTGGCGATGGTTATTCATGCCGACTAGGGGTGCAAATATGAGAAACTTGGCAAGCGCGTGCTGATAAGCCATTCTCACCGCAATTCCAAACCCACGGGCAGTGACTGAATGGGAGTTAGCTTGTCAACGGGGTCGAAGAGGAGGGAGAAATATCACACACTGATCGCTCCGAGAGATACAGCGGTCGCACACACGGCAATGCTTCGATCGTAGGGGTTTTCGAGCCTAAAGTAAACACTTAGCGCCACTCGTGTATTCAATACCCCCAAATACTTACCATGCACTGGATGCAAAACGTCTGGCCATTTAGTCGGCCCTCAGAAGCGAGATCCTCGATAATCTGAAGAGAAAATATTGAGGCATAATAAGGAATAGTACGAAGTACATTCACGCACCGACTTAAGCTCGCCGTCACTAGCAGGCTTCGGACATGTACCCGGATCCAATGTGATAGCGCGGAAGAAGTTATAAGCACAAAGGCCCACAGCTAGACCGAAGCTCAAGTGAGTGAAAGCGTGAGACTCGGTCTCTAGAAGGGAGTAAAGCATGAGCAAGGATATTTGAAACACAGCAAAGGCATACGATTTAGCAAACGAGTTACCCAACAATACAGAACCCAGATCATAGACCCCGCTATTATCCCTGCGAAGTAGGGCGTCTGCTGAACGCTATCAGTGTAGGTGTTCTTGTTAAGGAGTACTCTTGTCACAATCTGTATAATAGAGTGAGCAAAACGAAGAAAGCATATTCCAAGTGTACGTACATGGTGCATGCCAAAGAATTCGGCCATAGCAAGTATTATTCCCGTATACCACGGAAGCCAGCTTAAAGTGGTAAATATTAGATAGAAAAATATGGTGGGTAGTACGAATATAGCAATCTTGGTGTTGCGCTAGAGCAAAGCGGATCAGCCAAATCTAAGAATGAAGAATGGTTCACCAACGTCACTGAGAGGTTTTGGCTTTTTTACCCCGTGTTCATTCATGCCACCTTCCTCCAAAGCACGCTTCCACGCACCCAAGCTCTTCAATTCCACGGCCATGTCTCGAGGCGTGCGACCCTCTCCGTCCTTTGCATTGATATCAGCCCCCTTCTCAATGAGTTTCCGTATCGACGGTCGATTCCCTCTAACAACGGCCCAGTGCAAGGGCGTAAGACCAGCGTCATCCTTCGTAGTTGGACTGGCGCCATGCTTGAGCAGTAGATCGACTGATAAAGAATCCCCCTGGTATGCCGCCCACATTAAAGACGTATGACCTTGCGCATCTCTGGAGTCGACGTTTATTGGTTGATGTAGGAGATACAGGAGGGGCATGATGGAAGAGGAATGAGTGACGAGGTGAAGAGTATTGTAGCCTTGGGAATCGGCTATCGTAGGGTCCGCGTTGTGTGCAATAAGAAGCTGAATAACATAGAGGTAGCCATTCCGCGCAGCCCACTGCATGGGTGTTGCGACCAGATCACCTCCAAGAGCATCCACCTCGGCGCCCTGCTCCAAGAGGTATCTACAGGTCGCGACCTGCGCATTGATTGCAGCCCAATGTAGCGGCGTTATGTTCTGCTCGTCTCGGTCGGTAGCTGTGGCACGACCCGATTCAATCAGGTCCCGTATTAGGGCAATATCTCCCCGCTGGGCGGCAATGAATATATTCGACTAAAGTCAGCAGTACGTGAGCTCAGACAATTGACTTAAGACGAAGTTCCATGGACACTCACTTCCGCCTCGGCAGTGGTTTGCTCAATCGCCTGCGCGAAAGACAGACTCGTGCCTGCTGCAGAGTCTGAGCTGACAGCAGCAGTCGAGTCGGCCTTGGGCTTCACCATGGAGCTTGGGTCAGCCATAACGATGGAGAATGAGAAACTTGTGCTGGTCGTTAGAGTCGTCGTGTCAGTCACGACGCCCAATCCGTTACAGCTGTTGGCTTGGTGATGACATAAGCAGCTTCGGCAGTAGCCCGGTCCACGTTCAGGGGTTTGAATTTTTGAACGGCGATTATCTCGCATTGTGCCCATGTTTGTAGGCATATTCTTAGAATCCCCAAGTAACTTGATCGCCCTCTCGTCATTCGGCCTTTAAATTTTCACCCCACCGAAATAAAAATCCACAAGGGTTGCTTCTATCGCTTGCAAGGAATCATCAATCAGGATTCGCAACCTATTCGCAACATCGAAGACATCATATATCGCCGGCACCTCAGTCAACGCGTGCGTCGTGGGGGTCAGCTACTCGTAACATAACTTTCGAATTAGGGTGGATGGTTACTCACATGCCCTAATGAAGCCTATTCTACCCTCGAATAGGGCCATAGGCTTCCCAAAATTGGTCGTTCAGCTTTCTGCGCAACTCGCTGCCATAAATGCTGAGGTTGTTCCCATTAATGGCAGTTCAGCCCACTTTGGAATTGTAATTCGCGATCACCCGCCTCAATAACGAAGCTTCTGTACTGCGTGTTTACATCCAAGAAGCGTTCATAGCCAAGAGTTACGCAAAGCCATGTGTGCTGATCAAACTCAAGGTGTGTAGACCATTTCTAATCACCGTCGCACAGACCATTAACACCGTATCTTATGTCCGCAAGGCCAACTTAGTTTCATGCAAGCTTTGCATTTCTGGGTTCCCGTTAGTCCTGATTCGATAACACCTCGGCTCTCTCGGACGCGATCCACTTGAGTGGCTCTCGCATGTCGCACACGGCTTGATATCGGTCAATGCCTGGGGTAAGGTGAATCCAGTGAGGCACCAAGCGGAATTCTATGTTCGAAGGAGCGACCCTGGACGTAAATACTTGTTGCTCAGTACACACTCCAAAAATCAGCACGGGAGCGGGTTTGACAGGATCCACTTTCTACGGTAGATTCCATCCAATGATCACGACTGGCAATCGTATCCCTTAAATCTCCCAAAAATGCCGTTGTTTGGATTTGATCCACATAGCTTAAAGTCGAACGGTCGGCGATCACAACCTTTGACGCTCACGACGCCGTAAAGTGGTGTTTTCAATTATTCGGCCTTCACTCCTTGTTCCCACTAGATGAGTCTTAATTTTTAGGCAGTGTAGTTCCCTTTGCCTGTTGATCTTCAATCTAAAGCCTGTCACGCTCGGTTGTCAATCGACTTCTGTCGTGCCTTGGCCACTGTGCTCTGGCAGGTGAGGTTTCTGTTCTGGAACGTCACACTGGTCTAGATATGGTGCTAATAGAGAGCGCAGCATTGCAGGGATCCGCCGATCGTACAACAAGTACACCGGGCCATCTCAAACAAAGTGGTCACATAATCTAATAGAGTTAAATCCACCTGCGACTCAAGTTTCCACGTAAGGGTCCGATTCCAGCTGACTCGTTGAACAAAGGTGCTCGAGTTTGCCAAGAAGCTTCCCTTGATAATGTGTTTACATCTTCCGTGACGATTTTGAGTTCCAAAACGATTATACCGATATACTGAGAATTAGACCCGTCACAATGCTGGTGGGGTAGTATATAATCAGGATAGTCAACAGCAGTCACTCACCAATAAGCCACTGCATCCAGATAACCGAGCTCTCTCTCCAAGTCGCGATGTCTTCGACCCAAGTATGTGGGCATTTTCTCTACTGCTATCTCCCGTTGATGTCGTGGCTCGTGTAGACAGGGAACAACCGCCCCCAACAGGACGACGACATGGACACCCCGCGTGTCCCTAGAAGGACGCCGATGGCATGTCAGTTCTGCCGAGGTCGCCACCAGCACTCTTTTACCCATTCGCATGCGCTCACACCGATTGACAGGTCGAAAGCTGAAGTGCGATGGCGTACGTCCAACCTGTGGAAATTGCAATCGTCGTGGATTCCCATGCAACTATACCCCGGTGTAAGTCCATTTTGATAGAAAGTGTACGGAAACTCATCTGTTTTCACCCGCAGAAACTCAGCTGAGAAGTAGGCATTGCCCTAATCGGCCGTTGCGCCTCACTTCAGGCTTGAGCCTGAGTCTGACCCTTGGCCTTCTTCATGATCCCCTAGTCACTAAACCTCTCAATGTACCTTGTTTTTAATATCCTGTTGTTGAAACGCATGTAGTTGCCTTCAGTAGATACACTTCAGCCTCCTCTCTAATAATTCATGCTCACCTTTACTCCTACGGCCGCCTGCGTCCGAAGGTCCTGAGGACTCGAGACGACGCCCAATCCCGGACGTTCGAAATGGCAGTATGCTGTGATGGTGGGAGGCTAATAATATTACTTTGGGTGGCAAGGACATTAGTCCGACATTAACCGCTCAGCGTTGGTCTGAGGGAAGTTGGGAGACGATGGCTCGAATAGCCGTGACCGATCTTGCCAGCGTGTACTGGACCTAACTAAAGAAGGTGCAAGTGGCAGTGTTGCCTTCAACTTGGAGATGACCAGCCGTTCGGACATTTCATTCAAGAGGTGCCAACTCGTCGAGCCTGCAGGCTATACCACGCCAGGGCAAAGCCACAAGTCAACGGAGGAGATCATTGTAATCGACAAGGACGCTTCTGAGCGGAAAGATCTGAAGTCAGTGGCGCCAAATTAGGGTGTGCTTGCTTACCTTTTCAATCAGCGATATGGCAGCGGTAAAGCCGATTACCGTGGCCCAGGTCGCGTAAAAGGAGAAAACGTCAATAGAGTTGACACAATATGTAGTACGGCATAGACTCAGAAATAATCCCACGTCCGGAGGTAGCCCTCGTCTGACCGCCGAAAACAGCAACTTGCATTCGCGCGCCGTAGGAACGAGGAATTCATGCATTGTGCTGTACACGTTAGTTGTAAGTAAGAGGTAAAGAGTCCGGGCTGTCCCGGCCGTTGCCGAGTGTGTGAACTTCATGAATACATCCAGCCTGGATGATCAGTGGCTGGCAGTAAGACGATCAGTCCGTCCCTGTCACGGTCGTTTGTCCTAGCACTCATCTTTTCTCAGCCACGGAGTGGCGTCGCCCAAACATTTGGGCAATTATTTACTCTACCTACGCCGTCAAATACACTGCTGGCATTTGTGCAAGCCACGCTGAGCATGCCCTTCAATTTACAGGAATATCGAATCGCAGAATCAGATGCTTTTTATATTCCCAACTTCATCAATGAAGTAGAGGAAGCGTACCTCATAAGAAAGGTTTGTTTGATCGTGATCCATGGATTCAACTGATAGATGGAACGTACTACCGATGCAGATTCTGGAAGCGCCTCGCCAGAAATGGAGGCAGCTTGCAAACAGACGGTAAGTTGGCCATCAATTAGGCAAAATAAATTCGACGGAACAGCTCACCCTATCCGCCCAGACTTCAACTGCTCGGTAGGCGGTCGGCTTCGAGGAAGTGCACCCACGGTTTAACGACCATGCCATAGGCGGTGAATTAACAAAAAAGAATGTACTTCTCTCCCAAGAGATGCCCACATGGATGAATTCATAGTAATATTCCACCAAATATTCCCAAATTTAAACTATGAACTCTTGATGTAGCCCTGACCTAATTTCGCGGCTCCGGGCCACAGAGGCGTTCAGCTCCTCCCCGCATGAAGGACCAAATCACGTCATACTCAACGAGGTAGGGGCTTGATATCGGCGTGGTTTCCCTATTCTGACCGCTGTCAAATTGCTACAGTACCTACCCGGACACGGTATCATGGTATGTGATCACGACTTTACATGCTGAAACGGACGACGTATGGTATGCTAGCCACACGAAGATGGGCCATCTTACTATCCCGTGGTCGCCACGATCTCACTAGGTTCACACACGGTATTCAATTACTACGAATATACGAGCGATGACGCGACGCCTCACTCGCAAAACGCCCCACAGGGAAGGGCAATCAACCCTACCCCTGTATTGACACTACTCTTGGAACCGCGCAGTGTGGTCATTACTCGATCACAACTCTATACAACGCACCTCCACGGAATCAATGATACAGAGGTAGATGAATTTCGGCCAAAGGGAGATTTATCACCGCCCACTGTCTCTCCCTACAACGCGTCCATTGCCAACTGGACGAAACTTACGGATCCAGACATTAAACAAGTCGTGGAGTCGGGCGGGTCATTGAAACGGGGGACGCGATACAGCCTAACATGCCGTGATGTAGAGAGGGTGGTTGCTACGAGTTCATTGATTAGCAAGCGATAGTTACCGGTCAACGGTTGTTTCCCATCTACTCAATTAGTTTATTTCCTGCGCTGTTGGCAACCTGAGAAACGATATGATTCCATGTGAACGAAACGAGCTTCGTGGTCTACTCCGCAGTACACCCGCAAACAGCCTTTGTCTTTGAAACTCGGCTCGGAGACACACGGCGTAGGTCATCTGCTCGTGTCTCGTAACCCTCTGTCCCGTAGTCGTTGACTTTGACACAGAGAAACGCCGAACTGCCCTGATCCCAGTGGTAAATGCGTCTGATCCCCGCCCACCGACACCAGTACACACTGTCAATGATATAAGATATGTACCTTGTGATCCCTGCGATTACTTACCATCGGTTGCACGGCTTAGCTGAGCCCAATCCGACCTTCGTTACTCGTACCACATACAAGTCGGCTCCATTCAGCCTGTGATCTCGGAGCGGCTCCACCAGAGGTAAATCCTGAGACGGTTCAGAGCATATCGATCTTTGCTCTTGAGACGATCTCGGGGAACCGCGGCCACGGCCTGCGTCCGAGTACCTTGGATCAGAACAGCCCTTCTGCAACGGTTTCTGCATGTCGTCCCGGAGGGCATTGAACCCGCCGTTTAACTCCATGTAGTTTTCGGAAAGCACGACCGTCGCGTTCCCCGGCACGACAATGTACCATTGTTTGTTGCTTGAAAGAAGGTGCTTTTCCCCGAGTAAATTTGAAGATAGCATGCATCTCGGAGTGCATGGACAGCGGCGTTGCAAGGGAGTTGTCATAAGCTTCGTCATAATGGGACCGCTGGTGATTGTATCCTGAGGATAGAACCTTGCCACCCTTGACAATGATTGAACCGAGGTTGAAGTTCATCGGTGACTGATCAGATATCGGTTCAGAACATTGAATCGACATCAGAAGGTTGATCCTTGCCTTCGACGCCGCCTCGGCACACATAGAAAGGTAAAACTGCGACTTGGTGGCCATTTGATTCTTTGGAGTTCACCTCGAGTATGTGAAGGTTGAAATGAAAGGGACGTTAGATAGGGGCTGGCCTATCGGTCATGAAAATTCTAAAAGGCGCTTCAAGATGAACGCGGTAGAAACATCCATGTAAATCTACGGACTAAGAGGAGATCTCCTTGGAAAGTAAGATCCGATGTGCCAGAGTGGTCAAGTTCGCGTCGGCGACAATCACCTCCGGTGCATACTCCTCGTCAAAGGTCTGCTTTATGACAGCACTGATTCGTTTTGCTTGACGCTCCGACCAGAAACTGAAGTCATCTGGGTCACGAGCCCCTTGATACTCCGAAGAAAGCGACGCTTCAGTTCCCGACGTCGGAGGAGCTTTGCAAGACAGCGGAATCAGGGAAGGGTCAGAATCGAGACAGAGAGGCACGATCTGCATGAGGCATTCCCTGACTGAGGCGAAGTCGAGTGTGGCGGGCGCATTCGCTAGATTTAATGATAGGGTCAGAGACATGAGACTAACGCGAATCTGAGCGTCTGGATAACGCACCGTAAATTTCGAACGGTCCGTCGATGCCCATCACATTATATTTGCCGTCGTGGTGATATCTCACCTGATCTATGGTTCAGCACTAAGAAATGGATGGAGCAAGGTTCTTTTCACCTCGTATTTTCCAACTTGCCAAGGCAGTGCGTCACCTTTAAAGACAACCACCCCCGTTTCGCTTTCATGCTGTGGCGCAATGGGCTTATCACGGCCCAAGGGT
Organism: Pleurotus ostreatus; assembly: GCF_014466165.1. Classification (NCBI taxonomy): domain Eukaryota; kingdom Fungi; phylum Basidiomycota; class Agaricomycetes; order Agaricales; family Pleurotaceae; genus Pleurotus; species Pleurotus ostreatus. Next base: position 754,756 of record NW_023503164.1, on the reverse strand, counting down.
ATGTCGCCGTCCCATTCATCGTCGTGGACAGGGACCCACATCCCCATTGAAGAGGTCTTCGTTACTAGCTTTGACTTGTTGGCACCCACCTGTCGGCCGCGACGTAAACGAACATATCGCTACTAGGTGCATTGCAAAACATACCCTATAAATTCCGATCCAATCACGCCGCGAGTGTACGGAAGGAGCCTGCCATTTTACTTTGATCGGTTCACCTATATGGAAACGGAGAGATTCATCCGGGGAGTGAGGAATGATGGAAAGTCTATATTTTGTGGTGTCATACGACGATATATCGCTTGAAATGCGACTAATGAACTGAAATGAGCCAGGTACCCGGTAGAACGGGCTTTACACGTACGTTATAACGAGGCGCTCTCTGGACTGTTGGAGTAAGACTTTCGTATCTTGAACTACTTCAGAAATCCGTGGCCGAGCTGTAAAGGTGGTTAGCGTCAACTGAATGGAGCGTCGGAGATGCGTACACTTCGCCAAGAAGTCTTCAACTGCTTCGGCGGTTTCTTCAAAAACTTTATCGAAGGTGCCCTTAACCTCCTTAGCTACGCGGCGTAGCTCAGGTGCGTGTTTCCCGGCGCGCGACTCCAATAACTGGGCATTTCGACTGGCGACAGTCTTCATTACTTTGACGAATCCAGCATCTTTACGGAGCGAGTCTCCGTATAGCTTACGCATGTGCGGACTGTGAAGTGGTCAGTCAGTAGTGGTAATATGAAATATAAAAAGGACCGCTGACTTTTCCACGTAACTCAAGAACCACCAGTGGGAAAGGTGCCTCATGACAGCGAGCGATAAGACCAGTTTACTTCCACTGATGAGCGCTCCGCCGAACCATGCAGCGCCTCCCATGACCTCGGGATTATTCAAGTACCTTGAAAAACTGAGTGACAGGGAAGGGAAGGGATGTAAACGCTAAAGGCAGTACCTGTAAATCCCAGTATATTCCAGGTTGGTAGGGAACTCCTCCATAAAGAAATCCCCAAAGAACCAGCCTGTATGATAACGATGAGCCAGGGAGCGGCGGACAGACAATTTCGAAGCGAACCGAAAACACCGAGGACCTCAAACGATTCCCTTGTTGACCACACATGCAGGCCACAAAGGATCTGTATTTAAGGTCAGCTCACAGCCAACCCCATAGCGGACATGGTCACTTACGACGCCAATAGTATGTCTGAGCAGCTCGCTTCCCACTGTCCAGTCGTGTGGGATTGAGTATGTCTTCCAAACAACACTCATGAAGGTCACTTCGCATTTGGAGAGGTTAGTATATACAAGATAGGAGGGGGACTATCCTCGCACCGTTTGTCATACACATACTCAAGTTGTAGACAGCTTTCCAGTTGGAGAAGGCTTCCGCAATAGCGTCCGTCCGACCTCTCCCCCTGGCGCCGTTGCTGTGAACGTTGTCGTAATGATAGTTGCGCAAAAAGTGCTTGACAAGGAATTTCCTCTCGCTCTGCGCCTTCAATACAGAACCCAAACCAAAGCAATGGAAGATACACCAGATGAACGCGTGGGTCGAATGTAGCGCCAGCACCATCGAATTTGTCATCCTTGAGAAGGGCAGGAGGGCGAATAGGACGGAATACACGATAAGCAGCGCAAACATGAAGTCATTGGCACTACCGAGGGGTTCAAGGATGAGTTCACACTTGGACCAAGGACAGTAACTGCGAATCTCACCGGAAGACATCTACATTGTAGAAGACCACGGCATCTCTGCGGAAGTACCTGTTAAGTAAGTCATGCTGTGAAAGCACCTTCCTGCCACCAGACAGAAGAGTCGCTGGTCCGTCTCCGGGAGTTGAAGCACCGCTGTTGGAAGATGACTGCATGAAGATTTGGCCCTTGGCTATCTTCCCTATCGTGACGGGGTCCATATGTACATCTTCAACCTCAGTTTCGAGTTCGGTTTCAGTAGCCGTATCGCCCTCTGTAGCACAAGGGGTCGAAAGAATGTCATCCAGGTCACTTGGCTGTCGACGTCTCTGAGGGACATCAGGCGTCGAGTGTGCAGCAGTTGCAAGGGGTGAAGAGGATTTGGGAAGAGTTGCCTTCGAAGCCGCCGATGGAAGGAACGGCGTTCGCTGAGCAATGGGCTTTCGCTGACCATACGTCCTTTCGATATCTAGGAAATTCGTTGGAATGACATGAGGCGCTCAGTGTCGGCGTCTACGACAAAAGAAGCTTACGAGGGTTCTCGAAGGTGACCAAAAAGCCAAATTGAGCTGCGTGTGCAGCAAGGCTCACAAACAAGACAGCGTACGAGCCAGATAAGAGGGAGAGACCATAATAGCCGGCATAACCTACGGTTTATTAGCGCAACTAGGAAACCCCAAGGTAACGGCGACGTACCAACTGAATACATTGGATGGGGTGCCAATTCAAATACGCCGTTGAAGACGAGGGCGCCACGCTGGAAGAATACATCACCCCAGTACCATCCGTAATCCTTGACGACGTCGTGAGCCTCTGTTTTGACCCAAAGATTGAACAGAATAAGGGCAATGCCTCCTAGCCATCTGAGGGAAGTTATTTATACGATCCACGCGTCAGGGGTTTGCCGAGCTACCTTAATACGTGAACGCCCAACGACAACCCTTGAGGGACGCGAAAACACGTAAACGCAAACATGCAGTACGCTAAGAAATCACTTGATAACAGAAACGTGCGTCAGTATTGGACGTAAAGACAAGTCGAGGCCATACTTGAGCAAGATGACATCTACCAATTGGCGGAAAAGTAGCCAGGTGTTATACTCGAGGGGAAGTTCCTGGGGGAGGGATCAGGATCTCGAAAAGAAAGATACCAGAAATCCTCACGTCGAAAGAGTAGTCTTTCCCCATCTTGCCTTTTAGTTGGTCTCTGATCCATGCTCGCATCTTGGGGCAGCGTTTCTCGTCCAGCCAACCCAGCTTCTGGATTTGTCTGACAATCCATTTCTTCTTGCTTTGTTGCGTCAAGACCCAGCCAAGGCCAGCATCATATGCAGCTCTCCAGAACGCGAAGTAGAGAACAAAGAAGACCCTCGAGACGGATTGGGGTAGCAATGCAAAAAGAACAAGTTGCAAGCCCAAAAGACTCAGGTTAAAGATATCCAGATGCGATTTAGGATACGATGGATGGAACAATGTCAGGACGTCATATGTCACAGGAACACGAAATACTAGACTATGATAAGCATATGAATTCGGAAAATCACTTGAAAGGTATGTACCTTCGCCACTGGGAGTTTTTCCCCATACCACTTCATCCTGGGTTGCTTTAACAGGCTCATCGGCGCCTGAGCTCAGAGTTGTGTTTGGCGTAGGCTCCTTTGCCGCGGATGTCGCAGTTCGTTGCCGCAGCGTGCTTGGGGACGCGCTCGACATGCTGGAGAGCAGTGAGGATTCCAGAGTCAATGGTCGTACGAGTTGAATCGTGTAAAGTTTACGAAATTGATTGACTTACTGCCTCGGACCGACTGAAGGTTTTGCCTTATTGGCCAAGAACCTCCGATTGGAACCCATGTAAACAATGCTGAATGTCGCGTCAATAGAGCATGTGGAAAGTGCAGAGGTCCTTTCCAGTACCCACCGATGATCTGAAGCGCGTCCGGTGGAGCAAAAAGCGCGACCGAGGTTCTTCGAAAGAAGTCCTGATGCTCAATGCCGAGGTGTTCCGTTGAATTTATACCGAGTGTGGGAGCACCCACGGCTGCTCGTGCCTGAGCGTCTATCTGGAAGACCTGCCCTCAACAAGGACAGGGGTATAAATACCTTATCTCTGAAATTTTCTTTCGACTGGCGTCTGCAGTTCCCTCAAGCTTCGCAAGCGTTGAAGGACGTTACACCGTGAATGTTTCATTTTCTGTACCAGCTTCCTCGCATTCTTCGTTACACTTTACCTACGCCTGATTTTACCCTACCTATTCACTTCCCAATCGGCAGTGATTTCACCGATGAAGGAAGCTGCTAATACCGGGGGAGAGCAACACTGTGCATTTATTTCGGCCGCTTTCTTATTTTTATGAACGTCGACCTTACGAGGTGCTCAACATCCGTACATATATTCATTAGCAGTATGAATCGTGTATGAATGTCTATTAATACACCAATTCTATTCTCGTACAAACCTCACGGCGTGGTCATAGAAAGTACTACAAGCTACATGAAAGTAAGTACTACATTACGATGCGCATTAGGGCGTCGCTGCATAAACTTAGTGCTGCCCGACAATCGTCAATTTGGGGGCCCCCATTGAACAGTGAATCAAAGGGTTAAGGTATCGGTGTGTCCCTTTTCACTGTCCACCTCGCCTGGGATCTCATCGAGCTGATAGATGGCTGTCAGCGGTTGGTCGCGCAAAAACAGACACAGGAGTTTTACCTCATCAAGATCAACCAGGGCCTGCTTAATTACCTCTAGCGCTTGATCAAGTTCCTCCTCTGAAATGACCAAAGGAGGAGCAAAGCGGACGCTACGCACGGTGAAAATTGAGAAAACCCCACTAGATGACCCACTAAGGCATTGCTCACATGTTGACGTGAGTTGGCTTTGCCAAAACACCGCGGCTCTTCAACAGCAGGCAAAATTGCCACGCCGTCCTGCCCTTCTTGCTTACACCTTCGTTGATAACCACGGCATTAAGCAGCCCTCGCCCTCTTACAGTCTGAACGAGGGGACTCTCGAAGGCAGTGATGGCATTGCGGAACCTCTCCCCGAGAACTTGAGCACGCGACGCCAATTGTTCGTCCACGAGTACACGCAATGCCGTCATCGCTACTGCACAACCAAGCGGATTTCTGCAATAAATGAAATCATCAGATCCTCTGAAAACGCCGTTTTAAAAAGTCTCACCCTCCGTATGTACTTCCGTGCTCCCCAGGCTGAATGCAGAGCATGATGTCCTTGTCGGCAAGAACGGCCGAGACGGGGTAAACTACAAAAGAAGATAAGCCGGGGGGTGCGAAATGGTGGGCGGAAAATCCGTACCTCCGCCGGAGAGCGCCTTGCCCAAAAGGATGACGTCTGGTCTAATGTTATCGTACTCACATGCCAACATCTTTCCTGTTCGGCAGAGGCCCTAATAAGACGGCGTCGGTTGTTAGTTCTCCAGAAGACGTGCACGGCGACTGACGGTTTGGATCTCATCGCAGATTAAGAGAACGTTGTGCTTCTTACACAAGGCATGAACTTCCGACAGATACCCCTCAGGAGGCACGACGATTCTGATCAAAGTCAATTATAACTTACACCGAAGGATAGGAACTAACTCACCCTGCTTCGCCTTGGATGGGCTCCACGAGGAATGCGGCAACTTTGTCTCCATATAACTCCAATGCGCGCCTCACGTCAGATATTTCGCCATATCTGATAGTTCTCATCTTCCCGCCGTCATCAAACGTGGGCCCAACCTTGTCCAAATAAGGCCCGAAGCCACCTCGGCTTTCTGGGTCAGTGCTCATGCTGGGAGCGAACAGGATGAATTAATAACCGCCAATACCAGAAGCTCGCGAGACGTGCAATTACCTGATTATGCCTAATGTGCGGCCATGGAAGTTACCCTCTACGCTAAGCACGATGGCTTCGCCTTCCTTAACCCCCTTGCGGGTGTAAGCCCACTTCCTCGCCAACTTCACACCGGTTTCCACGGCTTCAGCACCGGTGTTCATCGGAAGGACCATGTCATAGCCAAACATCTCTGTGATTTGCTGGGCAAACTGGCCAAACACAGAGTTATAGAACGCGCGCGACGAAAGCGTCAGCTTCTGCGATTGTTCTATCAGTGTTGCAACAATCTTTGGATGACAATGTCCCTGCGGAGAAGCACAGAAATAAGCAACTCGGTGGAAGTAACCTGAGGAAATAAGGTGGGCGGACCTGGTTTACTGCGCTATTTATATCGCCACGGAATAAGTACACGGCGAGCGACCCCCGCAGAAGACGGCACGTACGAGTACGCTGAGAGCATGTCAATGTATTCCTTGCCCTCTGGATCCCAAACCCTGTGAAATGAACCCATGAGTGACACGAACGACACAAGCGCTGCACGGGGCGCCAGGGTGGGCACGGATCAAAGAAACTCACTTTGATCCCTTCGCGGAGTCAAAGACTACAGGCAATGGGTGGTAACTAACAGCAGAAAGAGCGCACAATCAGTACATGTATTAAAGGACGAAGACGAGAAAGCGAATGACGAGTTAAGATCATCACCCCACTTGCTCCCATGAAACACCACCTTCCGTCCGTCTACCACCTGAAGGTCGACTGTCTTTGACTGGTCTCGCTTGCTTTAGGGGCTGTTTACGGGGAACGCAGGCATCGTCGTCGACACCTTTGTGGTAGCAGGAAATCGAGATAGAATTAACTCACTTGTGTGCCCCATACCGGTGTTCCATTTGGATCACATCTGCAGATGTGAGCCTTGGTGTAGAATGAGTAGGTTGCTTCTTCAAAGCGTGAACTTCATGAGTTCCATTGGACTCAGAACTGGGAATAGCTGCAGGTGCCATGCTAAATTATAAATGAGGGTCCGCTGATTGGTGAGCTCTTCTGTGGGGATTGTGGTGGTTGGTGAAGAAGAGCAGGAAGCCAATACCGTAACGCCCGTTATATCTAATCCGAGGTGTCACACCCCCTCTAGGCCTCTAGGCTCCGCCCGTCGTTGTCGCAGCGACTTCCATGTTCCATTGCTACTCCGCTACCACGCCGAAGGCGACAAAGCCGACTGGAATAGCGTCACTCCATTAGGTCGCTTGATGAAAATCGTGAATGTTCCTCGTATAATAATAATGTCCAGTAAAAATAGCACTATCATAGACAACAAGCACTGTACAGAGACAACCTACGTCCCCTGGAGCTCCTTCGGCCACTCTATCCGTCTGCGCCACCGCCCTTGCTGATCAAATCGAGGATTGACAGGATATGATAGCCCATCACCTGAGCTGCGTCCGATGGGCACTATCAGGGAGGGGAAATTGCATGAGTGACTGATACCGGAACATGGCAAGAAAATGAATGTCAATAGTCGCTTTGCAACGACCTTGACAGCTAAATATGATTCTTGCCCGACCAACTAGCGAGAACGCTTGGCCAAGATGGAGAGAGACATGTGAGAGACTCCACTGCGTTGCAGAAGCCCACCACAAGATAAGCAGCGCCTGAGTGATGTGCGACCTACACCGAATCGAATGGGTCAACGGTCATGTGGCATGTCTACTATAGCCAAGAATGGCGTTGTGAGACTGTCGGCACGAGAACACCCAGCCATCTGCTCCTAGCTGATAACAGAAGTCGTCCTGCTCGGGACACAATCGCAAGCAATCGCGGGGAGCGCGTGCTAGGCAAATATAACAGAGAAAGTGATCAGAGAATATAAACTTGGCACTCACGGATCCATTCATACCACTTCTGACCCATAACCGCTTCCCAATTAGCCCTCAGGCTTCCCAGAGACCATATATTGCCCTCGTAATCTATCCTGCCCCACTCGCTATCCCATTGCTTCTTGGTTCGGTGTTTCGCCCTGAGTGCGAGAGGTTCGAAGCATTCGCGAGAAGATTCGAAACGGTAAAGCCGAATGAACGTAGTGAGATAGACACGCGGAGATGAAGTTGAGAAAGAAAAACGAGGGCGAATCGGTTCGGTTCGGCCACGGTTGGATTCCGGACGTCCATCATCGACAAAGGAGGAGAGGGTACCGTCAAAGATAGAAGCACGCAAGCCATGTGCAAACAAAAGTTCGGCAACAGGTTGAGCTCACATTAGCGACGTAGAACAATCTCTTCACCACCAGAACTACCTCACCTAAATTCCCACCAGTGGTGCAGCCTTGATAACACTCGATCTTCTCGCTCTTTCATGTATTGGGATCGAAGCGACTCCACGGTCGTCTGATTAAGGAGAATCAGACGAAAGTGGGAAATCAGCATGGCTGCACAGAAAAGCAGGAATAAGCCTGAGCTAGGCAAGGTCAGTTCGAAGCAAGGTCCATGAAATCGCGATCTGTAACTTACAGAGCGATTATGACAATATGTTGTGGATCAATGTCACCGTGGGCTTTGACATTCAGCCCCAGGAGAGTGGAGAACAACCACGAGCAACAGATCACTGCCCATTCAAGGAAGTTCATGAAAAACTGAGAATAGCGACAACTTTAGCGCGATGGCCATCGAAGATGACGAAATGATTACCTTCTCATTGCGAGCACCCACACATTGCCCAATCCCTTGGATATTTTGAGTTTGATTGTTTACGAGATTCAAAAGACTCACAAGGGCAATGATGATCATACTTCAAGACGCACTATATTCCGTAAGCACGATAGATTACGACAGACGAGATGGATGCTCACTGTTCCACAAGCCCTGCAGTGGTGAGCCCTTGTAGGCTTCACTAGTTGATCGCGTTGGCAATATCTGTATTCTGGAAGTAATATGGGGGTGGTACGCGGATGTCTAGAGTACATTAGGGGTGGTAGACCATCCTCATTGCTGTCCCGACGTCTCCTGCGAGGTTCGTGAGTCGTGGGGGTCATGCGTTCATTGGTATTTTCACTGGACTCGTAAGGGGAAGACACGGACACAGGAGGGGCATGAATATCATCCGGTACACCTTGCGAAGAGTGAGTCGCGGGCGCAGAATGATGGCTACGCTGTGAATGAGTTCGAGGGAGAGGCGGTGGCATTGGCGGCGATGTGGCGTGGGTAAGAGAGCTGCGGGTGTTGGTGCGGTGGGTTCTACCTGTTCCAGACCGCGTCGACGGGCTTGTGTCTGTGGGGAGGGGAAAGGTGGGTATGCTAGCTTCGTACTGGTGCCCAACAATCCCATCTAGAGGGGCCACAGGCGGAGGCTGGGAGAACAGTGGCTGCACCGACCGTGGAACGTGCTAAAAAGTGTCAGCATTCGCAGAAACACGATCGAGGAATATTGCAACACACATCTTTGGCGAACCCTGGAGGCGTTATGATGGCCTAGTCAAGAAGTTAGCAACCAAAGCCCTAGCAAAGGTGGGTTTGAATTGACCTTCTCATACGTCCAGATCATCATCAGGTAGAATATAGAGAATATCACGAGAAATACGACTGCCTCCGTTAACATGTCTGTTCACAACATCCCAGAACTCACTCACTGGCTAATGCCCGACTGCCCAACGCATCCGGGTCCCCTCTGATCATGGGGACACAGAATCGCCCGATGTAGACATACGCAGCATATCCCATGATCCCAATCGCGACAAATATCGTCAACTTCAACGCGATCCATGACTGAGGACCTTCCCGCTGCGCACGCTTTTCTCGAACTTGATACTTCGTCTCCTGAATGACGCCGCAGCAAGTTCTTGGAGACTGCTTCCCAATTTGCTGGTCCATGACCCCGCCGTACCGCGATATCTAGATAGAGTGATTTGGCCGACAAGCTTCGTTAAGGACACTCAGGTCATTCCAACTGCAGAGAGTGCTGAGAACGGCCTTGGTAATTACGCAATATGGAAGTCCTAGTTCCCACGTTGTTCTCACTGGGAATTGAGTTAACTGCAGTGACTACTTCAATTTCGAGCCACCACAACAAACGATGAAGCGAGGCGGAAGGCGAACTTCGTCTGTGATACAGGCAAACTGGCACTATCTTCTACTCGCTGCATCCTCCCATCCAGGCACTTCTGTAGACGTTTTGTCACTTCGCCAGGCAATTCAGGAATCAGTGGCCTCAAATCATGGAATGACCATGGCCGGCGCTACACTTGACGTTATGTGGTGGTGCGATGATACCAAGCGCATGATTGTACGCTTGGACAAACGGTTTGTGGCCAAGCGGACCAGCGAGCATTGATTGAAGATAGACTGTAGTGACGCCATGAAAGTCATGGCCGCTATAGCTGCCTCTAACTCAGGACCTCGTATGACTGTCATCAGCGACACAGCGTTTCTACCTGCTCTGACAGCAATTGTCGGCGCTGAACCACTACCATCCTGATTCCATCTAGCACCTTTCTCCGTAAGTCGTCTTCGTCTCTGAGGCTCCGTGCTCACATTCTCTCAAGATTTATCCACGCCCCCTCCGTGTGACTCGACGACAATGTCCGGGTATGGCAAAGGTGCCAGCTTCGGATCGCGTTGTGACATTGACAACCGATGTTCCTTCGCCCAGCGAACAGGCACCGGCTGAATCTATCCGTTTCCAAGAGTCTTGACATAAAATCGCCCCCGGCGAGCACTAAGCCCTCGGACTGCAGACAAGACCAATGGGATGGCTTTAAACTTCCCTTGCGTATCTCCCTGCCGTTAGCACTAGTACGCCCAAGTCGACATGCAGCAAATTGGAGATATATCGTTCCCAAGGGCGCCTGCAGTCGAACTATGCTACCGAAAATACGATCCCTCCAATCCTAGAATTTGTTTTACTTCTTCACGGTTTAAGTAGACTGGGGACATTCAAAAATCGACCTGCACGGGGCGTTGGCTTTGCTACCAGGTACTGATTTACAATGGAAGTTTTCTCCAAAATCACCATTTCCCTGAATGCTAACCAATCGGCGCGATTGGAGTTTTTATACGTCGCCGTCAAGTCAAACCAAGTCAAGGCCCACGGTCAACACCCCGTTGAATTTCCCTATTGTCTTAATTTAAGCCACGAAATGAGAAGTGTCGCCCAGAAGTACCGATCATGATCGCAACCCAGCATCATCTTCCCAAGAGAAAAGAGGATGCGAATTACCGCCGAAAACCGTGAGTTTTGAATTGAAATATTCCCGCTGCCATGCGCCCCGCCGCTGAATGAGGACCGATGAAACACAGGTCGTTATCAAGGTAGAGGACGTCGTTCGGCTTACTTCTTGCCGATCGTACCTATCTCTGGAATCCTATGGTAGAACACGGTGCTTACGATGCCATACCACATACCCATCTAGTAGAGTCCCAGCATCTTGCAACCCTCACGCGGCGCTTGCCGTTTGCACGAAGAGCGAGATACTCACGCAGCCCCAAAAATTACGCTTTCGTGTGTGTTACAAGTTGGTGGTCTGTCAAGAAACGAGAATCACCTCCCGGGTATGCCACCTTTCCCGTTGGCCCGCTGAATAGTCGTCAATCATTTATGCCTGCGTGCATGTACGTACCGCTTCCTTGCACCACTTTTGCTCCAGTATTACTATAGCGCCTTGCATCTCAGTATAGATCTAGATAGTTTCGTCATTTTGGAACATCGAATTCGAGTTGTCAATCCCACGTTTCTGAATTATGGCAGGTCCTGCCAGGTCTGCATTGCTTCCAGTTACCAGACAGGGACAGATATAATGCAGGCAACGCACGTATCATACGATACGTTGGAGACCCCTGGTCGGTTCGTTTCAGCAGCTGGACCAAGTTGGGCATGTGTGGAGAGAAGCGAACCGTCATCAAAAGGAGGTCTTCATGGAAACAACCCTTACTCCCTTGCGATGTTCTCACTGTCGTTATCTTCATGGAGATTGAATCAGGGTGCCGTAATGTGTACGCTGGAAGTTGGGTGTTCAGCCGCCGCAGCTCCTTACGGTATCGTCGGAAAGTCTTACTGTCCACTGCGCATCATCTGGGGAATGTAAGTTACAGCCGTGTTATATCCCCTGGTTCTGGTGTCGTCCAGACGTGATGCTGCCAGCTTCCAGCAGTCTAGAGTACTGTGTATTCCCAAGGTGAAGTCACCCCCGAATCAGACCGACGGCCGCGCAAAGTGATACTCAAGTCGCCGAGATATTTGAATGTCTATTGTCGAGATGGAAGTTGAAGAGAAATACACGGGCTTATGGCTAGGTCCCTATGGCAATCAAGTTCAGGAAGAAATCCGTTGCTTTGCCCACTCCACAAAATCGTCGATGGTCGACGGCCAAGCAGCTGGCGGTTGTTAGATCTCATAGCATAAAGAGTACCATCTTTTATAAATAGCTTACCTTCCATATCATACTTGGTGAACTTTGAGTCGATAGTACGGACAAAGTCGAGGAACTGTCCAGTTGTCGGCGTTTGCCATCAGGAGTGCAATGGCAGACTCACCATGATCCAAGTGTCTTTACTAATTCCTTTCCCGCCCTTCTCAGTCAAGAAGTCAAACCACCACTGGTTGTAATCATCTTTCCACCCTTCTTCCTCAACCATGTCGACATCTTCGTCTTTGTCCCTTGATCTGATGTGGGCGAGTGCACCGCCCTGTAAGCCATGCGGCAGAAGCAGACTCCAGAACGCTTGGGCTGTATCGATGCCTGTCAACCCACGCCGTCATACGGTCAGGCGAACCGGTGGCTAACATTATTCAGGACGTAGAAACAGATGCTTACCAAGACTCCGCTGGCCTTCCGTGCGGGCAAAGTCGAACGTATGATTGTATACCTTTTGGAAGTAGCCAGGATCGGAGCCAAGCTTGTCTCGTAACCGTACTAGAGCCACCTTCATACCAGGTATTGAGTCGCAACTAAGGAAAAGTGACCACCAACAATTATAGATCGCCGTCGAGAGAATCAGAACCATAGCGACTGACCCTAGGTTTTTCCAACCATCTGTCCACCCCTTCTTGTTCCACTGACCGATTCGCGGGGATTTCAGTTCATATGCGACGGCGAGCATCACCACATCTTCTGGGTCAACTTGCAGGTCTTCGCACAACTTGATCGTACCATCGATGGTGATCTCAGGTCCATCAGGATCTGGTATTGGATTTATTCAAGGCATATAGTATTCCCGAGTCATATCCAAGCGCACCCTTGTATTTGTCAAACAAGCTGTTGAGCTTACTGGTGGATGGGCCCGATGAATCGTTATTCCGTCTCGAGCCACCGGAGAAAGCATTCGGGTCGTTGTAGTATGCATCGATGGCAATGTCAACACGCTTGTATTTCTCTAGGAATTTGCGAGCATCCCTAGTGCTGTGCGGCCAAGGTATCTTAGGGTTACGAGATCGTTGCCCTCGGCCAACTAACACAACCACTCACGATGCCCCAGTAACGCCGCAGAATTGAGCGATCTGATCCTCCATTGATGCTTTGAACTTGAATTTAATACTCTGCGAGAGCGGGCGCAGGGCGATGTAGTACAGACAGGGGTGGTATAGCAAGTAATATCGCGAGTTTTGTCCGCACGTGCCAGATTCCGAAGTCGAGAGAGGTCAATTCAAATGGCTAGAACTAGCAAGTAGTGGATTCACCAGGTATACAAAAACCAGGCAAGCGAGGGCCAAGGTTTTTACTATTAGATGATCTATCCTTATGACTGAAAGCGTTGTACTGTATAGATGTGTCGATGTGCGAGCTAGACGAGAGTGATGGTGATGGCAAGCTGTAACGAGCGCTTGTTCACGGCATACGTTAGGCGCTAAAGGGAGCCGCTGAGTTGGAAATTGAACTTAGTGAACTCCGACTCGAAGTCCACAGGTTTTCTCGCGACCAACTCTCTCGATGACTGATCGACCCAAGATGTCCAAAAGCTCCTTAACATCGGCCCTTGGATCCTTTGCCGTAGATTGGCTCCACCTATAGCCATTTTGTCCCAAGGGTTAATTGTTCAAACCAACTGTTGCCACGAGCGGGACATGTATCCGATACGGGTTTCTCATTGGCTCACACCGTTATATTCTTGTGACCTGCGATCATTCGGGAAGAAATACTATGCGAAATGTCTATGACATACGCCTTGTCGATCATGGCGTTCATGCGGCCGAATCCCCTCGTGGTCCTGCATGTATAGCTGTCATCAAGGCTTTGGCACGCGTGTCTGCGCATGAACACAATATTGGAAGCGTTCTTGACTTCCATCTATTGAGAACGCTCGGACAGAATTGTCGCCCAGCGTCATGTCAATCGGATCACGTCGAACGCTGCCCTCCGGTACGGTTTCTAGCTGGTCTGGACTTCAGCATATACAATTCAAACCTAATCGAGCTCTATGTATCCGACTGTGAGCCGTGGTAGGCCGCCGTACTGCGTATCGCCTCGTATCGCTTGGATCCTTGAAAAGGCACCCTCTGTGGCTTTAGCGCGTCTATCCCCACTTTGCTCGCCCGCACAAGTGTTGATGTCGCCTCGGAATGACGTGACATGTCAGGCATCGTGGGTTCATCTTATATCCATCTCACAGGGATCCCGGTGGTAACCGCATCTTAATCTTACGGATATAGGTCGCTGCGACCGCCGACAGTCAAGTAATATTATAACCGGCAGTCGTCATCAACCTTCGCTACATACAACCCTCAGACAGTTGGCGCTGATGGTGCGGTGCGGCGTGTAGCCAAATTGGTGCCTTCACAAAGTAAGGCGCAAGTTTCGCTGACAGCCCCTTTGAACCCCCCTCTAACTGATACCTGATGTAAGGCGGATATTATGGGATTACACCATCTGTTCCCCCGTTATGGAAGCATGATGGCACAAGCTCAAGACTTGAGTACCACGTTTCTGGGTTCATCACAAGATCATGTAAAGCAATTAATGACCGGGACCCCCTCCATCGGCTGGTGGCTACGCTCAGGAGTTCATTCTGCGAACGGGGGACACATCCATCATCAGACCGACAAGGTATAAATGTATAGTCGATGTGGTGCGAGCTGGAAGGTCGCCCATCACGATCGGTCTCGTAAGTATCGTATTTGTATGTATGAATCTCGTCACCAAAGTCTCTAACACGTTCACAGCTAAGATTGTGGTGATACAGCCTAAACTTGGATTATCCTTTGTTGGCTGCTTCTCAGGCATATTAATGTAGGCACCGCCGTGGCCCTCAGGCTATACCCAGGGTTTCTCCACGAGGCTACCCGACTTCATCATAATCGAATGCACACGATCGACTCAAACCCGTTCAAGTTGACTCAAGGGGAGCCACGCTGGGTCACGGCGTATTGCAATCCATGTAAACGTGGAGTGCTTACGGCGTAGGCTCTACGTATTTGATCTATTACAGCACCAGCAAATTAACTCTGGAAGAGTCGTTCAAGTTCCCGGAGTAGATTCGTACGTTGGACCAACGGAAGCCTACATAATAGTGAAAGGGAACGCCGATTCTTCCAGCGGCAGGACATGAAGTACTCTTTTCCTTTTCCAGCACGCTTCGTGATCGTACCCTTTAGATGCACCCCACGCAGCCTCAACATGTGGACTTGGAGGTCTAGAGCGCTTCTCCCATAAGTTACCAAATCTACCGAGAAGCCAATCGTCAGCCGGTAATGCGCCAAGCCGTTCCGAACTAACTGCTACAGCTAGCCAATGGTAGAGGAGTGAGTGAGTCCTGTGCTTGCGTCAGCTATAAATGAGGTACTATTGCAATTGTATGTGTGCAGCGGATCTATCCCAGAAACATCGAAGTTCAACCGTCGGTGATATCAGCAGGGCAGGTGCGCTAGTTATTTGTCCTCCGTGGGCAATATCTCCTCAAACGTCGAGAAGAGCGAGGATGCGATGAAGAAGACACCAGTGCGTCGTCACATCCATGCTAAGCTTAGAACCAGAGTCGTGTCAAAGCGTCCCTTTTCCTATGTAACAATCTTAGAAGTAGGCGTACTACTAAGGCACTCCAAGGCACCGCTGCGAAGCTTGGGAAACAGCAAGCATAACAGCACATCGTGATGAACGATCGTACATGACGCGGGTAGTAGGTGAGAGCTCCTGTTAGGACCCTATTATACAAGCAGTGAAATGGAGCGCAGGAAGACGAAGAGATGCACGATGCACTGTAATTACAGGGTAAGAAATCCCCCGTTGTGCCCTCTTTTCTGAGTCATGGGACAAAGGCAAAGCTCTTCAAGCAAGCGGCCTTTCCGGAACAATTTGGACACGAGAACACGGCTAGCCGAACTGCTCTGGTGGGCAAAACCAAGGCACCGAAGCGGAAGCAGATAGCTTTCATCGGTCCCTCTGTCCCCCTGCACCTCCATCTTCAGTCAAGGCTGAATTATAAAAGGAGATAGTGCCGAAACTAGAGAAGGGCCTGAGATCCGGGTGAAACCGAGGGCCCGGAAACGGAAATCATCGATCATGATCACTGGTGGAATGATCTGACTGACCTGGGACACAGCAACTGATTCGCAGATCGGTCTAATGGCAAACTACCCATTGGCGTGACATCTAGCCTGGTTTAGAAAATGCGGTAAAGAATTACATGAATTATATACGAATTATCATCTTCAAGTGGATGGGAGAGCACGTACTGGAGGACGTAAGAACATCGGTTTACTTTACTATACGTATTCGCCACCGTGTCTGAAGATCCAAGACGGAGACGCCGAGACAGGAAAGCAAGAGATGCGATGCGACAAAAATACATACAACGTGCCAAGCGAATTCAGACATCATGGCAGCGACAAGAGACAAGAATGGGCGAGAGGACCCTATAGCTGAAGCGAGTAGTCCTGAATCAATAATTCGAAACGCACGTCACGGAGGTGATCTACTCACCGGCAAAGGAATGTTCAGTTCTTGACGATAACACGTCTCGTGTGCTTCCCAGCCCGTCTCCTCTCGGCGTAAGGCATCGGCCGCCGCCACGCCTCATCTGGGTCTTCGCGATACTCTTCCGAAGGGAATTCCTGTTTGGGTGTAGCGTTGGGTCCATTTTCTTGACCGGGAGTACGCAAACCAAGTGTTGGGTGATGCAATGTTGGAGGAGGATGGAGATTAGGTGGCGGCTGCGAGTGCTGCGAATGAGGAGATGGGAACAGAGGAGTGGATGTCATCGGAACGTTCTGCCTGCCGGATCGCATGTTTTGTGGTGGGTATGGCAGAGAAGACGATGATTGTGATGGAGAGGCATGTGAGTTTGGACCCGGAGCGCCTGGGCCTGATGAGGCTGAGGCTGTAGGCGCAGGGTGAAGCTGTTGCTGCGGCCACGGTCTCGGTGGAGCGGACTGTTCGCGCGCCGGTGCTCTCATCTTCGCTGAGGACGCAGGATCGAGGTCTGATATATCGACTTCTACACGCACACGGACTATCTCCTTCCCAGCCTGAGCAAAAAACGCGCGCTCCTGTCGCTGAAAGAAGCCGCTCGTCGGCCCTGGTCTCATTTCAGGGAACAAGTCGGGCGGTGGTGGGGGGAACATGGCCATAAGATCATGTCCTGTGGGTGGTGCCGGGTACTTTCTGAGTGGCGGATCGGACGAATGAGGAGTGAGATCGACGTCTGGGAAAAGAACACATGAGAAGTGCGTTGCAAGTGAAAGAGGACTCTAAAGCGTACCTCTCAGAGAACTGGGCGACAGTGGTCTGCGCACTCCTCTGCCCCCTGCAGCTGCATTGGATGTCGGGGAGGGTAGCATTCCTGGACGACCCTTGAACGAAGCGGGGCTGTGGTCGCCTGGCGGCGTTGTTGAGGCGCTTGGCGATGGAGACGGGGAATTGTCTGAGACTGGCCTGAGATGGAAAGTGGCCATGAGAGAGCAAAGGGGAAAGGGAGAAGAGTGCTGACTGGGAACACGATTGGGGATTTTATACAAGTCCGAACGGAGGTTTATATACCGCACCTGCGAATGCGGCAATCGAATTTAAAGGCCGAGCTTGGTTCGGCTGAGGGTCACGGTGAACCACACCCAGCTCCTTCGGACCGTTGAGATTTACATACGGTGCTGGATATTCGTCTGTGGATCTCCAGGCGGTAAGCGACGTGTTCTCACTCACCCTGCTCGACCTGTCAGCTCAGATTCGATGAGATAGATATCATTAAAGCAATCACTGCTCGCCCATATCTCTTCGCCCATCACCGTCCATGTCGGTATGATGATGAGGATCACTGCCAGCCTCGCTCGTTTCAGCACCCCCACTCATGGATCCATTTGCGCGATTCAGATTTCCTTTCACAGGGATCGCTAATACCCCCGCACCTTCTCCCAATTCACCATTCATTCGCTCACCACTTCCCCACGTACATAGTCTGGCATCGCCTCACACAGAAATAGGGATCATTCCCATGCGAGACAGGTATGCTATATCCACCGCGAAACGCTAGTTCTGGCCCTTCTCCAAAACCAGCCCAAAATGCCAAAAGGACTAATCTCTCCCGAGGACGACTTGCTTTCTCAGTCCTTTCTCGAGGGCTTGAAAGGGCAATCACAAGCTGTGCTCGCCCGTATATCGCATCGTGGCCTCACAGGCCAATCGCCCATGCCTCGCGAGCCCACGCCACTCAATCCTTATCGTTTACTACTGTCAACTATCATACGCATCTTCGTCACGACCGGCACCGTGAGCGGAAATTCTTGCAAGACGGGCGATGCCGTAAATACCACACGACGCACTGTCCAGGTATAGGGAAGTATCCACAGAATCCAATTCTTGCCACGGGGTCGAACATATCAAAATACGACAGGTTCTTTCCCGGGTAGTTCACAGGCAGAAAGATATCGCTACAAACTCGGCCGCTTCTTCCACATCGACCTTGGACCTCATCGCAGCGCTTCTTACCGCTCCCGGATATATCGGGTCACGCCTGGGTTCTCTGCTGGCACTCAACTTCGCCTGCATCCTTCCTGCTGGACATTAATGCATCTGCTTCTGTGTCACTTTCGCGGTGTCCCTTGAGCGTACCTTTTCGCCCACCGGCCGACGGTCGTCCCCTTGCGTCATCAGAAGTCGCATCATAGCATGCTTTCACTCGAATCTAGCCTGCAAGTGAGTAGCCGGACCTCATCTAGCTTCACGATAGAACGTCCGAACGTCGCGTTTCACAGCGGCTTCTCGCACCTCTGCACCTGCTTCTACCGTCACCCGTTGCAGCTAGCCATCTCGAGGGAGGCCAGAATGGAAACACCTGTTCGCAGACACCGAACTATGGGAAACGACAAAGTCTTTCCACCACACTGCTTGATGCGGAACAATTCTCCGATCGTCTCGAAGGAGGAACGGAATTCCCCTGTGCCTCCTTCGCGCCCATCTGGTCGCTTTCTTCTGTCTCTGGAAAATTAAGTTCATGATGCAACTATTCTCAGATCTCCTTGATTTCGGCAACCGAATCGCCTGTTCGTCTTCCACGGGACATGGGCGCCGGCGATAACATTTGAATACTTCGCGTCCAGAAATAACCAGCGGCAGTCAAAAGAACGACCCAACCTTTGGTACTAGGTAATTTGCGGGAGCTCTGAATGTTCATCAGTGAAATGGTCCGTGATCGTGGCTAGGGAAGAGACCGCAGCTTGCCCTTCGTCTGCCGTCACTACCGTGGACATCTTGGCAGGATTAATCAAGGATGAGGCCGGCATAGCAGTTTTGCACATCCCGGATGGCTGTATTACAGATTTCTTCAATGCCGGTGCCCCGCTTACTAGGAGACTTGATGGCAAAGCAATGGCGACAGTACCGAGGTAGTGAGCATCTATCTTCTGCAGATACGCGATTTCTCACATTGGAATACAGACCTCACGCACACAACGGCTAGCCGTAACGGTCAGTGGGGAACTTCTTACTTCAGAAGACGAACCATGATATGTGATATGGTTGAGAGAATTTACTCACCGCGACTTCGATGACTACTTTGTCAGTTCTCTTGGCTACGGTCAGGCGGAGGTCATATTTCTTCGGCTTGAGTCCTCGTGAGGCTATGAAACGCGGCAGTTACACAGCTATCGTCCCGCACCGTGCTACCATACCGTTTATGATCTATTGAGTTCTGCTAGACTCCCACACGAGGTGCGTGGGTAGCTGTAGCCCTGCTTTTCTTGTCCTTGTGGGTATACGGCACCATCCCACCCTGTGCGCACGGGACCACCCCCCATTCACAATTGTGTCATGCATGTCCACCACTTACTCCCATAGGTATAATTCAATGAGTACTTACACTGCTCTGTCAATGTAGACTCCGCGTGCGCCGTCTAATTTCCGCACGGTCGAAGCACCTGTCTGTTATCGAACTACAACCCCAAGCGCGCAAACATCAGAATATAATTGTGTCTGGTGATATGATGATAGAATTCGTATGTAACATGTGGGTGAGGTCCGCACCTCGGCGGGAGTGCTCCGTGTAGTCTCATGATGCTCATAGGTGTATCGACATCTTCGCGAGTTCTTTTCTTCGCCTAAGTGAATGGGGATCAAATTCCACTGGTCCGCAGCACGATGAGGCTGATATGACGAATGCTACCTGTATCATGTCCTCTCAGCATTCGCCATTAATCCCGAAATCTGCTAGTGTGCGATCGAGCACTGCGTTACTGACTCGGAGCAGGTTTGATCTCCGAGATCTGATTACTGGAGAGTTCGTGTCACTGACTCCAGGACTAAGTACAACAGACAGCACAGTTCGTTCGCGAAGGGTGGCGTGTCGGAAGTTATAGCACTATTTGTCGGATGAATGTTAAATAAGTTAACCTCCAAAAGGTCATGCGATCCGATAGAAGAAAGGACATTTTGGCTTGCGGGCGTATGTAACATCTCGGTTATGCCTTCGAGCCTTCTAGGCTGCCCCTACCATCTAACCTACCTGCCCACGACAGCAGGTACCACTGGTCAAACATGGTAAGGATTATTCATCGATTGGGGCACGATGCTCAAGCAACTTACGGCTTTGCTCCTACATATACCCAGTAGGAGACCTTGAGGAGACCTTCGTCGTTCATATCTAACCCTCATCGGGTATGTCATTGATCTGATATGAGGGAGCTCCGACTCTATGATAAGGTCGATCAGTTCATGGGCCTCCGCTGCACTGCAACGGCCAAATGTCTGGGCGACTCGGGGAGAGAGTGAGTCGAAAGCATGTCAGATCAGGTCCTTCAGCCTCTTCCGGTACGTAAATTGCCCGCGTGAGGTTATCCGATCACATATGCCTCGAGTTTTGGGTGCCTGGTCGGACACAAGGTACGGTCTGGTAGGGTGTACCTTTCTGTATCTACCCAGGAGCGGAGACCCATTCTCAACAAGCCACTGTAGCACAATGGCTAGTGCGTTGCCTTCCTACTAGCGAGGGTTCAAGGCAAAGGTTGTGGGTTCGAGTCCCATCCGTGGTTACTTTTTCGCTATTTATTTACCCCATGTTAACGGGTGAACGCATGTTGACTTTTTCGACTTCATGTGTATTGTGGGCGAGCCAGGAACTTTTTTGAGTTCCCCGGTCAGCATGCGACAATCCGCGATACTTCCATGCCTGGCCTGACTGCCTGGGCACCAATATATGGGCGTCTGTTGACTTTCTCCTGCGAAAGATGCTAGATTTGGCAATACGACGGTGTCACCCACACGCGATCGCGTCTTCTTCACTGCCACCACCTTCTCGAATTCTTTCTTTCGCATTTCACAAACAATGGCCACCCACAAAGGACTTAGCAAAGGGACGCTGAGCCTGCGGTTTATGCAGAATTCCCAGAGAACCAGCAAATCACAAGTCGAACTAGACAAAGCTGAAGTTAAGGACGATGGGGAATGGGAAGTTGGACAGGATGTTCGAGAAACCTGGGGCGTGGGGCAGTCAGAATCAGGGTGAGCACCTAGACGCCGTTCATGCTGTTCTTCTCACCGAGATTCATCGGCGTAATAAAATCCCTTGACATTGGGAGTAGACCGCAGATCACATACGAAGCGTCGTACCTTCCGTTCGTATTTCGGTCACAGAGCCCCCCAAATGCAGAAAACACAAAAACGGAACTCGGAACAGAGGCTGATGTAGTGCTTCCAAAGGGTCGACGGCGGTTTAAACTAGGCCTAGAAGTACAAAGCGACCAGGTGCGTGTCCAGTGGTCCATGGAGCTTAGTTTATCGCCGTTGGTTATAGCTCTGACTTGCTTTCGCGCAAGGACAAACCACGAGCTGGGGAAACCAGCCAGCCGAGTCAGACAAACTCCCAGGCGAAACTCACGCGGCTGAAGTCGATCTCAGGATCTTCCGCTGCTCATGGTAAAGCTCCAAAGAGTCCCAAAGCTTCAGCCACAACGGGCAAGACTACAAAGCAACGCATCTTCGATACGAGTGGAACCGGCACCGACCTCCGTGCCAGGAATATAGCATACCCCACTCGCGGTAAGCAGGAAGGCACAACGGCTCCGCCTGGATTCATGAAACCCATTGGGGTCGACGCGCCAATGGAAGGCCAACGACCACAATCTGAGCTACCTTCGTCCCCAAACACCGGGTCTGCCGCTCAAACTGAGCATGCTGTAGCACGAATCCCAACCATCAAGAGGGAAATTGAAGTCACCGAGGAACAACCTGCAGATGAGGGAAAGAAACGTAAGAAGAAGAAGCAGAGAGTTTCCATCGGTGAATAGGATCATGTATGTCTCTTCCATTCTTCCCAAAGTGTTCGTCAGTTGCGTCTGACTTCACACGCGTTCCAGCAATTGAAGATGCCGCCAGCCCTTTACTGATTCACCGCTGCTCAGACTCACAGCGCGGTTTGACTACGGACTTTTTTGGGGGGACACGAGTTCGATCTTCTTTGTTCGCTGGGATCCGTAGCGACACATTTTGCGATATCGGCCGCACCATCCGCGTTTGGTCCGTTTACACCATGTCACTAGTTATTCGATCATCGGAGGCCTACTCATGGGGAACGGAGGTGTTCTTTTCTCATATCCTGAAATACGACATTCACAGACTTTCCATCAGAGTCCACAAAAATGACCTAGTGATTCTGATCGAGACCCAGGGACCTGTTCACCTCCGCATCATCACAGTTTTGTATGTATACATGCGTCGCGGCAAATGAGATACGCTCTCCACGCCGCCGTACGGGATCCACGCTGGTGAAAGCTCGAGATGGCCAATGTCCGTACCTGGTCCGTCATGGCTACGTCAGCCTGCTTCTGCACGCGTACAAGTATGCGTTATGAAATGTGATCAATCAGACGGAGTCTCCTGAAGTATCGCATCATGACAAAACTTTGACATCGTCTTTCCCGTTTCCCATTCCCCGTGATCAATTATCCACGAAGCCAACAAGCTGGCCCCCGACGCATTCAATGCGAATGACCCGATCGCATTGCGGGGGTCGGATCCATAATTGACGAGTCGTCTCGTTTGGGCCGTCTTCGAGTATCCAATCTCCTTGCTCCCCGAGCTGGCGCCTGATCGATCGCATCCCAATGTACTCGTTTGCGTCGCGGGCGGTACACTTCTTACGTTAAGCCGTCTCGTATGGAAGTACTTATCGCTCCGGAGAACCTTTTGCGGGAGAGCAACTAGATCATGCCAGACCATGCCGTCCTTAGCTGCCTCGTGCTCAGGACTGACAGGGCTGGCCGGTGATAGTGATTTCATCTTGAAAACGCCGAAAGGAAGTAAGTGCTCCCCTCACCTTTCGCGCCGACGAGGAGATTATTTCACGCACGCTGTCAGATCCGCTTGTTCCTCTCCCAGGCTAATTACAAGAGGTGCAGGTTTCTCATTACGTCTTCTTTTGTATCTTACTCCTGCACATCTAGACTAGATCGCCTTATCCTTGCACACAACGGTTCAAGTATTCTACCAAGCGCTTGTTCGCCAACTGCTTGCAGCGCTAATGGGTATGTGCATCGTGGACCGCTTCATGCCCGTCGGAGATCGCTCGTCCTCGATCGTGTTTGTGAATTGGAAGGAGATAACGGACTGATTTAAACCATCAGGTGGAGTCAAGCGTTACAGACTGGTGTTTGCTGCGGGTATCCTTTCGCCCTTCAAGTACTCCACCCATACGACGGTACATCCGGTCAGCACCTCTGACACGAAAAGCGCAGTAGCTATCAGGAGGGAACATTGGGAGATTATTCCATCCGACCCATCCGTCTGCTGTGAGCACTCTAGACTGCTCGATGGTGAGATAGTGCTGAATATCCCTGGGTCTTTCATCTCTTTGTTGTCTGAGGTTCAGCCACGTTCCCTGTCGACGTGTTTCATGACATCCAGCGTCCTAGACATACGGACCGTTGTATTCGGTACGCATGCCCAGTCCTTCAGGGAGGAATGCACATACTGACTTCGTACCTTAGAACTGACTTTGAATTTGACTAGTGCTCGTCGTTGTCGCTGACCGCGCACGCGTTGGCCTTCCGCACAACCGTCTTGGGTATGTCGTGATCTTTCGCTACTTACGTGATGCGCAAACTTCCTATGAACATACGTTGGCTTCGACTTCCTCTTTTGGGAGCAATGAATAGTAAGTTCGAACTCTGATGGTCATCAGGCTGACCAACTCCTTTTGATACATTTCCTTCCTCTACGTGATTCTTATCCTTTGATTTAATGGCGAACTACTTAAAACGACGCTGTAGAGCTATTGTCAGACCTCCGCCATTTTGCACCCTCCGTACTACTCGGACAATATACCTTTCTGATCCAGAGTCGCAGGCACTACTAGCGGGTGTCCCGCAGGGTGCTCGGTATTTACCTGGTCGACTATCCGTAGCCTATCGACCATCGGGAATGGTTCATCCTTCCCATGGATGTGTAGTACAGGCAGTTCCGCCGGCGCCTCCGTTATTCCTCACTGATTCTATAGAATTTTGAGTGAAAGTAGTCGCGTTTTATACCAAACACCTTCCTGATAGGGAAATGTCGGTCATCAAAAATGTGTCAAAACGTATTACTACTGACTTTAAAGGCTTGCTCCTTCTCCTCATCATCCCACAGATTTCGTGGCTCCTCTCAGGACATTCCCTCCACCATCTTCTCAAGGAAAAGGCGTTGTTTTCCTTTTGATTAGGCCACGACTGCGCAGTCAGGGCTGGCAAGCCCCGTCCACACCATTGGAACGCTAAAGGTATGTAGTCCATACGTTGGTTGTCCTGTCGTGACACGATCGCAGTAATTGTAGATTATCCGACTGGGAACCGCAGCCAACGGTAACCCACAGGCTTGATTGTGCTCGTTGATAAAATCACTCGGATTGAGAATTCGGTATCACGCACAAGGCCCTCTGCGTTCAGCGCCCAGACGCCATCGACGCCGAGCTGGCTGTTATCTGATCATCCCGAGCAATGTTTGCTTCGTTTACATCATTCCTACCTTCTGCTCTTCAGCTACACGCTTCTCCGGAGAAAGCTAATGTCGCCCCTTCGTCCAACTTCCGCCCCGACAACGATGACGATGACGATGAGAATACCAATCGCGCCAATAGTTCGCCAGGACAGCCGTCAGTCAATGAATTTGGGTTGGTGAAGGATCAGAAGGAAAAAGACAAGAAAGGAGCGAATGAAGTTTGTCGGTTCGCTTTGGTTGCCATCACTGTCTGACGAGTTCGCAGACGTTCATCTTTGTTCGGCCTCCTCCTTCTAAGACGAATCACCCGTTGAATTTGCAAGTGCAACTTGTACCCCCCAATTCCCGTGGACCGTCAGGACTTACACCCACGGGAACAGTCAATACTCCAGTGACTGCTACTCCGGCGCGCCAGTCATTCGATGCAAACCAATCGCGGAGGCAGGGAACAGACGACTCGGCAAATGAGCTGACACGCACGAGCACAAACCGCTCAGATGTCTCGACGTCCGTCTACTCTGGTTATTCTTCGGTGTCCAGTTTTTCGTCTGTCGCCAGTACGAGCACCAATGCTTCGCAGCCAGGGCGGCGCACGATCATCCCCTTGTACAATCTTCAAGCCCATAATGTCATGACGAATACTATTGTAGACGCTGGGACTGATGCCAAGATCGCGAAGTTCCAGAAACGCGGGCTAGAGATGATTGGGTTGGCGATGCTGGAGCCGGTCGAAGTTTGGCCGACGAATAACCTGCCAAACGACGCTCGGCGTGCTCCCCATAACGGCAGTGGTCTTCTGCACCCCCAGCAAGATAGGCCAAGTCGACCCGTGACTCCAACAGTATCGGAGGATTTACACGGCCATACTCCAACGTCTTCGAGACTCTCTGTCTCTTCTGCTGGCATAGATTCGACATCACATCATCAGCCAAGCAAGGGAGGCTACCCAATTGGCACTGAATACCGTGAATACCATCCACACATTCCGCACCCATATCCATCCCAAACTATAGGCGGTCTCCCTGAGGGTCCCCCCTCAGTTGACATGCCTACCAGTGCTACAAAGAAGAATATATTCGGTAAGCTGTTCAAGCGTAAAGGTGGGAGCGCTGCATCTTCCCCCGACCCAAGTGCCTCGCCTAGCCTCTACTCCGCCGCGTCCCCTAGCATGTCTTCGCCAACACCGAAGCCTCAAAACTCGGAAGGATCGCCATCTCTTATTTCGCCCTCGTTAATGTCTCCCGTCATGTCCCCCGATGCTACGACACCTACAATGCCCTCCACTCCTAATATGTATATCAACCCTTCTCAGCATCTCAACGCCGATAGTCCCCATCACCATCGTGCACCAAGTGCCCCCGTTCCATCGATGACCACGCCACAAGATAATCACAAACTTGGTCTGAGTGAAGGCAGCGGTGAAACACCAACGCCCCGCTCGAAGAGGCAAGCTCCGAGTTTCAATCTACCGGGGATTATAGGAAAGGGTAGTGCGTTCATTGGGCGCGGTGCCAATCCGACTGGCGGTCGTAAAACACCCTCGCCAGTACCACCCCCATTACCTCCACGAGATCATGCGCCTCATTCGGAAGATTCGACCCAAACTGCGACGAATGGTAGCCGAACTGTTGGAAGCCGGAGCACTGCCGTTACGGTCGGTGAGACTGCCAAGAGGGATAGCGGAATATTTGGTGCCCCAACTGACTCTAGTGGAAGCATCAACGTCCACGTTAGTAGTCTTCTTGATCCTGATTTCTCCGTTGCTTTCCTCATTCCCGTTCGTTAATAGAATCCTCCTACGCCGACCCAGTCTCAGAGCCAACTCGCTCCCGCACCTGTCCAAGGTAGATTTATCGCGTTGTATACGTGCCTCCTCCTTAAACCGTTCTATAGCCCTACGCCCACCTGTCCTTGGTATACAACCCGCGCTTTCCATCGTTCCCATTGGATCCAAAGCCGCCAGGTACATTTGCTTCCAACGCTGACGCAATGATCGAATACTGACCTCAGGGCTGTCTACTTCTCCGCTTGCTGTGATATCACTTTCTCGACAACCCCGCAATCTGCTTTGTTCCTGGAAAACCCTGAAGCAATGTTCAATCGAATCGCGCTACGATGTACGTCTGGATTGTGCGAAAGTGGTTTAAAGGGTCGGAGAATGGGCTTCTCGGTAATCTTGGTAAAATTGGCACAGGGGTGGGTCAGCGGCTCGGCGTTGGGAGAGAGGAGGATAGGAGGAGAAGTGGACTTCGAGAGGAAAGCGAGTATGGCAATAATTGGAATATGTTTGAGGTGAGGTTTGAGTGGAAGAGGGGGAAGAGTTCGAAGAGCGCCAAGAGGAAAGGCAGGGAGAGAGAAGATCGCAGGTCGAGCCTTGTCATAGGGAATCCACCGCCTCCACGCGAGAGGGCCAACCGGAGTACCAGCCGACATGCCAGTAGAAATAGTCTGCCAGCCAGCAAGGACACTCCTGAAGGCGACGACGAAATATCACCGAAGGACAAGGCAAGCAAACGCTTAAGCTTGATATCCCATAAGAGCGTCAGCACCTCAGCTGGTGGGTCGGACGAGCAGCGATCTGATACAGGCCGGAAGCCTCGTTCCCAATCACGCCCTCGAAGGAAGGACTCCCGTTTAGATGATGATGACGAAGAGGACGACGGTGAAGAAAGCGATCCGGAGGATTCGGAGACTCCGTGGACATGTACACTGAAGGTGAAGCGTGTGACGCCGCAAGTAGCTGGCGACTCGTTGCTTCTGCCATTGACTCAGACCGCGTCACGGTCACCGCGGTCGTCAGCATACTCGAGGGGTTCTCTGGACCTGCAGAATCCTGCCGTCGTCGCAGCCGTCAAGGGTGGATCTTCACCGACGTTGAGATTGAAGTTGGGTACACTCAGCCCCACACCTCATCATCCGAAGGTTGTTGCGATGTTGAAGGTGCCATTCCCTCTCTCGGATGTCAACGTCGGACAAATGATTGTGCAGAAGCGCCCTTCGCCTGGCGTCGCCGGGCACCCGCCTCAACCCGACCTTCCCCCACGACCCGCAACTAGCGCAGGCGGTGAACGTTCCGTGTCGGACTTCAGCAATAGCGGGCTTGTGCTGACGGCGGAGGAACTCAAGGATGTGGTATGCTCTACCGGGATGTGGCTAGTTGTTCGAGAAAGCTTCGGGGGTGTCGGAAAAGAGCGAAGACGTGGTGATGGTTGGCGGATTAGGGCGTGAGGACTGTGTTGTTATCCCTGGCGATGACTTTCCCTCCACTGTGATATTATACTAATCGAAGGCTTCCTCATGATGCATGATGCCTCCCTTGTTCAATTACTCTCCCCCACTTCTGGTTTGCCATAGATGACTCCTAATAACGCTAGCATGCTCTCATGTATTTTTACTTTCACGTATACTTCGTTTTCTTGGCTTCGGCGTGGCAGATATATGTTCACCCCACGTCGCAATGCGCATTTACTTACTTGTTGTCAAGTTGATACAACTTAATCTCATTCCGCGACCAAAGTTACCAGAATGGCATTGTATCAAGCATCAATTAACTATTGTCCAGCTTTCAAAGGTGTTGCGTGCACGTCAAAGCGTATTACTATTCTGATCCATACCATCCAACCCAGAAGTCAAAGCAACTCGAGTGTAAACAAACCATGCTCCGCCTGGCAGTGACATTACTGAGAGCCAAGGAACACCCTCTTTTCGAATGAGGGAGATTACTTGAGTTGCGCCAGGACCCTGGTTTATGACCGTGAAGGCTTGATCCAGCGAGGCCAAAAATGTCTGAATGGATTTGGCCCGAAAGTGTCTGATTTGAACCCGGCCCTCCTCAATTTTCGAAAAAATGTCTATTTTTCGGAGGAGGCCCTGCGGGCCTCACGATTTGTACGAATTTTCGGTTCAGGCCTCCTGAGCCTCCCAAAATGTCCGAAATTTGATATTAGGCCTCCTGCGAGCTCTCCAGGGCTAGTGGATACCTCACAAGAACTTTGTACAGCGTATACAGACTCCCCAGTCTCCCCTACACATGTAGCTATCATTCTACGCTTCGGGTTCGTCCAATAACCATGCAGCACTGGCATTGTTTTTCTTCCTTGGTTGTACCATTACCTTCGCTAGCTTCGCTTTCGATGCATCTTGCTGTTTATATACTTCCCGGTCTTTCCCCGTCGATTCCCTCTCCATGTTTTTAGGGAGTGTGATGTTGTATCCGTGATGTT
This sequence comes from Pleurotus ostreatus, assembly GCF_014466165.1. NCBI lineage: Eukaryota > Fungi > Basidiomycota > Agaricomycetes > Agaricales > Pleurotaceae > Pleurotus > Pleurotus ostreatus. The sequence continues at coordinate 725,648 of NW_023503164.1, read as the reverse complement.
GCTAAATCGGCGTCCATAGACATGGTCGTACACGTTGAAGCCTATCCATGACATTGCGGCAACGTTGAACTTGGCTTCCGATTTCGATGCATGTTGGCCATTTTTTTCCGCCACCTTTGACATATAGCACCACAACTGTATCGTAGTCAGATGCAGAGTCCATTGTTGAGATACATGACATGCCCTACCTTCACCAACCGTAAGACCGTGTTCAAGAGATATGAACCCAACGTCGCCGGGACCAAGGTGACGAGTGGTTGAAATATCAGCCATCTTGATTTGGGATAGTAGGGTTCCAGTTAACCCACCCGTAGAATACAATTTCGAGCGAATTTCCGCGCTCTTTGTGAAGATGTGATTAGTGATTGTTCAACGATGTTTAAGATACTGTCGCATACCTTACGGTGATTGGGTCTGCAGCTAGTACTAGGCTCGTAAACCAGCGCTTGAGTCGAGATTATGATAAGTCGAGTAATCTGAGAATAGACATCTACGGTGTTACCGACTGTTGGTGCACCATCAGCGCTGCCTTGTAGAGTACGCTTCGCACGTCCGAGTCCCGTTGTAACACCACGAAGCTGGTCCTCCTTCAGAATGGCATGAAATTCGCAAGTTAATTGGAGGCTGAACGACTGCGGGGGCGTTAGAAGATGTTCAAGATCCTCATCGGTGTTTTCTCGAAGTCGAACGCGAGTAGTAGCCTTGAGTGCATGTTGACTCCGGTGAAGGCGTCAATAATTGATGCGATCGGTAAAGCTTTTCTGGAAATAAAAAGAGTAGCTACGGTAACTAACTTAGTTTACTAAAGTTGACTAATGGGAGCATCCAACGTCGGCACCTCCGCTGAAAATGTCCGAAAATGGATCCCGCCTAGGGACCAAATCCCAAGAATGTCCGAAAAAAGGATCAAGGAATTTCGCTTTTTTGGGTGAAAAATGTCTGAAAAGCCTCAGGCCGAGCGGCCTTCGGCCGCTCAAAAATGTCTGAAAACGGATCAGGGGGTTGACCTATTAACCAGCGTCCTGTTGCGCCGCTCGCCATTTTCTCAGAACGTGGTGAAGTAACTTCTTCCGATCTGATTCTGATTCGGGAATCGGCTTGAATTGATCATGTCCAGGTACCGCAGACGAGCAAAACCTGTGTGCAGCCGAGACAATGTTCAATGAATTGTTGATATGCTCCCACAGTCTGTTGGAAGCTTCGAGCCCTTGGGGGCAACTGTGACTCAGACGACCGGTACTTGTTTTTGTATTCAATGCCTCGAATGCGTGGATGAATGGGAAGGGTCATACAAATATCGTATAGGTAGATTTCATCTGACGGGCGCACATTGTAACTCACTATCTTTGGTTTTAGTGACATGATATCCCGAATTCTTGGGTGGGCTCTGGGAGTTGAACGGCGTTTATCAAGCATCAATACGAACGTGTGCTACATTCGTATTGGCATCATGCCCAAGAGAGTGCCGTACACCCACGCCCAATCCTCAGCTCTCAGCCTCGCCCACGATACAACGCTATGAAGTGGTGGCCTACTGCTACCCCCACAGACGCTGACCATGGCGAGTATGAACTCACTGCAGGCGGCGAGTTGAGTCCCGGACAGCGAAGGTGGAGCTTTCTCCTGAGTCTTTCGTCGAGACCATCTAATCCTACCATCTACAGAAGGAGAGCACAACGATGGCAAATACGCCCCGCTTACGTCCTCATCGTTTCGGCATGTCTTCTGTGCTCAAGCATTGCCTTGTTCACTGTCGACTTTCTTCGCTTGAGAGGACAAAAGCCATCCGGCGATAAGGGATGGCTTAACTTCTTCAAGCAGCTATGGCCCGTCGGGCTCCCCGACGTCACAGACAACTGGCAAAACGAGAATAACAAAGCCATGAACGCGTTGATGAGTTGTATGGTCGAGAGGACTTGCAAGGAGAATCAAACAAGTATCATTTTGTTATCTTCGGAACACTTCTCGCACTCGATCGCTGGACATGTGTCAGGCGAAGATATCTGGTAACGAGGCTGCACATCCTAGATGCGATCTTTGAATCTGACCTCTACAACAGGGCAATAAGCGTAGTAAGTCGACAAGGCATCGGAAGAAACTAGCTAGGCGACTTATGCGTTGCTCAATAACCAGTTGATAGCGCTTCAAGAGATGGGTTACACGACCATTTACGCACCCAAGAACGATGAACTCGCCAGGACGTATCGCCGATTCCCAGATCTTGTGAAGGCCGTGATCCTTGAAGGGGCCGACTCGAAGAGATGCTTCGATGACCCGAAATGTATCAAGACCCCTGGCCATCCGCTGGGTGTTCCAGTCTGGAAGATGTTCTCGTTCCACTTCTGGACTGGGGCGGAGCATCCACTTGGAAATCGCTGGACGCTGTCACCAGAGAACTACCCGATCCTCGCGCCAGGGAATTCCAAGGAAAATTTCTACCTTGGCTACAGTATCGAACGGACCTGTGTCAAGAAGCCGTTCATCCCGGGCGACGAGCGTCCAATGCAAGCATATATTCTTGCAAAACAGTTATCGTACTTCACGGACAAGAACTACATGTGGAAGGGCGTGTCTCTCGTCCCTCCTTTCCCTCTTGACCTGGTCGCTGGCATGCGCAACGACACCAAGGGCCCATCAACAATCCCAGATGGAATTAATAATCTAGGGCAGCTCAATCAGCAAAACTTTTATGAGCAACTGTCGAAGAGCAGAGTACTCATTGGCATTGGAAGTCCGAGATTGAGTCCTAGTCCATATGATGCGTTATGCATGGGCGTACCGTTCATCAACCCAATCTTCAACTGGAACAGGGATGATCCACAGGATCGGAACAGATGGGATACCCAACACGACGGACTCAAATTCCAGGATCCACCGTATGTATATCACGTTAGGCGAGATGATGGAGAGGGCCTATGGGCTGCAGTAAAAGAGGCAGTCGATCACCCGATTCCAAGGTTTGTCTTCAAGCCCTCATGAATTGCACAGCGACGAAGGCGGCGTTGATTTAGATATATCGTTCCTGACATGAGCATGGATGCTCTGAAGTACCGACTCGGAATACTTGTCGAGGGAGATTGGAAAACGCCGGCGGAGGAGATATTACGAGAGCGGAAGGCTACGGGCAAAGGAAAGGTGCGACCTAGTTCACTTGTCAGGAGATAGTGATATCAACCTACCTACGGCAGACCTTCGAACTATAACCTTCGTCGCACAGCCCTGGGCGTCCCTACATAAGTTAGAACGGTAAATGTGTAAATGGGAAAGGTCTTGTGTTTCCTGGCCATACGTGTATTAGAAACACAGCCATGTTATCCAAGGCTCTAACTTTGTTGTGGCTTCGAATCTGCATGTGGTGTTTCCACCACGGTGAGAAATATCAGAGAACAGAGATTGCGGAGCAACGCATACTGATACCCACAATCACCACGAATTCGTCATCGTTGACAACCCTCTGCAATGGGCTGACGCCGCCATTGGAACTGAGTGGACAACCCTAGCCCCAACGCCCCTGCGCTGCCGCGTATATAACGAGGCCTCTACGAGGGGCGATACTGTAACAGCTCAATGATCCTACCCCGTATCTAACCTTCCCATACCACATCACAAACTACAAATACAGTAACGAACGATAATGTCACAACCGCCCGCTCGTTCCCAATCACGACCGGCATCCGTTGCACCTTCAGATCACGAGCAACACTCTCCTGTTCGTGAGCGATCTCGTCCTGCCAATGGCAGAAGCCCTACTCCTAGAAGGCTATCTCCATACAACTCTGAAGCTGAGTCTCCGGTCCCTTCCCGTCGTCGTCGGCGCCGGGGAAAGGATAGAGACCTTTCGGCACTTCAAGAAGAGGAGAATGACAGACAGGTCGCGAGGGGGGCACAGGACGCGGTCGCCAGAGGCCATGATGGGCCACGAGAAGCTGAACGCAGAGGAGCGGATGAAGACGACATGGGAGACAAACCTCTGAAACTCCGTCTCGATCTTAACCTCGACGTCGACGTTGAACTTCGTGCCAAGGTACATGGTGATGTTACCCTCGCCTTGCTGTAAGCGTTCCCAAACAAGGGCCGTGAATGTTGACTGACAACAGTCTTCAGACGCTAAATATTGCTCTTCACGCCTGAAGACTGGTAGAACGCCTATATATGAAATAAACACAAAGTTGTATTTCTTAGCTGATAAAGCTGTGGGCTTTTCATCCACTGAGGGATATATCGTATTTGGCTAGGTGGCAGCAACACCATGATGCTCCGAAGTTTGGAGGGTGTCCAACGATGCCCTAACATGGTGTTAGGGCTCCGTGTAACTTCCCGAGGGTCCAATTATACCACCAAGGCTGTTTGAGGCCGTCTGACGACAACTTGGAGCGCACGTTCAAAGCAAACGAGAGATGCGTATATTCATCGAGGGGTATCTCGCATCTGAGCGGCCACCGTTGTCCACTTTCTCATATCTACATCCGTCGGCATCATACCCTTTCCCACCCACCCTTCCATCCAGTTCACCAGCCTAGTATACTGGCTTGACGCAGGACCGCCTGACAGCTGTTCAATCAATGGCGCCTGCGTGCTAACCTCCACCCAAAACGCCAATGCGAGGCTCAGCGTCGCACGGGACGGCCGGATGTTAAGGCGACGCATCCACGCAAGCACCAAGGGGATCTCCGACGCCCGATCGCAGACCCCTAGCAGGGCGATGTAGTCGAAGCAATTCAGGTTGGTGGGCACTATTTGAGGATAGTGACTCCGTCCATCTGGCGTTAGCAAGTCGTTGAAGAACGTAGGGGATACGGCTGGCTTTCTTGAGAAACCGAATGGAGATGCCAGTTCGGAGAGGGGATGGTGCTCTTGCGTCAGCCTGACGGCATTGGCAGGTGAGATTATCGTCCGCAAAGTCTCTGGGGCCTCGCCAAACATGACCTGAAGGAATATTTTCCTCGCTTTCTCGAAGGGCGGCTGATCATCCCATATACCGGACCTGTACTTGCGCAGTCCAGCTTCAGGGTCGCCAGCAATACTTCTGAACATTGCGAGGACGTCGCTTCGAGAAGATGGGGGCTGTCTTCTTTTTCTGAAGGGGTTCTTTGCAGCGAGTTGAGCCACGGCGCCAGAGAGCGAATCGTCTAGCTTGTACGCTATACGCACTGCTTGCAAGAGAATAGATAGCGTGATATGATTGGGTCGTACATCGTATAGATTACGCATGTGATCCCAGAGTTTGAACACGATGTCAGGACGTCTCTCCCTGTTGAGCGCTACCATGAAAAGGTTCATCTCGATGATACCAATACTGATGGGTTTGTACCGCTTGCGAGGCGCTGGTAGATGACTCGAATGGTTAAACGCAAACGCTTCAAGCATCGACAACGCTTCGTGCGGCCTTCCCGCCCTTGTGATGATCTGCAAGCCAATCCCCAGTGCATAAGAGTCAATGATATGTCCAGAGCGAAGGAGAATCCACCAGTACTTCTCCGCTTCGTCGAACTTGTTTCGCCTATACAGTCCTCGAAGCAAGATTGTGTATGTGACAGTCGTAGGGCGGAAAGATGGATCATTAGACTTCCGTACGCGCTCGAAAACTCTGATGAGGGCCCTCCAGTCGGTGCTAAGGTCATTCGCCGCTACCGCCAGTGCTGTCGTCCAATCGTATGCGTCTATGGACCTCTTGACTGAGGTTCGCGGGTATCTTTTGGTACGTGAAACCCGGGTCACTGATGGCGGAACCTTGCGGTCTGTGCTCTCGATGGCCTTGATCTCCGGGCTTTGATTCGCATCCAGCAACCTCGAGAGATACATGAAGGCCGACGAGCGGTCTCCGTGGGCACGAAGAAGAGACACATTAGCTGGATGTGGGACGCCAGTGGGTCCACCATCCGTTGGCTGAGAGACCAAGGGTACGGCAGAACCCTTGTTCAATGCCTCCGTTCGTATGGCTTCGAAGTACTGTTGGGCATCGTGGATTGATCCTCTCCTAGCGAATACCTGCAAGTAGGCCTCGAGGTGCTCCGCTGTCGGTACAAAGCCCTCGAGGGTCATGCGCTGCCGCAAGTACTTCGTTAGTTGTACGTTTAGAAGCCTGTCTCTGAGTAGATGCTTGTACGTTTCAGATCGAAGAGTAAGTTGTCGCGACTCCATGGCCTGCAGGATGGCTACAATCTGGTTTGCGGATTCGAGTGTGGGTACGGAGACGGTAGAGATGGCTTGGAGAAATAGATTGAATTCAAGTGTGGCGTTGTGTAGAGGGGTGCGAAGGAATTCATGGACAATGGTTCGCATCGGTAACAGCAAATTGAACCGGGCAAGCTGAACCATTGCCATAACAAGCAATGGGCCTTTGGTGACGGCAGGCATGGACTCTATGCTGGAAAGTACCAGGTCCATCATTGGTCCTTCAGCGTGTCGCGGTGTGCGTACTTTGGCGGAGACAAGGTACAGCGTCACCCACGATGGAGGAGACTTCCCCCCTCCGTCAGGGCGCTCCACGCCAGCTCCAGGACGCATTTTGGAGAGAAGTTTCATCGCGCATCCAATGTCGGACTGGTGTAAGATAGCTTGCCATGCATTGAACTGATCGATGCGAAGTCCGTTCTCAAACAGCGCCGAAGACAGCGCCAGTCTTTGAGGCTGATACAATTGAGTGACCAGCTTCCATACTGGACTAGGAGACTCCTTTTTGAAGATATGCGCGAGCTTGATTCCTTTTGTCGGGCGCGAAGGCAGTCCGAAATTGTGGATGCGCGTCCACGTGGATAGCGTTCGTATATGTCTCGAAAGCGTTGAAAGACCCGAGAGACTTAGCATACGCTAAGCGCTGGCATCTATGGCAAAGTTGAAGCATTCGTTTAGGATCGTGTCGCGCGACGCACCTGGCAGTTCTTGAGGAGAAGTGTCGGGCCACGGTTGGTTGGGTCTCGCGTCGCAACGTACGGGCAAATTTGTTTTTGTTTGTCAAAAGCCTCAAAAATTGGCGCTCCGCACAAACAAATAGCGACACATTGAAAAGTTCGAGTTCATTCCCAACCATCACCATCGACAATGCCGCGCATTCTCTTCGTCAGTGGTTTCCATCCTGCTACCCGGGCTAGGGACTTGGCATTTGAGTTTGAAAGGTAAAGGCAGCCCCCTTCCTCGTCGTCACCATTACTGACTTTAACAGGTTTGGCCCCTTGGTGCGTTGCGACGTTCCTGCTCCTCGAAACCCGCATGCGACTTCGAACCCGTAAGTTTCATTTCCAACCGACGTCGTCCCCTTTCTTGTCGCCTATCGAGTCGATGCCCGAAAAAGATGCGAACCTTCTTTCCGCGAGAGGACTACTGCCCGCGCGTCGTACATGCCGTGAAAGACCGTCGGATTTCGTGTCGTCGCTTTCGTTCCTCCGTTGCGCGTCCGCGTCAATTTTAGCACTTGCGGCGATCCCCATCTTCGATTTTCACCTCGAGAGAAAACACCGAGCACTCAACATCCATCGAATACAGTTACGCTTTCGTCGAATTCCGCAGCCAGCGTGATGCTGAGGATGCCTACTATGATATGTACGTACTCTTACTCATTAGTTCATCCTTGAACTAATAGTACCCTCCACAGGCATGGTAGGTACTTTGAAGGATCCCGGTTGAGTATCCAGGTGAGTATTCTCTGTGTTACGAATAACACCGTTTCTCAGCTCTTCGCAGTGGGCCAAGAATCCTCCTTCCTCGGTCTGGCGCTACGATAGGCGATCCTCACCTCCACACCGCTCTTCTCGTGACCGCGACCGCGACCGTTCTCGCAGTCCTCCACCTCGCCGACGAGACGATCGTGACAAGGATAGAGATGTTGACAGGGACAGGGGTGATAGAGACCGTGACAGGAGAAGGCGCAGCCGCTCTCCCATTCCTGAGAGACGTCGTAGCCCCTCTCCAGACAGGCGGAGAGACGACCGTGCTCGTACTCCTCCGCCCCCTCAGGATATTGATATGAAGAAGGATGACGATCGGGCTCAAACTCCTCCCTATGATCATTGATTGAGAGAGACAATTTGTAGCGCGATTCGTTTTCTTTTCTTGCGTTTCCGTAAAAGTACACATACACTTGTCTCGTACTTGTAGACTGCCGAGTATCTTTTTTGTCCTTTGATAGTCGTTGATAGTGAAATGAACATATCAATTATGAAGTGGCTGAGCGTCGGTGATGTGAATAGCACACGCGACACTTGCTTGAGTTGTACGCAGGCCGCGGCGAAGTGGCCTGGATTTAACCTGCCTCCTTTGGAGGATGTTGGAGTCGCCCTGGCTCCATAGACGAAGAATCGAAGTGCCAGGTGTTCTTTCCTTCGGTGTGACAGGTTCGAAGGTACTCTTCTGTTAAATCAGGTAAACAGTCTTGTGCAACACCCTTGCCGCGGCAGACGAGATTCTCCAAAGAAAGGCGTTTCAAGAATGCAAATAATGTACTGTACGTCGAACAGGCTCTGTACGGTATGGCACTAATTCATTCGGACTATCGACGGGCGGTAGTGACAGCGGGTCCGCTTCATGGGGGGCTCATCGTGCATTGTACAACTTTGTGCAGTCCAAGAATTCAATGTATAATAGCACAAGGTGTACATGTCTACATAATCCCTCAGCGACTTTCCACTTCCAGCACAGTACCACGTTGCACACTCCCCCATCCTGCGCGTCAGGAGATCAGTCACCAGACAGCCACTTGCGCAACAGCAAAAGACTTACCGACAAGCCGCCAATGCTTCTCAATTCGTCGGGACAGCGCGACTTTCTCTCCCACCTCCGTGCAAGCAGGCGACGTCAGCTGGATCTTCGCCAGGTCGGCTTTCACGCTGAGAACGCGGCCACCAGTGGATGTTGAGCCGATGTTGACGAGGAGGAGTTCGTTCTTGACGAGCTTGGTGACTTTGGTTTGCTTTTTGTCTTCTGTTTTCACACCGAGTAGTCGGCGGAGAAGGAAGAGACTGATTTCGAGTTCTATAAAGTAGTAGTTAAGTGACCTGTTTTGAGAGGGATGATCCGAAAGGGATACGTACCGGTGTAGATTTTTGGGAGCTTGCCTACTGCACCCAGTACTTGACCGACAAGACGATCGGCACGGCAGAGGGTAGGGTCAATTCTTGTCCCAACACCAATTAAGCCACCCGGGACGGCGAACTGCAGCAAATTATTTTCTGCGTGTAGTGACATAATCCTGCTGAAGATGGGCTGGCACTTGGTCTTCCCCGCGCTGTCTTTCGTGACAATTCCGGGGCGTATCTCGACTTCCTGACCAAGCTTGAGGACACCGGTGAGAATCGAACCACCGGCAACACCACCCTTGAGCTCATCCACCTCGGCACCGGGTTTGTTGACGTCGAACGACCGAATGACGATGAGGCGAGGGTCGGATGTGAAATCGCGGATAGGAATAGGTATACGCTTGACGATATACTCGTTCACGGCGTCGATGTTGTATTTTAGCTGGGCTGATATTGGAACAATGGGCGAGTTCTCGGCGACAGTTCCTACAAGACAACGTATCAAGGTCAGCGAACATGCACCGAAAACCCGTGTATGATTGACACTTCACCTTTCACGAAAGAGCTGATGCTCTTCTGGTGCTCCAGCGCCTGCGCTTCCTTGATCAAGTCGACCTTGTTCTGTAAGATAATGATATTCTCTAGTTTCATGATTTCTACTGCGGCGAGATGTTCCGAGGTTTGGGGTTGCGGGCACGTTTCGTTACCGGCGATGAGAAGGAGAGCGGCATCCATGACGGCGGCACCGTTCAACATGGTGGCCATCAGAATATCGTGACCGGGGCAATCGACGAATGAGACATGGCGAATGAGCTTCATGCGATGCCCACATCCTGGCCGTTCACATGGGGGTTGATCCTCTTTGTCAGATCGGTACGAGCGATAGCATCCGGGCCTCGGACAGGCGGGATTTTCGCATTTGTAGATCTGGTGTACCGTCAGCGGCGTGTCGTCTGGTCCATTGGACGACCACTCACTTTGGCATTGGCATAACCAAGCTTAATTGTGATATTTCGAACAAGCTCATTCTTGAATCGAACAGTCTGTACACCAGAGATCGCCTTCACCACAGTTGATTTACCATGAGCGACATGCCCGATGGTTCCTATCAGGCGTTGAGAGAGAGATCTGGTCAGGTGGCCACTACAAAAACACACCCAGATTTATTGTTGCCTATCACATCGTCAGCTATAATCCTTCGCGAATTTATACTGCGACATTCACCTGTTTTGAGATAACTTCTGGTGATAGAGGGGTAAGCGTGGACGGATCTATCTCGACCTTAGGTATGACCTCCTCCTCTACATCCTCATCCTCCGATTCAGAGTCCTCTGCGGGACGCTTCTGTAGTTTCTCGTCTCCTGACATCTTCGATCGTCGTAGATATGACTATGGGGGCGTGTAATTTGGGGAATTAGATAAGATTCTTGCGAATAGTCTTCTGCTTTCGCGATAATCCTGCCGACGAGGGGATTCCCTGCCTCAATGAAGTTGGAAGCAAGAAATGGATGGCCTCAAGATTTTGAGTCAACGGATGCCAGAAGTTAATTCTAGAGTGCGTGGGAATCAAGTTCCAAATAGAGGTGGCGCCAAACTTGCCTTCATCGAAGCCTTCATCCCGCTGGACATCGTACTCCAGGCTGCCGCGTAGAGACCATGTCTTCCACCCTGAAATATCCGACCGTCAATGATTTGAAGGTGAGTCTACTCCTAATTACTCGATTGAGTCTAGTAATCTTACTTTCGAGGTACCTACGATATTGCCAGGTTCGCACATGTTACGTATGTCGGGAGGAGGAGCGTCACACAGGTATGTTCGAGGCTTAGACCAGAACCATTGCAGTCGATTCTGAAGAAGATCATTAAGAGCGCCCCAATCCTCCGAAGGCATGGGTCCATCCATGCAACTGCACATTGGTTGCGCACGAAGCATGTCTGCTGCAATGGATTCGGACCGCGCAGTCGGATTCCGCTAGGGCCAAGAACGCTCTGAAATGTCCACAGTGTGGCACGCAATACGAGCTGCAGAGCGAGAAATCAATATTCCTCAGAGTGTTCACGTCAGTGAACGGGACTATGCAGTTCATGGGGCGGATGTTCACTGTCTTTACGATGGCCGGAATCGTTGCAGTCTTTGGAACGGGTGAGTGAGGAACTAGCTTCTCCCGTCCCTCTTACCAAGTCACGTAGGGATATATATCGTGAGCACAGCGTACGGCGCATATGCCCTGAAGGAGTTCATTGGCAACGAGTAAGTACATCATTGCCTCGTTAGGTATTTAACATAACCCAGAAGCTAGGATGTTCAACCTCCTTTTGACTGAGGAGCCCGCTAATTGGCCGTGGCACGCCTTCATCAACCTCCCCCTCATCCCACTGAGTCTCATCCTATCGCGCACTTCCATCACGTCACACATCTTGCCCGTAATATCCATTCTCCTTACGTGGCCGACATCAAGCCCCGTTCCTCAACAAGAGCGCTCCCTGCGTGAACACTGGACAGACCCAAGACACGCCCAGGAGTTACGCATCTCACATCTCCCAAGCGCGGCCACCTGGCCGCCCTCTCCTTTATTGTTTGGTTTATTCGTAGTTCCTGTCACGAAAATGATCTACAAGAGGTACTTTACGATGCTCACGCATTGGGTGTTAGGATCTCGCCCCTTACCCGGCGACCGCCAATTTGTCTGGCAGCGGAATGAAGGAAACATCTTGAATATCAGAATCGTAGCAGGCATCAGACGTGAGGGGGATGCAAACGCCGACAACGAGGAAGCTGCGGACGATGGCAATGCCGAAGAAGAACCCCAAGATGTTGCCGCTGCAGCTGAAAGGACCCTCAACCACACAACGTCATCATTGGGTCGTTTCATTGGGGGTGCCTTGCTCATCCCCGCCATCTCTAGTTTCATGGGAAACATGCTCTTTAGACTGTCAAAGCGGTCGTATCTCCTGAGACAGTTCCTCGCCATAAAGCCGCCTCTTCGCGGCCACGTAGCCTCGCCTCCGCTAGGGCCGTATTCTTATAACCAAAATTGGGCTGGATTGGGTACGTTGAGACAAGCGAAGCTAGCTTTGAGGTTGGTCTTTGGCAGCGTATGGGGTGGTACAAGGACTTGGGCGGACAGCGACCCGGTTTGGTATGTCTACTTTCACTTCCTAATGAACAATCTTTTGACTTTTGGGGCAGGTGGAGAAATGCAGTTGGCCTGGGGCTCTTCGTTGTGGTCAGTCCCATCTATATTCGCCTTTTCGTTCCTTTATTGAGTGATTGTCATAGGCGAAAGACTGCATTCAACTTTGTCATCTATGGATGACGAAGCGAGAACTCGAAAGCCGGCATGTCAAAGACCGTTCTTTCGAGGGAATAGATATCAAAGAGCTGGACTTGATTTAGCCCTACGGCCTAACTTGTATACTTCAACGCATGGTACTTATTGCGGTGGACGATGTATCCCATTACGACACAACGCGCAATCCCTCAACTTATTTCCGCAATTACTACTGTTTTGGTGATCCTCAACAGCATCGGATGCTACGGCTAGAAGATCGTCTGACGGGCCTCCCCAGCCGTTGGTAGGGGCGTGCTTCTTCAATCAAGTATGGTTCCTGATTAGCACGCTGACTGCCATTCCTCTCCCATGATATCGTCGCGAAGACCTGTTCGCCGTCGTCGTTTAGCTCTGACATCAGTAAAAGCCACGATGCGGTGTTATAGAAGTGGCAGATGCTACACACGCCGTACATCGCGCCATAGTCTCTTCGACTGATGTATTTTTACATCTACACACGCCGAAGCGTCTTAAAGGCTAAATCCCATTGGAACACATCCCGCACTCCTCCCCCTTGACAAGCAACATGAGTCGGTGGCTCGCACTTGCTGCCTCGGCCTTGTCATTCTCTCTCTTTCTAGGACTTATCACTTCTTTACCAGCAACAGCGCTCTCCGATGCCCAGGTCGAAGCATGGCTGAAGCAAAAGGATTCCTCGTTGAAGCCTCTGACCCTGACGCGACGCGACGCAGCTGGCATCAAACCAAAGCACCTAAGACCTTCCTCGCCAAACTCAAAGTCGAAGCGCGACATCACTCCTCCAGATGTTGGCCAAGTAGCTGAATTCAGTGGTTCGCCACAACCCCTGAGGAACGGCGCAGGAGGGGAATTCAGCGGCGACGATACAAACCACGAGATTGATGCCCAGAACCCGGACAATGTCGCTGGCCCCCCAACTGATTCCGGTATGTTGTTTTTCGGCGCACGTGTGCGTATTTTGACATCGGGGGACAGGTGTTGTGCCAAATCTCAAATGGAGCTTCTCGTCCTCGCATACCCGATTGCTTAAAGTAGGTTCCATGAGCTGCATCACGAGGTTTAGATGTTGATCGGTCAACGAATCTTTAGGGTGGCTGGGTTAGAGAGCAAGCGATCACAGATCTACCTCCTTGTAAGCCCGACCGAGCAAGGGTCTCATGCGGCAGCTCAAACTACCTCGTTCACAGCCGTAGATATTGCAGCAGCAGAACTTAGACTGGCTCCTAATGCCTACAGAGAACTGTGAGTTCCATCCATCAACGTTTTGCGCAATTGCCCTCAGTGTTAATTCCTTGCAGTCATTGGCATCGCGTCGCAGAGTGGGGATACATTTTGAATGGCACAGGTCGTGTATCGGCAGTTGATGAAGACGGTCGAAGCTATATCTCAGATGTCGTCGGTCCTACCGCCAACGGCGACCCCGATATCTACTAGTTAGTCACCATGCAGAGCGAACTTTTCTGCACGCTGACAGAACTCGCAGCTTCCCCCCAGGCGTGCCACACAGTATCCAGGCTCTCGGTGACGGCCTCGAGATTCTCATCTTGTTCACTGACGGGAACTTCGACCGCACGGGAACAACATTCATGTTGTCTGACTGGCTTGCCCGAACGCCTTTAGCTATTGTCGCGCAGAACCTCGGCGTCAACGTCAGTGAACTGGCAAATATACCACAGAGGGATCCGTACATCATCCCACTACCGACGGGCAGTCCACCTCCACCTCCGCTTGGCCATGCAGACGAAAGTGCCCCTGTTTCCCCTGATGGCAAGGTTCCAAGTCCGTTCGTGTTCAGGTTGTCACAGCAAGAGAAGACCGTCGCGAAGGGAGGAGGAGGTTGGGTTAAAATCCAAGATTCGGTTACTAATTTCCCGGTACGATCTTTCAAAAAGAAAAAAGCTGTACCTTACTTATTTTGCACCGTACTGCTAGGTCTCCAAGGAAGTAGCGAGTGCGCTCGTCTTTGTAGAACCCAACGGTCTTCGTGAATTGCATTGGCATACCAAAGATGGTACCAAATCATCTCTTATAATCAGAAATTCGTGACGGATAACTGATATGTGTATTTGAAGAATGGCTTTATATTATTCACGGTAAAGGCAGAGCTACCGCTTTTGCCGGGTCAAGCACCTCTCGAACTTTCGACTTCCAGGTACGCGCGATTGGTGATCATCCTTTAAATAAGAACAATCGAGTACTAAACCTGGTTGTAGGCCGGTGATACCGGCGTCTTCCCGAACTCTTATGGACACTATGTAAGGATCTCATACGGTCTTTACTACACAAACTTAAAGTGCCCGTTGCCACTAGATCAAGAATCTTTCTCCAACCGAACCCCTCATATTCTTAGAGATCTTCAAGCAAGAACGCTTCGTTGATTTCAGCGCCACACAATGGTGAATTTTTGTCCCAAGTCGCCAACGTTAACTAACCCATCCCATCTAAGGCTTGCCTTGACACCTCCTCAAGTTGTGGCTGATTTATTAAATATATCCGTGGCCACAGTACAGAGATTCAACAAGGAGAAGCAGGTTATCATAGCCTAGACCAAGCGTAGACGAATGTCCATCGTATTTATTCTGACGGTTATGCCATTGCGGACTTGGAAGCAGGCTTGAATTTACTCCAATTTCATCCAAAGAACTGAGGTTCATATCCAGGACGTAACCCGCCTCCGCTTTCTCACAGTCAGGAAGAGGCCGATCCGTTTACCAGCGTTTACCATGTTCCCGTATGTTCCCACCAACTGTCTCTCTTATGCAATTCTTACGCCAGTTGAGCACACATGGATACTTTTGATCGATTTGATTTTTGTGATAAATAGTGTCATTCGCCCTTGATTTTTGTTTCAGCACCATGAATAATTCTCCAACGCTCTTGAGCAGATTTAACGTACAAGACCTCACGACCCACATTGGGACCCAATTTCCGGACGAGGATGTCCAACTCTCTCACTTGTTGGTAGACCCTGATGGCGACCAACTTATCAAGGAACTTGCCTCACTTGTTTCGTCCCGCGGCGTCGTGTTCTTCAAGAATCAAGACATTGGCATTCAACAACAAAAAGAGCTTGCGACCCGTCTAGGGGAACTATCAGGAAAGCCCAAGACCTCTACATTGCATAGGCATCCTGTCTCCGAAGATACTCCAGAGCTCGGGGCTGATGTCTCCGTTATATCTTCCATGGGGTATGTGTGGAGCTCTGCTTCTTGGGCGTCATTGCTGACGAGAATACAGTGGCATTGCAAGGGCGGGAGTGATAGAATCAACACGGGCCAGCAATGGCTGGCATTCTGACATCACCTTTGAACGTGTGCCAGCGGATTATTCAGTTCGTTCTTGCTGCTTAACAGAACTTGTGACGAGGTCTTGATCGTCACGAATAGATACTCAAAATGCACACGCTGCCTCCAAGTGAGTAGCTTGATAATAGCGACCAATAACGTCTGACAGCTTCGTTGTCAGTTGGAGGAGACACTCTCGTAGGTTCCTTGGCTTCTTATTGAGCTTTAATTTTACTGGGACACGGTATTTTAGTGGGCTAGGTTTGTCCCCAATTTGTCCCCGAAGTCAACGTCACGGCTCTACTCATAATTGACGTCGCTTCAGTGCGTATGAAGCTTACGATAGGCTCTCGCCCGCTTTCAAGAAATTCTTGTGTGGCTTGACAGCGGTCCACAGTGGCGAATTCTTCTTGGATGTGGGTACTCATTCTATGATCAGGACCGTAGCCACTTAACCCTGAGTAAACGCGTTAGTATGCGCGTGCAACGGGAATTAAAATCCAAGATCCACGAGGGTCTCCGGAAAATACGGGGAGCGATCTCACAGCCATACAGTAAGGTCTTTATCTTACTTATGGACAACCCCAATCATATAAAATTCTGTCCAGCCCAGTAGTGAGAACACACCCTGTAACGAAATTCCAAGCATTGTTTGTAAACAAATCGTAAGCGACATCTCCCACCGACTAACTGGTTTGATCCAGACCTCCGTAGCTTCACCCGAAGGATTGTCGAACTGTCCCAAGACGAATCCAATGATATTCTTGATTACTTGTTCAGACACGTGTCCGAAAACCATGATTTACAGGTAAGTATCCTCCTGTCCTCTTTGATTGTGGTTTGTTCATGAACTCGCTAATGTCAGGTACGTTACCGCTGGAGCAAGAACGATGTTGCGATATGGGACAATCGAGCCACCTTTCACACCGCGACGTACGTCTGACTGCTGTGCCACACATTGGTGCCTTAACCGACTGACTTTCTATTTTCTAGGAACGACTACACTGCGTCGCGTCAAGGTAACCGGGTTGTTAGCATTGGCGAGAAGCCATATTTCGATCCGAAGGGGAAGTCGCGAAGAGACGTATTAAGCTTGTGATACTAGATCACTCTCGCCTTCCTAGCCCATACATTTCGCCGTCATTGATCTTGGCTTGGAAGTTCAGATGCAAGTGAAGGTAAAGGCGTGAAGATGTAGATAATAAAGATAATCGCGTGTATCGAAAGCCTTTCTCGAATTCTTCATAGACGGCGTAACCGTGGAATAGGTTCAAAGGCATGAGTAAGCCCCAATTATCGCAGGAAGTCAGTAATGTATACATCAGTGGTAGAGCTACACGTGTAAGCAACAAACAGCACATCAATCTTCGACTAGTATCTGGTCAGGGGGCTGTGAAGGAGGATCATCAATGGACCGAGCGTCAGGAAGTCGACGTCTGGGGTCAGCCGACAGTTGAGTTGCATCCTCAACATCTTCATACGACTGTCTGATCGCATCAATGTCCATAGGCTCGTCTTCTAGCAACGGCACGGGAGGCTCGTCGGGAGCACCCATGGCTTCATCGTCTGTATCATCGTCGCTTTCTGGATCGGAGCCCATGGGGACGATATCCTCAAATTTCATCTCAACGTTCGGAGTATCGTCGTGTTCAGTAGGCGTGTCCAATGTCGTGGACGAAGAGGAAGGGATACCGGTCGTTGATGAAGATTCCCGACGAGCCTTGCGGAGTTTGTGGAGAACCTTGACGATATATTCCTTGGAGAATTTCTTCATCTTAGCTACTTTCTCCTCTGACAACGAGTCGAGTCGCCCTTCTTTGTAGCTTGAGGTTTTCTTCTCCTTCTCAACAATAATTTGAGTCAACTACATCAAATATATAAGCATTGCATCCATGTTGCGGCAGAGAACCCTCACCTCCTTTGCGTATTTCTTAAAGGTGTCGTGGTCCATTGACTTCGCGTGGCTGGACATACACTTCACGACCACTGGCCCCACGAGCTTCATCATTCGTTTCTCCTTAAGTGCCTCTTTCTCTTCAGCACTGAGAGGCTTTCTGCCGGCCATGAGCTTCCTCTTCTCTCTTCTCTCTTTCGATTTTGCCTTCAGATACTTCTTGAACTCTTCCTTAGCAGCTTGTTCCGTTGCACGCATAGCAGCCAACTCCTCAGCTCTCTCCCTTTCCCGGTTTGCAGCCTCAATTACCATCTTGGCTTTGGCCGCAGATTCAGAGAATCGGGACGGGCCTTGTGGTGGAAAATTTGGCGGCCACGCTTCTGGTACCGGGAGAGGGATTCTCAGCTTGTAAGGTTGGTTAGGGACGGAAGGGGTTTTCGCGGGCAGGAGACGCGGGCGCGTAGTGGGGTGATAAACCGACGTGAAAGTTTTCTTCTGATAGACTTCGTCTACAGCCAGTGATACCACAGGAGCCGGCTCTTCTTCGTTATCCTAAGCAACAATAAATAAGACATGAGAGCGTAACATCTAAGGGACTTGCCTCCCGGCCTCTTTTAGGTATTCGGTACCCTACGGGTAATTCTTCCCACTTCTTGACCAGCTATGAAAATGTAAGCCCGACGATGACGAAAATGAGTAAGTTGTAAACTGACTTTCTCAGCGAGTTCTTTGATAGATTCTTCCTCTTCTTTATTGACCATGTTCTTTAGGAGGTCGAGGACTTTGGAGTCTCTCGCTTTGTTTTGTGCCAGGAGAGGCCATAAATACATGCATTCCAGGGACTATCATGGCGGGTCAACAGTATCCAGCCCGATCTTTGGCAAAGCACATACCAGGGTGATCATCTCGGGGTCTTTTGCATAATCGTCCATGATGTTCTTCATGACGGTGAAACCTCGTAAACGCATGATTTGGTTCAAAGGTCGTGGATCGTCCGTGATCTGCGAGGAAGCCATAAACACGCGAGATCTGATAAGATAAAAATAGAAGCCTGTACCTTTAGCCTGGTCAAAAGTTTTAGCAACACCTTTCGACTTTGTGTCTGCCGTATTGCTTGGATAACCTTCGGTACATCTTTCTTGACCAACGGGTGAAGAGTGGGCTGCGGGACAATGAGCACCCAAACGCAGTTATTCGTCATACGCGAACTCACCATGAAATCTGGGTCATCGATTTTCTTGCCCTTTTTCTTCCTCGTACCCTTCAGTTCCATGAGATCAGCCTCGTCAGTAATGCCAAGAGCTATGTCAGAAAAGATCAGAATATATGCGCGCTGGAAGGACACGGACGGACCGTCGAGGTAGAGATCATCCATCGTCGCAATGTCCGTCTGGGTTTTACCACCGATGTACCCCACACAATTCGGTTCGCCACAATAGCAGGTTTGCGCCTCATGTCTGCATGATAAAATATGAGAAAGGATAATTCAAGACCAATAATGTATTCCGCACCCGTAGCGGTCCACGTTGTAGTTGAAAGTCAGTTCTTCGTGCTGCTTGATATCCCTGCTGGCAAAAATGCCCATGCGTACGTAGCTCCCGACGGTCCATTTGGCAACATAGCAATTCGGGCTGCAGCTGTGGTTGGCGAAGCGCCCGATGCCTCCGCGTTTAGTGGCGTCTATAAACTAAGAAACCAGAAAGTGGTGAGTAATGAAACTGTGAAAGGGTGGCGAACTAACCTCATCCTTCTGAAGCATCATAAAGTAGAAGTGTTTGAGGCCCTCGGAAGCGTAGTCACGCATTCTCTTCTTGAATGATGGGGAGTTCACAACATCGCCCACGTACTCATATATGAATCCGTCCCTGCGAGACGCAACACGACGTTTAAAGCGATAAAACCAGAACAACTCAGACAACTTACTTGGGAATATCCTCCTCTGCCCGTAACCCGAACCCTTTCTTCTCCGTTTGTACGATCTCAATCGAGGCATATTCTTTCCTCTGAAACCTGCATGGGGAGATACCGGGAGGGCGAGTTAAAACGGGGGTCCACGGAGCGACTGAGATATCGTTGAGAAGAAGGCTCACCGTTGGTTTTGGCAGTAGGAGCCACACCGACAGTCATCTTCGAGGCATTCGACTTGAGTGAGTCGGTTGATACAATCCGACCCATGGCCACAAGCAGTTGATGGGTCATCCACTTCTGCAAGCGAAACGGTTAGATCAAAGAGGGGATGGGAACGTCTACGGGCAGACTACGGTATACGAGCGGTGAAAAGGCCAGCATTGAAAATACGGGGCAAGGAATCAACTACGAGTCTACGAGCGTGTACCGTGTCGCCTGATGATCCCAGAGACTGAACGAGACTGACCGTGAGCATACGAGCAATCGCAGGTCATTCCCTCCAACGCCTCTCTGGACCTACCCAACGTCCCATATTGATAATGATTGTCTAAAATCTCGACGAAGGTCTCCAGTGCAGCCCCCCTTGCCACAGGGAGGTCCCCAATGAGCTGCGCCTCTGAGCGCTTCGAGGATTTCTTTGACTTTGAGGTAGACGGTCTGTTGATAGGTTCACTGGTCTGAGGCGTATCTGTCAGTGGGGTTGATGCTGAGGGAGTCTCAGACTCAAACGGTGAGTTAGAGACCGAAGCAGACATCGATGGTGCTGGTGGTGTGGGTGGAGTGGTTTGAGAGAGGTCTGAGGGCGAAGGCCTGAGCTCTTCTCGCCCACCAACATCTAGAGTAGACCGTGAGGACGGACGAAGCACATCTGACCGTGACCAATTCAATGCCCCTAGCCCTGGTTGTTCAACATCCTGCTTGAGCTCTGTTTTCAACCCTTCACTAGCACTCTTCACTGATTCGGCATGTTTATTATCCGTCCCACTTGACTCGGTGTTCATTACGACGTCTTCATCCTTCGTGGCTACACCAAGGTGACCAGCTTCGTCTTTCATTGCTGCGCGGCTGGGGGGAATTGGCATTGGCTTCATAGTGACACCCTCTTCGTCAGACTCGCCCTCTGATTCCGGACCAGGGTCAGGAGTAGGGCTCCTGCTCAGTTTGCGCGCCTTGGATTGTCTAGTTGACCTTGCCATTGTTGTACACGAGCTGTACTGCGTAGTACTATTGAATGAACTTGTCAGCGATGGGTCCGTTGTCCCATAATTTCAGTATGGCGGACGTACCCAAAACAGAAAAAGGGAATACAGAGTCCCGTTGGCGTTTATATACAAGGGAAGTTGTCCAGGGTACCTCTGGTTATCTCAACCACCTTGTGAGAAGGAAAGGAGCATGGACTGGTCAGTCCGAGTGATCGAAGTCAGGAACGAGCGGGAGGATTCAATTAGCGCCCATAGTGCATTGTCAAAATTTCGCCGAGCTCCTGACTCACTGTGACTGATAACCACGCCCGCTGACGCGAACGATGTCGACGTTCAGCAAGAAGCGAAAGCGCGCAGAGTCGGTCTCGAATGCAGGAGTTTCCCTGCAACTGTCGAGCCACGAGATCCCTGAGTCTGGCGCCGCTGTACCAGTGCTTGGTGCGTTGTTATCTCCAGTCCCCATCCATGTCACGGTATCCAATCAAACATTGCAGTCAGTACGCCTGGTGTGGACCTTCCGAGCTCAACATCCTTCAAAGTATATGGCAAGAAACGCAAAAATGGTGGAGTTGAACCGGGAAAGACCATGGTGGCAGGAGAAACCCCGACGGTCGAGTTCTTTTCCTCGTTCGAGTCCGAAACGAACACTCCAGGCTCCCGGTGCGTGCTCAATAAAATTTACGGATAATCTGACTTATTCAAGTACTCTATCCAGATACGTCGTCGCGCTGCATGATCGAAGCACGAAAACTCTACGGCTTTTCACTCCTACCTCCGATGGTGCGGCAGTTCCTACTCCAGTTCACTTTCTAAAGCACACCGTGAAATCACTGAAGTCCCTCCCATCTTCGCTGCCCTCTGTCCTTCCGTACTTTGAGGCAAGGAACACCCTCGGAGAGACATTCGGTACCAAAAAGGCCAAAGCCCAAATAAAACAACGCGAACGCCAAAAGGTCGACGTGGATGCAGTCAAAGGAGTCGTATCCCATATTGTAGACGCCATTGACAAGGGCGCGGAAGGTTTAACAACGAAAGGTATGCCCTTCTACGTCCCTTTTCGATCTCAAATGGCTGACTCTGCTTTCAGAGGAAGCACAAGAAGTGGCTAATTCCACGCGTCTGGTTCCTCCATTTTCTGATACAGCTACCGACCCCGCGGACGTCTACCCCTTGCACAACATCATACCAGAAGTTGAATGGAAGGCCCTTGGGCCATCCATATCACCCGTGATCGCTCTAGGTACTGGAAGTCGAGCAAAGGAGCGGCAGGCGATATTCCCATTCAAGCACAGCTCGTGGGTTAATGATCATATTGCGCGAATCGTACAGACTGAAGGGAGAGGTGGCATAGAAGGCAAACATGGAAAGAAGAATTTGTACGTTCGAGCGAAGCAATCCATAATGGCGACTGAATTAGCCACACTAGGCGAATATTGTACTACATCTCGGCACTCTTCTTGTTTCGCAACATCATGCAGCGGGGCGGCATTCAAGGGTTGGAAAAGGAGGCAATCGCTGAGAAGCTCGAAGGATTACCGGGAGTGGTGCTTGACGGCCTACTTTCGCGGTTCACAGAGACGACGAGGGCTTCCACGAAGTGCGCGCTCCTTTCTCAATACCTAACAGTCAACTCATCCCCCTACCTAGACACGTTCTCACTACGGCGATGCTAACTAAGCTTCACACATACATGTTCGCGTTATGTTTACGCGTGGACAACTACGCTGCTGATTCGACGGTGATTGCAAAGGACCTCAGCCTGGGTGTCGCACAGTATGTCTGATTCCCGTCTATATCGATCATATCGACTGATTACGAGGTATTAAGGACAAACCAGTTGTTCAGGTCATTAGGCAAGCAATTTAATGAGGACTGTTATTACACAGAGCTGATTGTTCCTTATAGGGTGCAAACTGTCGGCGCTCTCCGACCGGGAGAGAGCGAGATTGGGTTTACCCGACAGTGCCAAAGACACGAAGAGAGCGGTGTTGAACGCTCCAGTGGTGTTCCCTAAGCCAAAAGCAGGAAAGAGAAAGTAAAGCGTTACTCCCTTCGGGTGTCTTCTTTCGGATATCACACTTTGCATCGTACGTGGAATCATTGGAAGATTCCATCTACTCACGCAGTTGTTCCGAGTTACCCACGCAAGCAAGTAATCTTCCACATTTGAGCCTTGACGAGAGCAGCCTCCAATCCGCGTTATCTTTACAGCTTCTGAGAGGGCCAACCATGCACAACAAATGTTACCGAGTGTGATCCGTATGAGTGATAGTACATCTTTGCGGTCGTGATCGCATCTAATATGATTGATGAGACCTTATTATATCTGGTGAACTAGGGCAGCGCTTCTAAGGTGAGACACTTCACATTTACTTCGACGCCTTGCCTCTAACAGACGTTCACACAGTCCAAAACTCGACGCAGGTTTGGGGTTAAATACAGCACATGGAACATCATTTCCCAACGCTCCCGACTATGTCCCTCCTATCCCATCCGCGATTGGATTTCGACATTCTCCCCTACCCTCCTGTACCGAAGACGCAAGCATTATCAAGCTTGACGTTCAAGCCGCCGCCTCTTGACGGCTCTCTGACTATCCCTGAGTTCTATGATTGGCATTACCACAATTCCCCTGAGCACCCTGTCTTGATTTTTCCTGAAGAGGATGGTCGCCAGAGAACCGTGAAATGGGCAGAGACTACGCAAGCGATTCATACCTGCGCCAGGATTCTCCAGCGAACTATCTCCGCAGAACAAGGTGCTGAGACGATTGTAGGAATTTTCGCAGCCTCAGGTGCGCAACTTATTCAAACTACGGGTCTCTGTTACCTGGGCCAAATCTTCGTTTCTAGATACCATAACCTACTTCACGCTAATTGCTGCAACATTCCGCGCCGGGTTCGCCCCCTTCGTAATATCTGCCCGCAATTCCCCCGCCGCGGTCGCACATTTACTGTCGACTACTAGCGCGAGACACGTCATAGTTGGCTCAGATGCCGCGCTGCTTGAAGCACTTGATGCTGCGTTGAACTTGATGCAAGAAAGCAACCCATCCGTAGTTTTGCCTGGCCGTTCCACAATGCCTACATTTGAAGAGATCTTTGTTGCCGATACCGCCTTCGAATTGCTGCCTCCTTGCCGACCTGACGTGAATAGTCTTGCCCTGATTTTCCACTCCTCTGGTACTCGCCTAAAATGATTACATCACGTCATGACATGTCTAATCAGACTGACCCCAGGTAGTACTGCCTTTCCTAAGCCAATTGGGTGGAGCCATCGTCAACTCCTCCAACTAGCCGTTGTCCCCTGTGTGTATACATTATTTTCTCTCTCGGAATTTTGAGCTGAGATCTTGGTAGACTTCGGTGAGCGCGATTTAACAGGCGTAAGGCTTTCTTGCCACGTTAGTATGCCAGCACTTTGTAGAAATCAACATGATGTGAATGGCTCATGTAATGCAGGCAATGCCTATGTACCACGGTATGGGCGCATCACAGACACTTTGGACGGTATGTCTTCTACATTAGCAGGTGAGGACGCATTGATTTATCTGGTTCAGGCTACGATGGGTATCACCGTTACTGCTGCCCGACCTCAAGCGCCTCCCGTCCCCGCGACACCTGAAAATGTGCTGATGAGCGCCCAAGCTACTGGAGCAGACATCATATTTTGCGTACCGTCGTTTATCGAGGTGGGTCTTGCGATGACACCCACTCCCCGTATGCCTATACCCTACCCAGGCCTGGTCCCGCAACAGAGCAACAATTGAGTATCTAAAGAGTATAGATGGAGTAGTAAGCACCTATTTTTGACACTTCGACTACAGTTGTTGATGATCATCAGTTTTTTGGCGGGGGCCCGTTAAACAAAAAGGCGGGCGATCTCGTGGCTCGTAATGGGGTTTCAATCTACATTTTATATGGCTCGTTCGTCTTTTGTTCATTTCTCACAGCTTTATTTTGACATGGGAGGGCGACAGCTCCGAGATTGGGATCCCCGCCCCAATATTACCTCGTTGGGCAATTCCTATGACTCAGTTGCGTGATTTCTGACACTCTTAGCAGACAACCCCGGCCTCGATTGGGAATACTTTACCTTGACGAAGCAATACACAGGTAGTTATGTGCCAAACGGCTTTGGGCAGTATGAACTAGTTATCCTGGTACGACTTCGTTACCATACAAAAGTCCAGCAATTCAAGCGACCTCTCCAGCCTAACCCATACCAGATACCCTCTGTCATCAACGGCCAACTGGGCGGCCAAGATGCTTATTATACGAGTGACCTGTTCGTTGCGCATCCCATCAAGCCGGGATATTACAAGGTATTCGGGCGCGCAGATGATCAATTGATGCATAGCACTGGTGAAAAGGCAAGAATGCTTGCCATGCTACAGCTCTCTGATGGTCACTGTACTGACTCTTGAGCGCAATCAGACCAATCCAGGACCTTTAGGTTGAAATATCCTTACGTGAACTAACTACATCTAACCCGGCATTATAGAAAATATCCTCAATCAAGATCCTAGGGTCCAAACAACCGTCATGTTTGGGCGTGGGCGGTTCAACGTTGGCGTTATCGTCGACCCTCGCCCAGAGTATCGATTTGATCCATCCGACGCCGCTAAATTGGCTGAGTTTCGAAACGCCATCTGGTGAGTTGATTTACTTACACCCTCTTCTTCAATAATTCTTGATATGGGTAAGGCCGACCGTCGAGCGAATGAACGATTATGCACCTCAGCATTCGCGCCTTTTCAAAGAAGTATGGAATCGATACCCTTGAGTCCGTCCCGCCACTCACGGTTCGAATCTAGATGATCTTGGTCGTCTCGCCCAGCAAGCCCTTTGACTATACCTCCAAAAGCACAGCTCGGAGGCAGACCATCATCAACAACTATGAGCCGGAGATTGAAGCTCTGTATCAGTCTGTAGCAGAAACTTCACAAGTAGACGTCGAGCTGCCGGCTGCGTGGAACATGGAGCAAACGCTTCCCTTCGTAAGAAAGCTTGTCCATCAGGTGTTAGGGTCGGCATCTTCAAGCTTGGGCGACGACGATGATGTATTCCAGCATGGCTCCGACAGGTAGCAAACTTCTCGCACTGTCTCATTGTACGCTAATACCACTTCCAAAAGTTTACAGGCGACGTGGATACGCAATACCCTCTTACGTGCTATTCGCGATAGCACCACTCTTAGTACGAATGGCGTTGCCGAGAACATTGTCTACCAACATCCCACCGTCAACAAACTCTCCTCTTTCGCTGTCCGTTTAGCTTCACGTGGAATAGTGGTGGCATCCACAAGTGAAGACGGTAAACTTGCGGCAGAAAACATGCAAGAAATGGTTGACAGATTTAGTCGGAACTTTTCAAGGGGAATACCCAATGGCAATTGTCAGGTATCAGATGGCGACGGTGACGTATATCTAATTACGGGGACCACTGGCACTTTAGGTACTGCCTTGCTTGCAGACTTACTACGCAACCCGAAGATCCGGCGAATCTATGCTTTGAATAGGTATAGTCGGACAACCTCGCTGCAAGCGAGGCAGGAAGAGGCCTTCAAAAACTTAGGTCTACCTTTGCATCTACTCGACCAGTCACATCGCTTGACCCTCGTCGAGACGGACCTCGCAGACGACAACTCTGGATTGACATCAACTTTAGTCGAACAAGTGTGATACCCCTTAATCCCTATTATACCCCTATTCACGATGTCTTCACAGTTCCGCGTCTCTGTTACGCACATCATTATCAACGGTAGGGTTCCCCTGGCTCTGAAGTAGGGGAATGATTGGACTTATATGTTATAGCATGGCCGGTCGACTTCAACCTTTCGCTGCCATCCTTCGAACCAAGTGTTAAGGCTGTTAGGAATTTAATCGACCTGGCTTTGTCCTCGTATCGAACCCACCCACCTGCTGTAACGTTTGTGAGCAGCATAGGTGTTCTATCACGTACGCATATTTCTATGGCAAATACGCATGTCATTGCACCTGATATCTGACCATCAATCAGGGCGAAAAGAAAAAACAATCGCAAGTGAAGTTCCCGCTACCGCAGATGAAGCGGCAGGCACAGGGTACAGTCAATCGAAATGGGTAGCGGAGTCCATCCTTCAAAACGTCGCTTCTTCTACACCCTTGAAGGTCTCCATAGTGCGTGTCGGGCAACTTAGCGGCGCAAGGAATGGCCACTGGAAGGCGTCTGACTGGCTGCCTACTATTGTCAAATCCTCGCGATCTCTAGGGCTCTTCCCCGATTTCGATGACAGCAAAGTTAGTTGCTTCTTTCCACCCTTTCCGGTCGGGCACGGACTCAGTTAACCCCTCATGTCGATAGGTCGTCAGTTGGATCCCGCTGGAGGCCGCTTCCCAGGTACTCCTTGAATTGGCAAGTAAGCCTTCTGAGGGTAGCAATATCTTCCACTTGGTCCATCCCAAACCGGTTCGCGCCAACCTCGTTTCTCGGGCCTTCTCTTCGACCCTCAGGATACCACTCATCCCTTATATCGAATGGCTCGATCTCCTAGAAACCAGAGCCCAAGTAGCCTCGACGATAGGCACGGACTCAGATGACTTACGGGAGATCCCTGCACTAAAGATGCCACATTTCTTCCGGACGATGAAGGCGGGCTGGGAGCAAAACGGGAGTGGTAGAGAAGCTTGGGGTTTACCAAGCTTGGACTTCACAAGAGCATTTGAAGCATCATCGGTGCTGCGTCAGAACGTTAGACCGATAGATGAGGCAGAAGTAGAACGGTGGATTGGATATTGGAGCAACCGGGGGTTCTTGTGATACGCCAGGCGAAAGAAACAGTATCCTTATGCAGTGCCCTCGAAAAGGTTGGTTTACTGGATACAAACCACTGCCCGCCACGTAGTGTCGTATCGAAGTTGGCGATAATCTTGTGTTGCTGCGTCGTGGATGTATCTGTTATAAATCTCCGCATTGCCAGCGGTAACAGCTGACTAGTATCATTAAAGAATGTAAAGACGCAATTTCTCTTGCATCGAGTCATAGATCCTTTCATCGACAGTTGATATATATAATACCAACTGACTGCTCCCATCAACGAGCGTAAAGGCGATACCCGTGCATCATTCTATCCGCCGCCTGAGGTCCGTTAATGCGTAATCACCGAAGGTGTTGACTGACAATTCCTGAGCACAGGCAGGAACGATCAAAGGCAACATCTTACCTCCGTCCGCAGAGTCGTTCCATCTTAAACGACGCTCCCGTAACATATTTCTGCTGTTCAAGCTTTTGTTGGTCATGAGGTGTGAGCAAGTCGTGATTAATGAAGCTAACGAATCACCGACCTCGCAAGAAAAGAGTTGATATAGCCTATGACATTGAAGTTCGAGATTGAATTGTTATCCTTGAAGAGGGAGAAATTTATACGTACAACTCCCTGTTAACAGGTGGAATGTACTCCAGATAGTCGTCTTCGAGGCAAACCACTGTAAAGCGCATCAGTGCCGCCCATTGACGAGGAAAAGGTCGATGAGCTCGCCGTTATGAGCGTCAGAAGGCAGAACAAGCTGATTCGGATGGGATGAGCGTAGTACGCAAATGAAGCGAACCCCCTTACCAAGTGACCAATCCAACACTGAAAGAGACGACTATTAAATAACGGATCATGTATCGAGTCCTGGTGAGAGATGATTGAGTATTCATACTTTCTTACTCTAAACACGCTCACCCTGAGAGACTCGTGTGATGACTGATTTGAAGGAAATATACCAGGCTGCAAGCAATCAACATATCGCACGTCATGCTTGAGCACAGTTGGATGGTACGGAGGATCTGGATGAGTCAAAAATAGATCAAAACGACATTATTGTACTAACGGCATCAGAATTTAGTGCGCAACACTCACGACGTTCGGCTTCGCAAAGAATACCAGTCCTGAGTTGAGTTGGCTCGCCAGTAAACTGGCAATACAGACGTCACGAGGTATGTCAAGGAGGAGTACTGATTGTACATACATATCACAAGCCAGAGCTACAGCATTCCAGGCTGTCAGCTGCTTTGTTAATGCCGATTGTAACTACTCAACTTATTCCGCAGGCTGGATTGAGATTTTGTGAAGAGGAATTCAGAGAGGGAAACTCTCGTGACCGACGGAAGACATACCGAGCTGGGATACTGAAAACAAGGCCTGTAGATTTGCTTAGCTAGGCTCAGCTCCATCACGCAGAGCTTGCTTACGACTGTTGATACCAGCAGCTTGTTCCGCCTACTCACTGGCCACGCCTGAGTGACACGAATCAACCCCCAGCCAACTTTCATCACTCACAGTGCCATACTCTGCAGCTGTAGGCGCTACAGAATTATATGAAGTACCCGGAAGAGTTTTCGAAAACTCGTTCTACTCACAACTGCACCACGCTCATGGAGATGTACTATCAAATAGCTTTAGCTACACGAACTATTGTCGCTCGACGCATGAATTTACGCACCGCTGGAAATTCGCTTATCTGATGGCCGACATCAAGAGTTTGCCCCAGCTTGACACGAATAATTTACGAACCATCAGTGTCCTCGGTATGGCGACCACGGAATTGAGGCCGAGGAGCGGTTTGAATTCCATGATGGACATGCTGGCACATACACTGTGCATAGTTTGTAGGGCACTATACATCTTATGGTGAGAAACAGTACCACCGTGACCTGTAGGGTAAAATAACGGACACGAGCGATCCAACCTGCGGGAATCAGATCTGCGAGTCGCCTAGAGTTTACAGAGCTCACCACAAACTTGAGATACACTTTGTCGTTTGGATATCTGCGGAAGTAATGTATGGACTGTGCAATAGCAGTACCGTAGAGGCTATCGGTCCAAACGAGCGTTCAGATAAGATCGCTGCAAGTAATAAAGGTGGAACCCACGCTAACGATAGGGAAACCCCTACTCTGGTCAATATCTGTTGACAGTTGAGCTCGATCGAGAGCTACTTACCTGCAAAGAATGGCGGGTAAAGGTCAAAGCTTGGAGCGGACGCGGGCATGATGTGAATGGAGAAGAGACAACATTCAAAAGGTAGCTATATACATTCAAGTCCAGCAATTTGGTAAGTGAGGCGAAGACTTATTTCTAGCAGCCCGGTGCTAGTGGAGCCTGATAGAAGTTCAGAACCGCTTGCTTCGCAACTTTTCGCACCCCGAGCAGGATTTGGGATTC
This sequence comes from Pleurotus ostreatus, assembly GCF_014466165.1. Lineage (NCBI taxonomy): Eukaryota > Fungi > Basidiomycota > Agaricomycetes > Agaricales > Pleurotaceae > Pleurotus > Pleurotus ostreatus. The sequence continues at coordinate 695,849 of NW_023503164.1, read as the reverse complement.
CGATCTAGGCGGCATCCTCGGCATCGCAATGCGACCTTGATTCAAGGTTCTCCATCCAAGTCATCCCATACAACTTCCAGATCATTGGATTCATCATTGATGAAGTTTCATAGACTGAGCTTCGTGATATCTACCCCGGCGAACCGTTGGGCTCCTAGAGGCCTGACTGCTTGAGGTGTTGGAGCAGCGAGGAGACTTCGGCTGAGAAGCGGTATACGGTGTCAGGTGTGTAGTTGAAGCTCGTCACATTGGTGTCATTTTCGTTGGGGGTTTGTTTTCGTTTGTCACTAAATCACAGCACGCACTCGTGCTCGCCACGTACAGAAGAGGGCGTCCCTTTTTCTACGGATCGTACGAGTACTCATTCAATTCGCCAGCGAACGGACCGAGCTCCTCTGCTCTCCACAGGACTACTGGCATATGTATGGCAGCTGAACAATGGACGTAAGTCAACTCGAATCAATGCTCATGGTCGCGACAATGGGGGATACAGGGGTATAGGAATTCAAGGACAAGGACATTGTCGAATTCTTGGAATGAAGAATGACGGTGGATGAAGGGAGTTCGGCGCTTCGCCGATCATGATCATGAACTTTCTTTGATATTCCCCATTCCATGCTCCTTCTTTATTCATTCCCTCCACCCAGTGGGTCCTTTGCAGCCACCGTCACGTCTACGACTACAAAGCTTGGAGTGGACCAAGGCAGAATGTGAATGGAGCAGCGACGGTCATGCCACCAGGACCTACGAGTAAGTGCGGCGAAGATTGATTTCTAGCTCCATGAAGACATCGATATCAAGGAGAACATAGAGTTCTAAACATTTTCGGACGGCCCGCTCTCTCAGACCCCACCGATTTCAGGCGCGATGACCCAGGATACCAAGATGGGGTTTGATGGGGGATTGGAGAATCATCGAATTCATCATGATTTGATGTAGTTGCCTACGCTTCGCTCTGTTCCGACAAATTCCAATCGGATGCAACTGCAGACTACGGGCCTGTACGCCGTACCGTGTAATACACGCAATGCTGGTGATGAATTCTCACACGATCAAGGCCACGCAAAGGTCATAAATAGGGCCAGCGGCGAAGACAATACCATGCCCGTACACCATCAACTGATAAACTTCTGCCCGGGCTCGTAGTTGGCCACGCTTCTATGACCTTCAAACCACCCCCTTTGAACGGCTCGCTGACTCTACCCGAAATATACGACTGGCACCTGGACCACTCTCCGAACCATCCACTCTTTGTGTTTCGCTCTGCGGACGATAAGTTGCACAGGATTCCGTGGAGTCAAGGCGTACAGACGGTGCACCTCGCCGCGAATTTCTTTCTAGATCAGATCGGTACCAACAACGGCAACACCGTCATTGCAATATTAGCCATCACAGGTAGATGGCTTTAACATCACTGTGGTGCAATATCACTGACTGTTCGAGGGAAGATGCATTCAGTTATTTCATCGCGACCATGGGGCTCATGCGCGCTGGCTACCAGCCGTTCCCACTGTCCAATCGAAATTCTCCTGCTGGGATTGCCCATCTTATCAAGGAGATGAAAGTGACGCACATCATCACGACAGGAGATCACTCGACACAGCAACTCCTTGCCGCATCTGTTGATGTATTGGAGTCCGAGGGTGTTAGGCTTTGTTGTATCTCGCTGCCTCGCTTCGGGGATGAACTCATCAAGCCGAGTCAGAGCTTCAAGCGCTGCCCAGTCTCGGTCCGAGCGAAACCTGATGACGCTGCGCTGATATTGCACTCTTCGGGTATGCTGTCAGCGCCATCGGTTATCCGTATTTGAAACGCGTCTCTACATAGGATCAACGACATTCCCGAAGCCGGTCATCTCTACGCACCGTATGCTCATAGAGCGAGGCCGCGCATTCAGTGAGCTTGTAGAGTACTTCTCAAAACGCCCTCTTCAAGTGACCTTCGTCTTCAGTGTTCGGTGATATGGACTTTTGTGGACATGTGATGTCCACTCACTCAGTTCCAATGTATCGTAGGTCACATCTCTTCATTTCACTATGCCTTGCAGTAAACTCGCAGTACAGATGCAATGGGATCAACGGCGACAATATGGACGGTACGTGACACAACTAGAGACGAACTACGCAAGTCCATAACTACGTCTGGGTAGGCTGCAACGGGCCTTGCGATCTCTGGGTTCGGTCCCGACTCCCCAATTGCCACTCCGAGTCCAGAGCAAGTGCTCTTTGAAGCCCGGGCCACGGAGTCATCCGTAATGATCTGTGTTCCATCTTATCTCGAGGTAACCACTATTACCCCATCAAGATTTATCACATCTTACCACTCACCTGTTACAACACTAGTCATGGGCACTTACAGACACGGATGTCAAAGCCCTCAAAGTATTCTCTGCCATTGTAAGTTCTAGATTTTAGACGTCTGTTATTATTATGGATCTATGACCCCTCCGAGTAAACTGACGTAGCCGATTTTGATTTTGAGATGTTTGCTGGCGCCCCGCTTAGCAAACAGGTAGGGGACTACCTTGTCAGCACCGGAGTGACTATTATACTGGCATACGGGAGGTAGGCGGTCGTGTAATCTCAACTGGAGCACCCATCTTAAGACTGAATTTTGATCCGTCTCGTTGCAGTACTGAGACCGGCCCAATAGCAAAAATGCTTCCTTGTAAGACCCCTTCTCATATGTTCTACTACCGGACCTGACGTCATGTTCTATCGTTACTTCAGCCAAACCACACCCAGAGGGTTGGGAATATTTTGAAGTGGGCGATAATCGATACATTCCCTTTGCCCCTATCTGACCCCTTTCTCGCTTTACTCCTAGCTCTCCCCTGATTTGGACACCATCCTCGTCCCCGAGGGCGAAGATCGCGTGTTCAGACTTGTCCTGGCTGTAAGTTGGTAATCCTTCCGTCAGTTCAAAGAATATGTTACATATACATCGGAACATGCCCGTGACAGCCGTCAGATATCCACGCTTTCCCGTTCACCAATTCTCGCGTCAATGGCAGAGACGTGTACGATACGAATGATCTCCTAGAGCAGCATCCTGTAAACCCGCACCTCTACCGACTTTACGGAAGGTCGGATGACCAACTTATGCACTCCACTGGGGAGAAGGTGCGCGTTGTTAGTATTGACCCTTTACCCAAGCTGATGTTTGAAAAGACTAGTCCAGTACCTATAGGTATGTTGGGCCTTATCCAGGCTGCCGTCATTAAAACATTGAGCGCTATCCAGAGAATATCTTGACACAACACCCGAAGGTGCGGCATGCGGTGATGTTCGGGAGAGGGCGGTTCCACGCCGGCGTCATCATTGAGCCCACCCCGGAATGTTCTATCAATCCCCTCGAGCTTACAGAAGTCGCTCGATTCATGGATGAAATCGAGTAAACTCGTCGCGTTCCCTCTTAACCTCAAAATACACTGAACTGTCTAACGATCACAGATATATCCTCGTGAAGGCGAACAAGTTCGCACCGGCCCATTCGAAGATATTCAAAGAAGTACGATGCAACTCTCCGCTTAGTTAGTTGACGAAGCTGACCGGTGGGTATAGATGGTGCTCATCGCGGACCCTAAGCGTCCGTTGGAATACACGCCCAAGGGGACACCGAAGCGCGGCTCTATTCTTCAGGCGTATGCCAAGGAAATCGATGACGCCTACATGGCGTTCGAGGAGTCTTCTGCACTCGATGTGGCGCTCCCCGAGTCGTGGACACCCGCATACAGTCTCGAATTAGCGAGAGCTGTGGTCAAGAAGGCTTTGCCTGATGCCCATGATATACAGAACGACGCCGATATCTTCCAGCTTGGGTGTGATAGGTGCGTCCCATTACAACGCTCAATGTCGGGTACTTTATCTGTATCTTGGCGACGATAGTCTGCACGCCACCCGCATTCATAACACATTGGTCCAATACCTGCGGCGCTTCGCGGTCGACGTCGCCAGCGTTCCCCGACACTTCGTATATATGAATCCCACTATCGAGAGACTTGCTCAGTTTTTATCACACATCGCAAACGCAGGTGTAGATACGGGCACCGCGAGACATGCGTCACCCGACGACGGATTGACAAGCAAGATCAGCCAGATGACGGACCTTGTCAGTAAATACACCAGCCATGCTTCGACGGCGACTGGCGGGAGCGGCGTACATGCAGCGGATGAAGTGATCGAGGAGGTTGTCTTGCTGACAGGCAGTACTGGTGGCCTCGGTGCGTTTGTGCTGGAAGCCCTGCTGACGAACCCAGATATCAAGGGAGTCTATGCCCTCAACCGCAAGGGCGCTGACCCGAAGGAAACGCTGCAGTCCCGGCAGACACGCAGCTTCGAGTGGAATGGGATCGACGTACGGCTCCTGGGCTCCCCGCAGCTCACCCTCGTGGAGGCCGACGTGACACAGGCCGACCTTGGAATCTCTGCTGCTCTATATGAAGAGTTGCGCACAAGAGTTACGTGCATAATACACAATGGTATTTTCTCCGAGCAGGGATATATCATTGGTGGATGAGTGCTTACCCGAGCGACAGCCTGGAAGGTGGACTTCAACCTGTCGCTGTTGTCCATGGAGCCCCTCATCGCCGGTACCCGTCACCTGGTCGATCTCGCCCTCGCCTCCCCGCACGCTGCGACTCCGAAGTTCATCTTCGTCAGCTCAGTCGGAGTGTTCTCCAGTAACACACTACCTTTTCTCCCTTGAAGATCAGCTTTAATCGCTTGACTACAGATGCAGATGCAACGAAGTTGGGACCTATTCCCGAGGAACCGGTGCTCGATCCTTCTGTGTCAGTCGGTACAGGGTACAGCGAGTCGAAGTGGGTGACGGAGACGATGCTTCATACCCTAGCACAGCGCACCGCCCTGCGACCGACTGTTGTCCGTCTTGGACAACTCTGTGGGGGGCGAAATGGACATTGGAGGGCATCAGAATGGTTCCCTGCTATCGTGTGTAGCGGCGCCATGGTGGGGTCCTTGCCGATTCTTCACGGGGTAAGTCGATTGAGTCAGAGCCACTCTGGATGAGGACCATGTTGTTGTTGATTGCTGTTAGGACGCCTCCTGGCTGCCCACCCACGTCGCTGCTGCTGCTCTGGTTGAAATGCGGACCAGCAGCGAAACGTTCCTTAATTTGCAGCACCCACAGCCGGTGCCGATGGCCTCAATCATGGGCCTCATGTCCTCCTTGATCAACGTTCCCCTCGTCCCGTTCGAGACCTGGGTCGCCGCCCTAGAAGCAAAGGAAGGAGTGCGGAAGGGTATCGTAGCAAACAACGGGCAGAATAGTCCTGCTTTGCAGTTGCTGGAATTCTTCAGGGCCTCTTTGCGAGGTAATGAAGACTCCTCGTTGGCACTCCAAACTCCGGACATGGCAATCCAACGAGCCATGCTATCTGCACCTACGTTGAGTAGGCAGCGTTCACTGACCACCAAGGAAATGGAAAGATGGGTGGCGTACTGGAATTCACTCGGGTACTAAATACAGGTGCTTGGGATAGTGTACTTTTCGCAATTCCATTAGTCTTCCGTAACGGACAGTCTCGTAATAATAAGGGAGCAAGTTCACTTCTATCAAAGGTTTGAACGCGGCCAGGAGTTTGACAACTACCAATCCTTCAAAGCCAAGCACTCTGCAAGGTGTGGAAAACTCTGTATCACTGACTTGTACTCACTTCCGATCTTCGTAGAGATGTCAGGAGGAGGGACTCCTGACCCCTACTACATATCACAGGGTGTGATGTCATTGAAAGCGGCACGGAGATCTCGGGCAAGAACGTCACATGACCTCTAGTACTTATAATCCCCTGTTCTCGCAGGAATCCCAACTTATCACTTCAACCATCACCACAACATTGCCAACATGTCCACCACCAACCAAGTTCAAGTTCGACCTTGCGCCTTTGCCCAGGACTCCGCCAGTGCTCAACATGTTCGTCTATTCTTCATTTGTATCCATTATTTCACTAACTTCACCCTAAAGGACTATATCCCTAAATTCGCAGCACATTGTGCATCCGCCACCATCCAATCACTCGAAGAAGCCCCTCAGTTTCTCCTAGACCCCATGTTTGCGACTCCGCAAATACACTTGCCGCACTTCATTGAACTGGTTTTGCGAGACTCCGATCTGTCGGTCCCAGCAGCAATGACGGCCCTCACAGTAATCAATTGGATGACTGAGGATGGGCTTAGGAGTCCTGCCGCTTCCTCGAGTCCCCACCATCTCTTCATGGCCACATATCAAGCGCTTCTGCCACTCGTTACGGGCATGCCGCGCTCTCTCCCGCCCTGGCGGGACGTGTGGGACCATATATCGATTTCCGAGGTCATCATATGCAGGCTGGAAGTACGGGAATTCCTATCCACGCTTGACGAAGGAGAATTTGCGCTCCTCAACAATCTAGCCAGCCAGGATACTATCAAGACCATTGACTATCTCTATGATGTAGGTCACTTACCCCTATTTCCCCGTTCAGAAACTTACTTACCTCCTATCAGCTCGAACTCCTACAAGCTGATAACGAGCAGTGGGATTCGGAGGAGGAAGAGGATTATATGGAGGAAGATATCGTCAGTCCCGGAAGAGTCTATGACCAAGACTCAGAATCCGGTTCTGAATCTACTCTCCCTACTACTCCTGTCGGCGAGGTTTACGAGCCGTGGCCAGCCAAGAAGCTCCCCATCACCCGCCGTGTTTGGAGACGAGTGCGACGAGCCAGCCCACGAATTGCTAGGGCTTTCGGCTTTTGAGCAAGTCGTAACACGCAGGGGACTTTTCATATCATGATCGGACTATTGACGGACCTTCGTCGTTATTGATGGACTTTTGCTACTTATAAACACAAATGGACTACTTACACTCATCATTACATTATTTATCTCTTTTTGCATCACATTTCATCTCAATTTTGCAACTCTGCAATCCACAACATTCCCGTGAGACCCCTATCTGAACTTGAACCGTTGCGAGTAGCTGGCCCAGATATAATACTATTGCCTCCAGTTCAACCAATATCTCTGCAATGTCTGCAAACCGTAGCCTGAGGCAGTTCACGAGTTTCGAGCTCTGTTGACCGTAAGCATCGCAGCTGCGTATGTTTTCTACCTTCTCCCGTTTCGCAGTGCGTTCCCTTGAAGTCGGCCATTTGATTTGCTCGAGTCCTGAGGCGCGCGAGGGAAAAACGACGGGTACGTGAATGTCGAGGAATTATACAGTGGCGGTGGTCTCGCGTGCTCTAACAATTACACGCTCATCGCGGACCAGAAGCTATGCTACATACACAAAAGCGATACACACCGGATATACAACGGCGTAAATCATACACTCCAATCGACGCCCCGTTGGAATTGGAACCGTTGGTTTACAGTTTACACTAGTGATTTTGCTTTGTATAGTAGCACATACGCCGATGCGTCTTCGCCTATTGAGGCAATTGTGATTATGTTTCATCAGTCAGTGTTGAGAAGTCAGTGAATGCAGATACCCACCTCCTCCTTCTAGCGTGACTAGCTTTTCCTTGGGGAAGATGGACACCTTCTCGTCGTCGAACTTGTACCAATCCTCGTCGTCGTCATCGAGGTTATCCACCGAGGCCGGGTGGATTGCGCTTTTCTTCACGAAGGCGATGTAGTGACCAGCATCCGCCGCCGCGCCCTTGTGTGTGATGATGCCTAACATATGTCGATAAGATCCATCCTTCAATCACACTCGGGTTCAAGTTCATATTCGACTCACCGACGAGATCATATAGCCCGGTAACATTGCTGCCGGTGTCCTTCTTTGCGCTCTCGTCTACGAGCGCATTCAACTCCGCCCCTTCACGCTGACGGTACACCGACTCCGGCTCCAGCTCGCCCCCCTCGTCCACCGTCGGCTGCCCAGCGGCCGCCGACGCATCCTCCTGCTCAGGAGGAGGAGGGTTGGGCTCTCGCAGCGCCTGGGCCTCCCGCTCTTTCCTCGCCTTGGTTCGTTTTCTCTGCTTCAGCCTGTCCGCGCGGTCTTTGATCAGCTCTTGCAGTCTTCTGTTCACGGGCGTCATTCTGGCTTTGAGGTCGTCTGTCACCAACTCCAGGGCATCCAACTCCGTGGGGAACTTCACCCGGCGCTGCGACAGATGTTGGTGAGGTATTTGGGGGCGCATGCTGGGGAGGCACTTACCATTATCTTGGCCTTCTTGTTGATGTCGGCGCGCCACGCGAAACGGACCAAGTGCACGGTCAGATATGAGGGCAGACGCGATAATCTCGACCGTTGAGTATAAAGGGCTTGTCTTCCTAAACTCGGTGAATTCTTCTCGATGTTTTGATCCAGCGACTACGAGATGTTTCTTCCAATGAGCGACCGTAGACCCCGCGATGATAATTCGCTTACATTCATCAGGCCTTGCATCAGGTAATTAGTAGTACTTGTGATGTTGCACTCGATTTTCATCACGTTTTCAGAACGCGTTGTAGGTGGCTCCTCTGCTTCATCACAGGTCATGCTACGGATGGTCAGCACCGAGGTTATTGGTTTGCAAGACGGTGCTCACGTTCGTAGCATTTCTCCCATCATGTATTGTTCAATAAACGACTTTGAGGGCGTCGCGGCACCCTCGTCGACTTGCATGGCTTCGCCTTCTTGACTAGCTGGTAAACCAGGAACCTCGCGAAGCGAAGTCAGAACTTGGGCGTAGCATTCCTCAGCGTCTACGGCACGAATTAGAAGAGTTTCAGTATGAATTGCGTTGAAATACCTTGTTGAGCATAACCACGCATCATAGACTTGTCGCCGCCTCGAGCCATTTCAGCGAACTGTGGGTTCACCTACCATCCCAAATGTAATTATTGGCTCAAGATAGATGGAGAAGATATCTCTTTACCTGTCGCAACATACTCAGAAATGTTTGTGGCGTAACCGAGGATGTGGTTTGACCCATCTGATTGTATAACGCTTGTAGAGCACGAGCTAAGGGATTGAGCCGGGCATTGGTTGAGCTTGGCCCAGCACTCCCGCTACAGGAAACACCAGATTAAGAACAAGTGGGATTTCAGTACGAATCACACTCACGCAGATGGACCACCACGTAATGCAACTTGTAGCTCTGGGATTGCACGGAGAGCCTGAACTGACGCACTCATGTAGCAAGTATTCCCTAGACTGGTTTCTATCTATGGGTATGGTTACCGTGATCTGTATATACAGTACGCACTTCACTAGACCGACAGGCATGGCAACCTACAGCCAGAAACAGTAATTAGTACATTGATGATCGACTGATCGAGACTCATCTATACGCACAGATGATGCCAATTCACTCTCGTCCATATCTGGCACGGAATTTATTGACTTGAAGGGATATTCTAAGGCAGCGCTACTAACCTTCAAGGAAGACCGTCGCTTTTTCTGGCGGCTTGGGTAGCTCACCAGCCGCACCGATCACCATAAACGTTTGTCCCTGCAAAGAGACACTTTCAGCGACGAATGTCTTAGCTCCGCAGAGCACCCATGATCTATCTCCCCCGCTGCCACCGCCATACCACTCAATGCTCAAATGCTCACCTCTTTGGGCGCGACCTTTTTCCAAGGAGTATCATCTTTCAGAACGCCACCTTTGATCATGACCTTCATACGATCGACTGGTACACCGGTTACTTCGTAGATAGACTGCTTGAATACGACCGGGAGCTGCTCGACGTCGAGGCTGACATCGTGCGTCTTGCCCGCATGCTTGATGTGGACTGGGATCGGCGCCATGGAAGTTATAGACAAGGAAAGGACAAGGGCGAAATTACGCGTCGCGCTCGCGTCCTGACATAACAGTGTTCGCACGAGATATTACGTAATATACTCCCTTAAGGTGACGTCAACACGTCAGTGAACACGCTTGCGCAGTGGCTGATCCTGACACTCGCCTCTTTCTTCTGAACCACCACCTCGTCCACCACCCAGATTCCAATATGACAATTTAGTGAGTCTCCTCACCGTAGCAGACGTTGTGCAGAAGCTCAATCGTGTATAGCTATTCCCTGACCTTCATGCTGCTCGCAGCGGAGATGGGCACATTTTGTATCCTCGTTGCCCCGCTGCCGTACAGAATCAAGAAGACCTTGTTCACATTCTTGTCGGAAAGCGTGATTGTCGCGAAAGTCGCATATGCGTTGAAGATTTCTTTCATGTATGACCAGCTAAATCCCATCATCTCCACATGCTGACTCTGGAATAGATTCGTCGCGATTCTGTTCATCGACGCGCTTCAACGAATGTTTCGCATCACGGCGGATACAGAGGCTTCTAAAAACGCTCAAAATGGCGGTGTTCATGACGTTCGAACCGAAACTGGTCTCGCAGCCCGGAAATTCTAGTGCGTATTCCAGACTTCGTAGATTCCGACTTGCCTTATCGTTTATCTAGCGCTCAACGAAACGTCTATTTGACTGGATTCTGTCTCTTCCTTTCCCTCGTCCTTACGCGCACATTCTACATCATTCTCGACCTGATCCATACCCAAGAAGAGTACGCCAAGATCAAGAAACAAGTACGTGTCTAGTCTAGGCCATCAAGCACGATCACATGATCACAATAGCTTGTACAGTCTGAATCCACTTCGAACGGCGCAGAATCCACCGCCGAGTTGAAGAAGAAGATTGCCGCTCTTGAAGCCAAAGACCGCGATTTTGGTGAGATACTTTTTCGATATCTCTGGAAATCTGTTAACTTGGTCGACAGAAACTCTGAAGAAGCAAGCATCGCAACAAGCGGCTGAATTCGATCGACTTGCCACCGAGTACAACACTCTCAAGGGCCAGAACTCAGATAAGAAACAGGATTAGTCTGGCGTTGAGGGTTTAGTCCAGTGTACTATGCGATGGTGATCTTTGTTGAGCGGATCCAATGATTATAGTAACACAACAATTATTTATGTTAACCCAACGAAAGTACATATGTTCAAAGGAAAGTCAATGATTATGAGCGTGGGGCTATACTAGATTATATCGTTACCCATAGGAAGTCATGAAATTCGATACCTAGCGAACACTTAGAGGCGATTATCGTGCTTGATGATATCAGCAGCCTATGGAGCTTGTGAATACCCAAGCCACAGCAGAGTAGTAAGCATCGGACAGACCTTCTCTGCAATGGCATAAACAGTTGCTTGCATATGTGCAGCAAAAGCTAGCGGGATAACACTGACGAATTGCAATGAATGGGATTTAGTTCATTCACCGAGGGTTAAATGCAGGTCCCACCTTGCATCTATAACCCGGAGGTTGGATGTGCCATAGACCTTGAGGCTGGGGTCGACAACGCCTAGCATAGAATTGTCAGCAACTTTGCACGAAAGATAAGGGTTCTATACTAACCTCCTAGGATCTTAGGGGCAAGAGCCGCGGTACCTTTCGGTCAGGCGTCAGCATCTTGTAGGCTTCATAATGAGGCAACAAACTCACCACAAGGATGGAAAACAGTCTAGGCAACCATCATCAGCACAAAAAAATTCGAACACAATCATTGGAACTCACTCCAGAGCCCTGCTTGGCGAAGCTACACAAACAAACGATCAGCAAACGACTCATATGTGACGACGGATAATCGCCACTATACCTCACAAATCCGTCGTTGGCCGCGCTCGCTGGTGGAGTAGAAGGCGCCTCGATGAACGACGCTAAGGGCTCGGCCGCTGCAATCTTGTGGACGGTTTGCAAGCCGGCAGTCATAAGTTGCTGATCTGTAATTAGGGTGAGTAAGGCTCATAAGATATTTAGCGACGATTGCTTACCGAACGTAAAGTCGAAATAGTTGGGGTCAATGATTGGGGGTGCTGTTGGGGCAGTGGTGTTGATGTGCTAGACGGAAATCAACAACGATAAGTGACGGAGGGACATCATTCCACTTACGACCGAACCACGGCTGAACGGACGCTAGGAATCGTAATGACATCAGTTTCATGTAGGGAGAGCAGAACAAGGAAGACGGGTTCACCGACGACAAAGCCGTCAAGCTAACGTAGCTCCTCCCGGGCAACGGAGAGGCAATCGTGGGGCCACCTTGGGTTTCAGAGTAATTGAGTTGAGTACGAATCCTTGACTTCGGAAACACTGGGATATACCTGGAACGAAGGAGAACTCGATCTGTCCAACCTTTCCATCAGCGAGTAATTTCCGCTGGATCAGGTATTGAGCAATCTGCAAGGGGTTTGCCTTGCTTTGCAGTAACTCGAGGTCCAGCTGACCGAGTATCTTCGAAACTTGGCTCTTGGGAAGGATTGCCTGAAGAGGTTCAAATGAGAATATGCCCCCTGATGCGGCGTATATCCCGGAGCCTGTCTTCGCGCTGATATTCAATCGTTAGCCGGCTAAGAGGTAGGTATTCTGCGGGAGAAGCCTACTAGAGGGCAAGTTGTTCATCATTAAATGATGCGTTATTTCTGATTTGGTCTGGAATATTTTCATTTAATCATCGCCAAGGTGAGCGACATTCAAGGCGTACCCCAAGTAAAGGGTGCTGGTTCTTTCAAGAGGAAATCTTGGGAGATCAGCATGTGGTCCTAATGTACGTGAAAATGTGACATTCGACAGGAGCGGGTTGATCGTTACCTGCAAATTCTCGCCAACTCCGGACAAGTCTTGTAGGACTGGGATTCCTAATTTGCTCAGCAAAGCCTTTTGGCCTATCCCAGAGAGTTCCAATAACTGGGGCGTCTTGATGGAGCCTATGACATCGGGGTCAGGTCAGCCTCCCTTGATGCAAAGGTTGCACCCACCTGCAGCAAGAATAACCTCTTTGGTGGCCCTCACAGTTACTGACTTTCCATTCGAAGATACCACAGCGCCCGTGGAAACAAGTGAGTTTCCTTTCTTCGAGAACAGGATTTTAGTGGCCTACATCAAACCATAAGATACTCCGAGTTCACGAGATTCGAGGACTGCTTTACGTACCTCAGCGCCAGTGAGAACAAGAAGGTTCGCCCGCCGTTGAGCCTGAGCGAAGTAGGCTGACGCAGCATATGACCTGGCACCCTTTGGATCAACGGAACGAGGCGTCTGGAAGACCCCGGTAGCGTTTCCAGAGTCCTGGTGCACGAGGCGTTGGTCAAGATGTTCACAAGTAAGGATGCCATCATCACATACTGGATCAGGGTTGACGAATGCGCCAACCTTTTTGAAACTGGTGGCGAATTTTGATGCTAGCTCGGGCAGTACGAATGTCTTCTTCGTATTGAAACCGATCTGAAGGGGTCCGTTGTTACCCGCAAAGTTTGAATTCACCCCAGGCGGTGCAGACACGCCAGGCAGCACGTCTGCATCTCCGGGAGTCACTGTTTCCGACTTCCTGAAATACGGCAGTAGACCCTTCCAATCCCAACCGGGGTTGCCTAAGAAAGACCAGGCATCATATTCGTCTTTAGAACCACGGCCGAAAACCATGAAATTAACGCCGCTCGAACCACCAAGCATTTTCCCTCTGTTGAACAGCAATTGATCAAACTACACGGGCTGCATATGAGTTTGATACGAACCTGGGAAAGCCAATGACTCTGTTATTGAGCCGGGGCTGAGGAACAGTGGCAAAGTTCCAATCAAAGTTCGGATTTCCAAGAACCCTCCCAAATAGTACTGAGAACAACGTCAGACAGCGGTCTCTGGACTCCGGTAAGCGACATACACGGCGTGTTCACTAGTGGTTCATCAGGGAAAAATTGGCCTGCTTCGATGACCCCAACAGTTACAGAAGAGACTTCAGAGAGCCTACCCCACGGATAAAGTTGTGACTCTATCTGTATGTTGGATGAATCTTACCTTGCCGCTGTAGTTAACCCCGCTGTCCCGCCACCTGGGAAATTCATAAGCGATGGCCCGATTACAAGCATCAGATTTAAGAGAGACTAACCAATGATAAGGAAATCAAACGATTGTGATGCGAAGACGGCAGCATCGCTGGTCAAACCTTCGAGAAAGGACCAAAGGGCGTAAGTGGTGGCTGCACTCGCGCATATGAGGAAAACTCACCATGTGGGCGCGCTGCTTGTACTGCTACTGCAAAATAGGCGAACGAGATCAAGTTTGCCCACATCTTTGCGTATCAGAAAGAGAAGGACGGCTGAATCGAAGTGGCTATCAAGGTCCTTTTGAGTAATTGCGCCTGTGAGAATGCGCCTATTCTGTCATTGAAAACCTCCTTGGAGAAGTGCTGTTTGTTTCCAAGTCGCTGGATGGTTCCTAGTTTCTGAGCCGCAATGGCGTAGCTAGCGACCTGTTACAGGAACGAGACGAGAGATGTCGAAGTGCTCCATGTGCACATAATTCGGCTACATCAAGCTTTCCGCCGAGGCCAGCGCTTCAACCTTCACTCCATGCGTCGCTGTTTGACAACCTACTCAGTGGGTCCGAAGGTCTATGTTTTCACGCCTGGATGAAGCCAGATGATAGAGTTCCTATCTTTGGAGGCAAATGCGCACGCGTGACACTGGCCACATCAAACGAGATTGAAGAGATTGATGTTTATGTCTTATCACCCTGGTTCGAAGACCCATTAGCCTCGTATATCGGCCAAGATGATTGGATCAATCGTACAATCGGCAGACGTGGGGACAGTCCTGGTAGCGTGGTTCATACTTTTTGAATCCAGTTTGACGGCGCTTCCCGATGGTTAAACAACCTGGACTCCGACTCTCCGAAATTTCAGCAATTCAGACCATCGAAACTCGGCGGTGTGCCAGCAGTTTGGATATTTGAACTTTCAGGTTGACCTTGTCCGCGATCAACGGTAATTTTCGTGGTTCTATCCAATCTCTTTCTGTATCGAAGGGTCTGAGAACCACGTACGCTGCCCACATCCAAAGCCCGCATCCAATCTCCATTTCTGTGTAGACGTATACTCACACAAACTGTTGCACCGTATAAATGACTCAAGTCAGCGACTGGTACTACGTTATTTCCTGCTACCTGATCGTAAGGTTTTACCATGTTCTTACCCAAGCTACGAAGTTGATTTTTGACACCTCCAGTTGTCCAGACATGCCTGTCAATATCCGTGACATTGTTGCCTTACATCTTCGCCGTTGCAACATACCTTATGAGGTACCTGTTCCCGATGTAAAGCTCCAGGCAGCATGCCTCAATTACGCCAAGAGCCACGGGTACGAAATTGGCGGCCAGAAGACTCTAGGGCCATGCATACCTGGAGGAGTCGTGATGGCCTCGAACGCTTTCGGCCATATTGCCGACCTCCCGACTCGCGTCATCATTGGCATATACACGGCGTTCATGATTTACTTGGACGATATCTCCTCCAGCGACATCGAGGCTGTTGCACAGTTTAACCAAAGATTTTACCGTGCAGAGCCTCAGCTCGATAAAGTGCTTGACGACTTTGCGCAGCTTCTTCGAGAGTTTCCCGACTATTTTTGCACGGCTGGGTCGGATATGATCGTCACCTCAACACTGAATTTTGTCACGTCCCTTTTCATGGACGTCGAGACAGAAGGCATGGACGTAAGTTGGACTCAATATCCTACGGACAGGTATGCTCATCTATTTTGTATACAAGGTTGATGGAAACGCGAAGCGATACCCCAGGTTTGCACGGATTTTGAACGGGGCTGCCCTCGCGTACACTCTCCTAGCGTTCCCGAAGTCGCTGCCAATATCAAGTTATATTCAAGCGGTCCCGGAGATAAACGTATATGTTGAGAACACTAAGTCAGTGATATATAACCCACCTGTCCTCTTGTGATCTGACGCCGTCATACAGCGACGTTCTCTCATTTTACAAAGAACAGATGGCGGGAGACGATATCAACTATGCCAGCTTGCTTTCTCATTCTTACAGTGTAACGAAGTACGAAGCACTCATCCACCTCAGTAATGTCGCCGTTGATGCGAACGAACGAATTCTCCGCCTACTGGAACCGGTTCCCGAAGCCTTGGAGGCTTATACACGGTTCAGGAACGGCTACGTTAGATTCCATACTGGTCTCGGTGGTAGGTATAAACTAGCAGAACTGAAGTTGACGAACATAAGTGATTACCAAGATAGACTTGGAGCCCATGTCAATCATACGGCATGTAAAGTTTGTCAACGTAACTTGTGTAATTAGCAGAGTCAACAATGTGATATTGCCAGCTTCTATCTTTTTTTTCTGTTCTACCATAGAACGGGGATAATCTATCCCCTATCATCAGCCCCTGTAGACGCTCCGGTTTCGTTTTGTCCGACCTCAGGCAAACTTGGAAGTATTTATGATCCAAGTGGGCCCAAAGCGTGCCAGTTCGCTATCAACTCGATTGTCTTCTTTTCTGTATCGCGATCTACCGCCTCGTCTCACACTAGCGGTCCTTCGCTCTTCATCAGAACGAAGTCGGATCAGCGGCAACTCTGGCCATGAGCAAATGAATATGAACGCAATCTCCACGGAACGAAATTCAACGCTACGACCCCAGGTTCATGGCTAGCCAGAATATGTACTCTATCGGACTGTCCAGTCTAGCTATCGCAGCGTTGCTGCTACTTGCCAGGAGGCATTCTGCAAAGAAGCGGCTCACTCTGCCCTTCCCCCCTGGCCCAAAGCCGCTTCCTGTCCTTGGAAATGTTTTCGATATACCTGACAAAACCCCTTGGAAGGTTTACAATGACTGGTTCAAGGTCTACGGTATGGCTATAATCACCTCGAAAACGGGTTTATTTGAAGACTTATCATAATCATCGCGCAGGCGACATGATCTATATGAACATCATGGGCCAATCTATTCTGGTTCTAGGTTCAGTCGAGCGCATCACCGACCTGCTCGAGAAACGTTCGGTAAAGTACGCAGACCGTCCAAGAATGACCATGCTCAACGAACTGTATGTTCTCGACCCGCGCCTTCGACTTCAAGCTAATCTCCATACGTTTAGGATGGGCTGGGATTGGTGTTTTGGCCTGATGCCTTATTGTACATCATGGCGGAAACAAAGAAAGCTATTCTACGACCAGTTTCAAACCAATTTCCTCCAGTTTAGGCCAATACAAGTCGACCACACGCACAAGTTCTTGGGAAACCTTCTAGAGTCCCCGGACAAGTTCCTGCAACACATTCGCCTGTGAGCCTAACAACTCGACCCATGTTTCGGCCAACTTATTACAAATCAAACGAACAGATTTTTTGCAGGCACTATCCTCGAAGTTACATATGGAATCCAAGTCTCTAGCTACAACGATCCTTACGTGACCAACGCAGAACAATGCTTGGCTGCTTTGGCCAGTGCCAGTATACCGGGCGCTTTTTTGGTGGACACGTTCCCCATATTAAAGCATGTCCCATCGTGGTTCCCAGGCGCTGGCTTCAAACGCAAAGCTAGGGAGTGGGCAAAGCTGTCGTACAACCTCGTTCACGGCCCATTCAATGCCACCAAAGAAACTTTAGTATGTCTCATGCCTTTTATACTTACTTCTACCTTAACATTTCCCCAAAGCGTCAAGGGAAGGCCCTTCCGTCAGCTGCAGCCAATATGCTGGAAGCTGCCCCGGAGGACGAACCAGATAATTACGAAGAGCTTGTTCGTAATTGCGCCGCCATATCGTTTGCAGGCAAGTTGCGACTCAATCGCTCGAGCCTGGTTCTGACTTCTCACCTGTGTCTGTTGATAGCTGGGTCAGACACAACAGTTTCGACTCTGCAAACCTTCTTCCTAGCTATGGCCATGTTCCCAGAGGCCCAGAAGAAGGCCCAAGCGGAGATAGACGCCATTGTAGGGCACACGCGTTTCCCAACCTTCGCCGACCGCCCAGCTCTTCTGTACCTCGAAGCATTGATTATGGAGATATCTAGATGGAACACAGTCTCACCCCTTGGTGCGTCCTATTAATATTCCATCATGACTACGAGTGTATATGTAATGACACTGCTTTTGCAGCATTACCCCACGCGTCTACATCCGATGACGAATACGATGGCTACTTCATACCAAAGGGCACAATTGTTATGGCCAACACCTGGTACGAGCGGCTGACGTTAGTATAATTAGTGCACCTTGACTCAAGCTTTCCTCGCCAGGGCTTTACTGAACGATCCGTCCGTGTATCCGAACCCGGATGACTTCAATCCGGATCGGTTCCTCCTGGATGGCAAGATCAATCCAGCGGTTCGTGATCCTCGTAATTTTGTGTTTGGCTATGGCCGACGGTGTGTAATAACATCATACTATACATATTCTGGCTGACTACGAGACCTACAATGAGTAGTGCCTGTCCCGGACGATTCTTCAGTCAGGATAACTTGTATAGCGCCGTTACGGGGATCTTAGCGTCGTTTTCCATTACCCCAGCTCAAGACGCGCAGGGGAACGACATTCCTCTCAAGGCGGAGATGAGCAGCGGGTCGTTATCGTGCGTGTTCACATATCATTTTACCACTGTCTTTGACGTTCCTCTCCTAGCTACCCCCTCCCCTTTAAGTGCAAGATTACCCCCCGGACTGGCTACGCAGAGCAATTGATTCGACAGAGCAACAGCTCTTGAATCGAAACACCCAAGTCCCATCAGTTTGATGTAGTACGGGAGAAACTGCCTAAGAAATGATGGTCGTTGTTAATGTATTGTAGATGTTCTCCCGTTTGATACGTTGTAAAGGGCATGAATGATCTTTCCAAAGACGTTATAAGTTCGACGAGGGCCATGCATTTATCTGGCTATATACAGAGCATTGTGCGATCCCACCAGCCCATGACATTTCAACGCCAAGAAGATCACGATTGTTCACTTCCGATCAAGTCGACCATACGTTCAATTGCACCCGACTGTCATATTCTAGAATCCAACAGTCCAACAGAGAACTGCCAGGCAAAACATTCATTTACTATCAGCAGCTGCTCGTATAAGCTTCTGCGCCTCCTCAGAACGCGGTTTGATCGCGCATTGGAACGGTAAAGGGGTACTAGTAACACACAGAGCATCAGCACATCACACTTCCAAGTCAAACGGCAAATCGCGGGTCCCACCTTATCAACGACGTCGTGAACTCTCGCGTAGGTTCCTTCCCAGCCTTGGTGATGTTGAACACAGACAATACAGACGCAGCCGTGATCCACAGTTCGGACATGCCAATGTAGCGTCCAGGGCATATCCTTTGAGACGGCGCGGTCAGTATAGTCAGGTAAGCGATGGTACGTGAGCCGCGATCGCACCTTCTCCCAAAGCCGAAGGAAGCAGCAAGGACTTTGTCTTCGTCAATGAGCTTTCCCTCAGAGATAAAGCGATCGGGATTAAACTGATCGGGATGCGGGAAGACACGCTCGTCATGCAACATCGCCCTTCAGTAGTGCAGATCAGTACACCAATCTTCATCTTCTGATGGACGGATGCGTGATCTTACCAGTTATTGCCTACGACGATGGAGTTCGCCGGTAAACGATAACCATTGTACTCATCATCTTCGGACAGAACGTGGGGTATGCCTAGGAACGCCAATCTCCGTTAGGGGTGCGAGCACGCGGCGTTAAGCGAAGACTCTCTCACCTAGCGGCGTCACCGTATGCCACCTGAGAGAAGCTCGCTATATGAATGATCTGCACTGAAAAGGGGGGGGAGAGATTTACCTGAGAACCTCCAGCATGATGGCGGTGATGTAGGGTAAATGTTCTTTATCTTCGAACGCGGGAAGACGCGCACTTTCTAGGACGCTGTCCAGCTCCTTTTGCGCTTTCGTCTGCACATCGGGATGCGAGAGCATCGCTAGGAAAAATACTTGCAGTGATGCGACGGTCGTATCGCCCCCCGCTTGCGAAGCGAGACTTCAGGTCATGATGCGTTCGGCCCGCCGCTGCTTACTCACCTGCGTACACAGTTGCGGCGGTATCTTTCAGCGTTTTCTCACCAAGGGGCTCATCTTCTGTCGCAAGACTCGACAGTCCGCGTGACACTAAGCTGGGCCAGCCCATACCGCTTTCCTAGACAAGGCCCAAGGGGCATCAATCAGATTGACGAGCAAGTCGGAGAAAAAGTGAATCTTACCGCGAGTTTTTTCGCTGTTGCAAATGGGACCTCTAGCATGCGCTGGGAATACCAGCGATTCTCCTCGGCCGTGCGCTGGAACCCTGCGCCAGGTAACCATTTTGGGACATACCTCAGCCACGGGAGGAAATCTACCAAGAAGGCACCAGGTGATCCTGCGACGGCTAGTCTCTCTGCGCCTTCTTCCACCAATGTAATATGAGACTCCAGCTCATTTCGATCTTCGATCCCGTATGTGATAGAGAGTATACTCGTACCCACAGATCTAGATTTGGAGATTTAGAGGTCATCAGGAGATAGCAGTGATCCTCACCGTCTAACGTGGTGAAGGTACCCATCAGGATTATCCAACAGGCCCAACAAAAGGTCGGGGATGAACTGAAGCTGCTGTGGTTGATAACGTGACACGTGGATAGGATTAAGCTGCATGGTGAAAATACGGCGGCACTGCTTCCAATAGTCATTGTATGGCATGGTCGCGAACGCCCAATCACATCCCGACCTGATGGAAACGTGCGTGGGACGTTATAGTCTGCTTCAAAGGGAGAGTAGTTCAAGTAGTTACAGTTCGGTAAGCATTACAGCGTGCGGCCTTGAATAAACGGCCATTAAGTGTTACAGTTTGATGAGATCAGACGTGGCTCACCTGCTCGAATAGATACTTGATCGCCGAGAAAGCAGATCATTCGCCGCGTCGGTTGAGTTCAAAACGACAACGCTGACCCCAGCGACGTTGAGGTATAGGATATCTGATCCTGTGTAGTTGGCAACATCACTTAACGGCAGCGCTGATGGTTGTGATTGCCACAAACCAAAGTGTTTTGACCACTGCTTGAATTGCAACCATCCGTTGCGCCTGGGCAACTGAAAAAGGTTGCCTAAGAGAGGGACTCGCCTGGGGCCAGGAGGAAGGGGTAGACGTTTGATCAATTTCCACCGTCGAAAAGCAGCGAGGGTAGCCAATCCGAGGAGAAGAGTACTGAGAGCGAGGGCGACCATGGTTGTACTTCACAATTGGCGCAGCGCGCAAGATATAAGTAAATTGCGGGCATCAGTCAAGTTTGCACTTCGCCAAATCCAACGCCAAATCCAACGCTCGGTAAGAAGCTCGATATCTAGAGAGTGGGAGTGGTGGACTGAGTTTGGACTTGGTGAGATTGAATCGAAAATTAGTCGCAAGCACCCAAGCTCCGCTCGTTGACGGGACCCCGGAACCGTGATGGCAATAACGCGCGTAAATTTCGTCGCGTTGAATTCATCATGGTCTTGGGTTCAACAAGTTGTTCGACTTTTCAGCCTCAGTGGCCACGGTGGTTCAGCTACTGCAAGACGCAGAAGGTGCTTTTTTACCGTTACAGAACTCTAATTCCAAGCTGAGCTGTCACTAGCCCTTAGAACAGGGCGTTCTTGGACTCAGGCGAGGGTCTCCTCAGTCCTGGAGGGTGCTTCAGAACACCATGAACATGTCAAAAATTCGGTTGTTCGAAGTTGGAAGAGAGTAATAGGAGTGCTCTATTACTGATAAATATCAGGAACGCGTCGCTAGCTGGCTTTCGACTTGGGCTTCACGCTTCTTACCTTCGTCATGGATCCGTCTGTCTACCTTGCACCCCGACGACGTGGTGCATGAGTCTAATATTTTCAAGACCTCGACCGGTGAGTAATAACTAGTAACTGCGCAATTATGATTTTTATAGGCCCTTCTAGGGCAGGTGACCACCTATTCGCGATGAAAATCATATATCACTTATAAGTTACACTGAACAGTTACCCCACGCACCTGATAATAGCAACCAAGAAGATCCAGCCATTATATGGACTGCCAGTCGTTAGGCCGGCTATTCGTTGCTTATACCAGTGGGACTGTATTCTCTGCTGTTTATGTACGTGTGCTCCGTGTCTGTCTTTCCGTGCCTTCGGCCACGTTAATATTCGTTCTCGGACAGGGAGTCCGTAATACCGTAATAGAGGGACTACGTCGGATTAGCATCCCCTCTTAACCACGACTTCGATGCGATCCAAAAGGTTTCAAGTGGAAGGACATAACCAACGGATGAGAAGTCGCTGTTGCCGTAGCACCCCCACATTTCTTCGTTACCTTTGTTATCTGCCGAGGAAGTTATACCATCACGGGCAAGCGAAGAGATAGTGTCACGCATCACGTTAGGACCCCGACTGCCTTCGTAGAGCACCCAACCATACAACAAAAACCAGCGGTAAATCCTATAGCGATGTGATCGGTTCTTGACATACGCCCACGCGGCGACGCAAAAGTCTATACACTGGATAACCATCAAATGCTGATTGAAAAACTGGCAAGGGGGCCCGGACTACCAGATGGAGATTATAGTCAGGAAAACCCACGGTCGTGATTGATTCCACTGCACTCGTCCGCGTTTGGCACTCAACCAGCAAGGCGAACCATGCAGTCATCCGGCGGATTGTCTCAGTACTCCCCCGATCGGAGCACTTAAATGTGGCAGGAGGAGCTTGAGGCTGACCCCGTTCCTTCGCAAAGTCTCCCCCACGATGGACAACTCGGCGACCATCCCCCTGTACGTTCTGAAGTATTTCCTTCCCTTCCATATCACTGATCAGCGTCGTCAATCAGCACTGGACCCATAGTAAGCATGACTGCTGGCGATATCGCCGTTGTACTAATCGGACTCTATAGTTTGTCGGTGCCATCTTGAATTGGTCCCTGCTAGGCTCATTAGCAGTGCAAATATGTTAGTCGACATACCACTTCCAGGGTCGCCAACCTTAAAGCTACCCTACAGATGTCTACATCCAACATTCTATGCAGGATCCATGGATGATCAAGGGGACCGGTACGTATCAAGTGCTTATCAACTTGGGCCCAAGCTGAGCATTGTCGAACAGTGTTTCTCGTCTTGATCATGGATCTTACACAAACTGGTGTTTCGACTGATTACGCTTGGAAGACGTTGGTATCGCACTGGGGCGACCCGTCAATATTAGCGGTCCCACCTCCGTCGTCCGTCTCAGTCACCATCATGGCAAGCATCAGTTGAGTCCCGCTTGTCACTCACTTGGCATTTCGCTCCGTGGCTAATCCACGATGTCAGTCTCTATGGTCGTCCAGATATTCTTTGCGTGGTCAGTAATCACTCTCCTTGCTTATCCATTTTTCTGACATCCGACGCAGGCGAATCTGGATGCTCAACCGCCAGTCGAAGTTATTCATGGTATTCCCTATCGCTATCTTCCTTGTTGCGATCATGCAGTGCAGCAGCGCCTTGGTTGCCGCCGTCAGGGTCAGTATCACCCCCAAGGGCGCTCTCGTCTACTCTGACCTTTCGGCGATAACTGACACAAAACTGTAGTTCACCTTTGTTAAGGAACTCTCTCAATTGAGCGAGTTGACCCCAGGATTCACGGTGCGTTCATTGCAATGCCTTGACCCCTACGACCCTAATCCCTTGGGCGCGTTTACAGGTCTGGCTGGTGGGAAGTTTCGTCGCAGATATCCTTATTGCAGGCTGCATGTTATATACGGTACGGAACCTATCTGGTGAATCGTTCGCTAGACTCGTTCGCTAAATGCTGCACACCAACAGCTGCACAGGGCCCGCAAACGCTCATTTTCCGGCAGGAGCGAGACCGTCTTGACCCGCCTTGTTCGCAACACCATCGAGACCGGTGCAGTCACCGCCGTTGCTGCTGGGGTTGAGCTCGTCCTTTTCCTTGTCATCCCAGAAACAAACTACCACGTCACTCCGTACGTCGACCCCCGACATCACTGAGATAACCTTCTCACTTCTTCACCCCTTGCTTTCAGTGCTTTCTTGCTTGGGAAGCTTTACTCGAACGTTTTGATGGCAAATCTCAATGCACGGGGCCACAGTAAGGCAGCAGGCATGGACGTCAGCCTGGGCAGCGGGAGCTCGCATAATCGCTACGAAACCTCTGTTAAGTTAGCCCGCATGGGACCTGGGGCTACCGACGGCACCGATCCTTCTCGCTCGGTTCACAGATCGCCAATGCCAGTGCCAGTGCATATCTCCGCAGAGGTCACCAAGTCCATCCATTACTCGGACGACGAGAGCAACGCCGAGGTAAGGCTTACCCAGTATACCGGGAAGGCAGGCACTGATACCAATGACCTGCGGTAGATGCAAAGAAATCACAAGTCAACTCTCGATTTCTGATCAACTTCCTACGCGATTTTCCATCATGTACATGTGGGAGCCAGATGATCTCGGCACCGTTGTGTTGTACTTCCTACTTTAACTGAGACGGTATCTCTGTTTTTTTATGTTGCTATTTATTGACTGCTTCGAATCGGCCTCGGATGTTTAGTGTACCTAAAACATATGTCTGCAGTACTCTGTACCATAGTGCGCGATTAAAATGGGAATTTCAGTTTCGCCTTGGGTCTATTGCTTTTCTCACTGTGTTGTTTTGGGTACCAACATCCACTCGGATGCTGCCTGTTCCCAACTAACAATCATATTCTCCCGCCATTATACTGACTCGCATCAGCCTCCTGATTGTAAGTACCCGGAAGTGAAGTCCGCAGAGCCTGATGCCACTGATTGCCGTTCCAAACTTAGAGTACTACAAACAGCTCAGATCTACCACGAGTCACCTCGGTTCGTGGCTCGATAGAACCATGATCCATCATAATTCACTGCTTCTGCCAATTTTTAGGCCGCAAGTACTCCTCATCGGACTAGGCATCAGAAAAAACGGAAGCTATGACTATGACCAAGCTTGAGGGTTCATCGCACAACAGACACCCCCCCCAGCGTCCCGCGTTGGGAGAATCCAGATAATCAATGGACCTACGTTCCCGTCCCACAATATCAATAGTCAGCCCACCTCTGGATTCTACGGAATGCACTTATAAAGCAACATCAAGCCTTTGCCAAAGTCGACACTGCTCCTCGAAGCCCACTGTATCCTAATCACACCGAACACAGAATCCACATGACATCTTTCGACTACGTCGTTGTTGGCGGAGGCCTTGCGGGCCTTGTCGTTGCCGCTCGCCTCGCTGAAGATGCGAGCAAAACGGTCGCTGTCATCGAGGCGGGCGGTCACGTATCTGACCAAGCGGGTGTACAGATTCCCGGTTAGCCTTTGTCCCTCGGATTGCGAAGCTGTCGTGTTCTAAGCGTGCCATAGGGCTCTGCCAGCAAAACTTGACCAAACCTGATCTCGACTGGGGATTCCTCTCAACACCCCAAGGTGGCGTTGGCGATCGGCCAATCTATTTGCCCAGGTGTGTGGGGTATCTGAATTAAAAGGAACTCGTGCACTTGATATTCAACCTATCGTTTGTGCTTAGGGGAAAGGGCGTGGGTGGGTCGTCGATTGTAAGTGGATATTAACGCCGCTTAACAAGCTCCGTGAAGCTAACCACATGCCCCGCTAGTTGAATTTCATGTCCTTCGGGAGGTACGTCGGCCGCAGTATCTGCCCCCTGCCTTTGAACGCCTAGCCTATCTATATAGAGCTTCTTCGACCGAGTATGACGGTGCGTGCCTTCTCCCTGCCGGCGCTCGGTGGACGTGTACATCGCAAACTGATTGCTCTTCGGTTAGCCATTGAATCTCTTGGAGCGAAAGGATGGAATTGGAAAGAACTACACAAGTACTTCGTTAAGGTAAATTATATTAACCGGACACTCGACCTGGTCACGGTATAACTCACGTGGCACGCGGTTCTCCAGTCCGAATCGTTCAGTGCATCGAAGCAAGACCTCGACAAATACAGCGTTCGCCCAGATGCCGAGTACCATGGCACAGAGGGTCCGATCAAACGAATTTACCCCCCTTGGGATGGAGGTAACATGTACGGCAAGTATTACAGCGCGCTCCACTCCCTTGGAGTTCCCTCCAATCCCGATAATGTAAGCAATCAGCGCCCTGCCTGAGTCCACCAATTAACTGCTCAGTAGTGTAACGGAAACACTGTCGGGACATGCGTCGTGACCAATACGATTGATCCCAAAACTTTGACTCGAAGTTCTTCGGCGACGGTGAGCTCTTTAGTCTGTTATTAGAGACGCTCGGTATCTGAACTTGACTAGGCCTATTACGAACCCAACAAAGATCGATGTGATGGTGAGCGCCAAGGGCGTGAACAATTCCACAGGCCTCGGCGCGTAATCTTCCACCACCCTCTTCCGCACGACTCCGCCATTTGTCGTCGTGCTCGACATCCTCCTATCCCTTGATCACTCCCTGAGTCCCTTCATGCCTCGAACATTCTTGAGCATGTGTGCTGGTCCTGACTCCGGTGCTAGAGATTAGCGGAGGCCGAGTCTGAGAAACAAACGGTACATAAGCTCCATCCACCAGTGCTCGTCTAGCAAGCCTCAGCTGCAACGGCACTGGTAAGCCCTCCTTTCAGCCTTGCCTCACTTACGCTGATCATCCTGATCAGATCCTTCCTACCTTATTCACTTCCTAATACTGGTTCCTCTCCTACCTTCCCAAGTGAGCAGCGCCGCTGCGAGACTTATCCTTTAGCAAGGCTGACCTTTCCTTCGACTAGGCTTATCGCCTCGGCTTCGCCGCTTCATTTTCATTGCCATCTCCTGTGCTCATTTCATTCGCCCATCTCGACATCTATCTCTCATTCAAATGTCTGATGATGGATTCATTGTTGTTCGCTCTCAGGCGCAAGCTTGCCAAGCCCTTGTCGACGAATGCTGTGAAGGCAATTTCTCGCTCGAAGACCTTCTCGCCAAACTGCGCGATAAGGGGCTCACCCCCGCTGAAGCCAAAGAGTATATTGAGCAAGCGAAGTCTCGTTTGGACCCGGAACAATCCCACAATGGAGCAGCCGGAGCCAGGCGTGATGAAGCCCGACCAGCTACACCTGAAGGACTTACCGGCGACGCTCTCGAAGAGTTTCGTCGACAGCGTGACGATGCACAGGCAGAGTTGGTGCGACAGCGTGACGAAGCACGTAGGAAGGCCTTGGACGAAGCGGAATGGAGCATTCTCAGAGCAGTTATACTCGGTCAAAGCGCACCTCCTGCTCCAGGAGGCTCGCCTCAGAATCCTCCCTCTACAGATCTCCTCTCACTCCTTTTGCGCCCTACTACAGAATCAGTCTCGACCTCTATCTCCCCTTTGGTCCTCGCCGCAGCTCCTCATCTTGCAAAACTTGTCTCTCATCCATCCGATCCTCATCTCAGCGAGACTTGGAAAATCCGTCAAGCTTTCTCATCCGACAAGTCTGTCGACGGGATGGCTGACATCCTACAGCTCCAACATCTCGAAGAACCTCTTCCCCGCAGTATTTGGAAAGATATCATCCAGGATAAATACATCAATTTCGAGAAGATTCACGCGTCGATGGAGCCAGGATACGATCATCACGACGACCTCAAAGATTTTCTCGCTGGGTACGCGATTGTTAAGAAGGATCAAGCTAATGCCAAGCGACCACTTACCTCGGAAGCACAATGGATGCGCGTGTTCTCAGCCTGGGCTGCCGCTGTGGTCATCATATATCCCCATCGCGACGCCGAACTTCAGGGATACAAGAAGCATGTCCTCGATCTCTTTCGCGCGAGCCACATTAGCCCACTTATCCCGATTCGCTTTGATGCAGATGTTCGCGAACGTTACGCACGTAGCCCTTTCCGTCTCGACAACCGTACGGAGCTCGATATTCCCCTTTTCACGCAGATGTTCAGGACTGCTTCTGCAAGCACCACACCAGCTAAACGCCCTGCATATTCGCCTCCAGAGTCTTCGAAGCGCGCTTCGATTCCTTGTATCAATTGGAACTATGGGAACTGTTCCGAGCCCTGCAATGGACGGCGCCGACACAATGTGTGCAGTGAATGCTCCGGATCACATCGCGCTCGAGATGTCGATGCATGCTTCCAGCTCCTACGTGCCCGACGAGGAGGAAAAGGAAAAGGAGTTAGTGTCACTTCAGGTGCGGGAAGCAGCAGTGGGGCCTAAGCAGCTTTTACGGAGCCGCAAAAGGAAGGCGAGCGAACCACTAGAAGGTCCTCGCTTTCGTCGCGGCCTCGTTTGGAAGGATCCCTCGGCAGACTCTCTCTCTTCATCCTCTTCTTGTGTTTCCTCTCCATCTTCTAATATATCTCCTGCTGCTCTGTACACTGAGACTGCACCACCTCTTCCGTCTCCGCCTGAGCACCTTATTGCTGACCCCTCGGTTCAAGCCGCCCTCCATGAGGCACGCGAGCACATCAAGGTTGAAACTCCTTTCAATGTTGACCGTTTGGAACACATGCTGGCCGATCACCCGAACCAACCTTTTGTACGCTCAGTCATGCGAGGATTGCGAGAGGGCTTCTGGCCGATTGACGATGGAGAATGGAAAATTGAGCTTGAAGAGATCTCCGACAATCCTGTTTCCAATGAAGAGGACCTCATAGCACTGCGTGCATATCGAGATAAAGAAGTGGCAGCGGGGCGTTGGTCTGAAAGCCTTCCGTCTCTACATCCAAAAATGAAGGTCTCGCCTATGTTTGTCGTTTGGCAAAAAGGGAAAGGCCGAATCATCACAGATCATTCAGCATCGGGATTGAACGATGGCATCCCTCGAGAGGAAGGCAGAGTCAAGTACGACGATATGCGCCCTTTTGGCCAGTGCCTTCTCGATGCGAAATTGAAATATCCTGGCCGTCACATCGTCACCTTCAAGGACAACGTCGCATCAGCTTTCCTGAATGTCCCTGCCCATCCTCTTTGGCAGTTGTGTCAGGTTTTTGTCGTCGATGGGATTTACTACATTGTTCGCCGACTGGTGTTTGGTAATGGAGCATCGCCGCGGATTTGGTGCTCTATCTCTGGGCTCATTTGCTGGATAGCCATGCGAAAACTTGGGATATCAAGCCTGCATGTCTTCATGGATGACTTCTTTGGATGGGACTTCGCAGATAACCTCATGCTATTTCGTGGAAAACTCCGTCCACGACAACAAGTTTGGCTCCTTCTACTGTGGGACCGGATAAACTGCCCGTGGGAGGAGAAGAAGCAATCATTTGGGGACATTCAGAAGATCATTGGTTTCTGGGTTGACGCCAACGTCGGCAGCATCTCCCTTTCACCCGGCTCTGTAGCCGACATTTTGGAGAAAATCAGCTCTTTTCTCAACACTCATGACCGTGCACCAATCCTTCGTGAATGGCAACGCCTAACCGGACACCTTAACTGGGCTATTAATGTCTTGCCTTGGGGAAGGCCTGCGTTATCGGAACTCTATCGAAAGATGAGTGGCAAAGAACACCCGAAGCGGCCCATCTTCATCAATCGTGAAGTCCGCGAGAGTCTCTCCTGGCTCTCGGATGTCATCCCTCGCTCAATTGGCGTCCATTTCATAGATGCCTTGCGGTGGAAGGACTCAGATGCTGACATGGTCATGTGGACAGATGCGAGCCTCCGCAATGCGCTGGCTTACACTTACGCTGGCAACGCGTTTGTATACCAGATCCGTGAAAACCAAACACGTTATGTAATTGACATCTTCTTTCTTGAAATGGTAGCAATCCTCTCGGCTGTCCATCACGCGGCTTCTTTGACTACACCCCCACGTCGTCTCCTCATATTCACCGATAGCCTCGATTCCGTTGGAATTCTCAACTCCCTCGCTGCCCACGAGCCTTTGCACAATGCACCATTGAAAGCCATTGCCTCCATCGTTCTCACCACTGGTGTCGACCTTCAAGCACGCCATATCCCTGGCAAGGAGAACATTAAAGCAGATCTTCTCTCACGACTGCTCTTCGACGATTACAAAAGGCAGTTTCCAGCTGACAAGATCTCATCTTTCTCGCCACCGCGCGACCTCCTGGATGAGAGATGGAGGAACACATTTTAGAAGACTTGTTGGCCCTCGCCGCATCACCCATTCGCACGCCTGTCAATATCTCTGACCTTGATGCTCGTGTGGCTTTTCTCCGTCGATCCGCTATCGAACGTTCCACTCTGAGCTCCTACAATACCGGAGTTAAGGACTACGCCAGTTTTTGCCTCAGCCACAACCTTCCCCTCGACCCATCACCACTCACTCTAGCTCGGTACATCGCCTTCACCTCTATGCATATTGCCTCTGCACCAAAGTATCTCTCAGGTGCACGCCACCACCTTAAAGACATTTTCCCTGCTTTTGACGAGAACCGGAAACACCCTCTTGTGCAAGCAACAATCCGGGGTTCACGAAAAGTCCGTGCTGACCCTGTGAAGCGAAAACCGCCACTGCGTATACACCATCTCCAGAAGATTGCGGCGCTCGCCTTGGCTACCAACTCCTACGACGACCTCCTCTTTGCCACACTTGTCAGTTGTGGTTTCTTCGCATGCCATCGTCTCGGTGAGCTTGTTCATCGAGGAGTCCACCTCGATTGGCGAAAGATTATCAAGCGGTCGTCTCTGCACTTCACCAACAATCGTGCTGGCTATCACTTACCCTATCACAAAGCAGACCCATTCTATCAAGGGACCGACATCATTTTACTTCCCATGCCCAACACCATCACCTGCCCTGTTGACCTTCTGCGTAAATATACAGCCCGCCGAGACGCTTGCCATAGGTTCAGGAATGCCTTGTGGCTGCGCGAAGATGGGACACTCCCTTCTCGGACTTGGTTCGAACATCGACTGTTCAACCTGATTGGTCGTGAATTTGGCGGCCATTCTTTGCGAGCGGGGGGTGCAACGTGGTTTGCTAGCCTGGGCCTCTCGGAGGATGTCATACAGGCCATTGGCAGGTGGTCTTCGGATGCCTGGAAAATTTATATCCGCGACAACCCAGCAGTTCGCGCTGAACTCCAGCTTGCATCATTACATTCAAGACTTCGCCCTTAACCTACGCTCATAGCGAAATCTCGCTTCTCATCTCCTTTCACCTCCACCATCCCCGCAACAACACCCATACGCACTTTAGCCCTGCGCTCGTTTCGTCCACAAATTCATTTTGGCGGCTGCGTTTCGCAGCTGCCGTTTACGCTAATCAACCACTTCGAGAAGTTGAGCTTGACGAGGTCGATGTGATGGTGAGCGCCAAGGGCGTGAACAATTCCACAGGCCTCGGCGCGTAATCTTCCACCACCCTCTTCCGCACGACTCCGCCATTTGTCGTCGTGCTCGACATCCTCCTATCCCTTGATCACTCCCTGAGTCCCTTCATGCCTCGAACATTCTTGAGCATGTGTGCTGGTCCTGACTCCGGTGCTAGAGATTAGCGGAGGCCGAGTCTGAGAAACAAACGGTACATAAGCTCCATCCACCAGTGCTCGTCTAGCAAGCCTCAGCTGCAACGGCACTGGTAAGCCCTCCTTTCAGCCTTGCCTCACTTACGCTGATCATCCTGATCAGATCCTTCCTACCTTATTCACTTCCTAATACTGGTTCCTCTCCTACCTTCCCAAGTGAGCAGCGCCGCTGCGAGACTTATCCTTTAGCAAGGCTGACCTTTCCTTCGACTAGGCTTATCGCCTCGGCTTCGCCGCTTCATTTTCATTGCCCACCCTCCTCACCCTATCTAGTCTTTACTATTAGATTACTTGTAATTCTCGTGCAGAGTACGCCCTGCGCTCGTTTCGTCCACAAATTCATTTTGGCGGCTGCGTTTCGCAGCTGCCGTTTACGCTAATCAACCACTTCGAGAAGTTGAGCTTGACGAGGCAAGGCGAACTTGACCGTGATCACTGATGCTATTGCTTCGCGCGTTTTATTCGGTGACTCTCCCTCCGGGAAAGATGTCAGGGCAGAGGGCGTCGAATACATCAAAGATAAGATCACACACAAAGTAACCGCTACGAGAGAAGTTATTCTCGCTGCAGGTAGGTAGAAAAATATAGAGGGAAGCCCTTGCTGAGACATTTTTAGGATCGTTCCAGACACCTCAGCTACTAGAATTGTCAGGAATTGGTGATGAGGCTATCCTCAAGCGCCATGGTATTCCCGTCACCGTCAACTTGCCAGGTGTCGGTGCCAACCTTCGTAAGCCTACGGTACTTTGATGTCTTTCTTCATTTACTTACCCGTCTTCGACATTCGTAAAATGATTAAGAGGTGAGCATCACACTTCTGCAGTGATAGACAGTAGCGCTTATCGCAGCTTTCAGGATCACATCTCTACGATGTATACTGCTGAGATGGATCAGCAATATGAATCCATGGATCGCCTCGGTGATCCCGCCGAAGCAGGCAAAGAAATGGAATTATAGTACGTGTGCCCATTACATCGAATCCGCGTTATTCACTATATTTTATCTCCAAAGTCAAACCAAGAAGGAAGGAATATTCGCCAGTACTCCGTCCATTGCATACGCGTTCTTGCCGCTCAGGTACTTCAGTGACGTGGATATTATCTCTCGCAAAGCATCGGCACAAATCCAAGCCAACGAGGGTGCGCTACCAGGCACGACCAAGATCCTGCAGAAGCAGCAAGAGTGGCTCAGCAGTGACAAGGTCCCCCAGCTTGAGTGAGTGTGGATCCAGGGTTTCTCGCCCCGTGCTAACCACCTGCCAAACAGGATCGTGCAAGTTTCGGCCTTCTTCCCTGCGAAGGGCGCTGTCCCCCAACCCGGAAAGAAATATTTCAGCATTTTCCTCGGATTGCTTCACCCACTCTCAATTGGATCCGTCCATATTTCGTCCACTGACCCTCTTGCACCACCCGCAATTGATCTTAACGTACTGAGCAATGATGTCGACCTTGATATCATGGTAGACGCGGTGAAATATGCTCGCAAGGTCGTCTCCACCGATGCATTGAAGGACGTCGTGCGCGCTGAAGTTTCCCCCGGTGCCTCGGTAAAGACAGACGAGGAGATTAAGGCGTTCATTAAGGACAATCTGTCCACGGTGTTCCATCCTGTCGGAACAGCGGCGATGTTGTCTCGCGCTGATGGGGGAGTTGTTGATGAGACGCTGAAGGTATACGGGACTCAGAATTTGCGGGTGGTGAGTACATCGTATTGAGGCGAACTCAGGTCGCTGATCAAATACCGGACAGGTTGACGCATCTGTCATTCCTATCCAACTCGCGGCACATACCCAAGCAACCGTGTATGCTGTTGCTGAGAAGGTATGACAGTGCAAAGCCATCATTACTAGTTCTGACATGGAATCATATAGGCTGCAGATATCATCAAGTCGGGCGCATAATGTATATATAGGTCTTGTGAGGTGTGATTGCTAGACGAAAGTAAATGTATTGGATTATTGCATATCTTTTGATTGGACTGTATCGAGCGCTGAATACCGTACCCTTGTGTGACAAGATGCCGGGGCCAAGGGGACGTCACGACTTGACGACATAAAGGTAGGACACGTACAATCCTGATGTCGCAGTTATTTCTCTCCCATTGATCCAAGAAAAGACACCAGCCAACCACATATGTCGCCATGTCTGTGGGCTGTGAATATGCGCCACCCCACCCCACCATCGCCACCTCCTACGTCGTAAGAAGGGGGCCGAACAATCAGCGACGGCGTCCCATTGTTCCGTCAACCTGATCAAGCGTAAGGAGGAGACATGGCAGTTGCATACCCAGTCGTGACTGGATCTTATCTTGTTTTGCCTACCTGGGAATATATGAAAGATCAGTAGGTTTTCCAATGTGAAGCAGCAGTGGAGGACGTCTAGGATCGGTTGTTGATCTGTCAGTCTTGAATGAAAATATAAATTTCGCGATGTCTGCTGCTTAGGCAACCCTGGGTAGTGCAATGCGTTTGCTTTGGTATTTTGAGTGCTTTCTACGCGACGGTGCGCTGGGCCACTTGAGCGGCGAGCTTCGACGGCTCATTGACATATCTACTTCAAATTCAAGCACCCATGTTCGCGTCAACCTCCAACACGCAACGGTGTACAGCACTCGGGGTCATGATGGCCGGCATGCTCCTCCACAAGTACTAAATCCATCAGAACACTTGAAGGATTACTCTCACCAACCCACTGTGACGAGCGGCGGGACCGCATTGTTGGCCCACATTGTCAATGATGAGCGACTCCTCGACGATCCAGTGGTATGTGACAGACTTGTGCCATCGCTGTGTAGGTATGTATTCGGCTGGGATGCGGCGTAGTTTATTCGCTGGTCAGATGGCTGCACTAACCGCGCATGGTGTACTGCGAGGTGGTGAATCAATCGCCCAAAATGGCATGCGATGCTGTTGTGATAAAATAAAGGATGGGACAGCCTCTAGTGTTCGATCTAAACAACACCCGTAGCCGCTGGGATGATCGCATCCTCGTCCCGTCCTATGTCACCATTCAGAAATACATGCATAGGAACTCGGCTTCAAGACTCACCTTCTAAGAACTTCTGCATGAACGTCTTCTGTGGCCGCTCGGTCGGCTTCAACAAAATCCCCACTACATGGTCGGGCTGCTTCCAACAATTCATAGTTTCCTGGAAATCCTGCCTGCTCTTCAGCAGGAGCACATCGATAGCGCGAAGGTCCGTAACATATCGATTCGCCTCGAACTTCTGGCGTATCGTGTGGCGTATATGTGCTGGTGAGACGTTCAATGTATAGATTTCAATGATTTCTGGCGCCTTTAGAGTCCGTAGACCGTTAAACCGTTAACTCCCGCTCCCGTTCAAATCCACCAGACAAAGGTAGACGCACCGAACGGTACCAGTCGCGGTAGAGTTGGATTACACGTTGCCTTGCTTCGACGGCGTTCGTCGACGGACGAGTCGCTTGGGCCAGCCGCGCAGGAATAGTGGCCATGGTTAGTAGAATTGGAATTCGGCGGTCACTGGTTGGTCTCGGACGTGAACGCCGTAGTTCAAACTCCGAAAGGCGGATGTCAATGGTCATCTAGCGCCCAGCCGCCACTTCCTGTTACAAGTTCGATCTTATCAGCACTCCCTACATTCTCACTTCATCAACATTAACGATGGTTCGTGGATCAGGCGAGTGCACACTTGCGCAGCCACGACTCTGCGCTAACCCAGAATCCTGCAGGCAAATTCAAGCAGAAGCGCGGCGGGGGCAGGAATTTCAGGTGTGCTAGGACAGCTGTACTTGGGTGCGATGTTGACATCGGTAACGTCGGCGAACAGCAAGGTCATGACTCTGGATGAGAACGGGACAGCTGTATCCCAGGACAAGAGATGGTATGCCACCTATCCCATCAAAGATGTGGCCAGTCTTCTCATCATTAATGTTGTCAGGGCGCGTCGGGGCGACGATGACGAAGAGAAGGACTCCGATGACGAGGACGAAGAGTCTGAAGAGGAGGAGGAGGAAAGTAGCGAAGAGGAGGAAGAAGGGGCAGAAGGTACCAGCAACCAGCCAGAACTAACTCGTGCAGAACGGAAAGCGCTCAAGAAGAAGGAAGCCGAGCAGAAACAGCAACAGGCCGCTCTCAACGAGGAGGATGCTGATTTGATCAACCCGAACCACGTCACCAAGAAGATGAATATATCAGATCTGAGCGCGCCTCGGGAACTTACGCGTAGGGAGAGGCAAGTGGTCTTGTGTGATGACAGTCATCGCCGTTTACTGAAGATTATCGCAGGGAACAGAAGGAGAAGAAGGAAGCTCAGGATCGCTACTGGAAGGTAATTCGCCCCCGTGCCTCCCTGCATCGCCAAGCTCACATTGTCTTGTTCTAGCTCCATGTACAAGGCAAGACTGACCAGGCGAAGTCTGATCTCGCTCGCCTGGCCAAGATCAAGGCTGAGCGTGAAGCAGCTCAAGCAAGGCGCAAGGCCGAAACTGACGGTGAGTTATGCATCGTACCTTTTTGTCTATTCGCTGATCGCCTTCATCTGCTGCTCAGCTAAAGCAGCTGAAATCGAAGAGAAGAAGAAAGCAGCTGCCGCTGGGCGACGCATATGATCCACGCTTGCTACTACACGAGCCTCATTCAAGATTGCTTATACTAACTTGACATCTGTAGAACATATAAACATATATCTTGTAGGTCTATTAGTAAACAACATGTTGTACTCGACTCCCAGGTCCACAAACCAGAAATTACCGAATGCCTTCGAAGCCTTGAACTCAGGCCAGGAACTTTGCAAACCGAAAGAAAACTTGCCCGATGGAAGGGTGAAGGGGCCGCCTATGTTTCCATTTCCTATTCTCCGAACCACGGAGAACGGGGAATAAGAGGCTGCGATGCGCTGCACACTAGCTTCAACACCATCGATTGACCAACAATAACTTTAGTAAGGCTCGAATAAGACAATGGTCGTCTCGAAATCACACAAGGTGGGTTCCGTGTTGTGACTTTTCTCCTTCGCGCGAAGCTCTAACAGATTGTGACGATAGGCAATTAAATATACATTCGAGGGCATCTCAGCCATGGCTCGTGCATGTTGATTGGGGCTGCAACTAGGAAGACAGCCTGAGCGAGACCTCACCGTTGGGCACATCGAGATGGATAATTGCGTCTCCCACAGGTGTCGGCAACCCGCCCTTGGCGATCCACTAAGAAATTCGCTTTAGCAAACTCTTCATCGTCGAAGGAGAAAATCTACTCACTACTAAGAAGTAAGTAAGTCGCAGTTCAGACGATTGTACCCCGCACACATCGCCTGGAACCCGGCTGGCTGACTGAGGACACTGCGCTGCCGAACTGCGAGGGGACGCCCTTCGTCTCAGTTTGCATACACAAGTGCGCGCGGACAGCGGCACGACCACATTCAAACCGAGCCCGAAGCTTGATCGCCCGCTGGGGCGATACGACCGGCGCTCTTCACCCGCTGCAGGGCGAGGCCACAAATCCTGGGGAGAGGATCTGAAGGCCAACGGCCTTTGGCGAGCACATGCAAGCACTGGCGACCGCCACAGCGGGCGTGGGCCGCTCAAGGCGAGGAGTCATTGATCAGATACTGGGACCGCTCGCTGTATGTGACAACAGTTCGTTCGGAGGAACTCTGGGAGATGCTGTGAAATCCCTGGACTCGCTGCCGTAACTCGCTGTCAAACGCGCCTTTTCACCCTTTATCCCTACGACCGATGGCCCCAATGACACGTTCGCCCTATGGGAATGTATGAGTGGGAGATTTGACAAAGGCGGCTGGTCACTTACAGGATGGCGGTAGAAGAGAAGCAAGAGAGAACGAAGGACATAAACCAAGGTTTCGCCCTTTTATACCAACTCGATGTTTGGCCCAAAGCGTGACACATCTACGACGACAGCGAGCTACTCTGTCCGCCGCCTTTGTTTGGCTGTGTCTCGGACCGCTCAGCCACTTCCCTCCTGGTTCGTTTCATCGCCATGTCTTTACAGGAAGACGAAATTCACCACCAGATTTCATACGGCGGTGAATGGAATTCCTCTCAATCTTCCCCTGCTCACTTTTGACGCTTGGCGCGTCCGAGGAGCTATGCGACCCTCCTTCAATGTTCAACAAGTGGTCGAAGCTTCACAGACGAGAAAATTAGTTTTGGCGAATGAGCAGGGGACGCGCATTGTGGTGCTATCAATGATTAGTTCGCGCTTCCGGGCGCCCCATCTTGCCGCAGTCAACCTTTGTCCATCTTCTTGATATATCATCGCTCCTAACGAACCTCCTTTGAGCCTGGTACCTTACAGCTTTCAGAACTCTTTCCCGGTGGCGCAATATCAAGCATCGTGCACTGCCCCACACACTTGCCCGCCATCGTCCATCTTAAATCCATCCTCGGCCTTGCATCGAATTCTGCGGGAGGGACCTTCGGAGCGGGGACCACCAGATAATATCAGCTTACGAAACTGTGCAGAATGAATAGTACTACACCCTGCATGTATCACAGCACTGTGCGTTCTAATCCATCAATAAATCATTGATTATTCTGATGTGCGCTCGTGCCGCAAGTATTCCAGCCTCGGGAATATCTAGGCTGTCGTTCGTTAATTGACGCAGCCCTGCCCCCACATTGGAGTTGACTTTGCGGGATGGGTTGCAGTCGAAGTGGGCGCGGAGGGTATTAATAGTCGCATCCTGCCACTCTTCGCCGCAACACCTCGCAGATGATGGTATCTCCAGCCAGGTACAGATGCCAAGTTGGCATACGTGCACTGAAGATAGGGCCATCTATGCAGCGCGTGTGGCCTCGACTATTTTTATCGTTGAACGTTGAACTTTAGGGTGACATTTGTAGAAGCCCCTGTCATTCGCGCTCAGGAGGAAGTTCCCACGTTCCCAAGTCCATAGGCTGGCCTCGCTTCTCTGCAGTCTGCAGTCACCAATACCGTGGCGGACGATCTACTCGCGGGCGACAACAGTCGTTTGCATTGGTCTTGTCGTCTTTGGTGCTCTGGATCTTTGGATCAATCCGAATTGGATACATCGGAGGTTATGTGGGCTAAGCACGGTGGTGATGCATGTGTCAGGCAGACCGCAGCGTAGACCCACTTTAGGTCCCTGGTATTTGCCGAAGAACGCCTAGTTTCGTCACCGGCACAGGTGCAGGGCACTTAAGATGAGTATAAAGAACGAAGCCACCGCTTCCTATCCAGTATCTTCAGCTTCAACTCCAAACCACCAGCACTACACAAGCCAGCTTCTCCAAGTTCTTCAAAATGCCTTACCCTACCCGTCAACTAGGCAAAAATGGCCCATTTGTGAGCTCAATCGGTCTCGGTACCATGGGTAAGCTAGCGGTGCTTCTTCTCGCTTGGATTAAATTGACGCGGATGGTTGTTATTAGGTGTCGGTATCTTCTACGGGAAGAGTGATGAGGAAGCGTCTTTGAAGACCCTCACATACGCTGCCGACAGGGGTGTTACCTTTTGGGACACGTCCGATTTCTATGGTACAAGTAAGTTGCTCAACAACATATCGCGTGTATTACCGAGTACTCAACGCACCACATCACACAGGTGAAGCAACACTTGGAAAATGGTTCGCCAAGACGGGCCGGCGCTCGGAAATCTTCCTTGCCACCAAGTTCGGTGCCCTCGACTACAGCGACCCCGAGCGCACTGCAAAGCATCTACCAAACAGCATGCCATCGTACATCGCAAGACAGATCGAAGCTTCCCTGAAAGCCCTCCAAACCGACTACATCGACCTCTACTACCAGCACCGCGTCGACCCCAGGGTCCCCATCGAAGTCGTTGTCCAAACGCTCAAGCCCTACGTAGAGAGCGGCAAAATCCGATGGATCGGTCTTAGCGAGTGCAGCAAGGAGACCCTCCTACGCGCCAAATCCGTCCCTGGCATCGGCGAGAAGGTCATCGCTGCCCAGATGGAATTCAGCCCCTTCGAGTTGAGCATCGAAAAGAACGGATTTGCCAAAGCCGCTGAAGATGCCGGGGTCGCCATCGTCGCATACTCGCCGCTGTCGCGTGGCCTCGTCAGTGGAAAGTCAGCTACGATCCCGCTGGTCCCTTTACATTCGTACTCACAAATCTCAAAGGTACACATCTCCCAACGACTTCGAGGAAGGAGACATCCGAAAGATGCTCCCCCGTTTCCAGCCCGATAACTTCCCAAAGAACCTAGAAGTTGTCGCTAAGCTGAAGGCAATCGCTGAGAAGTACAAAGCGACCTCCGGCCAGATTGCCTTGGCCTGGATAATCGCCGCACACCCCAACTGTGAGTGCTCGCATTACCCTCCGCTATTAGTTGCCCCTGACCAAGCGGCTCTGCGTTAGACTTCCCCATCCCTGGTACCCGTAATATTGAACGGTTGGAGGAGAACTCCAAAGCCGCTGAGATCGAGTTGAGTGCTCAGGATGTCAAGGACATCAGCGCCATCGTGGAGAATGCCGATGTCGCGGGGGCTCGTTACCCAGCCTTCGCTATGCCACAAGGCGACTGCATCCCTCTCGATCAATGGAAGGGAGAGTAAACACGGGCACTTAGATGATATACATGTATGTACATTACAGCACTAAACACCGACATGGTCGTTTTGCCGAGTATACGTTGTTGATAGGCTTTCGATGGCTTTGCGTTCAGGTATGTGCCGTGTTCTGAGTGTCATCGTTACAAATTTACAATCGCGGATACCCACGAAACCAACTCCACATGAGATATCATCCAGACCGAACGCTACCATGCTCATACCCTTCCTGTTCTCTCCGCAGTGTACCGAAATCCTCTCTACTCGTGAGCGCGTGCTCAGCTCTCTCCCACTGTTTCCAAGGTTCGTCTCCCTTCACTGGACGAGCCCGGGCGATACTAAATATCCACCTCTCCACCTCCTCAAGCGTCCTCAGCAACTTCACCATGGACCACGTCACTGTCGCGTTCCATCCAAGATCAAGTGGGTGGGTTGGCGGTATAGGTAGGGCGAGGGAATGCTGCAACGAATGGGGCAACCCTCGGAGACGAGCCTGCTGTGCCGCCGAAAGAGGTGGTACACTTGACAGAGGGGCAGAGAATACCTCGAGGAACAGCTCAGCAGAAGACGGAAAGAAGACCTTGTCCGACGTGTGTCCGAGGAGTAGCGCGTGCGCAGCGGACGGCGAGAGGAAGAGGATAGTAAAGAACCGAGGGGCAAGATAATCTATCTGCAGATGCCTGCCCGCCTTCGAGTCGCCCCCAGAGGGCAGCGGAAAGTCCTCTCGAGGTGTTGCCGGATCAGCAGAAACGAGGGATACGGATATGCCTGCTGATCCCGCGCGTTGCCGGAGAAAGGAGACTACGCGCCGCTTAGCCGAACGCTCGAGGATGCCCTCGCTTTGCCACTTCACGCCGGCTGGCTGCGGGAGCTTTGGTGGGTTCGTGGCGCCAGCAGCCCAGTCGGGGTTCGCTGGAAACGGTTCTGGGCGCAGAAATACGTCTAGGCGCTTGACGTAGTGAAGGATCCATGCGTGGTAGAGGATCCTCGGGAACGAGAGGAGCAGACCCAGGGGTGCCCACAGGAGAGCTGAAAGTAGCGAAGGAGCGGTTAAAGGCGCAGAGGATGTACACCGGAGCACAGCGACAAGCTTC
Source organism: Pleurotus ostreatus (assembly GCF_014466165.1). Taxonomy (NCBI): domain Eukaryota; kingdom Fungi; phylum Basidiomycota; class Agaricomycetes; order Agaricales; family Pleurotaceae; genus Pleurotus; species Pleurotus ostreatus. Next base: position 655,020 of record NW_023503164.1, on the reverse strand, counting down.
AGCGGTCCAGGAGAGTCTGGGGCAGAATCAGAGTCCGAGTCTGTGTACAGCTGGACGCGAACGACAGGTAGAGGAAACTTGTTATCAGACGGCGGAGCCATAGGAGGATGGTTTGGCTGTTTGATTGCGACAGTGTAGAAGCCAGACCGGTCGTTAAAGGGTGACACATGGAATTCGCGTCGGAACGTCCATTGATGGTCGTACCTATCAGCACATTGTTGGTTAGGTATACCTGACCACAGAATACCATCAGCAGCTACTGACCCAGAAGGAGGTGCATCCTCGCGCTGGCCGACTTCAAGGACATGTACGTGGCTCTCTCCAAAAGTATTGTGAATCTGTTCGTCATCAGATATACAACCGTCAATATGAATGTGGGTGCGGACCTCTAAGACACACAACCAGAATTCGCCAGTCGACTTGTAGCAGAAGTAGACTGTCAAGGGGTTTATCCCTTCGAACCCAAGAAAGCTTGGCATAGTCATCATCCAAGCGTCCTCCAGTAACTCAGCGGCATTGCCAAACCGGGGTGTAAGCACCCGTACTAGCCTTTCGCGGATGGTCGAGGAGCCGTTCCCAGTGCTGCCGCCTGCGGTCAGGTAGGGTCCCGGGCGAAGCCCCGTCAAGCGCCCGAAGACACCGCCATACCCAAAAAGCCAGCCGCGTCCCACGTCGAGGGCCCCTCTCTCCAGCGCAGACAGCGACACCAATAAACACACAGTGGGATAGACAAACCGATGCGACGAAGGCTCGGGCAGCAGCCGTTGATGCGTGACTCTATTTCTCAGCACGTATCCGCGAGCGAACGTATACGTATTTGGTGCCTTCTCGGAGCCTAGCAGCTTAGCGCTGCAATAAACTAGCAGGGGAAGGGAGAGGACGCCGTACACAATGCTCAACATTGTGGTTGCGAAGGAAGGCTGATCGTGGGGACTGGGAGTACGATCACTATGTGACTTGATTGGCCGCCGGTAACTTACTACCAAGATCACAATGTGGAGCAGCCCTTAGCAGCGCCACGGGGGAACGACTCCATACAGGGACTACTGTCAGGTGCCTGTTCCACGGCTCAGATGAAAATATTTGACTAATTCGTCGACATTGGTGTTGCCGCCAACCCCGATGACCGAGCTGCGACCGAGGGAGAGGAAGTCCTTCAGCTTACCCAGTGCCGCACAACCTGTTTTGCAAAGCTATCATATCCAGGCAATGTTGCTACGGTCTGATTTACTACTAATTACCGCAGGCTCTTAGATTGTAGGCTATCACCGTACATTCCACGGAAAGCGAAGACATTCTGACGTGCTTACAACTAGCGAGAGGGAGTCATTACCAGCCACATTAGTATCAGATAGAAGCGGGTCCCCTGAATACTCTTCACAGCATGGGGTACGATAGGTCATAGGGTACGCTACCAAAGGTTGTTCTCGCCGCCTAGCCCGAGAAAGGGGTCGACTTCATATGGGCACTCCTCAGCACTTTCGTGCTGTAAACGTCTTCATGGCAACAATCGGGGCTCCCATTGACGCATTGACGGCGCACTGTCGGAGAAAATGTGCGGTCCGAATCGACACTCTTCACTAGGGTGCTCTGCAACGGCTCAACAGAAGCCTAAACTAGAACTAGAAAAGGGGACCAAAGTTATGTAGATTCTTCTCAATGCCTGTCCTAGATATATATATATGGTCGCATATTGCACAAATAACTAGAATTTTACATAGCCCACGCGAATGGAACGAGACAACAAAACAAGTATAAAACACAAAACACAAAACGTGCTGCTTAGCTTGTAGTGATAGAAAATACGATATACGATATACGATATACGATTTACGAGGCACCCAAATCGTTCGTTCGTGCAGTGTCACGACAAAAAGTCAATAGGGTCTGGTTCATCGTCGACTTCGTGCGACTCGTTCAACGAGCGCTGGATCCTCTCGAGGACGACCTTGGGCAGAGGTCTGGCTTTCTGGCGCTTGGAGACGGGTTTCTGATTCTGATCATGAGCGCACCGAATGTCAGCTGTCCGCAACAACACACAGAGAAACGGCTGAACCGCCGACTCCCTACCTTTGTCCTAGCCGGTTTGTTAGCAGCCTTGAGCGGCAGATTCCTATCAGCCGTATTCTCCTTGAGAACCTTCGACGAGGGTATTTTTCTACGAGACCGATTAGACGCGTGCTTGAATACCATATACCTTACAACGCCTACCCTTTGGGTTCGCCCTTGATAGCTGCGGACTTCTTCTTAGGTTTAGCAGCACTACTGCCGTCCGCTGGCTGACTCTTCGGTCGTTTCCGGGGAGGCGGCGGGTCCGCGAACGCATCCTCCTCCTGCTGCCGTTTGTTCGACTTGGGAGGTCTCTTGGAAGGAGCATCGGCATCGGGTTCGTCGTCGGCAGCTGCGGAAGACTTCTCAGCAGGTCTCGTCCCATTGTCCGCGGGCTGGCTCTTCAGTCGTTTGCGGGGAGGCGGCGGGTCCTCGAACGTATCCTCCCCCGCCTCCTGCTGACGTATCTTCGCCTTCAGAGGTTTCTTAGCAGGAGGATCGAATTCGGCGTCGCCAACCGCGGACCTCTTCTTCTTCGATTGAACCTTGGTGGTATCCGCCGGCGGGCCCTTCGGTCGCTTGCGGGGAGGCTGCGTGTCTTCGAACGCGTCCGCTTCCTCCTCCTCCTGCTGGCGCTTCTTCGACTGCCGTGCGTTCTTGGGTGGGCAGTCCCCGTCGTTTCGGGACTCCGCCAGCACGCCGGGGTCTGGGTCCAGAGGCACCGGCGGATCTGGGAGAGGGGACGCCTTCGACGGGGCTGTCTGATTTTTCTGAGCGCCCTTCTTCGAGGTTGTGGGTCGAGGAGGTTTCACAGCCTTCCTTGGAACATCGGGCTCGTCGTCGTCGTCGTCGTATGGAAGTCCTCGCTCCGAAACAGCAGGCCTCTTTCCTTTCCCTTTCGATGTCGATGGACGAACCGGCCGTTCGACGACGACGACGTCCTCCTCCTCCCTTTCAGTCGCCTCGGCATGGCTAACTGGGCGCTTCGGACGGCCCTTGGGCTTCTTCCGAGCTGGGGGCTCTCCAACATCCTCAGGTTCGACGACGTCCGACTCGGGGGACAGCGAACGAGAACGCTCGGTAGGGGCCTTCGATCTCTTCCTAGGCGGAGGCTCCACAGCAGCATCGCTTTCGTTCTCGCTCTCTAATATCGTACTCAATCGAGATTTTCTCCGAGCCGATGCCGATGGAGGGTTGGCCTTCGAATTCGGGCGTGGTTTCTTTGAGGTTGATGATTCGTGCTCGGATGCTGATGAAGCATCAGCTGCCAGGTGTTCGGCGCCGACATCTGCTAGTACCACGGATAAGATAGCGTCGTGACGCAACTGACTGTGCTCACGCGATTGCCCAGCCTCGGACGCCCTTGACTTCCCTCTCCGCTTCGTCTTTGCAGAAGGCCGTTTAGATACCTTAACCTCATCCCCGCCGCTCTGAGTCCGAGAACCAGCCGCCACCTTTCCAGCATTTGCCGGTCTTGAGGGACCTACAGGTCGTCAGACGAAGCTATTTCGTTTGTATTGCACATACTGGCTACTGAGGCATCGCTGTCGGCGTGTACATCACTCGAGCGGCCTCGGGGGATACTTGGGGTTTCCCTCGGGGTGTGCGAGGGTCGGCGGAGGGGAGAACTCGATAGACTGCGCCTCCGAGCAGCATTGGATGAGGCTGCCGCTGTCCGCGGCGAGTCCCGGCTCGTAGTACGAGCTAGCAGCACATCGAGGAGCGTGTTCCGGTTGGACGGGACGAATATCCTGCGCTCTAGCGTTAGTCGCCAAACTCCAGACTCCAGAGGGATGTCGATGTCGATGCAAGACTCACCCGCCACGATCCCGAAACCGCGACTGCTGGCGCTCCAAGCGCTTCGCGCGGCTGTCTTTGGGGTCGACACTGCCTGCGCCAGCCGGCCCATCCGCGAAGTTGCGCTTCGGGGTCGCCATAGGTGGTGTTGGCAGAAGAGACGGTGGTTGTGGCGAACGTAACCGACGCGATCATGTGACGGCTCTCTTTGCTCAGGGGCTGATAGGAGCGCGAAGTTCGGCGGCCACGGCTAGCGATTACGATTACCACACAGAGCACATGTCCGGTTTACCCCAATCCGATGTCGAAGAAATGGACTCTTTGATGGAATCGTGCCACCCCCCTTGTGGAGCAGAACGACTTCCGACGCCGTACGATCAATTTAGCCTGATGGACATGCCTTGGTCGGGGAAACGCCTCTGTGCCTCTCATCCGGGGTATATATTGTCTGCTCTCAAGTACCGAGCTAGACAAAATTACAGTCTTGATATCAACGTTTGAGCATCCAATCGCTGCTTCATCTTTCCTTCAGGCTTCCGAGTCCACTGGCACGGGCTGCCTGCCGAGCTGTCAGTCCCGATTAGGAAATCGAACGTTGGGCCTTTGCGGTCAGACATCCATCTCGAGTGCGCCCCCTTGCGACGACGTGGCTGTTTGGCCACCTGCACGAACACCGCGACGATCTTTCACGACTTCCCCGCTCCCACCATCCATCTCCCCACTTCGTTCCCAACTCAACTCAATCTCAACTCAATTTATCCCGACCACGCGCCGACGCACGCACACGACTTTTCTGGGCCCCCAGCGCTATGGCCGCGCTGTATCTCCACAACGCCATCTTTGTGCCAGAGCCCTCGGAGGACTCCATGCACTCCCACCACCGCACCGCGTCGAGCGGCACGCTGCGCACGACCACCTCCGATTCGCACCCCACCGAGCCCCTTCTGCGCAACACAGCGTCAGAATCATCCCTCACGTACCGCGATCTGCTCTCGCACCAGCCCTCGCACCCGAACATGCAGGGCTTCCCCGGCGCAGGCGACACCCGTCTCGATCTCTTCTCGGACACCCTCGGCGTCGAGGAGCGGAAGGGGTACACAGAACTCGCGGTGCGCCGCCGATTGCGCCGCCTGCGCCTCGTCAAACGCTTGCTGGAGCTCATAATCGGTGTGTCCCGTCGTAACACTCGCTCTCACCCGGCCGTGCTGACGCTGACGTGCGCAGCGATATGGACAGCGTACAACATCGTGCGCTATTTCATCGCGTACACCGTGTACACGTCTTTTCGGGGGCAGATCGCAGCGGTGTCGCTAGGCACCATCACGTCCGTGTCGCTCGCGATATTCCTGACGTCTGAGGTGCTCGCGGTCCTGAAGGCGTATCTGATGTTCCACGACGTTCCCCTCCAGTTTCAGTTTATCCTGCGCACTGTTCTGCATGCAATCTCGCATTTCTTGCTCCTCGTGCCGACGATCGTGAATATTGCGCTGGTAGTCGCATGGAGGAACCTTAAACGCCCCGATATCGCCTTCCTGGAACGATGTAATATGGACATCGATGTTGTGTGGTCGGTCTCGAGCGTAAAATGCAGTGCATGGACATGGCAGACGTGGTTGTCCTTCGCTATCGTCCGTATAATGCTTACAATCGCACTAATAGCAAGTCCCTTCCTTCTCGCGCGTTTGGCTCATCTCATTCTCATATCATATCTCTGCAGGTCCTTCATTTCTATACCGCATTCGCATACCAGCGCACGCGACGTCCTGGGCATCTCCCACGGCGTCCCTTCATTTTACGACACGGCCACGGCCGCGGGCAGAGTGCGACCGAGCTATTACCCAACGCCCCACCCCCCAGCGCCGCCCCCCACTCAGCCTCTTTCGCCGACAACCACACACATCAGCCCTCCTATACCACCCTCGCGTCCTCCTCCCGCCACGCACGCTCCTCAAACTCCCTGCGCCGCCAATCATCCTCGCAAACCCGGCTCAACCGTGCTCCGCGCCACTCACCCAACTCCTCCTCATCTGACCTCTCTTCCACCGAACTAGACGTCCACAACAACCCGTTAAAAGCCGATTCCGGCATGGATGGCTTCCTCGACCGGTACAGCTCGGTCATCAGCCAGATACACCGCGAGACGGAGGAGGGGATGCTCTACGCGCAGCCCGACACGCCGCGGCTGCCCCCCGGCGCGGCGCCGCCCCGCCCGCCCGAGAACTACATCCACACCATGGCGGCGTACGACGAGTACGGGCGGCCGCGCCCGCCGGAGGGCCACGTGCGGGTGATGGGCGCGCTGGTGAAGAGGATGCCTACGATCGAGTCGATAGGATCCGGGGAGGCCGCCAGTGTTCTCTCGGCCCGCGGCGGGATGCGCACGCCTTCGCCGCATAATTCTGGGAGCCGGCCGCCCACGCGGGCGAACACGTTCTCTACTATGGGCAGCGAGCCGCCGAGCCGGGCGAACAGCCTGTCGGTTGCTGTGGAGCGGGTGGCTTCTGGGAGCCCTGGGTCCAGCAGCGGCAGCGGGGGAGGGGGAGGGGCGGGGGGAGGAGGGGGAGTTCTGGGAGGCGTGTCGGAGGTGTTGGAGGTGTTGGAGGAGGGCGGTGGGAGTGGGGATGGGGATGGGGGGGTGTCCGAGCTGGGGGAGGTCGCTACGCCGCGGCTGGGGAGCGCCGGGACCGCGGGCACGGCGGACACAGGTAGGGATACGAATCGGACGAACTCGTATTCGTATTATACGGCCCGGAGTGGGAGCACGGTGACTTCTGCTTCTGCGAGGTCGAGTCCGGAGGACGCGTCGTAGCCCCCGATGTGAGGTTTTGTGTGTAAGTTATGTACCTTATGTGACTTCGCGCTTTTGATGGGTGATAGCCCGCGCTTAAAGTCGAATTCCGGTGCTCAATGCTAGTATAGCATTGTTCGGTGTTCATACATTTTGCAGTTGTATTGTATTTATCAGTACTTACGAATGAGGGTTTCGTGTGCGTTGCTGGGGACTATGGCATTACGGGTTAGAGGTTATAAAAACATACTGCATGCTGTTTTATGTCGGGTTCATATTATATGGGCAGGTATGGAGTATGCAACGAGAATGGGAGTAAGGTGCTCGAAGTGAAGTCAGTAATAGCTAACATCAGAACATCAGAACTGGGCATCTACACCATTGCTACGCCGAAAGACCGGACGAGGTCAAGGTCACTGTACTTGCTGCCCACCATTCCCACCATTCCCACCATTGCCATCACCCTCGTCTTCGTCCTCGTCTTCGTCCTCGTCCTCGTCCTCGTTGTCCTCACAAAGCCGTCCGAGACAACGCTGGCATACCCTCGAAGGTGATCGATGATATCACCCGTGGCGCTACAATCGAATTGTGAATCTTGAGTCTTGAGTACGTCAAGAACCCGCGCTATCGACGCAGCACTCCCAATAGAGCGCATAGCATACGAAGCTCGCATCCACCATCTCCACCTCCGCACCCAAGCTCTGTGCTCCGTACCTCGTACCTCGTACCTGTTCGTCGACCAAGTACGCTTGCCCAGTGCCCGCTCTGCTGCTTCTATCGAGGGTCGAGGGGAAGCCGCAGATGTAGGGGGCGTAGGGGGTGTAGGGGGTGTAGGGGGGGTGGGGGGTGTAGGGGGTGTAGGGGGTATGGGGAACGGACGTACGGAAGAAGGGGGGGAGCAGCGCTGAGAGCCTCGATAAAAATAAAATTAATAATAAAATTAAAATGAAAATAGAGAGAGCGCAGAGCATCTCCACGACGGGAGGGGAGAAATTCGATTTCAATTTCAATTCGAAGACTGGATTATGATTATGGTTATGATTAGGACGTTGACGATGTACTACTGTACCGAAGCGCGCACCACGGGCTACGAAAGACGAAAGACGAAAGACGGAAGACACCACCCCACCCCGAAATGTGCAAGCGGGTCCCGTGTGAGAGATAATCGACGAGTAAAGATGGGGACCAGGTCGTTAGTAGTAGTACACAGCGTGTCTCGTCGGCGGGGGATGGGCGGCGGGAATCGAATCCCCGCAGATGCAGACGGGGGATAGCGGTGGGGGATAGCGGGTGGGCCGGATGAACCGGAAAGAGCAGAGTCCTCGACTCGCGTCGTACGTCGCTGTGTAGGATAGAAATGGCAAATGAGGGGGTGGGCAGGGTGGCTATTGAATATTGAATATTGAACGTTTGAACTATTGGGCGGCCTTCCGAGATCCCTGGTCCGAGAGCCCTATAGGCCTAATTACTAATAGTAAGGGAAGGCCAGTTTCGAGGTCCTCCAATTTAAAGAAGGAGTGCTGCGTACCATAGAAACGATGGAGATCCGGACATTGTTGCTCCTTGCTCCCTAGGTCTTGGTAGTGTCGGTGTTCGCATTATACTGGCAGGATGTTTTGAAGGCCTTAAGGACTGGAGTACACAAGCTATGTCCTGGGACCCGAGAAACTTGAACTCCTCGATTTTAGGATGACCGTCGACCAGACAAGTCTAATCCGATATCGATATCGATATCTTGTATCTTGGCGATCCGCGCGACGACGAAGCTGAGAAGTTGGAACGGCGCGATCCACATGTACGGGAATGGCTGGTGTGTGGTGTGTACATCGGACACGGGGGGCGCATCTTTAGACCGTGCTACGAGCACTGTTGCCCAGTGCCCATTCGAGACATTCGATCTTCGGTAGATCGAGGGAGCCCTCATGTGAGGTGTGTGGAGTGCAATTTCTCGCCAATTGCGACAGACACCCGACACAGTTAACCGGCGTGGACCAAGTGCTTTATCGTCGCACCATAGCAGCACGAATCATCATACTGTGACTTCGACAAGACGACGAAGACCTCGCCAAGAAGTTCCGGAGGTAACTTCGAGATGCTCGAAGTTACGGAGTTTCCGAGTGTCACAGCGCTGCAATTTCCTCGTCGATGAGCTCCTGGGCATTAAGCGATTCCATCTCTGAGAATTAGAGAGCGTAGCATTAGCCAAGTATGAGCGCCGCAAATGCGAGGACACGTTACTGGCATTGGGTGTAGAGATGGTGGTATTGTTTGGCTGTCGACGTCATTGGACCAAGCGAGCCTAAACACCGCGCTCCCGTCTTGTCAATCAAGATACTTCCAGCCACACCCTGGCTCTCAAGGAGTATATTTCAATCACTTCTTGGTTCATTGGAGGGCCCAAAGCACCAGCACTACAATGCCTGAACCCCTCCTTGTTCCCAGTTCTCAGACTCCAGGTTTGACATCTCGCGGGTCCATGGGTCCGAGCCGACTTGTGAAGCCTGAAGTGAAGGGTTGATGGGTGCTGGGACGTCGCTTTGGGTGCCTGCCATTTGAATGTGGGTTGCCAGATCTATAGTACAATCCAAACTCGGGGACGTCATTGGAATCGTCCTCAACCTGCCTTGTCTACCAAGGTGGGATCCTCAGGCCTCAGGCCTCAGAGGGTAATCATAGGTATGCGAGGAGGCGGCTCTACACGGTGTGTCACATCCAAAATCTGGTTCAGCAAGCCACCGATTGATATCCAATCTGTTAGCTTTGAGTCGCGCCGATCAACTGGATCCTTATTATATTCATGCATTGCCCGTATTCGTGCTTGTGGTATACGCATATGCGCATGTGCCGTGCGTACCTTCAAGGTATTTGAATATACTGCAGCTCCCTATAGGTCCGCGACTCCGCCATCGTTGATCATCCCGACTGCCCCATTGATGCTACATGTACATTGTACATCCTAACGCCGCAATAACTCCCCCCCTTGCTGCTTTGCTGCGGCCACTGAGACGGCTGAACATTGTTCCTAGGCCCCGTGCCTATACTCGTTATGTACATTGTAACCCTATCGCCGTACTCGGGATTCACTCTGGCGCGTCAATACTCGATATCAAGGCCATGCATTCGTTCTCAGGCTGCCATGTCAGTGCCGGGTGTCACATTTCTGGGGTTTTTCGTTTTCCCGCTGCCACGGGCAAGGGTTGAGTGGGTGGGTTCCCGAGGGGTTGTTGTTGTTGTACTAGGAGGTACGTCATACGTCACACATAATTAAATACATAAACAGTGGACTTACTGATTGAACGGTGTTGTGGCAATGGCAATAGCATCGGGGCGCCACCGATCCATATCTGGACTTGTACCTTGGAAGACGATGTAAGCGAGCCCGCCATCATTGATGGTACACAGGTAACGTTAACGTTACTGCCGGTGTAACTCCTCATTGACATTGAGGTTACTACATAGACATATTTCCCGCCCATTGACTGATGCATGATGGCTCACTGCCTCGTTTCACAGTCCGTCGACCCCGGATGGTGCCGCAACTATCAGCGCGCGATACTGGCCAAAGCCGAGGAGGGGCGTGCATTCGACATTCAAATATTCAACATTGTGCGAGACAGCAATGATGCAATGATGCATGATGCATGATGATCCAAGTGTCCGCACTGCGCAGTGACACAGCAATATCATGCACCCTGGGGCCTGACCCGTCCCCCGAATACATTCGAATCTGGTTGACCCCGCCACCATTTTCCTATTCCTTCTGTGTCGTTGGCGGTGAAACGTCGGCGTAGGATGTGGATGTGGAGGTGATGTTGATGCTATTGCTATTGCATCATGATGGCTCGGGTGCTCGACGGCAGCCTGGACCCCTGATCGTGAAAGCTCCCAAGCAGTGCGATACATGATACATGATGCATGATGCATGATGCCATGATGCTAGAGGCTCCCAGACGGGCTTGCGACTCAATACTCAATACTCAATACAACAAAATACCGGCGGCGCCTTCAATCACCAGGATCTCCAATCACCAGGATCTCCAATCTCCAATCTCCCATCTCCAATCTCCATGCTCATATCGAGCTATCGAGATATGCTGGCCGCTGCTGTGCACCGAATCTCGAATCAGGCACCTGCGTCGCCGTTCACGGATGTACGGATGTACGCGAATCATGAATGCCGCTGAGCGCGCTCGGACTGCCGGGCAGGTACGCGGTACGCGACTTGGGACTCGGGACTCAGGACTCTGAATTGGAGGACTCTGAATTGGCGTGCGCGGTGGGGGGTGGTGTCTCCTGTATGTGCGTATGCGTGTGCGTATGGGTATCTGACATTAATATTGAATATTGAATACCGATGCGACGTTTTGACACAAACACAAACACAAACCCCTTCCCTGGGCCGAAAGCTGTCACGTCGGGTCGGGTCGCAGGCTCGGATCAACCCTCCGTGACTGCGGTAAACGCAAATGGAGCGGGCGTCGGTGGTCGGTGGCTCGGAGAACAGGCGCACGTAGGAGTCATCCAGATATCCAGATACCGAGATATCCATGGGCGATTGGTGAGTGAGTGAGTGACAGCGCCGGCCCTTGTCATTGTGATTGTGATTGTGATTGATATTGATTGATTGGTCTGGCGTTGCCTAGTCCTGGCCGTTCGTGGGTGGGTCGGGTCGGGTTGGAGCTCCAGGGAGGGGGGGGCTGTCCACGGTCCGGGGGTGGATGAGGGAAGGGGGTGGATGAGGGAAAGGGTCGATGGAACGGGGAACGGGGCGAACGGGGGGGTTGGGGGTTAGTATAAAGTATAAAGTATAAAGAGCTCCTCGTATTCGGCGACAAGATCGCAGCAGTCCCGTCTCACCGTCTCACCGTCTCACCGTCTCACCGTCTCACCGTCTCACCGTCTCACAAAGACGATACAGATACCGATACAGATACGAGGCACTCGTCTGACGCCTTCGCAGACTTCGCATCATGCTCCCCACGCGCACCCCATCCCTCTCCCTCTCCCTCTTTGCGCTCGTCCTCGCCGCGCTCGGGCTCGCGCTCGCACAGACGGCCCTCGGCGCGGTGTTCACGGACCCGGCGCACGTACGCGGCAGGCAGTATGATTTCATCGTCGTCGGAGGTACGTATCCTCTTGCTCTTGCTCTTGCTCTGCGTCCTTTCTACATCATTCTACGTCATTCGTATCTTTCGTATATGTATCATTGGTTCGTCGTCCGATGGATGAATGGATGGACTGATTATGATTATAAACTAATAGCGGGCACTGCGGGGAACGTCGTCGCCGCGCGTCTCGCGGAGAACGCGCGCCACAGGGTGTTGGTCATCGAAGCAGGGCGGAGGTTCGTCTATTGTCTATTGTCTCCTCCCCTCCCCTCCCTCCTCTCCCCTCCCTTCTCCCTTCTCCTACCCTTCTTGGAGCTGGCGCTAACGACATCTGTCATCTGTCATTCGTCATCTGTCATCTGTGTGTGTGTTATATCGTGATATAGCAACGAAGGCTTCGACTCCGACCTCATCACGATCCCGTTCTTCGGGCCCACCGCGTCGCCTGCGACGACGTTCGACTGGAACTACACGACGACGCCGCAGAGCGCGCTGAACGACCAGCGCATTGCGTACCCGCGCGGATACGTCCTTGGGGGCAGCAGTTCTATCAGTGCGTTTTCCTCCCCCATCCCCCTACTCCCCTACCCTTGATCCCTGGCCCCTGTACCCTGTTCCCTGTTCCCTGATCCCCCGTCCCCCCTGATCCCCTGACTGACTCTGTTATTTTTGTGTTTTGTGTTTTAGACTACATGGTGTACACGCGCTGTGCGTCCGACGACTACGATCGCTTTGCGAAGATTGCGGGCGACGACGGGTGGGCGTGGAGCAAGATCCTGCCATATGCTTACAAGGTATGCAAACAAAAAACAAATTAATACTCTGGGTATTATATCTCATGCGACGTGCTCATAATCCATAATCCTAATCCTAATGTATGCGAATGCGAAGAACGAGAAACACGTCCCGCCCAACGACGGGCACGACGAGACCGGGGAGTTCGTCCCCGATCTGCACGGCTTCCATGGGCCTCTGCTTACCAGGTACGTACGTACGTACGTATGCATGCATGCATGCATACATACATACACAGTAACCCCCGGTGAATGCGGGGTGCAGTGCGCGAACGTCGTGATGCTGACTGAGTGCACTTGACACTGACAGCTTGCCGGGTTTCCTGACCGACATCGATGACCGCATCCTGGCCACCACGCGCGAGCTCAAGGAGTTCCCCTTCAACCCCGACTACAACTCCGGAAACCCGCTCGGAATATGTGCGTGTCTATCATCTACTATCTATCATCTATCTGTCGTGCATACCGCGTCGTGGATATTGGATATTGGATATTGGTTGCTGATTGCGATTGCGATACGGCTAGCGTGGATGCACTCGACTATCGGCGGCGCGCTCCGCAGCAGCTCGGCGACGGCGTATCTCGCGCCGGCGCTGCGGAGGCGCGGGAACCTCGACCTGCTGTACAACGCCCAGGTTACCAGGCTTCTGCGCACAGGTAACAGCGGAGGGCTGCCCGTATTCCGCGGCGTCGAGTTTGCTAGCAACTCTTCAGGTGAGTATGCAACTCGTACTACCCCTAGTGAAACAATGCTGATGTTGATATCGTTTTTCTGTGACCAATAGCCCCCCGGTTCAACCTCACGGCGTCCAAGGAGGTCGTCTTGAGGTGCGTTTGTTGAGTTCTGACTTTTTGGAGTGTCGTATTGATGCGACGATGCAACGATACAAATAGTGCTGGGGCTGTCGGTACCCCGCAGATCCTCATGCTTTCCGGCATCGGCGACGCTGCCGAGCTGCGCCAGGTGGGGATCACGCCCGTTGTCGACCTCCCGGAAGTCGGGAAGAACCTCCAGGACCATGTGAGTCTCCTGCGCGCCACCACCCCAACCACTCCAAACGGTCAATATTCAATATTCAATGCTGATCTGAGCATCCCTGCTTAGCCCCTCGTACCTATCCAGTGGACGGTGAATAGCAACAGGACTATGGACGCGCTGCTGCGCGGGGACCCTGTTGCGCTCGATGAGGGGATGGAGCTGTACAATACGAATCGGTCTGGCCGTCTCGCGGCGAATGGTGTGTCGAACCATATGTATGTGCTATGTGCTATGTGCCGTATGCCCTGGGCATCCGTACGTGGTTTAGGGCTTACGATTCTTTTGTTTTCCGCAGGTCGTTCTTCCGCCTCCCAAAGAACTCCCCCGTCCTGCGCAAGTACGGCGACCCATCCCCAGGGCCCCGGTCCCCCCACTACGAGCTCGCCTTCGGAGTACGTCCCCCGCTGCCCAGCATAATCCCACCCCCCCTTCCCTTTTTGTTGACGCGCCACGTCGCTTTTAGAACGGGTTCTTCACCACTTCGCAGCCGATTCCGTCGGCGGGGTCGTACCTCTCTATCATCAACGTCGTCGTCTCTCCTACTTCTCGTACGTTCTTCTCCCTCCATCTCCCATCCTCCAACTCAGGTCTGATCTGTGGCGCGGCGCAGGTGGGTCGATCGTCCTGAACTCCTCCGACCCCTTCGCGCACCCCATCATCGACCCCAAGCTCCTCACGAGCGACTTCGACATGGCCACCATGGTCGAGTCCATCAAGGCCGCCCAACGACTGACTGGCGCACACGCGTGGGACGGGTACATCACGGGTGTCTACGCCGACGCCGCCAACACCACGACCGACGCCGGCATCGTCGAGTACGTCCGCCAGTGGGGAACGACGATCAAGCACCCGTTCTCCACCGCTGCTGCCAACAAAGACCCCAGGAAGGGCGTCGTCGATGGGAAGCTCCTCCTGAAGAAGGCGAGGGGCGTGAGGGTTGTGGACGCTTCTGTTTTCGTGAGTGGAATTCGATTTGCGTGGTTGATTGCGGTAACTTAACGCGTTTGGATATGTGTAGCCGTTCATCCCCGCAGGACATCCCCAAGCACCTGTTTACATCGTCGCTGAGAGGGCTGCGGATGTCATCAAAGCCGCCTGGCATTAGTCGTTTCCGCCCGACTCGCTGACAAGCCGCGTTCATTATCCTCATTATCCTCTTGATTCTCTTGATTCTCGTGTCTCTCTTTATCTTTATCAATCCCATACACATACACATATTCATAAAAGCACTGGTTAATATAGTCGCGTTGCTAATTAGATCACTTTGTTCTTTGTTTCTCGTTACTAATTACTATTGGTATCAGAATACCATCTGGCTTTACTGTCGCTACCAGGCGCGCTCGAGAGTCAAGTGTTCAACGCCTGTATCCTGTGGTTGGCACTCCCGTCTATGATCTCGATGGGAAGTCGGCGTGGTGGTGGTGCATACTCGAGACTTGAGGCCTTGAGGCGTGACGGGAATGGATGGTAAGTAAGCTGACGACGAGATCCTCCCTCCAACGAAAGCCCACTTTGAAGCCTTCTACAAAGACTCTGCCGCCGCCGCCGCCACTCCTATTTCACAGTCCATGCCACTGAGCGTAAGCCTCGATAATCCCGCCCCGCTTTCTGGCACGTTACACTGTGTATTGATCAGGGGATGAACCTCACACTCGACTACGATAAAAAGCGAAGCAGATACGAGCGAAATTATTGACCCTACCTCTCGTAGTTTTTTGTGTCTGGCGCTGAGATGAAGCCGGGTCACCAATTCCGTGAACAGCGATGTATTACAGAGAGAAAGTGACATCTCTATACATTATGCATTATCTGCATTATCTGCAATGGGGCACACGCATTCGTCTGTTAAATAGATAGACAATCCTTCGCAGCGGATATGGGCGGCCTACCTGAAGTTCCTGCACTCACAAACTCCTTCGCTGTGCTCCCAGCTGGGCATCGAGATCGTAGCGATCCCCGCGGGCGCTCGACTCGCTCGCAGAGTCGAGGTGGGTGGACGGGTCGTACGAAGCGCGGTTTGGGCTGTACGTCGACGACGGGGCGATCAACGACGGGAGAATGATGGACGACGGCCGAGTCGAGTTCACCGCTTGCATGGATGCGGATGCGGGTAAGTAAGAGCCTGAGTAAGAACCTGTCTGCGAGGCGGGCGCGCTGTAGAGCCTCTGGAAGCTCGAGCCCGCCGGGACGTCGTGCGTGCGCGGGCGCCCGAGGGCCAGCTTCCACCGCCCCCTAAAACCGAGTCTCGGTCGCATAGACGGAGAATGCGCTTCTGTCGAAATACGTTCTGCTGTTGGTGTTGTTGTTGTTGTTGTTACTGGGAGTGCAGGGGGCTGCGCCGCACATTCCCGAAGGCGGAGCACGCGGGACGAGGCGATCTTCGATAAGTAATCATACAACGAATTATGGATTATGGATCATGGATCATGGATCATGAATTATGAATTATGAGGAGCTGGACGGGCAGGCGCGGAGAGGTACACGCACGGAGACGGCGGTGGTGGACAGCAATACAGCGATTGTCGCCATGCCTGGGTTCGAATGCACCCAAACGAAGACCGCGTTCGTGCAAGAGGCGAGAAAGCTAATAACGCAAAGAGATCAGCACGCGTTTCGGATGCACGCAGCAGTAAGTAACTTTACGCCACGCCGAACCAGCACAAATCCTTCAGCGATGCGGGACCGGGGTGAGGGCGAGGGCGGAGCACGTCGTGGCGGCCAGAGGGACGGGCATAGTCCCAGGTGACGAAGGCGAGCAAAACGAGGGAGTAGCCTGCGTTGAATATGTGGCCGATGTTTGAGAATGTATCTTCCACTCTGGTTATGGAACAGCCAAGCTCGGAGTCGGGTGGCCAGGCAGAATCGATGTATGCTGGGAAACAGTAGACTTGGCGGTGAGCGTACGTGCAACGGTGTACTGGACAAGGCGTACGCACCACCCCATAATAGCCATGCTTGGGTGCCCAGACAGGTAATGAAGAATGCGATAAGGTGGGGGGCCAGTCGGCTGTGCCGCCACAGCGACGCTCTGCGAAGACACGGTGAACAGAAATTTGACGACTGGAAGGGCTCCCGTACATGCGCACAGTAAATCCGATGTTGGCCAGTTCAAGGGCTACGTCACCAAGTACCTTTAAATTGAAATGCAAGGTCAGCGGAAATGGACACATTTGGTTTGGGATGATCACTTGCGTTCACGGAGAGGTATAAGGAACGGCAGTTGACCCCGCTGTGTCGCTGACGTGAGGCCTAGTATATCGAACACGCATCCCGGTGTCTGCTAACCTTGTGGCGTTCAAGTGGAGTGATATTAAACTGTGATACGACAATATTAGAATTAGAATTAGATGATTGGAGCAGGTGAATCTACTTACACGCTGATCAACACAGCAAGGAGGCAGTAACGGTTCAAGAAGGAGAGTATCTAGTCAAGGATGAGTATATAAGTACGCACAGACGCAGGACAAGTCTCGAAGGCAAAGAAACTCACCATCGGGGATAGCGGGGAGCGTCTGATATTCCTGACATACCGCCAGTCCGCGTCGAGGAACATAGCCCATTCCCAGCTGTGTGTCCCGGCGTGGGTGAGCCATTCGCTTCTGCATTTGTGACCGGACCTACATGTAGAGTCCAAAAAGCGCATAAAAAACTCTCTCGAAGGAATCTGGTGTTCCGTCAAGGATCAAGATCATTGCTTAAGCAAGTTCATGGGGTTCATGTCGGGGGATACCTACCTCCATTGCTGGCTATTACTTCGGGGCTGTTCCAGTCGGACATACTCGCAAGGGCTCGTACAAGGACACAAGTACTCGGAGCTTCACCATCGCGGGTTTATATATCCCAGCACCCAAGGGTGGCGGCACATCATCAGCAATCGAAGCTGATTCTACTCTAGTTTCATGATGCTGTGAGTTTGTGGAGAACTGAGTTGCATAAATCAGAATCAGACCCGACCTCATCAGCGATTTCTGTGCTCGCCGGCTGCAATGCGCCTATACTCGAAAGATGGGGTCAAAACATCAGTTCGGAAGCTGATCCAACGACATCCTGTCACGTCGAGACTGAATTCGCTAAACCAGTTTTCTGATGGAGTCTCCGCGACTTAGCCATACGGCTGTGAGATTCACGAGGTGGGGACCCTTCATGTCACAAGCGGAAAGCTAGACTACATACGTCGTTCCGGGACGACGGGTAGGATATCGGTAGAGCACTCAAGGAGCGTCTGAGCACTGAACTTGAAGTACCGAAGCTTTGAAGGCGACGTATGCAGGTAGGCTCTAAGATGGAAGCCCCTTTGAGGCCATTCGTTCAGGAAGCATACCAGGAGGACTGCAGGAATAATATGTGTCGGGTGGACTTGCGCTGTTCAAATAGTGTCGTCCATAAAAAGCATCATCACGTAAAGCGCATGAAGAGGGGATAGGGCTATAGGATAGTCAGAAAGGTGAGCATATATGTCTCAAAGGGCGCGATAGAAGGCGCAATAATAGGGACCATAGCTAGCACAAGGGTAGGACAGTTGCGTAATGAGTAGTACACGATATTGATCATTGATAGCGATGATTCCGAGATACAATCAAATCAAAACATTGACAACATTGACAACAAGATAGCGAGGACGATAGCGAGGATGACAGCGAGTACAAAGCGAGCACAAAACAGAAAGGGTGAAAGCGATGTGGCGAAGAGATGTACAGCAAGATACAAGATGATATGCAAGATTCGGAGAGCGATGTAGATATGTAGAGAGCAGAGCTAAATGTTGGGGAAATGGTGCATAGGGCAAGAGATGCGTGATGGTGTGGATGTGGATGTCAAAGCTTGAGGAACTAGAGAAATATAAAGCGAACGAGCACGTCAACTGAATTAACAGGGCAGCTTGAGGACCATGGCGACTCGACAATCAGTACTCGCTACCACCCCTCGTTCCGCTCGCGCGGTGTGCCCACCGGGTGAAACTTGCGCTTTCGCTCCAACGTCTTCCCCGCCGCTGACGCCGACTTCCGCGCACTGGGCGCCCACGACCCCGAGTTTAAGTTCGGCGCATACTGCTCCCTTGTGAACGCCCTCGACACCTTCATCGGCACCGTTTTGCGTGCCTGCACGCCGCTGGGTGTAGCTGCCAAGGCGGACATCGGTGGGGATGGCGATTGCTGGTGACTAGGCCGCCGCTTGCGCTTCCGCGGCGCAAAGACGATGTCCTCGAAGGCCGCGAAATCGGGATCGGAGTCGCGATCGTACGCGTGATCGGGATCGGGGTCGGGGTCGAAATCGTCGACGCCCGCATCGGGGGTGTCGCTGAGTTCGATGACGTCGTTTGCTTCCGCGTCGCGGTCCCTGTCCCTGTTCTGCGAGTTTGGGCCAGCAAGCTTCTTCTCCTTCTCCTTCTTCTCCTTCTTCTCCCTTCTCCTCCTTTCCTCCCGTTCGGTCTGTCCCTTTCCCACATGTCGCGCCGCCTGCCCATGCTCGAAGCGTGCATTCGCGCGCGACGCACCGTGACACGCAGGCGTCGGCGTGTACGTAGGCGGGTACGCCGATTTGCGCGCCCGGAACGGCTGCGGCGCGGAGCGCACTAGCTGCACCCTGGGCGGCGACCGGGGCGTCGGAGTGGGCAGGAACAGAGGCGTGCGCGGGGGCGGGGGCGCGTGCGGTGTGCGGGGTGTACAGGGTGGCGGTGACGCATCGGACTCGTATGGGGGAAGCGAGGGCGATCGGCGGGATAGACGGAGAGGGCGAGGGAGCGGGCGGCTCGGGCGAGAACATGGTGCCGGCGGCGGGGCCGGGGTATCGCTGAGTTCGATAATGTCGGGGTCGATGAAGATGACTTTCCCTCTCGGAGGCGTGGCTTCTGGGACGGTGTCAACTAGCATTATCGTGTCCCTTCTGTCCCGATCTTGGTTACCCCTGGATTTAGACGTAGACTTTGGCTTTGGCTTTGGCTTCTTCCTGTGGCTGTTGGGAGGCTTGTAATAGAAAGGGCGGTCCTCCCCGTCGTGGTTCTCCCCTTCGGAGGACGAGATGACGATAACATCTACATCCATGTTACCTATAGTAAAAGGAGGGAAATCACAGAATTGAGTGTGTCATTAGTGAGCTTGTGTTATAGGTGTACTGGCTGGTTAAGCAATATGGGGTGCGTACGTACCATCTTCAATCGTGTTTGAATTTGATACTCCATTTGCGCTCGTGTAGGCCTGGCCAAGCTTCTCCGGCGTGGTGCGACGCCGCTCTCGCTGACCTTGCGCTACTTGCACAGGGGAAGGAGACCTTTGTCCTTGTTGTTGGGTTTCGATTTCAGGAGGAGAACTCTGAGGGGCGGAGGCACCATCCAGATCAAGGTCGCCGTCATAGTACTCAAGCACCGGTTCAGACGAGTCGGATGCTTCTTCTTTGGTATTGTTGGTATCATGGAAAGTTGATTCATTGATAATGAGTATAATGAGCATAATCAGGATTCAGCACATACAGCGTGTAATCGGACATACTGCATACCTGCGAGCAGCACTTCCCATTCCGGCCCAGGAGAGGGCCGTGTGCGCGACATGAACGGGGTTCGCTTCTACGAGGTCGAACTCCGAGTCGTTGCTTGCTCGTTGCTACTGATTAATGATTCTGCTTATATGATAGTGACTATGTCAGTCACGCTGTGACGCGACGCGGCGACTGTCGACTAAGGCCAAAACGTACATAAGTAAATGGAGCGGACTTGGAACTTGGAGTCTTGGACCACAACCACGACCACCAGATAATAACGCGTCTTCTCCTTTGCGTCGCTCGCCCTTTGCCAATACCGCGCTCTCTAGTTCTCAAAGATGGAGTTGCACAATGCCCAAGAACTCCTTACAGCCGACGGAATTCACGGACACCGAGAAATTGCTCCCCCCATCTTGAGGGCACACCGGTTAAACGTGGCGGGTGTCTGCTGCAATTGGCCAATGACCAAGAATCGCACTCGCATCTGAGATATACTCGATTTCTTTTACCGAACACAAAATGTCTCGAATGGGCACCAGCACTCATCGCATGCTCTCAAAACGCGCCCCTCCGTGCCCGATGTGCATAGCGCATATCATTGTCGACCGCTTCCTGCGGATCGGGTCAATATGAGCGAGCACGCGATTTGGTAGCAGCGACGATCGATGGATGCGAGATGCGAGATGCGAGCTTCATACGCGCTCTATCTCTATCGAGGCCATGCGAAACCGAGCGACCCCCCCTTTGTGCGGCGCAAATGCCTTGCCTTGTCTTTAAGCATTGCAGTATCGATATCGAAGAGAGTGCTACATCAGGAGCAGATCCTGACGAGCATAGGGAGCTTGAGCCGCGCGTTGATGTACTGAAGATTGATTTCCGGTTGTGGAGTCACGGCCGATGTCGTCGATCGCCTCAAAGCGTATGGCGTATGTCGAGGTTGTCTGAGGCGGCAAAGGTGTGTTTGGGGAGGGTCTTGAGGAGGCGGAAGGAGGCGGAAGAGGAGGAGGAGGACAGCGGGATTGAGGACGATTGGGGTAGTGGGCAGTAAGCACTCGGTGACCTTACTGATCTTACGGCGCGACGATGACGCGGATGCGCCTAGTGTTGCTTATCGCTGATCATGAACGAGCTTCGTTTCGAGCACCTCGCCCTCGTTCTGGGCAGTGGTTATATACCTCAACTCATGAAGGTCCAGCAATACTTCTTGCACACGAGGTATCGGCTATTGGGGTAAGGGTGAGGATAGCGGCGCTTCTTCTTCCGATACCTTCTGTGCTTCCTGCTCCGCCGGGTCGATTACCTTAAGATCTCTAGATCTCTTTCGAGCTTATTCACCGCCTACCTCAATAGCACGCTTCTCCGCATTTGCGCAAACAATCTCTCGTTTCGCCCTCCCTCGCCCTTCATCTCGGCATACTCTTCTACCCATTCATTCCGCCTCTACTATATATTCATCTCTGCATCGATCATCGTTCCACATCTTGCTGTCTCTGTCACTACGTACAGCTGCCAGATGCCTTCCTATTCGCCCACACGGCCCTGCGAAGCGCGATGCAGAGGCTTCCCATCACCGACGACGCTCATGCATGACCCACAAAAAGCAAACAAAAAGCCATCAGGATCAGGTTACGTGGATCATCTGAGCATACTCAAGATTACGTCGTCTCGCAGCGCTCTAGATACGAGATCTGGCAGTCTTCCGGTGCGTTTCATCCTGCATCCTGGCCATGGAACCCTCTGTGTGGCCGTATGGGTCCCCCAAATGTAGGTGCCCGTATAAAATATAAAAGGTGGGCGCAGGCTCGCCCCGGCTGTCACTATTCGAATACGCTGTCGATGCCGCTCTCAGACCACACCCTGCACCCCCTCGTCGCGCAGACTTTTCGCTTTTCGTTTTTCCAAGACCATCAGTTCCACACCACCGCGACGCGCTATGTCCCCAAACGCCGCCGCGACCAGAATAAGAATATCGACGGTGCTGTCCAGTACAACATCATCTTCAGCAACGGTATATCTTTAGGTATTTTCCATAGCCCTGTTCGCAACTGGCGGCTGGTGCTTACTTTTACGTGCTCTCAGCTCAGGAAACTGCCATCCCCGTAATCAAAGAGCTATACCGCCTGACCGCCGACAGCGAAGCAGTGAGCATCCGCTCAGCATGGGTCGTAGAGCGGCCCAACCACGGCGACGCCGCCCAAATGAACGAAGAAGTACTGAGACACTACGTCGAAAATCATGTACGTGGCCAGGTCCCCCGCCTTCCGCCTGATCGATGGGCTGAACAGGCTGCTGCAGTCCCGGGGCGGATACCCGGCGCGGCCATCCGCGCGTTCTTGGCGTCCAACATCCTCCAGCCAGAGGAGCGCGAGAACCTCGTCGGGGTCGCGCATTCTGGCGGAGGCGGCTCTTTGTGCGTGTTCTTGTTCGTGATTACGTGGATTTGCTCTGCGTGTAGCATGAGATTGTGAGATAGCTTGCTTAGTGGTATTGTTTGTTCATTCCAGGATCAACGCTCTGGGGCCGTCGAAGCAGCACTTGCCGCTGTGCGCGCTCATCCTCGTCGAATCGCCCCATATCGAACACGCAGCTTGGGGCCCCCTCTTGCAGCTGTACGACGCTG
This sequence comes from Pleurotus ostreatus, assembly GCF_014466165.1. NCBI lineage: Eukaryota > Fungi > Basidiomycota > Agaricomycetes > Agaricales > Pleurotaceae > Pleurotus > Pleurotus ostreatus. The sequence goes on along the minus strand of NW_023503164.1, from coordinate 632,351 downwards.
TGAGGCGGTCGAACTCGCGGCGCCCGACCCGCTGGGCCAGCGCGGAGCACGCCATGGCGTGGTTCAAGACTCATGTCCCGTGGAAGAACTTCCATCCAGACGTGCTGCACATCATCTCCGTTCGTCGCGTTCCTACTCTTCTATCGTTTATTGTTTATCGTTTACCGTTTATCTTGTCTTGTCTGCTATTCGTCACGGCTGATCCTTACCTGGCGGTACGTGCGCAGGAGACGTATTTCAGGCCGGATCCCGCGCTTCCCGGGACGGTCACGACCAAGACCCCCGTTGAGCAGGAGACTGCGTGTTTCCTGGACGATGGCACCAACCTCAACGAGCTGCCGTATCTCAGGAGCATCATGCACCTCCTCCCAACGCACCTCATCCTCGGCGACGCTATGGACATCTGGTGCGTCCTCTCGCTGCTGATATTCTCGATCCTCAAAAATCTAAATATATAAATCTAAATATGGATGCCGCGCTTACTATCTATTACTATTTGAACCACCAAGGCCGAAGCCCATCTACACGATGATATCCGAGAATATCGAAGCGGACCGCGCAAAGTTGGCCTCTGTGACGACTATCGCTGGAGCTGGGCACTACGTGGGTGATCTAATATCCACTCCTCAGAATCAGAAACAACGAACTAATAACGACGAACTAATAACGACGATGCTGCTATGTTCCTCATCTGCGACAGCTGCCCGTCGAGAAACCCAGAGAGTTGGCCAGCGCGATATTCGGGATCCTGTGCACCCGGGCGCAGGCTTTGTCTTTGTCTTCGCGTTCCCGTTTATGATTATGATGGGCTTCTTGATACGCGATCGTAGACGCCAAATATAAAATCTCTGGTATTGTTTGGGGTTCGGGATTTAGGATGCAGGAAGGTGCAGAGAAGAGGAACACCAGGCCCCACAACACAACACACGGAACAGGCAACAGGAAACAGATCTGTTGACATACCTTCCGCATCTGAAATCTAAAATCTGAAATCCGAAATCGTTAGTTGTTGTAGATGACTGGTGTCCGGTTGACCGCGCCCTGCTTCGACTGCACATCGCGTCGCACCGATGTACCAATATATCGCTGGTTTGGTAATGGTAATGGTACGCGCGAATTGAATGTGATTTGAAGGTTAAGGTTCTACATAGTGGGTTCGAGTACTCGGCGGCTGGCGCGTCGTCGCCCTCATTCTCTTTTCTCGTTGCTCGTTTGAACAGTTGTTTCAATGACAAGTGTACGAAATGATGATTGATGAATGGTCCCGAATGTCGAATGTAAGAATGTAAAGATGTGAACTTGTATATATATATATATATATATACGTCTAGTGATAATTATTCCATACGGGGTGCGGGATGCGGGATACGGGATGCGTGATAGTGATATCGGATATTGGGTAGTACTCGATACAAGTCATAAAGCCATGCATGCTCCAAATTGCGAATTACAAAGTGCTGCAAATTGCGAGAATCCATTCAAAACACAAACAGGACACGGAAATGGAAATGGACGCCACACCGCGAATGATCGAACACCTACGGTGACCGGTTTTCCTCAATGTGTCATTGGGGTTCGCGGCGGGACGGCGCGTACTCCTCCACTTCCTCACTCCTTTCTTTCTTGCGCTTGCGTACTGCTATTTTCGTATCATCGTAGCTCTTCCCTCTTCCCTTTCCTTTCCTCTCTCGCTATACCACCCTCCCCGCACTCGCATCATCTTGCTCCAAATGCGAACCCAAATGCGCATGCGCATGCTCCCTTGACACCGCCCGCGAAACAGGCGCCGAATGTCCTGGTACGACAGTCTCCGTCTGCGACCCCACCTCCCCCTCTTCATTCACCCCCTCTACCTCCCCTTCCTCGTCTTTCACACCATCTGAGCGGGGATCCTTCGAGTTCGAAGGAGGGTGAGGGTTTGAAGACGGGTTTGAAGGGGCGGGAGAGGAAGGAGAGGACGATGAGGATGAGGATGAAGCGCCCTTGCGGTCGCCCACAATCCCGACGCCCGACATCGTCGCGACCGTCACGAGCGTCGCTAATCCCCAAAAAATCGGATGACGATGAGTTGATTTGCTTTGCGTTAAAATATAAGCAGGCACTCACCAACAGCTCCAAACGCGAACGCCGTCCACTGCGCCGCGCGGTACCCCGCGAGCATCGGCTCCGAGTGGTCCGGCACGCCGCCCTGCGGTGAGTTCGAGGCGGGGTCGAGGCCGAGGCGTCGGGCGTCCTGTGCGACGACGCGGTTGAAGACGATGGTGGTGACGGTCACGCCGAGGGCAGTGCCCAACTACAGAAACAGAAAAAGTACGTAAGTATACAGCACCCTTGGTTGGAAGGGTGAGGAGTAGACCGTACCTGCGTCATCGTTTGGAAGAGCCCGCCCGCGAGGCTCTGCTCCTCGGGCTTTACGACGCGCGCGACGAAGATGGTGCCGGCGGCGAAGACAAAGTCCGCGCCGAAGACGGAGAAGATGGCGGAGGGGAAGCCGTAGGCCCAGTAGGTGGTGGAGGTGGTCGTGGAGGGGATGAGGGCGAAGAAGATGGAGGCGCAGGCGGTTATGAGGGTGCCGGAGGCTATAATGTTAATGTTTAAAGGGGTGGATGTTAGATGGGAGGCGGAGTGGGAGAAAGGAACGCACCGAGGATGTACACGACCGGGATGCGTGCGACGATCATCACCACGATGATATTGCATATGATGCCTGTTACGAACCTATATTCCCCCAAAAAAACAAAGCGTCAGCGTGCGTTCACCCTGGGATTAGAATGAGATCAAGGAGATGAGAAAGCGACGCGTGTAACGTGTTAACCCATAGAGGTAAAAGACGCGTCGGCATCTGACGATCATCTCTGTAAAAAAAACACGTACATAGGGAACATCCTCAACATCCCGCCGACGGGACTCAAGCCCTCATACTGCTGGTAATACAGTTGGGTCCAGAAGTTCCATCCCAAGAACGACGCCCAGGTGAGGAGGGCGACGAGCATGACGGCGGTGAGACGGTAGGCGGAGCGAGTCCAGAGGGCGGGGGGAATGAGGGGAGGTGGGTATCTACTCCGGGCGGGAGCGGTGGGTTCGCCGCGCGTGGGGGTGGATTGGAGGGAAGGGATGGGCGTAATCTCGGACGGGCCGAGCCGATCTTGCGTTCGATCGCGCGCGTGCAGCTGATGCTTGAGCTGGTGCGCCTCGAGGAAATGTTGCCATGCCATGAACACGCCCAAGAAGAGGCACCCGATTATCAGCAGCGCAATAATGTCTGGAGACAGGAGCGGTTACCCAGTGAAGGTAACAAAGCAAACGAATAAAGTGACTTACATGCGGTGGCCCACTGGCGCGGGGCGACCTCGCCGTCGGAGAGGACAAAGACGACGAGGACGAGGCCGGCGGTGACGAGGAACGCGCCGAGCCAGTCAACACGTCTGTCTTCCTCCTCGCCGTCTTGGAGGATTGGGGGCTGAAAGACCTGGGGGGGCTTTTCGTCCGCACTATTCGCGTCGCGGGTCGAGCGGGTGAAGCGCAGGAAACTCCATTTTGACCTGTTATCGCCACGCTGCGCAGAGGAAGGTTCGTCGTCGTCGATTGCGTACCAGCCGAGGGCGGTGTAGAGGACGGTGAGGCCGGTGGAGAGGAAGAAGTTGGAGCGCCAGGTCGGGCTGTACACGCCAAATAAATACAAGGTTGATAGGGAAGGAGGAAAGGGGACTCACGCGGAGAGCTGCGTCATGACAGCGCCGAGAGCCATGCCTGTGAATGCGCCGAGGGGGGCGCCAGCTGCGAAGGTTGCGAACGCGATAGAGCGCAGTGTACCTGGGGGGAATGCGTGTGCCAGAATACCCAGCGACGCGGGAATGGTCGCAGCGACACCGACACCCTGGAGGCCTCTCAGCACATCGAGCTCGATCTCTGTTTGCGCAAAGCCGCAGCCGAGGGTCCAGGCCGCGAGCCAGATGCTGCCTGCAAGGAAAGTACGCTTGCGGCCGTGGAGATCAGCGAGGCGGCCGAAGAGGATGAGGAGGCAGCCCGAGGAGAGGGAATAGGCGGAGACGAGCCACTGGAGCTGGGCTTCTTGGATGTTGAGGGCTGCGCCGATGGTGGGGAGGGCGATGGCGACGGAGGTGTTGTTGGAGGAGTTGACGAGCATGGCGAATGTGCAGGTGATGATGAGCAGCACGGAGCGCGTCGTCGAGCGCTGCGGCGGGCCGTGTGCACCGGCTGCATGCTGCTTCTCGATGTCGAGGTCTGTGTGGTTGGTGGAGGGGGGCATGACGGAGAAGGAGGATGAAGGAGTGGAGGCGAATCGCGGGGGTATTGAATAGCTTGGGTGAGTGGAATGATATGTTCGTCAGACCCACTTGCATGACACACATCTGTGCACGCCTACATACGCTCACCGTCGTCGGATCGCACTCAGAAAGAGCGCGCATGACCCACTCTTCTCCGAGAAGCATCCATCGCGACGCGTCTGGCCCACCCGAGCCTATATTTGGACACACGTACAATTGAATCCTGCCTCGGACTCGGGATTGAATGATGCACAACGACATGCCTGGGCGCCGGACTTTGCTGGTATAGTTCATTGCGCTATCCGTGGATCAATATTGACGCATCAACCAACAGCCAACACCGATACGCAGTCCTCTCGTCTTTCGCCTTGGCCACAGCAACGATAAAAATAACCAAGAATCCACGAGCACGAGTTAGTTCGGTGCGACATCGGCTAGTTTTGTTGATGGGATGGTCATGGAACAAGTCCAACACGGAAGTAAAGAAGCTCAACCCTTTCGTCGTCCAGGCACGTTCCGAGTCCGGCAAACATAAAAGTCCCCTCCGTCTTGCACGCAAGTACTAGACTAAATGGCATCGACCTTGGGGAGCAACGCGACGGGCACGATGGCGGGGAGCGGGGCGTGGAGAGGAGATTGGGGGAGGCAGGGGAGGGAGAGAGATGAGAGGAGGAAAGGTTGGAGGCGTCGACACGCATCGTTATAGGGCGCTGATGCTTGTTGGTCTGTGCGTGTTGTGTCACGGGGCAGATCAACTAGACCTCCATCTCGATATGGCTCTCTGGCTTGCTCACGACCTTGCTCACGTCGATTCAGCGCGTCAGCGGGCATCCGCGTCTTCTGAGCCGAAGGAGAGGCAGCAGCACTTCCACACCGTCGCCCTCGTCGACGACGTATCCAACTACGTAGCTTTCATCGCGCGCTCGACCCACTCTTCTCCGAGAAGCAAGCGCACCTGAATGTATATTTGGATGGACGTACAACCCAATGATCCCTCGGTCTCGGGCTTGATTGAACGCTGAAATTGAAGCAGCGCGTAGCTGGACTCGGACTTTCGTTGCACCATCCATGGAATGCACCAGCAGCCATCACCGATATCCAGTCCTCTCCTGCTTCCCTGGAGCAACACCAACATCATATATTATCTAACATCATATCCACCCCCCCAGGCCACCGGAAGCCAAGCCGCCAGCGCTTCCCCTGTATTCCGTGGCCGTCAAGTTGTGAGAGCACACTCTCCGATCTTATGAGCTACCGAACATCGTTTGATTTACTGAGCCTGAGCAGTCCAAAAGCCTAGACCGCGCTCCGAACTTCGAAGAGCTCGGCCTCGAGGACCTCGTACCTATCGGGAAAGAGGTTACGACCCCGACTCCGAGTCTCATAGGTGTGATCCAGCGACGTTGATGCTGACGGGCTGCGAGGGTGAGGGAGGAAGTACCGCCACTGAAAGGTTCCGCTCTGCAAGTCGTACCCCGCGAAGTCATCATGAGGGGGGCGTCGCGGAATTATACCAAGCTATCTCCCCACCTCAGCGTCCGCGGCACCTAATACGCCCGTCCTCGTTACGGTTCGCGAGGCGGCGGGAGAGAGTTGGGACGCCCGGAACGGTGAGGAAGATGGAGGTGGCGGAATTTGGGAAGCGTTGATGCAGAATCTAGATGAAGCGACCGAGCATATGAAAGCAAGGGCGAGGGCGGTGTCGTTACGTTCGGGCGACCAGGTGGAGACTAGGCCGGTATGCGGCCATTGCGTAGCTCGAGAGGAAGAGCATATGGAGAGGAAGATGGAGTCAAGTTGTGTATTGCATGACGCGCATTTCCGAGTCGGAGCGTTTCGGTGCCTGTCGGCGGTAATCGAGTTGCTGAATGAGTAAGGGAGGGAGGAGGGAGGGAGGAGAGAGGAATAAGGGAGTGAAGAGAATAGAATAGATAATAGATATTTAGATAGGGGGAGACCTGCCGCGCTGATGGTAGATGATCGATGATCATGAGAGTCGTAAGCACATCGGCTCGGACACCTCGCAGTACTAGTGATGCATAACATCTAGGACAAATCGGCCGGGGCGGAGGAAGGGAAAGAGGATCAGAGTGGGACGACGTACCTGCAGAACCCAAATACCCAAATACAACTGCTTCTTCCACGGGCACACACACGAGGATACAGATACGGGGTCGCGGATCAATCGATCAAGATTATTCCTGGGCTCGAGATATCCGTTCTACGGTACCGGTGTGGCGGCTGGTCGACTACCCGTTACAATCTTGGCGAAGAAAAGTCTTGTTGTCCTCGAGTTTTCTATGGTCTGCGATAAACCACAACGATAATCGATAATACCAGACTTCTGTATCCTCATCGCCCTCAGTCGGGGAGAAGGAAAGGTCTCAGAGAATAATTAGTGCGGCCATCTGAACCACATCAACAATCAACACAGTATGCACTCACCTTCGACTACCCAATATCGCCTTTGTGCCTGCGAACTTCTTCCGAGTCGCTGCGTGTGGGGCGAGTCCGTTAGTTCTGGTAGCTTGGGGAGGGGGGAGAACAAACGCTGTATCAATGACTCGGATTTGGCTGTGTCGGTGGTGAAGAGAGTATGGCGAGGAGGTCGTTGTGTTCGTAGACCACCGATACTTACGGAGAAACCAAGGTCAGCATTAGCATGTAAGTCCATCACACGTCCGCGATCCATTGTGCGAATGCGAATTTGATTTGAGACAACGGATGGTGTTTATTAACGGGTTAAAATGGTTAGCATTCTTCTTTCTCGAGCTCGAGAAAATACAATGTACCTTTGATACCATTCGTATCCATGTCACCTTTGCTCGTAGGGCGGGACCAAAACGAAAAGTGGAAGCGCCTCACGAGAATGCCGGATGCCCGGGCCGGTGGCTTAGTTGCGCTCGAAAACGTGCTCCCACCGAGAACTCAAACAGCCATGCCAGCTAATACAGGACCCTGGAAAATGGTAGAAAAGGATTGAGGCCGGCGGGTGTGAGTCTGTCTGGTTGGTTTTTGGGGTTTTTTGTCTGATTTTGAACAAACCTAGCTCGCCTGGGGGAGAAATGTCTGATTTTCGGGTAGAGGCCCTTCGGGCCTCCCTAGTTGTCCGAATTCAGATTAGGCCTTTCTAGATCACAAATTTTGTCTGAAATCGGCCTTAGGCCTCAAAAAAAGGGCTATTTTGAGGCCCAGAGGCTCTATAAGCTTGTATAAGCAGTAATATAACTCGGTACAGGCTGTATTCAACAGGTAGAAGACCTATTCGTCCCCTAAAGGTTCTTTACTACCCGTTTCGGCGACAATACCATGACTTTGACTAGAATGTTTAATGTTTCCTTCTCTGTGAGTAGCTTGAAGAGTGCAAAGTCCTGATCCGACAATTCGAAGTTGCTCTGACCGGTAATTGATGCAGGAGGTGCGTTGAGACGCCATAAAATGTCAATGATGGTAGGGAAAAAAACAATAGGTGAGAAACTGTGATGTTGCGATGGGACTCTAGTGTGCAACCACTGAATTGAAATGCTGAAAGACTTGCAGTCCCATTCATGACATGGATGCAATGTTGGTAGTTGTCAGTTGTGACGCAAGGTGTCCAGCCTTTCCGCCGCCCTTTGTATACATCACAATAACTGTGGCCTGGGTGGAACAATCAGTTGCTAGATATGTAGTTTGTTTAGTAGCAAGCATACCTCAGCCATGACCTCTCCTTCGTCCGTACATAAATACAAACCCGTAGTCCATCAATTCCAGGGGGTTCGTACTTGCAACTGACATGCCTTCAACATTTAATCATAATGGACTGTTGGGAAACCCTGCAGTGGACAATAGCTATGCTTGAAGGTGCGTATTCTGTGATTCTAATAGTTCATCAATTATTTGTAATGGCCAAAAGAAGTACTCCGCACTCAAGGACCTCAGGCCTCAGGCCTCCAGCGTGACCTTGTTGTCTGATATTTTTCTCAGGCCTTGACTGGAGTCCCATAAATTGTCCGAGATATGCGCGCATTTTCCCCCCAAATCTGTCTGAAACGGCTCAAGCCGGGCGGCCTTCGGCCGCCATTTTTGTCTGAAATGGGATCAATCCTCTACTACCATTTTCCAGGGTCCTGCTAATACACACACCGTCTAGAACTCGGCTGACTTACGACGTGGCATCCAAGGCCCCATCCTTGGGCACTCTTCGTGAGTCTTCGAGATGGCTAGAAGGCTCCCCGGTGATGCATGGTGCCTGATGAAGCTGAAGTGCAGCGGTGCACCCTTGACACACCTTCGCGCCTTCGCGATAAGGCAAGGAACGAACTGCTACGCCCAAGATACCGATCAATACACCCAACCTGAGGCCAACTCCCACGTTGAGGTTGAGATACATCGCGCGACCATCGTAAGTATCAATAGATCATACATGATATGATATGATATATATCATAACAGCAATCCGAGAAGGTGCTGGAAGTTGAACGTTGAACGCTGAAGCTTTGAAGGCCGGAGCGATGGAGGCTGCTGATGATGTTCATGTGGCTTGGCTGATGGTGACATTCGTTGATGATGATAAGTAACGGATCCCACCGCTGGGTCGTTGATACACCGGTGTCGAGCTTCAAGCCGCTCCAAGTCCCTTATCCAGCTCGCATCAAGCTTCTTCGAGTCTCGAGTCTCACCGCTGCGTAGTTGGTACGCCGACATTCTGAATCGGCGTAGGCCCAAGTCTCACCGCTGGCGGCCATTACACCCCGGGATACAGTACCAAATACCATCATCACTTGGAAGTCCCAGTCGGCATCATGCGTATCCCGTATCCTATTCTTGAGGTTCTCGTAAACCGTTATCTGACCCATTGTTAACTTGTTGCGCACTAGTTTGTATGCCGGTATCCGCTTCTAGTCCCATGATGCATGATTCCCACCGTAGCACCGACTCCCGACGTCAAACCCGAAGATCGCGGTGCTGCCGGAAAGCAGGGAAATATGTACACGACTGTGCTCAACTCACGGTTGCGGCATGGCAGAAATATCCCCGTTGGTCACAAGTGCCAGTCCCGAGCAGCTTGTTCACTGACGCAAGCTTCTTCAAGTCTCACGTCCGGGTAATCGATACTTCTGCACCATACTCTTCTTCGAACCAATTCATGTCTTCGAACGCTCAGGCCTCAGCGCTCAGCCTTCAGGCGAACGATGTCAACCGAAGTCCCATTGCCACTGGGTGATGCCCGGATATGGAGCTCGATGAGTTTGTATGCCCTTGTAACTTGTTGGCGTCATGTTTTGGAGTCTCACCGTTGAGTACTTGATACCCGTTCGCTTGACGTTGATGAGTTGACGCAGCATCAGGTCCCACCGCTGGCCAGCTGGTAGCCCGACATCAAGCTTAAGCTCAGCCCCGTCACTTGGCATCGTGCGAGCTATTCACACCATTACCAGGTCCCGTCGACTTGTCAGTACGCCGGCGTCGTGTTGTCGGATTGTTGCCTTATTCGTTCAAGTTCCCCAGCTCCAACAGACACGATCAAACCGCTTTAGGTCCTATCGATAATGGATAGCCATGGATCGACCCTCGCATCTAATCGGGTCTGCCTGTTTCAGAGTTGATACATCGGTAGTCAGGCGTCCTGTCGAATTACGGAGAAGTTGTACCCTTCAATTCCGAAGACTGTGGTTCCCTTAGGGCTATGGCGTATCGCGATGGTTCACTCTTGCGAAAACTAAGTAATCAGAAGCGAAAGCTGGTTCTGCGGGCTCAGGTTCTCGAGGCTTTTGAACGTTCAACGTCTCAACATCCGACGCCAAGATGATCACTGGCATCATACTACCAGGGCACATCGCGATTCAACGGACGCTTCTCGACATAAGCTACTTATTGTTTGTCTGAGGTAGGTTCTTTGTCTCGACATATGTAAGTCAACTTCCAGTACCGCTAACATAATCACATCGATTCGGTATAAAAAACGATTCGTGTACAAAGAGACATAAAAGACTTTTCATACATGATAAATAGAAGAGGAATTCAACCGCAAAATCACGACACTGATAATAGCGACAACAATAGACGGAGGACTGATGGAACATGGCCGGACTTAAATCGATCCCTTTTGTTGGCACGCACCATCACCGATCCGTCAGTTAACAGAACACCGCTAACAGTGGAGACATTATCCGCTCACCAATTTGTCTTCTTTGCTAGCGGTAGTGCAAGTCGCCTGCTCTGTAGAAATATTGATAACAATGGGACTCTGCTGTGAGTTGGTCTGGGCTGGCGAATCAGCAATAATCAAACACATCTGGTTCAAGATATCTAACCTGCGGCTGCATAGGCACGTCCGAGCTCGAGAGGGCTTCGGACTTTGTATGAACTCTGATCTTTGCCCTGTCGTTCAATCTAGTGCGAACACAGTCAAGGGAGCCCAATATGAGAAGTAACGCGAAGACTGCTCCGAGTCGATCACTCACGACGATAGCAGGCAGTTTGCACAAACTTGTGAAACAAAGTCAACATCACACACTTCAGGAAAGCGATCGCTGAAAGCGTACCTTTAGTGGTGCAGGCCAGGATACCGAACCAGATAACTATCTCGAAGGATGAGACAACGTCGAGAGAGCCTAAAGACCCTCAGAGGCTTACGAGTATTTCTGAGGGTAATGAACTACAGGGCATGTTGAGTTGAGATATAACAAGTCAATGAATTGTGATGCAGACCAAAATGAGTGTAGCCGCGTATGCCAACCTGGGGGGTGTAAACAAGTGACACATAGCATGGGGATCAAGTAAAGTATACCCAGTGATGATGGAGGTTTCTAGAAGAAATTAAGTTATTTCAAGGGTAAGCACGGGCATAATACTTACGGACGGTCCACATAATAAGGCGGTCAATTAACAGTTTGGTCCTGGGGGGTACACCCATTCTAGAGGTGATATACAGACAGAAACAGATCGTAAGACGCACCTGCGGAACGGCGTGTGTCTGTTGCGGATGAGGTAATAAACCATGACCGCTGCGAGGAAGCCATTGGTGACAAGGCCAAATGCGACAAGCGTGATAATGAGCCAGGACTTGTCATCAATAAATCCGGGGGTCAAACTGCCTTGCTGAGCGGCGGTACTAGCGAACACAAGCCATCCAGCGCAACGAAGCCAAGATAAAAAAGTACCAATGACACTCGGCCACATTCGTTGACTGATTTTGTAGATGCGCCAAAAATAAAAGGACTATGAATGGGCGAGCAGAAATAGGCGAGATGTGATGTCTATTGAGAGTGACTCACCTCCACCAATGGCGAGTTCAAAACACTGATGACGATGGTGGCCCACAATGATGCTGGTAAACGGAAGAATATCGTGGGGTTGCCCCAGTTCGAGATGGCCAATGTATAGTCTGCGTCGATCATGCAAAGCTGCTGAGCTATTTCGGAGGTGCTAGAGAAGGTAATGGCATAAGCACGACGAACGTATTCTTCGAAAAGCCACATACACCAATGTCACAACCTAATGAGCTGGGTGTCAATATGTGTTTATTATTCACAAGCCGAAGCCATACCAAAATCTTCACCCCCAGAGGGTCATCATAGTGCTTTTTGTAATATACGTAGCTCTGAACTACTAAGCACCCGAGTAGGATGCCAGAGACACCTGTTGGGACTCGTCATCATTATATACACATGCAGTACGAAAGTCATGACTTACTTGATGATGCATGGAGCGCACCAGCGTTAGCACTGACGACGTTCAAATGTTCCAAAACCTGAGGTTTGAGAGACATTTATTTTGAACTTCTGGTATGTAGAGAAGTTGCATATATACGGCTCGCCGGAGTAACACCAAATACAGGTGTAGTATCAAACGATGGTACCCTTCCAGTATTGCCTTGTCGTTCGAGATAAGTGAGAGTGAATGGTAAGTCGCCGGGTCCTGACGGTGGAGACCATAACATAGTATCATGATGGATTGATTTAGGAAGTGAGGGCGGACCAGATATGAGGCACGGTGGGTAGCCAAAACGGGAAACCTGCTGTACCGTGGCTTATCTACCAGCACGCCCTACCCGTAAAGGGTGTTATCTGTCGAAGTATTGGCCTGAGAGTCGAAATTGGAGAGGCAGTATGTAGACGTCACGTACTTTGGTGTTCCGGGCACTTGCGCCCACAGTGCGAACTTCGAAGTGCTGATGCGGTGAGAGTCGAAGTATCAAACTGAACATCAAACCGAATTAGTCGGATACTTTCCTGATACAATGGAGAAGTCGGCATCCATGCGGTATGGTGATGCTAGAGTGAATATTTTAGATGCCGGAGAATTCTATAGGGATACGCCATCTTTCCAGAAACTCATCCCTTGCGACCAGGTTTAAGATCTCTTGGCGAGACCTTGTAATAGCAATGATCTGGTTTGTTCTGACATTTTTGGTCCTCAGTCGCAGCTAGTGTAGGGTTGGCACCCTGTTCGAGCCTTGGTTCATGGTTTATTGTACGTATACTATCGTTTCGTTTACTTCCTGTTTCGGTCCGTCATCAGCTGCGGCCGCATTCTATGTTAGGTACTAGATTACTTACTTACACATGCGCATTCTGCATGTCTAGTTACATGTAGTACAAGTATATATAGTACCTACATATCTACCTACAATAACAAGAAGTACAGTCTCCCCTTCCCTCCGTTGCGTTGCGTTTGAGTCGAGTCCAGCAGTCGCACGCGGCGCTGCTTGGTCGCGTTTCCGTCCTCCGTTCCGTTCGTCACGTGGCGTTCGGATCGCGTTCATTCGTTCCTTCTTACTTCGTCTTTTGGTGGGAACACACCATTCCCAGTCCTCGCATTCACACCAGCGAATACGATTTCGCACCTACACTAGAAATCCCAGGACTCGGAACAAAGAAGGCACCAGAAGCTACCGAAATTGTCGACACGATGTAATCGAGGGTGCAGCTTGAATTAGATTGATAAGATCTAGCTAATACATGATGGCCGCACCTTTGAAACGAAGAGCGTGGGTGGTAGACTGGGAGTTTTGCTATCCGTGTTCCAATGCCAGTTGTGTTCATGCTATCATCATACATCAGCTTCTTCCACCCAAGCCATATGGCCTATCAGGCTTGGTGAGACGGCGAAGCTTGAGTTGTCTTGTGTCTCGAGGTCTTCGGATACCTGCAATATGTATAAATAACAACTTTTGAAGTAGTCACTGGCACTCACCTAAATCATTCCATAGGAATCCCCCTCCGCCCTCAATGGATGTAGAAACTGCTCATACGTCTTCTTTACAAAGTCTAGACGAGAAGAGGACCTCCCTCTCGTCTGGGCAGCCAGTATTGAAGCTAGCACCGCCCGCCCCACAGGTCGACGGAGGCAAGCGGGCGTGGTGCACGCTTGTTGGGGGGTAAGCCACACATGATTGGTGCCTGTTCCTCTGGCTAACGAAAGCGTAGTATCCTAATCACGACAGTCACATTTGGATACTCGAACTCCTTCGGCGTTTATCAAGACATCTACACCAGGTCGCATGCGGCGTCAGCATCCAGCGTGAGCTGGATTGGGTCCACCCAGCTGTTCTTCCTTTTCGCTGTGGGACTTCCTGCCGGGAAGCTCATGGACATGGGTTATATGCGGTATACCAACATCATTGGAACAATAATCTACGTCTTCTCGTAAGTCGTCTTCCTCTCCATCGAAGACAACTTTACTCACTAAGAGATCAGGTTATTCATGGTGTCGCTTGCGCACACGGATACATATTATCAGGTGTACCTTGCGCAAGGACTTGGGCTGGGAATCGGTGCGGGGATTCTATATATCCCTGCCTTGGGCGTACAAGCCCACCACTGGAAACGCCATAGGGGCTTCGCGATGGGCGTTGTTGTTACAGGTGGGCAACATCAATCGTCGCTGAGTAGACTGATGCAGATAATCGGTGTAGGGTCGTCTATGGGAGGCATCTTCTTCCCGATAATGTTGAACCAACTGTTCAAAAGCTCAAAGGTTGGCTTTGAATGGGGGGTTCGTGCGAGTGCCTTCCTCGTGCTGGGGATCCTGGTGATAGCAAACCTGCTGATAAGCGATAACCCTTCGGCCAAAGATGACTCCGAAAAGCCATCGCTGAAGAATATACTTACGGATGTCCCATATTTGTTGGCGTCTTTTGGGTGAGTTGTACCCATATGTCTACCCTTCAAGCGCTGACGATCGCCACTGAAGTCTTTTCGCCATCTCTTTGGGGATCTTCTTCCCATGTATGTGAGATCGTTGTCGACAGTCATTTAGCTTATCAACTCGTGGATAGACTTCTACCTTCAGCTGTATGCAATCTTGCATGGAGTAGACCCCAATATAGCGTTCTATACGGTAAGAAAGATCAGCCCTGCGTAAATGATTAATGACTGACGGCTCCCGCATTCGCAGTTGGCTATCATGAACGGCGCGGCGCTCCCAGGGAGAATTTTCCCCGGACTCCTTGCGGATCGTTTCGGGCCTTTCACTGTTATCGTGCCAGTAACATTACTCAACGTCGTCTTTATGTTTGCGTTATTCGGGGACAATTCAGTGGGCAGCACAATTGCCTTCGCTATACTGTACGGCATATCGTCCGGAGCATGTGAGTGTCAACAATCCCCTTCATCGTCTGAGGTGGGCCTGATGGATAGTTAGTCTTGACACTCTGTGCGCCCTGCGCGACTACTCTCGCTCGTCATCCAAATGAAGTGGGGTGAGTAGTAGATCTGTCTTCTCGCCAGAATCGACTCACATCAGTGGCGCCAGCGTACGACTTGGCTTTGGATTCTGTTTATCGGGTTTCGCAGCTCTCATTGGAGCACCGATCGATGGCGCACTGCTTGGGCACACGTTTCCTTGGGCGAGACCTATCATTTTCAGTGGGGTATGTGTTTTCTGCGACGTAGGGAACTCCCTTAACACTTTCCTAGGTATGCATGTTCGTTGGCCTTGTCTCTCTAGCGACAGTGCGTCAAATGCTTGTGAGACAAAGGGGAACCAACCATGTTTGAACAATTCTTGACCGACGGTGTCTGCTTCACCTCTCCTTTGAGTTGTTATCTATATATATTCGGTCGCTTGTTCCAAATGTACTAAACGGCTTACGGAGCCTGTCAAAACGAGTTGAGTTTAGGGGAGACGTAGGACACGATACTTAGTTTGCATATGCAAAGAACCATGTTCTGTGGTGTTACGGTGGAAGTCGACAGTGAGATTAAGTTCGTTCAATCTACGCAACACTTTGTTGGACACTGCGTTGCATTTGAGCGCAAGCTTCTGCCAGAGAAATAGTAAGTCCCTTTTGAGATCAAACACTACGTGATTCCCGACCTTGGTCTTGGTATAAAGCCTTTTGAAATACACCCGCACAGTCGCCAGTGCCACCCACATCCCTGATAAAGCAGGAACTATCGGCGACTGAGCTCGCAGCAGAGCACTCAGGACATATGGGGGTCAATACTGGGAGTGGAGCTGTTATCTTTTTTTGGGAGGCACAATGGGTACGAAATTGTCTTAATGACTCGTCTAAATTGAGTACAGTCACTGAAACGTTGATCAACCTTGCACAGTACTCTCACACTCTCCAATGTGTGCGTTGAGGTCGGGCCGTCATTCGATGTCTTCTCCCGCCAATGACTGGGCTTGCAGATGTGAACCTAGATATATGAGGGAACTATGAAAAGGCCTCTCACCCGTCCAATCCCTCTCCCTACCCACACGCCATGGACACAAAGACCACCCTTCAAATTACTCTCCAAGAACAGGTCGAAGTTTTGGAGAAGGGCTTTGATTTACCATTGCCCGAGACTCCTTCCCATCGAGTCGATGGCGGCGCCAGGGCTTGGTGCACACTTCTCGGAGGGTCAGTGCAAGTCTTGGACGCGAATTCTCATTGCTCATGTCAGCGCAGCGTGTTAATGGCAACAGTGACGTTTGGATACGTCAACGCGTTTGGTGTGTACCAAGACATATACACCAGGTCGCAGGCAGCGACCGCGTCTAACGTCAGTTGGATCGGATCGACTCAATTGTTCTTTCTGTTCGCCATGGGCCTTCCCGCGGGCAAGCTCTTGGGCATGGGTTATCTCCGTCAGACAAATTTGGTCGGATCCCTAATCTATGTCTTTTCGTAAGTCAATGCTTGTGATCCCCCATTACATACACTGATCGCCATTTGCAAGGCTATTCATGGTCTCGCTCGCCCATACAGATACATACTACCAGGTGTACCTCTCTCAGGGTGTCGGTCTCGGAGTTGGTGCCGGTCTTTTGTATGTCCCTGCTGTGGCCGTCCAAGCCCACCACTGGAAAAGGCGTCGGGCTTTCGCTATGGGCGTGGTCGTCACAGGTAGGGAAGTTTCACCATAACCTGATTTATTTTCGTTTACCAGACGACAGGATCATCTCTTGGAGGCATCATTTTCCCGATCATGTTGAATCGACTGTTTCAGAGCTCGGTCGGCTTCGAATGGGGGGTCCGGGCGAGCGCTTTCGTCGTCTTAGGATTGTTGATCATGGCAAATCTCCTGATGAGCGACAACCCCTCTGTCAAAGGGGGCGGCGAAAAGCCAGTGCTGAAGAACATCCTGACTGATATCCCATTCATGCTGTCGTCGTTTGGGTAAGTTCGTCAACTCTGTAGCCAGTCTGCGGCGATCGTTTTTATTGATACGTATTCAGTGTTTTTGTGATTACTTGGGGGATTTTCTTTCCATGTAGGCCTGAGGTTTACTAACGTTACTACTTACTAACAAAACTACGGAGTTAGATTTCTACGTGCAACTCTTTGCGGTACTACATGGCGTGGATCCTAGCATTGCGTTCTATTCTGTAAGGCAATTTAGAGATTGCTTTACGCAGAAGCACTCAACGAAACCCATATCCAGCTCGCCATCATGAACGCCGCCGGCCTTCCAGGACGAGTTCTTCCAGGAATACTCGCAGATCGCTTTGGGCCATTCAACATCATCGCGCCCGTGCTGCTCGTCAATGCCGCCCTCATCTTCGCCTTATTCGGAGTCAGCGCTGAGGGAGGCATCGTTGCGTTTGTCGTATTCTACGGCGCGTTCTCCGGGGCATGTAAGTGTCCTTGTTAACCGAAGATCAATGTTGTTCTCTGAACGAAGCGCTTGCTCGATCGACAGTCATGACGCTCTGGGCTCCATGTGCCGCCGCTCTCGCAGTTCACCCTAACGAAGTAGGGTGAGTCCGTGATGCTTTGCGGAGTGTCGTACGAGCTGTTTACCCTATGCGATCCTAGAATCCGTTTCGGCGTTGGGTACTTCATGTCGGCCTTTGGAACTCTCATTGGCGCCCCGATCGACGGTGCATTGTTGGGGAAATCCTTCCTTTGGTCTAAGCCTATCATATTTAGCGGGGCAAGTATTTTCCAAAACTATGAGGCTTTCGTTAGACTGAATGTCGCTCATTAAAGGTATCTGTATTCGTTGGCTTCGTTTGTTTTGCCACAGCCCGCCAGATGTTGGTGAAGAAAAAGAGATTTAACGTCGTTTGACTCGCTATGAACATACCTTCACGCCATCTTACACGCTTTTAGGTGCATGTACATTCTAATAATGACACTTCTCATACATATCATAGATTTGGGTAGGGACAGACATAAGTTATCTGCATAAAGGGTCTCACAACATATACTCAAACCACGCTGACTGGTCGCCCAACCCCTTCTTCTCTTCCGCCCGCGGCAACGTCCGGCGCACCTCCGCCTTGAGTCGATTCTGCCGCACAAGGTACGCTACATTCGCAGCAGCAAAAAGGCCTATACCGACAGAGGATATCAAGAGTACGATCGTCGCGCTGTGGTACCGTGGAGCTGCTGAAAGTGACCCAAATAACCACGTCACGAGGATGCCGGCCACATTCGAAGTGATAAAACCAGTTGCAATGGCAGTCGCGCGTCGTGTGTGGGGGGCACTATTGTTAGATGCCCAAGTGGATAGCACGGGGCCCGTGGAGTAGATGCCCGAGACGGAGAAGAAAAGGGAGCAATATTGTACAGTTTGCTTATCCGAGCCTGTTTCTGGTGAGTGGGCACTGGGCCGGAAAGAAGAAGGGAAATGTATAAATACCGAGAAACATAGCGAAGCCGATTGTACAAAGGAAGGAAATGATTATAAGGACCAGACCACGGCATTTATAGTGATCGGATATGAATGCAAAGAGGATAGCCGCTGGAGGCGTACTGAGCATGTAGAAATCAGCAAGTAGACTGGTGCTCACCAACAAAAGCAACCGCATACGGAGGGATGCTCATCAATTGGGCTGCCGATGCAGTGTATCCTAGACCCACAATGATGGACGGGACGAAGCTGGGACAATTGAACTCAGCTCGTTAACACCAGCTCTACGGACTTACAAGGCCAGTCCAAAAAGCACGATCCCTGAACGTTCCCATTAGAACACCCCCCTTCTCTCGACGAATGCACACACACACCAACGAAGAAGAAGACGATTGCCGCCACGATCACCTGTGGTGCCACGAGCGCCCGACCAACATCATGCCAACTGAACAATTCATCATCTGCGACGGTGTCTCCCTGAAGCACACCGACGATGTAGTCCCGTTCCTCAGGAGTGAGGAAACGTGTGGTCTTGGGAGAGCGAGGAAGGAGGACATAAGAGGCGAGGCCGAATATGACTGTGAACAACCCTTCAATGATAAAAATCCATGACCATCCAGGTCGTGTTTGAGTAGAGGATTCTTTGATCTTGACGATACCGGAGGCAAGGATGCCCGAAAAAGCGCCGGCCAGGGAAGCCGACGAGAAAACGGCAGCCAAGCTATCAACATTGTGAGCATGTAGTAGATACAGAGGAACATTCCAACTTGCCGAGTATTTAATTTGTGGCGCGGATAGAAGAGTGAGAGGTAAAGGACTAGACCTGGAGTGATACCGCCTACGTTAACTGTTAGAAATCCTATCGAACAGTTCAATGAAAAGGACATCACCTTCAAGTAGCCCAAGGAAGAAGCGTGCAGCCAGAAGGCCGGAATAACTTGTGACAACACCTTGGGGAGTGAACACAGTCCGGAGTAATATCAGGAAGCCGCATACCTTGAAGTGTTGTTACGACACCCCAGAGTATCAGCATTGTGGGCATCATAATATTAGGGCCAACAGACTGGCTCACAACGAGGTTAGTTAAACACGCAACGGTACGGAAGCTATGGGATAACTCACGCGGAGTAAAAGGTTTGTGGGCAGCTCAGCAATAATGTATGGGATATAGGTAATGGTCAACGCCATTGAGTATTGGCTGTTGGTCATCTTGAGATCCCTTTGGAGGCCTGCTACACGGGCATTTCCAATGCTTGTACGGTCCTATGAGAAACAATCAATATCAGGCATTAGCATACTGCTGTGCACCATACCAAGAACGAGAGTAAGTAGAACATAGTAACGATCGGGACGAAATAAAGGTCGAACTTGCGCCAGATGCGCTTTTCGAGGACGGGGTCGTATACAAAGGAGGACGCAGAGGCCCGTGTGGCAATACTTGGGCTGTTGTCGACCTCCTTCCGTTCGTCGTGGTGGGGTAGGTCTGACATAGTGGTAGATGGGATTTGACTCCAAATTCGCATCATTGTACATATATATAATCAAGGACACCTCCAAGTAATTAGCATCATTTTTGTTCGCAAATATTGATTGTAGGAAATGATTGAGTACTAGCCTGATACTGAGCCTCTTCGGCTTCGACAAGGTCGCTTGCAGACGACGGTTTGTAGGTGGTATGGTATGGAGCCGACATTGGCATGTAGCAGCGCGTAGACACAAACTTAGATGTACGATGGAGTCGGACCATGCAGCGTGTCGTGAATCGTGATTTTCTCATTACCTGTGTCAGTGATGCTGTAGGAGTTGTATCGTGCCGACCTCTGATAATGCGGTACATTGAGGTGTGCTGCCCATAGTAAGTAGTGCCCGTCGTTTTATTACTTCCTCGTTGTCTTGACCCCGTGCTGGCACACGAGTACCGTTCATGGCCTGTATAGACTTACTTACCGTCTGTACCATGCATCATTTTTCTGATTCAACTTGCCTGATACGAATCTTCTTCCTGTTCTCCATTCTATTATGCATTTGAACGAGTGCCGAGTTTGTTAAATAAAGTCCTAAAATCCGCTCATGAAAATCCTGCTCCATAGCATTCAACCTTCGTAAACAGCCCACTCACTTCAATCATGAAACGGGGTTGATACCGACGTGTCCCTGCTTCGTTTTGAGTAAGTTAGCAAGCTCGGATCCTGTGAGCCTGTGAGCTGTAAGCCGTAACATCGATGTATTAAGTTGACGGATGAGAGTATCCTTGGCTACGGAAGTTTGGGTCTTGAAGCTTGAAGCTCGAGCCCAAATTCTGACTCCGGATGGCTGCATACTTCAATGTATGAGCATGTTAGGCACGATGCCATTATTCCTGTCACCAGAAAGTTTCGATGTTTGTACTCGTCGAAAGACGGCTCGTCGTCATCCGTCGCAAGGGCTGTGGCTGTCGCGAGCCTTGGGGGTACGATTTCACTTATATAACGCCTCAAATTACTGAGTCCAACGCACACCGTCTGAAAGGAAGGAATGGCTCACTCGGATCTATTACACTGGCAGACTCCACCAATACCAATCGCGAAACAGCTTGTAACCGAAACGAGCCGGCCCTTGCTATCTGGACGTTCTGTCCACCTTTACCTGGAACTAGCGACGCGCCACGTCCACAGAAACGCCCATTGCCGTCGATAGCAGACAACTGCACGTTGCTCGCTATCTATCCGAGTTGGTCCTGCTTCTTCACTTCGATCATCAATGCACCCGGCTTTTTAGATTCTCAGCTAGGACTCGGGCATAGTGATCACACGGACCGTAACACGGTGCGCCATTGAGAACATGCGGTTGAACAAGACTAATCGCAATGCTATGCAGTGCAGTGCACAAGTTATCCTTATGCCTTATATAATTTGTTTGTCCCCCCAGTGTTTGTTTGTACGCGCCATCCTCAATCTTTGACTTTCAGTGATGTAGGCCAAAACGGAAAAGGACCGTAAACATGGAAGACGTGCTGGCCGGTTACGGTGGAACCCTATTGCGAGGTGAGTAAAGTTCCACCGCTCTGTAGTTGAAATGTCGGCCTCGATCTTTGTCCATCTAGTTGAAGTTCCATCACCTTATATTTGATATATTACCCAGGTTTGTGGTACCATCGGTCGTGTGCCATGACCTCGTCGGCATCCCATCATTGTGGTAATTCTCCCGTTCGTGCTCCGGTCTCAAGTTGCCTAAGGTTCCATCGCTTGTCAATCAAAATAGCTTACTGTTGGTCCTTCTGAGTCCCGCAGCTTCATGATCGATACACCGGTGATTGAATCCTAGAAGACACGATTATCAAGTCCTAGGCTATTATTGGAGTGCCAAGTAGTGTTGATGGGACTGGTGAGGGATCAATCGATCAAGCGGGATTCTACAGCAGATACTCAAACCAGGCTGACTGGTCTCCCAACCCCTTCTTCTCCTCCACCCGCGGCAACGTCCGACGCACCTCCGCCTTGAGCCGATTCTCCCGCGCAAGATACGCTAAATTCGCGGCAGCGAACAGACCCATTGCGACGGAAAACACCAAGAGTACGATCGTTGCGCTGTGGTATCGCGGAGCTGCCGACAGAGAGCCCAGTAACCATGTTGCGAGGATACCACCCGAATTGGTGCAGATGAAACCAATTGCAATAGCGGTCGCGCGGCGCGTGTGGGGGGCGGCGTTGTTGGATGACCAGGTGGAGAGTACGGGGGCCATGGCATAGACACCAGATATAGAGAAGAAAAGGGAACTGTATTGTACGGAGTGCCTTTCAGACCCTGCTATTAGTTAGTAAGTACGAGGTAGACTGAGGGAGCGAATACGAGTACCGAGGAACATAGCGAAGCCGATCGTGCAGAAGATGGAGGTTATTATGGTGACTAGGCCGCGGCATTTGTAGTGATCGGATATGAAAGCGAAAAGGATGGCGACTGGAGCTACTTAGCGTATAAAATCAGCGAATATATACGGATGCTCACCGACGAAAGCAGCCACAAGCGGCGGGACACTCATCAATTGGGCTGTCGACGCAGTGTATCCCAGACCCACGATGATTGATGGGGCGAAGCTGGGGTGGTTTAGTTTGGATTGTTGGGAATAGTTTTGCAGACTTACAAGGCTAGTCCGTAGAGTACGACTCCTGGGTAATGTAAGGAGTACGTCAGCACACCCTATCTCCCGACTTATGCTAGAGCGTACCGCTGAAGAAGAATATGATTGCTAGTGTCATCACTTGCGGTAGCATGAACGCCCGGCGGACCTCGCGCCAGCTGAATAATTCGTCCCCCTCGGTGGTGTCTCCCTCGAGGACGTGGACAACGTAGTCTCTTTCTTCTGGCGTGAAGAAGCGAGTAGTCTTGGGAGAGCGAGGAAGGAGGGCAAACGAAGCTAGGCCAAACAAAACCGTGAAAAGACCTTCGACGATGAATACCCATGCCCATCCAGGCCGTGTTTGTGTGGGTGATTCCTTGATCTTAATGATACCGAAGGCAAGGATGCCGGAGAAGGCGCCTGACAGGGAGGCTGACGAGAAGAACACAGAGATACTGTTCTTCACTGTAAGTGTGTATTAAGTAGAGATGAAATCATGGCCGACCGAGTGTTCATCTTATGGCGTGGATAGAAGAGTGAGAGGTAGAGGACGAGCCCTGGAAAGACGCCACCTACAACCAGTGTCAAGGACTCCCCTGCCGTAGAACGGGCGACAAGTGGATTTTACCTTCAAGCAGCCCGAGGAAGAAGCGTGCTGCTAGGAGTCCAGAATAGCTTTTGACAAGACCTTGAACATAGTGAAATCCGCGTCAGATTAAAGAAAGAAGAGAGGAATCTGCACACCTTGGAGCGTGGTTACCACTCCCCAGAGCGTGAGCATCGTTGGCAGCATGAGATTGGGGCCGACAGCCTGGCAATTGAAATAGGTGAATGAACATCACAGAAAGTCTCTAATGACTCACGCGAAGCAATAAGTTTGAGGGCAGCTCAGCGACGATATACGGGATATAGGTAACAGTCAGTGCCATGGAGTATTGGTTGTTAGTCATTTTGAGGTCCTTTTGGAGACCTGCGACTCGAGCATTTCCAATGTTCGACCGGTCCTGCGAAATCCATTGACACCAAAAGCCTTACACATACTATGTAACGCACCAAGAAAGATAGCAAGTAAAACATGGCAACAACTGGGAGTACATATAAGTCGAGCTTGCGCCAGACGCGCTTCTCGAGGGCGGGGTTGTATATGGAAGAGGAAGAGGCGTGGGTGGCGCTCAGGCTATTGACATCCTCTTTACCGTGGGCTAGGCGAGACATGACGGTGGGTGGACTTTGGCTCGTATTGGCATTGTTGTATATTTAAGATGATCCGTGAAGGGCATCGTAGTGTGGTCACTGGTGGGAGAACCGAAGCAACGGCTGACCACTGTACAGTCCATAAATAACCAGGTGTGGTCTCGTTGGCATTGAGTCACTTTGGCTTCTACGTTCTGCAGGCACAGCAGCAGAAGATGCTGGTTGATCATCGATCAGCCCTCGACCATCCTGGGCGTGACGCAAACTGGGACAAAGGGAGTACAACTTGGATCAATTCAATTGATGGCACCCAAATATGCATGTTTTCGAAGGTTAGTTTGTGGTAGTACTACGGTTACGGAGAATCGACAGTCACTGGTTTGTGGGGTGCTTGCAGGACTACAGAGGAGGATCAAGTTAGTGTACGTTCGAGCATTGATGCCGATATCCCCAGTCCGGAGCAGTTTAGAAATCAATCAGTTAGTCTTTTCTTCGGAACTCCATCAGATGTTGAACTCAATGCATTCAATCAGTCTCCAGCGCGCCTCACTTATCGTACTGGGTGGCCAACAGTGTGCTACATTGGCTCGAGATCGATCACAATCACAGTTCTGTAAGGCTCCTGGTTACAGACCTCAATTTACTTCATCGTGAAACTGCGACTCCCCTGACTTCAAGCCTTCAATATGCATCAAACTGCACGACACCGCCGTCAAACTACAGCTAACTTGGATATTCCTCGCGAGAATCATCAACCCCAACCCGAACAACAGCGAAGCTGTTCACGACGCACCTATTTCTGGACCCTGGACAACTCTGAACCTAATCGCACCGCGTGCAGTGATGAACCCTAGGTCCCGGATACTAAGGATATAAATATGTTTTGCTATTTCGCCCTCATTGTCACCGTTTCAAGGTCCTTGGAGCTCCCAGTAATACCAGCTTGCGTCTCTTGAAGTTACTCCATCTACAGTCATGGCCACTGGCCCACCAGATGTCAGATTGTTGTGCGTCCCCCGATATTCATGTCTACAATGCTCACTAATCCCCCCTTGTAGGTTTGGGCCTATGCTCTTAGGTGTTTTCCTCAACATGATTCTTTACGGGGTATGCCTGCACCGTTTGGATGCTATTCACCACCTGACCCACTCGTTGTAGATCCTGATCGTACAGGTATTTCTGAGTATCTATGCCTGAAACGCACACTCATGCAGGTGTACACGGCAGATGCTTTCTTACTTCAAGATGTATCGCAAGTATGCATTCACGCCTGCCTCCGTTTCCCTGCACTGATTCCCAACTACTACAGCGACTCGCTATATATGAAGCTCTTTGTAAGCTTGTGCCTTTTGGAATCGTCTTGGTGGATTTATTGGCTCGTCTTAAATTCAGGTTGGATACCTTCTGGTCGTCGAAACTGCAAACACGGCGTTGGATATGCACATCATGTACGAACCACTGATTCTTAACTTCGGTAGGCTTCACTTGTTTCATTCAGCAAGGACCGCCTGACACACACATATAGGGCTGCCCGACACGATTAAACGCTTTCCCACATGTACGTCCATTACCAGGCGAGCCCGATGACGCACTAATCCAATGCATGTCAAAGTGTTTGTCACTGGTAAGAGTTACTGACACATGTACGGTCAATAATTTGCTGACAATGTCCTTCACTTTTAAGAGCCACTCATTATCGTGAGTAACCTGTATTTCACATATTGTGGTACGTGAAAATGTGTCTACAGGTCCTTGTCTCTACGCCCATCCAACTCTTCTTCGCTTGGCGGATCTACAAGGTTACCAGGAGTTACTGGGTCCCCGCAGTTATCTTTTTGTTCTCGATCACTGCCCTTGGTGAGCACCTTCTCAGGCCTTTTGATACGTCCATTAAATCTGCTTGCTACCAGCTGGTGGAGTCTGGACCACCGCCAAACTTGGCATCATCCAGCTCTTCTCGCGAAAGCCGGAGCTGGTATGTTCATGTCACTATATCTCAGTGCACGCTGACTTTGTGTGTCGAAAGCACACTCCCGCTCTGCTCTGGTTCCTCTCCGCTTCTGTTGCTGATATCTGCATAACGGTTGCCTTAGTCGTCAGTCTTGTGAGGGTTTAGCTTCTTCCTTCTGCCGCTGTAGTTGATCAATCTTTTTCTAGACACGACGTAAGACAGGGTTCGAAAGGACGGACTCAGTTATAGATAAGATCATTCGAAGTAGGTGAGGCTCGCTCTCAAATGTACACAAGCTGACCCGATGTGGTTGCTATGCAAGTGTCTGTACAAACGGGAGCAGTAACGTATGTGAATATTCTGTATCATGCGGGGAAAGTCTGGTATCTGAGTGCTAACACGACCTCTAGAGCATTCTTTGCCGTAGCAGATGTAATCTTTTTCATGGCACTTCCTGTGAGCTTATCCATCTCTCCCTTCTTGATTATGAGTACTCTTGCTCATCTATACTCTAAGCGCACTGCTTTGTACGAATCCAGTACCTCTATCCAGAAGCATTTCAATTCAATCAAACCCTAGGAACTTCATCTGGGATCTTGCCCTCTCAAAGCTCTATTCCAACTGTCTTCTCTCAACCCTCAACGCTCGTGAAACACTCGTCAATCACCCTTCCTTAGGGTCCTCAAATGGTAATGTGAATTGCAATATCAGCGCCAGTGGACCGCGAAGGCATACAGTGCGTATCTATTCACTCCATCTGACCATAGTTATTCGCAATTCTGACGAGATGACAGGAGTCATTCATGCCTCTGCGTGCGGTGAGGAGTGTATTTATCTTGTTTCTACAAGTTGGCTCACTACGGATAGCCCAATTTCTATGAACTAGATACACACGTCGTGAAGGCACGCGAGGGGTCGTTGGTCGATGATCTGGAGTACGGGGTCACCGTTACCAAGGTGGTAGAACAGCTAGAGGAGCCTGCTCCGAAGAGGTCTCAGTGGTAATAAGACTAATACGTGTTGGGGAGGTTGTCAAGCTCGTGCTGGCTCGGGGTGCATATTCATTTGTGACGTCTTCAGGCAATAAATCAGTGTGATTGGCACTGGTTAATATGGTTCCCTGATCCATACGCCACGATGAAAAGACGAGCTCGTCAGTGTACATCGAGACTCCTCGAAGACCGAACACGGGTGTTGTACAGATCACTAACTAATCATTGTTAAATCACTTTACCGTGTTGCTTGACAGGGGCGACACCGGCGCCAGCTGGCGTCTTGCCACAAGTTTGCACAGTTGACAAAACGTTGGTGGAAAAACAAAGTTGGGTCTACGCAGAAATACATATATAGGCTGCGACGCAGTCGGCCCAAAATACCTCTGATCACTGCTACCACCGCTTGCTCGCCGTGAACTACATCAATCAAACCTAGCGAGACCTCCCATCACTACGATTGCGGACCTACTATGGGAGATTAGAACCTCGCTTGTCTTCTCATTTTATTGCCCTGTTTGCGACCCCTACTGGGCAACATATCAAGCGCTATGTATCTCAAGCTACAGCTTCCGGTAGAGTCGGCCCTATGAGCACAGTTGTCGTTTCTAGGAAGTAAGGACTGGACCCTCGACAGGAACTCCCCCCGTCCGGTTATACCGGATATATACATCGATTCCCACTGCGAGAACATGCGCCGCCGATGCACCACCCGAACGACACAAGCATGAATAGGACATCGATCAGCGCATTCTCCAGTGCCGGCTGGACCGAATCAAAGGCCCACGGATGCCTCAACACCCCGCACCTCGTACCCCCAGAGAAAACTAAGATTCAACCGTGACGCATGATCGGTAGTAGCACTTGGTTGGTCTGCAACTCTACTTGTCGGTCTCACTGACAAGGGCATTCGTAATCGCTTGGGGGATCATCTTCACATGTATGTTTTTGGGTTCGCCTACGTCGACTCGGGTAACCGTGAAATTAGATTTCTGTCTGCAGCTTTATGTGATCTTGCATGGAGTTGATGCGAACACCGTATTCTACACTGTAAGAGGGTTCAGCGGGTGATGATGAGATTGGTGGTTGACCGCTATTATCTGTAGCTTGCCATAATGAACGCCGCAGATCTCCCGTGGAGGATCATTCCAGGGGTACTTGCAAATCGTTTCGGGCCAATTAATATCATCGTGCTTGTCATACTTCTTAACATCGTATTCAAGTTTTCCTCGTTTGGGACCGGAATGGAAGCCAGCGTGATTGCCTATGCTGTTTCGGCATGTAAGTATCTGAAGCATCCATGTCTTGCAGTGGTCCAACAATTTGTTAGCCGTGACATCGTAGCCCTCCTGTGCCACAGCCCTCACCATTCAGCCTAACGAAGCAGCGTAAGCCTAAGACCAAGGAAAAACTCAAACAGCTGACCTATATGCTCGTAGCGTGGGGTTTGGTTGTTTGTGACGGCCTTTTGGGGCCCCTGTCGGAAATCAATCGTCGGCGCATTATTGGGAAAAACCTGTTCTTTGTTCATTTGCTGCAGGGTACGTATTTTGAGCGTTCTCTGATCCTGTGGCTTCTTGTAATTATCTTTCTGGTAGTTGTGAAGAAACGGGGACGGCAAAGCTCTCGTTGTCGCCCTTCGTCTAGCATTTCTTGATCATTGGCCTTCTAGATTCTGTTCATCATGTGTATAACGGGGGATAAATTACTGACCTACGGAGATAGTCACAAGTCGTTTCACCGCACGATGGACGGCGTCTTGAACAAGGTTTGTATAAGCAAAGTCAGGGTGTGAAACGGACTCAGTTGCGCGTATCTGATCCGGAGGTCCTTGGGCCTAATGCCATTTGATAAAGTCGTTGCCTGTAGAGATGATTTCCCTAAGTTGGCGTCGATATGCTTCGGTACGGCTTCAAAACGTGTCTGGTCCAAAGCGGTACTGAGCGCTGAGCGCTTCTTCTGGCGGAGGTATAGAAATTCCTCAGTGATTTCAGCGACGGAAGGGTAGACTCATGATGAGATTTTTGACAAGATGGTCAAGACAATGTGCCTTGCCATGTTGTTGACAATGCTCTGCGAATGGTTTACAAGTTCACACGGTCAGAGAAAAGGTCTCACAGTCACAAAAGTGGCATTCGTGCGAAGGTAGCCAAAGACTTTCCAATTTCCGTTAACAACCACGACGACGAGTACGAGCTTCCAGGCCGAAGACAACGACGACTACGAAGGCGCCCAGATGAGAAGTAGCTCATTCTTGTGGATCAACAATGTCTGGTAACTCGAGATTCTCGTCGTTCAAAGGCTTCAAGCTCGCGGCCTCCTCCTCATCCCCTTCGCTCGTTACTTCCCTTTCAGACAACCTACCCCCGCCACCTCCACCGAAGGACAACAGCTATTCAAGTAAGAAACGAAACAAACAATCAACGAGGAGAGACGATGAGAGTGTTCCAAGCACACCTATTAGCATCAACACACAGTTTGCATCCTACTCAACTCTCATTTCTACCGGCGATACAGGGCGGAGACCCAGTACGAGCTCGAGGCAGGGCCAGGATTCCGACTACGATCTTCAAAGCAACCAACAAACATCTCGGACGGCAGGGTATCTCAATCCGTCTCCCAACCCGTACTCGCGTTCCAACGTCAGCCTAAACAACCCTTCTGCGTCCGCCGTGTCTCTGGTCTCGCAAGTGTCCACAAGCAATCAGTTCAATGGTGGTGATACTTTGAGACCTGGTGAAGCTGCACGGGGGAAAGTCAAAGCGGTAGCAAGTGCTAGCGCGTTCCTTCGCGGCATCATGGGCAAGCGCTCACCTAGTCCCAACCCAAGCGTGGCTGCAAGCAGCAGTGGAGATAACGATGGCGGGGCGTATCTGAATCCTAACGGGAACGCGCAATCAAGCTCTGCGCAAAGCGTACGCAGTCTCAAGAGCATGAAGAGCATGGGCGCGGTGAAGGGGTCCGGTGGGAAGGGTAAACTGAAGAGTCTCTTTGGGAGTGGAAGTAGTCGAAGCACGGGAAGAGACAGAAGCGGCAGTGAGGCGAGTTCCAGGACTGGCATTTATGAGAGCGACGGCGATGATGGGATATCAACTCCATGGAATTTCCAGGTGCGCCTTACCCTCTACCGAGTTTCCTTTTCGACAATTTCCCGTTAATCGTTGTTGTTCAGCATAATATCCACGTCGACGAGGGGTAAGTTCGCGTCCTCTGTCAGCCTCGGCCGGCTTAAACCTTCTCCTTAGACTGTCAGGCCTTCCGCCGTCGTGGTCTACTCAGCTGAAGGAAGCAGGTTTTAGTGACGAGGAGATTGTTATGATTATTGAACGGCGTCGACTGCAACAGCAACAAATGGGAGCCTATATATATAACAACAATACTCCTCAAGTATGTCTATCCTGGAACTCGTTTAGCCGAAATCGATGTCTGACCTGGATATCTGTCGTTGCAGCCCAAACCACCTCCGCTGACCCCGATCACGTCCTCCACAGGAACCGTTTTGATACAACCCAACCCCCGATCTACCTCTCTCCGAAATGCATCTAATGGCTCGACGAACCCCGGCCACTCAAGACTCGGCTCTGCAGTCACAAATGCCAGCACTGCGTCATTGAGTAATTCAATAGCATCGTCGAGGTACGTTTCCTGTATTTCTACCAAGGAACGTGGTACGACTAAGGTATCAGATCTCGTGGAACATCTGATGATCAAAACTCTGCTATACACCCATACACATACAATTATCCGATGCCCCCTCTCCCACCTCCGTTAAACCATAATGCTCAAAATAGCCGACCTTCATCCCCTCCTTTATCTTTGCCCGACCTACCCCCTCCTCAACCGCTGCATATCAGTTCATCAACACAGCCTTCCCCTTCATCACCGTATCCTCCGCCTTCCTCGCAATTGCCACCAACTCCGTCATCGCATCCACCGCACAATGAACAACCACTGTACCCAGCGCCAACAACACCACCTCGACGTCCAGCTCCCAACCTATATGTTATGAATGGCATCGGATCGCCAGGGTCGCCACCTCCTGCATATATGCCTCCAATCAATGGGACAGGTTATGGATATAGCAAAGACGAAAAGGAGAAAGAGCAAGATCGGTCCGCCGGCGTCACTAGGTCAAGATCTCAAAGGGATACCATCATGCAAAGGAAACCTAGTGATATATCCTCGACGATCTCTGGTTATTCTGCTGACAGAGATGCTTTGGGCTCAGCATCAGACGCCTCTCCTCAGTTACAGAGTGCTCGCGGGGAAGATGACCTTTTCGACGCGAACGGTGTTTCTCTTTCTTCGGATATCAGTGTTACGCCAACTTCTCGCGCGAAACGACGCTCCAAACGGTTTTCACGGACAATGCCCCCAAGACTATCTCTCACCCTCAAGGACGACGGTGGCGGCGACGATTTGAGTTTGTGGAGTGAGGCTGTCTTCTCAGCTATACCTAGTACGGCCGATGAGGAAGAGTTCGGGAAGAAGGCGATGATTGGTTCTCGATATGCTCCTAGTGCTAGTGGGAGCGATAAGGATAGCTGCCGGTTCGATTCGTCAACTGTATCCGCCAAGTATTCCGGTACGCGATCGATGCGCAGCGGGAGTAACGCCAGTACGTATAGCGATGATAAGGTCGAGGAAGGATACCGAAGGATAAGCCATTGGGAACGCGAACAGGATAGGATTCTCCGCGAACTACCCAGTCCTACACCTCCACTATTAGCCGCTAGAAAAACATCATCCATGGTTCCTGTGCCTCGTGCCGCCACTTCCGCTCCCTCGCCCACTTCATCTAAGCCATCACCGATTCCTTCAGGATCGCCGGGTAGTTTCTTATCTCCAGGTGATCCTACACGATCGGTCTTGTTCGACGAAATCATGTCTGTCGTCAATCCTTCGTCACGAGGCCCCAAGTCGGCAGGTGAAGAGCCCGCTCTTAGTGAAACTACTTCCCCAACGCTCCCTACAAGCCCCGAGAACGCTCGTCAAAACGCCATCAAATTCCAGGTCAACATGTTTGGGGCAGATTCGAGTGACAACGGCACGAAGACGGAAAATTCGAGCCGACTCTCGAACCTGCTTGAGGCAGAAGACGAGGATGCGAGCAGTAATCGACTTAGCACACTCACGGTGGGAGATGACTCTTATGATGACAGAAGGGATGCGAACAGGGATTCCAGCATGTCGACAATATCTTCGGCAACGGTCACCAATGCCACAATCGTCCGCTCGGCATCGTATGCAACGAGGGCCATCGCAAATGTGGCAGTGATTGCACCTCGGACAGACTCACCGGCCTCTTCGTCCGACTCTGCCCGATCTACGTCCCCTGCGCCAGCCGAGGGAAATGGTCTGCCGCTCGTCAATGGTGCAGGCAAGCGAGGCGAGCTTACACTTGCACCCGCTGCGTTGGTTAGTGGCCCTGTCCATTCCCCAACGTATCTAAGCCCAGTGAGCCCGTCTGCTGTTGATGCATATGGTGGGCTTGCTCCTAGCCCACCTGAATCGTCTGGGGTGCAGTCGCATCTCGACCCACCTCCACCTCCTGCTGCTGAACGAGATACGCTCCAGATCGCAGCTTCGGATGTTAAGCAGTATCCTGCATCCCCGCAGAGTTCTCATTTCGGTAGTGAAGAGAGCTCCTGGTCTGGAACAGGCTCGTCTAGTTCAATTTCTCGGGAGCAACCAACGCCGATATCAGAGATAGAGAGCGAGCCAACTATACTAGCCCACCACAAATCGTACTCGGATAAACTTCTGCCGCTGACGGACCCTATGAAGGAGGTGATTGGCTTTGGACCAGCGTCCCTCCACTCGACGAAGGGCGCGACTGGTTTATCGCGGACGCTTACGACTTCATCCATATCACCTCTATCCCCTTACCAGAGGTATCGCGGTTGGCAACATGAAGTGGTGAAGCCTCTAGAGGAGTTCATCGACGAGGCCGTTGATCCACGGGATTACTACCTAGACCTACAAGAAATTGCGGAGGGAGAAAGTGGATCCGTCTTTTCTGCTCGGCTCGCTTCATCCGATAAGATACATAAGTTGAAGCTCCCTCCTCTGACGAAGGCGCGTGATGCGGAAGAGCGAGGATCAAACAAGCCGACACTCGTTGCGATAAAGAATATTCCCATCCTACCTTCTGGATCACCCAAACTGGTGGACCTGCGGCGCGAGTTGAAACTCATGAAGGGGCTTTGGAATTCCAATATTCTGGGCATGGACGCAGTATATGTTGATCTTGTTGAAGATTCCCTATGGATTCGAATGGAGCTCATGGAGAGGAGCCTGGCTGACGTCGTCGCGTTAGTCCCTGAAGGCTTGGTGCTGCTCGACAGGATGATAGCGAGATTTGCGAACGACGTGAGAGACTTGCTCTAATTCCTTGCACCTTTGTCTGACGTCTCATAGATTCTCTTGGCACTCGACTATCTGCGAAAACATAGGATTGCTCACCGAGACGTCCGCTCGGATAATCTACTCCTCAACAGTCATGGTATCCTCAAACTCGGTAGGTGACAGGCTACTGACCTTCACGACCATATACTCATTCGAAACCATTTCAGCTGATTTCACGCATGCTATCCAAGTTCCATCTGAAGGTTCCGAATGCTCCGACGTTGTTGGCGTAGTCTATTGGCAGGTATGTTGCTCAACGCAAGTAAATACCCAATGCTTACCTCGCTCTCTCCAGGCACCTGAGATGCGGTCGTACGTATACTTTTCATATTTATATGACTCATGCTGAATACATCTACAGGGGACCATATGACCCGCTCAAAGTCGATATTTGGTCGCTCGGTGCTACCGTTTGGGAAATGGCCCAGGCTGAGCCGCCCTTCTCAGCCAATCACCAGCTCGCCTCCCGTTGGCCGCCCCTAACGAACCCGAACAATTTCTCTCCCAGTTTTCACGACTTTTTACGCCTGTGCTCGGAACCAGCTGCAACCAGGCCTGACGCTGGTGATTTGATGAAGGTAGGTTGCTACGTTTTGCGTCGCTACAACGATGATGCTTAGCATATGTTCAAATAGAAATCTTTCCTTCAAAACGTTTGTGGGCGGCCGGTCATTCAGCAACTACTTTCACGATGCACACAAATTGAGACCGACATGCAAGCAGTAGAAGACGAGCCCTAAGGACATCACGACATCCAATACCCTTCGCATTTTACTTATATACAGCTATCATATTTGAAAGTCATTTCGGCTATTTATTCCCCCAGCATTCACACATCTATCTTCCCTGCTACGCTTTCTACTGCATCTTTCAGGCTTCTTGCTGCATCGACAACCAAGTCGTGCTCATCTTCTGCACATTCTGCGATGAACGTTATCGTTTCTGGTACAAAACCTACAATTGCATATGGTCAATGTATTAGAATATCTCAAGGGTTTATGGTGGATATTACCTAAGAGCTTTCCGCCGTCGTTGCGCCATAAGAGCTCGGAACATTGCAAGGCAAAGATCCGCACTTTAGCCGCGTCAGACCTTGTGTGCATCAAGATGTCGATATTGAGAGTTTTCAGCAAAGTATCGTCCGTTATCGAATCTCCAAGCGCTACCAGGCATTCAGGTAAACATGCCTTCGCAATAGCATTTTCAAGTTCAACGCAGATCGATATTTGGCCGACCAAAGGCTTCGCCATCTGCCGAAGCTTATCGTCGCGCCAGAACACTCCGTCGTCCAACATGAAGGCCTTCGTTAAGGTCTTAATGAGACAAATCCAATAGTCAACATCGGTCGCGGAATGTGCAGCGAAATCTTGCAGGGAGGCTAACACTGGGGGCAAGAGGAAGCTCATGTATGGCGTCATCAGGCTCTGAGATTATGTCCTTTGATCAGGGCTAATGAACGCGAAGAGAATGAAGCTGCTTGCCTTGAAATAGTCGAGAAGTGCAACATAGGTATGCAGGAAGGTTATTCTTCTTGATATGTCGCCTGTTTGGATGAAGAAAGCTGATTAAGTTCCCTCGCGCAGGCTACCGAAACACACAACTAACCCGGGTCGTCTGTGAACCCCCAGTCATACAGTTTCCTGAAGAGAGGGCGGAAAGCGGCATCGTTCAGCTTGATAACGAGTTCCAGGAACGCTGTGACGATACTAGTCTCTGCCTAAAGAATGGGGTTAAATGGCCACAGGAGGTAGTAGGGGGAGACGAACCACATTTGCTTCTGAGGAGCCGTTCTTAACAGACTCGAATGCCCCCATGAAGAGCTTAAACAACAATTTTAGGTGCTCGGTCACTGATATTTTATCAGCAGCGTGTAAAGCCCGTTTTACGAGGTCAAAAAAGGCGACCAGGGACGCCTCCGGCCACTGACAAACCATAAACAACCCAATGTAAAGTAGGATATATAGATAGCGTACCTGCTTCTGGGAGTCTGTCTTTGTGGTCCAGAACTGGATTAAAGAAGCCAATAAGGATTTGGATGGTACGCGCTTCGCCAATGATTTCATGAAGCCTGTCATCGAGTTACCCCGGTCCGACGTGTTCGATAGACCAACATAGAGGTCAAATACTTGAACTAGTTCGTTGGGACTCCAAAAAGTAGGAATGACAAAGAGAAGACTACGGAGCGCATCAAGCGAGTGTTGCAGGATGCCTAGGCATAGAATAAGATGGGGGATATTGGTAGTCGTTATCGTACTTACCTTCACTTTTTGACAGAGATATAATCTCGGCAACGAGTTCGCGGAAGAAAGGAATGATACGAGGGCCGACTTTAGGACTAGAAGAGAATGAGGTACGCAATTATCGAGTGATACCGCAGGCTTACATCAGGGGCGACAGCGCGGATATTGCACCTTCCGCTAGAGTCCTTGTGCGTATCGCAAGGATTATGAGTGGTAAAAGTGATACAAGGGCTGGCTCCTCCCCAGGACATGACGACGACGCAATAATTTTGATGGCACTGAAGCAAGAGAGTCCAAGAGGGGAGGTCCGCATATTGTCGTGTAGGATCGACTTTATGTGGTTGAGGATCTGAACACAGGTCGCTGATGCTTCCTGTCGAACACCCTCCGACACTCGGTCCAAGCGATCGGTTAATAGTTGCAGAGCACCATTTTGAATCTAAGAAGAGTGTTCAGAACCAGTAATGTGAACATTAAGTAACGCAATTAATTACCTTGAGATCGGCTGAATCAAGCATCACTAACACTGAAGACACGAAGTCCACAGCTGGTATGACTGCTAATATCTGATTCAAGCTATCTCGGGCTGCTTTCCTGATATCTTCAAGGGCGTCGTCCTGTACGGTGGCGATAGAGATGAGGAGATATACAAGTTCTGCGACGAGCAGCTTGCTCGTTGAAGCTATTGGCTGCGAGGACGTCAGAGCCTGCCCAACGAAGGAAATTAAGGCTTGCGCCCGAGACGCTAACGTCTTCAAATCAACGTCACTACAGTCGCATATTAACTATCGTTAATTCCGAAGGAACGAAGGCGAACTTTACCTGGCTTCCGCTAACAAGGCAGGGGCAGCATTCAATGGGTCTACACAGTACTTGAGCAAGCGCTGACTCTCCTTGAGAACCTCGACGAGGGTCTAAAAACATCATGAGTGCTTAGCGGGTGATGATCGAAACTACCCACGTACGGATACTTGGAGAGTTGAAGGATAGTGTCGCAATATGGAGTTGGGTAGGGCGAACGGGCCTTCGTCGCTTTGTGCTCGCGCCGATCGAGATGCAGATTTTGCGACCAAAAGTATGCAGACAGGGGGGAGGAAGGCATCGGCGCTGAGGACGTCAATCAAGTGAAGGAAGAAACTACGAGAAAAGTTAGTTCCGATCCACTAGACATACAGATCTCCGGAATGCTGACTTTGTTCGGCGATGGCGGGGAATGTGGTTTGAGGCATCCGAGAATACTTGCAGAAAATCGCGGGCGCTTATGTACAGATTGATCCCACCGTTGTGTATCTTTGTGAGGGAGGATACCATCACAGGGACAATGCTATCGATTGTCTAAAGGTAGTAGAAGTCACGGTAAGGAGACAAACACGACGGGTCAATAACTGACGACACCCACCTTTTTTACCACGCGGAAACTGTAGGCATCGTCGCGATGGAAAACATTGGATCCCATGAACGTAAACACTGGCATGACGTTATGCAGGACAGCTTCGGGTGCAAGACGGGTCAGGTTCGCTATGAGTAACAATGCCTGATGGAAGGTTTGGGGATTCCTTGCCACTGCAAACAAAGTTAGGTCGAGTCATACTCTCAGGGCAACGCGAAAGTGAAAGAATCGCGCACCTCTGACAACCTCCACCAACACATCTAATCGGATGGAACTCGAGACAGTGTTGGGTGCCTCCTGTAAACGCGATACGAGTTAGCAGCCAGTCAGGAGGTAGGAAGCATCTCTACAAACCACAACTTTGTCGGCAACGTTTTCGATAGTCGACATCAACAACTGCTGAACATAGCTCAAATCGTTCTGTACAGATGGCACAAGTTGCAGAACTTTGTTCAGTGCTTCCAGAAGGCGGGAGATCAAGTCAATTGACGCAGGCAGGTCCTTCGCACCGAGGATTTCGACGAAT
Source organism: Pleurotus ostreatus (assembly GCF_014466165.1). Taxonomy (NCBI): domain Eukaryota; kingdom Fungi; phylum Basidiomycota; class Agaricomycetes; order Agaricales; family Pleurotaceae; genus Pleurotus; species Pleurotus ostreatus. The sequence goes on along the minus strand of NW_023503164.1, from coordinate 595,211 downwards.
AGGCTGAACGCGGATAGCGAGTCCTGGGTCGGTCTACAGAGGCGACGTGCATCAATTCAGTACGGTTTAAAGAGGAGATGCCTAATACATACTCTGAAACCTTTGGGCGTTTGCTAGGCGGAGGCGCGACGCTTTGAGAAGGCGACAGAAGTTTGTAAAGGAGTTGCGTCAACAAGGCAACACTAAGGTCTAGTTTCATAAAGAGCTGTCTAACGATGGCGCGCTATAGACGGGCGTCAGACTGTGAGTTAAAATACTCTACGCAATCGTGACTCGCCGTTGACTGGGTGGCCGCCCCTACTTCAAGCAGTACTTCACACGTAGTGACTTGATGCTGGAGATTGAGGCCAGAGAACAAACCATGTTCAAGGGACTCGGACAGAGCAGTGCGAGCGGAAGGTATAGCATCTACCCAGTTCATTCAACATATTTTTGATTCCTTTGAGCGAGTCCGACTTACTCTCTGAGAAACTTTGACGAAGCAGAGCCAAAAACACCGGCCAAAGGGAGCCGCTGGGCTCGTTCAATTCGGGGACAGCGGACGCATCCACTGAAGCCACGACAAGCTTGACAAATTCTGCTTCCCTGGACCCGAAAGACGATTGGAGCGTCTCGACATTGCTCCCTTCGATCGCCTTGATGAAGGAGAGGAGCATCTGCCACTTCGCTTTGTCCGATACGCTTTCAATAGATTTAAGTACGGTGATTTTAGCAGAGATAGACGGGAGAGACGAAACATGGGAGAGGAGGAAGCACAGGATGCGGCGTCGGTACCTACGAAAGCATGCCAAAGATCAGCATCTGGAACAATGCGGAGGGAGGCCGCTTACTCGACGTGCTTCTTCTTCGAGGAGGAGCCTAGGTGAGCCTGATGAAATGCACCCAAGTATCCGCCATCGTGGACAAGATGTTCGGGTTCAGACGCCAGCGCCTCGATATATTTCTTGAAGTCGTCCTGGTCAAGAAACTGGAGCTTCTCTGCACGAACGAGTCAGCACCTCAGCAACATCTTCAATTAATCACGGCACACTCACGAGTGTCCTTCCCATATATCCAGTCCAGGGCATAGACGGTGGAGAAGGTCCGTTGCGCAGAGGACCGCAGGGCGAATATGCAGTCCACCCCAGCCTGCCTTATGTGTATACTCGAACTCTGTATAGCGAGCAAGAGAGCTGGCAAGATTGTCTGGAAATCGATGGACTGGGAGGGGCTCTGTTGCTGATTGTGGGCTTCGAGGAACGCAGCAGCGTGCCGCAACGATGCGATCCGCAGTTGATCTGCCATATCAGAGCCCTGGTGGACGTCATTGTCGGCAGAGGAGGATATCGGTTCATCCGAAGTCCAGACACTCGCAAGGAAGGCTAGCGAATCCTCACCAAGATTCGTGAAGAGCAAGGATAACACGTGGACTGCAAATACTACAGGGATGTAGAGATTGGCGAGTTGGTAGAGTTTCCTAACGTGTTGGACGTAGCGAACGCCTCGACTGTCCGAGCCGGTCTGCTGTTTGGGATCAAACACCAGTGTGAGTGATACTATATACCGGAGAAGGGGCAGGCACTTACTGCGGTAGCGGGGGAGGCTACTTCAAACCAATTGAGCGCAATGTCAGCGGGTCGATGTGCGGTAGCCAGTAGCGCCAATATGGAAAGTTGGAGCAACCGAAGTGTATTCTGGCTGCTCGGTTTCGCCACGATGGCTCGTCCGATAGCTTCGTCAGTTATCGCCTACGCGTTCATTATTCGATGGTAGTTAATTAGCAATCCGTCCTCTGCGCGTATCCCATAGCAAAACAACCAAACGCACCTCTTCGGGGGCATCCAGGCCATACCACACGTTCTCCATGGGGCCATGAGCACTCAGGCCCATGGCGCTGAGGACCTCTGTGGCTGCATCCAGCTGATGCTCGCCCGACAACCTTGCCAACAGCTCCCGCGCGATAAAATGGGCGAACACCCGCGCGTGGGTGTTGGCGCTGCGTATGTGATCGCAAAAAGTCTCGATGTGCTCGCTGAAGCGGTTGGACATCATGATGTTATCTGTCGAATGGCCAATTGGGAGTAAGATATCGGGGAGAGCAAGGGAACAAGAGTGGTGGGGGATAGTGGTGACGAACAACAGCGTACCTGCTATCTTGCCAGCCAGAGCAAGATTCATAGCCGCCATCTTCGAGACATGGTCATCGCGTCCCTCAGTGCTCTCCTTCTCCTTCTCTTTCTCGGCCCTCCACACATCGACACACCCACCCAGCCAATCGCACTCGCTAATTCTCCCTCCCTTACTCCCTTTACTTCCCACCCCCGCCGCCGCCTTCGCATCCGCATCAACAATCTCCCACACCCCCTCCGCCGTATTCTGCCGCGCCTTCGAGTACATCACAAACGGGAACACCACCCCGCGGAAAACCCGCTCCGCCACCCCCGCGTCGTCCGCAGCGACGCACACGTGGTGCGCGGCGAAGGCGAGATGCATTTTGATTAGAGCGCGTCTGGATTTGGGCTTATGCACGGGTTTAGAGGAGGGAGAGGGAGAGGGGTCGGCGCAGAGCGCGGTGCTGAGGTAGGCGAGGTACGTGTGGAGGTTTGCGAGGATGATTGGCGTCATGATACCAGGCTCCGCGTAGACGGCTGCCACGACCTCGCTCTCGTCGTCCACGATCCGCCGTAGCAGCGCTTCGCAGATCGCTCTCTAAATGGAACATTAGCATCAGCCTCATTCCCTCATTCCCTCGTCGTCGTCCGGACGTAACCATAAACACAAAACATGAAAATAAACACAAATCACGAACATAAACACAAAACATGAACGTGAACGTGAAAGTAAAACATAGACGTGAACATACCTTCTCCGTCCCTGCCGCAGAAGACCCCTCTTCGTCTCCGGAAGACGACGCAACGATGGCCAGGAGTCGTTTTACAGCGTTCAGACGCACAATTAGATCGAAGCTCGTCGCCGCCACTATCAGATCGGCCGCCTCTGCCCCCTCCGTCAACTCCGCCTCCTTCAAGTCGAGCCCTAGTGACAACGAGAGAACCAATTCCTCGACAGCCTTCCCCCCCTGGTCTTCATCACTGCGGATAGCGGAAAGCCTGCGCGCTGACTCGAGCACGACGCCCGGGTGGCGCTGATGCAGCGCGGCGAGCAGCTTGCGCAGTTTCTTCTGGCGGATGCGGGCGTCGTCGTCGGTTAGGGACGCAGATGGGGACGTCATATTTTCGATGACGGCGCGGCACAGGACGTTGAGCGTGCTTGGGGGCGTGTGCGCGGATGTGCTGAGGAGCTCCAGCACGGCGAGCGCGCGCTGGTCTTGGTCGTCGGTGCCGTCGGTGACGGCGACGCTGACACCCAAGCACAAGGATCAGGAGACAGGTTTATGATACGTTGAGATGGAGGGAGGCGTACGCACCGCTGGCAGAGCCCTGGTACGAGCGGATTGAAGAACTTTTCCGAGCCTACGATGGAGAGCGCTCCGTCCACATCTTGGAGCAGGTTCGCGTTCCTGGGTACCCCGTATGAGACTTGCTTGAAACCAAGCATGAGGTATGTGTCTACACGTACGGTATTTTGAGCAGGCCCTTCGTCACCGAGCGGGGGAAGGTTGCCCCCTCCTCCAACTCCTGTGGCTCGCAGACCGAGATGAGGGCTTTGAGGTACTGGCTGGGCGTGACGAGCGCCGCGCGCTTCGTCATCGCGACTACGATCGCGTTCACGGCGTCTGGGGACAGGCGGCATTTCTGGCTGAGCGCAACGAGGAGGATGTAGCTCGCTAACTGTGAAGGACGTAAGCAAAGGAGAAGAAAGGAGGACATATGACGCGCACCGTCTCGTCCTTGCCCGCCGAAGGGGACTTCAGAGGATCGACGCACGCGGGGAGGATGTACGCAACCGTCCCCTCGTCGACCCCCTCGCTTCTCATTAGAAAATCGTGCAGCGTGGCAGCGTGGAATGCAGTCAGCGCGCGGTAGTGATGCCCCTCTCTCATCGCGTTCGGCAGCAACCCTGCAACGACTCGCGCTGCAGGCGAGTTTTTGAGCATCTCCGTGACGAGGGATGCCCGCTGCAGGTTCGTCGCGGCGGCCTTGTGCGCGCGCAGGAAACTCCACGGCGACGACGGGGGGATGTGCAGGATCGTGAGCATCTTGGTGAAGTGCGGCGACTCGTGGTAGGGGAGGAAGAGCGTGAGGATGGCGTCGACGTTGAATTCGTGGATTCTAGGTGTAAATGATTCGTAGGCGCATGCGAGATAATGAGATACAGGGAGTCAGTCAGACGTACCTAAATCTCCGAACGAGCCACTCCAAGACCTTCCCAGTAGGAGATTCCAGAACATACGGGCCCAACAAGTGGAGGAATCCAGTTATCGCTTCATCCAGCTTCGCGTTCTCTGCTTTTGTTTGCAGCGTCCGATCGGTTGACTTCGCAGCCTCTGATAGTAAAGGAGCCTCGAATCGTTGAAACTCTGGGTTCAACTGCGTTAGTTGCAAGAAAGCATTGACGGCTAAGGCGTGGATAGTTTCGAGGTCGTATTGGTCGGCTTGTCGTCCAGTGAATAGATACGATTCTGTGGATTTGCGACGGGATTTTTCATTTAGAAGGTTGGCATTTAGTGACGCAGATTGGGCAAGCTGCGCTGCCAGACTTGAAGGCATCTTCCTCGTCTTACAAGACCGTACCAGAGATAAACTGAAGCTACAGACGATACTATTAGTTACAATTAGTCGAAAAAAATCTAATGCGCGTGATCGTGGTAATATATTCACCAAATCAGGCATTATCATTATTGCCACTTGCGGCCCAAAGGCGTCTTGCATCGTCTATCTGCACGAATTCTAGCTTCCTCCCTTTACCACATTCTCAAAGGTTCACCCGTGGTCACTATGAACTCTTATTGCGGATTCCTCAATCATGTAAGCACCCAATACAGCACATACTCCTGCCTGTGGCTCCAGATGCGGGTGTTGCACGGGCGGGTATTGGACGCACCTCCCGCTCTCCACGTCCACGTCTCCCCCTTTTGATCGCAAATCAATCCCGAGTCGGCGAATGGACGACCTCGGGCCTCAGGCTTCTGGAGCTTTGCACTCCATCGGCTCAGCATTTTCTTACGGTTCGTTCGGGTCGTGGCGGGCATTTGTCCAATTCATAGTCAATCAATGATGGGGTTAACGTTGACGGTAGGATTCGATGGTGACGCATGATGTGTATAAGATGTTGCTCGAGTGCGCCGGACTGTTACCTCGTGAGTCCTTTGAACACCAATACTCGCTGTGGCAAATACGCTCAGGTGTGGGGTCATGGTAGTAGAGGGGACCATATTAAACAAGCCCTTATATCATAAGGACGTCCTCATTTCCTGGCTGTCTGACGATCTGTCTTTTCGTTCTCTATCAGGTTTACACTTGCCCTCGTTTCGATCTTGTTCAGGGTTTCATTTTTGAACTCAGTATTTAATGTGAGTGCATTAGAGGATGAATGGTAGGGGGTAAAGGGTAGTTGTCTCGAGGTAAGTCGAATGCTACACAAAGCGGGATGGAGGGAAGCTTAAAGCTCGGGGTGACATGCTCGGAATACATTGGGCATCAATCAATTAGAGAGAAGGGAGGAGACTTCACGTCGTGCCAAGCATGCATTGCGTAGCCCAGAAAGTCAGTGGCACCGGAATGTCCATGAGACATGAGAAGTACTCATCTCACGGAAGGCAAAGAGGCTCCAGGAGCTAGGACAAGTCCCCCAATTATTGACGGTAAGATGAAATACGAGTTAACTGGAGGCGTATCTCACTGACTATCGAAATCTTCATATACATAGCGATACTCTTGAGTCGAAGCCCAGCCATCCGCCGTCATGTCTGACCCAGCCCACCAAGACAAGGAGGCCGTCAATAGGCCCAGTGCCGTCACCCATGCGTCTTCGATCCATTCAGCCCATGACCCCTGCCCTTGAGAGGCGCGTCGGGCGCAAGCTCGACTTATATGTGCTTCGGGTCGTCGTCATGATATACTGTGCTTCTTGGTAACCTGCAGAATATCTATAGCCTTCTGATATTGGTGGACCGTACGAACACCGGGAATGCCCGCATCGTAGGCCTCCAAGAGGACCTTAGGATGACCGACACTCAGTACTCGATAGCGCTGACCATGACATATGTCCTGTGTTCTTCTCACTGGCTTCCTTGTCCAGTGCCTTTTCCGGCATCCTCGCCTTTGGTGTCATCAAGATAAAAGAATCCCCCACGCAAGCACGACCCGGGTGGGCATGAGTGTTTATCCTCGAAGGACGTCCTATTCGGCATTGCCTCCTTTTTCCTCCTCCCAAGGCGACTTGCTTCTTCACGCCCGATGAACGGGACTACGTTGTCCGTGAATTCCAGGAAGAGACCGCCACAGATGACGAAGCATTCAGCTGGCGTGAGGTCCGTCGGGCATTCGTCCTGCCAAAGGTGACCATGCTAACAGTTATCTTCTTTTTCCTTGGTGCGTCTTCGCGATGGGTCTGTTCGCTGCCGGAAATTTAGGCTATCTCGCTCGGCAGAAGTACCTTAAGGCAGAGGTGCGTCGGACGTCGCCGCGGGCGGGGGAGAAGAAGGGACTAGACGACCAGTCAGCGTGGTTTGAGTATTTATTGTGAGACCCTTTGTGCAATCTATGTTCCCACTTAACTCTGCAACATTCATGTTACGCTATTGTACGCGCACCTAGAAGCGTGGAAGATAGCCTGGGTACGTTCATAACAAGTCAAGTGAACTTCCAAACTGCGTCCAAGAAGCGGGTTGTCAAGTGTTCCATCGCTGTAAGCTTACATGTAGTTGACCGACGCGAGGCTCAGGAAGCGCGAGGAAACCGCTTCCCGAGCTTATGCACGGCACGTGCATATTATGCTATATTATGGCAGCCACAACCCTGAGAGGGAACTCAATGTCGTCGCCCAACAACCTCCCACCTCTGGCTGCTGATGGTGTCTTTGCCGTTTCTGCCTCTTCTATCATCGATGCACCACGAGAAAAAGTGTGGGGGATTCTAACGGATTTCCCCTCTTACAAAGAATGGTGCGTGGCTTCAGTTCTGAATTCCTACGAAGACTCACTGGCGATACCAGGAATCCTTTCGTGTGCGCCTCTAGTTTTTTTATTGCATTCTGGCGTTCATGACCTTCTTTGAAGTCGCGACTCGGTGCTAGTCGACGAGTCAGAGGAGATTCTCCCTGACCAAACGCTCGCGGAGGGAAAATATATGCTGATAGCGCCCGTCCATCTACCCCCAACCATGGGCAAACCTGGCATGTTTCAGAAGCAATCTGCGTTCGTGAAGGTTGTCACCGTGGATCCCGAAAACTGCTGCCTTAAATGGATATCCATCGTCGGGTACCCGTTTCTTCTGCGTGCCGAACGCTGGCAGTCTCTCTCGGTAGGAGACGACGGGAAGACGAAATACGAAACTATCGAAGTTTTCAGCGGCGTGCTGGCATATGTAGTGAAACTCTTTACGCAGGCCAACTTGAAGCTGGGCTTTGAGGCGATGGCTCAAGAGTTGAAGCGGAGGGCAGAGGCAGCAGCGTAAGCACAGCGTCACTGATGATCCCCTTTGACGATGACTGTGACATAGGTACGCTTGACTCAAATACACTTCAATTGTACGTTCGACGCGTGTCAGGATACCGCAAAATCCGACGTGAACGAGGAACGAGTTATTTCCATCACTTCCGTAAATAATACCCATCTTTGATACGACCACATGCCACTCTACGGACTGTTTCCCACTGGCTAGGCCAATCATATTGCCCGCTGCATCGAACCGACTAAATTGAATAACCCGTCCGTGTTATCAGAATATGATCCTTTGATCCCTTGTCGGCAGAACGTCAGCGCTCTATGCACGAAACAATGGCGGGAAAGGAAGTGCGATTAGGGTGGCATCGCCCCGAAAGTCGTCCGCTCACGTTCCCCCGTGGCTGTCACGTTTGGCGTCTTCATCTCCGAAGACGCGGACCTCGAGCTTCCACGGCCTGGATTCGCCTCACAGGTGCATGATCTTCCTTCCTTCTCTTAGATCCAATTGGCATCTCATAATTCAGTATACGCTGATCGTGTCCCCCCTCGGATGTTGGGGGGCACACATAATTTATCATTCCAGGCCGGTCAAGAACTGTCAACGTCCGATGTTAGAAGAACATAATTTCGTCTCACATTCTTCTTTAACAGCCGAAGACCCAGGGGGGTGCCTTGCCGTAGACCGCTATAGACCTTGAAGCATGATGCCCATCAAAGCTTCTGGCTGAAAGTCAGTTCTTCTGCCATAGGTTCGACCCCTTGTCCCTGTTGCACGTTGGTACCATTGAAAACTATAAAGCCTCGCCTAGCGAGAAGCGAGACGGCCAGACCCCATCGCCTTCGACTAATTTACAGTGACCATGGGATCCTTTACTCGCTTGCTTGTGCTTGCTGCTCTTGCCTTTACTGCCTCCGCTTCAGTTGGTGAGTGAATGATATCATCGGCATACGCGAAGTGATTGCAGAACTATCTTCGCAGTGCCCAGGGCTGTATGTGATAACCCGGTGGTACGTCCGCAATACGTTCATTTTCAGAAGGTGTTGACGTGGATTTCTAGGTAGAAACTGAATCGGTGGACGTGGGGGATGGCAAATTCTTGACCATCACAACTACCTCCTGTCCCGGCGCCCGAATTGAAGAGAGGACCGACGACAAGAGGATCTGCGGTGCTCTCTGTAAGCATTTGCATGTCGTATCTTGTATACAATATAACTTGCGTATCTAGGTAACAACTCTTGTAGTAACGCTGCGGGTCCCCTGCCACCTATTGTTGAAGACTGCGCAATGCTTCAGAACGCCATCAGAGTGCGCATCCCGTACAAGCCCCTGAAGCCCCTCAACTAATTTAGAATCAGATTCTCCCTGGCTCGCAGCAGGGATTCCCTCCTTCATTCGGTCTTCAGCCTGGCGAGAGCAAGGTAACGTGCCATCTCGCACTTCTCTGGTTCTTCGTTTGCTTACAATTGCTTTTCTCGATTACCTAGAGCTTAACCTTCAATACATGCACTTTCTCTACCATTAACAACGGTCCTTCCTCCGTCACCCAGTGCTGGGTTGACATGGTGAGCGAATAATTTATCTACCTTATCCCCAACTTAATATTGAAAATGTAGGGCAACGCGGCCACGAGGGCTGGCTCGGCTTGTTACCCTCCCGTTATGCCCCTTCATTCGGTGGGCCTCTGCACCGCTCCTGACGGATCTTGGGCTGTTACGTGAGCGACGCAGACACTTTTCATTTACCTTTCCGTTGCTGACGCCCTTCCTAGGACCTCGCACACCCCTAACACATAAATGTTTGAGTGTTAGGCTTTCAACATTCGCGGAGGTTGATAGGTACATGGTATTTACGCTTACGTGGCTTCTCCTAGTTGTTCTGTCGTATGTACGCTTTGAACACTGATAGGTATATTTTGGTTGGAGTGATATGGATGCATATTGCTACTTATGACTCGTCAGTCTATTCCAGGGAGGCACGACAGCGATAGGCTTCGGGCGGATGCAAAAAGCCACAAGTAGGGAATGCGGGATGACTCTAGTTTCTATTTCGGTATATCTTGGAACATGAATGCGCGAGGTGTAAAAGGTCACGCAAGACACAATCAACCTGGAAGCCCAGCTAGAAGCGCTAAGATTCACGAACATAATAATCATTATTCAGTCTCTAATTATGTAGGAGTAAAGAAGGACATCACGACGCAAGGTTTTTTACTCTAAAATGTCAAGTTCTGCGGCCTGTTTGTACGATGAAATCATTTGGTGCGCTTGAGGAGACCTTGGCGTGATGGAGCATTGGAACTGCCGAGGTTGACTACAAAGCACTGAGTACTGAGTGCCCAATCCCATCGGGGTTTGATAAGAGTAACTCACGAGAATAACAAAGAGGAATCATAATCCTCAGTAAGATCGACTTCACCATGAGCATTTCTATCCTTGGCGACAGAATATGCACTCAGGACTCTGGCTATAACGAGCCATAGAAAGTCCTCGGCTAAACCTTTGCCTGGACACACCCTTTCATGGCATCATCAGTAACCACGAAAACATATATGGTGAGTCGATCTACCTTCGGCCAAAGCCAAACATAAATCCGGTGGAATTTGCCTTCAAATGACCGTCTGGAGTAATCCATCTCCCTGGTTCGAAAATATCAGGGCTTCCGTACATCTCTTCATCGCGTGACATTGCCCTATGAGAAGTGGGTTAAGATAGTATATGTAGTAACAAAACGAACTGACGTACCATATGTTGGCAACAATCGAGGAATCTGCGGTATACGTCAAAGAGAGATCTTTTATCATTGCGGATAACTCACCTTGAGGAATTGTGTATCCTTCATATTCCTCGCGGCACGTTGTTGTATGTACGGCACCTTGAGACGTGTTAAGTTCTACCGATCGCGAGTCAGCCCAACGATGTGAACAGACCTAAAGGAGCCGGTGGGTGCCATCTTAACACTTCTCGGACTATGGCAGTCACATAAGGTAACGATGACCTGTCTTCAAAGTCTGGCAGTCTTGAAGGCCCAAGTTTTGCCTCAATTTCTTTTTGGGCAAGTCTTTGGGATAATGGGTGCAACGCCATGGCGAGGAAAAATGTCTTGATCGCGGCTTCAGTCTGGATAGGGCATATGGTTACAATCAATGACCAGGGCTAAGTGAAACATGCACATACAGTCATACTCCCTACGACGACGATGTGCTTCAGTATACTTTGATTTAGCGACGGAAGCCACGTTACCTATCACTGCAGTTGCTGCGACTGCTTTGACGTCTTCTTCGTCAATCTCGCCCTCAGACAGTATATCGGCTACCCAACAACGAGGAGCACTTCCAGATACCTGCACCGCCGGATGATATGATATGTAACTCATCAATCGTGGTGACTTACAATTTGCTCCTTTACTATATTGAACGGCGCATTGACGAAGTGGTTGGTTCGCTGTCGGATCCTTCGTGCTGTGCGCTTGAACCCGATTCCAGGAAGCCACTCGGGAAAGTGCTTAACTAGAACTTTCACTTTAGCTAAACCCTCGAGATAATAAAAGAATACCGACGCCATGGGAAGGCATACAAAGCGGGTGACGCAAAGAAAACTTCATGCAAGAACATCTGAAATGTTTCATGGATGTAGGCCGCAAGATATCGATTTTGCTTGGCAAAGTTCCCCCCATACATGGAGTCTATCATGATCGATGAGGACAATCTAGGAACCATATACTATGTAAGCTTGCCGAAAGGGAAATACTTCGTTATGCACTTACATAGCAATATGAGACCAAAAATCGTTGGGGGAGTCTAGAAGGTTCCCCAGGAATTTCTCGGTCTCTGCTTTCAGGATTGGATGAAATGACTTCGCAGCAAGCTCTCTCTGAAGAAGCTTTCTATGAAGTTTCCAACGAAGGTCGGGGTGTGACATGAAGGGTAATGCGAAATCCCAACCCATCAAGTGCACCATTTCCAGTCTTGGCTTGCTCAATGCACCGCTAGAGCGTCTGTCCATGAGCTCCGAGGCTACTTCTGCTGTGTTCGCAACAACTACATGTTTGCCAAAAATCTCGAAACGGAAAGGGCTCCCTTAAGGTTTTATCATGAGCGACAGATGTTGTAAGCATCGTTACACTGACCGTATTCTTTTCCCCATTGGCAATACGTCAACCAAGGAAACTGTGGCTCCAGACTTAATACATTCCCAATTACTGGGAGTCGAACGGGTCCAGGAAGATGTTTTGGTCGACGCCACCACTGCAAGAGAAGGAAGAGGGAAGGCAAAGCCAGAGTAAAAAGTAGGGGCAGCATCGGTGATGGTTTCGGTCGTCGATGTCTTCATCGTATATAAACCTATACCATCCAGACTAATCTGTAAACGAGGGAGGAATAATTTGGTGATTGGCCGATGATTTGTCAATGATCGTGGATATCTTATTGATCTTACAGTAGGTCCCCCATGAGCGTTGCTGGCGTCGGGGGTAATGGCAGATATTAGGATTGCTTTGCAGTTCCGAGTGGCGAGGGCTGAAGTAGAAAGAACCATCAATCAAATCATTCTACTCCGAGCGCTGATGTTCTTGAGTGCTCCCAAATGTTCGTTTCTTGTTAAGTGGCTGCTGATGCCCCGGGTTTCGGACTAGGATTACTTGCTGCGCGACTTACCTGTGTTATCATCGATTGATAGATGTCGATGAAACCTTGGATATCTGCATAAGCTCACTGGCAGCTCTGGTTGAGTAGGTAACAAACGGGCGACTAGCTCGATGTCGCGGTTTGCGAGAGGGATGATCGTATAAAATACCTACCATCTTGGCAGAATAATTTGAATCAAATTTGACGCTAGATGCAGTCAGTGATGTGAAAAGCTCGATTTCTTTTGTTACAAAAATCAACTGATGGAGGTCGCGAGAAGTTTGTTGAAATTACCGTAGGAACTCTGCCATTCCTCGATATTTTGAGTCATCCTAGTTCTAATCATCTACGGTGGAAAAGGGAGAAAGTATGTAACGGACACCCTTACGAGTGTCGCTCACGCGCGTGCCGTGTGCTACCAACTTCTTTCCACCACTTCGACAGACATGTCAGTTCGGTAGATCGCCAAGAAACTAATGACGCACGTTTGCGGTACGACGAACACCCTCCTCTAAAGAAACTTTGGGTTCATAACCCAAGAGCTTCTTGGCCTAATGTCAACATTAGCAATGGCAACACTACGGCGGGTGAATACCCACCTTGTCTATATTGTACCATTGTGTAGCAGTAACGTATCTGACACTGAATCTATTGAATTCAGTTTTGGTTCCTGTAATACGGCACCAAAGTTCGGCCAAAGTGGCCAAAATGAGACCAATGCTACGGGGAATTACAATGGCTGTCTTGGAGCCGTCGTCGCCGAGTTCCCTCCAAACCATGCGCGAAAAGTCCCATTGGCGCATCGGAGAACCGTTGGTGATGAAGAAAACCTCTCCCGCAACTGTTAGTGGAGCATCGAAAAGACGTTCCGCGGCAAGGACGTGCGCATCAGCGGCATTCCCAGCGTAAAGATAGTCAACAAGATTGCTGTTGTCACCAATTTGCACATTTTGCTGTCCGTCGTTGAGTACCTTCGCCAGGCGCCAGATGAGTTGACTGTCCCTTTCCCTGCAGTAACCAAAGGTCAGAACGATGGGATTATGGGCTATGAATTATAACTGCACGTACCCAGTCATTCCGCAAGGCCTCAGAACGACAGCTTGAAAGTTGTCGCTTTCATCGTTCGCAGCAAGGACAAGCTTCTCTGCTATAGCTTTGGTATGGTGATATGCATCGTAACCCTGTGCCGGCATCTTTGCCTTCAGTTCGTCGATGCCATTGAACGTCGCTCCAGTCCACACAACGCCCGTCGACGAAGTGTACACCAACTTCGTGACTTTAGCCTCCCTGCACGCCGACAGGACCTTTTCTGTGCCGTGTTGATTGACTTTGAAGTACAAACTGTCATCCAAACCGTGGACTGGGGAGGCAGCGTGGAATAACAAGTCGACCTGGGCCTAACGCATGTTCAGGGCAGGCTGTAACTAGGGTCGAATTGAGCCCACTAACCTTATTCAAGACCTCGACCAACCTGACCTCGTCAATAATGTCACCTATAAAGTACTCAACGCCAGCGACTCTGTCTTCATCAACGGGGGTCTTCACGTCGTATACAGCAACCGCACTGTTCCCACGGGCGACCAAAGCCTGCACGATATGCGAGCCCAAGAATCCGGCGCCACCGACGACGAGGTAAGAACGTGGCATTGGTGTTGGTACCACTGGCGAGTTGAGAGTGTTGAGAGAGGATATTGCAGTGCAGGGCCAAGCACGTCTCGCCTTTTCTTTCCCAAAGGTATTCTGAGCGATGCTTACGCATCAATCAACACCAATACATCAAGTGAACTTGTGAAGGCAGTGCCTTGATGGAATGATTTTGGAGTCTTCGAGGGCTTCAAGCTTCGAAGCATCAACCTTCTGATTCCGAGAAGTGTAACGGGGGGGCTATGGTAAGCACTCACGATGGTGTAGTCTCTCCTTGCGCCGCAATAACCTCCCGCCGAGTTCGGGGACTCGGAAATCAAGTTTAGTGTCGGTGCATCATGATCCTATCCAACCACTTGTATCAACGATGGATCAAATGCCCATACAAAAGATCCATACGCCCAATCAAGATCCTATTCCGTGAACGTACTTAGTCCGTCTGTAGCAGTCGGGCCTATATAGCGGGGATGGATCTTATCAACAGGTTTACAATACTGTCGTCCCAAATACTTCATGGATAGCACTCCCTTGTCCCCTGAACAACAGATGGAGGCCTACCAGGCTTTCTTACAAGTGACAAAGGATACCTTGGTATTAAATGTGAGCTTGTCTGTACGATTCTCCGCACAAATACTTACAGTCGTTACAGTATCTCCTGGGTAGGCCAACTAACCTACCTTATTGACTACACTAGCTTGACTCATCTCTGATAGTCGCGTTCTACGCGCTGCTCATTTACGATGCTGCCCTCACTTTTGAATGGTTCGTGATAAACTTCTGATACACGTTGCATAACATATGACTGAAAGTCTACCCTAGTGAAGTACGTTAACCATCGTGCTCTACATCTGAAACCCGTCTAACTCTTGCGACTACATATTTAGTACATCTTCATTTGGGTAAGTACTTCACTTCTGACCGTCACATTACTATCTTCATATGAGATGCAGAAGGCACCCTTGTCAAAGGGAACATTTATGTACATTGTGATGAAATATGGAAGCATCATTGTGCAAGGCTTCGGGTTCACTTGCAAGCATCCTCTTTTCCCAAATTGTCAGTCGGCTTATGACTATTGTAGATTATCTATGGCCAGATGCGCCGTTCTCAGTCAGTTTCTCATTTGCCCCAGAGTTACAATATACTGACACCATCCGTCATCACTTAGTTCTGTCGATACATGTTCTACGTTGTGCAATTCATCCCGACGGCTTTGTTCATTCTGATTACTGGTCAGTGTCATCGCTAATACGCGCACTACTTCGTTCACACTTCCCTTAGTTTTTCTCGCTATGCGAACTTACGCTTTGTGGCGCGGCCAACGTCTGGTCAAGTACTTGTTGATCGCTTTGGTGATTGTGGGTAGAACGGAAGCAACTCGTTTTCCGCCAACTAATGCAATCTTGGATTAGTTCTGCAATGTTGGCACGTTTATTGGCATTTCTGTGTCTTCGGCGCAGGTTGAATGTAAGTTAACTGCTGTATTGAAAGTAAGAATTCTAACGCTCCATGCCCCAGTTTTGCGATTGCCGATTCCTCGCCTGACGTGTGTTTTCACGGTCGGCGCTCCTACTAAGACCGCAGGAATAGTCATATTCTCAACCTCCATTGTTTTCGACTTTAGTATTTTCGCCGTAACAACGATACGGGCCTACCAATACTGTGAATTTCTTCTATCTCATTCGATTCTCCTACTGACGAATCTTCAGTTATGCAAGGAAACAAACGGATTGTAGTCGGCATTTTCAAAGACTGCTTGCTCTATTACGCATTTTTATTTTCGTGAGTCCTTATTTTTGGGATTGGCGCCATTACTCATGAATGGCTTCAGCACGGGCGTCGTGACCCTTGTTTTGTATTTGGCCATCCCGCCCGAACGAGCGGCCCTCCAAGGGGTCCTAATCAATCCAATGAGGAGTATGAGCGTTATGATCGCATCTAGAATTGTTCTGAACCTGCGGCGCATTGTTTTGGCCCCGGGTGCTGTCACATCTTCTGAGCTCTTAGGGACAGGGACAGACAGCGGGTACACAAGTACCAATTCGATCGCATGGGGAAGAGTCTAAAGCAATTTTAGCGTAGACTTAGATGTATCACTTTCTTGCTCCAATAAGTGTAATGATTTCTTGTCTTACGACCTATCCTTCAGTGAGCCAACATGCTCCGACATGTCACTATATATCACTGGAGTGTCCCACTGTTTGACATGATCAGTAGTTGTCATTTCTCTTCGTACCACGTTGTGCATGGTGGGTCCACATCCTGCGGTTCGGATTTGCGCTCCCATCTTTCCAACAAATAGTAGCACGCGAGTTTGACGGGTTCGTCACTAGGCCCTCCCCTCGAACCTACTAAGAGTAGATATCAGAAGATCTGAATCTGATATTGGGCGGGCCTAGGAAGTGCAGATGAATGTCCGGTCATCCACCTCCAGCTCTCACGCAACGCCGTTGCTTTCATCCATTGATTCCAACCCCCTTCCTTGTCGCAGTCTTGAATTCACCCCAAAAGCACAGTGATGCAAGCCGCCTTAACACTGGTTTGATGGCAAAGCAGAAACATCCTGATCTAAAAATTGAATCCTCTTCGATCAATGAAAAGGCCAATACTAAGTACTCCATGCGAGTCCTCGACAATTGACCATCACGAAAGACGCAGCATCTCTGATGCCCTTGTTGTTGCCAAGACAGGATCTCGGCGGCTCGCCCATGATCCCAGTAGGTTACGAATGATCACTAACATTGATTGCATGACAGTGCATTACACAAATAAAGCACCACATATCATATATCAACGTTCAACCCGGATACTTACCTTGTAGCCAACTTGCAGCTCCAAGGAAGTTTTTGTGATCCGTCCGACGTCCACGCAGCTTGAACGAAGTATTCCTGGAGAACACCCTACACCCTCCATGCGTGTGATGCATGATGCGGCGTTCGTCTGTTTTCGCCATCTGTGCTTCAAGTTCGTATCATTACTATCTGATCACAATGCCCGATAGTATTGATCAAGCCGTGCGATGTAGGCATTAATGATGTACTTAAAATATCTAGTAGCTTCCACGCTTCCGCGCTACTAAGTTGCTATTTCACCACGCGTTAGACAGGCTGGCGCTCCGTAGTTGCGACCCCATTTCCCATGTTGCTTAGCCTGGTCATCCTCGCAGCCATCGTAGCGGTCTCAGCGCAGGCACTCCGCCGACACATTTCTTTGGTTTGTCTACTATTACTCTGGAAATTTTTTCCAGAGAATTTCGACTCAACAGCCTTCCCAGAGACATATACCTGCCGCCGGCCATGGCGGCATCTTCAGTTCCTATATCACTAGTTTGCGGTTCACAATAAACGCGGAATCGGTGCTCTATGATGGCTACAAGAAGGTTCAACAATTAATCCAAACCAACTCAACACTCCCCTTCACTGACGATTTTCTCAGTATAAGGGCAGGATATTCAAGGTGGCTCAAATGGATCGTTGGATTGCCTTTGCATCTGGAGATGCCCTATTGGAAAACCTAAGGACTGCTCCGGAGCACGTCCTATCCATGGAAGCAGCTATGGTGGATGTGAGGAGACTTCCGGTGCCTCCAAATATCGGCCAAATACTCAATCGTTCATAGCTCCTTCAATCAGATTACACCCTTGGGGAGGAGATACGACGTGATGCTTACCACGTTGGAGTCATTCGCCATATTTTATCGAAGAACCTGGCCGTAATTTTGCCGGAAATTCTTGACGAAATGGTCTCAGCAACTGACGATTTGATTCGCACAAACCTCTCGAAAGATAGTGAGTGCTGTGTTTCAGTCACACACAGTTCTTACTGCTAATCACTCTCGTAGTATGGGTACCAATTCGAGCCACAGAAACGTTCTCCAAAATAGTTTGCCGTGCAACCAACCGCGCTTTTATCGGTCTGCCACTTTGTATATATGATTTCTTACTAACCATGCAGGCGAAGATCTCTTATCTAAATCTATGCTAGGTCGTGATGAAGAATATTGCTCCGTCAACCTTCAGTTTACCAACCATGTAGTATTCGGGACAGTGTTTACCGGGATGTTTCCATCGTTCCTCAAACCGTAAATTCCCTTCATCTCTGTTTGAATGCACGCCCTGACACCTCCAAGAGTAGCGGGTCAAATTTGGAGCAAGGTCTATGGACTTCAAGAGCGTCTACTACGTACCATACGCCCAATCATCTCCGAGCGTCGTCATCATATCCAAGAATATGGGCCTTCCTATCCAGACAAACCGGTTTGAGTACCCTCCATCTCACTGACTGTGTTTCTTATCGGCTTACTTTGTTAGAATGATATGCTATCGTGGTTGATGGACGCCGCAACACCTGGTCATTGTCAAACAGATGAATCTCTTGCTGTTCGGATGCTCAACGTGAACTTCCTTGCTCTTCACACAACCTCATCGGTATTACACTTAGCTGGTGATTGTGTGTATTTTTACCCAGATTTCCCTGCAGACGTTTGTCCACGCTCTATACCACCTAGCAAGTAAACCAACCTATATCAACATCCTCAGAGAGGAGCTTATAGATAACTTGGGTCCCAATCGCCTTCGAAGCGCGAACGACTGGGTTTCGGACAAACTCGAAAAATGTTGGAAACTAGACTCCTTCTTCAAGGAATCCCAGCGCTTGAACGGAATGGGCGCCAGTAAGAAGTTTTGATTCGCACCAGCCTCATCTAGAACTCAACTTCACCCGGCAGTGTCTTTGCCGCGGAAGGTGATGGTCCCCTTCACGTTTTCGGATGGCACAGTTCTACCACCGGGCATCATCGTGGCCGCCGCACCCACAGCGACCCACCGAGATGAGAGTTTGTACAACAACGCTGCCGAATTCGATGGCCTCAGATTCTCAAAGACTCGGGAGAATCTGGTCATGCAAGGAAAATCGGACAAGATAGAGGAAGAAAGACTGCGTCTGACCAGCACCCACAATTACCTTTCCTTTGGAGGAGGCCGTCATGCGTGGTACTTGGGTCAATGCTATGAGGGATGAAAGTATACTGAACAATAGCCTTTTAGCCCGGGTCGCTTCTTCGCATCAACGATCTTAAAGAGCATGATGGCACACGTCATCCTCAATTATGATGTGAAGCTGGAGTCAGGGCAAAGGCCAGCAGACGAGTGGTATGGACCGATGTGTATGCCCTCAAGAAAGGCTAAGGTATTATTCAAGGCATTAGAGTAATTTTGGCTCTATCGTGGATGTTTTCCTGCCCACCTAGTTCCGTAAGATAGAAATAGATGCTATCATAGGGTATATCGCTGGCGGCAAACGTCGAACTCTGTCCAGGTTCCTTATCCATTCCGCCATTTTCTCCCAACCATGTATCACGAATGGATCCGTGCCAACAATGGTTCTCGTTGCTATCGGGGAGCCCTCATCGCGCTGAAGGCGAACCCAGGGGAGGCGACGAGGTGCGAAGGGGTCACAGCTTCGGGCGAATGAAATTCTTTGGGGCGTTCTATCTGTCGACACCTACACCAGTCACGTTCAATTCCCATCTTTCTTCATGGCCTTCTCCC
Organism: Pleurotus ostreatus; assembly: GCF_014466165.1. Classification (NCBI taxonomy): domain Eukaryota; kingdom Fungi; phylum Basidiomycota; class Agaricomycetes; order Agaricales; family Pleurotaceae; genus Pleurotus; species Pleurotus ostreatus. The sequence goes on along the minus strand of NW_023503164.1, from coordinate 575,851 downwards.
TCCTCATCCTCAGTGCGCCCTCATAGGACTTGACAACCCACTTCAAGTACCCAATATCCTTACCTCTCCCCATCGCCACCAACCGGTGGTGCAGAACGTCCACGTCCCCGAAGGTAAGCAGCGGCGGCACGGTATCATCGGGAATCTCCACCGGGGTCGTGGCGCGTACGAGCGGCCGAGGCGCGAACAGCACGGTGCGCGTGCCCCGAATCGTCGTCCACGGCCGAGGAGTGCGGATCGCCGGAGGCGGGAAGTCCTGCACGAATGACCGCACATGGTCGAGAGCCTCGTCGATTTTGCCATGCCTGGAGGGGAGGGGAGGCTTTAGCTAGCTGTCACCCTTATAGGAGGCAGAGAAAGAAAACGCACAGAGTGAGGATGCGTATCATCAATGTGCGCGCCTTTTCAACTATACGACCGTCGAACACTTTACCGCTTCTGTTAGCTTCCTCTCTCATATCATGCTCCAGCGCCAGCCACCGGTCCCATATCGACGTCGCGAAGTCCAAGGCCGCATCTTTATCCGCCCCCTGCTTAGACATAACGCACTTCGTCAGCGCTTCGGTGTAGGACCGTGCATTGCGCTTAACGCCCATCTGCTCGAATAGCTGGTTGAATAGATCCCTCGATGTCTGCAACGACGAATGCCTGTAGAATACCGAGATATATGAGTTAACAAGCCGGGTGGAAACTGTGACGTTAGCAAAAGCGTCGTCGTATTTTGATGCTGGGGTCCTCCTTGGGGCAAGGGGTTGGATTCGGCTGAACAGAGACTGGACTTCGGCTATGACCTCGGCGCGACTCTGTGGAGGAAGGTGAGTGAACGACGCCTGGTTCGATTCTGGACATATTTCCGGAACCGAGGTTTCTGATAAAGGCACAATCGTACTTGCGCTGGAAGGGCCGTCTGTGTCCGAATCGCCTTGCTTGAGGACAGCGATCCCGCGATGAAAAGGTGGCGTGTACGCCGTGTACGTATGGAGGAGATGCATCATCGCCTCCTCCGTGATCTGCACGCTCGTCCTACCGCCCTCATCCGGCTCCCCCACCCGAACCATCTCCGCCAATATCCAACGCGCCCGATTGAGATCGCCCACGCGCTTAGCGCCCTCCAACAGCGCGCAGAACGTTTTGGAGTTGGGCCGGAACTGCGAGTTGCCGTGGGCATCCCGATGTGCGTCGAGCATCTGCTTCGCCAGGCGGAACGCCTCGTTGATATACGACAGCTCGCCGGAGCGCGCGCAGGCGAGGATGACGGCGTTGTAGGCACCGACTGTAGGGGGGAGTCCCTTGTCCACGGTCATCTCGGTCCAGAGGTCCAACGCGCGCTCCGCCTCTGCGCGATACGAAGCGAAGGGCGACGCGCAGGCACGAATCATCATTGTATAGAGGAACGCATCGGGGTTCGGGTGAGCGACGTAGCGCATGTGCGTGAAGATATCCCAAGCCTGCGCGCGTGCCAGGACAGAGTGTTTCGAGAAGAGGTTCGTGATGAGCATCGTGTACGTGTTCATCGGTGCTGGTGCGTGCTGGCTCTCGTAGTGATGCAAGACGGACAACGCTGATTCGGGGATCGTGTCCGGCGCTGCGACTGCTCTTAAGTGCGCTTTGACGTGAAGATGCCGCTGTGTCTCTGTCGGAGGTGCAGCCAGTACATTCGTCAAGAATTGCTCCGTTTCGAAAACGAGCCCCTTTCTGGCGTACGCTTCGAGTACGCAGTTGAGTACGGGTTCGGGCGTAGACACCCCAAGCCGCTAGATGAACGTTCAACCACTTTTCATGATAACGGCAACAAACCCAAAGCTGACCTTCATAAGAGACAGAGAGTATTCCGCCGCTTCGAAATCTTCAGCATCGACCTAACAGCGAAATTCAGACACTTGGATACCTATAAATCGAAGCAACTCACACTAACCCGTACCAGCGCTTCGCCTTCTGCCGCCGTGACCACTCCTAGTGACACTGCGGGTGCGTGTGTCCCTGCTCTAGCCTGAGCAGCCTCCAAACGCTGTAGCAAGCACTCAATCCTCCATAGTACCCGTTTGTACGGCTCTGGCGATGGCCCGTATTTCGTTTGCTTGTCGGGCAGGGATACCGGCTGAAGAACGGTCAGCAGCGATGTATGGTTGTGCGTGGGCTCCGATTCCAGAAGACGAAGGTCCACGGCATTGACAGCCCCTAAGTCTTGCTCGCGAGACGTTAACTGGGGCGTAGGGGTTTCCTCCATCGGTATGGATAATAGATCTTCGTAAATGGAGACAAGTTGCTCTTCCGAGTACGATTGCGCGTCCACAGAGGATTGCTGGGCAGAGATATGAGAGCTGTGGGACAGGACAGGAAGTACCACGTACCTCGATAGCCCCAGCGACTTCCAATGCTTGAACGCGCTTCTGTAATTCGGTGCTCGATAGTGCAGTGCGAACGGCAAGGGTTCCCCGGCGAACCTTGCGTGTCTTCAGCCTATTAAATATCAGCATCAACGACATGTAATGCAAAGAAATACAACCTTCCGAATGCCTGAGGATGGCTCATTGACGGGGGGAGGGTGTCGGGGACCGTAGCCAACGCTGCTTGGTGCATCATGCGAATATTGGCGGGGTTCCGCACAGAATGCGCTCCAGCGCGACCAAGACATTGTGTGACAGCAATGTCCAATAAAGCAACAGGAAGAATGCGAGACATTGGAAGTGGAAAACTAACAAAAAATGGCGACAAGGAGCACCTGTGGGCGTCTACTTAGGATCACGCGACTTTCACGAAGCTTGTGACCTCTTGTGACCTCCTCGAACCGACAAGACTGGCCCGCCGGGCTGCTTTACTACTATCTCAAGATCCAATATTCAGTGGCTATGACGAGCGCCTTCGTTCGCCATTCATACGACCATCTACGCGAAGAGGAGGAGGACTCTTCCGAGTCTTCTCTCGCAGAACTTGTAATACCTGGTGCTGTAAGTGAGGCGATCACCTCCGTATCTGTGATGCCCAACATATCGACCAACAAGCACACTTCGGACGCGAATCCGGCCACCACCGGCGTTACGAGCAAACCCCATAATTTAGAGTCGACTAATGACGGCGCAGAAATGAATCCCCATCGCAGCGTGTGCTTGGAGGTGTTCCGGAACACGTGGGATGAGTTCTATGAGTGGGAGCGGGGGTATTGTGAGGCCAGGTTAGTGGCTCTAATGAGTGAGAGACGGAAGGGGACGGCAACGCTCACCTCTACCGCGAAGACGGCGCGCCCAACATCACCGCCTGGTCCAATCTGGGTCATACCGTGTCCCACAACTACAATCGATCTCTCCGGTGTATTGGCGGACTTCGACGCAGGCCCTCAATATGAATCCTGCACACCCCTGAACGGGAACGTGTATGTAGGCGACGATCCTGATGTTATGCCCTTCTTGCCATTCGGAGAGGAGGATTGGGATGGATATCCTCTTCCTGATGGTGGGAGGAAGCGCTTTGCATATGAGGGCTATATTGGTGAATACAGTGAGCTTGCATGGATGTCTGCGTTTGATGACCCCGACTGTAAGTCATTGTGATTAGTCCCAACTTGACCAAACTAATGGATGTATCACAGTGGACTGTATTTTGTACGCGACCACTAACCGCCTTGCCTCGATGTCGATATCGTACGCCCAAATGGATGCGACAGGCATGTTCGCGCGGACGCCTAGGCTGCCGTTGCTCAGCGCGCCCTCTGGGGACCCCCCTGGCTTGGAGGCGAGAGCTGCTAAGAGGTTAGTACTCTGTCCATCCTGGCCAGTCCCCGTCTGATTGTAGGCAGAGACTTTCCTCCCTTCCCCTCCCTTCCTTCCCCTGGCTCTTCCCGCCCATCTCCGCCTGCTGTCTTGTCGACACTCCGAACCCGGATCTACCCACTGTTCTGCCACAACATCACCTGTATCCGGCAAATCTGTCCTACTCACTCTGAGGGCACGCCCTATCCCCACGCCACGATCCCCGAAAAGAAGAGTGTTTATTTGGTCGACGTGAGCTTTAGTTTCGTCATTAACATGCTCGTTCGCATAACTGATGCCTACATCTTCCGTAGAATGACTCCTCCCCTTGCTCACCAACATGCTTCCTCCTCATCGCCAAACCTTCAGGTACTGCTCTCGCGTCATCCACTTTCCCCAATGCTGTACTACCGCATGCTGAGCATGGACAAAGAGGCGCAACAGGAGCATTGAGGCCAGCTATTCTGGATTCCTGGTCCGCTGCAGATAGAGACACTCTCATCACTCTCCTCGAACTCGACGCAGACGCCCGGCCATGCGATCTGGCCGTCATAATGAAGAAGAGTTGTAATGACGTACGTTTGTTCTCGACCCTTGTGGTTTTCCGCTTTCTTCGACTGTTTCTTTCCTGCTTCTTGCTCCCTACAACGGCTCTCTTAATGACCACTCACTCTGTTCTGCGCGTTCACAATCTCTATTACCGGCTCAACCGCACAGATCTATTGAAACGTCAAGACTAACGTTCAATTTGGTGTAGATATTTCGCTTCCGCAAGCGCATGTTCCCAGATCCGATGATTGCCTCCCGCAATTCTGGGAAAGCACCACTTAAACCGTCTAAGCATGGGACAAGGGATAACATCCTCGGTATGTGCACCCTGTTACATCTTTCATCTACCTGTGTTGCTGCAGAGCGTCCCTTGAACGTTTATACCCCCATCGAATGTGAGAAAGGACGCTAATACGCCTTCTGTTGGATGTAGTACTCGATCCTCAGACATACACGCCGTACGTCGTCCCTATCTGCCCCGCTTTCCGGCTTCCTACTTCCAAACATCTTCATTCCATCCCTCTTCTCCCTCTTCACTGCTCCTGCGCACATCATACTTACTTTCTTCTCGAATCAATGCATGTCAACTCGCGACCATTCTTACTGTTAATGGTCGAACAAATGCTCGCGAACCCGAACCCGTCGTGGCTGCCCCCCCTCCTTGTTCCCATTCACAGCCCGGGCCCATGCTACCACCCCGGGCCCTGCGATGCCACCTGCCCTTGTGTGCTTGCCAACGTGCAGTGCGAGCGCAAGTGCTTGTGCGACGATTTTTGTGAGTCTCAAACACTCCTTTCCTTCATATACCATATTTTCACTCCCCTCGCAATACTCATACTCATACCCGTTGGTCCCTTAATAGGCCCCCTTCGCAAAGGATGTAAATGTAAACCCCAGCGGGTTGCCAAAGGGAGCAATAAAGACAGCGGTACAAAGAGAGTCTGCTGCCGCACAAAACGCTGCCCCTGCAGGCGCGCCAAGCGTGCATGCGATCCGGAGCAATGTGTCGGGTGTGCCATTACGGATTCCCGAGTGCCGACTTGTTGCAATATGGCGACTTTATGGGCGGCTGCTGGTAGACACCGTAAAGTCCGTCGTTTTTTCGGGCGATGGGCGGACTGATAGATATGTTCAATAGGCTGTTGAAGTGCGACGATCGGCGCACGGCTATGGTCTTTTCCTCAAAGAGAGTGTGCTCGCGGATGAATTCCTCATGGGTATGTCTGTTCGGCCCCATTCTACTCTTGAATTTCTCCCTGATTACTTTGACATTCATTACTTGCCTTTCAGAGTACACAGGTGAAGCAATCCTCGACCCCACCTGTATCTCGCGCGACCACATCATCGCCCACCGCCAGCGCAACTATCTTTTCGCGCTCCATACGACCCTTGGGGTCGACTCGTCGCTTGCGGGGGATCCATCAAGATTTATCAATCATGGAAATCCGCCTAATTTGGTTGACGGTTCTATGAGTGTGGGTGAGGGCATCGCGAATGTTTATTCACATGTGGAAATTACGAATGGGGGGCACGGGGTTGTGCTATACGCTGGTGAGTCCTTCCTCCTCTTTGCGGGCGATTTAGTTTGTTCATCAAGCATTGTGTCTATTTCTGATAGCCATAGATATGAACGCAGGTACGGAATTGCTGCTCGATTACGGGCCCAAGTTTTTCAAGCAGATAAGCGGTGGTGACGAGGATGGTGACGAGGAAGACAATGTCAATGAAGAGAATGTGGAGAGGGAGGAAGCGAAGAAATATACATACTGGGATGATGATCCTGAGTATGGGGAGGCGGAAGAATATAAAGAGTAGAGGGGCCATGGATGCGGAATCGCGATTGTCTGTGATTATTAGACAATGTGATTGAGTAGAACAAGTGGTGGCGAGTCGATTAATGTCAGTTTATTACTTACGCACAGTCGGAACACATTTTGGTATCTTATAAAAGGCTCATAATGATGTGAAATGCCGGGCTCGAAGATCAAGCTGCAGAGAAGTAGTCGAATGCAGGCTTCCTGAATCATCACCGGGCGTATACGAGTGAAAGGCTCCGCGTAACATTTATTCGATCAATCCCCCGTTGATTAGTGCTACACAGCTCTCGCAGTCCTTGAATTCCCTCGCGATATATGAACAAGTTCCCAAACCCCGCTTGACTATTTTGTGACTCTCGATATCTACGAGATACCAGGAATATGAACCCTAATCGCTCTAATTGGTTGCGTTTACAGTATACTACTGGCCAGTCCGCATCAAGGTAGAAAGCCATGGATAAAATCGTCACTCTGTTTCGGTATATGCCAACGGTAGCGATAAGGACGGTGAACATCTGGTCAGTGATGGGTCCCATGGATGCTGATTTCTCTTTTAGGGTCTCCATCTACTAAGCAGTAACTTATCTTGCGTAGTTCAGGGACGTCCGGCTCTGAGCCCTCGTTCTTACAACACCGCCCAACATTATGAGATCACCCAAGGACCCGTGTGGGATGCCTCTTTCCTGGCAATAACGACGAGCCTGCTATTTTATTGGGGTTGGACGGGAAACCAGGGCCGAAGTACAGAAGCATTGCATCGGGAACGGAGATTATCGACATCGGGCATGTGGGGTACATCCTCTCCCATCCGGATGAAGCGCGTACCTGTGGCGGGCTGCTGCAAGTCTAAGGATAATTAGCGTCGAGCATGACAATGATAAGGACACCACCGAGGGTATCAAAAGGGCCTCAGGGGGCTCGTAAATCAGGCAAGTCCCAACGAGACTGATAAATGAAGGTACGTCGTGCATAACTACCCTAGCACTATCTGTGAGCTTACCCACACGGAACCGGCAACTCACGCCGTCAATCCACCCGCGCCAGTTAACGCGAATGTTTTGACCTTCGCAGCTCCTCACCAGCAGAAGATCAACTTGTATGAGAGCCTCCTGAATATTGTCGAGCCGATCATAGGTATCAACACGGGGGAGATGGACAATGATATCAGAGCGAGAGAATTGTGGGCGGAGAGAGTAAGGCTCAATATGATTACGAAGGACAAGAAGTCGCGGGAGACTGCAGAGAGGGAATCACTGGGGTGGCGGCGCAGAAGAGAACACCGGAGAGATTGGGGGTAGCTTCAGGTTTACGCATATAGTTCGCAATCCGTGCTTTGAATTTCAACCCATAAGATTTATTGCAAGGAGATCGTGCTATTTTTACAAAAGGACTCGCACTCTCAGCAAATGAGAGGAAAGAGGGAAAAATTAACACGGCAGACCAAGAGTAGTCTGAATCGAGTTGCACAACCAGCGGCACGAAGCCGACTGGGTTCTGTGTACCGCGAAGTGCACTAAAGGATGGCAGCCTTGTCCGTTGAATATTCGTCTGCGTAAGAGCACTGAGACTCCTCGTACACGAAGGCCTTCTGGGGAACATCAACCAGTAGGCGCGTCCAAAAAGCCGCTGCCCAGCTACTCAAGAGCATAACAACAACCGCTTCGCAGCGGAAGAGTGCCTCGCCCGCATCGCTTACGTGGCCCAAATAGTGTACCAGGGACCTCCGACAGATACCCCGTCACTAGCCGACGTGATATGAGCTCAACAGGGCGATACTACATTGGATACACATACCCAGTCGATTAGCAGATGGAGAAAGCAATACCAAGAATGTACTGACGCTCGTAATAATGGCACCCAGGGATCCGCGCGACCACGAGCGAAGCCTATCTACAGGCATACATCTCGTGTCACACTCATTGGCAAGGGTTCAACATATCCATGCCCCACGGCCAACACGGGCTCCATCAGGTTCAGTACCGTGTACCATACCAGTGGATGAATTGTGAAACGCGACGCCACCTGGAGACGCGAAACACAGACCGTGGTGGCGAATGTGAAGACAGGATTATGGCGAAAGCCAGGCCGGAATCCCAATGCCCCAGAGCGCACTTGTGAGAACCATACGAGACGGCGCGAATCGTGAGTTCCACGTCGATACATATGGCTGTCTGCGAAAAACCACATCATGCCGATAGAGGACCAATGCGCAGATAAAAAGAGCAACGAACGAGAACAGCCACCCGGTCCTCGCGCCGACTTTCAGACCAACTGCCCCCCGTGCCCTCTCGGGAGGTCTTCGGGCGTATGGACGACGTGGGTGAATTTCTGGTGCAGCGCTTGGCCAGTGATGGCCAGATCCAGCTAGGACCAATCGAGGAGGACTGGAATACTCAGACCTTAACCCGCTCGCAAGGTCGACTCGGGGAAGAGTCTGTGGGGGATGAGCATCGCGGTTTTCAGCCTGCCGTGCTGGTTTGATTCTGGATTTCCTCGAAGCTCATACTCGTGCTCGTGTGCTGTGACAATTGTGACGAGTCACACAACTTAACGCGCGTCTCTCAGGGATGACCGTGCCTAGCAGTTAGGTTCAAACTTCGACGCACTCACCCAACATCAATTTGCTAGATAGTTCTGCTAGGGCCTCCGCGGGAGAGACTGGGAGGTCACGGTGTGAAGACTATACGTGCGCGGTGGATTGATTGTATATAATGTCCTTTGGACCTTGTATTTCATAGCATCAATGTTCTGCATTTCGATTTGCGCGTAAGTAATACACTGGAAATTGCTGACGCCAAGATTGTGAGCGGCCATCGCCACCTGTTCTACCCAATTACGTTGTCCAAAATTACTAGAATAGTCACTGCACCATGTGCCTTCAAAGCGTCAAAGCTTCACCGGTCACCCTACTCTTTATATTCTTCCGCCTCTCCGTACTCGGGATCGTCATCCCAGTACCCCTTGTATTTGAGTGCTATCTGCCTCTCCTCTTTCTCTTCCTCGTTCTCTCCCTTGTCACCATCGTCATCGCCACCGTGCACCTGCTTGAAGAACTTGGGGCCATAATCAAGCAGCAACTCTGTCCCTGCATCCATGTCTATGGCTATCCGAAATAGGCCCAACGATTGAACATCGAACCCAAATCACGCGCGAAGATAAGGAAGGCCTCACCAGCGTATAGCACGACCCCATGCCCCCCATTGGTTATCTCCACATGCGAGTAAACATTCGCGATGCCATCGCCCGCACCCACATACCCGTCAACCAAATCCGGTGGGTTTCCGTGATTGATAAACCTAGATGGATCACCCGCAAGCGACGAGTCGACCCCGAGTGTCGTATTAAGTGCGAAGAGGTAGTTGCGCTGGCGGTGGGCGATGATGTAGTCCCGTGAGATACAGGTGGGGTCTAGGATTGCTTCACCTGTGTATTCTGAAAGAACAAAACAGTTGAGCAAGTGTGCGGAGAGGACATCGAGACGGATTACATCAAGTTGGGAGGATAACGGCAAAGAGGGGAGAGGCGTGGAGACGCACCCATGAGGAATTCACCAGCGAGCACACTCTCTTTGAGGAAAAGGCCATATCCGTATGCTGACCGGCGAACTTCAACAGCCTATTGAGCACATCTGTCAGTCCTACCACCATGGCCGTTTCTGGAGATATAACAGACTTTACGACGTCTACCAGCTGCTGCCCATAGAGCAGCCATATTGAGACACGTCGGTGCTTGAGAATCCGCAATGGTACACCCAGCACATTGCTCTGGATTGCATGCACGGTGGGCACGTCTGCAGGGACACTGTTCTGTGCGGCAGCAGACTCTTTTGGTACTGCCACTCTTGTTGCTCCCTTTGGCACCCCGCTGAGGTCTGCAGTTGCACCCCTTGCGGAGGGGACCTGTTGGGAGAACAATGAGTATGATTATGACTACCGGAAAGCAAGGGGTGAAAAAGAATGCAAGTGAAGTGACGCTTGTTATTAGGGGTTAGGGTCTGAGAGATAGGAACAAAGGGTGCGTAAATGCGGCGCGACGATACGTATAGTCAAAAACAAACGAAGTAAGCGAGATAAACAGATAGACTTTGAACTCACAGGAGTCGTCGCACAGACACTTACGCTCGCACTGTACGTTGGCGCGCACGCAAGGGCAGGCGTCATCGCAGGGTCCGGGGTGGAAACAAGGGCCTGGGCTACGAAAAATGGAATGAAAGTTCGAATTTGCCAGTACCCGTTGGACCATTTATAACGGTCACGAGTAAGCATGCAACCATTTAGAGGAGTAATTATGAGGAGATGTTGGCAACATACAGTGTATATGTCTGATGGTCGCGCAAATCTGTATATAACAGAAGACATGTTAGCACCCTTTTCCACATATAATGAGGGTTACATGACAATGTCGCGCTTTGACGACGCGGGTCGATGGGGTGCGCAAAAACAGGTAAATGTAAAACCACTACGTACCGAGTATGACTGTATCCCTTACCCTACGCTTCGGCGGTCTAAGTGAGGCTTTTCTGGGATTGTGGGAAGGGATCATCGGATCCGGGAACATGTGCTCGCGGAAGCGGAATATCTACACGGCATTCAACGTCGGTCTCGACATGCTAGAAATAGTGGGTCTGCTAAAGATATATACATAAAGCGAGTGAAAATCATGAAAGGGCTTATTGGATGGGAAGCAAGAAGAGACCAGAAGAACACAAAGGGAGATGAGGATGCACGCACATCATTGCAACTCTTCTTCATTAGAATGGCTAGATCGCATGGCTGGGCGTCTGCATCGAGTTCGAGGAGGGTGATGAGAGTGTCTCTGTCTACGGCTGACCAAGAATCAGGCATAGCCGGCTGCGATGGTCCTGTTATGCCTCTCCGGCCCCGCTCAGCAGGTGGTGATACAACACTGGAGGAAGAGGACGACATGGGGATAGTACCTGAAATTTCTGTATGAAGACCGCGGCGGCGGCGATAACAGGTAGGTGAGCAAAGATCTGGGGTGGGATCATCCTATAGAAGGTGCAGACGTCAGCCAGGCGAACGAGGGCGCCGCCAGTGGAGAACCAAAGCTCACATTAGCTAACTGAGCACTCTTCCTTCTGGGGGCCGTCGCATGGGGATAGGGCGTGTCCTCCGAATGTGTAGGACAGATATGGCGGATGCAGGTGAGGTTGTGGCAGAACAGCGGGTAGATTTGGGTTTTGAGGGTCGACAAGACAGAAGGCGCAGATGGGCGGGGCGTGGGGGTGGATGGTAGGGTGGGGAATGGAGGGAAGTCTCTGTCTACGGTCAGATGCGATTTGGCTTGGATGAACGGATAACTGACCTCTTCGCAGCTCTAGCCTCTAAGCCAGGATGATCCCCAGAGGATACGCTAAGCAACGGCAGCCTGGGCGTCCGCGCGAACACACTTGTCGCGTCCATTTGAGCGTACGATATCGACATCGAGGCAAGGCGTTGAGTGGTTGCATACAGAATGCAGTCCACTACAACAGAACCGTCAGTGGAGTCGAGCTGGACAAAAGCACTTACGATCTGGATCGTCAAATTCAGACATCCATGCAAGCTGGCCATATTCCCCGATGTAGTCCTCGAATGAAAAGCGCTTCCTGCCACCGCCAGGAAGAGGAGATCCATCCCAATCCTCCTCTCCGAACGGCAAGAACGGCATAACATCGGGATCGTCCCCTACATACACGTTCCCGTTCAGGGGTGTGCATGATTCGTATTGAGGGGCTGCGTCGAAGTCTGCCAATACACCGGAGAGATCAACTATAGTTTGGGGACACGGTATGACCCAGATTGGACCAGGTGGTGATGTTGGACGCGCCGTCGTCGCGGTAGCGGTGATCGTTGGCGTTGCACTAGCCCCCTTCCGCCTCTCACTCATTAGAGCCGCTAACTTGGCCTCACAATACTCCCTCTCCCACTCATAAAACTCGACCCACGTATTGTGGAACACCTCCAAACAGACGCTGCCATGGGGGTTTATTTGCTCACCGTCATTAGCTGCCTCCATGTTATAGGTTTTGCTCATAACGCTAAGGGCCCGGTCTGCTCGTCGAGATGTCAGTCCCTCGGGCCTGGGGTTGGCGGACATTGAACTTGACAAAATTTAGCGCTGGAGTCTGCTCGGGGCGCTTGGGAATCGTCACAAATAAGTCACAGACATCGTGGTGGGCAAGCGGCAATAGATACAAAGTAAATACATGCAAACTTCTGCTTTCGGTATTTCTTGTATTTCTTGTCGGCGACCTGAAGTATCCCGGCTCAGTAGGTGATATACTAGTCCAAAGGAGTCTATGATGTGGCACGTTGGTTTAGCGGTTTGCGCGCTTGAATACTATTTTTTAGCACAGAAAGGTTGCGGGTTCGAGCCACGGATTGTCCTTTTTTCACTTCTTCGTCCTGCTATCTTACCACTAACATTCATTAATAAATAAGCACCACAAGCTATAGTACTGTTTATTGGAGGGAATAGATAATGCAGTTGATACAAGGTGCCACCAGGTATATTATTGTTGTTTGCAGAATAGTTGACCCAGCGTGATTTTAGCGCCACACACACAAAAATAGTCATGACAGGTAGGGCAAAAGTTTTCACTCATATCTCCCTCAATTTTTATTGTAGAGCTTAGACTCAAGTACGAGCCTCATCTCCTGATCAATCCGCAGAGGCACATATAGAAATCCCGTTATTTCACCATGTAAATAAAATCTAGTATTCTGAGAGTTTTCCAAAGTCCCTTTTCCAGCTTCCACGAAGCCACTCATAAACGGTCCATGGCAAGAGGCACGCTGGTCCTAGAATCTCTCCGATGGACCATTGTGTGCATGCATATGTGCCATTTTACGCTTGAGAACACCAAATTCTACATTGGAGTCAGTCACAGCTCGCAGAAACGGATTGTGGCAAGGGCTGGGTCTGCGCCGGACGACTGCCGGAAGCCTGATTTTGATTGAATCTGACTTCTTAGCGGCTGCTGTGTCCTTCTTTTTCGCCGCCTTTCGCGCCTTGTCGCGTTCGTTGTATAAGAGTAGCAAACTTAGGTTCACGTTTGCGCGGGCAAAAGATGAATTAGTCAATACCTATAAGAGTAGCAAACTTAGGCTACACGCGGAAGTAAGTATAAGATGTATGGAAGGACATAATGTAAGATACTCACTTCACGTTTGCGCAGGCAAAAGATGAAGTGAGAACGAACAAGTATTCAACTATAAGTACGAAAAAGGCTAAGTAATGAGGAGTATCATATGTATTGTTGAGGTAGCAGAACTCAAGAGTAGGATAAAAGGGGGAACAGAATTCACTAGCGTCCATGGAACATATGTACAGATGTCGGGGTGATGGTCCATACACCAGGCCAAGATTGGGTTTGAGCTCGACAGGCGATCGGCTCTCGCATTACGGTTTGTCGTTCCAACAGTTGACCATGGCAAAAGTAGGGAAATGTATATAACTCCGCTGCATATATTTTGTCCTGCCCTAGCGTCGTTAGTCAATGCTTGAGCTCCCCGGCACATTTCAGACCACTTTGTACTACATACGCCTCCATATATCTGCACATTAGTCCTTTATGATATATTTTCACTTAGATTTAGCTGCAATAAGTGCGAAATGGCCGCCTTGGACCTTCATTTTATTTACATGGTGAAATAACGAGATTTCTATATGTGCCTATGCAGATTGATCAGGGGATGAGGCTCGTACTTGAGTCTAAGCTCTACTGTAAGGGGACACCCCTATTTTCTCTCCTTTCCTTCATCCCATGGACTCTTACCTACATTTCCTTCGTTCCCCTTTGTTCCTTTTCGCTTCCTTTCCTTTCCACTTCCCTTCCGCCCACTCCTTTCGCATCCGAGCCATGTCCGGTGACTCCGGAGTCTTCCCACGCCTCGGACTCGCCTCGGACTCGCTTCGGACACCTCGGACTCGCTCGGACGCTTCGGACTCGCTCGGACTCATAGATACACTCCGGGGCTCGTCCGGGCTACCTCTATCCTCCTTTCCCACTTCATTACTCCTTGTCCCCACTTCCCCAGGTCGCCGGCACGACTCCTGTACATTCCCCTTCCACTTCATTATCACATGTTTCCTCGTACCTTGTGATATTCGTTCGGACCTGTGGCTGGTGTACTGTACAGTTACCCTTCACTCCTCCCACGCTACTACAGTATATACTTCGCTTCCTAGCATGGAGAATCCTTATCCTGTTCTCTTTGGATTCTCCCTCTGCTAGGTGAGCAGCTCTCTCATGTATTGTAGTTAGTCTTATTCATTACTTTGGATTCTCCCTCTGCTAGGCCTGCGCTGTCAGCCATCTTGAGGTTGCCCTTACATCTACAATAAAAATTGAGGGAGATATGAGTGAAAGCTTTTGCCCTACCTGTCGTGACTATTTTTGTGTGTGCGGTGCTAAAATCACGCTGGGTCAACTATTCTGCAAACAGCAATAACGCTGACATAATAATGTGACAGGAAGGTCCTAACCCACCCGCAAACCCCCTGGTACAGCAGACCAAACTGTCGGTTTGGAGTAGGTTTGGGCCAGGTTTGGTCCAACCGTGGGAGCCAAATTTGGCAGGTAGGGACTAACATCTTGACGAGCAGACCGGGCCCTAATAGTGTCAATATTCGCGCGCGAGGTATGCTTGTTGATAGATAGGATGTGTATCGAAGGTACCAACGAGATCGCTTCACTTACAGCATCGAATATTTCAGCCTCTGCAGAAGAGGACTCGGAAGACTCTTCCTCCTCTTTGCGTAGATGCTGGTATGAATCACGTACAATGATGTTGGGGTTTATGAGTTATTTAGGGTCTTTTAGACGCATGCGAGTTACAGGGACGGTAGTTGTGTACGGTATCACGACCACGACGGAGATGGAAACAGAGGTAGAGGCTCCGGAGTCCGGAGGGAATTCGAGGGATTGCCCTAAGCGTCACATGAAGGCCTAGTGGCTCTTATACAATCTCTTAGTCGTACTCGCCTTGCGCTCGCGTTGAACAAATCCTAAACCCAGCTTGGTACCTCGTAGTTGTCTCTCGTACACATAATGCAGCACCCCCTTGGAATACTCATCTAGAGGTCTTATCTCGCCTCCCCTCACATAGACGTTGGGTGTGGTCCTTTTCCTGGCGGTATCTTGCAGGCAGTCGTTGTGTCATATCAATCATCCCCTTCCGACATCGAACGCGGCTCGCTGAGGATGACTACTCGTCCTTCAAAGCCGGCTGTACAAAACTCATTGTAGTAGATGGTATTGCAGCCAGCCCTCACTAACGGCGTAAATGATACAGGTGATTTCCTTCGCACCACTCTGCAAGGCTCCAGCCACCCTTTACTAGCACAAGGCAGACTGGAATGTAATCGCCATCCACGATCCGTGGGGATGGTTGGTATTAGCAAGTCTCTTCTCCTCAACGAAGGAAATGTACTCACCGGCGGGGTCACCGCCGAGACAGGTGCTATGTTCTGGGGCCGCCCTTGTTAATCTATGGAGACCATGGCTATTAGCAGGTCTGCTCCCAATAAAGTGAAGTATGTGCTCACCACCGAGAACCTAAAGCGCATGGTTCAGACAATTGCACCTCGCCCTCGCTGACTACGTCACCGCCAACCAGACCAAAGGATGGTTTCCTCGGTGTGGTCGACGGCGCACGGACAGTTATGCAGCATACTCAACGCCGTCCCTTGATCCTGGTGCCAGGCTGCCTTGGAGGACCTCACGTCCATCAGTGAAGGTGCTAGCCCCCGCCCTTCGCGGACCACAGTACGACATAGGCCAGAATCGGCCGTAGAGGAAACTGGAATCTGTCGGCCTACGGTTGAGGACATGCGGGCAGTGACGACCAGCACAGCGGACGGTGTCCCTCCCAAGGCGGGTAGACCGAGACCAGTGACGCGCACCGTTGTATATGACCGCAGTGTATGAGACGAGAGATTCCGGGGATGTCACTCATCTACGGCTTAGAGGACATCGCCCAGATGGCACCTCGACTGACGCTGTGAGCTGCACGTCGTGTTCGATTCTCTGGCTTGGCTGTGCTAGGCGAGCTAGAATAAGATGGGATTTGACCAGGCGGGTGGTGGTTGCTTACTTGGTGTTGGTGAAGGAAACGGAGGTATGTATACGCCTTTTAAGCCAATGGCATGTTTGGCTCGGAGGCGGCTGACATACTGCTTTGTTTGGCGTTGGTATGTCCGCGACGTCGGCGATAGCTCACCGCCCTTGTTTGGTTCTGGTTCGTGTTCACTTCCTTCCTAGATCATCCCTCACCAAACAACCGCCATGGTTTCCCAGAGATGTTTATCCCACCTTGTCGTAAACTTGCCAGTGTATCGAATAGAAGTTTCTTCTGATAACCTTCGTGCTTTCCAAGGTCCATGTTCACGATGTCATGTCGAGCTCAAATACCACGATTAAGAGCTTCGAAAGCTCACGTAGCCTTGGGTAGTGGCGCAGTGGCTTCACTGTATCTGACGCGCAGGCAGAGTTACTTCAAATATTTGACGGGTGCACGTCGCGAGTGCAATCTAAACCTGAACGCTAGATAGTCGCAAGCTCCTGAGCTCCTGAGACACGGACCTGTGACCTGTGACTTGTCACAACAGCGAGTATAAATTTTCACGAGAATTCGTACTCAAAGCACCACGGCAGGTCGAAAACCGCGATGCTCGTCCCCCACAGACTCTTCCCCGAGTCGACCTTGCGAGCGGGTTAAGGTCTGAGTATTCCAGTCCTCCTCGATTGGTCCTAGCTGGATCTGGCCATCACTGGCCAAGCGCTGCACCAGAAATTCACCCACGTCGTCCATACGCCCGAAGACCTCCCGAGAGGGCACGGGGGGCAGTTGGTCTGAAAGTCGGCGCGAGGACCGGGTGGCTGTTCTCGTTCGTTGCTCTTTTTATCTGCGCATTGGTCCTCTATCGGCATGATGTGGTTTTTCGCAGACAGCCATATGTATCGACGTGGAACTCACGATTCGCGCCGTCTCGTATGGTTCTCACAAGTGCGCTCTGGGGCATTGGGATTCCGGCCTGGCTTTCGCCATAATCCTGTCTTCACATTCGCCACCACGGTCTGTGTTTCGCGTCTCCAGGTGGCGTCGCGTTTCACAATTCATCCACTGGTATGGTACACGGTACTGAACCTGATGGAGCCCGTGTTGGCCGTGGGGCATGGATATGTTGAACCCTTGCCAATGAGTGTGACACGAGATGTATGCCTGTAGATAGGCTTCGCTCGTGGTCGCGCGGATCCCTGGGTGCCATTATTACGAGCGTCAGTACATTCTTGGTATTGCTTTCTCCATCTGCTAATCGACTGGGTATGTGTATCCAATGTAGTATCGCCCTGTTGAGCTCATATCACGTCGGCTAGTGACGGGGTATCTGTCGGAGGTCCCTGGTACACTATTTGGGCCACGTAAGCGATGCGGGCGAGGCACTCTTCCGCTGCGAAGCGGTTGTTGTTATGCTCTTGAGTAGCTGGGCAGCGGCTTTTTGGACGCGCCTACTGGTTGATGTTCCCCAGAAGGCCTTCGTGTACGAGGAGTCTCAGTGCTCTTACGCAGACGAATATTCAACGGACAAGGCTGCCATCCTTTAGTGCACTTCGCGGTACACAGAACCCAGTCGGCTTCGTGCCGCTGGTTGTGCAACTCGATTCAGACTACTCTTGGTCTGCCGTGTTAATTTTTCCCTCTTTCCTCTCATTTGCTGAGAGTGCGAGTCCTTTTGTAAAAATAGCACGATCTCCTTGCAATAAATCTTATGGGTTGAAATTCAAAGCACGGATTGCGAACTATATGCGTAAACCTGAAGCTACCCCCAATCTCTCCGGTGTTCTCTTCTGCGCCGCCACCCCAGTGATTCCCTCTCTGCAGTCTCCCGCGACTTCTTGTCCTTCGTAATCATATTGAGCCTTACTCTCTCCGCCCACAATTCTCTCGCTCTGATATCATCGTCCATCTCCCCCGTCTTGCTGCCTATGATCGGCTCGACGATATCCAGGAGGCCCCCATACAAGTTGATCTTCTGCTGGTGAGCAGCTTCGAAGGTCAAAACTTTCGCGTTAACTGGCCCTGGTGGATTAGCGGCGTGAGTTGCCGCTTCCATGTGGGTAAGCTCACAGATAGTGCTAGGGTAGTCATGCACGTTGGGACTGGGACTTGCCTGATTTACGAGCCCCCTGAGGCCCTTTTGATACCCTCGGTGGTGTCCTTATCATTGTCATGCTCGATGCTAATTATCCTTAGACTTGCAGCAGCCCCCCCGTTGCGACGATTTTCTCGGAGTATGACCACCTTCGGGACAGACAACAGAGGCTCCCGCCTGATTTCGTCCACGGGCTCTTCATTGGAGTCCAAGGCAGAGATTGGGCGCTTCTGTCCCATTGTTGGTGATAAAATAGTATTCGCACTTGTCTGCCATTTTGGAGCGATCGCTCAGCCGCGATGTGCCCAAGGCCAGCCTCAAATACTCCCCTTTTCACCCATGATTTCCTCATCTGTATTGCTCTCACTTTGACTATCTTTGCGATGTCCAGCAGTGAAGCCCAATTATCTCATAGTGGACACTGGCAATTAACGACAACGGGGGGAGGCTAGTTTTGCGACCGACGGTATCAGGGACAGGGAGAGAAATCCCCGAAGAAATTTTCAGACAGGAATCACAACAAGTCATGCTCATCACTCGGTGCGACCCGAACACCGTTCCCCCCTCCTTTCGCGAAATCGAGCATTCGAATTGTTCCTTAAATGGTAATTTCGACCTTTCCTCATCGGGAAGATAGGGGGTGCTCCTCAAACGCCGCGCTCTGCGACGTTGCTGAATACCTGGGTTTACTGCGTTCGCGAACACTTTGATTAACGCTGTTCGGGTCGTATTGGAAGGTGGGCGCGAGGGGTCGGATTCGATGGCCTTTTCGTTTAAAGTTTTTCCTTCCCTTCCTTGATCTACTAGCCTTGGCACTTCGTCGGGCGAACGAACGCCCCCCTCGGCGCTCGTAGATTATGAGTGTATTAGCGATACGGAAAGGTCGCTAGAGAAGCTCGAAAGAGCTGTTCGTGCCACAAAGGTTCGATACCACTGGGTAGACAATACGGTGAGTGTTGTACAATTATACATGCAAGCGAGCAGCACATTTAATGGATTCATCCATTAGACTCCACCTAACAATACTCGAACAGAGGCAGCAGATACAAAGAAGCCTGCTGTCCTCATCTCGAGCGACGAGGATTATCTTGACAACCGATCGGCACGGATTCCGATTGGCGAAGACGAAGACAACGAAGGCGTATTCGGTCCTTCGCCCGCTCGTCCGCGGGCCTTTCGTCGACTTCTCAAACAGCGTCCTGGTTGTTCACGGTCGGGAGAGATCAATGATGCCGGTACGTTCATCCATGGCTGATGTACTCAAACACGATACAAGACTGAATTGGACTGCAGCCGCATCCGCAATGAAACCCGAGCAAGACATTAGCCTCGAAACTAGGTCATCATTGCCTCCAAGCCCGGAAGCTGCGCCCTAACACAAAATGAAGCTGTATAAGACCGTTATGGAGGCCGTGACACCACTCCTTGGTCTCGAGACGGGGGAAAGCAACGACGAAGAGCTCAGAATACTGAAACCGCTGGTTAGCATCCTCACGAAGGAGAGTGTTACACTTGACGAAACCAAGAAGGCCCGGGAACCTCGAGTATTAGCTGAGAGAAAGGCTCGAAGGGGAGCGATATTTTATATCTACCGGCAGCCGTAACCGTTTAAATGTATCCAGCAAACCTACAGCAAACGGTTTACGTTCCATGAAAGGGAGGGATAGGGGCCAAGCGCTAGACGCCAGCTGCCTTGGTGTCCGGCGCTAATGCAGCTCCAGCATCCCATATACGCTCATACTGTACGCATACATCCTCCCGAATGACGACCCCACTGCACCATGACGTCAATCTCCTCTTCCCCACCCGCAGAACCAAACCATATAAAGAGCAGCCTTCGTCGTTCTCGTCCTTCATCACTTTCTCCCCCGAACCTCCACCATGAGACCATCCATTCTCCTCTTTGCGGCCCTCTCCGTCGCAAGTGCACAAGCCTCCTGGTTTTCCAACGAATCTCCCGACTACAATGATTGGTCCAAGTCAGAGCTTCTAAAATGGCTTGAGGACCACAACGTCGATGTGCCGTCGCAAGCCCATACAAAAAACGAGCTTCAGGAGCTGGTCAAGTCCAACTGGAACACCGCTTCCGCATGGACGTACGACCAGTATGCTGACGCCCAGCGCGCATTTGCCGACTTGCGAGACACAGCATTCGATAAGTGGGATGAGTCGCGGCTGCGCGAGTTCCTCCTTGAACAGGGCGTAGTCGCTCCCTCAGGCCCACGCGAGCAACTCGTTCTGCTTGCTAAGCAAAAGTACAGAGCTTACACCGATGCGGCTTCTTCTTTCTCGTCGGTCGCAAGTGCATCCGCCAGCTCTGCAGTGTATGGAGACGCGACATATCAGGCTTCGAAGAGTTTGAGTAGCATCGCAGCGCAAGCTACGAATTCAGCCAATGCGGTGATGGATGACACCAAAGATTATATTTACTCCACCTGGGACGACAATCAGCTACGATCGTATTTGGAGGAAAATGATTACATCAAGACAAAACCGCAGAAGTCGAGGGAAGAGATGTTGGCCATGATGAAGAATGCGTACGCTGAGATAACCGGTTCCGCTTGGGGCGCTTGGAGTACTTCATACATGGTGAGCCCCTTCTCCCGCTCTTGCCCCATTCACTAACCCCTTGTATCGCAGCACAATTGGCTTGTCTCGCACAACATCATCAAGTCTGATTACGAGAAGAACCGCGGTTCCCTTGTCGACCACATGAAGAACTACTATTATGATATTCACGACACAGCATATTCGTCGTGGACAGATTCGCAACTCAAAAATTGGCTCGTCGAGCATGACATTATCAAGGGCGACGCTCAAATCAAGAGAGACAAAATGATGAAGATGATTGAGTAAGTTTACTGGCTTGCCTTTCAATGCTTGCAGCCTAAACCCCTTTGCTGTAGGGATAACTATTCGCACGCAAAGACGACAGTCTGGTCGGCGTGGTCTGATAACCAAATTCGCGATTGGTTGATACAACATGGTTACATTCGTTCGGATGTTCAAATGAAGCGTGACGAACTTGTTGCCATGATTGACAAGAAATACAAAGACGCTAACACGCGCACCGCCGAATATCTGACCTGGCCCGACGCTCGTCTTCGTGCTTATCTGCGCGAAAGAGGCGTCGACGAATCTGCGCTACCCGGTGCGCGTCCAGGATTACTCCGTAAGTCTCTCGCCCCCAATGCCAATTATCTTACTCACATTCTGCCCGCAGAGGAAGTGCGTATCAAATGGGTGCAGACCAACCACCACGCCGAAAACCTTTACATGCGTGTCTCAGAGATTATCAATAGCGCCGTCGACAGTGCTGAACAGAAGCTCGCTCGTCTAGTTGAAGTGCTCACCGGTTATTCATCTGATAAGTACACCGCCGCGAAGACATACGCTGAGGAGGGCCGCAGGACGGCGAACGCTAAGTACGAGGAGGGGAGGATCTACGGCGAGAAGAAGGTAGATGAAGCCCGGGATTATGTCGGCGAGAAGGTCAAGAAGAGCGGCGAAGCGATTAAGGGAGAACTGTGAAGATAGCCGTTTACGGGATACAAGAATTTGGGAAGAAGTATCAAAACAAGGACATATGTACCAATAGAATCGAATAATGCACATATCCATCCAGGTGAAAATCGAGTTCATTCATCGCCGCCGTCCGTTGATCTACCAATTCGCGCGCCCATCCCAAGTGTGTTGAAGACACCTCAGCGAGTGCCACAGCCTACAGAATGTAAGTAGGTGTTATCGTCTGGACCGCTAGGTGCGACGTCTAAAACGAGAAAGTGGAAAGTTATTCTGGCACTGAGCAAGATTGTTCTTTATTCTCTGATGCTAC
The DNA here is from genome assembly GCF_014466165.1 of Pleurotus ostreatus. Taxonomy (NCBI): domain Eukaryota; kingdom Fungi; phylum Basidiomycota; class Agaricomycetes; order Agaricales; family Pleurotaceae; genus Pleurotus; species Pleurotus ostreatus. The sequence goes on along the minus strand of NW_023503164.1, from coordinate 553,745 downwards.
AAAATACACATCCCTCTAGTGTGACGAAGAGTACGTAGATTCTCGGCGAACGAGACGAAGAGGGAAAAATTAGGATGGTAGGCTGAGAGCAGAGTTGCACAACACAGCGGCACGAAGCCAAGTGTCATGTACCACGAGATATTGGGAAGGTTGACTAGCCCACTGCAACATCCTCTACGAACGCTGGACACTCCTCGTGCATCAAAACATCTGTGCGACGTCTCAAGTTGAAGATGCGGAAGATCGTTCCTCGCGGATCTTCGAGACACCATTCACTGACTCGGAGCCCAGAGCCACAGTCTACTTCTATGGGGTAGTAGAGCTTCTCTGGCGGGCTCACACGAACTCGCAGGCCCACGCGCCGTCCCTACCTCCCCATCGGGTCACATCGCGCCATGTCGACAGCTGCTGGGCTCTAGGCATAGCAAAGAGACCAGGCGTCCAGCCAAAGGCATAAAGGCGTCGAAGTGACCGGTTGATGGGTTCGATAGGCCAGGTACGCGGGCCCACGGCACAGACGCAGGGGTCTACGTAGGGTAGAAGGCGGGCCTCTACGAAGCTGGCGCTTCCACGCTCATCGACGCAAAGGCAAAGCTGGGTGCTTTGCGATGTCGATAGAGCCCCACGAATGGGTGCGTAGAGAGGATGTGAACAGAGGGAGGCCGTCCGGTAGCGTTGGCGGCGGCGTCCGTGCCCTCGCAGTCAAGGTCTTCAGGCATGTTGGGCAGCATACGCATTGCTTTTGGGACGTTTCCAAGCGAGCTCGCGAGAAGGACTGCGGAAAGCCAGTCTTTTGGAACGAGCGTCGTGGTCTTCAGCCTGCCATGTTGGATGTAGAAACGAGAGCTAAGTAGTAGATTTAATTTATAGGGATGCAGGGAACGTTTGGACTCCGTTCTGATTCCGTTCGGTTTGCCGATGTGCCGATCTTCACTTCAATAGAAGAGAAGAATTCGCAGAAGAGAATTTGCCAGAACGCTCACTGTTGCCCTAGTTTCAAGAGCTTCTGTCGTAGAATTGTCTGAAGCTTAATTGTGAAGTTCCCCCTTGCACTGCAACCACCACGTGGTGGTGTGCGTCCTGGCCTTTTCGTGGCGCAGGGGATTAATCGTTGCCCCCGGGCAATGAGAACCAACAGGACGTCCTCTGGCTGAACGCAGCAGAGGTCTCACTCAAAAACACGCCGCGAGGCCCCGGACCGAGACGCTGAACATCGGGAGGAAGGTGCCACTCGTACGAGATGAGTGACACCACCGAAGGGCGGCGCCTGGAGGAAAACACTACGACACACCACGAACCGCGCCATGCGACACAAGCATGCACGGCTACCGCAGGTCCACGACCAAGCGAAGGAGCCAACAATGGCAAGGCGAGCCACGCCCCCCACAACGACGGGACACGAGCGGCCCCCCCCCCCCAAAAAAGGGGGGGGAGAAAAAAACAACTACGTAAATATGAGGTACCTGACAACATATAAGAGAACGCAAGCAAACAAGCCCCCCAAAAGAAACCCCCACCGCCCCCCAACCGCTGCGAAAAACAAAGCCATGTCCGGCCAGACCAACGCCCTCGATACCGCCACGCCCCCCAATGCCCTGGCAAGAATGGGAGCCAGCCTAACTGAGACAAGCCGCCCGGGAACGCCAACTGCGGAACAAACCCCCAAAGCCGCGAAAAGAAGGCGAACGGCCCCAGCAGACAGGGAAGAAGGGGAGCTTGAGGACGAGAACAGACCCCCCAACGACGCCGACATGGCAGGCCAAGAGGCTAACCCTCCCCCGGCCCAAACCAACGATGCCCAGACCAGTCCCGCGCAGCCTACCACGGCACCAGCCAACCCCCACGCCCAATCCTCCCAGAGGGGCCCCCCACCCCCAGAACCCACGCAATCCCGCATCGCCTACACCAGAGCAACCTACCCGAGGGTTGTCAAGTCCCTAGACGCCCTGCTCGCGGAGATCCTGGAGACAACAGCCGACATAATCAGAGCGCAGCCCGACAAATACCTGGCACTCCTAATCTATGGAGGAGGGAACAAGATCAAAGAAGAAAACCCCTCCCTGATGGCCGACATCCAGGGTTTCCTACAAGGCCTCTCCATCGAGGGGAGCGAACGGCTAAGGGTGGTCGACCCCCCCAAACAAGACAACGAGAAAAAGGGCGAGTTCGCAAAACCCCATATCCTACTACTGAAGAACGGCTCACCCAAACTACGCGCGTACCTCACCTGGTACCAAACCTTCGCCTTCCAGACTGAAGGCAGGAGGATAGCTTTCTCCGCGCTCCCCTTCGACGCAAACGTCCGACCATGGTTCATAGCGGACATCACGGGCCAAGCAGTAACCGACGACCCCGCAGCCGTCCACGAGGGGCTACTAGCCATTACCCAAAGCCTGTCCGCCGACACCGAATTCCGGAACCACGTAGATGCATGCCTCGCAAAGGTAGAACTACCCAGGTCAATCGACGAGCGAGTGCGAGGCGCCCTCAGCACCTTCGAGATCCACAGCATGCGAGTGACGAACAAGGAAAAGAAAGAGGTGATCGTCTGGCAGCTCTACGCGAACCCAATAGCCGGAAACGGCCAGGAGTACAAAGAGTGGCTCACCATCATCACATCCCGCCGCTACGTCATCGATGAAATTGACGAGATCTTCATGCGAACCAAAACTCTGAAACCCTACGACTCGTGCGCCTTCTGCAAAAGCGAGATCCACCCAGAGGTGCAATGCCCCTTCCCACTAGTGGCCGACTGGAAGGGCCCAATCCCCAGAGATGTAAGGGCCGAACGGGCCAAGGTCAAGGAAGAAGCGCTAGCCAGAGGAGGGACCAGGAGCCGTGACAACCCTCGTGGCGGTCGGGGGGGCAACCGGGGACTCAGAGGTGGAAATCCTAACACCGCACGTGCCCACCCATACCAGTCGTAATCACTATCTATTCTAACAGCCGTAACAACCCTAAATATATCACCTACCTGAACTAATGACGGAACTAAGGCACGCCCAAGGCAAAATAGCCAGATGAGTGATCGAGTAACCATAACATACTAATAAACTAAAAAAACTAAAATGGGGGTACACACACCACACCTATAAAGCCCGAAACCCAGACCAGAACGAGTCCTGCCGTAGAACCACACACCGACATGAAGCGTGCAAAGACGGCCACGACCCAGCAACGAACATGGCCCCCCAGCCCAGACAACGGCCCGCTCAGGAGGAAGATGCCTGAAGCTGAGAGGACGCGAATGCAAGTTGACGAAGAAATTAAACTCGACGCAGCCGGCCAGAGAGCGAAGAAAAAGCTCCCCAGGCCAAAGTACAGGCCATACGCGCCGCCCGACTTCGGATGCCTAAGCCCAAGCAAGAACAGAGGAACCGCCGCGACTAGCCACATCGTCCTCAGAGATGCCACCATCGAACGTGACGGCAACACCATAACGAGGGTCGAGGCCTGCTTGTTCGGGAGCACAAGCAACCCCCTACCCCCCGAAATGAAGGAAAGGAACCCACACTGGGGCAGCATACCCGGAGAAGACGCGACGACGGCAACCACAATCCCGTTCACAACATCCCCCCTCCCGAAAATAGCCCACAAGAACTCTACCCTTGTCGGAAACATGAGAGACGGCCTGAAGAAACGCCTAGAGACCTCAAAGGACACGTCAGTCCTGATAATCCCCTTCGGAGCGGGGAACAGGTTCACCAGGGACAACCCGAGGTACGCTGAACAAGTAGCCACCTTCCTCCAATCCCTCGAAGGAGCCGGCCCCAACAAGATCAGTGTTGCACCGCCGTCACACCAGTTCGCCCCCCCCACGAAGGCGCATTTCGCCATGCCCTTTGCATACATTGCCACCAACATTCCCCCAAGGATAAGAGACCTACTCGTACGGCGTCAAACCTTCGCGTTCGAAATCGACGGGAAGAAACATGCCTTCAACGCGACAGAGATACCAGGGGAACGGCCCACATCATGGGTAATAGCCAACTTCGCAGGAGGGTGCATAACGAATAACCTAGACGATATGACAGCCGCACTAGAGGCGATTATCAACACACTCTTCGACAACGATGGCATAGCAAGAGAAATAAACAAAGCCCTCGCAGGGAAGGGAGTGGGGGGATCCGTCCTCGAAAGGAAGGCCATAGCCCTATCAACCATGAGCCTGTCATTCGTAGCTCGCAAGGATGAACACGGCGACGACTCACCAGTATGGCAACTAGCAGGACGGCCCGTCCACGACAACCTGAAAGAACACCGCGCATGGCTCAAAGCAATCCGCCGTATTACCTTTGAGCTAAACGACATGAAGTCCATAGTGTCCACCCCCGAGAATGTTGGATGCGTCTGGTGCAAAGCCGAAACGCACAGCAGCGAAACCTGCCCCTTCCCCCAGCTGAAGGACTGGAAGGGGCCGACACACGTGGGAGAAGGGTTCGTAAAACCCGAGCCGCCGTACAGACCGGACAATGGGAAAAAGAAAGGGAAGGCCACAAAGAGAAGCAAGAAAGGAAAAGAGAACGAGAAGGGAGCAAAGCCCAAGTAATATAGCACACGCATGTCGAGCATAATTAAGAGCACTAACTAATAGAACGTGCTGCCGGCTTCGGGGCCGCAAAACTGAACGCTCACATGCAGCGCGCTAAGAACAAGCTGGGGCTGAATTTACTGACAGGTTACTGGACAGGTAAGCCCCAGCTAGGTAGAGGCCCCGGGGGAGGCCAAGTGGACCTAAACCACTGAAGGAGGACACCTAGTATCTGCGCCCGAAAGCAGAAACAGGTCTGGCCACCCCTAAAGGCCAGGGGGGCTGGCAGACCCCCCTGTGTCGGTCCAACCTGCTACGAACAACTACACAAATGCGCAAGCAGCCACAGGCGTAAACAACCGCAAAAGCAGAGGGGAGGGTAGCACCACAGCCGGCTACGCCCCCGGGGACGCCCAGCGGAGAAACCAACCAGGCAACAGTGATCCCCAAGAGCATGCCGCTCCCAATATACCCATGCCGGGTCCCAGAGGAATGAGCCAGCATGCCGCGAACTCATATCCAGCCCAAAACGAAGGGCCCCCAGATGATGACAGGCGAGAGCGAAACGCCCCCCAAGCCGAGACTAGAGACAATACGGCATCTACACAAAAAAAGGGGAAAAAGGGAAGGAGAAACAGGGCGACAGTGAGAGTCGCATCCTTCAACATGAAAGGATACTCAACTACCCACGGAGAAGAAGGGCCAATGACAAAGTGGCTCAGAATAAACCAGATAATGCGTGAAAACAAGTTTGGTATCTTAATTCTACAGGAAACCCATATGGATGACGAAAGAGAAAGCACAATACAGAGCCTCTTCGGGAGGAGGCTGAAAATACAAGCCTCAGCTGACCCAACAAGCCCAAGACAAAGGGCAGGCATAGCAGCGGTACTAAACAGGGGCGAAATGGATGCAGACGATGCGAAGTGCTCGGAAATCATACCTGGAAGAGCGATACTAGTAAAAGCGAAAATACACAGAGGAAAGAAACTCACAGTACTAGGAGTGTACGCCCCAAACAGCGTTGCAGAGAACGCAAGCTTCTGGGAACAACTACAGAAACATTTCAATGACAACCCCAACGAAAGGCGCCCAGACGTAATGGTAGGCGACTTCAACGTCGTCGAGGACGCAATCGACAGGATGCCAGCGCGAATGGAGAGGAATGCTGCAACAGATGCCCTAGACAAGCTCAAAATGGAGCTAAGACTACGCGATGGATGGCGGGCAACAAACCCTGACAGCGTAAGATTCACCTTCACGCAGACAAGACTAAGGGAGGAAGTCCCCCCCGCAATGTCGAGAATAGATAGAATATATGTAACAAACAAACTGATGGGAAGAGCAAGGGAATGGGACATGAAACCATCCGGGCTAAGCAATGCGGACCACTGGATAGTATCCGTCCAGATTTCAGCAGAAGGGGCACCTGAAATTGGAAAGGGTCGATGGACCGTCCCAGAGAGAGTGCTAAACGACAAGAAGTTCCTAGAGGAAGTAAATAAAATAGCTAAGAAGTGGACCCAAAAAAGAGCAGAACAAAGGGACACCGGACGAACAGACAACAACAACCCACAGACGATATACATGGGATACAAGTACGAGGTCCTCGAACTGGCCAGGAACAGAGACAAAATGCTGGTCCCGCAAATTAAACAAAAGATGAGCCAGCTCCAAACCGAACTCAACGAGCTAGCCAAAAAAGAACAAACTGACGACACAATGAGGAAGATAATACAAACGACAAGAGAGCTCACAACCATGGAAAGAAGACGGCACATCAAAGCAAGGAAAAAGGTCCATATGACGGACAGGCTAGAAGGCGAGAAAATGACGAGGTCCTGGATCCAAACAAACCGGACAATAAAACCAAGGGACGTCATGTATGCCCTAAAGAAAACTGTCCAAGAAGGACCACAAATCGAATACGAAAAGAACTCGAGGCGAATGGCTGAGTTAGCGAGGAACTACCACGAAAAACTACAAGATGATGGACGAGAAGAGAGGGACGAGATAACCCGACTACGGGTAACAAGGAACCTGCTACGAGAAATCGAGACCGAACCAAATGACGAAGGAAAGGAAATAATGAGTGAGCCAATAACAAAAGACGAAGTCCTAAACGCGTTAAAAATATCCAGCAACCACAAAGCAGCAGGGCTAGATGGGATCACATATGAACTATGGAAAAAGCTAATAGCAAACGAAGGACCCGATAACGAGCATGACGGAGGCATCTTGGACATGATGACGGAAGCGTTCAACGACATAGAAGAATACGGTCCGATGGCAGGATCAAAATTCGCGGAGGGCTGGATGTGCCCAATCTACAAAAAGAACTGCAAAGAAGAGATCAAAAACTACAGGCCGATAACGTTACTCAACACCAACTACAAACTAATGACCAAAGTGCTCACCGTTAGGCTAGCCACAACAGCGCCGGCCCTACTACACAAGAGCCAGGCAGGTTTCGTCCCAGGAAGACGAATATATGACCAAACACAGCTGCTCAAAACACTAGTTAACTACGCTGACCTCACTGAAGAAAACGGAGTGATAGTTGCGCTTGACCAAGAGAAAGTGTACGACAAACTGGAACATGACTACCTATGGAGCGTACTCCGCGCCTTCAAAATACCTGAGAGATTTATCAAAACAATAAGCAGCCTATATGGCAACGCACACACGTCCGTAATGATCAACGGCTGCCTGAGCACACCATTCAAGGTCACAAGAGGTGTGCGCCAAGGAGACCCCCTGTCCTGCCTCCTTTTCGACCTGGGCATAGAGCCACTAAGTACAGCGATAAGAAAGTCAAACATCAAAGGAATAAATGTCCCAGGAACCGGGGAAAAACTAGTAGCAAACTTATTCGCTGATGACACAACAGTGTTCTTAAGCGAAGATGATGACTTCACAGAACTGCAGGGAGTGCTCGATAGATGGTGCGTAGCCGCAGGAGCAAAGTTCAACACCAAAAAAACACAAATCCTCCCAATAGGCAGTGAGGAATACCGCGGAACAGTAATAAGAGATCGCAAAACTAAACCAAACTGCCAGGAAATACCGAGAGCAATGAAGATAATACCTGACGGAGAACTCACAAGAATCCTAGGCGCTTGGATTGGAAACAACGGAAGCCAAGAGTCGCCGTGGACACCAATAATCGAGAAGATTGACGAGGACCTAGAGAGGTGGGAGAAAGGACACCCAACCGTAGAGGGCCGGAAGCTAATAATCCAGATGGTAGTGGGCGGACGGACACAATACCTGGCCAGAGTCCAAGGGATGCCCAAGCAAATCGAAGATAACCTACGAAAACGCATAAGGAAATTCTTCTGGGGGGACAAAAGGAGCCCAATACGAGAAGAGACCATATTCGCACCTGCTGGGAAAGGGGGGAAAGGCGTACTGGACATACACGCCAGGAATGAGGCGATCCAAGTCATGTGGATTAAGGACTATCTAAAAATAAGTGACAGGCCCTTGTGGGCACACTTCGCAGACAAGATACTAGCGCTAAACGAGAAGAAGAGTGAGACGACAGTACCCATGGAACTAAAGGAAAACATGTTCCTACAATCATGGAGACCAAAACTCAACGGACAGGCAAACAAATGCCCAAAGGACCTCAAAACAATGGTAGTAACGGCCCTAAAATATGGGACGAGGCTCGAAGCCATTAAGGTAACAAAAAAGGCAGCCCGGGACATGCCAATATGGGCCCATGCCAGGGAAAACTCGCGTCTAAGGATGGCGGCAACGTCGAACGCAAGCGTATGCCTGAGAACAAAACACAATGTAAGACTAGTAGGCGACGCAGAAAGGGAAGCAAACCACCTACTACACGCAGAACACAAAAGATCAAAAAGATGCAAATGCCCTGGATGTTCAAACGCGAGAGAAAACAAATGCACGCACCCCACAGAATGCTTTGAACGAGCGAGACAATTACTGAACAAGCTCCCCCCTAAATGGGACCCAAGAAGAATCAACGAAGACGCAGTCGTAGGAAACGAACAAAACGGAGAATGGGAGCCTTTCAACCACCAAACAGCAGAAGTAAAGAACCTCGAAGACGCGTTCAGAATCTTCACAAACGGCGAACCATCAGACAATCAAGCCCCAGAAGAAAACCCAATGATAAATGACAACGACCACAACAACGCACCTATACCCAAGATCAAAATAGCAACGGATGGATCATGCCTAAGAGCAAGCACCCAAACAGCAGCAGCCGGATCAGGAATATTCTACAAACCTGACGACGAAAGGAACAAGGGCATCAGAGTACCTAGCACTTTCGTGCAAACGAACCAAACGGGCGAGATGACTGCGGTACTCGTGGCAATAGAAGATAACATGGCAACCCAAAGCGAAATCGAAATTGAAAGCGACTCCAAATACGCCATAAATACGCTAACAAAAAACCTAGCAAACCTAGAAGATACAGGATACATAGGCAAGGCAAACCAAAGACTAATACAACTCACGGTAGCAAAGATGCGGGCCAGTAGAAACCAAATAAAATTCCGCTGGGTAAAAGGTCACAACGGACACGAAGGCAACGAAGCCGCGGACAGGTTGGCGGATGCAGGCGCAAGAAAGGCATACCAAGAAGTACCAGAAGTAAACCTAGAGATCCCAATAAACATGAGACTAACCGGGGCGAAACTATCTAAAATGACCCAAAGCCTAGCCTACAGGGCAATAAGAGACATTAACGCCGATCAGGCAAAGCAAAAAGACAGAAGGAGAACCCAGAAAATGATCGACATGATACAAAACCACGTCAAAGAAGTGCTAGAAGAAATCCCGACCGAAGAAAGGATCTGGAATGCCATCCTACACAAAGACCTCTCAAGGCAAATACGATATTACCTGTGGATGGTAGCGCACGACGCGTACTGCATCGGAACCCACTGGCTGAAAGACAACTACTCAGAGGAACTACAGAAGAGAAGCGAATGTGCCCACTGCCACGGAGCAATCGAAGACATGGCACACATACTCTCACGATGCGAAACCCCCGGGCAAGAGCAAGTCTGGTCGCTAGCAAAAGACCTATGGACAAAAACTGGAAGAGAGTGGACGCAACCGTGGGTAGGCAACATCGTAGCATGCGCACTCACCAAAAAAACCGATGGCCCAAAACGAGACGCAGGGGGAGAAAGACTATGGAGAATAATCGTGTCAGAATCCGCACACCTGATATGGAAGCTCAGGTGTGAAAGAGTCATACAGAACGAAAACGCCCCCTTCACAACCCAGGAAGTAAATAATAGGTGGCTAACCACAATAAATGCCCGGCTAGATACCGATCGCGAAATGACTAATGAAAACCTGGGAAAGCACAAGATAAAAACAAAAGTCGTCCTCCAAACCTGGAAGGGCGCCCTCGAGGAAGAAAAGAAGCTCAACGGGGTTTTAGTGGGTATTAAACCGAGGCCGATCCGGGAGGAGGGGGGATAGGAAAGGCGTCAAGACCGGTTTGGAGCCCCACACAACGTGCGTAAAAGCATTTCCTCGTGGTTCCTGACTTAATCATCACTCCGGGGAAACCTTCCCGGGGGCAACAGCGGGCAGCGAAACTCTGGCATTGACGGAGGATAACTGCTACTAAACGCTCAACCAAAAAAAAAAAAAAAAAAAAAAAAAAATTAATTGTGAAGTTCCAGGCATCTAGCCAGGCCGATAGTGGCTGTCGGTAACGATCCTTTCGCTTTATAGGACCGCAAAGACCAGCAAATAAATTATCTTTGGTTTCACAGAATAATATACATTACGTGCTTTTGATTCTATTGTCTATATACTAAGTCCGCCACTAAGCGTATGAAAGCCTGGTTGAAGACGACCGGAAGTGTATTGGTTGTAGCGTCGTGAGTGTCATGCAGCTAGCATCTTCGATGTTTTTTGGACCAGAAGAGGAGCCGGCCATGGACAAGATTATTCGCGTGGCGACCATGCTGTGCAAGCAGGTTTGGAGTCTGCGTGGAACGTTCGTGTTAATGAGCACCGAGCTTGTATGAATGATGGTGTTAGAGGCTTACTGGGATCCCCCTGAACGAAGTTGAGGGAGCTAGGGGTACGGTAAGTTGGCAGTCAGTATCAGCCACAAGCCGCGAGAGATAACGAGTGTGTACCGTGACTTGGAAAACGAGACCGATATTAATGATAGACAGGACTGGCACCACTTGAGATCAATTTTGCGCAAATAAGTACATATTGACGAGGACTCACCAAGCATGAAGGCGAAGTAAGTGACACCTACGAGACCAGAATCAGTTTTGATCGATAACATGAAAGGTGGGCATACTCACCATCTTTCCATAAGGCATCCGACAAAGAAGAACGCACGGAGGCTGGTATCCGTTGGCGCCAGCGAAGTATTTGAGCGAGTGTTAGTACAAGCGTTACTGTTTGTCGGCGGATTAGTTGCTTTGCCGATACGAGAACGTAATGGAATGATCTTCTTACTCGTTTCGTACATGATAGTGAGGAAGTATGGGATGCTCCACAAGTTCGTAACATCGCTCTCGATGTAGCTGCACAAGTTTGGTAGGAGAGGAGATATAGCGGGAGCCACTGTGTGTTAAATCATGATGAGAGGAGTACGCGTAGAATGGACGAAATGGAAGTTACTTTTGCTAGTACTTGCATCTTTTTCAAGAATGAATACGGCTGCGCCTATAGCGCCCTTTCATAGCGTTTACCGTAAGTGGCTAGAAGGACTCAAGAAGCAGAGATAAATAATCTCACAAGGGCAGTGGATAAGAGAAGTAATAGGACGCTTTTCCGGCGCTCCCAGATCGCCCAGGTCCGGACGGCCAAGACGGCTAGCGAATTATCAGACCCAACATCGGTCGCATCGCAAAGGGCACTTACCGTCCGAGGAGACGATGGTAATCAGTCTCATGCCTTCGAAGAAAGGTTAAACTAAATTGTCCCAATATATAATGTTTCCGTAGCGTTGGCTTACATGTGCGGACATTACCAAGCGCTACATCCACCTAAGAAACAATCAACATTCCTACATTGCATCATGACCACAAGAAAGAGCGTACCGGTAGAAAACATATGATAGCGCTCGTAAATCCTCCATATCGAGCGATGAAGAACAAGATACTCCCAGCGCGAACTCGCTTGAACCTCCACATGTGGCTCAGCTGATACCTGTCATCAGAACGTCTGACGTGTGAAAGAAACCAACGAAAGAGACAAACCTCATCAGGGAAAGTCAGGAGAAAGTCATAAAGCTGTCAGAATAATCAGCGCCCTTGGTCGACCGCTCCAAAGAGGATATTTTACAAAGATTGCCCCGCTAGCATCTGGGGAAGTGAGCAAATAGGTGTTAAGCGGAAGGATGATTGACGATGGCTCTGTACGGACATACATGATAACGCCTAAGGGGACCGAATAGTGGTGTCAGGGAGTACATATAATTCAAGATGACATCCACATACGAAGCTAATATGTTGGTCGTTCATGCAGAGAGCGAGCTGCTCAGCAGCCAAAGCAGCATCGTCCATAGGTGGAAGTCGGGACCAAGGGTAACTGAGCAGCAGCCCTCCTTACCTCGGGTGCCATTATGTAGCACATGGCTTACGTGCACTGGGGAGATTAGGTTGCTTTCCCAGCACGATAACTTCCTAATCGCGGACAGACGCACGTCAAAGAGTGGCGGTCGAGGGGCTCGGTCATGATTTCAGGATGGGTGTGGTAAAGTTCATCACGAAGCCAAGAGCAAGCGCGGGAAATGTTGAGCATGTGGTGGGATACTGGAGTGAGAAGTGCTCATTTCTGCAGTCCGGATCAGCAATCTCCTGTGCGTTGCTGACCAATAGTCCGTAGACCATGTAGCCTCGTGTGCGTCGCTTCCTTTCTTCTGGTCGTCCTTCGTGCCTACTGCAGATTTAGGCGTTAGAAACAGCTAAATAGGTGCAAGGGGATCAGAGACAACTCGAAAACAGCAATACATAATCCAAACAACGAGCACAGATAATACATTTGAAGGTATAGAGATTAGGTTGAAGTATAATCTGCGATATCAGTCAAATATCAGTTATTGATGCACCGCATGAGAAGCCGAGGGCCTACAAATGTTCTACCGGTTTGTGGCAGCGAAGGTCGTCAGTTCCTCACTTGGCGACGTAAAGATGGATGTAAATTGGGCCCCTCCAGGGGCAACCGTCGATCCGGTACTATGCAACTCCTTTACACGATGCCCGGAATTCGCGAGATGGAGGATGATGCGCGAAGCCAAGATGCTATGGAGTGATGTTTGCAATCTGTCGGGAGAAGATGAGAATCATTGTATCGGCTGCAGTTGGTTTATTACTGGGTGACAGTTGACCGTAGCTCCGGGGCCTAGGAGGAAATCTGATATTCAATCATGCGTTACGATGTTGCTGAAAGACTAACTCACCGAGGCCTTTATCACCAATGCGGTGTTCACGGCACCGAGGCCTACACGGGAAATTGTTAAACAAGCGAGTGAGTTGCGCGTAACTTAGTCGGTTTACCTAGCATAAAGAGAAAGTACAGCATGCCTATCAGCAAGAGTTAGTTCGACGGATTGCTATACCAAGACAAATGCCACACCATCCATATATAGCGTTTGGAGGACATGCTGGCGGTGTGCATTCGGTATTCTTCGCCTCCACCAACAGATTCTGATGAGAGAAAGGCCGGTAGTGACTAAAATAACGCGTCAGTCTCACAGGAAGAATAAGGAAGACGAAGCACAGACCGAGTTCGTACATGATTGTCACCAAGTATGGGACAGCCCACATGTTTCCTACGCTGCTGTCAACGAAAGCGGGGCAGAACTTTTGTATAGTTTCTGATACTGCCGTAGGGGCTGTCCAACAATGACCATTAGGACAGAATAGCGGATGAAGAAAGCGCACGACGACATACATTTAGTAGATATGTCTCGCGCTACCGTTATTGCAGCAGGAACAAGGCCACCCTAAAGACGCTTTGTAGGAGATCAAAAGTGATGTTCCAAGGTGAAAGTGACCCACGATAGCAGAAGCTATCAGTATGCCTAGTATAATTCGACTTCTCCCCCAGATAGCCCACGTTCGTACGGCAAGTGTCACTGCATACAATCAGAACCTGTGCGTTCGAAATAGTCGGAATGAGGCGTACTTTCCGCTGCGATGATAGCCAGGACGCGTATGCCTAAGCAATGCTCCCGTATTCAGAGATAAATACCAATCAAAAAAGTGTGTGATCCCGTACAAACATGTAGGGTGGACGAAAGGTTAGAGGTCTAAAATTTCGCGGCATGTAAGTCGGAGCTTTTGCAAATTATGACGCGCCGAACTCACTGGTAGAAGGCTGACAATGCAGCTCGCAAGTCCCAGATATCGTGAGCTGATGAAAAGGACGAGGCCTACTGAGAACCTAGCTGTCCATATGTGTCGAATCTACGCCGATGCAGTGAGCGGTCACGAAGAGGTTTATCGTTTAGCTTTGAGAAGACACCTCACTTCCATGTCAATCGTGAGGCATAAATCGTAGAACTGTATCCGACACGCTAGTGAGAGCATTTCGACATAGGATGGCATGACATGCTCACAAACAGCGTTAAGGCTGAATCTGTGCGTGAATTGTCGAAGATAATTAGCTCTCCGGGAATAGACAGACACGACGAGATGTAGACGTACAAAGGACACCCTGCCAATATCCACAGAGCACGATCAGCGTCTCAATCATCCTGCTCACGTTGTAAACTCACATTGCTCAATCGCCGAGTAGTCAAGCAAGACTCCAACATCGCCAAGTCCCCGGCGTCGAAAGTATCGTTCATTCGCCTAGCTACTTCGTCGGGATCGTCAGGGTCGTCGAGGGGCACACGGTTTCATGTACTCAGTATAGAGGGTTGCAGAATGCTAGAGGGGAATGAGACCTGAGGAGTAGCATATCTCCCAAGAGCCAGGGCCGCTATTTTCAAAAGGAATGGAGGCGAATGGCGATCATAAGTAGATTTGCCACTTTGGGCCTAAGAGGATTCTCGTTGCGCCATTGATGCTTTGATGCTTGATGAGATATAACATCTGTACAGCATGCGTGCCGACTTAGCTGATAGCGGGATATGGTATGTATCCGGAAAACAATATTACAATGGTACGACGGTTAACTTCTACTGCTTCTACATGAACTGCGCACTGAACTAGGCTTAGAGCTTGGGCGAGGCGATGAAAGAAACACCCTGTGCATGTCACGTCAGGACAGGAGACATCAAACTTTGAATGTTACGTACCGTTTGAATGTTGGTAGCGAGTTCGGGGATGGCAGCCTTGACAAGTGCTGTCTCGGCATCTGTGAGGCTCCCCAAGGTGTTGATCTTGGCGACGCCCTCAGGCTTTTGGGAGGTGATTGCATCAGATCCCCGTACACACATATACAAATGGCAAGGCACTTACTCCGAGCTCAACGACGGTTGAGAAATAGTCCAGGTCCTGGCCAAGCTCCTTCTTCAAGGCCTCACCACCAGATGGGTCTGCGGAGAGGTTGACGAACGTGGGTGCCGAGACGCCTTTCTCGCCACCGATAGCACGAATGAGTTTCGCCGCGAATTCAGCGCCAGCGTACGCCATTGACAAGGTGGCGGAACCGGCGCCGTCCTTCGCCTTGACTACCTCATCACCACCGAATTGGATGCGCTTGACGAGGGCTTCGTACTGATCGGTGGTGAGGTTCGCAGGGAGAGGGTGGGACGATTGGGAAAGGAGGGGGACGATGGTTACACCGCTGTGGCCGCCGACAACGGGGACAGCGACTGATTTCGAAAGGCTGAGGTCGCCGAGGATTTCGGCAACGAACGTCGAGGCGCGGACAACATCCAGAGTCGTGACACCGAAAAGTCTACGAGTGATGGTCAGGAAAAATAAAAGGATAAACTGACGAAGAGCGAACCTCTTCGGGTCGAAAACGCCGTGCTTCTTGAGGACTTCCGCGACGATGGGGACGGTAGAATTGACGGGATTGGAGATAACGAGGATGAAAGCCTTAGGTGCCGCAGTGGCGATCCCGGTAGCCAGATCCCGGACGATACCAGCGTTGATCTGTCCGGATGTAAGCGATAAATTCCACGAGACGATAAAATCTTGGCCTCACTTTGAACAGGTCATCTCTGCGTGTAACCATCACGATCAATTCCTCAAACACATTTCAGAGTCAGCATGGAAAACATACCTTGTCATCTACAACTTCTTTCAGTCTCAGATCGTCAAGAAAGGGACATGAAATACGCACGCCTGGCTTCCGGGGGACTCCAGCGGGAATTACGACGACATCGGCGTTAGTCAGGACTTTCTTCAAGCCATCGTCTGGTGGCAAGTAGCCCACGACCTTGGCTGGTGTGGAGATATGAGACAGATCGGCTGCGACACCAGGCGTGTTCACGATATCGAAGAGACCCAACTATCCAACAAAATCGGGTCACTACTTCACGATTGCAACGTCCGATCATGAGAAAGAACGAACCTCTGTGATGAGTGGGTTGGCTTTCAAGAGCAGCGACAGAGGCTGGCCAATACCACCTGAATCAGATCATCGATGAGCTCGATCCCCCAACGCCCTGACACCACCACGCACCTGCAGCACCGAGAACAACAGCCTTAACCATTATGGATGTTAGAAGGGGTAGAAGTGGATAGAGTGAAAGTCGTTAAGAAACAAGATGGTGAATCGAGAGGGGTTCTATTTGAGCTATTTCGAGGCGGGAATCCGTGAAGTGATCCTGCGTCTCACGTGTTTGCGATCGCATCATCTGAACGCTGTATTCGAGCTCTGCACCTAGGTCACCCGCCTCTAGATTGCCAATTCAGCGTTCAAGAAGAAAGGATATTACTGCTCGCAAACCTCTCTCATTTGCTGCGATCACTGATCACAGCGTTGAAGACAGCTTGTATTGATTTCGCGGCTTGGGCCAGGATATTTCAAAGTTGGACCTTTTCTTGCTGGATGCCCGTCGCCCGCTATACACCGCAGAAATGCTGCATCGGGTTCCGAGTCGCCATATCACGAGATTCCGGCAGGCCTTGCCTCAACGGCGACATAACGGGAGGCGTGTCGACGGAATGGAAGATGGGGTCCGGAAAGACACGGAAGTTGGGTATGGTTGCTCTTTAGCGCCGGCGCCTAACCTTACTGTAGTTGGTGACTCTGCACCTACATGACAAGGCCCTGGTTTCAGAGTGTACAAGCATTGATAACGACGCTAACCAACTGTAGGCCGTGGTATGATAGGCTCAGCCGTTTATAACATTCTGACGGAGAGACGAGGGCCAAGAGGTTCGTTCCCGGTAATTACTCCCACAAATTCTAGCTAACATTAGGCACACTGGCAGGGAAGTCGAACAGCACCGAGACCTTTTTCTCTCTCGAAAAGTCCCTACAACCTCACACATTTTTTGCCACGACGTTCATGTCCAACGGTATGATCAAGGGCTAATGGGAGGTCGAGGCGATTGTAAGTCGAGGGAATCGTTAGGCGCAGTTCACCAAGCTCAAGTCTAGCTTCATTTTGTCTCTGATAGCTTCCTGCAATACGGAACTCTGAGTGATCCGATGGGTGCTTCTCCGCGAGCCTCATTTATGGCATCAGAACCACCCCAACACCGATGCACCAACTCCCGACATAAGGGTCAGTGAATAGGATCCGTGCTACCCTCTGGAACACGAACTAATCCTCATACAGACAGAAGTAGTGACTCTATTGCGTCCACATCACCCACCTGCACGCGTCAAACCACGAACATTTAAGTTCGTCTGCAATGAAGGATACGCGCAAATAGAGTTGGTTTGTGAGCGAAGCTTTCGTGCCTTGGTCGCCTTGCGAGGTCAAGAATTGATATTGAGGCCCCGCGGAGATAAACACAAAGAATGTGCCATGCTCATGCTAGCCCAGTCAGCAGACCGTAGTCCAAACTCGCCAGCATTGATTCGTTTCCGCTCGTGGCAACCGACAGAAGTGGCGAAGAGTCTAGCACGACCACTAGCCAATTGCAAGGCGGTTAAGCATACTAGAAACGAGTCGATAATTTGTGTTAGAGCAACTATCGACGGCGTTATCTTCCCGGAGGTCTCCAAAATCCGTATGTGTAATATCTGAGATATTGGTCGTTCATACAGCTGTCTCACCAACTTGACTTTCCCCTCATCTCGCCGATTCAATGGCTCGTTCATGTGGGACGTTCGAATACGGCAACGCAGGGATGGATAGCGCAGATCCCATGTCGTTCTCCCTGTCCACCTTCTTTACTTTGACTCCTCGACAACCCCCTTGGTCTTGTCGTGAATTTACACCCAGGAAACTTGGTTGAATCTTTTCACTAAAAGTCGCGTCGAAAATAAATCATAGCGGGAGGCAAGGCTCTTGTTGAATCGTTCGCTGCAATCTCATCGTCGCAGTGCCGAAAATTGCGAGCGGTCAACAATAACTGCAAGGCCTAAAGTTCTACACAAAATTGATGCAATGTGTGAGTTTGTCCACCGTATTCTCTCGTTTTTCAACTTGAAGAACATCGATAACGCAGTATGGAGGTCGACGCTGCGACCGAGAATACCATAGCCGACATTCCGTCTCCACACGCAGCCCAAGGAATACCGTGGCTTTTGTTCCTGGATCAACAACAGTTGGTGTGAGCTGGAATTACAGTAAGTCCTCCCATCCGATGCAATAATAGAGAAAAGCTGTTAAACCGGGCAAATCCTCTTCTTATAGCCGATGGACGCTCAACACTCCCTCAGAGACGCTCATCACCTATAGGATGGCACATCCGCCCTCTGCACTTTGGGCGTCAAAACCAAAACGGTGGTGTCGCACGTCGCCGCACGTAGATGTTGCACCCTGAACTACATAGGCCGAGGCCAAAAAGTCAAGAACCTGACTATATATGGATCCACCCTGTTTGTCAGACATCCCGCTTCTCAAAAGGCTTGGCCCGAGCTGAATTGACACTTGCACGAGGGCGCATTTTAGGTGTGTCACTTGCAGTCCTCGTTGAAGAAGATTGATGAGAACTCACAGCGCTTCATGGGAGTAAAGCCCTCGATATGTCTATTCGGCTCTTATCGAGAAGACTCGCCTGAGAAATCTTCCCGCGTTTTCGCATACCTTTCCGTTGGTATCAGATAATCCAGAGGTATAAAATCCCCACCTATAATCTTATCAGATTGCAGGTCCATCGGATTTCCCTTTCAAATATGTCCGCCCTCGCAGAACAACGCAGGAGTCCCTCCTACGAAGAGAAATCCGGAATCGAGCAAACCTCAGAGGTCGATGAGCTAAACGATCTCTCTCTGGCCCCGAAACCTCCATTGCCGTTGGCATGGAAGGCCGTTATGGTCATCTTGACCTGCATGTGCGCCTGTGAGTGTTTGCGAGCCGGTTATGTCTAGATCGTGCTAACGGGCAATTGTCATAGTCGGCAACCATTGGTCCAGTGTGAGTGGAGAAGATCTCATTACCTCCCCCAGATAGCCTGACCTCCGGCTCTGCCCTATTCACAGAGTTTGATTGTGTTCGTTTCTCACTGTTCTGGGCAATTCTCATTATACTCAAATTCAATCAATGCAGCGCCCTCAAGACCACTATTTTGAAGAATCTGCACATCAACAACTCGGAGTTTGCGACGCTCGTACGTTCTTCGATTGATCTATTTTCGGGTGTCGTCCTTATAGTCCGTTCCTATAGGTCGCGGTGACGAACCTCGTGAGCTTCTCAGAATGATTGACTGTGATGTGGCATACTCATACTATGGGTTCAAGGTCAACACGTTTCTCTGTGTCGGAATCGGGTTCTCGATTGACAAGTGGGGTGGCCCACTTCTGACTGTTATTCTTACACTTTTCCACCTGGCCGGATCCCTTGTCATGGCTGGATCTGCTACGAATTCCTTGAGGAGTTACCCGCTTCTTATTGTCGGAAAGGTGCTGACGTCTATCGGTGACGGTTCTATCGACAACGCGCAACATCGTATATTTTCGACGTATTTCGCTCCGGGCCGCGGCTTTGCTTTCACCATCGGTATGTCACCGGCAGTTCTTTCTCCCGCTGTTACCTTCTGATCGAGGCTGACCTCGCGGTGTAGGTGCCATCTGGTAATGCAAATTTCAAACTTCCCTTCACTTACTCTCGGCTCATTGTTCGACTCGTGTAGGTCTGTTGCAAATCTTGCACAATTCACGGGCTCGTCCACAGCAAACGTTATTTCGGCCAATACGGGGACGTACGCATGGGCGTTGTGGGTCAGTTCGATCATCAGTTTGTTTTCTGTTTTGTGCTCTGTTGCCGTGTTCTTCCTCGACCGATACCTCCGCACCCGGTATGATATTACCGATTACACTACCGGAAAGCGACATTTGGGGGCTACGAAGGCCGGCACGTTCTCTCTCAAAGCGGTTACACAGTTCCCCATCACTTTCTGGATCATTGTGCTTTTCACGGTCTTCGAGAATGCTGGTGTCCAGTCCTTCGTCGGAATTTCGACGTACGTGTTGGCGTCACATATACTATATGACGTATTCTTACGCAAAACAGTCAATTCGCCCAACAGAGACTCAGGAAGGGAGCTGTTATCGGTGGATGGGTCTCGAACTTCTACCTGCTGCTTCCAGCTTGTTTGACACCGTTCCTTGGAATATTCATTGATTTCTACGGAAATCGGGTCACGTTCTGTAAGAACAATGTCTTCCTACGTAGCATTGAGCTACTGACACTGAGAATCATTAACAGTGTTCCTATCTGGGACTACGTTCCTGATCTCTATGCTTTTGCTCAAGTTCTCCCACGCGGTGCCTACCTTCGGTACGCGGTCGAAGCCTATATCCTAGTGTTCACTGATATAGATCTTCAACTCACTAGTTGCCGCTTATATTTTCTATGCTTTGGCTCAGGTCAGCCACCACCCGTCGTTTGAATGTCTAGTTTAACAGATTGATGAAATACCCAACAGTGTGTTACTCCAGCACCACAAGTCGAAATCATTCGCAACGTCATACCCGACCCGGCTCTCTTTGCTACCGCGTGAGTTCTACATCTTCGCTTCAATATTAAACATTAAGCGATGTACCCGCTAGATTCGCCATTAAGAGTACGTCAATTAGAGTCCACCCCATCGACAATTTGTTTAACGTGGGTTACAGAGTCCGCGGTGCAAGGTTCCATTGTGATCATCACTACTGCAGCTGGTCGACTCCAGGACAAAGCAAACAACTCGCTTGATCCCACTATATCGCTCTGGCTCGCTTATGCTTTCATCTGTTTCTTCGTGTCAGCTACCCTGCTCTCGCTAACCTACCTACCCTTCGGCCAAAAGATGCTCCCTGGCGCTAGACTCTCACAGGTAGCCCCGAGGAAACTCACTCAGGAAATCAACAGGTTGGCAGCCAGAGTTGGCTTAGACAGAAAAACGAAGGAAGATGGTGGTGAATTGACAGCAAAGGAGAAGGAGAGGATATTAAAGTCGCCCAACCCTGGTCGTCCTTATATTGTTGGTGTTCTACTGCCCTCGGCCGCGTTTTCGGTGGTTGTAATTGGTTGGGTTATCTTTGGTGTTGGTATATCATGGGGTATCCATGCCATGACAAACGGAAGTGCGTCTGGAGACTGATATGTTCTGTTGTACATATGTGTTGAATAAATACTTTGTTCGTTGTGCTAAAGAGATATCGAAAGATGGAATTGTTTATTTCTTGATTCATGCCGCCTCTCACAATTTCCACGTTACTCAGCGGCTTATGTAAACTTGTAATCTCCATAATTGGCAGTTAGTATTGAAGGCGTTTGTCGGGATCAATTCAGGGTCCACATTCTATCAGAAGAGGGGCGCAAAGGCTGAAGTTTTAAACTAGCTACGGGAATGCTGAAAGCTCGCAGATCTTGAGACTCACCCATCTCATGAGCATGACATATCTTCATAGGCTCCGCTAAGCATAATGGTCGTTCTAAGATTTAAAGTTCTCCGAAGTGACGACGATTATATCATTGTTTTAGCTTCATGCCCTCAAAGCCTCACCATAGTTGCTCACAATCAGCTTCATCTATCCACTTGATCTGGCAAACGGACCTCATTCAAATCCGACAAACAAGACAGACGAACCGGTCGTCGTGAGAGCTGAACCGGCCTATTTTAGCCGTACTTTTGCCCCTGATCGCAGTGGAACGTGGCGCCCCAACTCTTCCGTTCCGAGTTTTTGTTCTCAAACGCTCCGGTCAAGTTCCGTATGGTGTAGGCGACAAAAGCAAAAGCATACGCCTCGGTCGACGTATCAAAAGGCGAAATGACGAAAGGTCCGTTACAATGGGAGCCCGACACTATCGATGGCCCTTGCAGATGGGATGGGAATGGGATGGGATCCGTTCTCCATGACACCCGACGCATCGTTGGACCACCTGTTGACCAATGACGAGCTCTAGGGGATACTAAAATAGGACCCGCCGTAGGAATGGAAGGGTGTATATCCGGTACGTGTCGCCGAAGTGTTAACCGCGTACAGTCACAGTAGTTTGCGAGCTAAGTGACATGGTGGAGTGCTACTTTCAAAATCCCGCGAAACGCCCGTCTATGCTAAGGACGCGCCCGCACTGTACTGCTCTAGGGTGGCAACGAATAATTCGCCGCTATCTCTGGCTTCCCAACCTCGTGGTATACCAGGTATCTGGCTGCTCCGAGCTGTGGAAGGTGCAAGCTTTCACCGTGATCACCTGGCCATCCGTTGAATCCAGCTCTGGGTTTAGCTTGTTCCTATCTTCTCCTTGATCTTTCTCCGGAAGACCGACATGCGAATGGCGTAGTGACCTAGCTTTGTTCTGTCCGACTCGTTGGAACGAACAAGGTCGGAGTACGCACCGACACTTTATGCACCTGATATATTCTGCCTGCTTTTGAGGTCACGTCAGGGGGGGAAGGATGGCAACCCTGCGGGAAACCAGGACCGGGAACTGCAACTCAAAGAACTGCTCAAAGAATAATTCAAAGGTCTATCGCATATTTTCTGAATACAATCCGCCCGCGCGTTGATATCTTATTTCTCCGCCGTTGGGCTTGTTCGTTATCTTCTGAGATGAGGATTAGGCTGCCACCGACGTCATTAATATCATCCAGCCTTCCTTGTACTTTGAAAGCCCGATAGTTCCCGGTCAGAATCTTCATGCTTGGAATCATGGCCTATCTAATCTCTATATTACCTCGGTCGTTTAGGCAGCGTGGGTCATGTCATGAGGGATGCTTTTTAGCAGTCCGCGACCGTTAATGTCGCGATTAGTACACCCATCGTCGATCCGCTTGTCTACTTACAGTAGAAAATGTGCTATCTGTCGAGAAAGTCGATCTCTCTGGGGGAGCTTTCCCCACACGGGGAAGTCTGGAGATCAAGCAAACATTATCAAGCTAGGAACGTGTGCCCTTTGCGCTAGGCCAACTCAGCGGATCGGAGTCAAAGTCAGGCCCCCTACTCAACTACTGGCCACTGAGCCTGTGGCTCCAATTCGTCTCCAGCCAGCCTGTGTGGCGACAATGACCCCAACAATATAGCACGCGCCGCCCGGTGGCACGCGCCATAAGAAAGGTGTTGTGACTTCGTGGTAAACCTTCACAGTCTCTTACCCGCGCGCTTCTTGATCATCTGAGTAGTCTTCGAGTGACGAGTGACTGAGCTGTAGGCGGAAGTGAAGGCCCGGAGCGCCAGCTGTATATCCCAGCGAATTAGTACACCTGCAGTTCTGTACCTTCGTTATAGAAACCTCACGAAGGAAAAAGTTGAACATGATTCCGTGACCGTTTGCAACGTTGGCCAAGCGTGGACCTGTAGCTCCCAGTGCTTTAGGCCATGATGATTAGATTGCGAGTTGATTGGCTTCGTTGCGGAACGTTGTAGACTGCAACCACAGATATAGGGGCTCCTGACATATGGTTCAGGGGTACATGATAAACGTCCATCAGCCACGATGTCTACCTCCGCCGCGGTGCCATACCAACGTCCCCTATCATCGGTGTCCATCAAAACATGAACGTGCGCTGAGGATACGAGCCACGAGCCGCCAGCCAGTCCGGACTTGGTCTCCGAGCGTCCGACATTCGTAATATTTTATTTGGTCGCTGAACAGCATGCCTGACGGTCGCTCCACACTGCCTCGAGGCGGCTTGACACAGACACTGGAAATTAGATGGAAATTCATGCTGAACACCTGTGATACCGGCTGAACAAGGCGGTGGAGTTGAGCGTATGTACATGCATTACGCGGGTTGACCTCGCGTTGATAGACGCTGTCACAATAATACAAACAAAAATATGTATAACAACATTCCTCCATGTTAAATCAGAATGGAACGGAACGCACTGCTAGCGCTGCGAACGAGATGGTTATTCTTGATGTCTTGATGATACGGTATTAGCATCCTGCCGGGAGCTGAGAATTCGGAGCTATTGTAGGATGGATGAGAGCGGTTTATTGCCTACAGTAGGACAGCTTTAGACGAGAGAATCGTCTAGCACACTAAAGAACACCGGCACGCCACTGGCATTATGTACACCGTTGATTCCTAGATGCACCGTGCGAAGGCGGGCGCGTATGTTTTCCTAAGTGCCTGGGCGCCTTGGGTCTTGAACCAATAGCACAAACTGCTTGGGACTGAGAGCGATCAGGCCGTGGAATGTAGGACCTAGAACATGTTATCCAAGGTTATGATCAGAGGAGCAACATAATGGCCATCAACGCCATGACTGTATGATATGGCGCCGATGAAGAACATGGGACGCCACTGTTGTTATCTTTACCGATTGACTTTCCAGTAGCTACTTCGCTGGAGGTAGATACAATCAGTGCGAACCAGCTGGACATCTTTCGGGCGATATACTTACCATCATACCCATGTACGCCGAAGCGAGCCTGTCAAACCGCGCAAGCCATATGCCCATCGAGCGTCAAACCTCCCCAGCACGTCTCTCCCCAACTTCTCAAGTCTTCGAAGTTCCCCCACGCTGACTCCAAGGGAAACCACGTACACACACACAATGCAGCACATACAAATTGGGGCTGATAGCTCGCCAGCCGTGGCGTGATAGGGCGTGATGGATTCCATTGGTCGAGCCGCAGAACGAACTATGGAATTTGCGAAAGAACGTTAGGACCGGTATGTGCGTGTGTATCGAACATATGTCGATCAAAGTGCCACAAGCCCACGGCCACGATGCAAGACGCATATGATGGAGCAGGTATCAGCCAGCTAGGGGCGAGCCAGTCAACGAAAGGCACGTTTAGTCGCACCTCGTATATTTCGATAGATTCCAACAAGAAAAGCAATTATGCTGGCATACTGTAGCGTGTCGTGTCTGCTATATTGATTGATAATGATATATGATATCAATTATGTGAGGCTCCTTCGTGGACATCGGCCAATGTGTTCGGTCGGTGTTTTATCTCGCTAACTTCTTTGCCTTTGCGCATGTCTTCTCGTACGTCGGCTGGCGTGGGCCAATCACCGACTTACCACAGATTCCTATTCGGCATCCAATCGTGCCCTCTTCTTGCATAGGGCTCCCGAATCTCGGGTCTCTTGAATGCCGTGGTACACATACAAATCGATCAATCAATCTTGCTAGTCCAATCTTCTTGACCAGAATCCCGAGACCGACCTTTGCCTGAGTCCGCCCGCTGAGTATGTATCCCCTACAGTCGCGAGAAATTTACCCTAGTTTTACCACCGTGGAGTTGGGAACCCAGTAGAATTTGGTTGATGTGATTCTTGAAGCTCGTGGTGATGACTGAAGGGAGGAGGAAATTTTCTACATTCTTGAAACATGCGGTCAGTGCGAACTGAACGTTGAACGAGGCTCACCTACAACGATTAGCCGTACACGTGTTGTGGCATAAACTTCTTCAGGCCCTGTCAAGGAGAACATATGGTGCTAGCTATGCAGTTCTTCGAGAAGCGAACTGTCGTTGTTCGAAGGCCTACCTCTTTATCTGCGACTGAGATCTTAACGAATATCAGGCCAAGGGGACTACTTGTTCAAGAAAATCTATGCTTTGCGGTAGTGATGATAGTACAGATGTTGGGTCATGACGGCGTTATACGTGGGTGTCGGGGGATAAATAAGAACGGAGGAAAGCAATAATAACAGCGTGAAGTGGGTCATCAAAAAGCTTTGGTGTCTCGAAAATAAAAATGGGGGATGTCGGCGAGAGTGTGGAGGATTTCATATTGGTTGCGTGATGAGGAAGGAAAGAGGATGCAAAAAGGAATCGACTGAAAAATGGTACGAACAAATGAAGATTTTTGGATAATAGTAGGGTAAGGGAATTAGGTCCATTCAAGTCGTTTTTGCACAGGGTGGAAAGGGAGGAAAGTTCATGGGCAAGAAGGGGAAACGTGTCATGTACAACACAAAAGTGTCGATTAGGAGGATGATAGAGTCATTGCGTCGAGAGGTATCGTGGGGGGAGATGGGCAAGAACGAAATAGGATCCAGAAAGCGTCTAGAGAACCCGATTCAGAAGTGCAGTCGTACACACATATCTTCGGCCTAAGAATCCTTTCCCCCAGTGGACCTACTCCTTAGAAGCCATCCAAGCAACTACTGTCCGCCTCCGATATGTTGAACCCGGAGAATGCAGTAGTAATTGTCTTGTAACACGACGAGGATCGGACCCGCGGAGTAGAGCAAACGCCAGCGTCGAATTCTTCGTCTTCGTCAACAAGAACACCTCGGACACGATCGCGCTCTCTCGAGCGTTCACGTTTGCGCTCACGATCGCGGCGACGACGGGCAATTTGTACCTGCGTTTCTTCGGGGGAGTGATGGGGATGTGGGGCAAGATGTGGAGCGTGAGTCGGCGTCGAGGGAGAAGTATAGAACGCCGAGGGCTGTGGTATTGACGGAACAGTTGGAGCATACCGATCGTATGGAGAGGATGGGTGCTGCGTGTGTTTCGTGTTATAATTTGTGCTTCTGTGTGACGAGCGGGGGGAAGAAGGGCTGAAGAGGTTAGGTTCAGGTGGGCTAACGAAGCCATCACTTTCTTCTGATTCAGAGGAGAGGTCGGGTATTAGAGGTGGAGGCATGGAGAATGGGCCCATTGGCGTACTACAACTGCTATCTCGGTCCCGGAGGTCATGCTGGCGGGAGAGCGCCCGAGGGTGGAGGTCTTTGGGAGCGTACATGGGCGTGCGTGCGGGGGATGAGGGTCCCGCATATTGTCGACTCCGTGGGGGTGAGGCTGAGGTAGTGCTATCTACGGCGGCATACGTCCGACCTGGGCAACCGCGCTCCGGCAGTGCACAGGAATTGGGGAGGACAACGATGGGAGAGCGGTCGTACGTCGACGGGCAATGCGCCTCGAATGTGCGTGTCAGCGAGGGCGAGGGCGGGAAGTGGACAGCGTGGTGGTCATGGTGGATAGCGGCTGAGGGAGTGCGCTTGAGAATTGGGCGGGGAGACATTGGTCTGTGTTCCTGAGACAGACGAGAGATAAGATGGTGGAGAACAAGGTCGACGGCGAGCAGGAGTGTTCGGCGACGACGACGACAGCGACGAGCAGACGGGCTCTGGCGATGGGGACGAGTGTTAGCAAGTGGGATGCATTTTGTAGTGGATGGAGGAGAGAGGTTAAAAAGCGAAAATGGGATGGCTCGGGTCACACTTCATTCATCCCTTTGTTTGCGGCCTTATTTGGTCCGTGATTGACTTATTTGGTTCGTTGTGGTTTGTTGTGGCCCGGCCGAACTCACAGCCTGTTGATTCGGTTTCTTACGGCAGCTCAGCTCTGCGGCATGGCAGGGAAACGCGATAAACTGGAAGCGGACAAATGGAACAATCGCCTGTCCGCCATCTTGCCAGCTTGATCTTGCACTTAAGGGTAACTGCCACCCCAGCCATTGTCTGCTCGTTTTCTCAGCCTATATGTCTTTGTTGCCAGAATCCAGAACATATCCGGTGCTCATCCAGTACTCCACTGCGGGACTGCAGTCGTAGTGTCCTATTGTGCGCCATCGTCGGAGGCAACGTGCCAGGCGAGGTGGCCCGGACACTTGCCTTTTCAGAGGCCAAAATCCCTCTGTGTACCTTGGGCGCTTATCACTTGGTGGCTTGATTGTCCCACTGGGCTTGTAGGTGTCCGTGGCGCCACCAGCGGATTGCCCCCGCAGAACAAGGGCATCTGGGTCTGATGTCGCTGGGTTATCTCTTCAACGCTAGCCTGGCCAGGAGGCGTGATGTGGTCTGCATCCCAGCCGTCTATCAAGCGTGGACTCTTCCTTTCGTCCGACCAATGGGCCAGGTGGGGCCACGCTAACGCGTACGCTTAAACAGCACGACGGTTCTCCATCACATATACATAGCGCTAAAGCACTTCGACGCCAGGCCTACCCACCTAGATCTCCTGTCTCTTTGCCTTCTCCCTCCGACCTCTGTACATTGCTCGACGGACAAGCTACAGGAAACCTAGGCCAGAATTCTCCTTCGAAATGAAATTCTACCCAACCCGTGTCTTCTCTCGTCGCTGGTCAAAGAGTCGCGAAGCTTATGGATGTCCGCCGCGGCGTCGCAACCTACCTTTGGGGGTGCTTGCTCGCCCTCGGCACGACTCTGAAGGACGTGGGCTTCTCATATTCTTTCTTGTCGTGCGTGCTAGAGCCCCTTATCGGTGCAAACATTCCGGCGTCCAATCTTCTTTCAGGTACCTTCTTGTTTAACATCAGTCAAGAGACGATAGCTTGTTGCCGCCGATGTCTTCGATTCGTCTCACAAACATGATCGTCCTGGTTCTGCTTTTACGACGGACGGGGGAGGATTGGCTCGCAACCCGCGCTGCTCGGCTCTCCGATACCCACCACGGGTTCCTGTCTTTCTTTAGGCACTTCCCAATAACTGTCAATGTTTCTGGTTATAATTATCCATATAACATTGCGAGCTATCTTCCATCAACACGCGAGTGATTTCAGTGCTTCGGGAGGGGAGGGAAATGGTAGTTCCCAATCCACGGTTGCTATAGCCTCCGTGTCGCCCAACCATACTACGCGTGACTGGTGTGCTATGAATTCGTATAACCCTTGCACATGCATTCTTGTGCTTCTCTCCCCATCTCCCCACTCACAACTGCACTCCAAACCGATATCAGCTCACTTCCATGCCAAGCCATGAAAACGACATTAACTGATAGTATTTTTGAACGCTCCCCTCTCAAGTTACCATTCCAGGCTCTTTATCGCCATTCATGTCTACAAATAGCTTCCTTGGCCCCGACGTGCTTGGCGCTCCGAGCTTCGAAGATCGAGGATGAAGCGATGAAGAAGAACTCACAAAGACGATACTAAGGTGAGTCTAGCACGCCATATACTCCGATGACAGGGTTAGCCTATCTATCCTATGCGTCCCGAGCACAAACGTTCGTTTTCAGAGACGATTTGAAGCCCATGTCGATAGTTCCTGCTTTACCAGGACTTCACAAGGCTCATTCATTGTTCCTATGGAGTCAATGGTCATTTGAACAAGTATTGATTGGGACGGCATGGGACTCTATACCTTATAGCTAATGACCCTTCCCAGAGCAAGTAAAGCGTGTAAGGCTAAGCCTGGTGGTGATCGCTGGCTTCATCTCCTCCGGTGCTTGGCATTAACTCCCCGCGGTTCTTCATGTGCGTACCTTATCAACTCGAGCCAAGTGAGAGGGATCGCAATAAAGTCTAGGCTGATCACTCAGCATGCCTGCTACCTCCTGGCGGTTCTCTTCGCATCGGTATAACACCGTGTACGATGGATGCTTGCCCGGTAAGGCAACTCTGATCATGATCATGTTAAGCTTGCAGTCCCTCTCCTAGCAGCGCGAAAGCAACAGTCCCGGCTAGAAGCCATATTTCATCTATTGCAACAGCAGGTACGTAACTCATAACGAATGCTCTCTAGGCTTTGTGATCCCCTATTCATACCAATTTTCGCCCATCGACTACACCAGCTACCAGAACGCTAGGGAGGCACCCACGGTGCTAACAGTCACATATAGCCGGTGAGTACCATGACCCTCCTTCGTGATTGATAGATGCTGCGCACTCTGAGAGTATATCCACTTGGATTCGGTATGCCCTCTGCCTCCGAGCCCCCTGACCAATCCTAATGCAATCTCAATCATATCAGGCGGTGGAAGTAGTATATCACCTTGTTTGCCATGTTGACTTGCTACCAAGAGAAGCCACCTGAGGGGCTCTATTCTGGATATACAGACTGCGAGGGCAATCTTTACGAGATGGTTCCGAGCGGGAGCCCTGTAAGCACCGGGCATAGTTTAGAGTGAGGCTAGTCTCTCCGGGCTTCTTTTATTACCACAGGCAAGTCCCTGCTCCACGCCACACTCTCACCAAAGGACTACGATCTGTTGTGCCTCCGAAGTCTCGTTAACGGGATCTTCCCCTCTCTCACCATTCAACGGAACATGGGTCAGTATCTCTGTCGTGATCATATGTCTTATGGACCATCCGCAGCTGACCTCTGTGGAGACGCTTTATAGTTCGGGGTGCTCAGGATGTCTAAAAGTGAACAGTCGATCAGTCACCGGAAGGTTAGTTTCGTTAGGTTCGCACCGAGCCACGGGGGTCGAAATGTTGGAAAGGTGATCGGGATGTTGAGCGAGCAATTCAATGTATTGCCGTTAACTGATTGCTCTGCTTCTACCCTGTCGCCCGCTTCATCGTATACAGTCCCGTGTGCTCCTCGACTGTGTCCCTCAGCACATGCCCAGCACTACAAGAAGGGATGCTCGATCCAATACGTCCAGCTGCGGCTTCCGGATCGTAACACGATCGTCCACCGAAGTACTTCTATTTAGCACGATCGATGTGGAACTTGGAAAGAAGACAACATAGAATCGCTGGAAATCAGCATGTGAGTTGTTCTCGGCAGCGGTATCGCCAATTTATAATTGTTTCTTTACTTTAAAAGGTTGTCTCTGCTTGTTTTCTTCGACAGGATTGCGTTTTAGCCTGGGTCATCGATTGAGCGTGGTGCATAGGAGGTCACCGGTTAGGGGTCGCTTGCCTAGACCCATTGTAGCTAGGACCTTCCTATGGGGATTCACGCCTGCAGTCTGGAAGTACATGGCGGAAGCTGCGATTTTAGTCAAGGCCCCGGATTGATCTCTTGCGACGAACACGCTCTCCGGGTACCGAGAGCAGACACTGACTTTCACATATTGGGCACCCCTAAGACAGCACGGGGTTGCCTCACGGCGTGTTGCCAACGCCGCACTGCAAGGGGGCTGTCCACGGTAGATGTAACAGAGTTGTGTAACTAATCTCCAAACATCGTGGTGCGCCCGCAATGCGTCCAAAGGGTGGACGGGGTATGGCAGGCACCATTGCAACACAACCAAACGGTACTTCATGTCGCCGGCGTGTGTTACCATTCCGTGCTCAATGGATATTTCTGGCACACGGGATCGTCTCCGTAGCAGTGCTGTGTTCATTACCCCAAAGATGGGCTGGATTTGCGGGAGAACGCGCGCTGGGATCATTCCGGATAACACGCTCATATACATGAGGGCGTGATGGGTACCACATCAATGCATACTCCACGACTGCCATCATGAACTTGTTCCCAGAGGTCAGAACATTGTATGTATCGCTGCCTCCAGACTCGCTACACTGCCTGCTTTTCTCTCAACCTTCCGCATAGAAACACCGATCAGTATGGCTTGCATAACCCTGCGCGGGTGACGTGTGGTCGATGTGTCCAATCCAGACGCAGCACCTTGCGGTTCTGCCACAGCAACGTCGATGAGAACTTACAGGAGCGTCAAATAAACATCCGATTGCTGAAAATTTTAAGGGTTGTGCGCTGAGGATAAATACCCGAAGATTGGCTCTCGGAAAAGCCAAACTCAGGTGACGTCTATTCCCAGAGTGTCAAGTATCATGCGTTCGAGTAGACTCGGGGGCACTGCTTTACGAGCCTAGTGACGCGAAGGCCAAGTCGATTGATGGAGCCCGGGCATGCAAGAAGAACTTGAATGGACCCATCACCTCTGGGAGCATGAGCCGTATCTGTCTCGTTGGGTGTGAAGATACGGGTCGGGATGTACATCTGATATACTGCATACAAATGCTGTGGCGAGGTCAAGCTAGAGAAGACCAACCACGCGGAAAATCGAGCTTGAGCCCTTGGTTCCGTGAGCGAGAGTTTATGTTCATCGAGGGAGGTTGTACCCATTGGACCGGTGCGGTTATCTGCAGATTAAGCCCCACACGAGCCAGCATAGCAGATTGCGGGGAGAGAATATGAATGCCGGCATCAACCAAGTAATCCACAATAACAGGAATCAGCTTCCTGTGGCGGCGATTGGGTCGTACCAGCTTCCATAGACAATTGAGACAAAAGAGGTTATAATTCTTGTTAAACCGGGCGCGAGGGTAAGACATAGCCGATCATCGAGGCAGAATGCTCGGCCAGCTGGTCAAACGTTCAAGCGAATTAGCTATTTTGATTCAGGTGGTATAACATCACGGTGCGCGTGATGTATGATGAGATTCTTAGGTTGCGGGTTTGTCCGAGCATATATTACCTTTGAATGGTCTTATCCCCACTGCTCGTGGACATCGAGGCAATTTGAATCTAGACCATCACGGTCTCCCTATGTAAGATGTCTGAAGACGCATTTCGGAATAACAGATAGATAAACACATACTACTGTAGCCGGAGTTTCGTCCGCATAACTGTTCCTGTCAGGCTAGAACTGTACAGGTGATCACTTGTGATGCCATTATATTAACAGAAGATAACCTACGCGTCACACGCATGCTTCAACCCTTGGACCGAACGCACCACTCGTCACAATCATATCGACATGCCGAAGTCTCGCCGCAGAACACTAGGTAGCCCCACGTTGATGAGATTATTATAACCAATCCGGATGGCGCATGCGACCGTAAGTCCCCTTCGTATGGGCCGTGACGCCCAGAAATGGAAGACAGAAATGAAGTCATCATATCGTGGTATTCGCCGGACCATAGCGATAGACTGCAGGTCAGAGGGTCGAAAGGTTATTTAAATTACCATCAAGGGATAAGTTGGAAGGTTGTGGGGCCTTGGGAATCTAAATGGCAAGAGAGGTCCCCCGAGATGCATTCGGAAGTGCGGACAGGAATGCGATACGAATAGCAAAACGGCAGTCGGACAAATTCGATGGCCAAGTCGACGGTGATAAGGAGAAGTGCCTTGTTGAAAGTTCCGACAAGATGAACCACAGCCCGCTCGGTAGGTTCCACGAATGAATTACTTATCGCTTGTCGTAAGACTCGAAGAAGGCCCTGTGCATATGGTTCCCGTCAGAGCCAGCGGCAAAGTGGCAAAGTCTCTCACCGAATCCCATCGACGTCATTTGACACCGTGACTCGGCATCAATATTTCCTACTGCCGCATCCGGGCTCTCTTGCGAAAGGCCCTACTGATTAGTGTCCCCTTAACATTTGCCCACAGGACACGGCAATGGAGTACGTACCTCGCTGGGAGGCACAGACAATGTCAGCACGTTACGATATCGCGATCGTAAACCAACACTCACCTGTGACCCTCGACAATCCTTCCCCTGCTCTAGCACCTTCTACCCATCGCTTGAATGATTCCGTGGATGCGAGGGAGGAGGGAAAGCTGATGATGGGTGCATGTCGAAGTAGTCAGAACTAAAAAGAATGAAACACAGCTAAATATGGGCTTTCGACTATCAATGGAGCCGGTCAAAGTGCGCTTGCTCGAATAGCAAGGAATGGGATGGAACGATGAGAAGCCGCTGGTGGGAATACATCCTCATTGAAGCGAGGTGATGTTGTTAGTCGAGGGGAGGAATGACATACTGACGGAAAGGCTTGGGCTAGATTCTTCAACTTGAGGGTGTGTACCCCAGAATTTTCTATATGAACGTGGAAGTAATTTCTACTTACCGCCGGGACCTATGAGTGATGTCAATGCTGTAGCCACCTGCTCATATAGATCGTAGCAGAAGGGTCGCGTCGTGAAAGAAGAAAGATCCATGGACCAAGGATTGCAGTCCGCATTATATATCAGTGCGCGTCCATTACATGGTTTAGAGTATATCTTGGGGCGCGGGAGCACCCTCGCATCAGAGAATCAGGGTATCTCTCTGCCGACGGTTCATATCCTCAGTGATGTCCGTGGGCAAACATCACCCTAAAAATCAGCATTCGTGGGGTCCCTAAAGCGGTCGTGTAGTCGTCTGGGACGGGTCCTTCTCTTTGAAGTCTCCGGAACCGTGTACGTGTTCGTCACTGTGCGTCGTGTGTATATTTGATTGTGGACCCGTATAGTGTTTATGGGCGCCGAGGAAGTACCAAAGGCTAGAATTTAAGTTCAAAATGAGCTTAGTCCGAGGAGTCGAAGGCACCAGATACTCACAAAGCGAGGAAGATGACACCGAAGGTTATGACGGAGGCGTAGTTCATGTTGTCAGGGGTAACGGGGAGGTTGGTGGGGAACGAGAATATAATGCATACGAAGACCGTCCACACGATGCAGATAAGGTTACACGACCATCCAAGGATGCCATCTCCCATATAAAACGGACCTGGTTTGAATACGACGTCGGGGTGGGAATGGTAAAACCTTCTTAAGAAGATGGGAATGATGTAGGAGAGATCAAGTGCCATTGCCGTCAGAGAGAAGATGGCATTGGCAGCGACAAGACTGGCAAGCGCCAGGAGACCAGGGATGATACTGACGATAGTCGTGAGCCAGATAGCACGAAGGGGTGTACGAGTGCCTTTCGAAGTCTCGCCGAAATAGCCACGATCAGGAAGACCTACGCGAATCGAAATCAAGAGACAGCACTCGTGTACAATAGAGAAGACATACCATGGTCGCGGCTAAACGCATATAGCGTGCGCGACGCCGCCTGGAGAGCTGTCTGCGTTACGAAGAAGGCCGTAAGGCAGACGAACACCTAAAGTCGGGATACTGTCAGCTCCCCCGGTCAGATCTTGACGAAGAGAGTAAGTACCCAAAGGATAAGAGCGCCTGTTTTACCCATCCTAATGGCCATGATCTAAGCGAGTGTGAGTTTGCAACAGAATCGGTATGATAGAATTTCTACCTCAAGCATGGCAGACCCTGATGGCCCTGGGAGATTTTCGCTAAAGTCAAAATGAGTGACAGCCCATTGGAGGAGAAGAGAAGAACGAACAGCGGGCCAGAACATAGGACGAGAACAATGTTCAACAACCAGCCAATGAGGCCAGTTCCGACAACTTGATAGGACAACATGAGCCAAGAAAAACGCCTCGAGGAATGTCAGACTCACCAGCGATGAAAATGGCGGAGGGGGCTAGGCGATGCGACAGAGATTAAGTATATCTCACGGGCACTTTCAGAAGCATTCCTCGCACCTGCATATGCCGCACGCTTGACTTCCTCGCTATGTCACGGGGAATAAGAACTCGTATACATGCCCAACTCAAAACGCTAAACGTACGAAATGTGGGCCGTTGCGTCATAATCCTAGTGAATAGGCTCAATTACTTGTGCTAATTTTAGCAGGAGGATGGTGCTCACCGTCATCTGATCGCCGACGTTCAGAACACTTAGGAGGAAGGGAAAAAGTGAGATGTATTGCTCACCGTCCATTGGACACTCAATAGTCCAAACAAGAATGCTATCCCAGTATTCCAACCTCCCGTCTGATTAACTATACCAGCGGATCCAAAGACATACGAGGCAGCGTGCATCTCCGCTCGTGGTGTAGTCGCGAGGAGAACAATGATGATTACTAGAATGGGTGAGAGGGGATAGAGAAGTTGCGGTTGAGACGGAGTTTGCATAAGTTGAGGACTCCAAAACCATATGGCGGAAAGACACGCACAGAAGGTCGCACCGAGATTCACAAACACAAATGACGTTGTCAGTCTAGCGAGATGTCGAGTGGCAAGTGAATTCTAGACAGATCCAGGGAAGTATCAGAACAGCACATGTATAAGATAATAACAACTTACGAGGATGCCATGAAATATGAGAAGACCCGCGAAGAGCCCAACAATTTTGCCCTGGATGGGTCATGAGTTCACATACCTACGTGGTGGATGGAGCAAAGCTCACCTGGGTTAACGGATAGTTCTCGTCCTGTGCGGATGGATATCGTGAATATGCAAGTCAACATAACGATTAATACTTACCTTGCCGATGACCACGGCTGCCCATATCATATTGGCGAGACCATATTCTGTAGACGAGATGCCTGCAATTTGACCTAATATATTCAGCCAGCCAACTAACCAGCCGACCTGATTCGCTGATGAGAATCAATCAGACGATGATTGGGTGTTTTACTTACTCTTGCACGGTGCTTTTTAGGGGAGAGTTGGGCAGACGCCGTGTATCTAGGAAGATTTAACAGGAATTATGCGGTGAAGTGAGACAGCACGTACAATCCGCCACACGTAGGGTATGCACTGACAATTTCAGCAATACTTGCTCCCAGAGTGAAGCACAGTGAAGCGCCCAAAATCCAACACCATGTCACCTGTAGTATCAAGTTGAACGTCTGCGATACAGTCTTGAAATATTCACCGCACCGACGATGGCCCTCCGTGGAGTAAAGGGGTATTGAATGTTGTCGCGATACTTGAGCAAACACCCTGATGAACGTTCAAGAATGTGGTTCTGTTAGCTAGATGAAATGTGCGCACCATGATGCTGAATGCAAAGCTGATCTGCTCGTAAAGGATCAGGATAGTTCGCCAGACTCATCACGTCGTACGCACCGTCGCAAGATTGGAAAATTCTCGTCTGAACGAGGGAACGTAGCCCATCGCCTCGAGCTCCCTGTCATCGTCGTTGAGCGTCGTTTTGCTCAACTCTGCATCATGGTAATCTTCCGAGCGTTTTGAGGACATCGTGGGTAGTCTCTGGCCGTCCACCGTCGAGATTGGAGCTTTCTGTCAGGTCTAGTTATAGCTCGAGAACTAGCTGCAGTGGGATAGTTCGGCTCGAAGGAAGCCTGTTTTGTATGGACCCATATATAAAGCATGTTAATAGAGTTGTCGTGTGAGTGCATTGGAAATACAGCCTCAATCACAAAAAATGTGGAAAGGTCCCGCTCGATAGCCACAGAACCCTGAGCCTTATCCTGAGCGTCCGGGTGGCGCGACAATGCGTCGCTGACCAATTTCCTCCCACGTATATCCAGACAGCGAGCTCAACATCGCCGCCGCCTTCTTCTCTCCCATCACCCTACCACCTCCTTCAGCTTTCTCAATTGCGATTCTTGTTCACGACACATAAACTGTAAGATATCGCTTGGATAACGCTAAGACTCTGCGAGTTCCCTTGTCACCCGAGGCCCACATGGTCCCCAGCGATGCGTCAATCAGGTGCTCCATGGGGCGCCTTACTTTGTGTTCTGTTTCCAACGGAACTATGGTGGGTGTGTTTTCTATGCCTTACACTCCGGGGGAAAGACTCCGAGGGGATATTGTACGCTATATGTGGTGTCTGCACACCTTTTTAAAGCAGGTTGATGGCAGTGATGCCAGAAATTAGAAGGCCATCTTATCGCCCAATAGGCGAAGGGGCTCTGAAAACCAGTTTCACATGTAGTGAGCTTGACGAATTGCGAAGATTTCACAAAGTGGCCATGATTTGAAATGATTGTATGATTTTGCGACGCAAGCAACGTAGTGGCAAACCGATGTTTGGATGCGACCATGCCTTGGGACCTTGGGCTTCGAATTCTTGTGGATGTCTATCACGTTAGTCGTGCGAAGCGAAGGCGTGCACGGGGCACATGAGGGTACGTCCTGTTATCATATATCAAGTTCAAATCTACTTAGAGTCTTAGACTTACCAGTGATCAAGGCACCGATCTGCAGTTCCAGTCTTTTCGTCGTCAAGATGACAATTCCCTCAGTTACTCTGAACAATGGTGTCCAGATGCCTGCAATCGGTGCGGAAACACATCATAATCTCGCAGGAATGGGTGTTAAAATTACTCGTATACGCCAGGGTTCGGTACTTGGGCAGGAATGGATCCAGCTGAGTGGCACAAATCCGAGCCATGGCTCGCGACCGCGCTGAAGGTTAGTAGATTCAAACTGTCGCTCAAGTCTGTCCCTAATACGATGGCTTACCGTCACATCAATAACCCAATAACAGGCCGGTTATACGCACTTTGATACCGCTCAGATGTACGGTGAGGTTATCCCCTCCCGACATCTGCGAGCACCTGGTCTCAACGAGCTCTGATCCCAAGGAACGGAAAAGTATATAGGCAATATTCTCAAAGACGCTGGTATTCCGCGAGATAAACTTTTCATCACCAGCAAGCTATTGTGCGTCATTGCCCACGTTTAACAGTTAGATGCACAAAGCACATCTTCTTTAGATGGAACTACCACAGTCTAATTGAAGAATCTTTGGATACCACTTTGAAAGATCTGGGGACTGATTACGTCGATTTAGTCAGTGAAACCCTTGACCTCGTCCTAATACGACCTGAATTAGTCCTTAGTTTCTCATTCATTGGCCGCAAATGGTCTTCTACGAAGGTAAACTTTCTTCAATCAACGCTAATACTGGCGCACTGATGCCCAGCGATGTATGACAGAGGGCAACATTAGGCCCCGCAATCCTGACGGAACATTGAAGGTTGTAGAGTCCCCATCATTCAACGACGTCTGGGCGGTCTTTGAGAAACTGCTCGACACGGGCAAAGTCAAGAGTATCGGCGTCAGTAATTTCTCTATCAAGACGTACGCCTAGTCTACTTGCCTTGTTCTCAACTTGAATCGCTCATGTGTATGTACAGGCTCGAAGAACTGCTGAAGACGGCCAAAGTGGTACCTTCAGTGAACCAGATCGAGTAAGCGATGGAACACGCGTCCTCCGCTCGATATTGATCTGCTTCTTTGAAGGCTTCATCCATACTTGGCCCAGACAGAGCTGGTGGAATATTGCAAGTCTAAAGGCATTGTCGTAACCGCTTACGCACCAACAGGTATGCCTTCCGATAATGATTGATGTTAAGAGGGCATACTGATGTTGTATTCAAAACCTCGATCTGTAGGGTACTCCCAAGTGTTAGGCGATCCGTTAATCATCGAGCTTGCTGCGAAGTACAAAGCTTCCCCCGCTCAGGTAGTACTCGCTTGGCATCTCGCTCGGGGAACGACCGCCGTCCCTAAGAGCACAAGTGAGGCCCATCAGAAAGAGAATCTCAATGTAAGTGCCACCTTGATCTTGCAGCGAGCAGAAGTAGAAATACATCATTGTTAGCTGCCTACTTTGGATTCCAAAGACGTCGAGCGTATCACAGCTCTGGACAAGGGATTGCGCATCTGCAACAAGCCCACGGAGACCGGGATCATCTGTGGCTGGAGCGTCGAACGGATGGGATGGTAATAAAACCCCAGCCGTGAGCCCGCGTGGCAGAAGCGAAGGAGCGGTTTAAACCACAAGAAATGTATCTCAAACTTCATGTGGATCTAACGACTATTGTTTCCATCTAGTACATTCGAGAGAGTCAACAACGGAAAAATGACACGGACGCCAAGGATTCGAGTTCACATCGACTTCTTCCGTTGCCCTCAACTTATTACACCCGACGCTGGAATTGATGATCAAATATACCGCGGGGACTGGCAGGAGAATTACCCGACGCAAAATCATACCTCTACCTCCAAGAAGCCGCCCTTGGGGATACGGAA
This sequence comes from Pleurotus ostreatus, assembly GCF_014466165.1. Classification (NCBI taxonomy): domain Eukaryota; kingdom Fungi; phylum Basidiomycota; class Agaricomycetes; order Agaricales; family Pleurotaceae; genus Pleurotus; species Pleurotus ostreatus. The sequence continues at coordinate 514,502 of NW_023503164.1, read as the reverse complement.
ACGAAGCTGGTATTAGAAAGCGTCTTCTGGTCAAAGGAGATGTACTCACTGGCGGGGAACCCACCGACCCCGCCGACACTGGTTGTCCCGCCTTGAGGCCGCCTTGATCGATCTGTGAGCAATGTCGGGCTCAGTCGGTCTGCGCATGTTATACGAACGGAAAATGAGCTCACCCCGTAGAAATGACAATAACGCAGCCCAGACGATTATACCCCATTGGTATACATTGCCTGGAACCCGGCTGACTCACGACACCGCAAGACCATCCTGCGAGGGTACCCCTTCAACCCAGGTGGCCAAGGCGGGGCGCAGACACTCAACCAAGTCCCGCAGATTGGCTGCTCCCCCAAGTCAACTTTACGCCCTATTAGACCGCGCAAACGATGCCCTTCGCTTGCTGCAGGAACGAAGGAATCCGAATCCTCCGGGGAGTAAACGAACCCCAACGCCCGTTGGCGAGTACCATCGAAGACGATCAAGGCGGGCGTGTGAGACCTGAGGCGAGGGACGATGCACCTACCGACTCCATGTTTGGCACAAAGGCGGCTGACATGTTTCTGTTTGGTTGTATATCTGTCGACGGGATCGGGGAACGTTTATCCAGGAATATGCCCACGCCCTTCGCCCTCCGCAGGAACATAGAGTCCGCTGCCTCGGGAGAGGAAGCAGAGTCCAACGCCATTGGAAAGCGCAGGCAAGCACCCGCCATAGGTATTTCAAGGCGAGGTTTGCCTGAACCCAGGACCAACAGTGCCTGGTACGGCGCATAGTGGATGAGTTAGAGCCCGGGCGCCCTCCCAGTTGCGCCTTTAAACCCTTCGACCTCCCTGAAGGGTAGAGTGCGAGCGGGTTAATACATATGAGAGGCAGGTCAATCAATTACTTACGAAGCGCGGGTCGTAAAAGGGAATGAAGGGCTGTAGACGAAGGCCCGCTCTTCTACACAACGTAATGTTCGCCTGGGCGCCTGACATATACCACCCCCCAATGAGATCTCATTGCAATGTCAGGGGCTATCGGGGGTGTCGACCAAGTGTGTTTTGCCCAGGTTTTGCCCTATTTGGTTCCACCTGGCCCTACTAGGCACTTCCTTCCCAGTTCACTCACCTTACGCCGCCACATAACCCTTCCTCTCTTTTCTGCAACACCCGCCTGGAAATGGAGCGATTACATTGGTCTATCGCTTCGTCCTACTATACTCCTACTACGTTTGTTTCCCCGGAGGCCGTTGGCCTACTTACCTAGATTACGGGGAATGCATTACGGACCACGTTGGGCAACAATGCCGCGATATAGAAAACACTGGCGATGCATACATGAATTTCGGTGTTCTCAAGGTCATTGTAGTCATCTCCGCTCCGTCAGACGAATACTCGGTTATGATGACAGCAAAATGTAGGTGTGCGCAGGGCGGCCTGACCAGCTTCCTCTAGCAAGCTGGGCATGATGGGCAATGAGGATGCCGAGGGGAGTTATGTCGCAGGGAAGGTGGTCTGTGAGGCAGGGGAACGGCTGACATAGGACAAATAAGGGTGCAAACACTGAACGGGTACATAAAGGCGGAAACTTGCTATTGGCACCTTCATCCTGGTTTCTCTCCACCGCCATCCCAACTCGCACTGTCCCGCTCGACGTCGCTAACGCCTCCTTCAGGGCGGACGACTCGTAGGGTCGAAGGGCGCAGTTTACAGTGCGTTACAGAAGAGCACAAGGACCTTAGGGTTCTAACTCGGATGTACGCAGTTGTAGTCACCACCTGCCAGAAACGTCCCAGGCCTCTGGCAAACCTCGTCTTGGACGGCCTTCGCCCGCTGTGACGCCTGTCGGCACCCGCATGTACCCGCCAGAGGCGTTGGACTCGGTTTTCTCCCTGGAGTTGGCTATGTCCTTCGTTCCCGCAGGGCGCTGGCGTGACTCATAGTTGGGTGTTGCGTCGACGAAGGGAAAAGCCAAGTTACGGGGCCTGGTAAATAGTGCTGCGTCGCTGTCCGCGCACCGCCTTTGCCACCGGTGTAGGGTCGCTCTCTCTCTTCCCTCCTCACAGACCCTCACAGGATGGCTATGCGATAGTCGCAAGCCAGCCGGGTTCCAGGCGATGTGTACCGAGAGGGTACAACTGTCTGAACAGCGTCACTGTCGATTCCAAACGGTGAGCTCATCGTCTTCTTTTACGTAATACGCGCAAACTCTGCACTAGATCACTGACGAAGGCCTTTCAGGACGTGGATGTCTGTCTCGGCGGTGGACCTGCCGGTGAGTGCGCCTCTTCATACCGACTTCGTTGACGTATTACCGGAGGCGCTTTGGGGGCGGGGTGGTCTTATCCTCCATCGATGTAGCCATTGTTGTAGCGTTTCGTTTTATCCCCAATATGATTCATGCGTCAAATCCAACCTCCCAGAATTCTTTCCCTCGCGCGACTATGAACGATTTAATCAGCACCGCCACCACTTCACGAGCAGAAAAACCACTCACCGATGCATATAGGCACGAAGCCCTCTGTATCCGTCAATTGGGATCTGGTGCTTTCAACAAAGTGATCGTTTCCACAATCTTGGGTAAACGAAAGGCATTGCTGTTTAACTACGATGCGCCCCTCGACCCTCGAAGGCTTCTCTCCCACACAATATGGTAGTAAACGGAATTCGACAACCTTCATCGCACTTCTGCTGTCTAGTTCGTCTTGTCTTTGCGATGCGAAATGGCCGTCGCGTTACTCCGATGTCTGTAACAACGGAAGTTGGATGCATAAGTCATAAATCCAGAAAGAGACGTCAATAATTAGAATCCACTACACCAGCGGCATTCGATTCGTATTCATGGACGGGGTTGGTGGCAGAAACCAGGGTCAAGTATATAGGCGCCCATGCCAAACAAGCCATGCTTTGTACTCGAACAATTGTCTTTGTTCTTTACCGACGCACAATGGACCCGGCAACGGAGGACAATGACTACTCGAATCATGCCAGACGGCGTTGGGGGGAAGGACCATACATAAGCTTAGCTTTCTGCCAATCATTCTCCAATATCTTTCCCCGACACTCAGACGCTGACCTCGACGCGCTTGCCGCCTCCACCTCTCCCTTCTTCATTACTTGCCTTTCTACTCCGGTGCTGGTGCACCCTTTAAGCCTGGTCGCTTCTTCTCGATTCCCTTTATTTTACGACCGTTTCATCCCTCTTCGCCACTCCCACCTTCAGGATGCTTCCCCCTCGTGCTTGTACGCGTCTGGTGGTCAATGATTTACGCAAAGCTGACTAGTCTCTACAGACGCTTTCATTGGACTCAATGTCGTCCGAATCCTCAGCATTATTGCCCTCCTTCTGGTCTTTGCTAGCAGCATCGCGGTCATGGTCCATGATGTTGAAGCTGTCAACAACTTTACTTCAGCTGGGAAGGGTCCTAGCGCGACGTCCAATTCTACGATGGATGCTATCATGAAGGCGGACTATATCGAGTAAGTGCTACTCTTCTGCTACCGCATCGGTGGCTTACTAGAAATCTGTGCTCTCAGAGGAAGCACTGTTCCCAATCAAGCTGCAGGCGCGTTTTGGGCGGTGCTCAATCGCTTATTGATCATCTTCCAAACCATCATCCTCATCCTATCCGAGCTCGGGTGGCCCTCCTCTTTCTTTGATCGTTATTTCCCTGTTCTTGGAAAAGACTTCGGTGTTGGAGCCCTAGGAACCATCCAGTGCCTGTGCGTTCTTTTTCAAATGCGTCATTGATCTATCTAAACTTCGACGCAGCATCGGCGCCGCCGTCCTCTCTCACTTTGTCGACGATTTTGCACTTGTCGCCGCATTCTTCCTCTTCTCCATCGGGTGCCTCAATATTGTCGTTGGCCTCATCTTCCGCCAGGGAGCCAAATCTAAACGCTCCGTGACCTCATGGCGCGAGAAGCGCAAGAACCTCCTCCTTCCCACCACCGCCAAGATTGGCCCAGTATCTGTTGACCTCAAGCCGGCGGTCTCCAATGCTGCTAGCTTTGCGAATAGCATCTTCTCAGGAGAGAAGAAGGGCATGAGTCGGGCAGATACGCTTGGTTTCGGAAGGCAGGGAGAGAAAGCTGCTGCTCTGAAGGGTACGTTTCGTTGTTTCATATCCAGGATGCATTCCGTCTAACCCAAATTGTTTATAGGCTACATGATCTCTAAACCTGTCGAATCGCTCCCCCGATACGCCCCCGGACCTCCTCAGCACACTGGCGGCACCAGCGTGACCTTTGTCGACAATACAGAGTACAGCTCCACGAAAACGATCACCCAATGATTTCAACGACGAAATTCACATTCGATCGCGATGAATATAACGGACTAGAGAAGCGGGAACCTCGCGAACATACACATTCATCTTCCATTTCATACATAAACCCGAACACTTAATCGCACGCTCACATCAACTGCCCTTGTACTTCACCGAACCACCCCTTCACTATCGTTACAAGCTTGTATTCTATGTATATCAGTGCCGCATTGTGCTTTGTACTATTGTACCCTATATTTTCCGGTGCCACATGCCTTTAGATAGCGACGTTCCCTCTGGAACTATTGTCCTGCGTTGCTCATGATTCTACTAGTATATACACGCATAAATGCCCCAGCTCTAAGGCCTAGGACCAACATCGTACGTTGATAGTTCAATATCCGTTGTCCGTAGCACGGTTGAGAACTGTATGTCGTCGGGATCATATGAAGAGGTCGCCGTGTGCATCTGCTTCACTCCCACACCAGAATTAGCAAGGTGGAGCACAATCCTCGTGGACAAAATGGAATGGAGGGACGTCTGTAGCCTTCACCCGCGTCACCCAGTCAACTCCGAGCGTAACTGACAGACGAGTAACCAGTCACTCACTGCGTCACATTCTGCTGAATTACGGCGGCCTAGCGATTTTGGTGTTAGTCCTGGAAGGGAGGTGATAGGAGATGCGAGCTATCGTACCGTGGAGCGGATAACTAGCGCTGTGTTGACGACACCGAGTGCTATGTGGGTCGTTAATCCCCGTGAAAGCGCGGCACAAGAGGGGCAATGATCTACCTAGCATAAGAGCGAAATATATCACACCTAGTAATGGAGTCAGAAGTGAGAGGCAAGAGGTGAGTTATCCTGCATCAAGGAGCCCCACCCCAGCGAAGATCACAGGGCGGGTGCGAGGGGACGTACCGTCTTTCCAAAGCGTATCGAGAAGAGGCGCGCGATTTGGGCTGCGAGAGCGGGAGAGTCGTCTTCGCCACCACATAATCCGGATAATCGTAAGGACAATTGTGACTACCGGATAGTTGAACGCAAGGATCAGACAGCGATGATAATAAATGGGTAGCCACCATGGGGGGTGCGATGCTTACCAACTTCATACATGATCGTCATGGACAAGGGAACCACCCATTGGCCGCCCACCGAGGTGCTGAGCCCCACGACGCAGTCCCTGGCAGGAGCATTGATGACTACCCAGTGTCGGCGCACCGCAAGTCACAAATGAGTATTGGATACGGCGCGGGGTATTCGAAGGTCGAGGATGACTTACGCTCGGAGCTTTGCACATCGTTGACAGTAGTGACGCCAGCGGCAGTGCACGCTGCCTGGTGCAATGGATGTTCAGAAGGCAGGCCTACGTTGGAACGCACTCACGATAGCACAGAGTACTAGAATAGCAAGTATCCATTTGTTCCTGGCCCAGACTGCCCAGGTGCGGACGGCGACGATGGCTACAAGGGGAGTTGTTGTTGGACGGCACTGAAGTTAGTAGGAGGGCGAGAGAATGAGCTTACCCTCAGACGATATTATAGCAGTAACTCGTAGACCTGCACATCGCAAATGAGACCCCTCGCATTGAAAAAAGCCCTGCATCCATCCACTCACACGTTAATGTATTAGAGATCGAGAGGGATTTCTGCATGGAAGGCTCAGTGAATACGCAGGGGCAGATAATGTTCATTGGCCAGCTCGCACCTCGAAATTGCTCAGTACACAGCTAGCGAATCCGAGATATCGCGCCAGGACGAAAAGGATCGAGCCAATCGAGAAGCGTCCGCGGCCCCATATGTGCTTGAGCTGTCGAAATTCCACAAATCCAGAAATTGGACCTGATGACTACGAGACTGCGAATGATGAGCATCTCACCTCGTCGCCGAAGGTCAGGACGTAATCATAGTACTGCCAGTGATATATGTCAGAATCTTGATGGTCAAACGCCACGTCGCGCTCCTTCGATTGCTGGACTCACGAACATGGCCTCGCTGACGACTGCAGAGGCGAGCACATAGTAGTCGATTTCAGTTATACACCGGTGCTTCTATCGGACAATGAAGACGATGACATACAGAGCGCTATCTGTCAAAAGGGCTCTTTGTGTGAGCAGGCGTGTTCCACAATTACTCCGCCCCTGCTAGCGGCACTCACCCTTGCAATTCTCGCGGACTCTAGGCATTCTATGAGAGTCGACACGTCGCCCATTCGCAGCGGCCGCAGGTGCAACAACGAGGAAGGGGGAGAGGCTAAGGTGTGGGCGATATTTTCGCATTCCAAGCCTTGGGTGCGTCCAAATCCCGATTTCCGTCCCCGTAACCTTTACTGTACTGGGCACTGGGAAAACAACAATCAGTAGTGGTCCCGCCGCCAATCATGGTGGGACGCATGATTCGCCACTAACCCATTAGGGGACGCTAGAAGATGCTATTACCGCCTATTACTACGCGCTCGTCAGTGTCGATGAGAACATCAAACGCCCTGACAACCGCGGGGTACGTGAGAGCGCATATTTTGGCTTCGAGGCCGTCACTCACATATCAACGACCTGAAGATCTGACGTACCTTGGATGCTGGTGTAAAGGACTTGTGGCTATTGCTAGACTTGCATAACTATAAACATCATACATATTCGAGTGACATCGCCTAAGATATCGCCGACCGACTATTTACTTACATGCATCGCTAAATGGGAATAAAACTCGGTCAGAAACAAGAACCGTTGAATTACATTATACCACCGTCTGTGTGTGCTCAGTACCCCTGCTTGCAAGGTAATCGTCTAAGCCCTTTGACAAATCCCTCAGCAACCCCGTAAACTCGATGCACGTAGACTTACCTTCTGGTTGTCTACACGCCATTTGCTCTGTCTGCGCGCAAACCACTGCGCGGCGTTTACTCCTGCATCGTGCATTTTATCCGGCGTCTCTGCCACCTTCTGCGCAATCAGCGGCGATAGCTCTGTGAGCGCCTTCAAATGCACAGAGTTGCCCGGTCGCGTGAAGAACACCAATGACCAGCGGTCGAAATGTGATTGCGCTAGTGGAGGCGGTCTGAGAAGTTGGCGTCATTCGGAGCCTCGAGTACAGGTGGAGATGCGTACAAAACACGGTGGATACTCGACATTAGGATGCCGCCACTGAACAGGTTGAGGGCATCGCCGACGTTGCAAATAACGTGCCCTGGGAGAGGCTGCGCGGTGTTAGGAATGTCCTACTCGAGCCAGTCCGCCGCTTGCCTTGACATAGCGCCAGTCATCCTGTCCTGGCAGCAGGACCTGCAGTCCACCCAAACGGTTGGCAAGGAAAGACTGGTAAAGCGTAAATGCTAAGCGACAGCAGCTTACGTGTCATGCATTCATGTGGTACTCACTAGGGAACCAAAATCAGTATGTGCGCCGACAGCGATCTTCGTCGAGCCTGGTGTTGCGGGGACTTTGATCACCCGAGCCTCGGACACGCTGGGCTCGTCCCGCGCGTGCAGGCTCGCGAGTGTGCCTTCTGGGAGACCGAGCTTGGCGTTGAAAACAGCCATAATGGTGTTGTTGGCGTCCGTACAAGCTTCTACGAAGGGCCGTACAGTGTTTTCCATCCGCGCGTTCACAGTACTCGGGTATGAGGCGTGGGCGACGCGGGGGTAGGCGAGGGCATCATCCTTGGACACGTTGATCATCTCAGCGTTGTCCTTTGAGCCAGAAAGATCGACGGTGGTCGCCCCCTTTGCCTTGTACCTAGAGTGAGTTCCATCATCGATGTTCAATGCTAAACGGCGCCACCGCGTACCCGAAGGAACCCCCTGAATTTCCCTGCCAGTACTCCATCTTTGCCTGGATGGAAAGATCCATGGTTTCCTGTCCCATCTCAAACATGGGGTCCAACAGGTCCTCGACGCCATGGTTCTTCATACTGTGAAAATGTCAATACTTGACTACGTATGCATCCGAGCGAGGTACAACGTACTACCAAAAGCCCTTCTCAGTGGCTGCCTTCCAGAGGACATCGATTTCTGCCTGATCGCCTGCTTTCACGAGAGCATAGTCGACAATGACAAGTGGCTGCGTGGGGACGTCGTGGGGGAATGGAGGAAACGTGGCACCAGGCATTTCGCAATTTCGTGAGTCCAACCATTTGATCCCGAGCTATTATATGCCGAGCAGGCGTGTACTCACCAGCTATCGGTATTAGGTATTGTGCATCACCGGTTGACTGCATTTACAGTCGCCAGAAACTGATGTGATACATGATTGGCGAAGCACGCAAAATGCAATCTACGCGCGCTGATCGGTTTGTGGGGAAGATAAGGTCCATCTGCATCATGTCGAGCGTTGTGTGAAAGTCATTATGATCAGTGGGAGAAGTCGCAACTTTGGGGGACGATTTCCGGCACGAGGCGACACTTGGCGCGCTGGCGGGGCAGACTTGGACCTTTGGCAATGATATTGATCATCACGGTCACGGCAGGTTCAGATGGTATCAAAAGTTCTTCTTGTGATGTTGATGGGTTCTCACCAGATACCTATGGAGATGGGAAACACCCTTGGTTGTGTGCTCGCACTGCAAACGAAACCATCATCGCTAGCTACACGCAGAGGCGCGCCATATCGTAACATGCCCGCTGGTATAAATCATGACAGCCGGATAACTTCACTTCGTCTAGATTTCCCCTCGACATCATGGCCTCTATTGCCGTAGTGAGTTTCCTGGTGCGTATTGACTCTGACAATCTCTGAGCATGTCCTCAGCCATCCGCATCCACAATCCTCGTAATCGGCGGTGGCCCAGGTGGCTCGTATTCTGCTGCCGTCCTAGCACGAGAAGGGTTCGACGTCGTTCTCCTCGAAGCCGACAAGTTCCCTCGGTATATTCGTCTAACAATCCTTCTGGACGGTACACTCAACCTTGCTGTGAAATAGCTACCACGTCGGAGAGAGCCAGCTCGCATCCCTTCGGCATTTCCTCCGATTCATTGACCTTGAGAAGGAGTTTGAAGAATTCGGTTTTCAGCGGAAAGACGGCGCTGGCTTCAAGTTGAATCGCCACAAACGAGAAGGATGTAAGCGCGCCAACACCGCAATATTAGTAGCACGGAACATTGACATTCCCCAACAGACACAGACTTTGTATCGCAAGACCCGAATAATTTCTCATGGAACACAGTAAACTTCCTTCACTACACATTCGGTGGCTCTGCAGGCTCAGCCGTGATTCAATAGGTTCGGTCTCAAGCAGACGAATTGATGCTCCGTCATGCCTCGAAATGCGGAGCCAAAGTATTTGAGGAAACCAAAGTGACCGAGTTGGAATTCGAGGGGTCGGAGCAGTCGGGGCATCCAGTAGCTGCCTTGTGGAAACAAAAATCTGGGGCAACTGGGAGGATAACCTTTAGCTATCTTGTTGATGCAAGCGGGAGAAACGGGATCATGTCGACGAGGTACCTGAAGAACCGGCAGTTCAATTCGCTGCTCAAGAATGTTGCTTGCTGGGGTTACTGGGAGGGAACGGGGAAGTACCTACCAGGAACGTCGCGCGAGAATTCCCCGCTGTTTGAGGCTCTCGCTGGTATGTCGTCTCCTCTCACCGCCTGGACCAACCTCGATAACAAGCCGAGCAGACGAATCAGGCTGGGCCTGGTTTATTCCATTACACGACGGAACCACCTCCGTCGGTATCGTCATGAACCAAGATATTTCCAATGAAAAGAAGGCGAAGGCGAAGGAAAGCGGGGAAGACAGCTCACTAGTTGCCCACTACCTTAGCGAACTGAAACGTGCACCCAATGTTTTAGCACTCATCGGCGATGGTGTACATATCAAAAAGTCCGACGCCCCCCTCGTCAGCGCCGCCAGCGATTATAGCTATTCAGCTACTTCCTACGCCGGTCCTCACTATCGGATTGTCGGCGATGCTGGCGGTACGCGTGGAGCCTTGTTCCGGCATCTGCTCATGTTTATTAACGGAAATGTTTGCAGCTTTCATAGACCCTTACTTCTCTTCTGGGGTTCACCTTGCGATATCCGGTGGTCTGTCGGCAGCAGCGACGATCTGCGCGGAGATGAAGGGGGGCTGCACTAGCACCGAAGCAATTGCATGGCACAGCGCCAAGGTAGACACCTCATACACAAGGCAAGTTCTTCTATGCGGCGCTCTGCTCCCGTGTTCTTATTGCCTTCCTCAGGTTCATGCTCGTCGTATTGAGTGCGTACCACCAAATCAAGTCACAAGAGGCGCCGGTCTTGTCGAATAAAGACGAAGACAACTTCGACCGGGCTTTCGACTTCTTCAGACCGAGCAAGTATCGCACTGATTGGACTTGTTGGCAAGTTCTGACGGTCTTGTACAGTTATCCAGGGAAACACTGACGTAGGCCGCAAGCTACAAGGCGACGACCTTCGCCGGACCGTGGAATTCTGTGCAAAACATGCATACGAACCATCCCTCCCAGAGGAACGTAAGGAACTGATTGAGAAGTTTGGCGATCCCCTGCGTGTTCTTCCCGCGGAGAGCGCCGAGGATTCTGAGCAGGTTGCGACAGAAAAACGAATCCTCAAGGGCGTGGCTATACGGAAATTGATGCGAACGGAAGATATTGTTCACATAGACAACTTTGTTGCTGACAATCTCTTGGGGTACAAACTGAGGTTGATTCGAGGGTCTCTTGGGCTAGAGAAAGTATTGTAGAATGCAGCTGCCTTTGATGGGTCGGGGCTAACTAGCATATTATGGAAACAATCTGGAAGTGCATGTCGGTTGGGAAGTGGTTTGAACATTTTGTTTGGGTGATACGGTTTAGTTTGTACCGATCCCTGCCCTCTCATTTCATCCCCTTTGCCTGCGCGGATGGGCTAGAAAGGAAGGTGTTCACCCGTCAGGCCTTGGAGTCCTTCAAAGAGAATTGGGACCCAATACTGCTGCTTTCAACGTGAATTTGACAGGATTTGATTTAATGTCGTACGCTCTACCTATCTATTCTCCCGGACCTTCTGAGACACCTCGTATGTTCATGGATGACTTCCCTGGAATACTCCTATTACAGGGCCCTAGGAGGGAACTGGTCACGTGACACAGTGCTCCTGAATCTGAAAGCGCGGTTTTCTTTGGGAAGCCAAAATTCGTTGATATCTTCGTAATCCGGATTTGTGGACCAAGACAAAAATGTGTACACTTTGCTTGTCCGTCCGGTGTCAGGTAGAGTACGAGGTAGGTACCTGAGAAGTCTCGCGAGGCGAACGAGTTTTTGCTCGGGGGTGTTTTCAGTGATTGCGGACATGGATGTTCAAGAACAGGCTTGAAATTTTGCCAACTCCCTTTCCAGGGTTTGCGACATCGTATTCTAGGATCATACTGAGGCAACATCGTTCGTTAAGGGCCTTATTCGGGGTGAGGGCAACTTGGCAAGGCACTACTAAACTTCGTTTGGAAAAGAGCCTCATGGGCTGCTGGTCACGTGTATTTCTCACAATTTTTAACACCCGCCAGGAGCTCTACCGATGTTATTAAGTTATTAACCTGTTATTAACCTGTTATTAACACTGTTAATAATCCGTTGTTAAAAAACACCCTATTTTTCACGGTACCCTAGGGAAGCCAGACAAACGACGATTAAGTGGACATGCTCCGGAGAGCCATCCAGTACGCAACCCACAGAGAACATCTGAGTCACTTTCGTACGCATTAATGTCCCCTCGCCAAACCTGATTAAGATTGACAATGAATTTGACAGTGTAGCAAGTAGGCAGCCATGCGGTTCTACATTTATTCTGAATACTGAATACTGGTTGGTTGGACGCATCACTTAGTATCTGCCCCACCTCAGCAGCATGGCATGACCAGAGAGCTCGGCAGCCACTTTCGAGCGTATCAGATTGACGACGCTTTCCGCTTCCGCGCTACAAGGGCTTACAAGGGTAGCCTGCTTCAAGCGAACTGAAACTACGCTAGGTGTGGTCGCTATGTTTTACTCCCATAGACATTGAATAGCTCATACTTGTCTTCAGAGTCCTGAACCGGACCGGAAGGACGTGTCGTCCATGTCAGCGTGTCTCAGGGGTTAATAACAGGTTAATAACTTAATAACATCGGTAGAGCTCCTGGCGGGTGTTAAAAATTGTGAGAAATACACGTGACCAGCAGCCCATGAGGCTCTTTTCCAAACGAAGTTTAGTAGTGCCTTGCCAAGTTGCCCTCACCCCGAATAAGGCCCTTAACGAACGATGTTGCCTCAGTATGATCCTAGAATACGATGTCGCAAACCCTGGAAAGGGAGTTGGCAAAATTTCAAGCCTGTTCTTGAACATCCATGTCCGCAATCACTGAAAACACCCCCGAGCAAAAACTCGTTCGCCTCGCGAGACTTCTCAGGTACCTACCTCGTACTCTACCTGACACCGGACGGACAAGCAAAGTGTACACATTTTTGTCTTGGTCCACAAATCCGGATTACGAAGATATCAACGAATTCGGTCAACGATGGGGACAACGGCATGCTCCGGGAGCTAGCCATTGAGATCGAGGACGACGACTTCGAACTCGATAGCGAGATTAACCTTAACGCCCCCGTTCTTCGGGCATTGCTTAGAGGTGAAGCAACCCCTGCTGCACAGTCAGCGTCACAACCTCCCGCTGCAAAGACCTGTGCTAGTATTACTGTAGAGGAGGCGTGGAAGTTTTGACATGCCTAGCATCGTTTTTTTTCGCGTTTTTCACCGCCAAAATTTTTTAACATGTAAATAATAGGTTATTAACAATATTTAACATGTTATTAACCCCGATGTAACTAATTAGTTAATAACTGGTGTTAACAATCGGTCCAACAGGTGCAAAGTTACTAACATTGTTATTAACTTGCTGTCGAATTATTCACGGTACCCTATCTCAGGCAACGTCACCACCCGCGTTTGTCGCCCAGCGGCCCAGGCCCTACCGAAACCAGCGTTATTAAGTGGAGTTTGCACCCCCAGGACGACTGCACCTCCATCAATGATAGGTACGATTGCCTCGGCTTCGGGCTACACACGCTTCAACATAACCGAAATAATCGTCAATGGATTTGGGAAACGCCTACCTCCATTGATTACGTCTTGGTGGCGATCAATGATAGACCACCTACATCCTATCGGACTGTCGAGATGGTGGCGCTAATCTCTCTCTGCTGGGAACACTTCGATTATGCCCTGGACCAGAATGGGCACCACGATGCGTGTGCTGAACTGAGCAGTACATAAGAGGTGACACAGTAGTGCTACCTTTACCGTTCATTAGTGTGTCAGGGCTCGCATTTGTCTCGAGTACTGCCCTGTAAATCCGATGCAAAGTAAGCGAGCACTTTTCTCTCTGTTATTGATTACACAACGATTATGTTTAGGATTGTCTCACCCACCGACAAAGCATAATGCGCCCTGACCTTCACTCGGCCCTCCTTTACGTGATGCTCGCTGGTTGGTACATCGGCCACCTGGGGCACCGCTGGGCTTTGCCGCGTCCGATGTCCAAAGGGAGCGGTACAATCAATGTCACAGCTCATGACTGAATATCAATCATGTGATGTAAGAGGGCCTTCTTGGTCGGCTGTCCTGCTTCTCAAGTTCTATCGCCGTACGGCAAGATTCCTTTTTCGACGAAAAGTGCGTTTTCATTGAATCTTTCTTATCTTGTGTGATTAAAACTCCATGTCAGTAGCAACACGTCCCTCGCAATTGGAATACCTCGGAATATAGTTGAAGATCATAAACTGATGTCTCCCACAGACTGCGTCTAAGTATACCGTAATTGATATGGCTGATCGCATTCTCAAGCATTGTCAGCGTAAGCGTAAGTATTATTGGGACCCACCCGTGCCGAAGAAGCGCAAGGTATTAAGAGACCTTCGCAACAGCTAGCCTCACTACTCTTCGCCCATGTCCCCTGTTCACGACTTCGTCCTTCCACCACCCAGACAAGTCCACGGCTTGGATCCAAAATGGAACTACCAGTTTCCGCCGATGGACGGGTCTCTAACAATGTCAGAGCTATATGACTTTCACTATGAGAACAACCCGGAGCACCCTGTGTTCAAGTACGCTAACCGAGCTGGTGACATTGTAACCTTGGCGTACGATAAGGTTGTTCCAGCTATACACAACGCCGGACGCTATGTAGCCAATGCAGTGGGCGTCCAGTTGGGGGGAGGTTCACAGGACAAACCCGTCGTAGCCATTGTCGCTTCGTCAGGTGAGCGAATCACATCCCCTCTATCACCTCAGCCAACACGTTCTCATCACTGAATGTAGATACCATTACATATTTCACGACGGTCGTTGGCATGCTTCGCGCCGAGATCATAGTGTTCCCTGTTTCACCCCGGAACTCGCCACCTGCAGTGGCCCACTTACTGAGAAGAACTCAGCCAACGCACGTCCTTGTCAGTGTTGAGACCCCAATTAAGGAACTTGTCAACGAAGCTCTCGAACTACTTCGATCTGAAAATGAAGAGAAGATCCCGGTCGTGGCTCCTATGCCCGTTTTCGAGCAATTATATACCGACGAACCGTTCCAGCCTCTACCTCCTAGAACACGAGACCTTGACTCCACCAGAATCATCGTTCACTCCTCTGGTATGTAGTGATTGCCTCGCAAGATCTCAAACTTATTCAATAGCTACGCCTCAGGCTCGACTTCTTTCCCCAAGCCTATTATCATAAACGATCGGACTAACTTCCAGACCGCCATGGTTCCTCGTAAGTTGATATGATAATATAAGAAGAGGTCGCTATGAATGTTTTGGGTCTTTAGAATTTGCTTCTCATGATTTATGTGGAAAGGTCATAGCATGTCATGCAGTCGCTATGTTCCATGCAATCGGGCTCAATTTTATCGCCTGGATGGTGAACATGCACTCTTTTCGTTTCTGCCATTTCGTTCACCTATTTTTAGACTGGCGCCGGCTTCGTTATGGGAACTTTCGAACCGACTTCTCCAGCCATCGGACCAAATCCTGATAACGTCTTCCAAGGCACTGTCGACGTTGGCGCCGATTATGGCTTCGGCGTCCCCGCGTTCCTGGAGGTTTGTGGACCTGTGACGTTGGTATAAATTTGTTCTCACCAGGTTTTCAGGCGTGGTCCCATGATCCGGTTAAGGTCGAACATTTCAAAAGCATCAAAGGGATTGTGGGTATCTGTTGAATCCATCACTCCCTACAATGCTAACTCCGCCAGTGGTTTGGCGGGGGCCCGCTCACTCATGCTGCTGGTGATTTCTTGGCGTCGCAAGGCATCGCCTTATATAGTCTATACGGCCAGTGAGCTCATTCTACAGTTAATGGTGAATTGAGATTGATACGACCGTAGATCCGAAATTGGGGTTATTGGCAACATCATCGGAGGTAAGTTCTAGCATCGCAGCCATCTTTCAGTGGACTGATGAAACATCGGCAGAAAACCCTGGAATGGACTGGGAGTATGTCAGTATTAATCCACACTGTGCTGCGGAATTCGTTCCCCATGGCGATGGTACCTTCGAACTTGTTACAGTGGTGCGTAATGTTTCCTCCTAACGTATGCAGTACGAACTCTGTCGCTGATACCCACCGTAGAAGAAGCCAACGCACCACTTCTTCATCGTAAATACGAAATTCCGCGGGCAAGATGCGTATGCGACCAGTGATCTTCTCAAACCACACCCTACAAGAAAGGGATGGTGGAAGATTCACGGGCGAGCAGACGACCAGATTATGCTTTCAACAGGAGAAAAGGTACGTCTGCCTTCTAAGCTTCTTTGAGGTGCGCCTTATATATTAGCCAGACAAATCCTGGACCTCTTGGTTAGTCGCTCGAGCCTCGTTGACCATCGGCACGCATTTTCTTACTCTAACACAGAATCTATCTTATGTCGTCATCCATTGGTGGATCACGCTGTGTTTTTTGGCCGAGGTCGCTTCCAGAATGGAGTGATAATTCAGCCTGTACCCCAGAGTCAGTTTGATCCAAATGATGAAGAGAAACTCATCGAGTTCCGGAATGCTATCTGGTATGTTGCTGTGATTGATCTCATTGGTGCAGAGTTTAAGTATACCGCGTATAGGTCTAAAGTCGAAGAAATGAATGCCATGGCACCGTCACACTCAAGATTATTCAAGGAGGTGAGATTCGCGTCGAAACCGGGTACCGCAACTTCTGAAATCTGCCCAGATGATCATAGTGACTCATCCTTCAAAGCCCTTCCCCTTGACTCCCAAAGGCGCACCAAAGCGTGCAGTAATCATCTCCATGTATGAAGAAGAGATTGATGCCGTATACGCCGCCGTCGAGGAAAGTGCCAACCGAGGCCAGAGCGACGAACCCGTTGATTGGTCGGATCTCAACGATGTCAAAAGTTTCGTGAAGAGGGTGACCGATAGCGTGTTGAAAAAGCCCGCGAACGAAGAGGACGATTTCTTTGAATGTGGCTGCGACAGTTTACAAGCTACCTGGATTCGCAATGCAATCCTAGGCGCTCTTCGGCGCCTCACTCCCCCTGTGACTGCAGTTTCCCCTAACGTGGTTTACGACCACCCCAAGATTCCTGCCTTAGCCCAACATCTGCATGCTCTTGTCAACGGATCCGCTGAGAATTTGGCCGCAAATTTGGCCGGAACCACATTGCATGACATCGAGAATTGCCTAACGCGATATACAGCATCCTTCCCTCAGCGAATCTCCGCAGTGAACGGCCATGCCAACGGCGTTGCTGACGGTGATATTGTCTTTGTCACGGGGACAACTGGCTCTCTTGGATCCGCAGTACTGGCTAAACTCGTTCACGATTCAGCTGTGAAGAAAGTTTATGCCTTTAATAGAGGTGCGAAGGTTCCGCTCTTGGACCGACAAAAGTCTGCGCTCCGAAGCAGAGGCTATAACGAAGCCATTGCTACATCTCCTAAAGTCGTTTTGGTGGAAGGGGAGTTGAGTGCTCTAGGGCTGGGTATCGCTGATCCTGACCTAGAGCATGAGATCACACAGACCGTTACTCATATCATTCATGTTGGCATGTCCTATTCTTTTAACTCGCGACATTTCCCCCCATCTAATGTTACTTTCTAGCATGGAGGGTGGATTTTAATTTATCCTTCCATTCCTACGAAGCATCTATAGGAGGTCTGAGGACGCTGGTTGATATCGCATTGTCTGTCCCACAAGGACGCCCGCCAGCAAAAGTAACCTTCATCAGCTCCGTTGGTGTATTCCGAAGTACGTATGCTTCACATACTTCTGTCTGCTCGATATTGACACAAGCTGTAGATCTCTCTACCAGTCAAAAGGCGAAACCTATCGTAGAGGAACCTTTGCCAGATCCGACTGTGTCTCTTGGCCAAGGCTATTCAGAGTCGAAATGGACGGCGGAGCATGTGCTATATGCAGCAGCCCGCCACTGTAAAGAATTCAGCCCAGTTATTGTTCGCGTAGGGCAAATATCTGGCAGTCCCAACGGCAATTGGAACACCACGGACTGGGTCCCCGTTATCTTCAAGTCTAGTGCGACACTGGGGTGTCTACCTGAATACAAAGGGGTGAGTTTCCGCCCTTCCCTTACCAGTAACAGCGTTAAATATATCACTTCACTCAGATATGTTCGTGGATACCCTTGGACCTCTGCGCTCGGGCCATCGTTGAAATGAGAAATGCTCAACCTGCCAAACTCGTAGTACATTTGGTTCATCCTCGCCCCGTCTCCGCGAAACGTGTCTTCCACTATGCTGGAGATCAGTTCCACCCTCCCCTGCCGCTTATTCCATATACCGAGTGGGTGAAGAAGTTGGAGGACATAGCTAATATCTCAGCGGCCACATCCGCAGGCGGTGCCTCAGCAGGGGAGAGGAGCAAGCAAAAGGAGCTGCTTGACCGTGTACCTGGGCTGAAACTTTTGGAGTTCTTCCAAGGCGGCGCGAAAGTTGAAGAGGAGATGGAAGGCGAACATGGGGAAGCTATGGGCATCCCGTTATTGGAAATGACACAAGCCCTAGCGGCAAGTAAGGCATTGCAGGAAACGGGCGATCTGGCGGTCAGCGATGCCAAACTCTGGGTAGAATACTGGCGTAGTGTTGGATACATTTAAGCTGTCAGATTTCAGTTTCTCCGTTGTCGACTATAAAATGCCGGATAGAAATAATGATCGTTAAATAGTTTGAATTGGTGTCTTCGCTGGCTTCTTTTACAACTCACCAGCTCTTACCGTGGGCTGGGGACAGCACTTTCACCGCCTCGGAGACATCGGCCCGCTAACCCGAGGAATGTACGGACTACGGACAAATGGAAACATGGCTGACTCAGCCACCATCCTCTCTGGGCTCCGAGTCTTCGCGAATGTCCCACTCATGTCTTTGACCGAGATTATCACTATCAACTGTCTGATGGCCGGTGATGCTTAACTCAGATATTCATGGTCGAAATTGCTTTGAACACGAATATCAACGACCTCAAAGCCAAGATCAAGGAGGCGCTACCTATTGCTCTTTTGGCTATAGACCTTAAACTCTTCAAGGTTTCACTCACACCCGAGGAGTTGAATCCCACCTTAGATCCCCACAATATTGAGGGCGCTGTCAGGCTCTTGCAGCTGCTAGTCAAGGTCTCAGATGTCTTTGATGATTTGGACACTGGAAAAGTCCATGTCATTGTGCTACCACCATGTAAGCTTATCCTCGCTATTGATATCCTCATGCTAGACTGAGGCTTGTCCTTGCATGCGCTTCAAAGCCTCAGGTACACACAAAACACACTTGTGCAGTAAATGTATACTAACCTATGTTATAGCAAGTAGTCTTTCTCCTGCTACCAGTGCCAGAGAAGATGCACTCAACTCAGACAATATCAATCAATACAATGCAATCTTCATCAATGTAGCAGCATGGGGCACCAACAAACACCACTTCACTGACATTGACATTTTTCTGAATGCCATTGAGGAAGACCAAGGCCCAGAATCAAGTCCAACTTTTGTCAAAGACTATCCTGCTAAGTTGGATAAAAAAGCTGGTCTATCTCCTGAGGTTCATTCATGCTCTCTCAAGCCCCTGCTCATTTCTAACAAGTTGACTTCAAGGCTTGTAAGCGCTTCAATGCTATGGATCCCAAGTGTTGAACCACATATTCCGTGACCGCAGACAGATCACCTGTTACAATTCAGGGAACTGAAGGTCATGATGTCAAATTGCAAGAGGTGCTGCACATTGACTTATTGGCATCGATGCCATGGCAAAGCATATGGCACCGTTCCATTTCACCACTGAAGGAACCGTTGGCGAATGCCATGTGCTTCTTTCCTTTTTTTCTTACATGCTCTGACCCTCAGTATGTTTGCAATGAAGTGACTGCTACATTGTGTGTTTGGTTGTCCTTTCTGGCGTTCACACTCAAATTGAATCTTACGCTTACAGAGGCACTTCCAATTGGCCTTTCCCGATTATTACAAGGAAAACTTTGGCCTCTGGCACAGAAATCCACTTGTACTTGCCTAGGAGCAACTTCTGCCTCTCATATCAAAATCTTCCTTGATTGGTTGTAGAAGTTGATTCGACGCCGTTGTCAACTGATCTATGGCCATGTGGATGTTTTTATGTGGTGCTTCCATTGTCTGCTTTGCACATGGCTTCATAGACCCCTTCAAGCAGCAAAAGAACTTCGTCCTGGCCGCTATCTACATTGGGCAAGCTGGCAGTGTCCAGTGGCACACTTTGTACCAAAATAGAACAAAGGTGGGTACTCTGTTCTATCAACAATTCCATATGTATGCTAAGCATTGTAGGTTTGTTACAGCACAGAAGAATTTGACTTCAACGTACCAGTCAGTTGCATTAAATTTGCGCTCCGGCTTCACAACCTTTGTTTTGCCATCGATAGCGGGGGCAATGCAGGATCTCAAATTATGGCATACAAAAACCAAGTTGATTCTCATGTGCCCAAGCTGAAGTCATTTTACACTGGTCGAGGCATGAAGTGTGATGCCACCGACAGTGACAAAGGCAATGGCCGTGCCAGGGACGACACCACTGAGCTTGACAAGCTTGAAGCTCATGGTTACAATGTGGAACCAGACTGCATCAAGACTGAAGACGGCATATTTGAGTCGCTTCAAAAAGTTTGTAGTTGCGCATCAAAGCTTAGCTATATGGTACTGATGTCTCTCATTCAGCTGCCTTCTAATCTTCTGACCGTTTTTCGTCCATCAGACCCGGATACAATGCTTGTCGCAAAGAAAATCCGAAAGGAGTTGAACGAGCTTGAGATTCTCAGGCTCATCCATCTCATTCAACCTCAGTCGGAACACATCATCACATTGCTCAACTCTTTCCATGGGCAGAGCTCGTCGTGGGTCATCCTCCCTAAGATAATGAACAATGTGGAAGATTGGCTAAGGTATGATCTCAAGCGGTTTTCACCGCACTTTTCACCAGTCTGCTGGGGCCTCATTGAGGGTCTTGTGTATCTTCACAAGCACCACATGGCCCACAGGGACATTAAGCCTGAAAACCTTCTTGTCGACCACAAGTTCTATTTGAAGATCATAGACTTTGATATTGCTGTACATGCCATTCACCCAATCTGCACCCTTCACAATTGACTTCTTTGACTTCAATGGTGCGTGAAATCATTTGAGTCTGTATGTTGGGATGCCAGTCGTTGCGAAGATATATCCTTAGCATCTTTCTGATCATTATTAATCAGTAGACCCAGGGGTAGCAAGTGATACACGTACTCGTTTGACAGTCTCATGTCCTTGAGTGGAGCTGGTTGAGATGAACAAGAGAGCAGCGCCAGGTGCAGCATTCCATGCTTTTGAGCAACACAATCACACAGTAATGGCGACAATGGGGTTCATAATTGTAGCCTACATACAAAACAAGCAGTCGGTACACGGCTGCAACCAGCGGAGTGCCCAAGCGTGATGGCTCCTGCCACATCCGGCAACATCATATGCATACCCACTGCCAACCCCCAGGTAACCGGGACACCTGCACAGTTGCCATACATCATGGTGGAATCATTATTCAGTAATCCCACTTTTAAATATTGACAATGTATGTATGTCTCAAAGATATTGTACCTTGTATTTGAGTTCAACCAGAAGTTCCCTTCTCAGGGAGAATCTCAATAGAAACTGACATCTTGTTACCTGAGGAACAAAGTAATGGAGGAGGGTACTGACCGTTGGGCTAGTCACACAGTGCGCTACTGCTAGGATACTTTGTTGACCAACTACAAAATAAATGCCCAATTGGACCGTTCAAACACACTCAATGTACACAGTGTGTCAGGCATGTTTACTTGGATTTCAGTTATGTTCTACGAGCAACGAAATTTGTACCTGGAGACCATATACGGCGTGAAGCGGCAAGACAACGAATCATTGGGAACACAGATACAACGAAGAGTCCATATAGATGCCATTATGTGGACATCGGGATCACAACACTATGCCTTCACATCCTTAACTATGCGCTGAGTGTCTCCATTTCCATGATGTCATCATTTACGGCTTTTGCCTTCATTATCAGCTTGCACTAGGATATGCTTGTGGTTCCTGCTAGAATATTTATTCCAAGGCGAATATGATTTTGCATCCTCTCTGATTTTCACCAAGACAAAGGATGGGCACCATGTATGTATCCCTAGTAAACGTTCTTGTCAACATTTCAGTTGGTTCACTACCACCTGTACATTGATCCTTTCACTGAGGTCTTTCTAAAAAAAACAAGGACCTCGTGACTTGTTGGGACACTGTCAAGATGTTGTTCTGCAGTAATTGCGACATCATAGATATTGATTCATTGTTCCTCAACATTGACATCACCTCAGCTAGACAGTGAAAGGAATCAGTGGCCAATGTTCTAGATCACGGTTCCTCAACCAACTACCTCTGAGCTCACATAACTTCGTGGGCCTTGTTCTTGACGATGTGTTTCACTTAGTGGATCATTGTCCCTCTGCAGATGGAATCAATTCCTCTATTTTACAGCTCTTCCGCAAACTCTGGGGCTCAACACAAGCTGAACTCTGATGCTTCAAAGATGGGTGATATCATTGAAACTTTCTGGGAAGTAAAAACAGCTGATGAATGCAAGTGCTACATTGTTGGAGCCTCTTCGAAGAATCTGGGGTTGCTCCGACTTCATGCTCCTGATATATTATGAATCCTTCTGAAGGAAAAGGATTTGTTTATATCAAATTTGGCCAGACTTACACCTAGAACCTAGATGGAGGGAAGAAAGAGATGGGGCGCCTGGAATGCACAATCTGCCTTTATTGTTGGATTTGTTGTTATGTGTTTCAAGTGTTCTCTGAATTGCAGCATGCGTTTAGATAATCACAATGCACTTATATGTAAATACATTTGATTGTTCACATGTAGATAAATAGGTAGTTTGAATTATGTGGTCCCTCATGCGTTTGCGAGGGTCAACTGCTATTCCATACGCCCGAGTAACCACGTAGAAACAGTCATTTCTACATTTATATCCTATGGCGTGAAGTGCACAGGCCAACCAGGAGTCCGGTCCCAATGCCGGCTCTTGTTTGTCTCGGGGTAGACAAGGATGGGTAATGCCCAGTGGCTATGTTTGGCTATGTTTTGGAAGCGGGACTTCCCTCCTAGATCGTCAGTCTCTCCCACCTCAGCTAACACCCACACCTCAGCTACCCCGCCCGCGCTCAGCATGGCTACCTCGTTGGAGAATGGGGTCCGCGCTGCCATTTTGGCAACTCGCCAATGCGGCGAATACCATTTTCCTCCGTTGGCCGGCTTTGTGGCTTTCAAGTTAAGCGAGACAGTATGTGTCTATGACGGAACCCAGGTCACCAAAGTTACCCTCCTGGACTCTCAGCCTGGCACAGTTGAACATGGCCAGATAACTTACCAGAATGGGGTAGCTCAAGCGTGCCACGCTATCGCTGATTACTCTCCGTCCTTCGAGCTCAGCTTATCTATTTTCTACGCATATACCTGCTGACCACTTTATCCTTCGATCGTAGATGATACACGATGTCATGTCCACATCCGTCGTCTTTGCGGAATTTGGAGAGCGTTTCGAAGGAGCGTGCACTATACTCCTTAGCAAAAACATCGTCAAAACAATACAGACACTATCTCATTTCTACACAGCACGATAACTCAAAATTCTACACACTCAAGGTCAGATCTTATTTCTACACTCAATTATTTATTGAGCAGTCTGAACGTCGTAAGCACAAGCCTTTCGCGTTGATGCCGCGCCGTGCCGTTGATGGGCCTTGCACCGCGCTTTCTCGCGACTTCATCCGTTCCAACCTCCATCTTGCATACAGACACAAAATCATTAGAATTACTATGGCACTACCATCATTACAGGATTCAAGTGTCCTTCCAAATAGATATGTCAAGTACGAAGAAACATAGGCAGAGCATTATCGGTATATAAATCCAACGTTAGGCAGGTATCAATAAAGGTTGGTCCCGAACGATGTAGTGGAGAGAGTGGTACACAATCTATCGTTACTGAGGAAGGGGGGGGACGGACGGTAGCTGTTCTCGTCTTGAAGAAAGAGGCCTCTGCAATTTTCTGCGCTCCAGGTCCTTAGCGCGTTGCTCTTGTTCTGCCTGCATGGCTGCCATGATTTGGAGTTGTTGCGCAATGAAATCCGACGTTCCGGATCTGCGACGATGTCAGCATCGATGAATAAAAACCGCCCCCAAAGACTTGAACGTGCCTCATGCGTAGGATTCTCATGATGGTCTCGCCGTTGCCTACTTCTTTCTCTTCTTGCTTGACCTTCTTGCGCTGTTTGATTGTCCCTAGATTTCGTTGCTGGTACACACTCTTTGCTCGTTTCTTCATTGAAGGCAGCGTCCGTAGGCTTTGTTGCATCATTCGAACACATTCCTCCATGAGAGCATCCCTAAAAATTGTCAGACACAGTGACATTGGCGAGGGCAAGCTGAGCGTACGTATGCCAATCATAGTATAGCCGGATGGACACAATGTCGCGATACTTCTGGTTCTGCAAGACTTCCAACGGCACAGGACCCTCACCCCCCGCGTGGAAATAATCCCGAAGAAACTAGAGTGGCAATGTCAAGTTACACTTCGATGGCCGAAAGGGAGGTATACCTTCAGCCACTTGAAGACGATGTCTACCTCCTTGTCGCTGAGGGGCTTCATGTCACTTGTCGCGTCCGAAAGTGGAGGGATGAGCAATCCTTCGATGACATTGAGGACTTCCTTCCAAACCCTCGTCATGACCATTTCCTTCGTGGTGTCACTAAGGTAGGTATTCAATGTCTGGAGGTTGGCGTCAAAATAGTCAAAGAGCGGCAATATCGCTTGTTCGATCTCTACATCAGTGAGTTCTTCCGGGCGAATCCGAGGTTTCTCGTCCTGGGGCAATGGTATTTGCACCTCACTGGCTGAGGCGCCCACCGCCTGTCGATACAGTGATGTTACGCCGCCCAAAGCCTTATTGTAATCCAAGCCGAGACTACCGGACTTAATCAAGCCCTTGAGGACTGGACGAGAAACACATTGTTGGATGAACGGTGACATCTATAGATCAAGACATCACAGACTGTACCACGATAGACAGCACATCCACTGACCTTGTCAATGAATATTCGGACCATATCACCTTCAGCACGTTTAAGTGACCGGAAGGCACGTCCGAAATAAAACTGTATGTCGTCCTTCTCGCCCTCCATGCTTATTCGAACAAGAACTCGGCCTTGTGTATCTAGCTTTAGCCAGAGGTCGTGCACAAGGTAATCACCGAATCGTCGTGGATCCAAGCACAAGTAATCACGACCGACAGTGTCATGTTTACCTATCAAGGCACGATCTCGGACGCTCAACATAAGCCAAAGCGGTTTCTCGACGGATAGATCGAAGGTTTCGTCCCCTAGTAAGAGCGTGGTTAGGGTTTCAAACTTTAAGAGGACCATATGCTTACATCGAGGGTTTAGTGATTCGTAAATCGTTCTCGTCTTTGCTAGTCTGTTGCCTTGTTCATCGCTGAGGGTTATAAATGTGTCCAGCTTTGCTGACGGGCTGCTCTCCAACGGTACCAGACCCTCTGCCATTACAATCTTCACGGCAAACAAAAATCTCGGGTGTTCAACTTTCTCCGGGACCGGCGGGGCCAGTCTCTCCAAAGTATCCGCCATCTTGTCCACCTGAATCTGGTTGTACATGTTATCGAGCAGTCTGCGGGCGGCTTCAACGTTGTTGAGTTTCACACAGGACTCGGGTCGGAAGTTGAAGGGCTCCACTTTCTTTTCACCGGTGACGGCCAATTGTCTGGCCTTTTCGAGCCAAGCCGATGACTTCTGGGGTTGGATGTAGTCATTCGGGCGAGGGAACATTTCCGTCATAAACAATTCCTCGACGCTCCGACAGTATTGCTCAACAGCTCTTGAAACGGTCTAGTTCATTGTCAGGCATAGTTAGCCATGACTCGTAGACTTGTGGGTCACCAACCTTAGCCAAACTGGTAAAGAATCTAGCTTCCTGGTACTCATCGGACCATTCAAGGTCTTGGAGGAAACTAATTGGACTTCGAAGTGACTCGAAGAGATCAACAATGGAAGAACTGTGGCCTTCTGTGGCCTCAGCTTCGAACTAAGGGGGTAGGGGCGAAATTAATATGTGAGAGAAATTGAGCGAAATGTCAAACCTTATCGGCAGCAATTGCCTAGTAAAACCGAGTCAAGAGTAGGTATTAGAGGAGGGGCATAGGGACCTACTGCTTGAACCCATTGCTCGGTTGTATTATCTGTGTTGGCTAACCATTGACGGACATAGGGCTCGAAGAACGAAGCGAAGTTGAATTCCAATGTTCCCCTGCATAAGAGTTTAGTAGATATGTTCGACAGGACGATAGGATTGGGCACACTTCGGACAAAATGCTTGGTACATTCCCAATAGTAGCTTCGTCCTTCGATATAGTGAAAATATATCTTGAATAGGGACGTCGGGAGTTGGGCCGTTCATGGAAGATTCAAAGAGTCGTCTTTGGGAGTTCTGCAAGTCCGTAACGAAATGAGGGATTCCAACATCTAGGACCAGTGAAACAATGTCAATGCGCCTGGATTCAAGTAGGTGAGTTGCGATACGAGATACCCAGCTGAGAAGACATACCCAAGCAATGGATCTGGAAATCGCTTGTCAAGTGCCTTTGCTGTCTTCTCTAATTCATCCGTCATGAGCAAGAGAGGAAGGGCCCTGTTCACACCAGGCGCAGACTGGAACTCCTGCATCTTAGATTCGTAGAAGTGCGCCGCTACGTGCCGTATCCGCTCCTCGACGTCGGTGATTCGTGCGCCTACATCTACGTCAAACCGCTCTAGGAGGCCACTATCGCGTACGTGTTCGAGGATAGAAAGATATTGCTCTACGTCGGCACGTTTGAGGTTTGGGAGAGCGTCCATGGCGTGGTATAACGAGGAGAGGAATATATTGAATAAAGCGCCGTAAGTGCTGGTGAGGAATTCGGCCTATCGTTAGATTGGGTTAGTACTTTACCTTCGATGCTTGTGAAAGACTCACGTCTTGGATCGGCCAGCTTTCCACGTCGATTTCGCTGATGACTTTGACAATACCCTGTATTGCCTCAGGAATACACTCCAATGGTACATCGTTTCGTTCGTAAAATTGTTTCACGAGATCGAGGAAACAAGCCGCACGGTATGTGTGGCCTATACGCCATCGCAAGGCGCACTCGCTGATGAGGTCGATGTGAGTTGCCGAGAGTATCCCAAGCGAAACTTCATCATTGTCGTCGACCTCGGGGCTCATCATCACCTCTAAATCGGAGATTAAGCAATACTCTACTAGTCGGCGATAATACTTCTTTGGGTTAGGGGGAATGAACGTGAAATTATGGCCTAAAGGCACATCATCCTCGCCGTCATCAGCAGCAACGTCGTATAAGGAGTACCGGCTCCCAATCGAAGGGTTTCGACCAACGGGGATATCATAATTCGAATATAGGGAACCTGGTCGAGCAGCATTAGGTGACGTATAGGATGTTGAATCGGAGGAAGAAGATTTCGCGAGTTCTGGATTGGTTTGCACCATTTGTACGACGAGTTGCTGTAGATGGGTTGTTTCTAATGTTTTCCAGTGTTGCCAAGCAGCATCGCTCCCGAAGTCATCCCGATGACCGGGAAAAGGTAGTCCGGCGTTGATATTCTTTAAACATGTCTGGGCAGTGGATGTAAAGCGACGCACTGGTGTGTCTAGTAGGGACTTACTTTGAGGTCAGTGAGTGCAGCCTAAGCAAGCCAGTTAGCTCCCAGCCATATAATACATAGACAAGCTTTCGAACCTTTTGTGTAACGATTGGTTTCAGTTGGTCAACCTCCTTTTGGACTGCATGTTCAGGCAACTTGAACAATGCAGCAACAGTCTTCACGAGAGGCATATCATCAACGCGAGCAGCAGGAACGGTGGGAGAAAACACCGAGTCCCGATCGCGGGACGTGGAGGCAGAATCATATCCCGAATCGCTTGAGGGATGGGGAGGGGCCAGCTTGGAAACGTATACATCTAAGCGAATGAGGAGTTCGCCCGGAACCAGGTGCATTCCGCGCAAGCAATCCCGAAGAAGTTTGAGAAATTGTGATATTTGATTGTTGAGCTCGATCTTCCAACCATCGCCAGCGAGTGTGGGTTCTTTCTTAAGCACACCTGTCGCGTGGGCAGCATACTTCAGTATGAGTTCCTCTAGATTTCGGCTCTCCTTCAGCGATCGCTTGAAACTATCGGCCATGAATTGGTTCCAGAATGCGGCCATTGTCCTCCGTACTAGTTGGTCCGAATATCTGATGAAGAGGCAAACGATGACACGCAATGACAACAGAATGGCGACGTTACTCACGTTGGATCTTTACCCATTGCCACATCTTGCAACTTCTGCTCGAGTACCTTCAATAACTTCTCTGGGTATTTGACGGTCTTGGGTCCATCCCGTACGTCCTTAAACAAGTCGCCTATGGAGAAATTTGAAATGGCATCGGATATTCGCGAGTAATGAATGCTATCCCGGTCGCGTTCGCGAGTCACTACCGACGGTGATTCTATCGGTTTCGGTTGCATGACATGACTGAGCAGGCTGCAGAGGTTGTGATATTTCAGTTTCTCGGCTAACCAAGGATGCAACAGAGCTACACACGTACGCTACACGCAATACATAGCTGCCAGACAAGATGATGAGCATGAATCTGCTGTTTCAGAGCCGTCTAAGAGACGCACTTGAATAGATCCTCATCCGTCACGCGATGGGTTGACAATCTCTTCTCGTGGGCCATGCTGTTATAACTGCGCCTTGACATCCTCGACATGGTGCTGCTGGCTACGCTGTAGCCGTGGATTGAAGGTATAGAATGCCCTGGGGCTATGTCCGCGTATTCCTCGTGAGCCTCAGCGTGTCGTTATGTCAGATGTAGAGAAAGAGTCGGGGAGTGGAAAAGGGAAACTGATAAGTACCACTCGCATCTACGCGTGAGGATCGTGAGAAATAAATTACTGACTTAGCCAGGACTTACTTAGTAGGACTCAAGTAGTCAAATTTCAAAAAGTCATTCTATTATACGTAGATGCATGATCTCTAGATTCATGTGCAAAGTAAAATAACCATTATACTACAGTTCATCGTGCGCTTGTACTGGTGGGACTGTCTCCTGTTCTGGTGGTGCCGCGGGCGTCGTTGTCGTCCCTTCACTAGAAGTGTTACTTTCCGCCGTTGGCTCTGGAGTCGGACTCGTCGACGAAGTTGTTGCACTCGAAGTAGTCTTGGGTTTCGTCTGCTTGGGCACTTTACGCTTCACTAGCTTCTGCAAGTGGGTCTCAAGGACCTTTGCCCTCGCCTTCATCTCCGTGGTCTCAATCACTGGATCTTCGTTGAACTTGACACTCTTTTGTTTCTCAACCCATTCGTTGAGCCACGACTCGTGGTCAAGCAGCGTCTTTTCTAGAGCCGCTAGCTCCTCCGCAGTCCACTTCGACGGCAGTCCTGCTGCGGCTTCGGCGGTCAAATTGGCCTTGGCCTCCGTCAGGAAAAGACGAGTGCTCCAATTCCACATTTGGCTGGTGTTAAGAGCGCGGGGGAAAGCTTCAATCTCTTGGTAACGGTGTATTATGGGCCGTTCAAGTGTCCTGGAACGAGGGTGAGATTCAACAGCATTAAGGGGAGTCTAGAAGACTCACTCAAGCGTGCTGCGCTTGTCAAGGAACTGCGGCGTATCAGCGTCATCGCCTTTCTCGTGCAACCAGTTGAACGACGAATCAAGCTTCTCGGAGATGGTAGCCCGCTCGGACTCCTTTGAGCACTTCTTAAAGGGCGAAGCCTGGTTGTCGTCTTCAAGTAAATCCCGAAGACGGTATAAGTAGGCCTCAAAGCTATTACGAGCTTCCTCTCGGCGTGTCTTTGCGGCTTCCTGTGCATCGGCGGCACGTAATCTACAAGAGTGATGAGCCACAAAAAAACAGAACGCGACGACGACAATGAGGACGTACCTACTGCGTGCAGTCTTTTTCTCTGCGACAGTCATGGGAGGGATGGACACAAATTTGACGGTGATGTTGAGAGGGATCGTGTTTTCCTTTGGTACGGGCTTCTTGACCTCGGTCTCTTCCGGCGCTGATGAATTGGATGACGCAGAAGGGGACGCCGTTGAGGAGGCAGCCTCAGTATCTCGAGGTGGCGTGTTCTCAGCTGACCCTGTTTCCGTTTCCTCGGGCGAAGCAGATGATCCGGCGCCGAAGAATCCCTTGAGCTTGCCTGAACACGGAAACATTAAGTTTATAGGAGCAACAAAATGGACAACCAAACGCACCAGTGATCGATTCGTCCTTGATCTCTCCGAAAGCGACAGCATCCGTGACAGACACAAAGCCAGACTCAGATAGCGAAAGGGTGGCCTTGACAACAGGCTCAACAGCACCAAGGTCCGTAAGATTCTGGAGAGCTTCGCTGACCCCACTGATTTCTGCTTCTAATATTTGCATCGGGAAACCTCTAGGTCTTTCATCAACGGGGATAACGACGAGAGGGCAGGACCAACTTACGGTGCCACGAGATTCTTGTAGTCTAACCAGATAGCGAAATCTTCCTTGCGCTTGAAAGTCAACGTCTTCTTTGTTCCGACTTTGGAACCAGCAGGGAAGATTAAAGTGCTGATGGTACGAGGTCTAGCAGAAGGACTAGCAGAAGTTGCGAAGTATGAAGCCTGGATATTGTGCACGCTAATATCGGAGACTTTGAAACTCTTAGTCTTGAATTGCCTGCTCAAACTTGCACCATGTAAAGCGGCGCCTATAAAAAGGATTAGCACCGGTGGAAGTTGGCCGTCCGATTTCACATACCAAGAACAGCCGCTTCGTCTGCGTTGACATTCAGGGCAATTTTATCTCTACCGAGTTGTTAATTCGATTGACGGCTAAATGGGTAGGAGAATAACTCACTCTCCAACGGCGGCTTTGATAGCAGCTTGTATCATTGGCGTACGAGTGCTTCCACCAGTAAGGATAACGGATGAGATGTTTTCCTGAATCGACGTGATGGTGAAACTCAATACTCAGTGTTCAGCGAAAGGACGCGTACCAAGCTTAGACCGGCATTAACAAGAGCGTCCCATATTGGTTGAGCAAAGCGAGGGACGAGATCGGCACACGCCTCTTCGAATTCTGCTCGTGTCACTTTGGCCTTGAAGTCGAGGTCGAAAGCTGCGCTTTCAACTGCTGCCATCGCTTCGTTGTTGGCGCTAAGAATTGCTTTAACCCGCCCAGCCTCCTTCCAAAGCTTGGCCATCCCTTTCTGGTCCCCACGAATATCCCGTTTGTGCTTGTTGTTGAAAGCAGCGATGAGGATCTCCCTCAACCGTCTGTCCAACTCCGTGCCACCGGTGATGCGGTCGTAGCCCACACCAGAGACGGTGATAGTTGTCGTCTTTGCAGCGTCCTTCATGGTATCGAAAGTGACCACGGTAGCACGAATGGCAGAAGCGCCAGCGTCGAAAATGATATGCGTTTCTGGCGTTGTGAAGGTACGGGTCATTGCGTAGTTGACTGCGACAGCCGTTCCATCGTTCACCAAAGCCAGAGTGCGAAGGCCAGCAATTTCAATCGCGTCCGCGACGGCGTCTCGTTCGAATTGGGAGTAGAACGGGGGCACAGTGACAATCACATCGTAGACTTTCTCTCCAGCTACTGCTTCTGCCAGGTGCTTGATGTACGCGAATTGCATAGCAATGAGTTCTTCGACGCTCCACTCCGACCCATCGGAACGCTTCAGGCCAACCGTCCTTCGAGACGTTTCCACTAGCTCTGCCGACGAAATTGTACCATAGTAGTTTACGATAGGCGAGTCAAAAGGGGCGGCTTGTAGAAACTTAAGGGAGGAAAATGTATCCTTTGGAACCCGCGAAGCCTAGAAGGGCGTAAGTGAGTAGAACTCGGTATATTTACGCAATGCTTACCATGTTATACGCGTCTGCGCCAAATAACCGATCACCGTTCTTCCATGCTACCGACGCCTGTATTTTCCGTTTTGAATCCTTGTTCAATAGGACATCGAATGGTACACCCGGCTTCATGAGAGAAGCCTTAATCCCGTCCGCACCATAGTCGATGGCGAGGACAGAGGCGTAGACTGAAGAAGGCAGAAAGGCCAGAAAAGAAAGGAAGTTGTAGATAAATAGCAAATGCATTTTGAAGGGAATTGTTCAAGCAAGAAACTGGAGCATCTAGGGGATTTGTTTTGCTGTCGGAGAAGGCTGAAGTACAGCTGTCGTCGTGGACGACACGTCAAGATGTTTGGGTATCACGTGCCGTACACCTGGCATGATCGTCGGACTCTTGGCTCGGCCACGATCCTTCCTTGATCCTTCCACTACATCGAATGTTATTTATTGAGACATTGTTCCTATCATCATGAGTGGCGGAAATTCCACCTTTGACAAACGTCTTGAACACAACTCATTCCGTGCGGGCTTTAGATTATTCCCTCAAACCCGACCGACGGATGGGGAAGTGATAACTTGTTCAACCTTGAAACGACGGTCGATGGTACAAGTAGATATGCCCGAAGGTAATTGTGCAAGCAACGACACAGCCTCTGCATTGTACTGAGTCCCAGTCATATATCTCGTCCAAAATACTGGCGTGTCATGCTGGTCCGCGGCAAGGTTAGTATATCTTTCCTCGTCGATACAAAGAATCTACGAACCACCTAGGCCATCACACAAAGTGACTGAAATTCCGTGACGAGGTCAGTGAGCCTTTTTGTCAACGAAGGAAACTTGCATTCCACCGAAGATCCCAAACGCGAGCCTTCAGACGGCTGTGTTTCTGTTTATACACGTTGGCATGCTGTGGGAGCACACAGACTCTTGAGAGTGACGGGGCGGCTCGTGCAATCACCTCCCGCTCGACCGCGTAGACTTCTTCTAGCCCTCACTTGCTTCTGGGCAGCGATGCAAAAGCCACAGATGGTCCCAAGCGCAACGCCACTTCCTTTATTCAGTACACGAGCTCTGGAACAGTGAATGCACAAGGGACCGTCTAGCACGACGCCCCCGCCGAAGGCTTTGCGCCTATTAAATCTCTAAGTCTGACGTTCGTCCATCTCAGTAAACGGGCGTACGCTACAATGTCTTCAGAAACCGAACTGGTAGTGGTAGTACTAATCGGCACGGACACGGTATCTTCATTTTCAAATACGATGGAGTTGTGCTTCCCCATTGTGGCCAAGGGGTATGTTGTTTCGCCTTCTTTGGGCCTTGTGCGTCGGCGAATTGCACTGATGATTCGTTTCCTAGACCAGCTAAAACAGTGTCGGCGCAATCAGGGTGTCAGTAGGAATGGTCCTTCCTGAACCACCCCTCGGACATGTACCTTACTATGCTTTACCGCACTGCTACTTGACATCTACTTTATTAAATGTACGTCTCCTGTGCTTTGCACTCATACCCTTTGCCCTACTCCTCGATCGTAGTGTATATATAAGAACTACCCAGTCAACTTGTAATACACAGAGTCGGGCTGACACTCAGTTTCATCTTCTCATTCTTCGACTGTCCCCTACTCAAACCTCACGCGACCGCTCCCACCTGCTTTACAAAACACCGTAATACACGAAATGGCTATCCGTGTCACCCTGCTGCTCAAGAGGAAACCCGGGATGACCCGGGCGCAATTCAATGAATACTGGTGGGTTGTTTGTCCGTACTAACAAGAGAAATTCTAAGTGATGCCCTCAGGGGGACACACCACGCACGGATATTCACCGGGCTGAAGGCTGTAAGGGCTAACCTCGTTCGCTATAACCAAGTATTTCTTCTTATGGTAGGCTGAAGATTAACGTACTCATGCTCCTCCTAGTTTCATATTCTTCCGGAGGAGTCCAACTGTCTTGCGAATGTCGGATGGCGGGCGGCACCATACGATGGTGCCGCTGATTTCTTTGTGGAGAAGCTCGAAGATTTATTGTCTTTATTCGGCGGTGAAGAGTACCAGAAGGTCGGTTCCTAGCTGACACACTAGACTGACATGCGCTGACATGGTTGATCTCAAGGCTGCTGTGCCGGACGAGGTCCAATTTCTTGATAGAGGATCAGTAGAAGTCCTCGTAGGAAGAGATCAAGTAAAGTACTCAAAGGAGACGCCCTAGATAATAACAGTAGTAACCAATCGACATGACGTGTACTTACAACGGAACCATCATGACCGTATCGAGCTTGTATGATGCACGTTGGCTACCCATTTAGCTATCGACGACATGAGCTCGAAACCTCCAACTGCTCTCAGGGACGAAAAATAAGTACATCATTCCTGATAGTGATAGATCTACTTGCCGTGGCCGTAGCGCATTATTCACTCAGAATTTCGGTGGAAATCTGTTCAGTCACTTCCCAGAGTTTCTTAGCGAGGTCGTCGCTCTGGCCGTCCGCGCTAGCGGGCGTCACTTTAGCCAAGGAGCCAATGTAGGCACCGCCGTATGTAGCCGAATTTTTCCGCACGTCTGGAGACGTGGCAGCATGCAAGGCGACCAACGCTCCGTCGAGGGGGGATTTGGCGAGCTTTGCGACGAGAAACTTCAACACCGGGCCCAGGAATGGGACGGATTCTTGATCGTCTAGGACAGTCTCCGTGGCGACTCCACCCGGGTGGAGAGAGATGGCGAGCGCCGTTGAAGAGGACGCGTCAAATTCCTTTTGTAATTGCTTTGCGTAAAGGATATTCGCTAGTTTTGAACGGGCTGCGAGACGTCAGCGCTTGCTCACGAGCAGCAGTGAAAGTAATACTGACCGTAACGAGCATATCGTGCGACGATTCCGTCCTGTGAAGATGGAGGTGCAAGGGGGTCATTGATCTCGTCCAGTGTTGCGAATTTGCCTGCAGCCGGAGCACGAGAATGAATGGATGAAGATACCTAGAGAAAAAGCGTAAGAGTGCTGCATACTGCACTAGAGAGAATACTAATGCCTACTATTACGACCCGAACATCACTCTCTGGCTGCCTGGAAGTCTCCAATAAGAGGGGGTAAAGCGTCTTGGTGAATACAAAGGGTGCGAAGTGACTGTATATAGTATTTCAGGAATGACGCCGTATAAAAGACATTCGACGTACTTTATTCCCATAGAGTCCTCCAGTCCATCGGCAGTTTTCGCATACGGATGATTCATGCTAAACGAACGTCAGATCACAGAGGTTGCACTACGACATGAGGTACTCACATTCCGGCGTTATGAACTGGAATCAAAGGTGTTGCAGTCAAGTGCTTGCCACGATCTGGAATGGGCAAGACCTACCGATGATGTCTAACCTCTGTTCTAGTCGAAGATACTCATTCGCGGAGTCTTGGGCCGATTGAAGCGTAGAGAGGTCGAGCTTCAAGTATACCACGCGATCCTTTCCCTGAAGCTCAGGCTTTTCGGCTTCTATGCGCTGGATGGCTTCCCTCGCCGAAGCCTCTGAACGGGCAGCCAGGTAAACTTTGGCTCCATGGGAGGCAAGTTGTTGTACGATGTGGAAGCCCATGCCTCGACTGACGAAACAGTTTGTTAGCGATTCCTCGTAACTTGGGATCAAAGAAACAGACGTACTTGCCACCAGTGACAATGGCAACTTTTCTATGAAGGTCGGGAATGTCTTCGGGTTTGAACTTGGCCATGGCGCACAAGTATCTTACAAGTCTGCATACAGCCCGAAGCAGCGATAATCGATTTATACCGTCTTGAATCCCGCTCCGCCGGGATATGTCGTGGGGCCGCCATCAGAGGCTTGGTGAGCAATTATGCCGCACCGTCGGAGATATCAGGCATATCTCACAGGTGTTTCAGCATGGTCGGCTTCGGTCGGTGAGCCTACAAACCTACTAACGAGAACTCGCTGTAGACAGAGTCAAACACCGACCCTGACCTGAGGCCTGAGCGCTAAATTTGGCTCGTTTTAGCAACGCACACCCACCGCCGACAGGTTCAAAGATGCTACACCTCCAGGGGGAAGCAAAATCTCGCGAGAAGTTCACAATAGGACGTGTGTTTCTCACAAGCTTCTCAACTTATCTCGTCGACGTTGCTCACGCACTCAGGCGCAAAGGAAATGACAATACAGTGCTCTCAAGTCCGGTTCCCAACGCGAAACCATACGCTTCCATCATAGTGCCACGGGCGAAATCTGGAAATCTGTGCAATATTATATTCATATCGATCCCCGACCTACATGGCCTAAACTACGGAAGCAAATAAATGATGGCTGATCACCACTACACTTCGTATAGCACTATAGCGGTGTGCTCTCAATAGCCCCCAGTGAGAGTATCTCGTTCAAGACCCTCATGGGCTCGGCACGGAAAGTATCGTTGCTGATTGACAACTTGGATGGGTCACTGAAGACTAAAATTGGAACGCCTGTCGACGCCTGCCACTGCGGCCAAAACAATGATGATTTGGGCACACAGTGAGGATTTGCCGGGACGTTGGGATCGAACGTATTAATGAAATTGACTAACATCGCCAGGAATGGTTAGATGGAATGGGACAAAGGGCTGAGTACACTCACTCATTGCGCCAACAGCGAAAGGCTCAGTGGGATTGCGTGATCCAAACCATTCACCGCCGTCCGATGCATGCGAAGCGCCCAAGGACGAGGAAGTCTTTCCCTGTTTGTTTACTGCATATTATGGGGTAGTTAGCACTGCATCACTGGTTAGATGCGCGGCGTACAGTAACCCCAGGCGTTTTGAGTCTCTGAAGCTGTCTCGAGTAGAAAACGTCGCGGGCCTTGAAAGAAAATATCCCCTTGAACGGCTGCGAGTCGCTTGAATTGAGGCCTGGTGCTTTAAGCTGAGCCTGTAAGAATCGTTACACCGGTGCCACTCACGTCAAAGCGTTCGCAGTGCCTGTATCGAACGGCGAACCCTGTTTCTGAATTAGAGTCATGGTTGGAGCGATCGCGAAGTGTGATCGTGCCTGACTGGGATCATCGGGGTACACATTCGCGATTCGCTGTATTTGCTCAGCCGTCGCAGAAGGAAGGTAGCTAAGTCATTGAGCCTCCAGCCATATAGCCATACTGTTGAGGACTTACTTGGAGCTAATATAATCCAAGAACTCGGGTGTCGTTCTTGAGAATTGTGAGCCCGAAGCGTATCAGAAAGAGGACTTGTCAACGAACGTTATGTTCATGTTAGACAACGAGAACAGGCTACGGGAATGTTCCAGCCGTTAGATCGACTGTCGTAGAAAGAATATTACTTACGTTCCTTCGTCATCACAGTTACCTGTGATGAAAGGGACCTATTTCACCGTCAATGCGCCGATAACAATGATAATAGGTGAAGAAGGACCTTGACATATGCTTTGCGGCGGATGAGAGTGTATGGCTCTTCCTTGATCAGGTCCCCATCGACGCGAGGTATCCAGGCGAGGTTAAGGCTCGAGAACGAGAAGATATCCCGTGTCTCATTGATCGCAGCTGTCAATGCATTCAAGGGAACAGTGCGCAGACAAGCTAATGTGTCTCGGTGATGTGTGCACCCTACGGTATCGACAATAGCATCGTATTCCTTCTGGCCGTCGGATACCTTAGGAATCTGAAGGGGCCCGCCAGACTCCTGCACAATCACAGCCATGAACAGAGTAAGGAGCAAAGACTGAATCCCACTACTGACCATGAAGGCGGCATGAAATAATGAGTTGCCATTAGGATTGAGTAGGTGCAACGCTACTGACACCGCCCCCGCGCTTACGCCCCATCTGAGGTAAATATAATGATAAGTTACTAAATTAATGATGAGCCCAATCGCCATAAAAGTAAGGAACGTACATAGTAACTTTGTGGGGATCTCCTCCAAAATCCGAGATATACTTTTGTATCCACTCAAGCGCAAAGCGCTCTGAACGTTGAATATCAGCCACCAAAGTCCATAGGGTGAAGATAGGTAGAATACTGACGGTCGTGGAGACCCAAATTGCTTACGCCTGCCTCGAGAACCTCCCTGCCTGCCAAGAAACCAAGACCTGGCAAAAGGAAGTGAGTAGAAGGCGAGGATTATGGCAAACTATATTGACCATTGATCCGATAGTTAGGGATAACAACGATGACAGGTTGACCCAGTGCGATGGAACGCTCAACAAGGGTGCTAGCAGGTGTGTCAGTAGCATCTCCAATTTCAAACCCGCCTACAAATGATTGAGAAAGCGACAAGTTAAGCAAGATCATACGCACCTCCGTGAAAATACTACATCTATGGATAAGTGATGAATTTTCAGGCGAAGCATTCAAGAGTGCTTACCACCACGACAGGGTATCCTTTACCTAGCTGGGCGTTGGCTTGAGCCGGGCATAAGACGTTGATTGAGAGGCCTGAAATTATAGATTAGCCTCGGCATGCGGGAGAGCCGGAAGCAACGAGTCTCACAATCCTCAGAAATGGAGGAATAATTTCCGGCAAAATCAATACCAGGAAGCGGGGAGAGTGCTTGCTGGGGACAAGCGGGGCCAAATTCTGTTGCTCGATGCACGCCGCGTTTATGAAGAGGCGGGCTCGGTTTGCGAAACCTCAACTGACCAACTCTAAGGTTGGGAGGTCAAGGCACTGAAGTATCTTGGAATGGATTCTCGTACGGAGGAGCTGCGAACGGCATTCCAAGATACTGGGACACATTGCCAACAGTGAAACCTTCGAAGGTCGAGTAGTCGAGAGCGACAACCGGTGTCCGAGAACAAGAGGCCGCAGAGACGGCAAGTGCCACTACGCAGAGGACTGCCAAAAACGATGAGCAGAGCTTGAAGTTCATTTTACCCTAATATTGAGGCTTCGCTTCTCGTTATATAAGTATCCAGCGACACGAAGCCGACCATGGTGTGTACGCGTGGGCTCGCTCGGCTGCAATGGGTTGTTTGGGTGGGGACACCATTCCTTACCAAATATCATCTTGCTGTGTTCGCCGGTTTCTAAATTCCTTTGCGCGTGCACTACTCTGCTCGGCTGCACAACATGGTGATTATGTTTCATCATGCCGGTTTGTCACACCTTGAATTTCCCAGAGCCATAAGTACGGGAGATACCCCCAACTTGCGAGTCGACACGTACGTTCTACAGGCAGCCTTTTTCTAGTCGGTAGCGTGTCACTTCGGCCTCACTGAGCTGACGCAAGCTTGCAATCTTGGTTAGTCCAGTATTTTTGGCCCCATACGTGAGATGTTGCTTATACTTGCTGCGATAGGCCAGGCGTGGACTGCAAGACATGGGTATGCACGGTTACGGCGGGGCCGCTACATGGTACCTACGTGACCTACGTAGCTAATCAGCGAGCCAGTACTCCCTTATTATTCGATACTACTTATGGTAGCGGCAACGCAAGTGGAACAGGGATGACTCGTAACTAACATACCCAATGTCAAGAGGATGGATCTGATACACCGTCCTTGAGTCGCATACGTGCCACGAATTTACTTCGTGGCCATCAACATAGTGGCCAAACAGGACATACGAGAAACTCCTCGGCAGCGCTTGCAGATAAGCGGCAGCAGGAATACGAACGCGTCTATATTTGTTCGTCCAGAGCTTCGTCGACAGGCGATTGAAGATGAGAGCCGAGCAGGGGCAAGGTGATGACTGGATCGACTGGGGACGGCGATGAAGTACATTTGGATACGCAACTATCGCCACATATCGAGCGTGCGGTCGTCGGAGGTGGGGACGGGGACGGGGAGGGCGATGGCGATTGGGACAGGGACGTGTCATATCCGGCGGAAGACGACGTTGGCGAGTCAGCGCCTTGATGCAAGAGCAGAGGAACGGAGCACGGGTTTGCTTCGTTGTCTGCGGGCGAGATGATAGGGAGGGCTGATGGGGGAGTGAGTAACATAGGCGGCGAGCGAGAGCGCGACCTGGATCTAGACCGTGTCTGAGACGGTGGGGGCGTACAAGCATTAGTAGAATGAGATGCTAAGGAGGTAGATGATATGGGTGGCGGTGTGGGAGCAATGATGGTTGCATTAGAATGTGAATGGGAGTGCCGGGAAAGCTGCGAAAGGGGGGCATGCGAATGTATTATATTGGTCGGTGTCGGGGTATCAGGGCCGCCAGAAGACCAGCCTGCGGTCTCTCCTTGTCCTCCGCGCGAGTTCATCCGCGACAGCAACGGTGGATGATCCATTGAAAAGATATCTTGTGGTGGGTGATGATTTGAGCTATGTACATAACTTTGGTTTTGTTGGTATTGAGACAAGAACGACGGATGAGATCCAGAATTCGGGTATAGCACAGTGGGACGAGGTGAGCGTGTGACGGTGGTCTGATAATATACAGTAGATGGTTCAGTAAATCGAAGGCGGGGACTTGAGGGCGAGTCTGGTGATAAGGGGGGAGTATTCACTGGGGATGACCAGTTGCTCCTAAGCGGGCGAGGTGCACCGGATATCGACCGTCTGGCAAGCTCAGCCTTAGCAGACAAGGCATGGAGGTCAGGAGAGGCATTCTGCAATGGAGGTTGCTTGTCAATTCTTTGATCAGGGATTTGACGGGGCAGTCGACGTGAGCCATATCGTGGAATATAGTCCGGAGAATCATTAACATGCCACGATGGTCGTCGTTGGACAGTTTGGAGCTGGGGGGAGGTTCCCTCGGTATATGATCGAACAGATTGCACATCGTCAGACTCCGGAGCTTCGGGCTCTTCATCAATGCCAATGTCACTATTGCTCGAGGATGAGGCTGCATCACCCAGGAGTCTTTCACGAGCGATGCTTGCAGCAGTTGCTAGTTCGATACCTCTGCCCAACTGGCTCTCGAACGAGTTGTGAATGTCAGACGACGCCTCCGCAGGCGGAGGACTTGTCCATTTGCTACGCTTCGGCGCCATGTGCTCTGGCGGTGAACGCGAGGGGACATGCGTAGCACCGCGTGCTCGTGATCCCGGTTCAAAGAATTGCATAGGAGGGGAAAGCTTATCAGTCTGAACGCCCTTCGGTCGCATGGAGCTGCTTCCAACGGTGTATGGCGTCTGAGGGGGCGGGGCCCTCGGAGGCACGGGCGGTGAGATGAGATGGTCGTCTGCCCGTTCTTCACACAGTTCAGCAAGTGCAACAATCGCTCGCTCGGGCCTGGACGCCAGGATTCGGGAAGCACGCATAAACTCCCCACGAATCTAAGGAAGCGATACGGTTAATCATACGACGAAGAGCAGCTAGAACATAGCTCACTGTGTACAGCCCGTCTTTGGTCACACATCGCCCAACATTGAAGTCCGTCTCAAATGGATCCTACCCCATTGGTCAGACATAGGTAGCCCATGTTAAAATATCACACACCTCTATACATAGACGATTCCGCTCGCGGGCATCGTTGTATCTTTGATTGGACAGGTCATTCTGCCATCCCTTTGAATCTTTCTTCAGCAACCCAGAACGAATCGAGGCGACTCCCGTGTTATATGGGAAATCGCGAGAATAATAACGAAAGAAATCTATTAGCCTACAAAGGCGGTCAATGATGGGAGAGGAGCATCTAGACATCATGGACATACAAGTCAGCGACAGACTCGTTGTTGTCTGAATGCCAGCGTTGACGTAAGAGTTCGATATCGTCGAAGAACCAGATGTTATGCCCATGCAGGTGAGTATCTTCTTCGGATATCGGTCGTAGGGGAGGCATCTGCTGAAGGTTTGGAAGCACCGGAGGATTCTTGACGTGGACCAAGAAATAGATGACCAGTAAGACATAGCCATACGACGATAGCGTGCCCTTATATGGAGAGTTGATTTTCCTAACATGCAAGTGAGTTTATGCGGCAGTAATGAGTGTTTACTACACACCGTCGTTTGCTCCAAACTTTGAGGAATAACACCATCGTCCTCACGCGAGCGGGATCGATCATTGCGTAGCACATCAATAATCGTGTGTTTTCCAGAGCAAGTCGGTTCTCAAAGCCGATGTCGCATGCTATGCCAAGCGGCAGGCCCGGCGACGGGTCTAGTGAAAGTTTCACTATTGGTATCCGAGCATGCGGAAGTGATTTGACGTAAAACTTGGTTTCTGCGCGAACACAGTTGGTGCATGTATGCAAAGACTAGGTAAGGTTCGACATACCTCTTTCCAGTAGATCACCCAACATGGTAACAAGATCGGAGGCAGCTAGCCGTTCCTCAGAGTCAATCAAACAGCACAGGTCCATGTCTATTCTCGTTCAGTTACTTGATGAGGCGGATTCACAAACGATAACCACTCACCAGAATTGCGCAAACTGAACCCGTTGGCCGTGCTTCCGAACGACAGCAGACGGCTTTCAGGTTCTATGGTTCGAATGAGTCTCTCCAACAATTTGCGAACGTCTTCTTTTACTGCAAGCTCCTCCTGGGTGGGGAGAAGCTGAACCACGAAGTCGAACAGGCATTGCGACAGATCTGCGACGAAGCGTTGCCTGGAACCCGGGCGTCGTTGGGTGGGAGAACCGAGCGTGACGGGAGACCCGTCGTGGAAATGGGAGTTGGGGGAAGACATCACGGCCTGCGGATAGGGCATGGGTACGACGAGGGGCGACACTCTCCGTCGCTCGTTCTGTGGTGGGGACTGGCCTGATCACCGTCAGAATCAAGTCGAGGTGCTATTGATCTCATTATAGCAGAGCCACAATCAAGGCCAAATAGTCGGCATCTTCCGCCTTTGGCCACTGGGCGCTTACCCGTTAGACTAGGTCTTGAATTTTCGAACTTTGGATCAGCTCAATGGACGCGTTGGTTGCATACTCGTGCATCATGCATCATGCCATATGTACAGCAACGTGTGCCGAAGAACTCGACAATGGCCTTTTGGTTGCCCACTCATCATGAATCATTCCCGGCTTATTTGCGGCGTGAGTATACCCAAGGTTTTGGCGAAGACCGAAGGCGTCTCAGATCTTCGAAACA
The DNA here is from genome assembly GCF_014466165.1 of Pleurotus ostreatus. Lineage (NCBI taxonomy): Eukaryota > Fungi > Basidiomycota > Agaricomycetes > Agaricales > Pleurotaceae > Pleurotus > Pleurotus ostreatus. The sequence continues at coordinate 471,864 of NW_023503164.1, read as the reverse complement.
GCGAATATTTCACTCGAAGAGGCTAATGCTATCTAGACTTGAGTGAGCGTACCCAGTGCACTGTTATGTAAACCTCACACAACATTTGTGACTTAGCTCCCCAAATAGTCACAAATTTTTAATGAGCGCAACTTTTTTTACCACGCAATCTGTCTAAGATAATTTGTAAAGGAAATAAAAGTAGGTAAGTAAGTTGTAACACTGTCTCCCATTGACTTAGACGATGGCGTTCATTGTTCATTAACCCTCATTTCTAATATCCGCGCAACATTAGCGCGCACATAGTCATTTGGTAGCTCGCAACAATTCTTCTCCGCGCAATCTTTCTGAATTGAGTTGTAGAGTACCTAGGAATGTATAACATTAAAAACCGCTACAGAACGACGAAGTTGGCCAGTTCCCTCATGGTGGAGCATCACCGAGATACCTGAACTAGTAAAGGGGTATTTTCACCCTTCCAAAATTAAGATTGATCACCTATACACGGTGTATTCTGGGCCAGAGAACTTGTACGGGGATTCCTACTAGCTATCAGTGCACTAGATATTATGCTTTGAATCAACCATATGGATTCCCTTGGAATGACAATGACCGTTTAAATCTCAGGCATCTTAATGAAAACGAGGTGCAGTCTGACCGTGAGAATGCCCCTGTAGCTGTCTGGGTACCGCGGTTAGTGTATAATGTCCCACACAACCCGCACAGTCGTCTTTTCTTACTCCAAGCTCACAATGTTTCTCGTTTAAGTCTATGCTTTCAGACACTCTCAAGCAAAATGTAGAAATATTGGGCTACCAGAAAATGTTGCGCGCCAACAAAGTTTGTGACTACTTGCGCGCTAAGTCACAACTGCTGCGCGGAGATTAAAACTGCGCAATAAATGCCATAAATTTGGTAGGCTAAGTCAGCCACCCGTAACCCTAAATAACCACAAATATATCCTCCCTCTCTTGCTCGTACCTCAGCAAATGGAGTACTTCAGGCCCCAGTCTGCTTCGTCTGCCGTCAGGATCGTTGACCCATCCACCCAGAACGATCGCCACTCCAAGAACGGGCCAAAAGGTACGAATTGCCCTATCTCATTGTCTGCAAGTTATACAACGGGATGCGCGTTCAGATTCAGTTCAGCGCCAATGTAGGAATGTAATGATATACGGGTACAGTGCTCACAGTCCTTCTGGTTTCGCCGATGTTGATTCCAGCGAACAGATCTTGTAAATTTCAGGACAAGGGTTGTACATTCTATCATCCCCCGGTGAGGTGCACCGGTAAACGATCCCCCTGCCTTCGCTTACCTTTGCACAGGCCCCGGATACGTTAGTCGAACTATCTTTGTCCGAGATCCTCGATGACACGTCCCATGCAGGTCACAAGCCGAAGAAGCCCTATCTGCCTCAGTTAATGTCAATGCCCCCGTGTTTGTTCCCAAATCTTCAGCCGACACCTCGAGCCCTACTCTCGCTAGCCTGTAAGAGGGCTGCTTACTACCCCAGCCGTTCACTGAGAGCCTCACAGGACACCGTCGACCCCGCCACCCGACGCTGGCTACACATACTCTGAGAACGGAACGGCGGAAGTGGCGGATCAAATGCAAGCCACCCATATCTACGATGACAACTACGCGGCGCAATTTGATCAAGGATACTATGCTGCTCAGTCTGTATATACAAGGGCGCCGGTGTGTAATCCCCTCGCGTACATCTCCGGTAGCTTGATATCTGTGTTCTCAAGTTGGATTACCACCTGTACTCTGGCCCCCTTCCATCTTCCTTTTCGCCAGCGTCGACTGATATCCATTTTATGCCATCTTCGGCATCTATTCGAGAGACATTACAAACCCGCTCTGAATTAATACGGAGCGTCAATCCTTCAGCAACTCAACTGCCCGAAGAACTACAAGGGTATCACTCGCTTTCCCCGCTGGAGAACGTTACTGTCACCGCCGAACGGAGAAAGTTTGGCAACTGGTATTCTACGGTTTACAAGGCCATCAGCTCGACAGATGGAGGGGCCTACGCTCTGCGTCGTATTGAAAGTGTGGACCATATATACGGATACTCAGCGTGTTTTCGAGTCCTGACCTTCACACAGATTACCGAATGACCCAACAATCCGCGTTTGCTCCCATCGAAGCGTGGTCTAAGATACGGCACCCCAACATTGTTTCTGTATGTGAGGCGTTCACAACTCGCGCTTTCAATGATAACTGTATGTTGGTCGGACGGCCTGGGTTTATGGGCTGAATTTACCCGATTTGATAGCTCTAGTCGTTGCGTACACATATCATCCCAACGCACAAACCCTTTTCGACGTCCACTTGAAGCCGAAAAATAGTCACACTTCCCATCACCATCAACATCAACACTGGTACGCTCCTGGTCGTGGCACGGGCAGAGGCCCAAGCCGGAATGCCCAAAGCAACACCCTCCCGGAGCGCACGATCTGGTCCTATGTCGTGCAAATAGCATCCGCAATCAGGAAAGCGCACGAAGCGGGGCAAGCCGTCCGAACGATCGAGCCCTCGAAGATACTCGTCACTGGCCGAAATCGGTAGGTACACTTTCGTCTCGTTGTCCCCAAACTCATGTATTTCCTCCAGCCTCCGCATAGGCTCCTGCGGGCTCGTCGACGTGCTAATGCACGAAATGAATCAGGACATGGCAGTATTGCAGCAAGAGGACTTTATCAGGTTCGGGGGGCTGATCCTCGTCCTATGTTGCAGCAACGTCGCAGCATCCGCGCCAATGAACCTTCAAAAGAGTTTTGACCTTGTGGAAAGGTCATATGGTGCGGACCTGAAGAACCTAGTTGTGTTTCTACTTGGCAAAGCGAGCGTCCAGAAGGTATTTTCTTTATTGTGGCGATGGAGAGGTTTCTGACTCCGGGCTCAGCTTCGACAACTTTTCGATCTCCTCTCAAGCAGAATCGCCACCGAGATGGACGATGCCCTAGAGTATGTTGATGAGCGGTTCCACTCCGTATAATGCTTATCTTTCGTAGTGCTGTCGATCGCTTGGAGGGCGAGCTCATGAGCGAGCTGGAGAATGCCCGGTTGGTGCGTCTCATGGCTAAATTTGGCTTCATCAACGAACGTCCAGAGTAAGTCCCCCCGTAATGATTGAAACCCGTGTAATGACTGGTGGTGAGCAAGATTTGCTCGTGATGCACGATGGTCAGAAACGGGGGACCGCTACATCATCAAACTGTTCCGCGATTATGTCTTCCATCAAGTCGACGAGTATGGCAGCCCTGTGGTTAGCTTATCGCACGTCTTAACGACTTTGAACAAGGCACGTCTTTTGGGGCCACTCGTCTATTATGTCTCATCTTCTTCATGACGATTCTAGCTCGACGCTGGTACGGACGAGAAGATCATGCTGGTGGCCCGTGATGAACAGAGCTGTCTGGTTGTATCTTATAAAGAGATCAAAGCTTGCATGGAGTCTGCGTTTAGGTTAGCTATATGTTCAATATGTTCCGCAAGCGTACGGTCCTAACTTCTTCTAGCGAGCTTGCTGGTAGCCAGCAAACCAAAGCGAAGGAACTATACAGGGGAGGGGGATGAAGTTTCTGACCAAATACCCTTACGTCGTAAAAAGGCTCAATTAGAAAAAGACTAGGAAAATTGGAGAAAATGGAACACGTGTTGCGACTTAGCAGCGAGAAGAGGGCGCTCATTAGTGACAGCTGAATCCCCCGTATATGACTCCCGCTCTTCGAAAGGAGAGTGAGCTGATCACCGCTACTCTTGAAGCGCAGTTGCGATTACTAGCGCGTATATACATCATGGAGCCTTGCATGTCCATTGATCCATCCTTTTACAACGCATGCTATCCATGACGCCTATCAGTCATGTCGGACGATAGAGGGGAAAGGATTCGGGGACATTGCGACTCCCAACAACGGGCACATTATTGGAGGCCAGTCGACGAATGTAAGCGGCCACTAGCGGTCAATACTTTGATATTCGACGCCTTTCCGCAGGAGCCCTCAAATCCATTCTTCCAACCGCCGGAGAGCTAGAGATTAGCGTCCCTCAGCGATGCACACCAACCGAGCACAGACATCCTCCTGACATCGGACATGTTAGTACGAGTCTTCCCTGTCTCGGTTGCATCGCTGCTATCATGTAAGCACTATCGAATAATATGGGAATACTGGCTCGCCGATTAGCTACGACGCCCAACTGGGAAGATACGCCGGCGCACTTCGCCCGCCAACGAAACGTAGGAAGCCATCTCCTCAAGCCACCAGGGCCCCGAGGAGAGAGATGAACGCAAACGCACGTTGGCGGGTACATGCGAGCGACGACAACCGTCACAGCGGGAGCGGCGCAACCAATGCGAGATGTGCCAGGTACCCGCAAACGCGAGAAGGCGCCGTCGCCTGCGCCTTTCTACCCTCCAACTCGTCAACCTGTTGAAATAAGCCGGTGAGGTCGCGCGAGTTCCGAGTGAGCAAACAGATATATTGCGTTTGGCTGGGACTCCACAGCAAACGCATAAAGAAAATAATACATGAGCGCGACACTATATTACAGTAGTCACGTGAGTCCCCTATACCCCTGTACCGCCAAGATTGCTGAAATCCAACACAACCTAGACAATGGAGAATTAATAAAGGATATAGCGAGGAGCTGCAGTCGTTACTTGCCAGTTTCTGGGGCATAAACTTGGGAGAACTTGGTCAATTAATGTTTGGTTCCAGGGTCGCCGACACATACCGCACTCATCCAATCGGAGTGTGGTATTCCTTTCTATGTAAGCCAGCGGCATCGCTATTTGGTCCCTTGCCTACTTCTAGCTTCGACACTCTACATCCAGCGCGACAAGGCTATCCTTCATTCTGCTCCGTGAAATCCCCCGCGTAAGCATGGGTGATCTGGAGAGATTCATATACCTCCCATCGTACAAGCCGTCAAAGTTCGCCTTTTTTTCCAGATTCCACTGATGGAATGTCAACGCCTTTGAACTTCTCGGAGTGCCAGTCGATCAGCTACAGAGGGTGAGTGGCATGATTTCGATCGGTGATTTGGTCCCATTTCATTGATTTGACTCGCGCAGTACCGATCAGCTAAATAGACACTTGCCAATCTTGCGTCCTGGGAGGGATGTCTGTTGTATCTTGTCAGCACGCTCGGAACGGAGACCTTGTACGACTTCAATTAGCCACTACTACCTAGATCTGCCACAGTCATCGGAATGATACATGAAGGGCCTAAAGCCGAAACTAATAGTCGATGATTGAACTTGCGGCGTATCAACTTCGTGTCAAAATTCTGATTCATGTTAAACAGAAGATATGAAGGGGAAGTCGTTGACGACACTTGGCGTAAGGGAAGCGCTAGGACTGAACAGCGGAAATACGCATTTCGACGGTGAGTTCATAAGAGCTAAATGAGCGAGTGAGTGTATGCGTAGCAAGTACACGAAGTTGACGATGAAGAACAGCCAATAGTAAACGGTTATCACGCGGCAACCTTGATGAGCTGCATTTTTGTACATGCTCCACATCAGGCCGAGAGTAACGTCCATATGTTACGATAAAAGGGACTAAGGGAGTAAATTGGTATTCGCCATTCACCGTCTTGGCGAATTACCAAATATGGGCTGGCTCCATTCAGAGCATGAGTGGGGTAGCTACGGGAGGTATGCAAGTAGACAATGTGAGCCTCATTCCAAAAACATAGCCAAACATACTTTCGTGAGTCGGCCCGTTCGCATCCCACCCCAGTGTATATAAAGGCGGATCGCGCGTTAACTTGTCCTCTGTCTCTTTCTTTCTTCCTCCCATCTAGCTTTCTAACTTCTAGAGGTAAGTCCGCCAGAATTGTCCCATCGCCTATGCTCACCCGCCCATCTCCAGCGAGACAGAGGTGCGATGGCGCATCGCTATACAATACGCACCAGGGCCGCATATGACTCGTCGTCTGAGCTCGTGTCTCTGTCGTCGTGTCGTATGTGCTGTCCATGAGCCTGGGGTAGCTGTGTCGGATCTCTAAGCGCATCCTCTCGCGGCGAGACCAGCTACTCTGAGATCGTGGGTGAATGAAGACGGCGGCGGCGCGCTTGCTTGGGCGGTCGAACATTTGTGGCCTTGGGCGTGTTGAATACCGTGCGTGGTTGTCCGGAGATCAGTGAGGTTTATGCAGTCGAACTGCTGTAGAGGGTGTCAAGAGGGCAAACGCTTCGCACTCGCCAAGAATCTGTGTACTCTCGTCGCTGTTCCGAGGCCAGCGGGTCGGAGGCGATGTGCATGAGCCAAGATGCAGTTGCCTGAAAGGTCGCGTTTGTGATCCTCGGCGGTACGTATGTCTTGCACGTCCACGAGAAGAGACTTACTAACCGATCCGCGACAGAATACTCGCTACTGTTTTTTTTTTGTGAACTCGCCTAGGCGGCACGTAGGTTTAGTACCTCGACAAGAAAAGACTTACTAACCTCGTCGCGGACCAGACTGCCAGCTGGCGTTTGTGAAACGACCTAGGCGGAATGTGAGGTTTTCGTCTCAACGAACGAATACTAACCTCGTCGCGTGCTGAACTTATGACGGAGGCGGGAGCCGTTTTTGATAGTAAGGTAGAATATTGTGTAGACAGCGCGGCGAATCATATCATTTCTTTGTACCTGCGCGTGTGAGTGACGACACACACACACGCTATAGTCCAACGTCTAGATTTAGTGTCGTCGTTGCGCCGTACCCTGTCCCAGTTTTGTTTCATGGGCCTCATTTTCAGATGCTGACTATAGGCGAAATCGTTCGCGTCAGCAGAAATATTCCTTACAATAACAAATGAACTCTGACCTGGTGTTGAAAAGGTTACGAACGTCAATGGAATAGAATTCCAGCTCTCGAGGGGGTCCCAAGAAGCCATGGCCACGTCGTCAAATTACAGTTCACCCAAATTTCGGACATCCCAAAAGCATTGAATTGCCTCATCGTTTACAAGGATTAGCGAAGGCGGAAAGTATGGCAGCATGGAGGTGTGTCTAGTGTACACTCCATAGCTGGAAGCTCATAGTGATACATTGATCCAAGCTGTCGTACATCATCAGCTTGGCATGGGTGATGGAATGATAACCTGAATACATACCATGGGCGAGACACAGAGTGACGAGACTATTCCTGAGCGACAAAGGGATTTGCGATCTCTGCGGAGCCATCTACGGGGCTCAGCAGGGTGATAGTTGGGCCTCTGAGAACGACTAATCCTAGTGAACGTGTACGGGGCTCGGGGTCTGTAAAATTTGACGTGCCATGAGTCTACCACGACTATTCATCGTGCACGACAGCCGACCAACCCTGTAGCTCCTCTGTTACTTCATCAAGGACAAGGTTCAGTAACTGGTCGTATCCTTTCAAGATACCTGTAACTGCGACCCAAGGTAAACTTTTGGCAACGTTCATAAAGATACACACGTACCTTCGCGCCCACCAGTGAACTTGACACGAATTCTTTCATTCTGGTATTTCGCGAGGTCCAGAATTGCCTCTCTTTTCGGCTTGTCCATCGTCGGCTGTGAACCTGGTGGGCCACGACCTTTAGGTGCTCCCCCTCGTCCACCTCTAGCGAATCCGCGTCCCTAAGAGTTTAGTCCATATGAAGTGCGCCAAATTGTGGAAGAAAGCACTGACTCGTTCCATTGTTTTCTGAAGACAAAGCCGATCTTGTACTGATAGCAGGAGATGAAAGAACAAGCGCGCTAAAGCGAGGTGTGACTTGAGTAAATAATGAAAAATTGAACTTTGGACCAAATATTCATTTGTTCCGTCTGCACTACCACGATCTTGCCTCAACCATCCTTTTCTCATACCTTCGACCTTCCCTGGTGAAAATACACGACCTTTAACGAGGATCCACTGTTATCCACCCTTATCAGTATTGAAAACGACCAGCAACGTCCAACAACAATGAATGCAACCGAACTCCTAGCAAATACTATATCTCCAGGTGCGCCACTCTGCTGTTTTCGCGTCCATTGACGAGCAAACCGTCTTACTGGGACTGGTCGACGCCTTTAGATAATGCTACGCGTGAAGATGCGACTACCAAGCTCGAGAATGCACTGCGGGACAATCCTGTAAGTTTCCTTCGTCTCGTGCGCCCTCGATTGACCATTTTGCTAATACTGTTATGCCACAAAAAGCCTCAGTACATGGCGATGCTTTCCTCGGCTTTGGTGGACGAGAATGCGCCGATAATTGCACGAAATGCAGCTGGTATAGCCCTGAAGAATGCTCTAAGTGCCCGAGTGCGTGATGGCCCCTACTCTGCACATGGAACTTAATGGCTTATTCGTTACTGCGACGGTTGACAGGATGCAGCGCGACAAACCGACTATTCCAACAGATGGCTTGGTCTCAACCCAGAGGCAAAGTCAAAGGTCAAACAGGATGCTTTGATGGCGTTGGCGTCCTCAAACGCGAAGGCCGGAACGGTCTCCGCTCAAGTTGTCGCCGCTATCGCTGCCGTGGAGCTTCCGAATAACCAGTGGCCCGACTTGATTGAAATACTTCTTGGTTTCGTAAACAACGACGCAAACACCAATTTGAAAATCTCTACGCTACAGACCATCGGGTTCATCTGTGAAACGATAGTGCGTTCTTTAACCCGCCTCTGTGGTTTCTCACTTTCTGACCTGAGCTTCAGAAACCTGAGATTCTCAGTCTTCGAGCAAATGAAATCCTCACTGCAGTCATTCACGGCGCCCGTAAGGAAGAACCATCTCATGAAGTCCAGCTTGCTGCTATCCATGCTCTATTCAATTCTCTGGAGTTCGTTAGAGAGAACTTTGAGCGCGAGGTAAGAAAGTCACACCGTTGACCGAGTGCTTGCATATCAATCATGAATTTAGGGCGAACGGAACTACATCATGCAAGTCGTGTGTGAGGCCACCCAAAACTCCTCGGTTCAAGTTCAAGTTGGCGCCTTTGAGTGCCTGGTGCGAATCATGGGGCTTTACTACGATAAAATGGGCTTTTACATGGAGCAAGCATTGTTCGGTGTAAGTGTTAGACATCACCAGAAATCTTTCCATCCATGTTCACCATATTCCAGCTTACTGTCTCAGGAATGAAACACGCCGACGAACGTGTTGCGCTTCAAGCCGTTGAGTTTTGGTCTACTGTCTGCGAGGAGGAAATCGAGTTGGCCATCGAGGCCCAAGAGGTATGTGGTGTATAACAACTGGCGAATAATTCGTTCAACACTCTTGCGATTGTGAATTAAGGCTCAAGACTACGGCGAGGCGCCCGAGACCGAATCCCGGCAGTATGCCAAGGTTGCTCTTGGCGAGACGACGCCAGTCCTTCTGCAACTTCTTACGAAGCAGGAGGAGGATGCTGACGAGGATGAGTGGAACGTCTCCATGGCTGCGGGAACGTGTTTGTCTCTGATGGCTGGTGCTGTCATGGACGCCATTGTTCCGCATGTGATCCCTTTCATTGAAGCCCATATCAAATCGCAGGATTGGCACTTCCGCGAAGCGGGGGTGATGGCGTTCGGTTCTATCCTCGAAGGCCCAGATCCCATAGTCCTTACGCCTCTCGTCAACCAAGCTCTGCCTCTCCTCATTGACATGATGCTAACCGATACCAACATCCACGTCAAGGATACCACCGCATGGACTCTTGGTCGCATCTGCGATCTGCTTGTCCAGACAATCAAACCGGACGTTCACCTGAACCCACTCATCACTGCTCTAGTCAACAGTCTTCAAGATAGTCCTCGTATAGTCGCAAACTGTTGTTGGGCACTGATGAACTTGGCCGATCAACTGTCGCTATACTACGAAGAAGAAGGCGAGAACGTCACGACTGGCCCATTGTCACCTTACTTCGAAGGCGTGGTGCAGGCTTTGCTGCGTATCACTGAGACGTATGTTCCTGACCCTCCTCTGTTCGGCAAAGTAGTTGACCTACGCATCTTAGCTCTGGCAACGAATCCAATTTCAGAACTGCCGCCTATGAAGCCATTACCTCCTATGTCACCCATTCGGCACCCGATACCATATCGGTCGTGCAGAACACCGTCGTTACTATCTTGCAACGGATGGAGCATCTTCTGAGCGTCCAGGTAAACGGTTTGACGCCCATTCGCGACAATTCTTGCTAATCATCTCTCTAGAATCAAATCATCGGTGTTGATGACCGAAACAATTGGAATGAGTTGCAAAGCAATTTCTGCAGTGTCGTAATTGTAATGATTACCTTTTCTCTTCAAATAGTCTATACTGATCCCCTCCCAGAGTGTGATCCGGAAACTTGGCAATGGGATTCAACCGCTATCCGACCGTATCATGACGCTCATCCTTCAACTCATCCAAGCTGCTGGCAAGACGTCAACAGTGCTAGAAGATGCTTTCTTAGTTGTTGGCTCACTGGCGTCTGGTATGTCCTTCGACCCGCATTCTGTGCCGCGTATTGACATTCGCCTGCGTAGCCCTTGAGGCTGGCTTCGCACCATATATCCAAGCTTTCTTGCCATTCCTATACCCCGCCCTGAAAGCGCATGAAGACACGCAGCTATGTACAGTGGCTGTCGGCATCATTGGGGACATTTCTCGTGCTCTTGGGGAGCAGAGTGCGGCGTACGCTGGGCCGTTCATGCAGGTTCTGCTTGAGAACCTCCAGAGCGATATCTTGAATCGCAACGTCAAAATATCGATTCTCTCATGCTTTGGTGACATCGCTTTGGCAATCGGTCCACAGTTCGAACCGTATTTAGAGACGACGATGAGAGTATTAGCACAAGCAGGATCCGTGCAGCCGGCGCCAGTAAGTGATCTCGGAAAAAGCATTCATCAGGTGCTAATTATGTTTGCTATATAGCTCGATTACGATCTTGTGGATTATGTGAATCAACTCCGTGAGGGTATTCTGGAAGCTTACACTGGAATTGTCACTGGGTTCAAGAATACACCGAAAGGTACATGATGCCCTTCTCTCCAATAAGCGTCCTCTAACTTTCCGCCTCACTTTTCCGCAGTGTCCCTACTTTTGCCTTATATTCACAGCATTCTCGATCTCCTTCAGCGCTGTTTAGCAGACGAAGAGCGTACCGAATCGCTAGCCAAGTTGTGCTATGGGTTGCTTGGGGATATCGCTGATTGCTTCCCCAATGGGGAGATCAAGCAGCTCTTGCTGACGGAGTGGATTGCAATTGAAATGCGTAGCAGACAGCGTGTGTCAGGTGAGACGAAGAAGACAATGCGGTGGGCAAGAGAGGTATGATAGCTTGCGTTCTATTTTCCTCGATCACTCGCTAACTAGGTTTTGCATATGCAGATGATTAAGCGAGCTACAGCGTAGACACATTTTGGTTCTCTGGCGTATCCACTTCAAACTTCGGCTAGTTATCCTTTCTTTTTTGATGTTTCGAAACGATGACTTGTGGCGCACTTTCCTTTTATCCTTCACATGACACCCTTCCGCCACCCCTTTCTCGTCCATATCCTGTCCTCCTGTCCATATCGCTTGTTTCTCTACAGCCGTGCATGCATCTATCGCAAGACTACATTCTCACTCATCTTTACTGGTATCATTTGATTTCGATCCCAACACATCGGCTCTGGCTTTACGCATTGATTTCGCTTCTCAAGGAGGCACCTGGCATATCTTCTTTATCATGCATGTGTATGTAGCAGATAGAAATACAATATCTTTTTTTCTCGAGTTTCAACCAAGTTTTGTTTGGCTACTCTCGCCATCCGAGACTCTTCTGATGCAACTTTATCTGAGGCAAATGTGTGCCAGTGGACACTTGGAGATCGACCGGCCGGCAAACAAAGAGCCACCGAACCCGGGGTTGACTAATATAGAGTTCCCCGCCGCATACATAATTCCTCCGCTTAGCCACCCTTTTCATCGCTACTCATTCCATGTCGTCCTCCAAGCTGCCAGTTCTCCCTCTCGTTCACCCCCTTGTTCTTCTCCCTGCCTCGAGAATCTCCCTGCCAGTCCCCACAAAAGTCGGAGAAGCTCTTCTCTCGCTCATTGACAACTCGGACTCTTTGCCAATCGTCGCGGCCGTCCCAACCTCAAGCACAAACCAACTAGCCGAATGGGCCACGGCGGCTAGGGTATTGAGGCTGGTGAAACCCCCCGCGAGAAATCCAAGACAGCCATATCTTGTTAGTCTGCATGGCTTAACGAGAGTTCAACTCAAGGCCCCTCTGCCGATATTGGATGCGAGCAGCGTTCTGCTGGCTCACGACATCACTTACCCTCCAACAGAGAACCTACCGACGCGGGAGGTTGTCGACAAGTTTAAGACCGCCGCGCTGCGGTTGCTCGACCGACTTGCCAGAGACTCCGTTCAACAGGCGCGGAAGGATGGATATCACAAGATTGCAGGAATGCTAGAGGATATTACGGACGCCAGGGCTGCTTGGATGGCAGATGTCCTCGCCGGGACTGTTGGAGGGGAATATGAAGATCGACTCGGTAAGCTTCAATCCTGTCTTGTAATGTTCCAGACCATCAGAGACTCGGGACGCTGCGTGGGTCAAGCTTGCGCTAGACGAGAGCTAGCTCTTCAATCTGACAAAGTTGCTGAGCTAGCCTTGTACTTCCTTCGCTGAGAGCCATCTCGTCCCCCTGCTTTTGTCGGAGTCTACGGAACCCCTTGCGGAGCCTAGCTAATCTGTCATTTTAGCCATCCTTTCCACCCCAGACGCTACGGACCGGCTCCAGCTCGCCACTACTATATTCATTAAGCTCGCTTCCATATCTGAAGTGACGAAGAGGATATCAAATGCTGTTGACGAATCACTGTCAAAGCAACAGAAGGAATTTTTCTTGCGCCAGCAACTGGCTGCCATCCAGCGAGAGCTCCAAGCTTTACAACGTTCCAATGGCGACAAATCTCCCACTAGTACACCTCGCTCAGGGGCTAGCGAAGGCACGACCTCAGAGTTGGACGATGATGAACAACATGACGCGGATGACATGGCTGATTTAAAGCGTAAAATTGAAGCTATGGCTCCTGGGTCTGAAGAAAGAAAGATGGGTGTTCGTGAGTGGCGGCGACTCAAGCGGATTCCCCAAGGCAGTGTGGAGAACGGCGTGATCCGCAACTACGTCTGTATTCTGATCAATTTGGACCTTCATCGTGTTGCTGACTTTGCCGTTCTTAGCTCGAATGGCTAACGTCTGTGCCATGGCCGAACTCGACTCCATCAGGCGATATCCCCGATACCCCGTCTGCCACGAGTCAGAAGAACTTCCTCTCTAACGCCCGCGCTCAGCTGGATGCCGACCACTATGGCCTTGAGAAGATCAAGAGACGTCTAATTGAATACCTTGCCGTTGTTCGCTTGCGTGAAGCAGCGGGGAAAAGGGAGGAAGAACACCAGCACCAGCGCCAAGAGGGCGCGAAGCTACAAGCAGAAGTGGCGAAATCCGAAAGCTCTAGTCCGGAGAAATCACTTGTCAAATCCACACTCAACGCAGATTCGGGCCCTCGTCCGATGCCCCCGAACGAACGAGGGAAGAAAGCTGTTCGAGGTCCGATTCTTCTGTGCGTCAATCTGCGTCGAATGATTGCGAAGAAAGGTACTGACATAGCTCATTGTTTCAGGTTCGTCGGTCCGCCAGGCACGGGCAAAACATCGCTGGGCCTTTCTATCGCGCGTGCGCTGAATCGACCCTTCCAACGCATCTCGCTGGGCGGCGTCCGAGACGAAGCGGAGATTCGCGGCCACCGTAGGTAAGTTACGTCCTAGAATATCTGTCGGCGCCGTCACATTGTACCTGCCGCAATTGCCGGATTCTTGTGCTGAAAACTACAATAGGACGTATGTCGCCAGTGGGCCTGGTCTTATCGTGCAGGCGCTGAGGAGAGCTGGTCGAGCAGATGGTGTGATATTACTGTAGGCAGCCTCTTTTATCACATCTTTGCTCTTGAACTTTTCTTGCCGTAGGGATGAGATTGACAAAGTCGGCCAAAGTAACTTCCACGGAGATCCTGGTGCCGCTTTGTTGGAAGTCCTCGACCCTGAGCAGAATCATTCTTTCAACGTACGTTCATCATCGCGTCACGAAGTGTTCCCCGCTCACTCACACATCCCCTGGTTCCAGGATCATTATGTCAATGTTCCTATCGATCTCAGTCAAATCTTGTTTATCTGTACGGCGAATACTTTGGAGACGATTTCGGCCCCACTGCTGGATAGATGCGAAGTTATACAGTTGTCTGGTTAGTTTCTCCCGTGTTCGCCGCTTCCTATCACTAACAATGTTACTACGTGTAGGCTATACTCACGATGAAAAACTTCACATTGCTCGTCGTTATCTTCTTCCCAAGCAGCTGAAGGCCAACGGCTTGACCAACGCCGAAGTGGAGATAACTGAGCCCGCACTTCTCAGAATAGCTACCGGCTATACTCGGGAGGCTGGCGTTAGAACACTTGAGCGGGCGATTGGGGCTGTTATTCGATGGAAAGCTGTGGAGTGGGCGGAGTGGGCAGAAGATAATGATGTCTCAAACGGCATCAGCTCCCCCAGCGATACTAAGGCTACTTCACAAGCATTGATCAAGGCCGATGTCAAGCAGGGTGAGTATAAGCGCCTAGTGGAAGAAAATGAACTGGAGAAAATACTTGGCATCGCACGATGGGATGGCGATGAACGCGATAGGGAAGAGAGACGCGGTGTTGTATACGGTCTTGTAGTCATGGGTCAGGGAGAAGGCGGTATTCTTCCCGTAGAAACAATCATCGTTCCAGGACAAGGTGGACTGAAACTCACCGGTAGCTTGGGAGATGTGAGTTTCATCTCGGTGTTATCGCGTATGCTTGTATTGAATTTGCATCATTCTAGGTCATCAAAGAGAGCGGAGAACTGGCGTTGAGCTGGGTCAAGAAGCACGCGTACGACCTGTGCATCACTAACGAACGATCTCAAGACCCACTCAAGCTGCCCGAGCCCATCGATATACATCTGCACCTCCCGGCTGGCGCAACTAAGAAGGATGGTCCTAGTGCCGGTGTTGCAATGGCATGTCCTGTATATTTCTCCTGTTGATCGGTCTGTTGAATTTGATCCTAGACGTGCGCCTTCGTTTCGCTGCTCACCGGTGCTTGTGTGCCTGCCCACATCGCTATGACCGGCGAGGTCAGTTAACGTTACTGTCCCTCCGTCTTCCTCTCTAATCCTCTGTTAGATAACACTGCGTGGCCGTGTCACCCCCGTTGGTGGTATTAAGGAGAAAGTAAGCTTTCGGTGACGACTATCTGAGGGTGTTACTGACCACATATTATAGGTCCTTGGTGCTCATCGTGCACAGATAACCAAGGTGATCCTGCCCTACGCGAATCGCAAGGATGTCGAGCATGATGTGGCTCTTGAAATTCGAAACGAAATGGAATTCGTGTTTGTTCGTACTGTTCGCGAAGCACTTGATGCCGCATTTGGAAAGGGAGCCCTACCCTGGCGAAGAGATGCCCTCTTGTTGGAGAGTAGGTTGTAATTTTCGATATAGTTGTACCTTGCTATTATTTTGTAGTCAGTCTTTCTTGTCACTGGATGTTCTTGTTGTACTGATTCATGAATGCAATTTGCCTACAAGGGGAGGCCAGAATATTCGGTTGATAACATACCGCGGAAACTCCGGTGCGGAGGTGCCAGCTCATTGAACGATGATCGATCGTGATCAGGCTACCCCGAGCTGGTAAATTTGACTCACTCTTACTCCCGGCCACGACCAACAGTGCGCCCATTTAAAACCACTCATCAACGCCGTTCCAGAATCATCGCAAAGATGTCCTTGAAAAACGGAACAGCGGCATCCAACGACTCGGCCTTTCGTTTCCGTACGTCTGGTATAAAGTCCTAGAAAGCCTGATCATTTATACACCACTCATACAACCAGCGATCCCCCCTGAACAATCAGACGATATGGGCAAACCTCTTGTACCAGACTTCTCTGACGACGAGAAGGTCAAGCAATACATCCATGATCGTCGGGTTATCGGGGTACATATCGTTGCTTGCTCTCCCCCTGACTCATACCGAACTGACCGCGCACAGTATGACCCCCTCCTCGCTCCTTCTTTCCTACTGCACAAATTACCAACCTCTCCGGAGTCGTTACGCACAACGGCCCTAGCTCGCTACCGTGCATCCCAGATCATCCAGGGTCAATCGTCGGACTTGCTTGTGATCGTCGGCCCATGCTCGATCCACTCACCAGCGCAGGCTCTCCACTATGCTAGATTACTCAAAACACAATTGGATGCAGGTAGATACCCTCCTTTTCGTCGGCCGTTGAACTCTACACTAAGCGTGCACTTTTGTAGGACGCTTCCCCCGCCTCCTGATCCTCATGCGCACTTATTTCGAAAAGCCACGGACAACAATTGGGTGGAAAGGGCTCATCAATGACCCGAATATCGATGGCTCTTTCGCTATAAACGACGGTCTCCAAACCGCAAGGAAGCTTCTCCACGACATCACTTCGATGGGTATCCCCGTTGCCAGCGAGCTCTTGGATACCATTAGCCCCCAGTACATCTCTGATTGTCAGTGTAACCATCCTTATCAATTGGTTTCTTCTTAAACATTACAGTGCTGTCTTGGGGTGCTATCGGAGCACGCACTACTGAGTCTCAGCTACATCGCGAGCTTGCTTCAGGGGTGTCTTTCCCTATTGGATTCAAAAATGGTACAGACGGAAGGTGAGAAATACCGAGAGTCTTTGATTTCATGACCTGACTCTTCCTCCCCCTCAGCGTTTCCACCGCAATTGATGCCATGTCATCGTCCTCGCACCCGCATGCCTTTATGGGGGTTACGACCACTGGTCTGGCTTCTATCGTCAAAACCAGAGGCAACGATGATGTCCATATCATCCTGAGAGGTGGTTCAAGCGGTTCGTCTATTGTTTCCTACCTGTATACACCACCGCCGCTCACCTTCACGATGAAGGCCCTAACTTCTCATCGGAACACATCCAAGATGCGTTCGAAAAAATCCAGAAATCTGGGACACGCAAGTTCCCAAGTATCATGGTCGATTGCTCCCGTGTGCAGCTTTCCTACGATCTCACCGTACTTCTGACTCATATATTATGTCCAGATGGCAATTCGCAAAAGAACCATCTGAATCAACCAAAAGTAATCTCCTCGCTGTGCAAGACCTTGACTTCTCCTTCGAGTCCAGAAGCATCGCCATCTCTGCCGCATCACGTTCGACATATCACCGGCGTGATGATCGAATCAAACATAAGGGAAGGGAAGCAATCTATCCCCTCTTCTTACTCGGCAACCAGGGATTCTTTAGTGAACGGCACGAAGATCATCACTAGCCTAGAGGAATTAGAGACGCAGAAGGATGATGGCGAGGTGAAGCTGAAGTATGGCGTAAGTATTACAGATGCTTGTGTCGATTGGGACATGACAATGACAATGCTGGATGAACTAAACGAGGTGATTTCTCCCTTATCCTCCGTATTTCTTTTGATGCTGATGGATCTATCGAATAGGCTGTAGAAAGGCGACATCAGTTGCTCAGCGCAAGCGCTTGAATATGTACATACGAGTGTTAGCAGTTCGTTTTGCTGTGATATATTGTATTAGTTGTTTACCAATCAAAACGTAGACCTGCTGTAATGCTGTAATAATGCTACCTCGCGTGCTTCACTTAGGGGCCTCAGGGAATACGGTCAGGTGAGTGACGCGAATTTCTCGCGTTCGGCGTTCGGTCACGCGTGGGGTCACGGCAGGGTGGTCACACGTTCGTTCTTCAGCTTCAACCACCAGCTTCCTTCGCTCGTCACAGACGGCCACTTCAAGACCTCGACTTCGACGCAATTCTCCACGTCGGCGCTGCAAGTTTCTGACCAAATTACGCAGGATGTGGTCGAAGCTCAGCAATGCCCTCGGTAGGCATCGACATGAATCCGACGCTTCAGCCTCGAGTTCGCAGTCTCAGCGGAGCGAGGTGCTCGACAAAGTCTACGAGCAACACCCAAATCTCTCCGTATTTCATACCCATGAGGAGGAACCTCAAGAGGAGAGCCCAGAGGTGCCATTTCCCAATAATCCTAGCCCGCCGAGTTCGCCGTCAAGACATGGACGAGTAGGTCTGTTCAAACGGCACTCGAGGGTGAGGGACGACGACTCGATACGAGCCCCGTCGCCTTTGCTTGGATTTCCAAAGAAGGTCAGATCTACACTCAATCTCAGACATAATAGTGCGTTCTTCTTCCAATGTGATCTCCACGGTGCTAATGAATCTCAGATTCTCAACAATCACTTTCTCGTGCGTCTGGTGATGCAGCGCGTGCATCACAGGATACTCTTTCTAGAGCCTCAGTAGACTTGCTTTCCCCATCTGAAGTGAAGCCACCCCCTCGAACTTCCTCTCGAAGTATGTTCGGGTCGTCCAGAGACATCTCTTTTGAATCGACCGACTCCTCATCTAGCAGCAAAGGCCCCCTGCAAATATCCACCAATATTCCCCGTAACACTCCGTCTCCCCTCGTCGTTGACACCAAGCTGGGGTCTGTAAGGTCTATTCTTCGTGGGCCGAACACACCTGGCACAGGTCAGAACGTTAGGTTCTTCTCAAGAGATGCGTACAAGGTTCTCAGCCCTGAGAACTCTGTGGACTCTGAAGCATCACACCCTGCGCCGTCCACTGAGCTCTTCGACCGTCTGCAACGTGCGCGGCCAGCGCTGGACGAGCCACCTCGCTCTGCATTGTCCCCGAAGTCTTCTCGACCTTCTCTAGCAGAGGTGTTCTCTCCAATGTCGGATTCATCAAAGCTGGAGCTTCCAAGCAGAGACCAAACGAACCTATTCGACATTTCGCAAGGCTTGGAACTCCCACCTATACCATCCGACCTCGACATTAATATTGAAGAACCAGACATGGAACCCCCTGGGTCTCATTCCGATACTGGAATGTTGACTTCGACTCCGTTCAAACAGGCGAAGCCCAAGGAAGAGTTTGTAATCGAAGCACCAGTCGACGATACTATATTCCATTCGCTCGAGAAATCCCCCGAACTTCCCCCGGTGCTGCACGACCGCAGTCAATCATTCAGCTTTGGTCAAACCGTCTTCTTCTCGATGAACCAAGAACAGGCGGGCAAGGTAGCTACGGCGACGGCTGACAACAAATCCCAAGGTTCACCAGCGAACTCCTCACCAATGATGAGGAATCGAAGCCGTGCCATGAGTGACACTGTATTCCAGAATATGATGCGCTCTCCCCCTCCTAAACACCCCGAAGCCGATATCAACGACGAGCAGTCTTCCGACTTAGTTGTTTACTCGGCACCGAAACCCGAGCCAGATCCATTCAGCGCCAATGCGAACACCTACTACACCCCTCAGACTCTGATTCCAACAACTCCGCCCCAAGGACCGCCAAAACACGCCCGCAAGTCATCCAAGGAAGAAGGCATCATTGCCTCGCTTCAGACTCAGTTAACGCTGCAAACCGAGCTTTGCTCACAGTACGAAACCGACTTGCATGCGCGCGACGAACTGGTGGATATACTCAACAAGAAATTGACTGATCTCGAGAAGGAAGATGCTAAACGTCGGAACGTGCTACGTAATTGGAAGAAGAAGGTCGCCGAGCTCGAGAAGGCTTGTCGTTATCTCGAAGAGGAAGTCGAGGGGTCTCGGCAGGCAAGCTTCGAACGAAGCATTATGGACGAAGCCAGTGGCGAGGCTTTACGAATGCTTCATCGACAAATTGCCGGCCTCGAACGGGAGAAGTCTGATTGGGAACGGCGGGAGGCCAACCTTCAAGCTGAAGTTGTGGGTTTGGAGGAACAGATGAGAGCTCGTGATGAAGAACTCGCAAGACTTCGGGAAGTCGGTCAGAACCAACGCGAACTGCAAGAGGGTATCCTTGGTATATCTCAGCAATGGGAGCAGATGGGCAACACGAGCATCGGTACATTGGACGATACTATAATGCGTAAGATCAACGCTGCCGCCGATGGTGATCCGGAGAGAGAGGCTGAAGCCGCCGAGCAGTTGCGTGTTGTCCAGCTGGCTTGGGAGGCTGAAAGGGCTGAGCTCGTCATCAGGACCGAAAACATGCAGGTTGAGAAGACCGCGTTGGAGGACAAGTTAACCGAGACCATGGATCAGTTACACACGCGGGACGAGGAGTATCAGACTCTGAAGTCAGAGCTCGAAGCTCAATGGCAACATACTGAGAAGATGTCCGAAAGCCTGCAAGGTTTACAACTCGAGCGCAATGAGTTGGAGCTGGAGAGAGACACGCTGAAAAGCAGGCTTGAAGATCTCGAGCAGCAACTCGCTACCACTGGTTCAGATATGGTTCAGATTGACGCTCTGAAGAGAGACCTTGCAGACATGGAGCAGCGGTACGCGGACTTGGAGGCAGAACGAGAGGAACAACATGGGGAGTTTGAAGCCGAGTTCCAACAAGTCTCAGAAGCGAAACACGCTCTCGAAGCTGAGAAAGAGGAGGTATGTTACCTGCGAGTGTTATCGTATCTTTACTAATGTCTCCCTGCAGCTCGAAGACATCATTCGACAGGAGCAAGAGCACGCTGAGGAGCTAACATTGGTGCTTCAAGAACGTGACAACCAACTGGAGCAAACGCAAGAACAATGCGAACGTCTTCAGCATGAACTACATGACCGTGACGACCGCATCACCGAACTGACGAGAGAACATACCCATGCCCTGAGCAACGTGAGCCGCCTCGAAGGGCTCATCCGCCAGCGCGACAACGAGATAGACGAGTACTCCAAGCGCATCCTGGAGCGTGAATCTGAAGCGTCGGCTCTTCGGGAACAGATGACGAACATGAAGCGCGAGCAGACTCGGGTAGTTGACGATCGGACGAGAGAACTGCAAGATGTCCTTCGACAAGAAAGCGAGTCACGATCTCGCATGGAGACCCTGATCAAAGAGAGGACTGAAGCGACCTTCGAAGCGAGCACCTTGAAAGGACGTGTTGATGCGCTGTCGGCCGAGTTAGAGAAACTGCGTCGTCACGTTCACGAATTGCAGCAAGAGAGTGCAGATAAGGAGGTGAAGATAGTCCAGCTGAACAAAGCGCGGGCACAGGATAAGGAGGATATGCAGGGGTTGAATATCGCCCTCGATTCTAAACAGCAAGAACTCGAATTGGTGAGTGGTTCTGTTTCGGGAATTCGTTCGGGATTCTCATTTGCCACTTCAGATCAAACGCAAGATGGGTGTCCGCGGTACCGCTGGGAGCACTCCGGCGCAACCATCGAAGACAGCGCACCACCGACGGGATTCGTCTGCATTCTCGACGCCCAGCATATCTCGACCGTCTTCAAGGCCGCCCTCTGTAATATCAGAGTCGGGATTGAGTATCAAAGAACGCAAGATCACTGATACTCCCGCTGCTTCGGCGAAGATACCCGCTCTCGGTAAGAGCATTCGGGCTAATAGCACTGCGACGCCGTCGATTGCCAGTAAGACCAGTCGAGGCATAGAGGGCTCTATGGGGCCGCCGCCCAACAAACGGCTCTCTCTTGCTGGAACACCAACTCCTAGTGGTAGAGTGTCTTCGCTATCTCGAAAGTCATCGATTGGTCCAGGACCTTCAGCATTCCCCGTTCCGCCAACACACAAACCCCTTCGTCGTATATCCTCCACTAGTTCTGAGAAAGATCATTCACCGCCTGATACACGATCTCTTCTCGCCAACGTGAAGCTTAGACCCGTTAAGAAGGTGGATCCGGACACAAGCAGGTCTCCGCCACAACAAAACAAAGAAAATGTCGAATCCACTCCACGAGCCATCCCCGCCTGAGCACCATGGCCCACCCATGTATCATATCTTTCGTTCGTCTCCGTATATTTATAATCTGTGCTTTGCTTTGCGACTTGCTGTGACTTGCGCGCTGCCTTGGTGAACGATGTGGGCGTACGTAGAAATGGACTAGCATCTATATCATGTTTATTTACCTGTACGTACACAACAAGCAAATGTACTTTATGCATTCCTGCTCTCGTCATCAATTACATCGTTCAACCTTTGTCTCATCTTCCCTGTTCTTCGTCAACACACCGGATGGGGCAACTTTGATTTTGATTCAAACCACGTGACAACTGTCACGCGTTCCGCAGCTCCCTTCAATACTCCCTTCCTCATCCAAGTCCTTATTCGAGTCGCGAAAGTGGATTCCGTTTCATCCATATCGTTCATCCAGAACCAGCGTAATCATGCCTGAGCTACTAGAGTAGCTCAAGATTCACAATGCCTACCACTGGGACTTACTTTGGGGGCAGACCCAATACTTTTCTGCGCAAATAGCGCAGCAGTTCTCATCGTATAAACGAAACCCCAGACAAGGACGAGGCAGCATGCGCCTGAACACGAAGCCGATACCAAACGGGACACAGGTAATCCCCACAACGATAGGCCGCGACTAGAGATCGTCTACTACAATAAGAAGCCCTCGAAAATGCACGATCACATTCATGACTTCGTTGGCATATTTATACATGGCGCAGTGTCTTCAGGATGTATATTCCTCCTCTTCTCTCATTGCTTTCAACGGTGGCCACGCGTTCGGGTTCAAGGCAGACGATAAGATACGATGCGCTGCTTAGACAATATCTTAACCTACTGCCAAATCCATCCCCGCCAAAGGCTCGTACGCAACAAAGGTTAGTATTTGCACGTTGAGACGAAAACCCGACGTAACGCCTAGGTCGTTTCGCAAAAAAGAACAGTCGACAGTCTGGTCCGCGACGAGGTTAGTAAGTCTTTTCTCGTTGAGGTAGTAAACTTACGTACCGCCTGGGCGAGTTCACAAGAATAACAGCGGGCATTCTGTCGCGTATCGGTTAGTAAGTCTTTTCTCGTCGACGTGAGGGACATACGTACCGCCGAGGATCACAAACGCGACCTTTCAGGCAACTGCATCTTGGCTCATGCACATCGCCTCCGACCCGCTGGCCTCGGAACAGCGACGAGAGTACACAGATTCTTGGCGAGTGCGAAGCGTTTGCCCTCTTGACACCCTCTACAACAGCTCGACTGCATAAACTTCACTGATCTCCGGACAGCCACGCACGGTATTCAACACGCCCAAGGCCACAAATGTTCGACCGCCCAAGCAAGTGCACCGCCGCCGTCCAGGCTCATGGATGAACACATACGACACGACGACAGAGACGCAAGCTCAGACGACGAGCCATATGCGGCCCTGGTGCGTATTGTATAGCGATGCGCCATCGCACCTCCGTCTCGCTAGAGATGGGCGGGTGAGTATGGGCGATGGGACAATTCTAGCGGACTTACCTCTAGAAGTTAGAAAGCTAGATGAGAGGAAGAAAGAAAGAGACGGAGAACAAGTTAACGCGCGATCCGCCTTTATATACCCTAGGGCGGGATGTGTTAAGGTTTGTGACGATATGTCTATGTTTGCCTAGGCTTGGGAGGAGGCTTCCCTCCTACATTGGTACTCTCTTCACCTACCCACCACAGTTCCCACGCCCGTGCTCAACATGGTTGCCTCGCACGGGGATGGAGTCCGCGCGGCCATTTTGGCAATTCGCCAAGGCGGCGAGTACCAATTTACTCCCTTGGTCGCTTTTGTCGCTTTTACCCAAGGCGAGACTCTATGTCTCTTTGATGCAACTTAGGTCACGGACATCACCCTCCTGGACTCTCAGTCTGGCGTGGTCGAAGACGGCGAGGTCATCTACGAGAATGCAGTTTCTCGAGCTTGCCACGCGATCGCTTGTTATTCGCCGTTCTTCGAGGTCAGAGTCTGCATCCACTCGCTAATGCACCTGCTCATTTCCTCTACTTGCAGACAATGCAAGAAGTCATGTCCACATCTGCCGTTTTGGCGGAACTCGGAGAGCGTTTCGAAGGAGCGTGCACCGCCCTCCTAAGCAAAACGATTGACCGACGCATTGCAGCAGAGATCTTAATGGTTCGCGGACGCTCAAAAGTTCGGAAACCTTCTCAAGGCCAACACGATCCTTACCACTATTTCTCTCCTCCACGAGTGGAATCCATCCGCGGCCAACCACGTCCTTGCATATATGATTCTTCCCATCGTGCACGCCGTCTACATGCGGTTTACACCTCAATACACTCCGTATGCTCGAACTCCTGCATTTTGCCGTCTCCTCCTTACACATGTTTTCCAGCAGTGACCTTCGGTTGAATGTTCACGGTATCTTCTTACCCAACCACATACTATCCAGACACATTCCCGCCACCTCACAGATCGGCATCCCGGAAAGCTTACACTCGCTTAGTCCTAGCATCAGATTTTTCCGTGCCCCCATGGTTGCTCCTTCGCATGCTCTAACTACCGTTAAGATAAATCCTGGTGCCGTGTTCTTAAGTCCTGTCGCAGGTCGACGCGAAGGTGATACGCCGCAGGCTCGATCATCAACCGTAACCCTCGGAAAGAGACAGTGGTCGACAACACCTTTGCAGCGAAGACAAAAAAGAACAACAATGAGAATACCACCGCTGGTGGGCATTTCTGGCGAAGTCGAAAGTTCCTCTATCAGAATTGATTGCAGATTTTGTACACATCTACCTACAGTCGTTGACTGCAAGACATAGTATATATATTGGGATTTGCCCGATCTTTTGTCCTTTGCCAAGCACGCGGGCTCCATTGGCTGGGTACCTCTCCTGCGGCATTTGAGTGCATTCTTACTTGGGCAATAATCCACCTGCGACGCGTTCCTGAGACACCCGCCAACCAGACTCAATGGACGCCCTACAAGCTTTCATCGCCTCTCCAGAGTACTCGCCAGAGCCACTGAAAATTCCATATCGCCCTGTAGACCAAGCTGACGCGTGGTTAATGATGCAGGAGCGAAGGTCATCATTGCCGGTCATGATCACACCGTTGTGTAGACGCTTCCACTTCGTGACGAGGGCGGTAGGAGACTTCGGACATAATACTGGAAATATGATAATGAAAGGGACCCGCATAGCCCGCTCGGTAACTACGAGCCTATTCAAAACTGGACCATCTCAATTTCATGACTTTGCATGAAGACACCATGGAAAGGCGAATATCACAGGGATGAGACATTGGGAACTGGGAAGCGCAACGGCGGATGCAGCATCAACTGGGATGCAAGTGGTCGGTCATCCAAGCAGGGCCAAACAGCGGGGTCCATAACGAGACAAGAGTGCAACAAAGGCGGGTCATGTCAGCAGCTTCGGAACCAAACATAGCATCAGTATACAAGAGAGGATTCTCCACAAGCGTTGCTCAATCCTGAACCACCCTCGTAAGTATCTGCCACCCGCCTTGCCTCGTATCCTGCTCATCCCATCTCCTCAGCACGATCGGCCTCTGGGGAAAGGTTGCAAGGCGCAGGTTTATGGCGAGTGAATCGCAGTAGTCCTGGGATTTCTTAACATCTCCTGGGATTCCTACACACGAACTGTATACATATACAGCGAGCGACCCTATTACCTGATCCCTCGCCCCACTTCCCGCAGTGGTCACCGATTCTCGTGTGTGCTCGCCCAAGGCCCATGGGTTCTGCGGCGGGCGAAGAGCATTGGTCGTACTTCTGCGGCTGTGGGGGGTTCCGTCCAGAGTGCGCGATCAAGCCACGGGGAAGAGTTGAATGTGCTGCGCCGCCGGCCGCGCACCGTCGAGGTCATCGCCCGAGCAATAGGGCGTTCCCTCGGCGGCGCGGTGTCCTAAGCCGGCCGGGTTCCAGGCGATGTGTATTGGGTACAATCGTCCGAACTGCGACAACACCGGTCGTCGTCGGTGAGCTCGTCTACAATTTTCGACCACGGCAGCTTTGTTAATCGATGGTCTTCACGGATTGCCAAAGGGTATGCTGGAATGTGGATATCTGTATCGGGGTGACCCCGCCAAAGAGTGCAGCCCCTTCCTCGACAACAGAAGATTTACTTATACCATTGAGGCCGGCTTTCCGAATGTTTTGGCTTTGCTTGAGCCGAAGTGACAACGGTGTAAGTTGCGTAAATGTAGGGTAGATTGCCTTATCGATGTAGCCTGCGTTGAGCCGTGCCAAACGTTGTGATGTTTACTCTGCTCTGGACCTCCAGCTGGCTCCCTGAGTATCGTTCATACCATAATTCACGAGTTCGCCATCACACGCAGCAACTCAAATCCATGCCACTCACTAGATATAGACGGATCGAATATCGTCTCTATGGCCTGCCATTATCACGATGACCCCTTTGGTATTTCCAAACGAACCTACGCAAACATAGGTAGACTCGATATGTATCACTTGCGCACTGAATCTACATCCTTCACAAAAGGCTTATTGTCCATCTGCAGAAGCGCGTTAATTTAGTTTTTGGTTGAAACGAGAACGCTCACGAAGTGGGTACGTTCACGGCCACCTCTTTTACTTGCAAAGGTAATGTCGCAGGTCCATCGGTAACAAGGGTCACTCTGCGTTCATCATCAGTCGAGGACACGATACATCTCAAAAGACAACTCACCGCGCATCGAAAACAGCATCGACATCGAGCACACCGTCGTCGACGAACTCCAGAGTAGCGGCAGAGCCTTGCGTGAGGGGCACGTTCGTGATAGCCCCGGAGTTGACGACGCCGCTGCCGCTGAGCGGTACTGCTAGTTCGGGGCTAAAAGTTTTGTGCAGAGCGAAGATTTCTGTGGAGCCGCTAGCGGCGGAGAGATCTACACCGCTGATGGTGACTCCGGTGATGTGGACATTGGGCAAATCGGACGTTGAAGGCGAAACTAGCAAGTAAGTTGAGGTCAGGTCAGGCCCTTGAAGGGTCTCGACGCACGATCGAAATTGAAGTTACTGGTAAGTCATTGTATTATATTAGATCCGAATGCTAAAGAGAAGGAGAGCGGTAGTTACCTGATCTGGTTATTTAGGAAAGACGCCCCCTGTGGTAAAGCTCGTTTAGCACGACACGCAGACGATGTTGGGTACACACCGTAAAGTGAGTATTGGTGTTGGTGACGTGTAGATTCAGAAGTAATCCTGGGAGCTGCCTCGACTGAAGTCCATCGCCTGCCGCTTGCAGGACGTGGACAAAGACAACGGTCAAGATGGTAGTAAGATCCATAAGGAGCATCGTGGATTCGAGAGGTCGCGTGGGGTCGAGACGAGCCACCAAGGTTCTTATACATTTAGTAGATACGCCGTTAACATTCTATGTAACGATCAGGACAAGCGTCTGGGAAGTTCGACCGGGGACGTGATGGCATGCGACCAAAGATGCAATCGAGACCATCGATGAGGATGTACAAGGGACATCGTGGGTTTGACGTCCCGGGTTCGGAGTGAGTTCAGGTCCCAGAGACTAGAATTCTTCGGAAACATCATCCGTTGGGAAGTCGCTTGTCACGAAAGCCAGGCACGACTCTTATATCAGAGAATCGACTAGAGGGTTCGCTGCATTTCGTTCGTAAATGGCATTGCTTGTCTTTGAGAGCGAACTTAGGTTAATGAGAGTAAGGGCGGCGTGACTAAGGGCGAGTTCATGGGTCACACTCACGTGCATAAGTCACACATGCTGCATGAAGTTTGAACGCGCCACGGCGCAGGCCAGGTGTCTTCACTCATCAACATCCCGTCGTTTCAATGGCAGAAGAGGTGCGCTCCATTATTCTGCACTCAACGGATCCTGACTGGCGGTACCCATCTCAGAGTGCACACATTGCCAAACGACAACGGGTTATGGCCCCGCCGGATGGCTTCTCTAAATCGGTCACCAAACGTAAAGTAAGGCCAGCGCCACAATCACTGCCCAAAATACAGGATTTTGCTTCTGCTTTTGGTGATGTTCTTGCTGGTCCTTCGACTTCTTCTGGGTCAGCGTCTGGACAACGCAAAATGCGCAGGGTCGACCACCCGTTCGCTTTTGATGGCGCGAAGGCAGCTTCAATTCAGCCACCTACCACAATGCGGGGTCTACCTACGACGGCTTCCCGAGTCCAACCCTCGGACTCAACACTTTCTGTGAATGATCCAATGCGTTTTCAATCGTCTTCGGTGAACAGCAAACCCCCTAGACCAAAGGCTGATAACCTGCATCCGAAAAACCTTCGTATTCTACTGAAGCCTCAGGGACTAGATGACTCGCGAGACAAGGTCTACATGAAGAGGGCATTGATAACTCCACCGAACCTATCTTTGGAAAGCTCAATGGCTTCAGGGTCCAAGAAACCGCTGTCACGCAAGCTCCCGGATCCTCCTCCGTTGCCTGCTCCCGAGGCACCGCCACCGACTACACCCAAACGTCTTCGTACTATCAATACCACGAGGATGGCTCTTGTAACCGATCCTACTAGCTCTGATGGAGCCGCCGAACTGCTCTCTTTGTTTCTGCAGGACAAGAAATACACATTTGCGAAGAAGTCAGGAGCTGCAGCTGCAGAAGATGAGGCCAATCGCGGTGTGAATCTCAGCCCCGAGAAACGAGGCAAAGGCGGTCCAAAGTTCACACGTGGCGGCCTTGCGGAGCGAGCCAGTCAACTCTTTTCGCAAACACATACGTCTATCTCACTTTGGCAAAGGGAGACAGAAATCCTCTATCGATCGTCGCCGACCTCCCTTGTACCTGACTTACGTCTTAAAATAACCCGCATTCTCCATGCCCCTGGGCCCAACTTGACGACATACTGTGGATTGGCTGAGTGCACACGGCTGAACCGAGAAGTGGCGCCGCAACTACTTCCCAGTACACCTTTCTTTCTCGGTCCATCTAAACGTACTGAGACGCCCTATCTGGTCCTCTTCTCCTTCACTCAACCTCCGCTTGCCTATTCTGCCGACCTTGGGATCCGAACGGCTACACGGTTTACCGAAGGTCGGGAAGTGCTCGTATGGCGACCTTGGCAAGAAGCGAACGTCACGTTTGAACAAATGTCTAATGTTTCCGGAGACTCAGATACCAGATCCGAGGAGGCTCGAAAGGTCCTATTCTGTTCTCGGTTTATGATTAAAACATAAGTCGCGCACTGTACGTAATGCCCTTCTCAAATAACACCAGTCTAACCAAGACTCGTTTGCAAAAGTGCACTGCGTTAGCTTCCCTGTCGTGCATGTATCGGGTGCTATTGTATTCACGGAACTCGCATGGATGAACAGGTCGAAGACGGCATTCTATTTGCAACCCTCCTTCCCCCCATGCTCCGATTGCCGTAAGACTTGCAATTTGACCACATCCAGTACCATCCCAGACGGCGTCGACCCACGTCAGCCTGCAACACCTTCTAATCAGATGGATAGCACGGAAATACCGTCGGGCCATGGGTCCATAGGCAGGTCTAGACTAGCCACAGGGATGGACAGGCTGGGAGGCAAAGCATTTTTTCCTCACGGATGGAAGTCCGCCGTCACTTTGCACATTCGACAGTCACCGCGGGAGTCGTCGGCTTGTCTTAGTGGATAAAAGGACGGCTTCGTTTAGGCAGCGACTTTCACAGCGACAGGCTACGTTGCGAAGATGCGGTTTGGACAAGCATCGTCAATCGTCTTAGGCCTGTTGTCCTTCGTTTCAGGCGCCCCGTTGGAACAGACCGTCGAAAGCAGACAGCTCATTCCTACTGGTCTTGTCAATTTAAATTTCACGCGTCTTAACGCGCACTTTGACGTGAGTCTGTGGAGTCAAATCACTCGCTACAGCGTACTTAACGCTCCTCTAGCTCTTAACTCTGCTCACCAACACCGCACAGTAGGTGATGGCTCGCTGGCATCATCAATTCATCTTATTCACACTCTCTTATCAGCGTCGACTTCGATAGTTGGTTATATTTCTTGCCGAGGGTCCCATAACTAACACACATTCTAGTCTCCCCAATCATCCCAAATTTGTCCCTTCTTGTGGGGGTCAGCATTACGAACATAACACTCTCTGCAGGTATCTCTGGAACAGAGTATATCTCCTTCACGCATGACTTTGATACCCCGCTCGCCGTGCCTCTGACTGGTACTGTCAACTCCGGCACTATCAGTGGGGTATCCCTCACGCAAGGTGCTCTCCCGACGCTCCTCAACGCCTTTCCCAGCAAAACCTTGGATATTTTCAGTGCTGGTGTCAGCATGAAGTGAGTGGCTACTCCATACGAGATCGCGTCCAGCGGGCTAAGCAAGTTACAGGGTGACGATAATCACCCAACCACTGGTGTTACCTCTGTTCTTGCCGCTCACCCAGTTCAATGTCGATGCCACGTAGGTAGCTTCTTCCGTCGTCTGTTCAGTGACTCATCCCCACATAAACAGATGGAGCTTGATATAGGTAGATTCACACTCGATCACCTATATTTCTGTAGAATGGTTCTTGCGTGCCTGGCTTCGTGACACAATCCTTTTGAAGAGCGATGTCAAAGCGCTGATAATCAGATACGTACTTATTAACAATCTGGCCTGAGATCCAGATGATTTCCACCTTCGCCGAACTCATGATGTCCCTTGTGCAATTATCCGAGCCTCGAATGCATTCATAGTCCCATGTCATTCGCTATGAACAGATTCCCGCTGGATTTCCCAGACACTTTCACGTCCCGTCTTCGGTGTTAGGATGTCAGCTACATATATCAGCCACTGGCCCGAGGTATAAGATCTAAGAAGATCGTCCAGTAGTGTCTTATTGCCCCATCCTCGCATCCCGCCACCCATGGATTTGCTTGTCGTACTAGTTGTCCTCTTCGTACATTTGCTCCAGGTAGCTGGTAGTGCAATCCAAGCCAGGCAAATCCCAGGACTACTTCTGAACATTCACATCAGTAACATCACTGCCCACTTCACCGTAAGTGCCCCCATTCGTGTCGCAGAGGTAGTGGACTGAAGTTGTCTGGTGGCTTCAGGGAGCATCTTTGTTGAACAATCAATTGAGGTAACATACCACGTTGCTACCCCTTGACAGCTCATGCTAAGTTCACAACCGTCCTAGCCGCGTTGATTTCAATAGTGCGTGACGGGTTCAAAATATCTGAACTGTCGTAACGCTGAAGCTTTTGGATTGCAGTCTCGCCAATAGTACCCGGGCTATCTATACTCACGTCGGTTGCCATCAAAAGCGTTACTTTGACGGCTGTTAGCGGCACTACAACAATGTTCAAGGTAGAAAAAACCTTTGACCCCGCGGCTGAAGTGCCCCTCAATGGCAGCATCAACTCGGGGATAATGACCAACGTACCCCTCACTCAAGGTTCTGCGGCGACCTTGAGTGCTGTCAATAGTGGTACCCTCACTGCCAACGGGCAATTTGACACACTGTAAGTCACTACATCAGACACATTCAACTTATACTCACTGTTGATTCTGATGTTACAGCGTAACGATCATTACGCAGCCACTCACTCTGCCGTTGCCTCTGACTACAGTAGACGTGCTCGTACCGACCGCGTAAGTCGTAGCACCGTTGTATGAGGTAATCGATCTGACGCATTCTCTTTCAGGTGGTCTATCAGTTTCTTCTAATGGACACCCGGTACTTCTGAGGCGCTCTTGTGTAGGGTTTTACAATAGTCAATACAACTCTGTCGAAGTTCCATAGCCTTCATCGTGTAGTTCTCCTCTGAATGCTCGTACTACACCAACGTCTGGCACAAATCAAGTAATCGTGACTGGTACGTCTCCTTGAGCGAGTATCTCCCCAAAGATAACACTTGCAGCTGTCTCGAGCGCGGGGATTGTGAACTCGAAACTCGCCACATGGGCTATATTCTCCAAGTCGATATCTGATACCCCAAGCAAATCGTATGGTTGGCAACTAGATAGCAAAACCACCTTCGGCACTGTCCCAGAACGTGAAGTAGTGTTCCCCCTTCCCAGCAACTGTAGTATGTTTCTGAGACAGTCGATTTGCCAGGGGCTGCGGTCGGCGTTGCGCATGGTAAAGATGATGGCGGTCGGTGAGTACGGAGAAAGGGAAGGAAATTGATGGGAATAAACGATGTGCTGCATCTTCGCCCGCTTCCCGATGGCGGATGCGAACGCTGTATAAGAAGCGCCCTTCGTGTTACGGAGTAGCCCATTGGCGGTGCGAAGTACGTCTTCTGCGTCGTCTACAGCGCGATTCAAGCTCTCCATGATTGGCGTAAATAAGAGAACCGTGTCAGTGCTGCTGAGAGGGAGAACACTGGGAGGGTTTCTGATAATGGTGGTGGAGCGTTGATAGCCCTGTTGGCTGATGAGCTTGTTCTCGTCCAGAAGCTGGGACCAAATGGCTGTAAATGCCTCGTCGGGACTGCTTGGGGATAAGAAGTCATCCCATGATCCAGCGAAATCTCGCTTGAGTTGTTCGATTCGGCGAGTGCTTTTCTGAAGCTCATCGATCCTCAATTCACCAGATCGAACGGCCTCCCAAACCAATTCTACAGCGCCGATCTGTTTATCAAGGGTATGGCAAATCATGGCGATGTCGGCACCCGCCTTCAACGACTCTAAAGCAGCGCGCTCGGAACCGTAAGTTTCCATAACTGCATCCATTTCGAGGCAATCTGTGACAATAACGCCGTTGTACTGCATTTCTGTGCGGAGTAGATCTGTAGTTATTTGTCTTGAGAGAGAAGCAGGGACTAGGCTGCCGGTGATCTCAGGAAGGGCTACGTGGGCTGTCATTATGCTTGGGATTTCAGAGGAGATGAGTCGCTGGAATGGGATGAGCTCGTTGGCGTAGAGGTCGTGCCGTGACTTCGAGATGACTGGGAGGGCAAGGTGCGAGTCGACGTTGGTATCGCCGTGTCCCGGAAAATGTTTAGCACAGGGAGCTACCGAAGCCTGAATTAGTCCATTGGAGACAGCTTGCACGAAGCCAGAGACTTTGTGAGGGTCTTGACAAAATAGCATGTATGAATCAGTTAGATTGCAGTTCGTCAAATCCTTACTCACCGTCTCCATAAGAACGGACGCCTGTTACTAGTCAGCCCTCATAAATTCGGTAGTATTCTAATTTCTGAACTCACCGATGACAGGGTTGTGTGGATTTGAGTTGACATCTGCCACTGGGCTGTAGGCCCAATGTACGCCAACACTCGCTAGCTCTTTTCCGCTTGCATTGGTCACCTTCTCAGCCAGATCAGTCGACCCAGTTGCTGCCAATGCCATTGCACCTGGGCTACCCACAATCCAGTCAGAGATTGGCTAGCGGACGCTATGGGTAAATGCAGGCTTACAATTGCGTTCCAGTCGTCGGAGACACCAACCCTTCGTGATCATATTAGCTAGACGATGTACTGTGATCACACCCACCAACCGTTTTCTTGATCAGTTCCAATGAGGATTGGTGTAAGATGTCCGACTTCCTTCGCTAGTGTCTGAATTTCACGGACAAGCTGCCGGGTCTGAACGCCATCTACCATACGCAATCAACTGGCTCGGGGAAGTGCACACGCAGTCGGTGGAATATGTACCTCTGATGTTCCTCTTCATCAGGATCAAGTGCCCCACATGGTAATCTCGTATAAGCCGCCGCAAGTCCTCATCCAAGTCTGTTCCAATAAAACCGAAGACAAAGTGCTGGCCTATTTCTTTCTTTCGCTCGTCAGTCAGCTCGACGGAGGACATCGCTGCTCTAGCTGGGGCGAAACGAAAGAGCCGTCAGTGAGAAAGCTTACGACCGCTACCAAAATGGCCTGAAATAGCCAATCGAGCTCACGCAGCGACATACTTGCGACCGTATGTATATGGTCTCACTGGATTCGGCAATAGATCAGTTCTATAATTAGCGGCGTTGAGCAGATCCACTGCGTCTCGATGTCCAGCTTGGCGGTGGAGAAAAATGATAGGAATGTGGGGGAAACAATATTTTGGATATTGATACAGGGTATGGATACAGGGTACAGGGGGAGTAAAAATATATTCTACGCGTGATACAAGACATAGACTTGAAACACAAAGACCTAAATCTCGTCGGTACTCGCATCTCTTCTTTCCTCTGGTTATTACGGCTGCACGCTATAAAATTGGCGCATCATATTCAAATACAGACGAAGGTCGGAAAGAGAAAAAACTCACGTCTTCGCTGGGAGAGATTCATCAGGAATGCTCTCCAAGTCACCCACGTCCGTGGCATCACACGTCAACTTCTTCTCCTTGAATTTCTTCTCCAGAGTCGCAGGATCCCAAGACGATTTTCCAGCTGGTTTCGCAGCTTTGGTGCCCGCCTCAAAGCAACCCTAAATGTACGGAGTGAGATTGTCAATCAACGGGGAACCAAATGACGGAGACAAGTGAAAAATCGGGCTAGAACATGTGCAAATAGCCTGTCTACTCACCGACCAAATGGGCCAGATTGGGCTCTTCCACAATGACCCACTCTCATTGACCTTCCAAAGATCTCCCACATTCGCTTTTGCACCATAATTCAGTTCCAAGCCAGCCGATAGATCGACGCAACCACTGAACCCAGCCTTCACGCCCGCAGCTGGCGCACCATCGCTGCCATCTTGGGCGGAGATATCTCGACGGCGGGAGCCGTAGGCGTAAGGTGGTACGTAAATATCGCGTTTGCCCTTGCCCTTCTTCCCCGCAGCGGGGGCAGCGGCTTTGGCGGGAGCGGCAGGTGCACCCTTAGCAGCAGGAGCAGCGCCGCCCGCCTTGACGTTGGCGGTTGCGTGGGCTTCGGCAGTGATGCTAACACGGGCGAATGCATCGGCCTCGAGGAACACATCCGCACCAGCTTTGCCTGCAAGCGCGGAGATGCCTAGTTTGAGGGATGGGATTAAGTGTCCTTCGATATATCCTGTTGTATATTATGACTTGTCAGCGATCAACGCTGGCCATGGAAGATTACGAACCTTTTGCGTTGGCCTTTGCTTTCGCCTTGAGTTTGAGGGCTGCATATAGGGGAACGATTAACTTGTCCGTGTCGCCAAGAAGTGTGAGGAACTTACGAGCGGGCTTAGTATGTATACCCTTCTCTACTGACGCCTTCTTTGCTTTGGGGTACCACAATTCCACTATTCAAAGTTGAAAGTACGGATAGCCAAAGCACGCGGTCCAAGATCAATGTTGTGGTGGAGGATGGTGTGGTGGGATGGTGGCAATCGGTTAAATGATGAAACGATTGCATGAAAAGAGGCCCTTACGATTATCCACTTTGTACGCAAGATGAACGTTCGAGTCGATCTTCAAATCCAGTAACGCTTTCGCCTCGGCTTGTAGTTCGATCATAGGCCCTATGGTGAGGACGCTACGAGGCACAAAGTGGGGTCGGTTCAAGGAAAATAAACGGAAGGGATATCACTCACCCAGGGATGGAGAGGGCTGGAAGGCCAATAGGCTTTATAACACTCATCCTTCCAGACTCGTATCCACCCTACGCCATTGTCAGCAATGCAGCGTGCAAAAGTAAGGAAAACCCAACTAGAATGGCAGCCTTGATCACGACCGAAGCGTCCACATCGAACGACAGCCCCGCGTAAGCAGCAAAGTCTTTGATCTTGGGGGGAACAATCGACCCATCAACGATTACACCGGCTTTCACACTTCCGCTACCCTTCCCGTCCAAATCCACCTTCAACGAACCTGAAGCCACGCCACCCTCTCCACCACCAACACATTTCGTGTCGTGATAGTTGATGAGATTCACAGCGCCATCGAACTTAGCAGGCGAGGTTTCTACCTTTGGCTCGAATTGGAAGGACGTAGCGTTCTCCAAGAGCCCCGGTACGTCTTTAATTGCCTTGAAGGCAGCGCCGGCGGCTCCTGCTACTGCTTTCCCAGCAGTTTCAGCTGCATGCCCGACCGCCTGCCCTGCCTGGCCCACGGCTTTCCCGACGTCTGTAGCAGCGTGTCCTACAGCGTTGCCAACGTCCCCGGCAGCCTTCCCAACGGATTGAACGGCGCCGGATGTCCATGCCCCGACCGATTTGAAAGCATCGTCAAACCAGCCGTCGACGAACTCGAAGTTGAGGTCAGTGTCGGAGGGGAAGTCTCGCGAGGGAGAGGGAGAGGTCAGCCCTACGAAGGCGAAGTTGATATCACCGACTCTAAATCAATTATCAGTACTTATGAATCAAGAAGGGCAAAATTGACACGTACTTGGACGCATCGACTTCTGCGAAGTTGGTGTCGACTTTGAAGGAGTGGATGACAGGCGAAACACCATCTCTTCTTACCACCTTTCCCTCGACGTGGCCGGGCAGCGTCTGATCATGCGCCACGGTCGCCTGCGCAATTCTCGCAAATGGAGCTGCGCTACACTGTACGTAACCATCAGCAATTGTTCACTGAGCATCGTACGGATATGGGAGTATTTGGGAGTGAAAATGCGCGTACCCCATCGGGAAGTCTTACGATCTTATCGACTGCGCCCCAATGCCCAAAGACATGGCTACACGATTCGTCGTTCGCCTCATCGTCGGACTGACACACAAGACGTATTTCCTGCGACAAGGCATGCGGGTCACAGTCGAGTATAACCCATCCCGCGGCGGGTGTAATATCCGTGATGGCTTTCGGTGAACCTGCCTATGGAAATGATACGTCAAATATGATATTGCGATGAAGGATGTGGGAGTTTAAAAAGTACAATTTTGAAAGCACCAAGGGCCGAGTCGCCGCGCACTGGTAAATCGTAGGCACATTCGCCGTCGAAGCAGGGTTTCGACCAGTCATTCGTGGCAGGGACTGCCCCCACACCTGCTGCTCCGAGTGCTATAGCCACCAGGACGAAGGAGAGATTCAACGATATCTTGGGTGTTGGCATGTTGCTCCTTGACATCGCTTCCGTCGTCGTCGTATGAATAACCGGAGACAAAACTCAGATACGGAGCAGTCTGCCGGAAAATTGGTGTTCCTAGCCAAGGGGAGGAAGGCAAGGTAGCGTGATTGGGAGACGTGAGTTGCACCTTTTAATTGTTCGTGCATGAAATGTTTCGTCATTAGTGCAATTCTGAATGTTCAAGACAAGTGCTCAGGGGATAGAAACTAGTCTCAGGACTTCACGCTATAATTAACATCGCTGGAACTTTAGACTGGATGTGGCACTAGGAATAAGGTGCTTACCATGATCAATTCTTCCTGTTAATATTACTTAGAGTAAACCAAGCGGAAAGATGTTACACGGGAGGGCGTTCGGTGGATGGAAGATGTCAGTATCTATCCTGAACCACTCCCAGCGGCATCTGGCCTAAACAGTCTTCTGGGTTCGACTACTTTAATGTCGCGTCGTTATTTGCGCTATGTGGAGCTGTTCAACCGGCGTTCATATGGTTCCGTACGTTAGGTCCTAGAAGTAACAGCCCGCAGTCATGTTCAGTGGTGGAAGAAGCGGGCGCGTGTGATGGACTGCCCTCGTCGGCTATATAGTTAAACAAATTAGCACGTGAACCCCCTATCCCTCCTGTTCTTCTGAAGTCGATTAGCATGGGTTAGCAGGCGTAACGTACCCGCTCGCCTAGAGTACGTCGTAGATATATACGAGGTATATTTACACTATGTTCTACGTACTACAGACATTCTAATGAGTAGTATGTAGCGAGAAAAGACAAATACTCACTACAATTGATATTCTGTCTTCCCCCGTTGTTTCCGCCATATATGGGGGCAAGAAAAGCATCTCCCACAATATAGTTAATAGTGATAACGTGGCGTGCACTGTCGAATGCTGTAGAGTTGCTGCGAAATATAGTATTAGCATCAGACATGACAGAAACTCGGTTGGCCGAGATGGTAACTGTTAGAGATCCGGGGTCAGATGTTGAGCGGAGTTCACGGTTGAGGGGGGCGTTTTCATGCGGAGCTGTACAAGACGGAATGGCGAGGTACAGCCCGTAGATGTCACTGATGGAGCTCGAGCGGGAAAGAGAATGAGATCCCAAGTATGGGCTCTGAGCGGCGCAGATAGCGGTGAGGATATCATAGTGGCTATGAAAGAGTCCGATCCTGGCACCGACATCAACAACGACGAAGACACGATGGGCAGGTTCACGAGCGGCGGCCGTGAAACCTTTAAGACGTATAGCTCTGAGTTTCGCCTCTGAATCGACTGAGTCTCGATAGGTATTGAAGGGCAGAGCATCGTGGTCGCCGGCATTCAATTGAGCTTGAGGAAGGATTAGTCGGTTTCTGGAGCGGTGAGCATGAACTAGGAAATCGTACCCACTCGTTTGTTGATTGCAAAAGGAATTGCTTCATGGACCGTCCCGAGCAGCTCTCCGAGAACTGGGCTCCGGACGCTAGTTTGAGTCTGCGGCTGATCAGGTTTCAGGGGATTGTATTGACCGCCTATCCATTGGAAGGGCACTATGGAAGATATGTGGCGGCTTTTCATCATTTCCTGTCGCGGTGAAGGAAACTAAACTCGGTGAGTGCAAACACTGTGAAGATACACGTACCATATAATGCAGAAACGGAGGGTAGTCTTCGTCGTTGTCGAACTCAACGATAAAGCGCAACGTCAAAGTGACATCCGTTGGATATTGGATCTTGTGACGGTCAGCATATCTCTTCAAAAGAGTCGAAGACGTCTACGAGCTCACCTTGCGAGCTCTAAAATAGATAGTGGTCGCGCCGAGCCAATGTTCATGTTTCAGATTCATCTCGGCCACGCTCCGTCGATATTCAACAGATTCCTGGCTAGCCAACTCGCAGAGATCTTGGTAAGTGACCGCAAATTCCACTTCATCTTTTGGGAACAGCCCACGCCTACACTTGGTCATAATCTTGTCGCAATGTCCCTCAAGATGCCTATATGATTCGCGCCTCAGCGCACATCGGGGCCATTCAGCTCGACACCTACACATTCGGATGGACGTCCCATTTCAAGGACTTCGGAGACCGGACATGGTGAACCTCACGAAGTAACTGCGCTCCATTGGAATCAACGATCTGGAGGGAGACATTTGCCCCAAGGCTCCACCAATTGAGGTTGATACGAATATCTAAGTCGCAAATGAGTCAGATACTATCGCCAAACATCACTTCAAGCAACGTGCCTAGGATGTCGAACGTATATACCGTGCTAGCATGGCGCTCCTTTAGTACCGTGGTACACCCTCAGGTAAACTTGAACTCACAGACCCGACCCACCCGCGTCGCTTCTTTCAAGCATCGAAAAATGTCTGAAAAGCTGTTTCGAACGAAAGGCACGCGGTCAAGCTAAATCGAATGACACACGATTGTGCGTCAATCACCAAGGCTGTATGTATTTGCAGCCATCATGGCTTGTCCACAGCCGAGCGCCCGAGCGCCCATTGATCATGATCGAATTCGATTGTTTGTCCTTATGGACAGTGTTCTCTCGTCCTTACCTCCAGGACTGCCAAAAATGGGTCTCAATGTCCAGTTAAATTACTGAGAGTGATCTTCAAACTTGTGTCTACTAAATGTACTCTTCGCTCCCTTTAGCTGCTATCTCGTACCCTCCAGAGCATCGCTGAGCCGATCATATACGAAAACGTCGTTCTGCGCCTCCTGCAATCCATTCTCAACTCTTCGTTCCATCGTTCCTTGATCGCCACCGAGCAGCACTAATGAGACAATTGACCATCATCGACGTCGAAATGTCTACGAGGACGGAAGCCCGCGCTGACTGGGTCATGTCTATCCTGCCGCTATCGAGTCCCTCCTACTCCGAAGCTCAGTTCATTCACCTTGGCGGATACGATACAAAAATACACGGACAATGCATCGGCTATGGGACTCCTTCAAATCCCCGCTTTTCTGAGCTCCAGGTGCCCAGATGCACATCTGACACGAATATCTAATTCGCGTTGTTCCTGTCTCACCACGGAAACTCCATGAAACATCTTGACATGCTGCCACGCGTGCTGTCAGCCTTACCACCTGGTCACCCCGGGCTTCAGTAATCAAAACAAGCCTCACCATCCTCTGCGCGTACACGGTATTTTGCCATCTCGACGGAGCTGGCACCCCCACTGACCTCAAACTGGGATCACAGGTTGGCATGAACCCCGGTGCCACAGTTAAACTGAGCACATATGCGAGACACAGTGAATGTGTGGACGTTTGCATGTACATTAGAATATCCTGCAGTATCTCCGCTTGTGGCAATGCTACCCGGCCTCGAACGGTTAGACGTGCACATCACAGGTCACCGGGATACAGACTTCTTGTTGGTGGATCGTGTTGTAAACGAATTTAAATTGCTGCGCGTCAGCTCTCATGCCAAACTCCACTCTGATGACTTCGTCCCCTGGGCATTCGTTTGCTTTCCTGGCCTTCAATCCCTGGAAGTGCCTCTCGGAAAGTCGGTGGATACGCCGACGAGTGGCTCCCTGGAAGAAGGACATCACGGTTGTCCTACAGAGTGTTGGTAGCCTAGAGGAGGAATAAA
The DNA here is from genome assembly GCF_014466165.1 of Pleurotus ostreatus. NCBI lineage: Eukaryota > Fungi > Basidiomycota > Agaricomycetes > Agaricales > Pleurotaceae > Pleurotus > Pleurotus ostreatus. Next base: position 431,627 of record NW_023503164.1, on the reverse strand, counting down.
AGGTCAGTTTAATGGCGGAACGTTTGTAATATGTATGGTTACTTGATAATAAGAAGGCGGGATCCTGATGGACACATCTCAGGAGTTGGAGATTCGGTTGAACCAGAGAACAATGGCAGAGACTGCCATTGGAACCAACGAAGACTGAGACGGATAAATCTAACGAATTACGTCTGGGACGAGGCGGGTATACTAAATACAAGCAATAACTAGGGCTGTACAGGTACTAAGAGAGTCCCAAAAATTGTCAACCCCGAGCGTAAGGATGGAAATTGTGTCTTCCTCGATTGACCATGCGCGCGGGCCCGACGCCTTGGTTCATCATGTTCCCCCGCCCCATGCCCATAGCCCCCATGCCCATACCCATACCTGTGCCCATGCCCATGCCCATGCGGTTACCAATAGCGTTCGCCATCCCACCAGCCATGGGATTTCCCATCCCCCCCATCATGTTCCCCATGCCGCCCATCATACCCTGCATCCCCCCCGCGAACCCGCCACCCGCACCCATCCCCATGTTCATTGCACCCACAGGGTTCGCCGCCCCCGCCGCCCCCATCGGGCCCATCCCCATGCGCATTCCCATGTTACCACCCATGTTGCCCATTGCCGCCATGCCACCCATACCACCGCCCATCGCCCCCATCGGGTTGAAGCCGGCCATGTTCCCTCCCATGGCGCTGCTCCCTCCGCCAGCCATATTGTTGGCCATGTTCCCCATTCCCATCCCCATATTTCCCATCCCGCCCATCGCGTTGAACCGCGACATGCCCATGTTCATCATCGCCATGGGATTCATGGCGTTCATCATTGGCATTTGCTGGAAATTCATGGGCATGACGCTGGTCTGGGTGTTGACGGCTGGTACATCGCCGTCACGGCCGCTGTTCCTCTGCTGATCCCGCTGACTCCGTGGCTGCGCAGCCTTCACCTCGATCTGAAGAAAAAGCGTCAATCCCCCCATCTGTACGGAGTGCTGCAGCGCGTACCTGTTTGTCATCCAGGAGGAGACCGAGTTTGCCGACGAGCTGGTCAGCGTTGCCGCCTTCGTCGAAGGTGACAAAACCGAATCCCTTGGATCGTCCGGATTCCCTGTCCATCATGACCGTCGCGTCCACCACGCTGCCGTAGGTGGAAAAGAAGGCCTTCATTGACTCGGATGTCGTATGGGGAGCCAGGCCTCCGACGAAGTAACGCGTGTTACGAAGATGCTCCTCCCGCGGAATGGCACGCTTGGGGTCGATCTATCGCGAGTGGGTGAGTAATTCTGATTAACCCCGATAGGGCGCCGTACCATTTTACCGTCTAGCGTATGTTCCCGAGCCAACACGGGAGTCACAGCCGAGGGGTCCTCAAATGTCAAGAAGGCAAACCCTCTTGATGTGCCCGATGGGTCCCGCATAATCGTACAGGCGTCCACCTTAGCAACATTTTAGCATGCAAGCAAGAGACAACGTGTCGTCGTCCTCAAATACCTTTCCAAATTGCGAAAAGTAATTCTTTAGTCCTTCTTCATATGGGCAAAAATAGATGGATGATTAGTGATTCGGTATGAAGACAAGATATAGGAGGACATGGTACCATCTGTTGTGTCCCAGCTGAGTCCTCCGATGAAGAGTTTGCTATGGTAGGTATGAAGCGGTATCGTGATCGACGCGAGTTGAGAGCGTAGCGTAGCGGCCGTAATGTAGCGTATTGTGAGCGTAGTAAAGCGTAGCGAGGTGATACAATATCCAATGGCGGACGTAAAGTATCGTATTGACACAACATACGTAGACGCGAGAAAAAATCAGTTGTATGGAGACATGGGGTATGAAAATCCGACGGCAAGAAAAAGAACATATTCATGTCCAAAGCATGCCAGCGCAAAGTCATGAGTGTAGTAACGTACCCGTAATCGTGCATCTCAGATGGCTTCTTCCCGTAGACGGTGTCCCCCGTTGTGTCTATCGTTGTGGGGATTACCTGTGTGCCGTTTGGTATCGGCTTCGTGTTCGGACGCACGCCGCCTCGTTCCTGCCCGGGGGTTTGTTGATATGATGAAAATTGCTGCGCTATTTGCGCCGAATATGACAAGGACTGATTGGCCGAATTCGAAGTAGATGGTTTGGCCGAGGATGAAGGCTTTGCTGGAAGGGCTAAGTTGGGTGTCTGGGATGCGGCAGTGGGGCTATTGTTGTCTAGAGACACGGGGGAAACGGGCTCCTCATCTGCGCCACTATCTGGCTGTGCCGTTGACGTTCCCTTTGCTGACTCTGTGTCGAGGAACTCGTTGTCGTCGCCATATATGTCTGCAACAAAATTGAGCTCCAAAGGTGGGCTCTGAGATTCTTGGACTACTAACCTTCGTAAAGGTCGGCATCGAGTGATTTGGACATTGTTCAGCTGGTTCTGGATGAAACAAGATCCACTTTTCGCGACTCGAAAGGGGGATGTCGAGGAAGGGTTGACGAAGAGGCGTAGCGCGTGACATCGTGACCTGATCCTGACGCGGTGACTGGGTGACCAAAGAGGATCGACTATCATTATCTCGTATATAGGCTGGTTTTCGAGCATAAGCCGGCCTGGCAGCAGTGGCAGTTCTGGATTTATATCCTCGAAGCGATAAGACTGTTCATCAGGCCAAGTCCTCTGCTTTTCCAACCTCAGTACTAAGCTAAGCTAACGTCATGCCTCCAGTCAACTAGTAACCACGATGCGCTGCAGGAATTTTTGTGGACAATGCCATGACTCTGGTTCCCATCCCTCCTTGGTCGGAGAAGGACATGGATAACTATTTTACGACGGCCATGGCGGACGCCCTGGCCCACGGACTCACCTCGATCCATGATGCGGACTTTAGCGTTGTCGAAGCAAGGACCGACAAAGAGAGTCGCTGGGCCAACGCAAACGAGACGAGTGGGTCGACAGCGGAGGAAGGATGAGGGAGCAGGACACCGAGGCAGCGGCGACTAGGGAGCAGGACACCGAGGCAGCGGCGACTAGGAAGGTCGAGGGCAGGGCCTGTAATGTGCGCGGAGAAAGGGAGCGCGACGGACAGACAGTGGGCTCTACATTAGCCCGCAGGCGTTTGGAACGAAAGACACATGAACTCACCAGTGTCCCCACTGCACTCCGTCAAATGTCACATTCAGGACTTCTAGCCTCACAACGGCTCCCTGACGACCCGAACCTATTCCGCCAGTTTTCGCAAGACTCAAATCGGTGGGGTGGTCCTCAAACTTGGCGGAGGCGATGGAATTTTCGTAGTGAGTGCCTTTCTCGTGGTTCTGACGAGCAACATGGACGAATAGCGTTTGTCTGGTACCTCCTTGGCCCCTCAATACTCGTTCGACCAACTTAATTCTATTACTTTTTCCATCTATTTCCGTACAATATTGCTCAAACCAATCCGTTAGAGACATTGGGGCGCCACCAACGCCTGGCATCTGTCTTGATCACTGCCGAAATGACCCAATGCAAGGCGTTCAGGTGCACGGATGCCCTTTGCTACACATTGTGGACGGACGTATTTCTCACAAAGGAGGCTACATAGTATCCTCTGGGTCAAGAGTACTTATTGCTTGCCGGTCCTATGCGTCTGATGATCAACCCCTCATATGGAGTCTCAGTCCTACCCGCCACTTCTCTTGTCTTCCCCTTTTATCAAGGTTATATCTTTCGTCTTTGAGCAATCCCCCCAGGACATTCTCTCCTTCGACCACACTTTGTCCTTTATTCGTGAATCCTGTACTCGAACTTGCCATACTCCATTATTCTATGCCCGTTATGCCAACCTGTACTCGCGACAGGCTCCCTCTTCCCGTAGATGCCCATCTTATTACCCTTTGCGGCTGCGAAATCGCGGGAAATCGCACTATATGTGGTTGAATGGGTTCGGCTTATTGTCCCCATTTTCCCTCTTCGTAGCGCTCCCCTTCTCTACCGATACGCATCCATTACATTCGCGATCATCACATCAACGATCGGGTCATCAGCTCGAAGGAGAAGATTACTTGCCAGAGAAACTTCCATCTTACTCTTCGCTCATTGGACCCCTACGGACTCACGGAAATTGCTCGAATTACGGATGTCTTTGCACCATACGGTTGACACGTTGCAAGATTGTCGCCCTGAGCGAGCTGTATAGCGGACAAGAGGCGAACAAAGAAGATCAAGCGACTTCATCCTTTCTAACAGCTCTAATATTCTAGACCGTCAACGTATGCACCTACCACGCCGGTATTTGAACTTTCAGCTAAATGGGGAGTATTCCTTTGTATTCCAGATTGTTTGCATACTGACTACATCTACTCGCCTTGCAGCATTCTCTTCGGGTCGCCAATTCTCTGAGATGGAATGTTACGGCGCCGTCCAGTTTGACACATCACTTGACCCATTCGATACAGTGCCGAACAGAATCTCGACGAACTTTCGTGACGTTCAACCGTGTGAGGGACGTACGTACAGGTATCGCCTCCCTAGTGCATATAAAACCCTCGCACCTACGGCTACAACCAGCAACCGCAACAGTTCTGACGTCCCCAACTACACAGTATGTGAACTCAACCCCGCTCCGTCGTTTTGGCTCAGCTCATCGTTCAGATTTTCAAATGTCTTCCGACCAAGCTGAAGTTTGCGCCACCGAAGCAGTGGTCCTTGGTGAGGTGACACAGAACTACCCAAGCAAAGAGTTGGCTAGCAAAGCCGCCTGCACCTGGGCTAAGGTTGACGATCCGAACAAGCTCGTGCTGTACACCAGGTATTTGCTCTCATAACCTCTTGTCACTGTCAGTGCGCTGACCTGTTCTTTAGTCGAGTTGGTCCGTACAAAGGATGGGTTGTCGGTACGGGCTTCTGTGCCGAACAACTGCCTTCACAATGACTAACTGTGCTGAAGGGGTTGGCATCACGCGTCCTAGCGGCACCATAGAAGACATTGTTCGCGTTGATTCCGATGACAAAACAGGAACTGCCACGAAAGGCATCCACTTCAACGCCAAGAATTCTAAGGACTCTTCGCAGACTCTTGCCGCCGTCATCGAGCCAACAAAGGCGCTCACCCCCGCCGCTCGGGATAAACAGTACAAGAAGATCTTGGAATCTATCAAGGGCCAGGAACCGAGGGTGATTTGGCTTTGGTGGAGCACGGGAGCGGGAAGGTTCGCGGAACTTGATCTGGAAGATGCAACGGAGGATGCTGCCTGATGCTGCTTGAATATGGTGTCAAGAAGTAGTCTCAATCAATACCATGCCTCAGACGTGCAACATATCCTTTCCTCGGCGGTGGTAAGGGTTCTCGCTCCGCAAGAAGTACCTTGTTGACACCGCTTCATAACCATCCCATAGGTAGGTAGGATGGCACATAGCTTCTGTGGGTGATCAGGGAGGAAACGTCTATGAGTAAAAAACAAATACAGACCGACCTTGCGTTCTCCTTTGCAATGATGGGCCGCATTTCTCTGTCGACAAATTCAAAAGAAGTGGTGTCGACCAACGGAATGGATGTCACGACGGCGTTAGACACTGAGTGGGGCCAAGCGGTGACTGAGGTGTACTCACGATTGCCCACTCATCTTCCGGGCACTCGGATGCTTTTAGGTAACCCGATCACCAACTAAGAAGTACAGGTTTGTCTGGTGCGGTTCTAACTTCTGACTGCTTACTGTGATTCGTCGATCAGGTCGCTGCCTCAAACTCCGTCACGAACGCCGATTTGACAACGTGCCTTCTACTCGCCGTGCGTCAGCCTATTGGAAGATTAGAATCATGGCCCAGTCCTCCAGGGAAACCCATAACAAATCAATGGGCATCATCAGATAGCGGTTTCATAAGTACATGGAATCGGGGACAGTGCGGTGCACCGAAGCAATACCGAACGGATGTTGTGGGCTCTCAGCATCATTTCAGTGGAAGCCATGAGATTGCGCATTGTCACTGTATGGTTCCGAGCGGACAACCGTATCGAGGGCCGCAAGGAGCAGTGGAATGAGTTGCCCAGAGCAATCCAGGACGAAACAGTTCTTGTTCTAGGCTATTCGCCGCCGTTTCTATTCTAAGTGTACTCCAAATGTCAGGCTTTCCACAGCTTCTGCGTCTGCCTGAGTCAAGGGAAAATTGCTTGGAGCCATCGCCTAGAGTGCTGACTGACGGCGACTGTGGAAGTACGCACTGCTTGGGTGGGCAGATGATAAGGTCGATCTGGTACTGATCACTCTGCCCCTGAATCTATATAAGCCCTCTCTCAATCTCCACTCTTGACCACAACCACCATCTCCTCCACCACACAAATCCCCTCACTCACGCTCATCGTTATCCATGGTGAGTCCACTGTCATGCACATAACAGTGCTGGACTCGACGCTGAGGTTGCTTCTTGTTTTCAGGTCAACGTCGGAATCAACGGGTAGGCTTCAGCTCATCTTGCGTCCATCAGGAAGTGGGATCTGACTCGGAACGCATCTCGTACATAGATTTGGTGAGTAGCTGTCTAGTTATAGGCAACAGGATCTTTCATTGACCTGCGATCAGGTCGTATTGGCCGTATCGTCTTTCGTAACGCCCTCGAAGTCGGCGGCGTCGACGTTGTCGCCATCAATGAGTAAGTACATGCGCCTTAGTTCTTACATGCATCGCTAATCACTGCTCTCGATGAAGCCCGTTCATTGATCTCGATTATATGGTGCGTAAATCTTGCCCTGATACTAGCCGAACGAAGTGTTGACTGATCCGATGCTTTTGTTTCTCCTTTGCGATTACCTTTCGATCACGCCGATTTCGGGATATTAGGTCTACATGTTCAAGTACGATTCCGTACACGGACGATTCAAGGGCTCTGTTGAGGCCAAGGACGGAAAACTCGTCGTCGAGGGCAAAGCCATCCACATCTTCGCGGAGAAGGATCCTGCCAACATCCCCTGGGGCTCTGTCAGCGCCGATTATGTTGTCGAATCCACTGGTGTCTTCACCACCACGGAGAAGGCATCAGCTCACTTGAAGGGCGGCGCTAAGAAGGTCGTCATCTCTGCACCCTCCGCAGATGCCCCCATGTTTGTCTGCGGTGTTAACCTCGAGACTTACGACCCGAAGTACAAAGTTGTAAGTAACTGATAGACCGAAAGGGCTGTCTGTCATCTGGCTCACTAATCGTTATTTATAGATCTCCAACGCTTCCTGCACGACTAACTGCCTCGCGCCCCTCGCGAAGGTTATCCACGACAAGTTCGGTATCGTTGAGGGCTTGATGAGCACAATCCACGCCACAACAGCTACCCAAAAGACCGTCGATGGCCCATCACACAAGGACTGGCGTGGAGGTCGCAGTGTCAACAACAACATCATTCCCTCCTCTACTGGTGCCGCCAAGGCCGTCGGCAAGGTCATCCCTTCATTGAATGGAAAGCTCACGTACGTCTCTATCTTGCTCCATTAAAACTCGCATGTTTACGCGCTGTACAGTGGCTTGGCCTTCCGTGTCCCCACTCTTGATGTCTCCGTTGTTGATCTCGTTGTCCGCCTCGAGAAGCCCGCTGACTACAAAGATATCGTCGCCGCTGTCAAGGAAGCCTCCGAGACGACCCACAAGGGCATTCTCGGCTTCACTTCCGACTCTGTTGTGTCCACAGATTTCATCGGCAGTACCGATTCCTCCATCTTCGACGCCACCGCAGGCATCCAATTGAACCCCAACTTTGTCAAGCTGATCGCTTGGTACGATAACGAATACGGCTACTCAAGACGTGTTGTCGACCTCTTGAAATACGTTGCCGAGAAGGATGGTGCGCAGTAGATGCTTTCTCTTTCCTGTCACCCTTGTTCCTTCCTCTTCCCTCATTACGGAGATAACTCGTTGCATTTACCTCCCCCCTTATTCGTGACAAGATTTTTTAGACCTTGCTTTTGTAGGAAATGTTGAAAGAAAATCCGCGTTGTAGTAGTCCCACCAAAGAACAATTCTGTACCAATGTCGAACTAGAATCAAAACATGTTCATGTGAAGATTAGCAGGCCACTAAGTTCAGGACAAGAACGATTCTACTGAACTAATAGAAAGTCGCACGTACGCATACTTGTAGCAAGAGGGCGCAGCCTGGATGTCCATGATATCACGGATGGGAACAAGCGGGGCAAGTACATCCGTCTTTAACTTGAAGTCAAGTGTGGCATTGGTGAAGGGGGGTTCCCAGGTGGTGTATCCAGAAATGTCCTTGAGACGCCTTTTGGGATCTCTCGCTTGCCACATTGACCAGAGACGATCAAGATTCGTGTGGTGCAAGTAGAAGAGGGGATCTACTTATACAATTGCACCGTAAATACATTGAATTCTTTGGGGTTGTCATTAGTGACTACTGACCTCTGGGGCTGGAATAGCGATCAATCATTTCGCCTCCGATACTTAGCAATGTGTCCCGAAAGTCAGACGTGGACCGGTGTCCCTTCAACTTCAATTTCTCAATGTAGTAATAAGTACCTGTCAGCGGAGTTATACATAGGAACAGTCCGCGCGGAGTTCAGCGGAGATTGCCTAATATGGTAAGTCTACAATGTAGCCAATAAGAGCCACCCAAAGACTGACGGAGCTCTCAACTCGCGATACAAGTCGTGCTGGTTCTAGGAGCCTGATGCTCAGTGTTTTGCCTAAGTCTGTGTGAGTCATAAAATAATGACTTAGCCGGACCTAGGCCGGAATATTTACCGTAAAATGACTTGAAAATGATTTTGTGGGTCCCTTTTGGGTATCGAGGAAAACAGGTCAAGTCAAGTCTGTTAGTGTCCAAGTCAGTCATGGAAAGTCAGGCCACCATGTTCAACGCAACAGTCGCTCACAGTCAGTGATGGTCAGGTTAAGTCAAGTGTCATATACCAGTCCTCACGCCCCCTTAGGGGTCCCCCCTACGCCCCTTTCGGATACTCGGACCTTCGGAGTCCCTCGGGCTCCGCCCTTGCAGCCTATGCATGGTGCGCAGCACTTGGATTCACTTGTTACATGTTTCACCTACATGTGTATTTACATACTAGCCTCACTACATACATGTGTTAGTCAGTATTTATAGTAGCACTAGTAGACATGGATTCTTCACTCTGAATCTTAGTTCCTTTTCCGTCACTTGTCTCTTCTAAGTCTTCGCTGCGGGCTCCTCCGCGGAGCCCACCTCTCACCTTGCTCTCTCCGAAATCGGGACACCGCAGGGCTAGGAGGGCGCAGCATCAAAGCTGAAGCCAAGTCCCGTGTTGTAAGGGCAACCTCAAGATGGCCGCACAGTGCAGGCCTAGCAGAGGGAGAATCCAAAGATAATGAATACGACTAACTACAATACATGAGAGGGCTGCTCACCTAGCAGAGGGAGAATCCAAAGAGAACAGGATAAGGATTCTCCATGCTAGGAAGCGAAGTATATACTGTAGTAGCGTGAGAGGAATGCAGGATAACTGTACAGTACACCAGCCACAAGTCCGAGCGAATATCACAAGGTACAAGGAAACATGTGATAATGAAGTGGAAGGAGGATGTACAGGAGTCGTGCCGGCGACCTGGGGAAGTGGGGACAAGGAGTAATGAAGTAGGAAAGGAGGATAGAGGTAGCCCGGACGAGCCCCGAAGTGTATCTACGAGTCCGAGCAAGTCCGAAGCGTCCGAGCAAGGCCGAGGCGAGTCCGAAGTGCGGGAAGACTTCGGAGTCACCGGACGAAGCTCGGATGTGAAAGGAGTGAGTGGAAAGGAAGTGGAAAGGAAAGGGGACAAAGGGGATGTATGTAAGAGTCCGTGGGATGAAGGAAGGGAGAAAGGAATGAGGAGGAAGGAAGGGGACAGGGGAATAGGAGAAAATAGGAGTGTCCCCTTACAGGCAGGGGTAGTTGGTTGGTAAGAAGGGGTGGGACCGTTTGGATACGAGGATATAGCTGAGTCATACATACAACTGGTTGGCCGGAGGCATCACATTGACGTTGAAATATAAGGTACTCACAAACCCCCTCCGTGTCCATGGCATGATGATTGCATGTATTGAGTGGTCTGGAAGCTTGAGCTTGAGTATGAGAGTCAGAATAGTTAGCGAAGTGCATAGGGGAATGGGAATCCTGCCAGTAGTCTGTTTGCCAGGCGCGTGGATCCAGAGAGTTGGAGCAGTTGTTATCCACACAGGGCGCGTTACGGCGAGAAGAGATGTCAAGAGCTTCAATTTGGGGCTGCATTGAATGCCCCAAGTGTTGTGAATGGTTGTCGAAGAAATAAGTGGACATTGGGGATGTTGGTGAGGAGTTGAAACATTGAAACGTTGAAGTCCAACAATTGAACTGGCCATCGAAATCAAAAAAGATTATGTAATTGAAGACAGGGGGGCACCAGTGCCTGTCACCAGTATTCATGCTCTTCCAAGTCTCTCGTCTTGTATCTAAATACCCCTGCATTATCCGACATTCAGCACCCTCAAGATACCCCCTTTGTCACTTCCTGAGCAACCGCTCTTAGGCTAGAGCCTTAATGTTCTCTCGATTAATGCATCTTCGCCCCTGGGATTAGTTCCCCTTACATAAGCAATGTCTGAATCCTATTACTTTACGCTCCCATTCCCAGTCAAACTAAGTCACTGTAAGTTTGCTTTTCACTGACTTAGATTTCGTCGTGACCTTCCGCACAAGATCAAAAGAGGAAGGTGCCGGAATTTTTACATCAAAAGTACGGAAACTGACGAATTCCATCAAAAAATGGACTTACGTGGACTTTATACTGACTTAGGCAAAATACTGAGCCTGATGCAGGACCCGTAATGAATACCAAGAGTCGGCAGTGGGGATGGCGGCGAGCCCGTAGGCGTCCTCGAGAAAAACTCGACCAGACGGTGGATACTATCACTATCGATAAAACGACGCCGATACATATAATAATCGCATGCTGGCGCCCAATGAAGGAGTAAAGCACAGGCCTTTGTGCTCTAGCGTGTAAAATAGATAGCGGCGTATAGAGTCTCTCAACCATGCAAGCAGTTGTTGGACCACAGGCTACCATAAATTCAACTTGCTAAGTTGTAAATTTAGTTAATCACACCCAGTTTTATTTTCTCACACTCAGTGCCCAAGTCCTGTCACTTGTCTTCGGCTACTGATACATGTCCTCTATCCGAAGGAAGAATGCATTCGCCTCCTCATCCACCGCAGAGTCCGACGGACAAAGCACTTGAGGATGCCCTAGAGGCTGCCAATCTCGTTCTCGGCGCCATCGATATGTTGCTTCAATATCAGGCCTCGGCAAAGGGGGTGATGATGCAGCCCTTCGTAGTTCCAGATTATTTTCTGGGGAGCCTTCTGCGCTTGAAACTCGTGGCCCAGACTTTCAAGGATACTCCCAATGCACCAGCACTCAATATTGCGGCGTATTTTTCGCCCCTCCCAGAGACTCCTGATATTGATGCTAACTCTGAGCTAGGTAATCATCATCTGGTCTCAGTGTTGTTCTGTCCTCACTGTATCAGAGGTCTCTTTATTTCCCAGTGCCGCACGCATTGGACAGGCTTCTGCTCTCTCATTCGCAAGGTTTACAGCAACCTCCCCCCTCCCTCCGATTATGCAACAACATGGCCAGAACACCAGCCCAAGAACCCAACCTTGCTTTGCGCGAGACCTGCTTCACACTGCGGACTCCCCCTCTCAATGCTCCATCACACTTTTCGAGAATTCGGGAATCTAATCGACTCGGTGCTGCCAAATGATTGCCACACAGCAGACCTGGCTTTCCAAGTCGCTACTCGGCTGTGCAGCCAGATGAGCGATCCGTACGAAGACGAAGGCGCTAGATCGAACGCGTTCGACGAAATTGTTAAGCCTCTGTTTGATCATTGGGGTAGCCAACATCGCATCGCGCCGAACGCCGAAGTCACTAGTGCCCGTGTCGATCGTGTGCTCACTCAGGGTGGTAGGATCGTCATTTTGCGTGAGGATAAAAACGAAGGCGGAGCCGGTGGCGACGTTTACATGCAACTTTCGCGCGACTTCGATATGTTCCGCAAGACTGAAGGTGGCGCCGAAGGAGCACCCGTGTTCTTAGTTGGTGTGTGGGGTACGTCTGACGGTCTTTCCTCATGGCTATCCTGTCTGACAGCCATGTTGGACTCAGGCGCTGGTTTATTTGTGGCTGGTGCATTCCACGACGGCGTCAATGCCGTGATTGAGCCGCTAACAGACATCCATTTCATGTACGCAGATAAGAGCAGGCGGCGCCCATTAAGACTTGCTCGAGTTCTCTACGCACTTTCCGTTGTCCTGAACAAAATGTACGTCATCACAACACCAACCCCCGCCTTGCACTCATTATGATTGTCATCTAGCGACGACGCATCCCTCGTCCATCAGCCTATTGAACCCTCCATCCCAAGAGTGTATACGGATTGTGTCGATATTCACACAGGCTCCCCTGTCGGGCTTCTATCCCGGTTTGAACCGTCCTCATTCCCAGAGCGCCTGATATTCTCTGCGTTGTTAACACGCGATCAAGCAAGCCCCATCGCACAGCCTGAGCGAGTCTATGTAAAGCTCGTGGATAGGCGACCTTACGGAGCGCAAGTACACAGCTACCTCGCGACAAAGGGTTACGCTCCTCATTTACACGGCCACAAGATCCTGCAAGGCGCTCCAACTGCCTACGTCATGGAATACCTCGGTCATCCCTGGGTTTCCCTGTTCGATTTGTCTCAGAGAGAGGACTTCTCAGCCAAAATCCCCTCTTCGGCGATGGACCGTATCAGGGGCGCTGTGTGCACAGTCCTGCAGGCTTTGGAATCCGGACAACTGGTCCACGGCGATCTCCGTCCCAATAACATCATGGTCAAGCTGGATGTCGATGGAAGGCTGGAGGATGCCGATGGAGTGCGGCTGAAGATTGTCGATTTCGACTGGGCGGGCCAAGTAGGCACGGTAAAATATCCTTTGAGCCGGAATGAGGGTATCTCTTGGCCAGGCCCTCGCGGCGCCCATATTCAGCAAAGCGACGACAAGCGACTCTTTGAATCGTGGTGGCCAGAATTCTGTACCTATAGCAGACAACTCCAAAACAGCGTTTGATTGCGCTCCAGCCTGTGCACTTCGTTTCCAATAACTTTGCGCGGTCCTCGCTGCCACCTCGACAAAGCCCAACGCTCTGTGTTACAAGAACGAGTAAGATGGTACGTGGACACGTATCTCGTATTTTTTGTTGGTTTGGCTCTGTATATACCTGAGTGTCAGGTCGAGACTTGGAGCCGGCGCATCGGAGTCGCCTTTCGTGGTTCGATGAATCTGTACACACGTCTGTAGACAATTATCCAATCAAGAGCTCGGTGTGTTAGGTTTCAAATTAAGCATAGGTATAGCACATGGGCTAGCTCGCAAATTCATGCCATCGCGAATCGGCATCACGTCCGCCAGAACGTCCATCTCGTACGGCGTGCAAGAACCTTGGGGTTTTCACTTCCCAAATCCTGACGCTGTAACAGGTCAGCGTGTACCAGGCCGTAGATAAATCAAGGCCGTTAAACGAAGGATTGCCGCCGCCGCGATGGCAGAGCATATGAAGAAAGACTGCTGAAGAGGGCGCGGAGGATGAAATGAAGAAGAGAAGCGAAGCGAGGAAGCGAGGAGGATTGAAATCTGAAATGGATAAAGATTCTACTAGCCTGGCGGATATGCAGGTACAGTTGAACCAACGATTCAAATTGAACAAAATAGAAGGCCCCTATGCCCCTTCAACCCCTATGTCCTCATGCACAGTTCCGGCCTCTACTGCCAATCCAATTGATCCATGCAATGGCGCTCTAAATTCCTGAGTGGCGATTGAGACACACGACCAATGGATGCGGTAGAGGAAGTCCAGGTTGGAACACGAAATGCACGAACGACAGCCAGGCAAGGGTGCAGAAACGAGAGCATTGGACGTCCCATGATTCAACCCGTCTATTGAATTGACAACGAAGTTATAAAGGTTGGAAAACGACGAGAGATAGCAGAGAAAGTCAGGAGCCGGTTACGGCGACAACCCCTCAGGCGGCTGATCACCAACCTCCTTCAGTTGCAATTGGACGGCAGTACTATTAGCATCACAGAACATAGGTCTAGATATCGTGGGTGTACTACTCTGCGTCTTCGAAACCAGAGAGCTAGGCATAAATGTAGCACATGGGACTAGCCCGCACGTCCATGACGTCGCGGATTGTAATCAGGTCTGCAAGTATGCCCATTTTGAGCTTAAAGTCCAGTGTAACATTTACGACTGGAGGGTCGATACTCGTCCGTCCGGATATATCTGTCAGCCGCCTTTTGAGATCCATTGACTGCCACTCCCACCAAATCCGGTCGAGGTTGGAATGGTGGAGGTAGAAGACAGGGTCTATTGACTCAGGGTCAGCGATGTACGGCAAGGAAGGAAGAGGGAACGTACCTCCGGGGCTGGACCATCTATCATTCATCTCCCCGCCGACAGATAGATGGCCGGCGTCGTGTACTTTCAATGTTGGTGTCACTGGAGTACCCTCAAGCTCGATACGGAACCGTTCGAAATTCGGTTGCTTGGTCGTATTGGCGACTTGAGAGGAACGGATGAAAGCTACGGCGAATGTGTTGAAGGAACGTGTCAGGCAATGGTTGGTAACAAGTGTTCCTGGGCCAATGGAGAGGTTGTACGATGCGAACGGCCCATCGGTTATGCATCCCCCGCCAGTCCATCCAGGGATATCTGACATGTTGCCGAACTGGCCTGCATAGCCAGGGATGTCAATTCCGTTGCCGCCGAAACCAAACACGGGGTCAAATACTGGGGAAGCTGCGACGCTGTTCATCAGGGCATTGTCAGTACCTCTCTTTGAATAGAAAAATAACAAAAATATCACATAGAGGCACCGTCCACATCTCTTGTCCAATCCCAGTATCTGTTCAACCAAGAGGTCAACCAGGATCACACCCATATATCAGACAATAATTACGGTTGTGCTCCAGTATAACCGCACTCTTCACGGAGTGCTTTCTCGTATACTTGAAGCATTCGACGATGCCACGGAAGGAATTGACCCTAGCTCAGTTTTAACGTCAAGCATAGGGAATTCAAGCCATCCAAACGCACCACAAGATGTATTTCTGGCATGAGGGACACATGCAAAGCTTGGAAATCGTCGAACCGCGTTCTGACGCCTGTGAAACTGGTTTGCGCCGGGAGAGCCTGCAAGCATTTAACGGCGCCGATGTAGCGAGCCTTGTTTTGTGCGCTAAGTGTTCGCCTAGATTTTGATTTGTAGAGTCAGAAACAGTTATGCAGACAGTTTTGAGGGTACGAGCCATTCTTTTCTAACGATGACCTCGCGGCATCGCTTCGAGGGTCCTTTCGTCACGTCTGTAGCAAGAACGGCGGAGGCGAACAATAAGGCCACAAGGAAGCCAGTTATCATCCTGCGCGAGAGGGAGGGCATCGTGCGGCGCGGTGCTGGCTTGGTTGGTTGCTCTCTCTCGCATTTTAAACAGTATCTGGCGGCCTGAAGCGGAGAGCCAGAGAACCAAGGCAAAATTGGCTCCTGGGTGATTAATCATGACACGGCGATGGTCCTTGTATTTTGTGCTTCCGGAGTTACAGGGCTCGAGAAGTGCACCCGCATTTGGTTGCTAGTACAAGAAAGAATCCACGAGACGTGATGGCATGCCACATTGCCGTCGTAAGAATACGTACCTTTGAGCACCCTACGTCCGAGACATTATCAGTGAATGAGTCCAATGAGATGTTTATCACTCGGAATATGTGCCAGGATATATACTCCAGTGTGAACGTTGTGGTGTCTTCACGGTCGTATCGGTCTACCGGAGACGATGAAACATCGGAATGGAGTACTGTCAAACACTAGCGCTCGTTTACAAACGCACGTTCCTATAGGCTAACCAACTTACAACACCCGGATAACATCCACTCGGGCATCAGTTCACCAGTCGAGCAATGCCGCCGTTGGTGCTCCCACAGTTAGGCATCAGAGCGGATTATTTGTTGCATGACAGTGATAGACTACAACTTGAAGCAGACAGGCAATATATGAAATGCAAATTTCGAAAAATTATGAGAGATCGAAGCTGGAATTGAAGTCAGGAAAGAACTACAGTTAACGAGCAGCTAAGAGCTCACATTAGTACGACCATCAGCCCAATATCAACTCTTTTACGTACGTCTTTCACAGTTGGCCAAATGGCCACCACCAGCGACCCCGCACCATGGGCAATGGATTGGGGAGCGGTCCTTGTCTACAAGGACTTCATAGCTACACGCCACTGTTATGTTTGTGGTAGCCGTCACGTTCGTGTTTTCAGTAGTAGCCGTTATGCTTGGGTTATGTGGGGGATTTTTGAAGTCTGCTGAGGAGTCTTCAACATCAGAATGTGCCCCTTTTATACATTCCTGGGGTGAATACAACAGTGAATTGTTCAACGTAGGGGAGGGGTGTTGTTCGAAACGCGAAGCGACGAAGTGACTAGCGCAGTGCCCGAGACATGAAAGTAGCTAAGAATAGACCTCCGCAGCGAGCTGTGAAGGACGCAGCTTGGTGATTCACGCCGACCACCCAACTTGAAAGGTGACCCACTATTTAATCTTTCTAAATCATCTCAAGCAAGGAGGAAAGAATGGTGCATCACCAAGTAATTAGCTAGAAACTCAGAGTGCTCCGTAGGCCACCTGACCGTCAATAACCGTCGCTTGGACCTTGGTGCTCAGAATCTTGTCAGCCGGCACTTTCATGATATCTCTATCGAGAATCACGAAATCCGCCTTCTTCCCCACTTCCAGCGATCCCCTTTCGTCTTCGGCGAACGCAGCGTACGCTGCATCGAGAGTCATCCCCTTCAGGGCTTGCGCGCGAGTTAAGCGCTCATTCGGGAACCTGGTGGTAAGGAAAAGAAGTGCGCTCAGCGACGATCATCCTTTCAAACGCGCGAAAGCTCACCAGCCACCCTCTCCGTGAGGAGATGTTCCGTCTACGGAAAGCCTGGAGACTGCAGCATAGAATCCGAGAAGAGGATTTATGCCCTCAACTGGGAAGTCGGAGCCCAGAGGCAGTACACCGATTTTCGAGTTCCTGAGCAAACTATGTGTAAGGTGTGGCGCCGATCATTGAGTGATAACCTACTGAAGGAGCATCTGGTAGGCATAAGCTCCTTTGATTCTTTCGGGGCCCTGTTTACTGTATGAGTGGTAGCTCACACGGTAGGAAGATGGCACACACGAGTCGTGTCTCCGCGTAGCTCATGTCGCTTGTGCTGTCCAAAGCCAAAACAGTCAGCCAAGATACGTCTCCGACGCTTAGTTCCAGCACTTACGCATGCGTGGGTTGTACACTCGCGATTACTGTCTCAAAATACGATCAGCGCAAGTTCCCTGCAGACATTCACGCACCTACCTCCAATTCGCCCAATGCGCTCCAAATCTTGCATAGTCATGATCTGCGCATGCTCAATCCGTGGACGCCAACTCGCAGTGACATTGTCTGGATCAGCGGAATCCATGATGATATCTTCAAAAATGTCCAAAACGGCATTATTCGCCCGATCGCCGATGCAATGGATATTCTGCGGGTGAAATGAGATGCGGTCGGGAAAAGCCGGAGTGCGCACTTACCACTTGGAACCCATCTTCGTAAAACTGGTTGACCAGCTTGCCTAGTGCACTCTTGGAGCTGCGCATGAGACCACTAGTTGACGGGTTGTCAGAATACGGTTCGAGCAGCGCAGCACCCCATGATCCAAGCGCGCCTAATGGATAAGAGTGAGAGATGTCCGCGAGGAATGGAAATGGGGACCTGCCGTCCGTGAACAGTTTAATGGCGCGTACATTGAGTCGACCATGAGCACCGTGGTTGATCAACCGAGGTATTTGTGCGCCCCAGTATTCATCCGAGAGTACATTACCCATGAGATACGCGCGGATCTGCGATCACATAACTCGTTAGCGATGCAACTTCGTAATCGAGCACTTACAGGTAGATTCCCGGCTTCAGATTGCCTAGACAATACGGATTATCATGACAAAGTTGTATTGAGAGACACGTACTTTTTAAAGAACGCAATAGCCTCGGGTTGAGAGTCCGCATCATGGATCGAGGTGAGTCCGTGGGCCAGGGCGTCCGTCATAGCCGTCGTAAAATAGTTATCCATATCCTTCTCCGACCAGGGAGGGATGGGAACCAAAGTCATGGCATTATCAACGAAGATACCTCCAACGTATCACTAGTAGGTCAAACACATATCGCGGGATGCACACCTGTTGGCTTGCCGTTCGCATCCCTGATGATTAGCCCGCCGTCGACTTCCGTCGGGAGTTCGCCCATCATCTCTAGAACTCGAGAGGAAACCCAGAGGGCGTGACCATCTACTCGGCGAAGCGCTATTGGCCGGCCTTCTAGCAACGGATCCGAAAGGTCATCCTTCAACCAGAATGTCAGCTTAGCTTAATTTGAGAAAATAACTAAACGTACTGAGGTCGGAAACTGTGCCCCCGGCCATCTAGTCTGGTCCCATCCCATTCCCTGTATCCACGTTGAGGTATTTTTGTGGACATCCGGTCGAGAATCGATATACTTTTGAATCCGAGCCACAACATCTTGCCATGTTGATCAGACTTGGGGACCCAAACGACACCGTTCGGACAGCACACCTTGCGTCGACGGAGCTCCATCCAGTTGGAGCTCCATTTTGAACCCATACTCGAGTATGTGAGCATGAGCATCTATACGCTCCATATGAACCAACGAGTAGCCGTCTTAGCGAATGTTCACTCACCAGCCATTCCAGGTATGACAGCTGAACCAGCCTTTAGCTTCACGACTTTCAGATACCATGGGTTCAAAAGCCGAGAAGTCCATGGTAGATAGGTAGTCATCGCGTACAACGGGGAATTTACTCGAATCTGAATCTCGCCTGCGACATTACTAGTTCAGAATCAAGAAATTGGAGACAACAAGAGCTTTACGGAACTTAGTGAACCCGTTGACTCAATGAATGAGCCCTTGACCACCAAGCATTGCACGGTTGGCTTGTCCGGCGCGACGGTATAAATCGAGCCCTCTTCAGAACATAGCGCGTATCGGTGATTGGGCCAGGTCGAGAACTTGAGCAAGGCCGCGCAAATGAGGCCGATAAGCCAGAGTTTACTGGTCGCTGGCCTTGACGTTCCCCGAGCAGGCGACTTGGTGTCTGTCATGGAGAATAACAACGGGGAACTTCGAACGATGCCTCAGCTTCAAGCCAGCTTCAAAGCGGACTATAGGTTCGGCGAACTAGGTCACACTGTCACGCGTCACGCAGCTCTCTTCAGTACTCCTTCAGTACTCCTTCCTGTTCGTCCTTTTGAGTTGCGGAAAGTGGATTCCGTTTCATCCAGAACCAGCAGAGTCATGTCTGAATCACTATATGCTGTCATTCTCGACGGTCTGCAGTCCAAGAATCTCGATCCCCCACCCTTGGGACTTACTTTTGGAGCAGATATATACGGCGACGACAACGAGTTTCTCGACGGAGAGTGGGCAAATGGAACTCGACGGCTCAAGATGGGGGCGCAGACGAGGAGCCAGTTTCCCCTGTTTCTCTAGACAACAATAGTCCTACTACCGCATCTCAGACACCCAACTTCGTCATTCCAGCAATGCCTTCCTCCTCAGCAAAACCATCTAAGTCAAATTCTGCCAATCAGTCCTAGTCCTATTCGGCACAAATAGCGCAGCAGTTCCCATCGTATCAACAGACTCCCGGAAGAGTTAGGCGGCATGCGCCCAAACACGAAGCCGATACCATACAGGACGCAGGGAATCCCCATAACGATAGATCGCGACTGGAGACACCGTCTGCTACGAGAAGCTGCCCTCAAAATGCACGAATGAAATGACTTCGCGATGGCATGTTTATACATGGCGCAGTGTCTTCAGGATGTATATTCCTCCTCTTCTCTCATTGCTTTCAACGGTGGCCACGCGTTCGGGTTCAAGGCAGACGATAAGATACGATGCGCTGCTTAGACAATATCTTAACCTACTGCCAAATCCATCCCCGCCAAAGGCTCGTACGCAACAAAGGTTAGTATTTGCACGTTGAGACGAAAACCCGACGTAACGCCTAGGTCGTTTCGCAAAAAAGAACAGTCGACAGTCTGGTCCGCGACGAGGTTAGTAAGTCTTTTCTTGTTGAGGTAGTAAACTTACGTACCGCCTAGGCGAGTTCACAAAAATAACAGCGGGCGTTCTGTCGTGTATCGGTTAGTAAGTCTTTTCTCGTCGACGTGAGAGACATACGTACCGCCGAGGATCACAAACGCGACCTTTCAGGCAACTGCATCTTGGCTCATGCACATCGCCTCCGCCCCGCTGGCCTCGGAACAGCGACGAGAGTACACAGATTCTTGGCGAATGCGAAGGGTTTTCCCTCTTGACATCCTCTACAGCAGCTCGACTGCATAAACCTCACTGATCTCCGGACAGCCACGCACGGTATTCAACACGCCCAACGCCACAAATGTTCGACGGCCCAAGCAAGTGCACCGCCGCCGTCCAGGCTCATGGATGAACCCATACGACACGACGACAGAGACGCAAGCTCAGATGACGAGCCATACGCGGCCCTGGTGCGTATTGTATAGCGATGCGCCATCGCACCTCCGTCTCGCTAGAGATGGGCGGGTGAGTATGGGCGATGGGACAATTCTGGCGGACTTACCTCTAGAAGTTAGAAAGCTAGATGAGAGGAAGAAAGAAAGAGACGGAGAACAAGTTAACGCGCGATCCGCCTTTATATACCCTGGGGCGGGATGTGTTAAGGTTTGTGACGATATGTCTATGTTTGCCTAGGCTTGGGAGGAGGCTTCCCTCCTACATTGGTACTCTCTTCACCTACCCACCACAGTTCCCTCGCCCGTGCTCAACATGGTCGCCGCCCATGGGGATGGAGTCCGCGCGGCCATTTTGGCAATTTGCCAAGGCGGCGAGTACCAATTTACTCCCTTGGTCGCTTTGTCGCTTTTACCCAAGGCGAGGCTCTATGTCTCTTTGATGCAACCCAGGTCACGGACATCACCCTCCTGGTCTCTCAGCCTGGCGTGGTCAAGCACGGAAAGGTCATTCACAGAAATGCGATTTCGAAAACTTGCCATGGGATCGCTTGCTACTCGCCCTTCTTAGAGGTCCTGCTGCTTATTATGCATACAACCGCTCATTTCTTTATCCCTGACTTGTAGACAATGCAAGAAGTCATGTCGACATCCGCCGTTTTGGCAGAACTCGGAGAGCGATTTGAAGGAGCGTGTACTGTCCTCCTTAGCAAAACGATCACCCACACATTGAGTACTCAAGGCCACGCAGCTGTTAAAAAATTCGGGAAACTTCTCAAGGACAACACCATCCTTACGACTATTTCTCTCCTCCATAACCCATCCGCCGGAGGAATCCATGATTGAACCTCCCCTGTAAGCCGTGTCAATCGATACTACGAGTCGGTCGCCCTATGGGATGAAGGGTGATCGATGAGCGGGGGATATGGATTACTTACGAGATGGTGGAGGAAGAGAACAAGGACTGGGTACCGACATTCCGTCCGTTTGATAGCGAATGTTTGGCACAGATGCAGGTGACAAACAGCGAGACTCCACTACGGTCAGCGATACACCCGCTCAGCAAACCAGCTTGGCCCAATCCTCTCCGAGCGCATATGTCGGGCAGATGCCCTTAAGCCCGTTTCCTGTACCCATTTCATCTCAAGGCCTTTCTTGCTAATGCCCTCCATCCAACATCTGTTTAGCGACCTAAGTTCAGCGATACCTGCCCATCGTGGTTTCTTCGATCACCATTGCCTCTTGTAAATAGTCGCTGATGGGCTGCAAGACGCTGAGGGGGTATTTAGGTCAATCTATTGGGTTGTAGCAATAGACTGTGTCCTCAGAAAGGACTTCCACTTGCCTAGTATCAGGCCGTTATGATCGATTCGACGTATCTGTTCTCATAAACAGTACCTGCCTTGGAGCAAATTTAATAGTTCAGTAGTTAACAAGGCCCCCACCCAAAACTCAACAACTATCGTGACACGCTCCGTCATGCATTCAGGCCCAAGTTATCATCGATCATCTCCCAAGTGCCACAGGCATACGTACTTCCAAAGCAATTCAACCTCGCTGATTTTCGAACAACTCGCTTCGTGCGAGAAATCACGACTCCCCACAACCGTTACTTCTGAACAGGGTCCCATGCTATGGCGACCCCACGAGGGACTCTCATCTTACCTCCTTCGGTGTTACACACATCCCATGACCTCCGGTTCATTCAGAATAAACAGCTGACATGGATCCGTCCATATAGAGACAAGAAACGGCAAGGCGTGGGGGCTCGAACGTAGAACCAGACTGTGTTCTTCCCATCACCCGAACGCATGGACTCTCACAGTTGGTTCTCTTCAACGAACCACCACATCCCCACGGATTGAGAGCTCCCTTCACTCCTTGAGACCCTTTGCGCACCGTCCCGTACAATAGGAATGGATCGTCTACACGGAGCAATCGAATTAGGTGCTTAGGTCCAAGGATGGGAAACATACCTTGATTTCGTACGGTGTCAGATACTGTGCCGCGTGAGTTGTCTGCACTATGTCGAACATATCCATGACTGATTCGCAGGACATAAAAAGGTAGTCTTATGGTGATTCCGGAGTGGCTATTCCCAGCCATTTCCCAACTACTTGGTCGCGTCGAGTCCTCCAAGTTGGACAACGACATAGAAGAGTCCTAGCACCCGCGAACGGAAGGTTTGATTGACTGGGTGAGTGTCTTGCCCTTGCCCTTTCGTTCCTGTACACATTTTCGAAGAGGACGTACCGATGATGCGAATTTTCAATAACCTTCGTTCTGACAACGCAATTCGATTGCGTGACATGCGGAGTGAATTGTCACTCTGATGGTACACACCCGAATCTTTCTTGACATTTACGAGCTTCAGAGAGGTTGGACGCTGATACTATATTGTCGTTTAGCTTCGATGTAATAAACGAAGCCAGTGTTTTCTGGCTGGCAACGGCGCAATAGCCACATCGCAAAGGCAGCACACTGGGTATATACCCACGAGTTGTATTCTTCTTAATTGCCAATAATATGCACGTTTGGTACTCATACGACGGTGTAACCGTGTATAAGCCGATTCACGGATCTTGCCATCCGAACCAAGTGCCAGTTCGATCGACCTTCACTGCCCGAGTAATGACTCCCGTGGCGATGTCGTCGACAAGCAACTTCAACGCTGCCCCAGCGATAGTTGTGCATCCCGAGGAACCGTTGGCAGCGGAGTCGAAACCGAGTTGACACAAGCCCGCTCTCCAGATATTAAAGCCCGCCGTTCCAAAGGCTACAATCAACGGTGGCTGGGCATGATTCTGATATCCGTTGTTGGTGCCCGTCGCGATCCCAGCGATCATAATGACCTCCGGTTGTTGCGACGTCAACATATTCCAGGCTGGGAGCATTGTGGAAGCACTCCGCTATAGAGGCTGTATTGTCTTCGTGTACGGGGGGTACGGCAAATTGAAGGTGGCGAATCTCTAACACATAGAGCACAAGACCAAGCACAATGTCGTACATATTCTGGAAAGAGAGATGGTAGGGGAGGTGATGGTATGGACAGGCGTACTCACAGATCGGCCGTTGAAATGGAGACATCGAAGACGGGGCATATAAGATGCTAGCTTGAAAAGCGGCCAAACGTCCACATCCACAGTAAGAGTTCGTATACCCGACACACTTTCTTGGGCAAGCTGGGAGAAGACGCTGTTTGAGACGCGGCCAAGATGGAGATGTATGATGTTCGGTCGATCTGCGAGAATGACAGCGATGTTATCGATAGCTCCTCCCGTGCGGACCAGTTGAAGGCGGGGTAAAGCTGATGACGGTATACACGGTAGCTCTTGGAAAGGGGGCAACGTAAGATCGAGGTGGCGTAAAGACGACTGCGATGCGAGAAAATCGATAAATGGGCGAGCGTCCTTGGGGATGAGCCCAGTCCACGAGAGGGTAGTGAGAGAAAAAGGGGCACTGTCTAAGAAAGCGAAGAATGGGCTCGAACCCTTGTTTCCCTTTTTTCGAAAGAAGTCGACACTGAGCGAGTTTAGGTTCGCGCAGCGTTTGAGAACTTCGCAGATGCGAGCACCGGTCTCCGTAGATAACTTGACTTCTCGGGCGGATATGTGGAATCCATCAATGTACTGGCAGAGCCGCTCTCCTGACCAGTAAAGCGTGTCGACGAGCAGTTTCAGACGGGGTTCGTTCCATCTGGGGAAACAGATGGTTCGGTACAAGAGCGGCTCGGACGCTGCGCGAAGGGATCGTGAGGCGAGTTGTAAGGCCAGTATCGTTCCCCGGTGGTTGTCGAGCTCTGCCAATATTAAATACAGCAGTTCTGTCGGTAGCGGTTGTGGAGAAGGCATTAGAGGCCCGAATCTAACTCTCACGCGGTCATGCTCATGCCACAGGAAACCCCTGGAGACCCCTGGTCTCCGCCTCGACTAGGTGTGCGTGCTCTCACTCTGGTATTTCGTGGTCTGTTGTTTCCAGCGAGTTTATGACCAGAGGAACGGCTGTATTTGAGATATTCAAGAGGCACCTCAATAACCAGGCCGTGGAACAGAATTTGTCGATTGCGGTCGGACCTGGAACATAGTTTTCTTATCCTGACAAAAGGTGTGACTCCCAGTTGACGATCAGAATGTCAATTGTCATGACGGCGATGACAAAGGCCAGTCTTTAAGCTGCTCGAACAATTCTGCTTGCTGCTTATCTAGTCATGATTACTTGTCGTTCAGCATTGTCTAATGAACAGTGTCTCGTCGATATTCAGTATTCAAACGGATTACGGATTGGATGATGTACTTACGCAGGTTCGTCCGCCTCCAGGACCCTCCGAGTGTATTCAAGGGCCTTCTCCCAGATAGTTTTACCGCCTCGTACTTCAGCCTCCCACTGTTCCTGCAGGTCAAGCCCAGACGACTCTACCAAGTACGCATTGGTACACCCTCTACGAACATCCCGACACCATACCCTCGCCAACTCCCGCTCGTTCGCTCCACTAATGACACACACCACCATTTTCAGTGTCGGATTTTGCAGAAGCCGAGACACCACATCAGGATCTTGCGCGAGGCAGCTAGACAGTGGCATTGCGAAATGTGTAAGTTGAGGGAAGGGAGCGATATCGAGCGCGTCACTATCGCGTGCCATCGGGCTTGCCAGGCGGATGTGAGAGAGCCCGGTCGAGAGGAGCCCCTGCAACCGTCCTTGTCGACTCGCCCTGTTCCATCGGCTGTCGGAGTCAATGACAACTACCTGCAGAGGGTGGCTTCTCTCTGGGCGAGAAGGTTCTGGGGTGAAATACGAGCGCACCAGTGGCATGTACATCAAGTGCAGGAAGGATTCTTGATCCATCGCGACGTGTTCTGCATTGTAACACGACTCCATGACCTTCTGAACGCCACTGTGAGCTTCTTCCATCCATAAATTCTGTACGTGCTCGGAGGGAGCGAAGTCAGGCAGGCGCAGCCTCTGGCTTACACGAGTAGCCGTCGGGTCGTCGTTTGGGTTCGCCTGAAGGAAGATCATGGAACGAAAGTCCTTGACAGCTGCTTCTGTCGGTAAGATGACGGTCGAGAAGAGGTACGGAAGTACCAGTTGACGACACCATGAGTTGACGAGACAAAGGGTCTTGCAAGTCGATGTCGACGAGCGCGCAGCGTGTTCGAAAATGTGCCACACAACTTCAGGAGGGAATTTCATAAATGGGTTATTCTCCATGAGTGCTGAGTGTTCACTATGTTTCGTGATCACCGACATTCATGATGAGTATTGAGGTCGACGCGTTGAGGAACGCACCTAGAGATGTTTCAGCCTGGGGGTTCTGGATGGGCGTGAGGACTCGTTGAAGCCTATTAAATAATCTGAAGTGTGAGATGAGCCGCAGTTTACCGCAGTATCACTGTTCGCAATAAAGTCACTGGCGCCACCGAGTTCTGTTTTCGGTAGGCGTGACATGGGTTTCCCCTGCACCTTCCCCCGCACCATCACCACAGAACAAGTCGTTATGGGAAATTCCAACAGCTCACTGCAATCTCTTGACCTGAGGTATTGAGATCCACCATCGAGGACTAATTGAGAATGATCACCCTCAAGCCGCAAGCAGAGCAGCCAGTATACCCAGGTGAATATCGTCTGGAACCATTCACCCTCATCGATCCTTACTTACAGAGGAATCATGGACTCGGAGTCCAGGAGGAAAGGGAAAGAGAGATACGACCCTCAGTACGTATTTTGCTGACCTACTACGCGAAGTGGTCTTGAACATATTTGAACATGCTGCACGTTCGTCTTCGTCGACTTGCCTAGGTCTATGTCTCGTCAGCTCGTGGTGTTATCAACTAGCCCTTCCGTATCTCCTTACCACCATCATCTTGCCTGCGCCGACATCTGTCAAACGCTTTCTAGCCTTGTTATCTCTTCAATCGGATGGAGGCATTGAAATCGATTGCAAGCCCTGCATGCCCTCCGAATACGTACAGACTCTGGGTCTATCTCCCAACAGCCAGGAGATTTATGATATGGTGGTATGCTGTCACAATGCATGTTGACATGGATCGGGTCAGGGCTTGGATTTTTCTGAGTGCACTGCGTGCTTGGGTCAAAAACATCCTCAACCGCCGCTAGAGAGCAGGAGTCGACCTCTGTAAATAACCGTCCATGAAACACCGCCGGCCATTTTTGGCAGGACTTCGATACCTCGCTGCAAGCAACATCACGCATATCCGCCTAGCACCTCGAAGTCCAGTTTTACTCGAGAGTTTTGCACCCAATGTCACTCTTTTCTCCCCACTTACACATTTCGCCATACCACTGTACCTCTGCGACAGTATCCTCCGGCCTAAGCCGGAACAACTATGGGTCGGAGATCTTCGACGCCATCTATCACAGTTGTCCCTGGTCTTGCAGACGTCCCACTTAAGTCATCTGGAGCTGCGCGCTGTTGACCATTGCACGATACACGGAGGAAGAGTTGTCCATTGCGTTCATTGGCTGTGCGAGCTGCGGTGTTGACTAGTGAACTAGTACTAGTGACTGGTGAAGGACTGTAAGTAGCTTTAGCATATTTCTTGCTGTATTATAATAAATATCAAATGCACTCTCGCGTATCACATGATCAGCAATATTCCGTCACATGAGTCGTATGCTGAATGGCGGCTAAACTCTTCATCATGACCATCAGCACTCTAAGCCGGAATGTCCTCGCCACAACCCACGAAGTATGGCGCAACTATCTCAATTACATATGTCCTCACCGTTGATATTGCAAAACAGATACAAAGACCTCTCTGGCATCTTGCTTCAGTGTCGGAAATTTCCTATTTGAGTTTTGAGCGCTCAAAAGCCTACGCTTTCGTTAAAAGGCATTTTAAGGGGCTTATAATGGATGTTACTCCATTAAAAGCAAGGAAAGTTGTGGTTTAAGCCAATATACTTTATCACGAATTGAAGTATATATACTACTGTCCTACTCTAACAAATCTGGCGTAGGTACGAGCTCAATTGCCGCGGCAGTTAGCTCAACTTCTTTGTCTCAAGGACATTGTGAGAACGATTTAAGGGGCCATCCTTAAAAGGCAGGTATGATTTTTCCGACATCAGGAAACGAGTGCTGCTCAAGTATGCGACTTCGACGAGCTCTTATGCGCATTTATCTTCCGCTGCTTACGGGACGATTCCTCCCTTGAAAGTCTTCAAAACGATATCGAGAAACTAGAACGCGGTGACAATCTCGACCAAGGCCAGAAGTCTGACCTTGGCCGCTTGCGACATCAACGAGATGACGCGCTACAGAATCATCTCGAGCAGTGTCTCGAGGCAGTATTGACCGTGGCAAACGATGAGAGTATCAGAAGTCTACTCTCTGAATAGTGAGTCGGTCGTGCTCGATATTATGGTAGGTCTCAGTGGCGTGGTCTAGCTTGAGGTCTTTTTCTGGCGTAGAAACGAATCGATACGCTCCTTACGTGAACTTGTGCAACAAGGCGCTGTCATTGCTCAGAACTACAAATCTCCCGCTTCGCTCGCCTACAGCCCCAGACCTGCAGTACCGTCGCCTCGATCCTAGCGTCCTTAAATCCCAAACGGGAGCCGACCGTGTCCACCGAACGCCTGATGTAGGAAAGGCTGGTGACTCTGTAGTGAAATCTCTCGGCACTCAACTTGAGCAATCGCCTGACAAGGGTGCCGAGCCCGAGTTCGACGCATTCCTCGGTTTCGAAGAGTTCAAGGCCATCGGAAGTCCCAGCGAAGAGGCTCGCGCCGCTGTCGAATCGGCGTTCACCACAACAGCGCGGCGTGTCCGCGTAAGACCGCAGGATAGCGAGATGGACGAGGTGCAGCTGTCTCCCTCCACGAGTCCGTCCCCCAATGTAAGCGCAACGCCCCCAGCGACTAGCTCTAGATCTTCGAAACGCAAACTCGAAGCAACGAATAGCGTCACTAGCAGCAAGAAGTTACGCCTCGGGGTCAAGAATGGAGTTGCGTTGCGCAAGGAAAGTTCGAACGAGAAGAATTTCGATGGCCGGGTGCAGTGTGCTGCCTATGCGCTGGAGATGCTATCCCAGAACCCCGGTATCCAGCACACGATAAACCTGCTGCACATTGGTGCGTCATGTCCAGCTTCTCGTATTGTGCCCTCATGGTCTTCTAGACGACTGTCTGTTCATTTGGTACTATGACCGAGAGGGCATTGTACGGTCCAACGGCGTCAGCTTCATCGCCGACTTCCCTCGTGCGCTCGTTCTCATGGCTCTTTTCCAAAGGTTCACGGTTGAGGACTGGGGTCGATGCAAGACTTTCAATTGCCCTCCAAATACGCCTTCGTTTACCGTGTCCTTAAACGACCCCCTCTTGGAAAACAAGTACAACCCTCATGACTTCCTAGCGCTCGAGATCAAGTGTTCGGATGAGGACTATCTAGCTCCGCCGCCACGGTGCCTGGGTGGACGTGCCACCAGAGTCCTTCCATGCGAGCCCAAATTGAAAGATAACAGTCGCGTGCTGGAGTCTCTCGTAGTCAAGATCTCTCATCCGGAAGTGCGTCGGGCGCATGAGGGGAAAACAATGAAAGGGATACGGAATATCGCGGCGAAATACGATGCGTCAATGACCGACCATCTGCCTGGACTGCTCTGCTACGCCGATGTCCGTGGCACAGATACCGGGCGGGTTCGAAGCTTGGTGGGCAAACCCGGTAACGGATATCAAATCATGCGAGTGGTGGTGATGAAGAAGCTGGCGAAAGTCACCACGTTGGATGCGACTGATTTCCTTCGTGCTTGGCTTGATGCAGTGACATGTATGTCGTCTTCGCTCGAATTAGTCTTCGAATAACGATTTCTCTTCTGACAGGTCACGCTTTCCTATGGAAGCACGGCATCGAGCATGGAGACCCCAGTCTCTATAACGTCATGTGTCATCCAGAAACTCGTCGCGGGGTATTGACAGACTTTGATCTGTCGATTCTACAGTGGGAGGAGCGCGTCCCTGGCTGCGATCGCACGGGTACTGTTCCGTTCATGGCCTTTGAACTGCTGGATGATGCTTACTGGAATGGCGACATCGTCCGTTATTATCATCACGAGATGGAGGCATTTATTTGGTGTCTTCCGTTCATGTGCCTCGGTGGGTTTGTAGGTGATTCGGTGCGTCACGAGGTCATCTCAGATTGGGTGAAGGCAACTCCCTCGCAATGTCTCGGAAAGAAGGCTGGCTTCGTCAAGAAAATACGGCAGTACTCGAGCCACGTCCCTCTCAGCTTTGCAGCATGCTACCAGCTTGCTCTGCAGGTCCGCCTCAAAACTTGGTGACGACGACGAAGACAAAGAACCTCTTCCTGCCGCCCTATCTCTTGAACTGTGGACAATGTTCTTAGGGTCTCTTAAGACGAAGTCATGGAGGGATCCGAAATCGTCTCCCATGTTGGGGTTGGAGGATGCCTTCATCTCACCTCTCATCGAACGCCTCGAGACCCATCGGCCCCATTTCGACGGTTTAGATGACTCGATGAAATCTGAACTTCGGCAAATATTCCTCGCCGACTCTCAACCACCAGCACTCCAGGTGAAGGCCCCGGAACTGAAAGACCGCATGAATGGCCGTCAAGACTCTCGACCGCGGTCAACTCCTCCGATCCCTCCTACCTAGGATTTGCGTTTGAACGTTTGCCCCTTTGACCCTTCTATCTATTCTATCACACTACATTGCACATGCTTTCGCAACACAATTATCCCCACACATGTAAAATACAATATTCATTCAAGGACGTCTTGGAAACGCGAGTGGTATGAGCGACGGTGTAAAAAAATGTTAGTTTTTCCACGGCGCTTCCTCTGCGTCAGTGACCTATCCTAGGCCAACTCCAGAGCTGACGAATTGATTATTCGTCTCCCTTGTCATGGCTGAAACTTATGATTTCCTGGTCTTTGGGTTCCCCGTAGCTACATTCGGCGACGTCGCTTCACATCGGTCATTCAACGATTTCAATGAAGTTAGAACCCCAAGTTCGTAACTCCTCATCCAGGGCGATCGCCCAGGATTTTGCGAGATGCTGACTCGCCTTACGCAAATCTCGGACGTCCATAGTGGCCCCACTGTGTGGTTTCCTTGGACAGTGCAGGCTTCTCTTTCTACAATTCCGATGGTGCTGATGCATCATGGTCTGTGGTGATGATCAGTGATGCTTCCTTGTTCTGTTCCCAGCCTCGTAACTTAAGACCCCCGCAAACCAGGACCTTCCCAGGCCGCGACCATCCCTACACCTTCAGGTATGTACATAACTCGTCCCTTCACGTCAATCATTCCACTAATATAGCAAATAGCGAGTATCATGGAGGATGCAAAATTCGCGGACTTCCCGCGTGAAGTAGTATGGCATATATTCACTCTTGCCGCACAATCCTCCACATCAACTTGCAAGACACTGTGTCTCGTCAATTCATGGTGCTATCGACTCCTAATCCCGTATCTCTTCGCTACCACCATCTTGCCAGAGTCGGCATCCGTTGATAAATTTCTGGCCATGGCGTCTCCTCATGCCAAGTCGGAGGGAGATAAGACGGTGACGAGCCTCACTCAAGGCGCCTTGCAATGGAAGTCCCAGCAACCCTCCGAGTCCGTAAAGAACTTGTGGATGCTTCAGTCTGAAATAGGGTTTGGAAGATGATGGCGTTGTGTTGCAATGTGGAGCATATTGCCATGGAACAAAATTCCTTCCAGCTTCTAATTTGCGATACCCCCGCGTTTCGCTCTTGGCTTCAGATGCAAGAACATCAACCGCCGATTGGGAGGAGGAATTGCCCTCTGCAGATGCTCGTCATTGACGCAAACACTTTATGGAATAAGGATATTCTGGGCGGGCGCAAACAAAGGCACGAATCCTTCCCTGCGATTGACATCACGCATATCCGCTTAGCAGCCCAATGTTCGATGCTATACAATGACCGCATGCTAGACACCACTCGTTTTCCTCGGCTTACTCATTTCGCCATACCTCTATACCTTTGCGGGGGTACCTTCTTCCGCGCCAGGCTAGAAACGCAGCGGGTCGCGCTGACTCGCCTTTTAGACAACTCGACATTGCAGATGCTAGTGTGCATTCTAGTCCGCTCGTCAGACCGGGACTTGGCCTGGGAATGGATTCGAGACATGCGCAAGAGATACACCAACACATACTTGGTAGAGCCGTCCGGGTGTGGGTTACAGAAGGAATGGGAGAGGGAGGTGCGAGGTGGTGAAAGCATTTGGGAGAGAGCAATCAAATATACCCAGGAGGTGATGGAAACGGGGTATTCTATTTGTACGGATTTTATTTAAATGAAATGGGTGTTGAAGTCTTTGTACTTGTTCCTTGGAAGACGCTGGACAACATCTACAG
Organism: Pleurotus ostreatus; assembly: GCF_014466165.1. Lineage (NCBI taxonomy): Eukaryota > Fungi > Basidiomycota > Agaricomycetes > Agaricales > Pleurotaceae > Pleurotus > Pleurotus ostreatus. Next base: position 399,698 of record NW_023503164.1, on the reverse strand, counting down.
CTTCTGATCTTGGCTTTAGTTGCCAGTCTGCGCGTGCGACGGGAAGATGATCTCCTCCATTCTATCATAAAACATCCTCGCCATCTCCTTTATCCAGGGGGCCGCCTTGCTCCTACAGTTATTCCTGTTGCAGAACCTCCAACGGTACCTGTTCGCCTCGACTATGACCGCAAGGTGTTCTAAATACTCAATGACATCCACATGATCCAAGGAGTGTTCCATCCAATCTAGTAGCACTTCGTCCTTGAACTCCTTCAGTTTACAACTGCATTCGGATGGACGAATTTCCAGCCGTGGTCTACCTTGGGCTTTACGACCGTAAAAGTAGTAAGTGCTGGGGTCTTCTTTAATCCATGTTATCAACCACGCATTGATCGTGCAGCACCACGAGGGTGTTGAGGTCTTCTGCGTCGAGTAGATTGGTCCGCCAGGTAGAAGGCCGGCGGGATAGTAGCGCGTAAAAGGCCAACGCAAGATGCTTTCTGAGTAGCTCGGAGGTGTTCGTCGTTCGGACGAGATGGATGAATGGCTCTGGATCCGGAGACGATCCGCCGGGGAAGCTTTTGGCTCCTGCCATTGCCTCTTCTTCCATGCAGCGTAACTGCTTATAGGCCAATCAGCCCTTGGATGCAGAACAATGACATCTCTTATTGCATCTGCTTGATATTTAATAGCTAGCAAAGGCGGACCCATCAGCAGCTCGGCCGATGGGTGATGATAACGGGGCAGGAAAACGGTCCTTTGGCAGACGAACATCAATGAGCTTTAACTCACCATCCATCAAGCTTGACTCACTCTGGTTGGGATAATACTCTGAGAAACCCCCTTACATGACTCCCCCCGTCGTATAAAGCGATCAAAGGTACACCATCATATAAATTCTGCTCAGAAAGAGAGGGATTCACGACCTCAAACATGTCTGTGAACATGGAGGGATGTCCTGTCAGCAAGGCCTTGTGGATGCGAAAATACACGACAGCAGCCGGGGTCTGCGAGTAAACAGGGGTGATGTTTGAATATGAAGCTTCAGCATCGACAGCGATGGCTTCATCATCTCCAGCGTTTCCAGGAGCAGAAAGCAATACATCCCCGTCCGAGAAGTCGAAGCTTTTATCACGCATGGGTGTCGGTGCTGACATTGAGAGTCGTCTGAAATAAGGTGACACTGTGGCGAAACTGCCTCTGCCAGGCGTTTTTTCGTGTTGATACGCGGTACTGCTTCTAGGATCGAGAGTTATCGCAGGTTGACTTGAAAGGAGCGGTAAGCGTTGACTCTGTTAGACAACGATTTCGAATCGCGTCTTGGAGAAAATGACTAGGGGCAAGCCCCTGTTCTCGCAGTCACGGCCCTTTGCCTTCGAAGTCAGCGTCAACGTCCAACCCCAAACGTCGTTCAACTGCCAGAGGCTACTACGCTTTGGGCGACAATACGAACTTGTAATATTGTGAGTGCGTCGAATTTTCTGCACGAACAGCCTCCCAGGCGCAGCCGTACGACACACCCTTCCATCGCATAGAACAATGTGGAGGGCGGGTAGACTCGTTGCCTTTATCAAAAGGATTGTTTCACTTCGTAGCTCGAGGGCACATCTCGGTACGAATACTACGCAGGTGCCCATCTCTTTGCCAGTAATCCGGGTCGTTGCTAAGGTTTAATCGGCATCTTTACCAACTGCTTGAGGAAATGGGAATATGGCTGCAACTAAGCGCAGTAAATTCCACTTATACGAGGCTCCATTCATCTACAATTTTAACAAGATTGCTCTCACCACTAGGTACGATGAGAGCTGTGTGGGTTTGCGGGCTGCTAGTATTAGGAGTACATAGGGGGATGCATGATCGTGGGATGTTTCAGAGTGAATGGATTCTTTGATGATCACTGTGGCCACTCCCTAATCCGCCTCTCATCATCCATTTCTCCGGTTCGTCGTTGAGATCACAATTCATTCTCTCAGGCTGTTCTGACTATAAATTGCCTGTTCCCAGGTCTCTTCTTTTCCCCCACCTTTCGGCAAACAAGTGCTCCTGACCTCTGGCAGGCCTTTCCACATTCTTTCCATTCATCTCCCAATTTTTCTCGACCTTCAAAGCAGCAAACGATGTTCACGTTCAAGTTCTTCCTTTCTTTCGCCTTGGTGGTATGTCTTGCCGGTCGGGGTGGGTCTATCAGTTTGTCGCCGCAGGAGTGTATACTCATCTGTTCGTGATCTCAGCCCTAGCGGCCTTCAATATCACCGTCGGGACTGCCGAACTCGCAACCAAAGACATTATCGCCCCTACTACAGCAATTCCGAGCCTCGTGAGTGCTGCATTAAGGATGCAGTAGTAAATGTCCTATCCCTCAAACGCCGTTCTATAGTGCTCGCAGAACTGTACCATCGCCCAGAATATCCTGATTGTAAGTATCTGATTGACAAACTTGAAGAGCCCTCTGATGAAGCCTATTACAAACGAACTAGGGCTGCGCAGACGACGCCAGCTGCTTGTGTGGCACCGACGCCCTTGGCAACCTTACTCAGTGCGAACAGTGCATATTCACGGAGTTGATTAGAGAGAATAAGCCCATGGCCGACTTCCGCGCTGGGTCGAACCCGGTATTGGGTGGTAAGTTGTTAAGCGTTATCTCTGCTGCCTCCGGCATAACGGGACGTCCCTCTGTAGCTTATAGAACTGCATGCAACGCGAGCACCAACACTATGCCCCCGGCCGACACTCTCGTCCTCACGCTCCCCTCTGATTGGGATGGACCCTTCGTCTCCGTTCTTCCTGTGGGCGTCGCTATCATCTACGCTCTCTTTGGAGGATTCTTCGGTATCTCTGGCATCCTCCTCCTCTGCAACATGTGAGCCGGCTGGTATCAGCGGTTGATTTGAACATGTCATGTTCGATTTGATGCGCCTTTGGCTGTCGAGCGGTGATGCCGTTGATGTACATACTGGAGATGGGCTCAACCCGGTACCTTGGTAAGAGTGATTGATATACCCCTGAGGCTAAGAGAGTGAAGCTTTGCAAGTTCACTTTGTGTTCATCTTTCTATATTTCGTTGCTTTGAAGCTATCGCTGGACGTTTTTTGAATATACCATTCCATGTAGCCTATTGTTTATTTCACGTAGTAGGAGAGTGTAGAGAATGTTGGTGTTGAGCACACGAGTAACTTAGACAACCGTTGCCAGGTCCGGTGGAAAGGTCTTGTAAATATAGTTCACATGGTATGCCCGTGCGCATGGACTGTCGAAGCCAAATTCCGCATTCCAGCCGCCTGAACTTCGAACTAGAACGGGCTAGTCGGCGACAACGTCTGCCTCCAGTACCTTGGTGACAGTCGACCGTAGGCTTAGAAATTGGGTGGGTCGTTTAGGAATAATTCTGAAATTATTCAATTGGAAAACCGTACTTCAAGTGAACATCGTTGCGACCTCCTGAAATTACGAACGTAGGGGGGCTCTTTTGGCATCGCCCGACGGCTCAGGGTTTGGATGTTGAAGGCAATGGCCAAAAGATGAGCAACAAGAAGAAACAACTATACAGACCCGTCTCAAAGGCTCCCTTTGTCACATTACTTCTTGATACAGAGTATATGATATGTAGCGCCCGCCGCCAGCAGGTCCGAGAAAACAAATTACTGACCCTCCTGTCTGGACCCCCTTTTCTCCTATCGTGTCATGTGTTTTCACAGCGCGTAACTTTCCCAGGGACGCGTTTCATCAACAGGATGAGCGTGTTCTCATTTGTTAGTAGCGTCCCACCATCATCGTCCGCGTCCCCTCCAGGCGTACCTGCCCTCCTACTTCTGGATCTTGCTTCCAGCCGACCGCGTCGAGTCCGCCTGATATTCCCCTGCGTCCCCGCGACTTGGCCGCGCTATTGGCGATGCCTCCCATCCAGATATATACAGGCTCCCTTCAGCCCAAGAAGAAGGCCGAGCTTCAGGAAATTGCCATTGCTCTTGAAATCTCCGATGCGGGGACGAACTATGAGCTGCAGCAGCGAATCAAGAAGCACTTAGATGACAACCCTGACCTTGAAGATCAGGATGAGTTCCGTGGCCTGTATGGGCGGAACAGGAGGGGCAGGAGCTCTAGGGGTAGCGTCCAACCGGTAGAATCGTCGAAAACGGGATCTGCTACGGGAATCACGCAATTTGTACCCGCCGCCGATAACGAGGAAGAACGCAAGCCTTCCACGTTGACGCATCGTACAAAGAAACGTGTCATTCCGTTAGATCCTGTCTTAGAGGTCGAGGCGACACCGCAGCAGGATATGAGATATATATCAGTGCTCCTTAAACATCCCATATCACCCCAGGAACCATCCCCTTCACCGTCCGCCAGCCACGGTCGTACGAACCGTTCAATGTCGCCCACTGACGCTCAAGAACATGATTTTGAAGCTGAAGGAGAGGGAGCCGCCTCGCACGCAAGGGTCATGTCCGCGCCTTCACCAAGTCCATCAGCTCGAGTAACGTCGCAGAGACGGACGCTACTTGCTTATATCCACATGTTCATCGACGCGACCCGCGCATTCTTTTCCAATCCTACGAACATCTCCAACCTCACGGCTTTCACCGAGTTCGCGTATATTATTTGTATTGCTACTCCATGGAGGCATGCGTATGTGTGTATCTTCCTTTTTCTTCCTCGTACAGTAATTGATCCGTTATCTTACTCGTAGTATACGATCTCGTCAGGAGTAACGATCCAAGTCCCAGTGTTCGGGTCTGACTTCGTCTTCCCACTCTTCCTCATCCTCTTGCATTGGGTGTTGCCGACGCTCGTTATCCCATCATTGGTGGGAGCGTTCGTCTCCTTCGCCCGCCCATATACCCGACTCGCTGCTTCATCGAGCAGCTCAACGTCCAATGTCCACATCGACAAATATCCTTCGTTGTTGACACACGTCGCCGCGGCTTACGATCCTCTAACGGCGTCTATCGCTCGGCTGGCGTGCCACATTGCGTGGCCTTACCGCCTCCTGCCTCCTACGAATATCGTTACGCCTCTGATACCCTATCCCAACGTTCTTCCTCCGGTGCCCCCCACGGAGATCGCGCTTGATGTTTTGGGGTGGAATTGGAGGATATTCGACGCCAGCGTCGTGCTTGCCTTTGCGGTGGCTGAGGCTCTGAGACGTTGACTCCTAGCAGGTAAGTAGAGCGTCCGAACACAGATTGCGTCTCCTTATGATCTCGGTCTTATTATGTTTATTTTCTGAGACATATATTTACGCCTGAATGCCTAGCTTTGCGATATGTTTTCGATCATCTGTATACTATCGCGCGTCGAGCGCATGTATAGCACATCTTGACTATTTATCTCCTTATCTTCCTTATGTTTACATCTTGTATCCTTTGCCCTACAAATTGTGACCATTCTTTCGCTGACGATGCGCTTCCGATAGACTGAGGAAATTTACAATCAAATTGTCGACGGCAAGGGATAGCTAAATGTCGGAAGTATGCTCGAAGGACTGTTGATGTTCCTCCAGCTTCGATCGTCAGATTGTTGGGCGAGGTGGCGGCTGCGGCACGAGACTTCATCGAGTTTCTTGACCGTTGGGTGACTTGTGCTCGACAACGCCAGCCTATACTATGGCCCAACCGCCTCCAAACAGATACTAGCCTCCCCCTCCGGTCGAAAGGGAGGTCGTCTTTGACCTCCCTCTTCGTGGCTCATATATTCGGTCGTCTCCTCACATTTGCTCTCAACCAACTGCTTCTCCGCACGACCACTACAATCGCGTTAGGGGGGACAGCAATCTATTTCGAGTTGGTCTTCGTGGCGTGGTCGAGTACCTTGAAACCGAAGGAAACATCCCAGCGTCCTCCAGAAATCCAGTCCTTGACGAATTTGACACACACCCCCTCCTTGCTGGTGCACCCATCTTGACTGTCATTCAATCATACCATTACGCTAGTTTCCTCGCATCCCCCGAGACGATAGCGGTGGTACTCGCCCTCGGCCTTTTCGTGGTCGACATACCGAAGCTGAGGGAGTATCTGAAGCATTCTGCGGCTAGATGGCCGTAATCGACGATCATGGGTTCGCCGAAGCAGAGGCGGCGTATCTGGGTGGTTCGTAGCAGTCCAAGTATTGCGATATCCCAGGAAGTCGCTGAAAGCAAGAGTGCTAAGAACAAGAGGGTCATATGTAATGTAATGTCTACCACTCGAGCAGCGAGTTGTCCATTCATGCGTTCATTGGCTGTGCGAGCTGCAGTGTTGACTGGTGACTACTAGCTAGAGACCAGCGAGGCAGAAACGAGATTTGGGCGCGTGGCAAGGCGCTTGGTAACTCCATAACCGACTCAGCGCGAAGCTTGGCACCCTACCGGACGACATTCTCCGGCTAATATTTGCTGAATTGTTGCACGACCGCAGAGCACTCTTGACTCTGCAGCTTACAACGCGAATTCTCCACACAGTATCAGGATCGTTTCTCTGGCAAACCCTACAGTTCCATGACGATGGGTACTACTACCCCAGGCGTTCGGTGTACACTCGATTCCCCGCGACATTTTGAGCAACATCCTGATGTCTGTGACAGACGACGAGGGATATAGATGGACATTCACACTGACTAGTCGCATGCCTCGTCTACAAGATCTCGCAATCGCTGCTCGAGTGGTAGACATTACATTACATATGACCCTCTTGTTCTTAGCACTCTTGCTTTCAGCGACTTCCTGGGATATCGCAGTACTTGGACTGCTACGAACCACCCAGATACGCCGCCTCTGCTTCGGCGAACCCATGATCGTCGATTACGGCCATCTAGCCGCAGAATGCTTCAGATACTCCCTCGGCTTCGGTATGTCGACCACGAAAAGGCCGAGGGCGAGTACCACCGCTATCATCGAGGTGCGCCCATCCGAGTACACATACCTGGTGAATCAGAGTCTTGGCTTGGCAATTGGCAGGAGTGTCGTGTGATCGAGGAGGTGAAGACCCAGAATCCTAGTATACTCTCCCAATGGAGAAGGAAAACATTCAGGATTTGGCTACTCGATCGGATGGATTACTCCTATGCTTCGTATAATCGCAGAAGCTCTCCCATGTGCAATGCTCGTACGGCGGCTCTCGATATCGTCGCAACGATACTAGTGGCTGCCACCCCCTCTGGCAATATTTATGTCAGGAGCGTCGCATCGTGGCGACTTATCTCTTGTAGGCGACACGGCATGCATGTCTATATATAAACTCCACTAGACTGATTCTCATTTAGATTCCACCTTTACTGATTCTTCCAATCGGATATTGTCGCCACTTTCTCGCTGTGCAGCCATGAAGCACAGTTTCATTCCGCCGGTACGGGCGGTGGGCGTCGTGAGAGATAGCAATGTCAAATCTGATTACTTTCGGGGTCTCGCCAGGAGCGACGATCGTATTGCTAGCCATCCAATGCCAAAAGGCGGCCTCGCTACACCCCACCGAACTCCCAGTTCCACGAAACTGGTGTCATTCTCACACCGAGAGCTATTGGTAGGTAGACCTTGGTATTGGTATTAACCCCCAGTCCCTTTTGGAATCTATGTATGGCTGATTATGTGGTTAGATTCCTGGCTATGGAAATGTCTAATAGACATGGAAAAGACCAATGGAAACCCATTATCGTCCATCTGCTATTCCGGCGCGAGGTTCAGCGGGGATAACCGCATATATTACTCCTCCTTCTCGTCTGGTGCGGGACAAATAATAAGACGACAGGTTTCTTGGAAGGTGACTGGATAAAACTTGATTCGAAGCTCGATGGAGGCGTTTGGTCCGCTCTCGAAGGCTCTTGAAGATACTGTCTAGACTTCAGAGAACGACTGATGGACTTATCGATATTATCCACGGGTTCTATGAATGTATAAATGTACTCGTGTAATTTGATGGAGTTGGAACTGTTTGGAAACATGAGTAAGTGTTGAGTGGCATTTATAATGGGCTCAACGGATCTATTCATGCGTGTCAGACATCGGAGGGCATCTCGCCGAGTTGATGGATATACCCTATTGACTTACGATGCTTAAAGTAGCACCCACATTCTTTGTTCTGCGTCCTGTGGTCTTGCATTATCATGAAGCGAGGACGATAATATGATACAAACGTAGATAATCAAGAACAACGGCGCCCAATGCATTTGCGAACAACTTGCAGCGGCCCTTAACTTATTAACCAAATTAATGCACACCGTTAACCAGCAGATTACCCCTCTCCATCCGTTGTTTCGTACGCTCAGCGGCAGCGTCATATACATAGTGAACCGGAGTGTGCCCCCATTTGCGTAGGACAGCATTGTCTGACTCACGATCAGACTCAATGGAATCATCCGTGCTGAGGTTGTCGGTCTTCCGGTCGAAGAAGAGGTCATCTGTGTCAAATGGTTCTACAGCAGTGATGTTAGACACAGCAGCTGTAAATAGTGGGTCGACTTTACTTTCAGGTTCCTCCTCCTCAACCACCCTCCGTTTACCCAACGCTTTCTCGCTAGGTCCAGCGGGATGTGGGTTGTCATCATCGGCGTCGGCATCGTGGGCCAGAGAAGAAAGGGGGAGGGATCGGCTGGTATTAGAGCCTGAATAGGCGGACATAACAGGCGGCATTTCGTAAGCGGGCGTAGAGGGCGACGGGGTTCGAGAGTGAGTAGACGATTGCGCCGGAGATCGTGGGCCATGGGGCGCTGCGGGAGGGGGGGCCAAGGTCTGTGGAATAGCAGTAGCTGAGCCCCCGTGGGCGCCTGGTCCGAAACCTGGTGGGGAGGAGGGTTGCCGTGGATAGGGATGCGCAATGGTGCTCCCTTGTTGCGGTCGTCCTGGTATTTCCCCAGTCGGTGGCGATGTCCATATGGACGCTGGCGGCGACGGGGATGAGGATCCGGTCCGCGAATGTGGCCTCGAGCTGGCACCAACTCCCTGGCCGTTATTGCCTTCTGCATCGAGGTGGGACAGTTGCTGGGTGCGAAAGTAAGCGTCTGAGTAAGTCAGGGAAAGGGTAGAAAGAGCACCTGACGGTTCATTCTAGTCTCCTTCCGGCTCCTGTCCTCAGCCTCTCTCTCACGACCTATCTGTTCCATATCTTCGTACTGTTGCAAGGCGTCCATGATCTCTGTGTTGGCGGCCAACAATGCATCAAGGAGCTTTTCTTCCGGAGTTTTGTCATTTGAATTATCTGGATCGATGCTTGCGGGAGGTGATATTGGCTTGCCGTTCACAATCTTCGGCAAGGACTGCTGCTGTTCCTTTTCTTTCGCCAGCCGTGAACGTTCCGCGTTGGAAGATGCCCAGGGTATTTGAGCATAAATTAGTTCCTGTGAAGCGCGGCACTTGGCATAGAATTCCTGCAAGGTGATAGGTAAGTCAAATTTGTCCGTGCACTATGCCTCACACAGGGAAACTGGTGGGACGGAGAAGACGACGAAAGGAAACGCGATATGGGGAATGGGTATAGCCGAAAAGCACGAACAAACAAACATACCGTGATGATCTGATCCTTCTTGAGGTTCTCCGGTTTCGCATATACCAAGGCCTGGGAAAGAAGCGAGGCATTGCCTTGTCCAATCGTACATTCTTCCATCAGACGACGCATGTCCTCTTCTGGGGGTATAATCCGGTTTCGGGTGACTGATCTGCGTTTGCGAGGAGCCGGCGGCGGAGCCTGAGTCAAAGATGCAAGTGAGAACGCATATCAATTCGGCAACGGCGTAAGACATACATTGTCAGGAGCTCTAGGCGTCTCTGTGTGGACTTCAGGATATGGCGACGGTATCGGACCGTCTTGGTGGTAGGAGACGCGGTTAGGTTGTACGGGTGGGTTGAATATCGAATCTCTAGTGTCCAGAGGTACGCCCTATTCGACTCACATTAACAACACCGAAATTCGAAGAAGTTGCTGGGCACACCTCGTCTGGTTTATCAGCAGGCTTAACCCTTCGCCACAAACCTCGGAAGCCTTCCTTGTCATTTTTGTGGTGGCCGTCTTTCTCTGAGAATTGAAGTGAAATCAGCCATCGTGTGAAACTGGAAGTAAGCAGAAAGCACGTACTTGACCCACTAGCAAAAGCAGCAGCAGCTAGGACATCCAATATGCGTTCTCTCACGACGGGACTTGTTTGCGACGAGGTAATAAGATGCTCTAGGGTATCCAGGAATTTGCGGGACATAGAGTGCTGCACAAACAACTCATTGGAGTTCCAGAGCATGATGGCCCATAACTATGCGGATTGAAGGTTTAAATCAAGAGGCAAAGGAGCTGAGAGGGAACTCACTCGAGCGGCGGATAATTGCGCCGTTGGCTCCCCGTATCTATATGCATCCGTTTGAGTACTGTACCCAAGCTTCATAGGGAAATTGGTTGTACTTGAACTCTCGCCTCAAAGCCCGTACGGCCTCCTTAGCGGACGCTTCATTGGCAGAAGCGCGTTCGCAAACGTCCAAAGCAAGGTTCCAATCTTCTGATGCCGTCGCGGTAAGGAAACCTGGTGAAGTCGTTTTAGCGCTATGGCAGGTAAACTGCACATATACGAACCTATCATCCGAGTTAACTGGCCTTCCTCGTCCCTCCTGTCTCTCTCCTTATCCCGGAATCTGTCCTTATCCCGCTCACGCTCTCTGTCTCCACCACGCTCTCTATCTTTGACTCTAGGTTCTCGCTCTCTATCGTGCTCAACTTCCTTGTCCCGTTCCTTATCACGATCCTTCCCTGATATCCGTTCCCAAAATTCAAGACCTCCTCCCTTCTTCTCCTTCTTCACCTCACTCGCCTGAGGGGCGCCGACTAGACGGATCGAATGCTTTGGATCGATGTTCGATATAGGGAACTTCCCATCCCCTGGATGCAGCGACTGTATCGGAGGTGGTGATACATCATACATCGCCTCCTGGCTGGGCGCGTTCCGCATCTGAAGGGCTGCGGGTTCGCCGTGCCCCTGATTGTGTATGTGAGTGTGAGCGTCCAGCGATTTGACGATACCCAGAACAACAGCGGGATTAGGTGGCGGTTTCTTCTTCTGTGCCTTATCCCGCTCCTTAAGAGAGGCGCTACTAAACGGCGAAGATGACCGTGGCAGTGGACTCGAGACAGGTGGGGAAGCTCCCGGTGGCAAACTACCATTGAAAGAGCCTTCTCGTGACGCCGGCAGCGCACGCGCAGGAGGTGCGTATTGATTCGGATATTGCGGTTGCTGCTGCTGTGGATATGAGTGCGATTTCTGACGCGACGAATCCTCTCTCCCCTCTAGAATCTCCCAGCGCTCTGAGTCAATTGATGGTCGAGGAGGCTGCTGCGAATAGTGGTTGGTGGTAGGATATGTCGAGTGCCCGTGCTCAGCTGGTGGTTGGCGGGAGACCTGGGAGGCGTGCTGAGCGTATATCGGAACAGATTCCTGCGCATATCATTACCAGTAAAGCAGCCTGTCAGTCCTCCCTACGCATGGATGAGAATGCCCGCAGGCCACAGACCTCTATACCGAGTGACGAAGGCTCCTTGGCCACAACCTTGGCTACCTTCTGCTTATCCCTGCCAAATAGCTTCTTCATGTTGGCTTGAGCACTGCGAGTGTAGATATACTGGCCACAGCGAACAGGAGCCTCGGGATTCGAGAAATGTGTGAGTGTTCGAGTGGAATCGATGTAGTCTGGAGAAGGCGGGAAAGTAGATTGCCAAGGATGGCTGTGTTGTGATCGTTGCTCTTTAGCGCCTGTCAAGCGCCCCCGATGTAACCTATGCAGCATTGGACAGATTCGTTTTGCAATCCCCAACCATCATGGTGATCCATTACAATAAGAAATGTTACGTGACACCGGCAACCCATCGACTCTCATACCACGCCGTCAGCGCCATCGAATCCTTCTTCCTCCCAACACCATCTAAATACTCGATCTTTCCATGCTCCACATACACACTGAACGTATGGAAATTCTTGGAGGCTTCTTCGCTCCAGACGGTGCCCTCCCCCATTGCAGTCCGAACAGCGAGTGAGTATTTCTCCAGGTCCTTCCGCTCACCGAACAACAACGGTGCATCAAGGAATTCATGGTACTGATCAACATAGCTGTCACAGCCGAGATCAATACCATACCCATCACAATCAAGAAATAACGTACTCCTGATATTCTTTCTCGTCTTCGACGGAAACGGCGGGATCTAATAATTGTCTTGCGATCACCTCCGTTGATCCAAGGTCAGGCTTGTCGGAGTAGCTATTCTGCTTATGTTTCGCCTCTACCCTCGGCTGTGCCATCTGGAACTTGGAATTGGACGAGGTCATCCAACGCCGAACACCTTGGACCATACTTTACGACCGTAAGTTGATGAAAGATAGAACGCAGAAAGCAATATTACCCCGCATTCCTTCTGGACGTGTTTCCATGTGCCTCGAAAGGGCTATAATTCATATCCTTCGCCGTCTTCCTATCACCCATCATTGTCATCAGTTCGACCACCCAACAATCAAACGAAGGAAAATCCACTGACCCGGGTAACTTCAGCGTGCTATTCATCGAATACGCGAAGTGTTTACCCAAACTTGTAAACAGCAACGGCCTGTAATACTCGATCCAGAAATCACCCCTGCTCCCCCTGACGAACTCCTCCAGCCCCCTTTCGCAGTCCTCTAACACGTATGCAGGCTCCAGATTAACAGGATCAAACCACTGCTGATAGCCGCCTCGCACAGGCGGAGGAGCCACTCGTTCCGATTGCACACCGAGAAATAGATTAATCGCAGCTTGCTTGTCGGCATCTAAACATGTTCGTAAGTCAACCGAGCTATGGCCTACACAATTCATCAGCGTCCGCACCTAATAACGAGTTCGTGTAGAATCGTCGGATGTTCTCGATAATATCCCTCGAATGACTGTTCCAATGCGGCATCCTTCTGTATGTCTCTACACGATTGACGAGGGCGCTCCCGGTATACTGCAGCGCAATCGCTACATTGCACGAAGCATCATAGCATCAATCACCAACTCGAGTGAGATGTAGGGGGAGGAGTAAATACTCACTGTCGCCGTGATCGTGGTACATTTCTGTCAGCATATTCACCGCATCCGAATCGAACGCCAAATTCGGGCTGTCCACGACACCCAATGCATACAATTGATGCCCGAGTGCTCGCTTCCCAAAGACGAATTGGGCTGCGTTCGTTCGATCAAGACAATCAACGCAGTTGGTTCGGCATATTCCATTCTGGAGGGAGATTGAAGTGCGCCACTGAACGTCGGTGGGTGATTGGGCTGAGACGTGATGATTCTCTGCATGGCTATGAAGCATCATCACAATCATAACCGGAATGAACACGGGATGTCGAGTGTTGCCAGGTGTCAATCAGAAGGGATAGCAGTGTATCCACCAGAAACGCCGTGGCGCAAATGAACGCAGAAGTAAAGGGAACTTTTGAACATCTTGCAGCTCGACCCAGGATAGCGAGCTCACCTCAATTCCAAGTTATGGAGATAATGGGCGTAAGGCTCCGCGCCTGAATGGAAGAAGCCAGTCATCTGAATAGACTCCTCCGCCAAATCCTCTAGGTAGCTGATTACATCTTGAGTTTTCCTGCAATACCGGCGCGAGTAAACGATCAGACGAAGAAGCAGGGGAGTGAAACAGCATACTCCTTGTACGCTCTAGACATATCCCACGCCCGATACACCATCTTCTTTCCCTTCGGCAAGAACTGGTTCAGATAACGTACGCACTGCGTATATTCGTCCAATAGCTTGCTTTCCCGAGGCTGAGGCTCCCGTCTAGTACGATAACGAAACATCAATTACCCGCACCGAGGAAGCCCAAAAACATAAGAAAAGAAGGCGTATCATTACATTTACCTTTTGATGAGATTCAAGATCGTGATCGGTGCCCCATACCTCCTGAACAAGTCATCAAAATGTCGTGATGCCGCAGTGTAGAATGGATCCACGACGCTGACTGCGTTTCGTCTATATATCATTGCACTTGATGGAGACGGAAACGAAATCCACATACTCTCAATGGGTGGTTTGGGAGTTACGCCACTTGATTCCTGTGTCCAGTATACCGGTATGCTACCTCTGTACTGAAGCCGCCACCATCAGCGAGAATGGCCAGCGAAAAGGATGGGTCGCAAACCTGAACATAGCTAGTGTAGTTAGGGCTGGGTCTTCTGAGATGTTCGGCTAGGCCACTTCGGTTGATCTTCCCTTCTCCCTTCCCTTCATCTGTTGACCTCGTCTCGCCAATGAGTTCGCTGGATTCCCTCTTTGGCGGGAAGTAGAATGGAGTGGTGAGCGCCTCTGAGACTATCTGCTCGGTTTCAACTTCATTCGCTACGTTTCCCTACAGATCGTGAGGTGAGCATGAACGGGACTCGCAGCACGAGTGACTTACTTTGTCGTTCACTCCCCGCTTCAGGTATCTCGCGCCTGCATAGTGCCTTGACCTCCTCGCTATCAGCGTCACGAAGACGACTCGGCCGAGCACTGTAAGCTCTGAAGCACTGATCAACAGTGCGCGATATACAAAGTAAATGACACTCACTGGCTTGATCTACGTGTCCGTGAACAAGCGGCACCATCCACACAGCGGTCAATCTCACTACTCCACTTCCTCGCCCCCGACTTTCCCCAACGCTAAATGCACCATTCGCCTTACTCATCATGTTAAAATTCCAAGCAAACCGATCGTTGAAAGCCCTCCCCCTATGCACCGAAACACCATCAACAGTGTGGTGCATGCATATTCCACCATGCGTCATATTATGCTGTAGCGTAGACGTTATGTCGTATGTGTAACTGCACGCGTACAGTGTTAGTAAAGAAAGAAGAAGGATTTAAGACATGGCCCGTATACCTGAAGTAGAAGTTCTTTGACATGTCCACTTGTCTGAAGATCGCCATCGACCGTGTCTCTTCAGCTTGTCGCTCCCGTTCTACCCTCATCGTCGGGCACACAGGTATAACGTCCGTGCCTTCGCAGTGATACAAGTAATGCCCGCCAAGCAGCGCTACAACAGACCGCTTCGTGATGATCACCATGTAATATCCGGAGGTAAACCGGATGAATCCTTCACAACATCTACGTCAGAGCGAGCGCACGAGAATTGCACTAATCAAGTACTCACCTACGACCCCGAAGAACACCCTCGCTCTCCCCAATCCACCAGAGCTCCTGTTACCATCTTCCAGCATCTTGAGCATGGCACTCATCTGCTTTCCAGTATACTCCGTGTCGTCCTCCACGATGCTCAGCCCGTATCCGCCACTATCCAGCTCCGGACTGCTCGCCCCTCCTCCGCTGCCACCCTTCTCCGATGACTCTCTGCCACTGCTCTCTCTGTCCCCCGTTCTATCGACCTTAATGATCCTATGCCTTGAATCAGACGCATTGCTAGCAACGATGTAGAACTTTAAACGCGTTTCGTAGAGGATGAATTTATTGAATGCCGTGCTGCGCCTGTGAACGTACGGGTGTACAGAAGTTTGACTGGGCTGTTGAGGGGATCGCTGCACAAAGCTGGCTGGCGTATTAGGAACTGGCAAGGAAGATGAACTTGGTAGACGCGGGAGATCTTCGACGCTGTCCGTCTCAGTTGTCTCCGGGCCCAGAGGCATCCCATTCAGGTCGTCCGGAAGCTGCGCATCGTTGACCATCGCACTGTACACGGATGAAGGGTTGGCCATTCATGAGTTCATTGATTGTGCGAGCTAAAGCGCTGGCCTTGCGAGCCGGTCGTAATAGTATTTGATGGAAGTGGATTTGGGCGCTTGTTTTTGAGATGAACTATATCCTGATTCATGACCATGCTCAAACTTAAAGCTTAAAGGTTGAATTTTGCAGGCAAGTCTTGTCGAGTAATCAATACGACGCGCGTCTGCCTGCATCCTGTGAATACAGTTCTCCGTATACCGCTAAATTCTAGTTGATCTAGAGTGCACAGAGACTCAGGCTGTCTTCGCCGTTGCCCATCTAGTAAAGGTAGTCCTCAACAGCTTTCCTGTTGTAATCCACCATACGTATAAACAGCCTAATCCCAGCGCACCTCCAACACCGATATATCTGATCATAACCTTCGAAAGAAGGTATCGCATCGGGGACGACGACGTTGTCATCGGAGGGGGCACCAATGCCTTCGATGAGAGTATAGCGTACGAAAGCACGCAGGTGGTTATTACTCGTGGATGCGGCAACCATTCCCCAGGCTTGAATGTGAACGGGTAGGACTGAATGGGTTTGTGTGTCGGAGGTGCTGCAGCTTGGGACACAATCGCCTGATATTGCCCCTGGAAAAACGTTTGGACAAAGAAGAGACAGAACGATATCCGAGCGAGGAGGTTGACGATGTTTGCGTAGATGAGAGAGGCATCACCTAGTTCAAAATATGAGTAAAACACCAGCGCCGACGACAAGTAGAGAATCGAGAAAGTGAACATGAAGCTGTCGTTGATGCAATCCTTAGTTATTTAGTCTCATAGCTCTGCGAAAGTGTACTCACAAGCTCTGTCTCGCTAGATCACCCGTCTCCGCAGTGACGGCGACAAATGCCTCGAGGCCTCCATTCAGACTCAGGACAGGTAGACACCACACCCAGACCTGCAGAAGTTCCGCAGCGTTGGTTCCCTGAAGAAATGCTGGTGGAAGGAGGAGAGGGAGGGCGTAGGGTAGATAGATGGGGGCAAAGGTAACCAGAATGAGCGATAGCGATAGCTGTGATTTCAGTAGAATGGCGAGCGACGCGTGGGCATGCAGTAGAGATGGCAACGAGCGAGATGGGGAAGAGGGACCAGCAGGAGATGGACTTGATGAACTAGGAGGAGGAGGCGCTAGGATGCCAGAAAAGAACAGTCGTAAGGATTCTTCGATGGGCTGGAGGACGAGCCGTGCGACGAGTGAGCCTTGCAGTCGTTAGACACGGCCAGCAAAACAAGGTAGACTAGCGCGTACCGTAATTGGCGGCAATTGCATACCCTCCTTGAGCAGCCAAAGACAAGCTGAAGTACGACAGGACCAATTTATCGGACTCCGTCAGTATGTGCTTCAGGAGAGCTTGCGCGTTGATGGTGAGCACGAGGTTGAGCATATGAGGGATGAAGTAGGTCGGCATCAAGCTATGGGAGATGTGGTCAATGGGGTACATATTAAAGAGCTAGTCTACATACCTTGTTGTCTTTGCTACGCTGCTTTCGAGCTTGCTCCACCTCATTAACGACCTCTCCTTCTTGAACGCAGCCATGTATGAAAGTGCGAGCGTGATACTGTACGCTAATTGTCCAAATGCATATGCCAATAGAGCATATTCATGCGTATCGCTTGCGAGATGAGAGTGGTGCGAGAAGTAGAGTATAAGGAAGGTTGTCACGGATTTCAACGTTACACCAAGTCCTTCTGCGCGGACACGTATGTCCGTTCGAAACGTCGATGTCGCTCTATAGTAAAAAGTCAGGTCATCCTTTGGGGCAGTACAAGACCGTCACATATCTAGAGAAGAATCGTGGTGTAAAGACACGTACAATCCGTACGCTGGTTCGCACCCCAGCTCCAGCAGACCCGCCAACGAGTACAGAACGACAGCTTCGATAAAATGAGGTTGAGAGGCTGTTTCGGGGGATGCGAGGAAACTAGCATAGATGATTGAAACGACAACCAAGATGGGTGCACCAGCAAGGAGGGGGAGATGTGTCAGATTCGTCAAGGACTGGATTTCCTGAGAACGTTGCGATGTTCCCCTCGCGTTATTGGGCCCATGGCCGATCAACCCTACACCAACTCTGACAACCACGCCCCGCACTCCCTCTCTCAGCAACAACATCACGCTTCCGAAGACCAACTCGAACTGGATTGCTGTCACCCCAAACGCGATTGGAGTGGTCGTGCGGAGAAGCAGCTGGTTGAGAGCAAATGTGAGGAGACGAGTCAATGCATGGAGAATGAAGAGGGACGTCAAAGAAGATCCTGCTTTCGACGGGGAGACGGGGCTGCTACGCTCCTGAACGTCGTTGGGGGAGGACATAGGTCTGAGGTTCGTCGCGACCACGTGGAACTCATCCAATCCGTGGCAAAAACGAACTCAAGGGGTATTTGTGATGGAAAGAATCAGCTCTGAAGTCCCCCTTGGATAGGCGACTGACGCAGAAGCGCCGTGGAAAAAAACAACATTCTTCTACACCGTCGCTCATACCACGCGCGTTTCCAAGACGTCCTTGAGCGAATATTGTATTTTACATGTGTATCCGCGGACATAATTGGGTTGCCAAAGTATGTGCAACGTGGTATGTACGATAGAATAGATAGAAGAAAGGGCAATGAACGGGGTCAAGGGACAAACGTTCAAACTGGTTGCCTACGCGCGCAAATCCTAGGTAGGGGGGATAGGAGGAGTTGACCGCGGTCGAGAGTCTTGACGACAGTTCATACGGTCTTTCAATTTCAGGGCCTTCACCTGGAGTGCTGGTGGTTGGGAGTCAGCGAGGAATATCTGCCGTAGTTCAGATTTCATCGAGTCATCCAAACCATCGAATTGGGGTCGATGGGTCTCGAGCCGCTCAATAAGCGGTGCAATGAAGGTGTCGTCCAGCTCCGGCATGGACATCTGAGAGGTTGATACCTGTCTCCTCCACGACGTCATCTTAACTGCCGCTATGAACATTGTCCACAAATCGAGAGACTGAATGGGAGGGATAGCTGGATACCGGGCGAACTTGTTAGAAGAGTCGTCAGCAGCCCAGCAGAGCCTGATAGCAAGCCGGTAGCATGCTGCAAAGCTGAGAGGGACATGGCTCGAGTACTGCCGTATTTTCTTGACGAAGGCGAGCTTCTCTCCGAGACATTGCGAGGGGGTTGCCTTCACCCAATCTGAGATGACCTCGTGACGCACCGAACCACTTACAAACCCACCGAGGCACATGAACGGAAGACACCAAATAAATGCCTCCATCTCGTGATGATAATAACGGACGATGTCGCCATTCCAGTAAGCATCATCCAGCAGTTCGAAGGCCATGAACGGAACAGTACCCGTGCGATCGCAGCCAGGCACGCGCTCCTCCCACTGTAGAATCGACAGATCAAAGTCTGTCAATACCCCGCGACGAGTTTCTGGATGGCACATGACGTTATAGAGACTGGGGTCTCCATGCTCGATGCCGTGCTTCCAAAGGAAAGCGTGACCTGTCAGAAGAGAAAGCGTTACTCGAAGACTGATTCGAGCGAGGACGACATACATGTCACTGCATCAAGCCAAGCACGAAGGAAATCAGTCGCATCCAACGTGGTGACTTTCGCCAGCTTCTTCATCACCACCACTCGCATGATTTGATGTCCGTTACCGGGCTTGCCCACCAAGCTTCGAACCCGCCCGGTATCTGTGCCACGGACATCGGCGTAGCAGAGCAGTCCAGGCAGATGGTCAATCATTGACGCATCGTATTTCGCCGCGATATTCCGTATCCCTTTCATTGTTTTCCCCTCATGCGCCCGACGCACT
Source organism: Pleurotus ostreatus (assembly GCF_014466165.1). NCBI lineage: Eukaryota > Fungi > Basidiomycota > Agaricomycetes > Agaricales > Pleurotaceae > Pleurotus > Pleurotus ostreatus. Next base: position 380,264 of record NW_023503164.1, on the reverse strand, counting down.
TCCGGATGAGAGATCTTCACTACGAGAGACTCCAGCACGCGACTGCCATCTTTCGATTTGGGCTCGCATGGAAGGACTCTGGTGGTGCGTCCACCTAGGCATCGTGGCGGCGGAGACAGATGGTCCTCATCCGAACACTTGATCTCGAGCGCTAGGAATTCATGAGGATTGTACTTGTTTTCCAAGAGGGGGTCGTTTAAGGACACAATAAACGAAGGCGTATTTGGAGGGCAATGGAAAGTCTTGCATCGACCCCAATCCTCAACCGTGAACCTTTGGAAAAGAGCCATGAGAACGAGCGCACGAGGGAAGTCGGCGATGAAGCTGACGCCGTTGGACCGTACAATGCCCTCTCGGTCATAGTACCAAATGAACAGACAGTCGTCTAGAAGACCATGAGGGCACAATACGAGAGGGTGGACATGACTCACCAATGTGCAGCAGGTTTATCGTGTGCTGGATACCAGGGTTCTGGGATAGCATCTCCAGCGCATAGGCAGCACACTGCACCCGGCCATCGAAATTCTTCTCGTTCGAACTTTCCTTGCGCAACGCAACTCCATTCTTGACGCCGAGGCGTAGCTTCTTGCTGCTAGTGACGCTATTCGTTGCTTCAAGTTTGCGTTTCGAAGATCTAGAGCCAGTCGCTGGGGGCGTTGCGCTTACATTGGGGGACGGACTCGTGGAGGGAGACAGCTGCACCTCGTCCATCTCGCTGTCCTGCGGTCTTACGCGGACACGCCGCGCTGTTGTGGTGAACGCCGATTCGACAGCGGCGCGAGCCTCTTCGCTGGGACTTCCGATGGCCTTGAACTCTTCGAAACCGAGGAATGCGTCGAACTCGGGCTCGGCACCCTTGTCAGGTGATTGGTCAAGTCGAGGGCCGAGAGATTTCACTACAGAGTCACCAGCCTTTCCTACATCAGGCTTTCGGTGGACACGGTCGGCTCCCGTGTGGGATTTGAGGACGCTAGGATCGAGGCGACGGTACCGCAGGTCTGGGGCTGTAGGCGAGCGAAGCGGGAGATTTGTAGTTCTGAGCAATGACAGCGCCTTGTTGCACAAGTTCACGTAAGGAGCGTATCGATTCGTTTCTACGCCAGAAAAAGACCTCAAGCTAGACCACGCCACTGAGTCCTGCCATAGAATAGAGCACGACCGACTCACTATTCAGAGAGTAGACTTCTGACACTCTCATCGTTTGCCACGGTCAATACTGCCTTGAGACACTGCTCGAGATAATTCTGTAGCGCGTCATCTCGTTGATGTCGCAAGCGGCCAAGGTCAGACTTCTGGCCTTGGTCGAGATTGTCACCGCGTTCTAGTTTCTCGATATCGTTTTGAAGACTTTCAAGGGTGGAATCGTCCCGTAAGCAGCGGAAGATAAATGCGCATAAGAGCTCGTCGAAGTCGCATACTTGAGCAGCACTCGTTTCCTGAAGCAAGACGCCAGAGAGGTCTTTGTATCTGTTTCGCAATATCAACGGTGAGGACATATGGAATTGAGATAGTTGAGCCATACTTCGTGGGTTGTGGCGAGGACATTCCGGCTTAGAGTGCTGATGGTCATGATGGAGAGTTAGTCGTGTTCTTCAGCAACTGTGACTCATGTGACGGAATATCGCTGATCATGTGATACGCGAGAGGCCAGTCAAGATATTCTCACAGTCAGTATGTGATGTGATTGACCCTGTACCTCTTTCAGCATATAAACACTGAGCACCACAGACAAATTACCGGCCACTATGCGTCTGATTGGGTATCTTCTAGGAAGTGATATAGACACGAGAAGTGCCTCAATTGACATGCCGCATCATGACATGAAGTTGACTCATGGTTTATCTTTGCATTAGGGCCCTTATTCGCCTTGCGATTGAACCGCAATGAATACTACTGGAGTATTCGGATGCCTCAAACACCGCAGATTTTGCATTTTTCCTGGATAAACTACTCTCAAGGAATCTTCACACCGTTGGCGTCGGTGCAGATACACGCCCGATTGACCGTGTCCTCATCAGGTAACAAATAACAAATATTCCTTGGTATGTTGCCTCCAGGTCGAAGTTCTCGGCTGCGGATACATATTTGACACCGTCACTGCCTTGGGATGATGTCGCACGAATGACGGAAATTACACGGTGTTCTCAGATTGCTTGATGCGGGCGTACTAGCAGAAGCTCTTCGTCCGCCGCAGGAAGCTTCTGTCGTGCTGGACGCCACGCGTATTTCGCGAGCGATGAACTCGATACGTTGCGCATGACGGAATCTTCTGTGCATAGTCGAAGATCAACTAGGCACGCTGAATTGTTTCGTGCCACAAAAATTGCGACAAATCGGCCACAAAGGTCGGTTCCTATGCAACTAATTTGTCTGTTTCCGGTAACCCAATCCGCCAAGATCCCCTCTCTGGGCGTTCAATATCCAATCAAGTATTCAAGGGTATGTATGTACGTGTTTCAACAGGCTTTAGCTTTACACCGGATGTCGATGATATACCTGATAGCCTAACCTTCTAGTTTATAGTATTATATCGAGTCGGTGGCTGCTCGCCGCCTCTTGCAGGATCTCCATTGTGAGTTAGTGTCAGTTCCTGCATACATAGCCTCGAGGCTGACGGTTGATACAGCCATTAGCGTGGACACGTACCGTTGATTGGCAGGTACTTCCTCCCCCCCAAAAAAATAGTCTTCTTGTGACGGGATCCCGCCTCCAAGCGCGCAGGAACGGACTCCGCAGCCGCCAGTGTACGGCAGCGTCATCACAACCCATCATCACCCATCACCCGTCACTACCGTCGAAGCAACATAATCGTAAGTTAGCGCTACCTGCTACCTCCTCATGGTCCCCCACCGTCTCATTCGGTGCACCGACCATTGCGATCATACACGATGTACCCAACGCGCTATTTATGGTCGGTATGGTACAGAAGCCACGGAGAAACACATACTCCAAGGGTAACCGTTAGCAACCCAGCCGCCAACCGCCTTCCTCGACGCCGAGTCTCCGAGCGACCACCTATCTACCTCCGACCATCGACACGATGTGAAGTGAGCCATCGGCTAACAACATGCATTCTTTGTATGAAACCTTGATGATTCCAGATGCGTTTACCGGCGATTTCTCGTTTTGGGCATACATGCGTTCTTGCTTCTGCACATCCATACTCGCAAAGGGGCGCTAACGCGTATAATGCGCCATTATTTTCTTCAGGATCCGTGGGTTCGATACTCATCTTATTCGAATTAAGCCTGATTGATTGATTCTGCGTCTGACGTCCCCATACACGCAGCGTCGAAAAATAGAAACAAAAATAAAAAATAAAAACTCATCAATCAATTCATCCCCGGCCCACAAGTCCAGACTGCGCAGGGCGATGTTTCACGACTAGAAGCACCAGAAGTACCTCCACCGACTCTCAGATCATCAAGGGAATTTCCGAGCGTACGCTGGCACGGCTCGAATATACAGACAGGATTTACGTACACATCCATCCCCGCCATACATCCACGCATCATATCATGGTTGTCACAGTCTCGATTCGTCCGCATTGACAGCTTTAGGCGCGTATGTAAGTCGTAACCGCTATGCATCGGGTTGTTGCGTCTGATGGATTGATGAGTCTAGTCGCCGACGCGATCCAGGATCCGGTATTCAATATTTCAAGAATCAATACCCAGAAACTGCTTCGAGACGCGTTCTGTGGTCTGACGACCTCCTTAAGTCCCAAGGCGCCTGGCGCCACCAACGACCAGTAGCTGATTTACGTGAGTGTAGACGCTGATGGTTTCTTGGAGGGGATGGATTGGCCCTTGATCAGAATCGGTCTATGTTTGTCGTCGATTCGAATCATGCTCAACTGCAACAACATACATCAACGCCTTTTTCATTTCCGTAAGACATGAAGTATACACGACAAACAAGGATTGAGAGGAGGCTCTAACAAGAGTCAAAACATATAAGCAGAAGTAAAGGATAGCACTTGATCTGTGTAGTACAAACATACACGTAGACGATACGAGGAACTAGCGGCGAATTAAGGGTGATAGTGTTCTTTAAGCTCTCCGAGGAGGACGAGATCCCTGTACATATATGCATGTACGTACACTGAAGTATGTAGATATGTAAGTAAGCTCCAAAAAATGAGGTGAGTACTGGATACGACGCAGGCGGATATATATGTGAAATAAGTGGTAAAAAGCCAACAACGACCAAGTCGAAACGTCGAAATCAAAAGAACGAATAAAGAAACGAAGGTAGAAGGTAGGAAGTGAAAGATGAAAGCGACAAAAGACAAAATTGTCCCTAAGATCTACTACTTCTACTGTTGCTGCTATTGCTTAGCAGTTGGTGGGCCGTGGTGGACCGCTCGACGATGATGATAATACTGCTGCTGATACATAAAAACAGAGACAATGAATAAATATATATCTTCACCCCAACGCGTTATATATAATGTTATTCCGCATGCTTCCAAGAGAGAGGTTGAATTGCTTTTCGGGCGCCGCGGGGGCGCTGCAGTGGGGAGGGGTGTACTGGTCGACATATTAGGTGGAGATGCTGATATTAAGATAGAGAGTGATTGTCGAAAGATGATGGTGGTGATATATGCGCGGGCGTGGTTTGGTACTTTTACTTGGTTCCTTGAGGGAAGGAGTGGATGGCCAGGGAACGGCGGCGGCGGATTTAAGCATGAATGTGCTCCAAGCTGCTCTTCCTGCTGCTCGCCAGCTTCGAGTGGTGCGAAAGTACAAAGGGGGACAGAGACTTCGACTCCTCACCGTCCAGCTGCCAGATGTTCTTGACCGACAAATGCGACGGTGACGAAGACGACGACGAAGTAGGAGAAGACGTTGAGGACGCTGAAGACGAGGACATCATGGTCCCAGAAGACTCGGCACTGGGGTTCCTTCCTCTCCCGAAGACGGTCACATTGCGAGCCTCGGCTTCATCGTCCAGAGACAACGAGGACGTGCTGGTGGGCGACTGGACTGGCGAATGCACCATATTTTGAAGGAACGAGGGGAGGAGAATTGGGGCCGGCGACTGGACCTGGAGCTGCGCGTAATACTGGGACGCCGGAGACGAGAGCTGCGTTTGGTATTGAGCATTCTGGGGTGCAACACGGGGACCCGCGCCACCAGTCTGGTAGATCGGACGGTCCACCGGCTGTGTCTGTTGTCTCTGTGTCGACAACTCCAAGAACGAGCGCGATCGGTGGACCGGGCCGCGAACTTTCAACTGATTGAAGCCAGGGCCATCGAGGAGAAGCTGCTGCTCATACGCGGATGGCGTCATGGCCTGCGAGCGAGTTCCGCCGAACGTCAAGGTTGTTGATGGTGAGAAAAGCGGGGTACTAGACGCGGAGGTAGGGGAAGTTGATTGGCGAGACAGGGATGGGGGAAGTGGGAGCCATGGGGGAGACGCCTTCAAGTCGAAAGCCGCAGACGATGATGCGGGATTTGGGCTAGGGCACGCTGAGGGGTCGTCCAGTTGCGTCGTCGCCAACACCGACGTCAGTAACGCGATGCGCTCAGCCTGCACGGCTGCAGAGATCGAGTCACCGTTGCCTTCTGCATCTGGAAAGAATTCACATGTCAGCATGACAGATATTTGGTTTTCGAGGTTTCGAGAAGGGGGCGTGGAAACAGTAGGGAAACTCCGCCTCGAAGGGAAGATGCATTACAGAAAGGGTAGATAGAAGGCAAAGAGGGCACGAAATGGAGAATACCCACATGGCAAACAAGTCTGGCACACCTTTCTCCGCCGCCAGTTCAAATAGTTGCATTTCTTGCAAATCCAGTCGCCAGGTTGCTGTATAATCCAAAGTATTTGCAATTAGCATCGAGATAGATATGCGAGGAACGGGGTGAACGTACATGAGCGATCGGGCCTTTGTTGCCTGTATTCAAAATAGGCGGATGCTGTGACGATGGATCAGCGCGTCGATGACGAGTGAGAAAATGGTAATGGCTTACAGCTGCACTGGCCAGCCCCGGGGGCCTGATTTGACCTTGTTCGGGTAGGGGTTCGTTATCCGGCCACCACATAATGCAGGGCAACATCGGGTCGGAAGAAATATTTTGCACTCTCCCACCGCGGGCGAACGCACGTCCCGAGGGTGTGAGAAGAGGATGTGGGTGCGGATTCGTGTGCGGATTCGCGTGAGCGTATTGATTTTGGTGCGGGAATTGCGAGGGAGAGTGCTGGGGGCGTTGTTGGTGGCTAGATTTGCTGTGCGGTGCGAATGAGTGCTGCTGGGGGTTGGACAACTGGGGGAGGAAACTGAACGAGGTCGATGCTGAGGAGGGCGTGGCGGGGGAAGATGAGGATGAACAAGGCGAGGGAGAGAGCAAGTTTGGTGTGTATGCGGGTGAATGAGCCGAGAGAGACGACGTATTCAGCGCTGCCGTGTTCCCATACGCGTTTAGAGTCAGCATTGGGTTCGTGGATGTTGCTGCAACCGGAGATGAGGGGAAGGAGGAGAAACGGGGGGAAGGAGCTGGGCGCGTCGAATGCGACTGGGGTCCGCCCATCGTCTGGTAGACCGTAGTGGAAGATAAAGCTTCGTTAGTGGCGCCTACTCGCGATGTTCCGCAGCCGATGCAGAGGATGTTACGTCTGCAATATTTGAATTGGTCAATATATTCGCTGCAATGGTTCAACGTGGAGGTTACGCACCCAAAATTGTGCGCAGCGCACTTGGAGGATGGACATCTAGGAGGGAGCAGTCAGTATATGTGCATATATGCGCCCATCATGTCGAGTGCCACCATCACGCATGGCTGTAGAACAACACATGTCGCCCACTCCCAAGGCAACGCAACGACCTCTAATATATCAAAGAAGCGTGAGGGATACTCACATCCAATCGCCCAACCTGAAACTGGTCCTGGGGTTCGGTGGGTTGCTCGAGATCTGGTATTCTGAGCCGCCCATACCGCCTTCAATGCCAGGACTGTAACCCAAACCACCCACAGAGTTGCGCATATGATCCTGATTCTGGGTGGGTTCTTCGGTATGCAATACGAAGCACTGCAGCTGGTGGAACGGCTCCAAATCGCGTTCGAGGGCCGGTGCCACTGACATTGCTGATGATCCTGAGAGCGAGAGCGTTGCGCGTGCCTAGAAGGACAAATACAAATATGACGGTGAGAGCCTGATGGATGGTGGAAGAAGGAAGGAAGGAGACGGAGGGAGCAGGAAGGAAGGAAGAGGTGCGGAGGAGGAAGGAGGGTGGAAGGAAGGGCAGGTCGGCGCTTGATCTGACTATGTGGGCGGATTATCAACGTAACATACGCCTATATGCGTGGTATGAAGTATATGCGTAAAAGAGTAAACGACAACCCGGAAATGGGGTATATCAGAATATGGATATTGGGAATGCATATATATAGGTTAATATAATTAAAAAGGAAGCAATCCGCGAAAGTTCGAAGATGGCTGGCCAAGCGTCGGTAGAATCAGGAGAAAGTCACAATTGCACAATGGGAGGCCCGCTTTGGGAGAGAGTGACCCGGGATCCAGCCGGCGTCGAGCCATCGAACATCAAATGGGAACATCGAGCAGGAAGCGCGCTGTAAGATGTGCGCAGGGATCGCTAATCGTGGTTTCCCAGTGGGCAGGGGCCTGGATGGCCAAGAATCAAGAACAAAGTGCGAGCGAATCTGCACGTGGGAATCCAACAAAGCGCCTCCATGTTCTTCGGAGACACTAATGGATTATAATGTGTGGACATGATTGCAAATAGAAGCGGGACGCCATCGAAAGAGAGGGGAATGACCAAAATGCGAGCAAGAAAAAGGAGAAATAAAATAAAGTGCAAACATACCTCCTCATGGGACCCAAATACTGCCCACACACTTTCGGGACGATCTCCGAGGGCGCCGCTCCGTAATGTCCACATCGATACAGGCGTAGGAATAGCGCCACTGGAACACTATTTCGAATAACCAATCATAGTGTGAGTCAAGTCCATGATTAATCACCGCATGAACACCGAAAATACGTGGATGGAGGGGAAGAAGTGTAGGTAAACATTGGGTAAAGAGGACGTACATGCCGTTGATCTCGTGAATAGGTTTGATGCTGTGGCGCGAACACGGCAGACAGAAAGCGTTCTGCTGATGGTGGGAGGTCGTAGAGCTATGCAAATACAATCATATGGTAAGTATTTGAAGTAGGAAGCAGGGATGGGAATGGCGAGAGAAAGGGGACGGAGGTACTCACTCTCACGACTCGTGATTGTGAGGCTACAAACGCCTCAAAGGATGAGCGAGCCAGGTTGAAGGCGGCTAACCGGGACGCCACAGGATCAAATTCGCTGACATTTGCGCTTGAAAGCGAACTTGCAGACCCAGATGAGACTACAGAGGCCGACATGGAGGTTGGCGGAGACGAAGAAGAGGTGGCGGAGACAGACGACGTGCTGGGCGAAGACTCGAGTATCGAAGTGCGTGGCGCGAAGGAGTCTGTGACAACCGGCGAGACTTCGTCTTCCCCGTTCTCGTCAGCCCTGCCACGGCGTTCCTTGAGGGTGTATGGGTAGTAGGAAAAGGCTGGATCGAGTGTGAAGGCGCGTGGGGACCGGGGAGGGGTAGGATATACTCTGGTATGGTTGTCCCCTATGGCCATCGTGCTGGAGTTGTTGTCAGGTGTACGTGGGGGTGCCTCGTCGGTGGCGCGGTGGTGGGGGAGGATGAGGGGGTCAAGATGCTTGAGCCTGGAGACGAGATGTTCGAAGTCGGGTGTTTTTGTACGCAAAGGCTCCGGAGAAGTCATGTGTGGGAGACGTTAATGAAATCGACCGACCCGAGAGAAGGGGCAGGAGGAGCGTCGAGTAGAGGCGCTGATGAATGACAGAGACGCGTGCGTTGCTGGCGTCGAAGGCAATGTGGTGTGGCACCTGGCAGATCGTCTGCTCAGGTAGAAGCCCTTTGTTCGAAAAATAGAAGCTTGGGACTGCAGGAGTAAATTGGCTTCGAAATTGATGAGAAGGAACGAGAGGAGCTTACCTGCAGCGGGAATCAAGAAGCACGACGCGTTCGAGGATCGTCTGTTGAATTAGCCTAATGCAGAGGCGAGTAAGGGCGGGAGAGCGGGACTGCGACGGGCGGGGGGAGCGGACGGCGTCGAGGACAGTGAGGAGAGTGCGGGGCGGCAGGACGCGGTTCGTGTGTTGGAGTTGAGCGCGTCCTGGTTATTATAGCAGGGAAAGGAGATCCGAATGAGCACGGGGCTCCTGAAAAAGGAATCTCCATCTCCATCGTCATCTCCCTCTCAGAGTCGGGAGGTCTGAGGTGCATCGATCGACCGACAAAGCAGATATCGATCTCCACAAGACACCGGCTGAAACCCTGACAGAAACAAAATTTAGCCTTGGTCGCCATGTCAGATTATGTAATCACGCGCTTTGCGATTGCCTTTTCCGGCGCCCCACCCAAATCACGATCCACTCAGGTCGAGTGTCGGTGAGGATCGTGTGCTACGAACGCTGATCACCCGCTTCCTCTGTACTTCGCTGCACTTCCGCTCTCTGTTTCCATGGGGAAGATGGCCTGCTTTCCGGGAGCCGCATAATTCAGTCTCCTGTGTTTTTGGTGCACTGTGCTCTATTATGCACATCCCCCTGAACCTCCCGGGATTAGAGAAAACCACATCTCCGAGAAAAAAATGTGCCAGCGAGCGTGTGCCGTACTCTGTTACCCTGCCCGCTACCCTAAGGCCTCGTCTCGTTGGGCGCCTCGGTGGACCGCTTTGTGGATGCGTATATATAACGAAACATAGCCACTCGCTGCGACAGCCATCTTTCAACAATCGTTGTCCTGGACTAGACCATGTCAGTACCTAGTTGCATCACTTCTTAGCACTGCGAACCCCAACATTCTACTTGTCTCACCATCCGACTCCGGATATACCCTTAGAGGCTTATACGCACCGAACGGGTCGGTGAAACAGCCAAATCAATTGTTTGGATTTCCAATTATTTCCATTTTAAATGACGAAATGACAAGGACGCGATGATCACGATACCGCGTCAGCGCCCAGGGCATGAATATACGTGTCAGCTTCAACAACCAGCTCGCACCCTATATGATCGTCGAATATGGTGTAGGCCACAACGGATGGTCGTACCGTACTGTCGCCGGAACATATTCTTCGGTATATCCTCATACTCTCCGTTGTCCATACGCTGCCAGCTGAGGCCAATCGCACCCCATGCATTACAACACACGCGCCGACCAATTGCCAAGCGCCTCTACCCACACTATATAATCACATCCGATCTCGATTCCCGCAATCCTGATATCCAATGAGAAAAACTTTCCTTTGTCGCTTATGGTCCTTTTTTCAACTCTATGTATTTATCTCGAGATCTATTGGGCGCCAGAAACCCGACCCGACGTTGCGCTCCAGCAGATCTCCGTCTCTCCAACCCAAATTTATGGAGGGTGCTAAATCGAGACGCGGGCAAGTGATGCGCAAAACGTGTAACGTTACTGACGCCCCACGTTCAAGTTCTTGACGCGCCCTCTGGTTTAATGCGCGGCATTTACACGCCATGGGCCTCCTCTGCTTGATCGATGATCTACGGCCGAGAATCTATGCACGGCGCACCCATACATCCGTATATCCCCGTCAACCTCACGTCGTACATACAATAAAACTCACTTTTTTCTCGCCGTGGAAAGCTATAGAATATGGAGGAGCCCGGGCCTATCCTTCTCCGATTGGTTAGGTGGCGGCTAGAGCGCACTTGCAGTACGGCAGCCAGTATGCGGCCAGAGATCCCGCCAATAAGTAAGCGCGGCGCACTCCCGGGTGCCGAAGTCGAAAGGAGTGCCGAGCGTAGAATGCCGGATGCAGGCTCTGCTAAGCGCCGCTGCGGGTACCTCAGTCTGAATGTCTGAATACCGTAGTAATAACCAGCTGTAACCAGACGACGGGCACGGGTTACGACGACGACGCTGGCCAGCGCAGGCCCGAGCGAGGGTGGGCGGACGATCGCAGAGGTTGCCACGTCGTGTTGTTTCGCATTTATGTAAGTGAATGTCTGCGTGGTGATGAGTCGTTGTATGTTGTATGGAGAATGGAGAATGTTTTCGGCGTCGTCAACGCGCTCAAACATAGAGATGTAGGCTGCAAGGCTTCACGCGCACGTGTATACGGCCGGATGCGACGATGGTGTGGACACAGTTGGCAGTACTGCAGTATTGGCGTCGGCGGGCGGTACGGTGAGCTACGGCGGTTGATCGATTAATGGAACTTTAGTGCGTGGTGACCGGAGCGGCCTCCTCAAAATTACTGGCAATTCAGACTTTGACTGTAAAGTCTCAAATTTTAACAGTGACGCGAACGCCTGACGCGGCCCTCTTCCTCCCTATGGTTTGCTCCGAGTCGCGCTACGACACCAATAACGTCAACGCTAAGGTACTAGCGCCCCCAAAGCTCGATACGAGATGTTGGATATAGAAAAAGAAATCCCCTTGGAGTTCCTTTGTTATTCAAGCATTCATTTACTGACCCAAATCCTCGTCTTGTGCGGGTTTAGACGCTTCATGAACGGTTTGACGGCGAATTGCGCCTCGGGCAAATGGAGTGACCGTAGGTGTATGTTTTACTACTAATGTGTGCGCTGAATATTGAATATTGCAAAACTTCACTAAAGACGGGGCCGAATAAGTGATTGATCGTTCGATTGCTTGCGGGTCCAGCGACGCGACGGACTTCAGGGGGAGGGGTAGGTGTCGACTTTGAAACTAGTGCAGCTGGTCTCCTACATCTCACACAGACGGGCATGGCTCACCTACAATAATGCAGGCATAAACACGACCACGGTACCCTCTCCATTCCACGAAATACATGTGCTGCCTCGAATCCAGGCTTACTTACTATTTGCCAGCGCGGACATGTAGTCTGTAGAGCATACGCAGCGGTCGGGAGAGCTTCCTGAAGAACCTGAAGAGGTCGACGACCGATGTCCGGCCACGCCTCAACGTTCAACGTTCAACGTTCACCCCCAGCTTCTCGAACAGAGCACCAGTCCGGTACAGTACACGTGTGTTCATTTTCCATTTTCAAGGACATTTTAGTTCTCGCTCGCGGGGGCTGGTATGCAGTATGGCTCATGCACTTCAAGACGCCCTCGATAATATTTCACAAATGTAGTTTTGGCGGTGCGTTGACCGTTGACCGTTGACCGTTGACCGTGCCATGGGATTCTCCGGCTAACTTGAGCGTTGAGCATTGAGCATTGGCCTTTTCACTTCTACGGCTCGATTTCACAGGGGTTCGTTAGGCACGGCCGCGGATTCGACTGGTATGATGCATCGCCCCAGATTCATCATATGCTGAGCTCTACTTTGCACCTTCAGCTCTTGGCCAAGGGTAGACACTTGCATTATGCATTATGATCGTCGGCAGTGACTAGTGACTAGTGCACTAGTGACCTGGTGGTCTTACGGACTCGGACTCGGAGTCCCATGCATCACATCACCCCTATCGAGGTTAGGAGGAGGAGGGATTTTCCTTTCGCGAAGTATACTGGTTACATCGATGCGATGATGCTGCTCGAGCTAGGAGAGAAGTCTATCTGATCGCGAGTCCCGAGTCGGGTACTCGATGCTCTGTGGGTGCACACCCACCTCAGCCGACCTGGGGGTACCCACGTACCCACCGCCGACATGTGGGATGGGAGTGTGCCCGCCCCAGTGTGCTGCGTGTGCGCATTGTTGGCGTTGCGACCCGACCCGGTTATGTTATGTTATGTAGGGTAAGACAGGACACACCGAAGACCCAAGACCTTCGCCGTGAGGGCGTTAGGCCGTGAGGCCGTTAGGGACGTGCGTGTGATGTACGTCGATAGTGATGTGATGGCTGGGGAGTCGATGGGATTGCAGCGAACTGACTCTCGAAGCTTGAAGCTTGAAGCTTGGAGGTGCGCAACCGCTTGCAGCCCTGTCGTGCGTGGAAGACACTCCCGTCTGGTACTGTAGGTGTTGGTGCTGAGTGATCAATGATCAATGATCAATGGTTGAAACTGAACTCTATCTTCCTCACCGCCGGCCTGCCGTGTGCGCTCAATCGACGTCCACCACCATCCTACATCCCTGCACGAAGGGACCACCGGCCAATCATTGCCTCTGCCTCTGCCTCTGCACTTCCTTTCTCGCTTATGCACTCCTTCATATACATATGCCATGCCGTACCCCGGCCTGCCCTCATCCTTCATCTATCTTCGGAATCATCACCACTACATATATCATTGCATTGCTTCCATTGCCCTTTCTGCTTCCTGCTTCCTGCCGGTTCGGCTATCCCCTCGTCAGCCGTTGCTTCGGAGTCCCCGAGTTCTTCAGAAGACATGAGATCGCAGAAGCGTGGGCGCATGGCGCATGGCGTGTCCCAAAGACGGCCAACGAACGGCGGCGACCGTAACTTGAAGCTTCAGCTCCCTCCCCACGGCGCCGCTTTCTTGGCTTGGCATGATCTGCACGTCTGCCCCGCCACCACGCCCACCCAACGTCAACGTCGTGTTCGCGCGCGCCGGCGTTAGGTTAGATGGGGTGCCTGTGGCATGTAGCATCCGCGCAGGCTTTGACGCGGGCGCAGAAGATCCAGATTGGGTGAGCTGGCCCGAGTATTATTATTATTATTATTATTATTGTATCTGTATCTGTATCTGTATCTGTACATCCACGTACGTATGCCAAAGAGCGCACCCGCGTAGCCAACGCAGCTAGAGACATCACGACATCAAGATGTGATGCAGTGATGCAGTGATGAGAAAGAGAGTGTATGGTGCGTTGCGCGCCATAAGTAGCAGAATCGGAGGGGCGATACCTCGTTATGATTAGGGCCGCCCGCGTGTGTGAACGCGATGGACACCTGGGGCATGAGAGACGAGGAGGTGAGTTCGTGTCTGGCGAGAGCTAGCTAGCTTGCTATGCGGATAGCAGTGATCAGTGTCACGCACCACTAGTATACGGAAACGGTAAACCGGAAACGTCGATCGAGGTTCGAAGCTCAGCAGCAGCAGTCTCATACTTACAAACAATGGTCCTCGTACGAGAGCCACGCACGCGCCGCCACCCGGTCAGCTGGGGGTACATTCCGAATTCCACATATCGGGGTGTATGATGCATGACGCATGACGCAGGCCTGCCGCCGTTGCATTCATTATCTACATAGCAACGAGCATCAACACACGTCCTGCACGCAGATGCGTGGCCGCAAAGACGCGAAGACTTACCTTACACGTACCCAGAATTGGCGCCGTTTCTCCCAGGGTGTGGTGCCGTAAATGGTCAAAAGTAAGATGGCGGAGCCAGAGTGAGCGATCATCGATCACCGCTTGTGCTCAGCGTTGGAGCTTGGACTTGGACTTGGGGCTCGCTACGCATTGGGGGGAGGAATAAGTCCAGTGGAATAAGTCCACGCGACAACCACGCGGGTCAGCTCACGTGAAATGATGTAAGCAGGCGGTGCTAACTCTTTTTGGTATCATCTCAGGGTCTTCTCCTCGAACGCGACGCGACGCGACCCAGTATTGCAGCCAGTGCGTCGCATTCCACGGTGAAAAAATTGAAAGGCCACGCACGGTGAGTCACACTCCTTTCTTCACAACCATTGTGTGCTCAATGGCAACCGTTCTTGTCGTTAGAGGGCTCATGCAATATGATCGGCCCAATAACAAATTCCTGTCAGATCCAATGGCTCCCTGCTTATCGTCTCCGTGCTTGTCTCTGTACACCCACTTGACCACCCCTCTGCTCGCTCTCCACCATCCGCTTCACCCATGGCCTCTGACGATGATGACAGCGAATACGATGCTGCATTTGCCAGCTTGACACCAGAGCAGCTGCAAGGGCTAGCTGCGCTCGATGCAGTGCTAAACACCGATAGGTATGTCAATCTACCGTCTCCTATGTTCCTTCTCCTCACCAAGGCTGCCTTTCTGTGTCAGCGAACAATTTCGGTTCACGGCGCCGTCATTTTCCACCCAAGAAGCCATCAACCCCTCTATTCTGTCTATCGAAAACCCTCATCCTGCAGAATTCATCAACGAGACACCTACATCGAGAAAGCGAACAGTGTCCCCTGACCTAGATTCATCTGCCCTCACAACGAAACGACCAAGGGGACGCCCACCCGGAACTGGATACAAGCAGCGCCAGCAACGTGAGGAGACACCGAATGAAGGTACAACTTCGGGTTCAAAGCGTCCTGTCGGCCGCCCAAAGAAGCAACCCCAGTTGACCTTCGCCTCTGTGCCTTCCAAGTATAAATTAACGGGATTGGTGAGTGCTCTCTCGTTCAGATAGCATTGGTTTGGCTAATATCTTACATGCTATGGATAGCGGGTTTCTAGCTCGACACCCACTGCTGGTCCATCAAATGTCTCTGTTAATGAGGCACTGCAGGACAGAGCCGGCGCCACACGCAATCCTAGCGCACTCTCTATGCTATCATCCTCCCCAGGCCCCACTTCTGTGCCAAACCACGAGGCGGCGCTGCAAGCATCGCAAGGCGAGATCTCATTGATTCCTGGTGACGATCCTTTTCGTGCATGCGTGGACGACGATAATGATGACACCGAATCCGAATCTGGTCTCTTGGAGGACGGAATTGGCGAGGACGACGTAGATGATGATGATGGGGAAGATGGTGATGAAGGTACCCAATCGGCCACTTCAGCCACAAAGTCTCGGAGCCGCTGCCTACCTGGCTGGCTCAAGGCTGAGTTCAAGCGTCACCTTGAAGAATCCTCACAGCGGGGTGCTGACGGTCTTCCACCTCTCTACCGAAATCACCAAACGTTCTGGTTTCCACGACCTGCGACATGGTTTCGCCTTAGAACACCCTCCCTTACGCCACAAGTCTTATATGACTACCGCTTCTTTTTATGGGACCCCATGGCGCTTCTCGAAGATGGAATTCCTTGTCCAAATCCAAGCTGCGATGCTCGGCTTCGTCGACACGATCATGTTCGGTATCCTCGCCGCGTTGTTGACCTTGATTCAACTTTCTGGATCATCGGCTATCGATACCGATGCCCTCAATGTGCTTGCTTCCAGAGACAGGCCCACTTCCGTAGCTGGGATCTCCGCATTCTTAGCGTGCTCCCTCCCTCCCTCGCTGATGAGTTCCCAGCCATTCTTAGCTATCGTAGTGGCTTAGCGTCATCACTCTTTCACTTGATGCGTGCTTGCTTTCATCATGGCATGGGGGCGCACCAGTTCTCTACCACCATACGTGTACAACATCTGGAACGTTATGACCGTCTTCAATTGCAATATCTTCGCACTATCGCAGTACAATCTACGCTAAGCTCATTTCTGACTGGACGCAAGTTCAAGGCATTCCTTCCATACGATGATCGCAGCAATGACGGAGCTCACGGCTTTGTTCCGGGTGCCATGTGGCTTCGGGATACATATGACACGTTCATCGAGAAGCATGAGGATGAGCTCAACCAGCATACTGCTATGCTTACTGGACAGATTTGTGCAATAGACCACAGCTTCAAGGTGATGTCGTATTCCCTTCTTAATTGGTCTCTGCTGATAGTGTTTTCATTGAAGTTGACAAAACATGTGGCAAAGGTCAATGGTGTACAGGTCTTCGTTGCACTCTTAACAGTTACCAACGAAAAGGGGGAGATCCGAGTTTGTAATCTTGTAGCGACAAAGGCACATTCACAGTTCGAGTTGGCGCTGCGACAAATGCGAGACTCCTTGGAGCTTTATGGCCATGATCAACCGAGCATATTCTACACTGATTCCATGGCCGATAAGGAATTCCTCGAGCGGTGTTTTCCTTTGCTGCGCACCGATCTTACGCCAATCGAGAAATATGGTTACCTTCCTGAGTTCACCATTCCTATTGATGTCAATATCATAGTCCACGGAAGCAAGAATGGGATTGACGATGTTATGCGCACAATCATCGATGCACTCCCTCAAGACGATAGATCAGGCCCATTGGTTGTTGGCCTCGACTCCGAATGGAATGTGGAGGTGTCTACTCGGGGTTATGTTACCGGGCGTGGGCAGACAGCTATATTACAGATTGCCTTTGAAAAGAAGGTCTTCATCCTCCAGGTAAATAATATCAACCTGTCGTCCTTTAGTATTGTGGCTCATCCATTACTTTGGTGATTGTAGATTGGCTCTATGCTTGCCGGTGGATCCCTACCAGAGATTCTCAAACAGGTGTTATCCAATCCTCGAATTCTGAAGGTTGGACGGTGTCCATCTGCAGATTTGGCATACTTGCAACAATGCTGTCAGTCCAGTGTACCGTTTTCAGGTGCTGTTGATCTCGCGAAACTTGCCAAGGAGCGTTTGGTGATACCAAATGCCCGTGTTAGCTTATCCGACCTGGGTGCTGTGGTACTCAACCAGCAAATCAAGAAGAATCTCCCGGAACGAGTTGGTTCCTTCTGGGAAGAAGAGACACTCACAGCATCTCAACTTCAGTACGCCGCGGTGGACGCCTACGCTTCCCTTGTCATTTACGAAAAGTTATCTGCAATACCAGTTCCGTCAGCGCTGTCAGGCTCCGAAGTTGCTGGCACTCCTGTCTTGCTGTTTGGCAGTGACCGTACTCGATTGCTTGCCGAAGGAACCATATCACCTCACGCAACCGACAAGCAATATGAAGGTATCAATATCACTGCAACTCGAACTGTTATTCTGGTCACCAAAGTCCATGTTCCTGGGGCTTTCATTCTGAACGGAACAGCAACTCGCCATCAACTTGACAGTTTTGGTCCTCCACCATTCCATATGGTTTGCCTTCAAAGCCACCTTCGCCAACCCACTTCTTTCTCCATCCACCATACTGACGATACCATTACTCGCACCCCCATTGACTCCACTCTCATAAATCCAAAACTCTTCAACATCGACTCCGAACTTCCCACTGATACCACCACTTCAAGTAGTGTTGCCCCAGACCCCAACATGGCATCGGTTGCAGGCATTGGGACACTATTATTCAATAGTCTCAGTGATGAGGTCGCTCCCAGTACTCAACCAACTGAACCTCATATGCAAGAGCGGGATAGCGAGAGCCAAGCTGAGGGCGATCGAGTACTTTCGGAGACAGACATTTCCGCGAAATGGCCTCCGTATATCAGAAGCCGAGTCATCAAGGATCCGTTTCATGTCTTCAATATGTTTTACATCTCTGCCGCTCATGGACTCCTTCACGACTTCGCCCTTGCTTTACGTGATGCTATGTTTATACCCGACAAGGACGACCAAGCTCGCATCATCATTTGGGCCACATCTCAGAAGCCACCTCTTCTGTGGGAAGATCTTGTTGCACGACGGCCGAAATGGGTTTGGAAACGCTGCAAACGGATTATTCCTCCGGCTGAGGAACTCTTCGAGAATGTTTCCCAGGTGTTCCAGAACTATGGCCCGCTCAAGGATGCTAAAACCCATCTACCACTATTTAATACTACGGCATGGGGTGTAGCGAAGAACATACTAGACTTGATCAAGAAAGGATTTGTCTCCGATCCTCCGGGAATACCGCTCTACTATCAACTCGGAATGGACAAGTCTGGTATGCCATTGTACCGTTGCATGCGGGGGACCAACATGACAGAAGGTGGCGTGCATACTCATTTACGGTCACGACTACCTACTTCAGGTGTTTCCATCCGCCACATTCAGTCACGACTACTTGATTTTATTTTACGGCACAATCTTTTGGTAAGCTGTGGGGCTCTTCTTCGTTTGCTCATGCCTCAACTCAGTGTGCTTTAGGTCGGGACATTCAATAGTACAGGAACACGTTACCGCGGCCACTACAGCATATGGATCACCAACCAGCTTCAAGAGATGCTGTATCTTGTCCATCCTTACCTGGAAAGCCCTCGCATGCTTGTAGGGTGGATAAACGGCAACCTATATCAACGAACGAAGGAAGTTTCTGGTGTCCTCCCTATTCCCGATGGACTTCGCATCAAGGCCGGGATGGGTGCATATATTCACGCACACCATCACAAGCAACTTCATCAGTTCCTCGCATCTCGCCAAGGCACCCGCAAACCGATTCTTCCAATAAACAATGATTCCGAGCGGCATCTCTTTCGCGAGCTCATGGCAAGTGAAAGCGGCGGAAATCTTTCAACTGGGCCAAACTGGGACAATATTGTGATCCTCTGGAACAGCAAAGCCGAGGAATCAAAGGAAATTTCGTACAAGGTATGCTCCTCAGAATACTGCCTTGACATTTAATCTTACATGCACCTCTTAGCTACCCGAACAACTGAAGGTCTATTACCACGGCGACTGGAAGAAGTTTACAAACATCAAACAAACAAAATCAATCACATCAGACGTGCGCGAAGAGGTTAAGCGCACCATTCACAACCCCCAACGTCTACTCGCCGCACCACCAGCACCAGAGATGACTCGCACCATTCACTCTGCCGGAGCGGGTTTTCTTCTTGTCAACCCTGGACCCCAGCTTCAACATTTGCATCAGCCTGCATCCTCACTCGAGCAAGACCCGGAGCAAACCCCGATGCTCGAAGAAACCTTGTCAGCCGAGCTTACTACAGCTCATCTTGCCGCAAGTCGAGCCCAAGCAACGCAATTACCTCCGGAACCTCGTCTGCACGCACGCAAAGCTCGGATGTGCCGGAAATGTGCTCAGCCGACATGTAAAGGCAAGGGAGGTGTTAATTATTGCCGGAATCCATGCCAAGACTGCGCGAAGGTCAACTGCGCTGGCCGTAACCC
Source organism: Pleurotus ostreatus (assembly GCF_014466165.1). NCBI lineage: Eukaryota > Fungi > Basidiomycota > Agaricomycetes > Agaricales > Pleurotaceae > Pleurotus > Pleurotus ostreatus. The sequence continues at coordinate 360,507 of NW_023503164.1, read as the reverse complement.
AAAGCACCCCGAACGGCCGTGCAATATCGCTTGGAAGCCTGTCGCGCCGGCACAACAGTTGGTCGATGAGGCGACGACGTCTGTAAGTACATGACGTGTTAATCCCTTACACAACCCTCTGTCCTATTATGTATTTATTTTATTTATTTTTAATTACCTCCCCCCAATGCGTAGCGAGCCGGACTTGGGCGTATGCCGGCGAGTTGTTTGGGCTCAGCTACATACGCCAGGAGAGCTTGTGACTAGGCTCCATGCAGGCGCGGAAGGAAGGATGGCACAGGGGCGTAACATGACATCCTGCGCTTGTATCCGTCCCCGTCCCGAGGGAGCTTGTATCTATCAAACGAACGGTTACAAAAATTAACCAGACAATCTTGTTGCTGGAATGAATAGTTGGCAATCAGCGGCGGGGGGCGTCGTCGACGTGTCGCATTTGTGTGCTCACGACCTATAGCTATGTTCCCAGCGCTGAAGAGATGAGGTTCGCCCAGCAAGGCAGTGCCTGACAGAAGCAAGACTGTGTCACTAGGTCAAGAGTCCAACTTGACAACGGTTCAACAGCCCACTCACCCTTCCATGAGGACGAATACATAGCCGTGCATTGATAGTGTCAGCAGCTTGCTTGCGCATGTGCTGCATCTCCCGGGTTCTTGGAGTAGTGTTGCGAACCACGGAGGACTTTCTTTGTGAACGTGGACTTGGGAGATGAGGCCCTCGGAAGCGCGGGGATTGACATTGACATAGGTCAACGACGCTGCACGCCACATACGCATACACATGCTCCTGGATGAGCGCGCTGAGAACGCGCCAGCATCGTGGTAAGTATCTGCTCAGACAGGCAAGGAATCCACTAGCAGTCTACCCAATAGATAATGCTAAGTAAGGGTCGCCGCCGCTTCTACGATACCGGTTGGATGCTGGGTTGATGGTCTGCTACAAAAAAAGCACGAGTTGGGTTCGTGCGATGCTGGTGATGGGCAATCGGAATTAAAGCTAAAGCGCTAAATAGCAGCACCTCAGTAAGGCAGAGGGATGAGAAAAGAGGACAGGAACGTACACAAGCCAGTGGAGTGTACTTGGACCAGGACTATTTCAATGCGGTTAGGGAAAGATGACAGCAACAGCACTTACGTCAGGAATCATCCGAGGACAATGGAAAGCAGGATAGGTAGCCGGGGAGAGGCGGAGAACTACAGGTGCTATCAATGGGACAGGTACGTCCTCTTTCTCGTTGCATCGTGTTGCAGGATGCGCCGGATATTGAGTGCTGCGGCCAGCTAGAATGTCATAGGGTGGCGAGCTCGACATCGTGATGTATGTGAAGGCAAACACGAAACGAGGAGTGTGAAGGGATGGAGGACTTACGAACGAGGACCCTCTCCCCCCTGAATGCTTCCCTAAGGATGCCACCAACATCTTCGCGACTCATCCATACGCGAGTCTACACTATTCGGTCCCAACCACCGCCTCAAACCCGCGTGTCTGGGAGGATCGCGACGATAAGGGCAGAGAGCGTCCACTAAATGCTGCTTCCTGGACAGTTGTTCGTCGGAACTGTCCCTCGGGCTGGAGAACATATATGTCCACCTTACTGTGTTCGGTATACCTGTAGCAGAAGAACATTTAGTAGTCTGGACAGTCAACGACTGACGTGATGGGGTTTTTGCCGTAGATCTGTTGACGTAATCCCCTTGACACCCCCGTCTAGGCTCCTTGGTTGAGGTCGGTGCATGACGAGGACGGCACTACGTCGGCCCGTGAGCTGCTACTTCGTCTTCACCACAGCAGTGGCTATTTCAGGCTTTTCTAACGATGTTGCGCATCACAGGAGCTGGCACAAGCATCGGTTGATCTAGAGCTTCTGAACAATGACGACGTCACTACTATGCAAAACGTAAGCCTTTGGATAATAGGGGCGTGATTCTGAAGCAACTTGTACATCACAACGTAGATGACCTCGGTTCTATCATTCACATTCAACCTTTTCTTCATTGTCTTCAACTAAATACTTCTCTTTTAAGAGCCATGCGTTCCATGCCTACTCGTTGGCCAAAACGAGCCAATGCGAGTCTTCTGGGTCGGCATTCTTCGTGGAATGTATCGTCTGCCATACCCCGTCCCTCTTTCGAGCTTGCCACGCCCAGAACCCGCCGTCCTGGTATCTCCCCAATCCCAGCTGATAATCCCCGACCATCGCTTGCCATACATCCTGCTTGCCCTTGCGTCTGATGATCAACCCTCCGCTACTCTCTTCCTCGCGCCACTTCTCCTCGTAAAGCATCAAACTCCCTATTGCAGGGTTTACCATCTTCCCTCTTTCGACGATACTGCCGTCTTCCATTTCCATATTCTCCCCCTCGTCCACCATAGTTTCTGCGTCCGTCGTTCTGGAATCAATCATATGCTCGAACTTGGTTATCTTCCCTTCTACGCCCATATCAACAACTGATCGCAGCCTTGCTTGCGATGGACTCACTGACACTTCTTCTCCCTGCAAACGCCCAATCTAACTCCCCCCCGTCCCTCAGAAATCGGACATCCAAGAACCAGCCATTCGATGCAGTCAAAACTACTGTATCCGTCGGTTCACTCCACTCTCCCCATTTTGTCTCATCTGCACTATCGGCAGTGATATGAATCCACCGAATACCTGTTCTGATCGATATTGACGCGGGCATTTCTTCAATGAAATGTCGGGGGCGTGGATTCGATTGACAATTTCGAGGTTGTCAACCGAGGGCGATGTCGATGGATGGCGATGGCGGTTTCAAGATCTAGACCTAGTATCAACGATTTGCAAGTCGTCCTTATACCTTCAGATAATTGCCTTCAACTGGCCGCTCGTTACACCTACACACTCTCTGGATCGCTGCCACCGTTGTGCTTTGCGTGGACGTCCTTCTGAGCCCTTTCGTGAACCCAGTCACAGTGTGATGTGACCGCTATGTAAACCGAGTTACGTCACTTTCTTTCCATCTACCTCTTACCATGATGGGGGTCTCGACATTGCCTCCGGAGGACCTCCGATTGATATTTGAAGATGCCTGTAGCCACGACATTTCCACAACGTCGCAGACCCGGTGATGTACGCAGTGGTTACCCTCCAGGACGATCTGACTGGCAACGGATTGGCTTGATCAAAGGTCTGCAGCAGATGCTCGAGACTTCAGGCCTTCAGGCGGACGAAGGGCGCTTTGTATATTAAAGGCCTCATCATCGATTTCTCTATCTGCGGCCAAACCCGACTTCAACTCGTTTGCGGAATCCTCACCCGAAGAAAGAGCCTGGAAGGTCTCAACTTCCCCTGCCCAGCACCCCCGCCCCCCCCCCCCCATTTGCACGCAAAGCGCTGGTGCTCTACGATTCCGTGCTGAAACGAGATCCGATACGTTTCTTAGAGTCGCAGCCGTCCCTTGAGACGTTGTATCTCACTGGATAGGCGTATGATCATATCCCCCACGGCGCTCACGGCGCTCAAGCACTTGGCCGTCGAGTGTAATGCCTTGCGCTTCTTTCTTTCGTCCTTTGTCGGAGTGACGCGCTTGGGTCTTCACCGGCAGAGCAGGGTCGCTGCTAGTCAGTGATCTGCCGACCCCGTCTCTGCCCTGCGTGCGAGTGCTCTCACTCCCTTTAATCCGACGCAGTTGATCGCCTTGACCGCGTCGTGCGCCAATCTCGAATAGTGAGATATACACGATGAGCCTTTGGGGCCTTGCCATTTGTGCGTGCGAGCCAGTTGAACGTTGAGGGCCGAAAGCTGTGAGGTGTGAGGTATTCATTCGATTGGACACCCGTGGCGCGTCAAAGTGAGTGGCTACGGAGTGTCCGTTCAGCGGCTGTTCGACGCGGTTCCGTCGCTGCTGTTTGTGGAATTCTTCGGTCTGCGTGTGCGGCTGGCCCTGCGGTGGGACCCCGGTCTGCCACGACCGAAGGTGATCCGGTGGCCAGTGGGTGTGCTCGGTATAATTGGGTACGATGTAGCTAGGAGGTTGGGAGAAAGACGTGGTGGCAGGCGGTGGAGACGCGAACGCCATCAACGAGGGAATGGTGTCCGTCGGGCTGTAGACTGGTGGGTGCACATATACCTTGTCATCAGATGGTAACTCATCCTAAGCGTGATTAGGTTGTGTTTATACTGTGTATGTGTATTTTGTATTTTGCTAGCTTGTGACGGCAGTGGGTCAAAATGGCGAGGCGAGGCCTGCGACTGCTGTGCACGCCGACACTGGCGTTGTGAGTCTCGTCCCGATGCTCACTGTCCTACGGGAATGCCTGAAGCGCAGAGTGAGACTCGGAGCGTTCAGCGTTCAGGCCTCAGGGATAAGCTCCTCGTGGGATGGGTGGGATCCGCGCTGGAGACTGCGGATGTGCTCGCATTTTTGGAGAGGGGGTATGCAAGGCGGGGCTCTTTCGTGAGTACTTGAGTTGGCGTTCGAGTAGGGAGGTGACTGATTCGTGGGCGTTTCGTACGCTTCATCGATCAGACCATTCATTCGCGGCGCCGTCTCTGGAAGATGCAGCACTGCAGATCAAACGTCTGACCGTCTTCGCCTCCTGCAGAAGGAAAGGGATGACGCGCTGCAAGATTACCTTGAGCAGCGCCTCACGGCAGTATTGCCTCTGGCAAATGATGAGAGTATAAGAAAGTTACTCTCTGAATAGCGAGTTGGTTGTGCTCGTAACTATAGCAAAATCTGACTTCATTGGTCTAGCCTAACGTCTTTCTCTGGCGTAGACAGAGATCGATATGCTCCGTACGTCAGCTTATGCAACAAGGCCCTGTCGTTGCTCAAAAACGTACATCTCCCACTTCGTTCGCCGACAGCCACAGACCTGCAATACCGTCGCCTCGATCCTAGCGCCTTCAAGTCCCACACGGAGACCGACAATGCTCACAGAAAGCCTGATGTAGGAAAGGCCGGCGAATATGTAGTGAAAGCGCTGGGCTCTGCCCTGGACAAAGCCCCCGACAAGGGTGCCGAACCCGAATTCGACTCATTCTTCGGCTTCGAAGAGTTCAAGGCCATCGGAAGTCCCAGCGAGCAGGGTTGCGTCGCTATCAAAGAAGCATTCGCTACGACATCTAGGCGTGTGCACGTTAGACAGCAGGACAACGAGATAGACGAGGTGCAACCGTCTCCGGTCAGTGGTTCTTCTCCCAGCATGAGTGCAGTATCCCCCTCTACGCCACCGGCCACCGGCTCTCGATCTTCGAAGCGCAAACTTGAAGCAACGAATAACCTGACTAGCGGCAAGAAGTTGTGTCTCGGCTTCGACAAAGAGGGGACGGAGTTGCGCAAAGAAAGTTCGAACTCGAAGAATTTCGATGGCCGAGTGCGGTGTGCCGCCTACGCGCTGGAGATGTTATCTCAGAACCCGGGTATCCAGCACACGATCAATCTGCTTCACATCGGTGAGTTACAGCACGTTCACGTCTTCTTGCGAGTTTCCCATAGTCTGTAGACGATTGTCTCTTCATCTGGTACTTTGACCGCGAAGGCATTGTGCGGTCCAACGGCATTAGCTTCATCGCCGACTTCCCCCCGTGCGCTCGTTCTCATTGCTCTGTTTCAACGATTTACGCCTGAGGACTGGGGTCGAAACGAGACCTTCAATTGCCCTCCGAACACGGCGTCGTTCAACGTGTCGCTCGATGATCCACTCCTCAGAGACCAGCCCGGACGAAACGCGAGAGCGGCTCTACGAAGAAACGTCGCCATTCTGCTCCTCCCACAAGCCCACCTGCGAGTCGTCGCGTGGACGACAAGACTTTGTACTTCACCGATGGGAACTGTGTTCTTTCCGCCCCCGGAAATGATGACAAGTAGGAGAGGCCATCGACATAACTGAAGGTCTAGGTAATCTTTTAGTCACATGAGTGTTTTTTTGTTACAAACTGAACTTTCGGTGACCACCGGTTACAGAACAGACAAAAATAGCAAGAGTATTCTAGTATATTTTCGCGTTCACCAATCCCTGTTCGCACAAGAGTCTACAGTGTTCACGGACATGTTCGTCGTGGGGAGCGCCTCACCAAGGAGTTGTACGATGGGGCCCCCCTAATCGCACTACAAGACGGGGCTCAGGATGTAAGGGGATTTTTGAAAGCCATATACGAGCCATCGTGAGCAACGCTTCGTGATAGAATAAGCACTTTGAAGCTCAATTGATCGACATAGTTCTCTCTTCTTACCGCGCTACTCTCATGCCGCGGGCAAGGAATTTGGGGCCCCGTTACTACTCACCAAGCAGACGCATTGAAGGCTTGTATTATCGCTCACCTAGAGCTAGATTGGCCCGGACAGAATTTCCAGAGGTGGCGTCGCGAGCTTCTTTTTGACAATGGGTATAAGTCGGACCCCGATCCAGAAGACTTGATCAAGCTCGATCATCACACCGATCTCACCAAGGAGCTCAAGAACCCCTTTGCTATGGCTTATTACACCGAACTTGGATATACATCTATGTCGTGGTCCATTGAAAAACTCGAGGATGTAGATGTTGCGATACTCGTCGCTGGGCGCTGCAAGATCAATTCATGGTTCTGGGTGTTAATCTGCGAAGAGAAGGAGGATGTCCCAGCAGGACCGGCGCTGAATTTGGATTGCCAGAAATGTAATCTGAAGTCCTTTAGAGAGCGGTTGCTGCTGGGCTGGATGAAGACCTCATTGAAGACCTTGGAAGTGATTGGATATTTGCGGGACTCTGCCGTTAGGGTAAGCAGGGGGGTTACGGGTCCTGTAATGAAATGAAAGGAACCGTTCTTTATTTGGGTGGGGGTTTTGGGCGCTTCCTTAAGTGGACGGCTACTGTTGTAGCCGGTAGCCGGTCATCCGGAATCTCGGGATCTTGTTTAATTTTAATTTAATTTAATCTAATTTTGTATTCAATGTTAATTCAATTCAATCAGCCTTTCCTCACTTGTACACGTGGGAGCTTCCAAAGCTAAATGAGAGTTAGCACCGGAGATCATGTAAGTTGCCATATTAATCAATATTCAGGGGGAGCCTCAGGGGAGCCCCTCAAAACACTGCTCAGCAGTCATACTCACTGTTTCATTTATGCTCATATTGTAGACTTACACTCTGGCATTAAATATGATATCTCACATGTATCATATTAACTCCGTAATATCAGTAGTGTAATAGAGTGTCAAGAGAGTCAACAAATTGTCAACAATGGCAATTTCAGATGAACATGGTTGATCAGTACATGTGGATAATATATGATTCATAACGAACTAGCAGAGATATGCACATCTGTAGAGTGGATAACTAGTTTTACATGACAAGTGTAGTAGTTATTCCCAGGAATATGTTTGAATTGGTATTTCAAGTAATTGTCTTACTATACAATAGAATAGCATCTAAATCCTGGAGTAGCTGGAGGCAAAAAAGTAGCACTGTACATTTACAAGAGTCCACTGTTATTGAATGGAGAAAGAGTATATGAATATGAGTTCTCAGCAATTTGAGTAATGTTTTTGAATCTCCTATACTCTGTATATGTTATAGGCACATCCAGGAGGCCTCTTAGAGGCTACTAGGGGCATATTCACGTGTGCTCTGGCTATGGGCTCGGGCTGCGTATACTTGCGGTTACTCAGACTTCTCGGATTATGGACTAAGTACATATTTGAGCACACCATACTTATTATGACCAGACTACTAACTGTCTCATGAACACGCGGCTACCGCGTGTTCTTTAGTATATAGTCTTGTACTGTACCTACAGTTACCTCAGTTCAAATATTAGTTCCTTTCCGCACTCACATCCTTGTCTCTCTACTGAGGCCTCTCCCTCGCATCCCCTCGCCTCCGCTTGCACCCTCGGTACCCACGTAGGATCCCCTCTGGAAATACAGGGCACGCAAGAGTGTGGGAGGCACAGCCAGTAGCTGAAGCCAAGCCGTACGTCCTCGCCTCTATGTGGAACCACGCACCCGCAGGTCTGTGTATTCCCGAGTCCCTCTGCAAGTGTGGCTCTTAACACAGGCCTGAAGTCTGTTATAGGGCTGCCACCTGTACCGTAAACGGTTTACAGCCGTACATTACAAAGGACTGGCGGACATGGGTCCCGTATCCACAAACAGGTAATGGGTTAGCATAGCTGACTAGACGGTTACGGTCTATCATTTCAACGGCCATTTATCCAGTATATATGGGCTGTGGCTGTCTCGCGGCTGTAATACAGTATTTTACGGGTAGATACATAACACAAAGTTCACCACTAGTGCTTTGAAGGCAACCCATTAGACTTGAATACAGTGGATTACCCTTCATGAAAGTGATAGCCTGCGCAGATATACTGCTTGAGAGTCATCAGTGTTGATATAGTTTCGGGTTTTAAGCTTGCATGGCACATTGAAATAGTGTCACAACCGGCGGAGAATATTCGTTCCACCGCCACTGCAGATCCAGGAATGGAAAGAATATTGAGGGCAAGGCGGTAAAGGGTGGGGAATTGGTGACGGCGACTGTACCACCAGGAAATGGGGTCGGTAGTATTGAAGTCCTCAGGCTCTAGGTGCCAGAATTCCTGCAGCTCATCAGCAATGGCACAATCACGTTGCTTGTAGCGTGAGGTGAAGTCGTATTTTGTGCTTGATGATGTAGTAGAGGCAACAGAAGTTGACTAGCCTGCAGGTGTGAGAGGCTGGGGTTTAGCTGCTTGATGCAGTATGAAGTACCACACTAACCTTTTCATAGGGTCCTTGCCCTAGACCAAAGGCGACTGGTAGAAGACCAGCTCCTCCCAGTCGGACTTGTTGGTCCCAACACAAACACACGGATGTTGAATGTTTGACAAGGCGAGCAACGCTCTCAGCAAATCACAAGGCAGCTCTCACACTTGTGATTTTGCTCACGGGCCATATATCCCTTGATGCAACAATTAACACGGGTAGCCTTGTCTCCCACCTTGAGCCCGTTTTTGGACAACCACAAAGAGAATATGTTGACGGATATGTAAGGGCAACCTTAAGATGGCTGCACAGCGCAAGCCTAGCAGAGGGAGAATCCAAAGAGAATGAATAAGACTAACTACAATACATGAGAGGGCTGCTCACCTAGCAGAGGGAGAATCCAAAGAGAACAGGATGGGGATTCTCCATGCTAGGAAGCGAAGTATATACTGTAGTAGCGTGAGAGGAATGCAGGATAACTGTACAGTACACCAGCCACAAGTCCGAGCGAATATCACAAGGTACAAGGAAACATGTGATAATGAAGTGGAGGGTAAATGCACAGGAGTCGTGCCAGCGACTTGGGGAAGTAAGGGCGAGGGGTAGTGAAGTGGGGAAAGAGGATAGAGGTAACCCAGACGAGCCCCGAAGAGTGTAGAGGAGTCCGAGCAAGTCCGAAGTGCGGGAAGACTCCGGAGTCACCGGACGTGGCTCGGATGCGAAAGGAGTGGGCGGAAAGGAAGTGGAAAGGAAAGGGAGCGAAAAGGAACAAAGGGGAACAAAGGAAATGTAGGTAAAAGTCCATGGGATAAAGGAAAGAAGAGAAAATAGGAGTGTTGTAAGGGCAACCTCAAGATAGCCGCACAGTGCAAGCCTAGCAGAGGGAGAATCCAAAGAAATGAATAAGACTAACTACAATACATGAGAGAGCTGCTCATCTAGCAGAGGGAGAATCCAAAGAGAACAGGATGGGGATTCTCCATGCTAGGAAGCGAAGTATATACTGTAGTAGCGTGGGAGGAATGAAGGGTAACTGTACAGTACACCAGCCACAGGTACGAACGAATATCACAAGGTACGAGGGGGCATGTGATAATGAAGTGGAAGGGGAATGTACAGGAGTTGTGCCAGCAACCTGGGGAAGTGGGGACAAGGAGTAATGAAGTGGGAAAGGAGGATAGAGGTAGCCCGGACGAGCCCCGAAGTGTATCTACGAGTCCGAGCGAGTCCGAAGCGTCCGAGCGAGTCCGAGGCGAGTCCGAAGTGCGGGAAGACTTCGGAGTCACCGGACAGGGCTCGGATGCGAAGGGAGTGAACGGAAGGGAAGCGGAAAGGTAAGGGGACAAAAGGAAAGGAAAGGGGATGAAGGAAAGGGGAATGGAACGAGGAGGAAGGGGGCGGGACAGGGGGAATAGGAGAAAATAGGAGTGTCCCCTTACAAGTGTCCCCTTACAGGGTACATAAACCGTACATACATAGTGTATAACCCGTATGCACGGTAATGGCTGGCAGCCCTAGTCTGTTATATGTTAATGCTTACCACTATTATTTCTGCAATTGGCTATACTGCAGCTTACAACATACTGGGCCTAAAGTTTCCATCTGTTATCTCCTTCTTTAGTGCAGACATTATCTCCATCTTCTATCTGACACAATGGCTATCTATTTTGCTAAGTACTATTTATGAATCAATAGGACCCGTACAGGCCATGCATTGCAGTGGCTACAGCCCCAAGTAGTGATCAGCATCTTTGCTGTCAGAAGTGTTGGCTCAAGGTGAAGAGTTGGTTGAAGGATTTGGTTGAGTAGTCTAGAGGTATTATTCGCGGAGCCCAAGGGAGAAGACGAGGAAGAGTAGTAGGATCCGATCTGGTTGTCACTGCATAAACCATTGTTTACTCTACTGCCGTGTCGTTCATGCGGCAAGCAATTCTCAAGTGGCGATTCTTGTTGAAACGGCGAGATATGTAGATGTCACATTAAACTAGCACCATTCATTGTTCAAAAACGACCCGATATCTGTAATCTTGTCAACTGCAGTACTAGAAGTTCAAGCCCGACCTCCTTGACTATGCCGTGGCCTTCTCCACTCCCAAAGCCTGCTGACACTCCCTCAGGCTTTCACTCGAGTCCCTGGAAGGCGATGTTGGGGTTGGTTGCAGTCCCAGTGACAAGGAATGAAGCCTTCTTGCTCGCATCCTTGATGAAAGTGATGACAACGGTATCCATGTTTTCGAACCCCTGGCCAGAGATGATCTCGACTCGAAGCTATACACCCAGTGAGTGACTGTGAAATCAATCTAAAAGGTGAGTACAGACATTGTCACCGTTTCTGAGGCCGGGGATATCACCGAGATCAAATAGGTGAGTCTTGCCAGCATTAACGATACCAAGTTTGTGGCGCTGGTTGTTGTGATCCGTTGCTACAGCGTACACGGTACTATTGAATAGCGCAGCACTAGCATCGATAAAGAAAATATGAGCCTAGTAGCACGGTAAATTTCAGCTTCACAACTTGAAATGTCAATGCAGTTAAGGAACACTTACTGTTCCTTCGGACATGTTGTAAAAAGAGCTGGGTGAGTTGTGCTAGGTTTGCTGATGGTTGGTTAATCCTACTCAAGTTGAAGCGGCACAGTGCACCTTTTATACGTGCGAGGCCTTCCGAATATGGCTGAATGTTAAGCCTCCATGCACCACGGTAGCCTACTGTTGACGTGGCTTCGGTGAACACCTTGACGCTGTGGAGTAAATCATTCAGTTTGACTTTGCAATCTTGTTAGTTGCATGCGCCCATGACAGCTATAGGGTTGAGAGCTTCTACGGCATGAGAAATACATTATTCGGAGAGGTTTCATCACCAGGCAGATACATAGAGTTGCAGGAATGAATGATCTGTTCGGAATCTAAAACTTGACATATACTTCCAAGTCTGTTTCCTCTGATCGGATTGCTGTGCTACATAAATGGACGGTGCATCATCTCAATGTTCAATGTTCAATGTTCAACTGTAAAAAGTTCGAATTGAATGGTACTCACTTACTCTGTCATACCCACCAGAGGCCCTAAGTCTTCTTCATGGACCTTCAAACAAAATTGACACAACTATCCTCAAGTCAGATCATATTTGACGGACAACTTGAACACCATTGATGTACTACAGCCGCTGTCCTCGTATACTCCACGCTTCACTTTCCAGCAAATCAGTCAATTATTTGCGTTATTTGCGTTGGGATCAGATACACAGCATGAAATGTGACCCCAGCTGCAGGTACATGGGACCAACACGCAGTTCCACACCCCTTTGTGTGACCTTCATTCCATTTTCCTCTTCTAGTACACACGTGCCCTCAAGCTTCAAGACTTCACGGCGCAAAAGATGAACCGATACTCTACCTTGTCAACTGGTGCACAACCTGAACAACTTGGACGCAGCAGGCAAAGCAGCTGACATCGCGGAGTGATAATTGAGTTTAAACAAGGCTGGTGTTTCCTGTTTGGCATCCATCGAAGTTCGAACATCATGGTGCACCGTCCATTTATGTAGCACAGCAATCCGATCAGAGGAAACAGACTTGGAAGTATATGTCAAGTTTTAGATTCCGAACAGATCATTCATTCCTGCAACTCTATGTATCTGCCTGGTGATGAAACCTCTCCGAATAATGTATTTCTCATGCCGTAGAAGCTCTCAACCCTATAGCTGTCATGGGCGCATGCAACTAACAAGATTGCAAAGTCAAACTGAATGATTTACTCCACAGCGTCAAGGTGTTCACCGAAGCCACGTCAACAGTAGGCTACCGTGGTGCATGGAGGCTTAACATTCAGCCATATTCGGAAGGCCTCGCACGTATAAAAGGTGCACTGTGCCGCTTCAACTTGAGTAGGATTAACCAACCATCAGCAAACCTAGCACAACTCACCCAGCTCTTTTTACAACATGTCCGAAGGAACAGTAAGTGTTCCTTAACTGCATTGACATTTCAAGTTGTGAAGCTGAAATTTACCGTGCTACTAGGCTCATATTTTCTTTATCGATGCTAGTGCTGCGCTATTCAATAGTACCGTGTACGCTGTAGCAACGGATCACAACAACCAGCGCCACAAACTTGGTATCGTTAATGCTGGCAAGACTCACCTATTTGATCTCGGTGATATCCCCGGCCTCAGAAACGGTGACAATGTCTGTACTCACCTTTTAGATTGATTTCACAGTCACTCACTGGGTGTATAGCTTCGAGTCGAGATCATCTCTGGCCAGGGGTTCGAAAACATGGATACCGTTGTCATCACTTTCATCAAGGATGCGAGCAAGAAGGCTTCATTCCTTGTCACTGGGACTGCAACCAACCCCAACATCGCCTTCCAGGGACTCGAGTGAAAGCCTGAGGGAGTGTCAGCAGGCTTTGGGAGTGGAGAAGGCCACGGCATAGTCAAGGAGGTCGGGCTTGAACTTCTAGTACTGCAGTTGACAAGATTACAGATATCGGGTCGTTTTTGAACAATGAATGGTGCTAGTTTGATGTGACATCTACATATCTCGCCGTTTCAACGAGAATCGCCACTTGAGAATTGCTTGTTAAACGTACTTGAGGGACACTGTGACTCGCAATGAATAATCTATAGCTCTGTAATTGATGACTCACATCCGATCTGGAACTGTCCTCGCATTCTTTCGACAAGCCACCAAACTCCTCTCGAGTGCAGCGCACCAGTATATCTGGTATCAAATCCAGTCGAGCTGTCTTTGGCGACGGAGGTATCCCATTCCGTATGTCGCCATAGCCATTCGAACGACCCTCCAGAGGCGCGCCGGCGTGTAATATGACACATCTATGAGATCGCCCACACTCTCTTTTGGCACCAATGAGTTGCACCTTGTTCGTCATCGTCGTCGTGAATGCCCACTTGGCACTCGTTAACCATCATGACGGGCTGAGGAACGTAGCTTTTCTTGCGATGCTCGGTACGTTACTACTCTCGTCGAACCTGGCTTGGCTGAGCGCCTCGGTCAGTTCACGCCGACGTCCGCGTAGATTATCAAGTTCACGACAATCTTCAAACCATGTGTTCAATGGTTTCGTGGCGACGTCCGAGTGTTGTGTTATACAGTGTTATACTCGTGGCTTTTCGATTGCTCAGAGCAATCCGATTTGCCTCGCTGATCTGCTTGAAGATGTCGTATCGTGCTCTCAATCTGGAGAGGATCTTGGTGGCGACATGTTGATGCGTCAACGACTCCGATAGGGTGAAGCACCCTCGACGCGCCGTAGCGAGTTCGTTTCGCATTCCAACGGCTACTGAGCATGCAGCCAAAAACTGCGAATCGTATGACGAAACCTGCGGAATCGCGACTCGGTTTTCCCCGGGCCGCCTCTGACTTTCGTTAGCTTCGCTTTGATTGATCAAGGCTTACCCCTCTTGGATCCGTTTAAGCGGTTTCAACTTTCAAGGGGTTGGGCATAGAAATGTCAGAGGTTCGGGGCTGCTCAGATGTGGCTTTCGGTTTCGGGTCGCGAGTTACATCAGCAAGATAGCGGGGGATCTGGTACCAGGAGTTCCAGTGCTCCCGGAAGCCCCGGCAGGTCCCCTGGATCCGAAGGTACTTGGACGATACCAGCTCGCTTCTTGGACACTCTGGGAAGATAGGGCCAGCTTGGGACGATGGGACCAGCTTGGAATGATGGGGCCGAGGGTACTGGGGGTAGTATTTATTTTGGGGCCATACACAGCGGTACATGGATTGGTAGAGCTATGTATACTACGCGAGATCGTGCTACGTGAATCAAACGTCAGTGATTGAACAATACAAGGAAAGGGGTCGGCCGCGACATACCCTACCAAACGTGTCGCTGAGCTTTGAGTTGAGTACGGAGATCATCAATAATGCGGAGCAGATGGGCTTTGTGAACGAAGTTGTATTCGCAATTCTGAAGACGATTCTCGAACCAAACGCATTGGCGCTTTTCATTGCATCCGTCCGAGGTCTTGCAAGCAGTCGCAGAGGCAGAATGATCTTCAATCAGTTTTCGGGCATGCATGAGGTCGCGAACTTCCAAGTTGGAGTGTGCAAGGAAGTATGCCGTTATCAAGTCGACTGCAAAAGCCAACGAATATTGTAGGCCAAGCAAGAATGGTGTTTTGTTCAACATCTCCTACTTTCACTACAAGACAACCGTACAGGTGAACGACGTCTTCTTCTTTCACTTTGGCCAGAACAGGGTTACGTTTAACAGAGGTGGGAAGCAATATTAATTGTGTTTTTGCGTCGTCTGACGCTGTCACGATACGCAGGCTCTCAAAACATGGAGCTAAACTCTCAAGTCTATGCCAAAGTCAGACAGCAAGTCTTGGACAAGTTGCAAGTGCCGGACAGAGTTACATCGAGGATCTAAAGATTCGACGTGGTGATGACGATAGACGGTTCGGGAGGAGAAAGTAATAAAGGAGTTCATGAAGGGTGTACGATATACGATGTCGCTTTGAAATGTTCTGTCGAGCGTAGTTTGCGTGGTTCAAAGGCTGCAATGATATGAACTCAGTTTTCTGTGTTTCAATTTTCTCACTCCGAGTCGGCGACAGTATGCGTGAGTCATTTTGGTATATACACATGAGTGTGATGGTCGAGACAAAATGAATGAAATACAGCGAGAACAAGAACTACATGATTCTCAGTACGACATCAAGAAATGGAATCAGGAGCCGCCACAGGGTGCCGTAGATTATATATGCTGCCGTGATTCCTTCTTCTATTCGCCCTCTTTATCTCGTTATTACCTGTCTCCGTAGTATTTTTGCCGTGCGTTTTCGTACGCAAAGAAACGGCCTGTTCATTCTATTGCCATCTTGTATCGTTGGATTGGTTCAGGTTTCTCGCCTTATGGACATCCAGAAATGTACGTAGTCTGTGACAATATACTACAGAATCAGTATCTCGTATGGCTACATGATTTTCGTGCTGCTTCAAAAGGTATGTGTGAAGTCCCTGTACCGCTCCTGCGCCATAATCCCATTGCTCGCCGAGTCATTCCCCTCCTCTTCCGGCAGCTGGTTGCGCAGCCGCCGGATCGCATCCAGACGTGCGTGCCAGTTCGTCTTCATCTCCACGCGCACAGTGTCGTTCTGCGTCTTCTCGAACACCGACGCAAACCAGTCGGCCAACAGACTAACCTGCCTCACCAAGAACGGGAGGTTCTCAGCCGAGATCAGCTTGAACTGCCCTATCGGCGCGAACTCGGCCATGCGCGGGGCGAGCTGCATCGTCACCTTGAAATACTCAATCTCATGCACGTTGTTCGAGAACGCCGCGATCGCCCCCACCGAGTGCGGCTCGACGACGATGTTGACGAACTGGAACTGCGTCGTCAGGGTAGCAAACTCGTACGGCCGCCCAGAGTCGTTCCACACAATCCGAACGTAATCATTGCCAATGTGGCGTTTCTTCTCGGTCGCTAGCGGATCGTTCGGGGTCGTTGGCATCATCGTCGCAGTGTGGTACAGGATCTGCCCGATATCGTCCCACCACGCATACGCGTATTCGCCATCCTCATCCGGGTTCAGGCCGCCCGCATACACGTCGACCTGCCCGCGAAGATTGATGAGCCTGCCCAGCCCCTCAAGGAACCGGGTGTACGCCGGCGAGCCGTGCGTATTGCAGAGAATATCCACCTCGTCGGTCTGCCCAGGCGCAACGTATAGTATCCCGACCTTGTGCGTGTCTATCACCGGAATTCTGTCCAGCCCTTGAAGGGACTTTTGGAGAGACGGCGCGGAGACGAGCCTGCGAACATCAGGCGCACTGCGCTGGTCGGGGTATGCAGATAGCTGCAGGACGAGAAAGGCCGGATCCACAACGACGTCTTTTCTCCGTTGCGACGGCGCAGATCCACTCCACACGTAGCCAGTAACCGGATCGGGTGGAGGCGGCGGGTCTTCAGCTGGCGCGTCACCATTGGCCGTCTCCTCATCGTCTGTTGGTAGAATAGCCGACAAATCGCTCTATGTCGTGATCACCAAGGGTTTCTCAAGGAGCATCGACGGTTCACCCAGCTTACCTGTCGTACATCAACCGCGTCTTCTCCGCAGGGAGGCCCGCTCGGCCTCGATATATCGCGGTCCATAAGCAAGCTCGCCGTAACCGAAACCAGATCCGGGTCAACCTCGCCCGCGTTCGTCAGCGGCACGTTCTCTATCCGGCACAGGATCTTGGTGAACCCCGAGGGGCGCCGGGACAAGACCTCTACCCACCCCGCGCGCTCGAGGCTGCGGAGAGTGAGAACAGAGTTGCCTATCAGCCAAGTCTTCTCGCTGCGTTCATTATTTTTTGCGAGGGTGCTGTTTGGGTTCATGACAATGTCGTTGAGTAGTGAATTGGATGGTCGTGGATCGGCACTCGCGTATGTATAACGCGCCAGCCAGTCGAAGCAAACCTCTGTAAGCTCGTCGACCTCCTGGTTGCCCTCGTTCGCAAGCAGAAGCTGCCGCGTAATAAACTTGACGTGGCGCGGCCGGTCAGGTATCTTGATGGCAAGGAACCACACATAGACGATATAAAACGACAGTATGCGGACGTGCTGGGACAGAGCCCACGAAATCGTCGGCGAGGTCTTGTTCTGGTTGTGGTGCTGAAGATACTGCAGCGCCACGCCGAACACCATCTTGAAGTCCGCCTCGGTGAAATTGGCATGCAGCGCGTTCAGCGAGCCGACGACGGAGAGGAACCCGAGGATATGAACCGCCATCTCGGGGTTCGACATGATCTGGGACAGCTTCTCGAGGATTCGCGATAGGCACTTGGTCATCGACGGCTGCAGTTCGAACGCCGACAGCGTGAGAGCGTGGAGGCAGCACTTGATGGTCGACGGGTGGCCATTCAGGCCGGCTTGGAACACCTCGACGAGGAGATGCCGGAGCTGCATGTCGAAACACCGCCTGTAACTCACTAAAACGGAGAGTGTGTGGTATGCGAGTCCCTGGGCGTCGCGCGTCTTCAGCCCAGACGGCCACGCCTCAACCGTAGAGGCCAACCCGCCGTTCAGAATGCCGGTGCAGATCGTCTTCAGTATCCCCGCGATGGCGTCTCGCGATTTCGGTCCGCAGAATAAATGCTTGTTGGACAGTTGAGCGGGGAGGTGGCATAAGAGATAGGACAAGATCTCCCAGTCCGTTTCTTTCTCAAGAATCTCCTCCACGAGTCGTAGATACGAGGAAACGGGGAGGACGGACCGCTTATCCGGTCCTTCGGGATCATACGATATCAACGTCTCGCTGGGGGAGTCCATCTCACAGACATCGAAAGGGAGCTCTTCGGGGAGTGCCCATATAGGGTATCGCACATGCGTTCGATGGCGTGAAGGGGAGATGGCACTCGGAAGGGGAATCCTCGACCCACTTCGACTCGTAGCGGAATTGTTCGATAGCCCCACGGCGCCCCTCCCGCGAGAAAGACGTCTGCCGTATCGCTCCGGGGCAGGCACACGCGGACGGGCCTTTCGGGGGTCACCACCAAAGTCTTCTCCCAGCCGCTCTGAACCCGTTCCAGGCGTCGGCGAAAAGCCCTCGCCGGGCTGTTGTTCGGTGCGCCCCACAAGGCCAGCCAACATCGCAATCAACCCGTCGCGGTCGTACTGCGATTCAACGTAATATAGGTGATGGTCTCTATCAGCGCGCAGTCGCATGATGAACTGCAGGACAGCCAGCCGTGATCTTGCCGATGCTTGCGACTCGTGCTTGAGGATAGCCAACAATTTATCGAACACCGAGAGCGCCATCTGGAGGTTGCGCTCGGAGCGACATAGAGGAGTGAGGGCTAGTTGATGAAAGATGGAGATCAGGGCAGAGGTGGCGCCCACGGAGCTGCATTTGTATTTGGGCTTGCATTTTGCTTGTATTATCTGGTCACTGTTGGGAGCGGGTGAGCCAATGGTGACCGATTGCGGTTGCATCGACTCCGAACGAGACTGTGACAGCGCCGTATTGCCCCCTGTTGTTATCGAGGTCAATAGCGACATCACCGAGGGCAAATTCGAAGGTTCTTTCTCCACTTTGCCTGGTATCTGATCAGACTGTATCCTGGATAAGAGGGGCGAGACGATTGTCGAGGTACTAGGGTGGGACGAAGGCGACGAGATGTCAGCAGAGGCGGCGACGGACACAGTATCGTCTTCTTCTTCGTCTACCGGTTCATCGTACGCACGTGAATGCGCCACTTGCTCGATGAACTCCAGATATTCGGTGATTGCAGCGCCATCGCCCTCCTGGTCCTCGACTTGGCGAGCAACAACCTCATCGCCCAGAATAAGCCAAACAGCATCGTCTGTATCCCCCTGCGCGACCGCAACAGCGCTGTCCTCCTCCCGTACGTGCTCCCTCCTAGCAAATGCCAGCACCAAATCCGCAAGAGGACGCCTATAGCGCGGCATGTCCTTAACAGGGTCATGCACCAACTGTAGAGCAGTTAGCACGGCCTCCCTCGTCGCTGGACGCCCGATCAGAAGGGTGGACTCTCCTAGAAGGCTATCCCAGTTGCTTAACCAGTCGGGTGATGTTGGAGATAGATCGTGCTCTTGGGTCATAAGAACGGGGAGCTTGGCGGTGTCTTCGTCCGTGAGGTTCGAGGCTACGGAGAGCAAAATAGCGGACAGAGGCGGGCAGAGCGTTGTGGCATGGTCGCGGGCCAAAAGCGAAGCCAACGTGCGGATAAATGGGCTTGGGGCATCACTTGGCTGTGACAGCGGTAGAACGAACATCGAGCCATTTGGATTTCTTATTCAGCACAAAATTATCAAAAATTATCAATTTGAGATGATAGGCCAGCATGGCAGCGCACCTAAGAAGAGTCACATATGACGCTAGCTTGGACAGCGTCGCGCCGACAGCAGAGGCCTCCTCCTCGTCCAAAGCGGCGTCTTCCTCGTCCCTCGCGTCTAACTCCTGGAACACGTCTTTCAATGTTCCCGCAGCCTCGTCTAATATCTTCTCGCGACCGGAGCGAAATCCATCCATCGCCTCCTCGCTGGGTTCTTCACCATTCAATCCTGGAGGCAACTCGAATTTGATCCAGGCCTCCACTCCCTGAGCTAACACGGTCCCCAACCGCCCCGCATCCCATCCTCCCAAATCATCCTTTGCCCATGCGCGTTCGATGAGCTCCCTCTCCACCACTTCCATTTGAGCAGGGGCACCAGATACGGTGTAGCTAGTGGCTACGTCTCGGGATATGTACGCACGAGCAAGCCTGGTTGATAGACTTTTTCGAATTTGGACGCGTAGCGTACGAACGGCACCCAGGGAGCGTTGGATGGAAGAATTGGCATCGTCAGATTTGGCCATCACAGGTGACAAGGACCGTTTTAAGGCCAGGAAACATGACGAAGAGTATGGCCCAGAGTAGAGCGCGCTAAGACACTCGGTGATGCGCTCTTCGTTCGTAGCAGGCTTTGAAGTTGAGGATGAGGTTGACATGACTGTTATTCTGGGCAATGGCGTAGCGTAGAATGCGGCAGCTCGAAAGAGAAGTGGAAGTATGTCGTTGAGGTGGGACGGAGATATGATTTTGAGTTGGGAAGAGAGATGATTGAGATATAGATTGACTGCAATATCGGCCGGGTGCTTTGTTATGAATGATGGGCTATGACTAGCAATGTTGGGCGAAGCTAAGGAAGAAACCGAGACCGACGATTGATGACGGCGATGTACCCGTGGGCTTGGGATAGTTTCAATGACGGGGGAAGACGTAGGAGATTGGGGGTGATGAGAGGGGAACCGCATGCCATAATCTACGAGACTCGCGTAGAATTGCAACACGCCCGCTAGCTCTTCCTCCGGTATCCTTGCAACGACATCTTGGCTTCCAGTTACGGAAGTCAAAAAGGAAGCTAGAATATCGATGCAACGTTCCCTCTCTGCACGTTCAGCACGCTCTATGGAGTCGCTCCCCAGCGCTTCAAACGCACTGTTGATCCACCCTTTGAGAACATTGAGAAATGGGAGCTCGATTCCAACGATTTCGGTGCCAAACCTTGTAAATGCACGGAGGGCCTTGAATCTTGGTTCCCACGAGTCTATGGTCCAGGTTGACGTTGGGCCTAAGAACAAGGAGAAAAATACAAGCCGATCCGACGTAGAAAGCGCTGTAGCCTCCGAGTTTTCCCAGTAAGCGGAGAGGATATCATACCCTGCCACTTGGAGTGAGGGAGGAGAGTCAACGGCACACAAAGATGCAAGTATGGGACTCAGAATAGATGGTCGTGGAAGAGGTGAATGTGCAGCCAGGGCGCTGGCGAGTGAACGCGCATACTGCAAGCTCGGAACAGCGGGCGGGGTGAGGTCATCAATGAGTACTTGTATGGCAGGCGACGGCGATGGGGGGAGAGGTGCTGTCTGCAGCTGATCTGACCTGTTCCGACGCCATGCACTGAACGGGAATGAATTTGTGTTGGATCTCGGTCGGGCTGGTCTGCTGGAATCAGTGTCCTGGGGATGAGGGGGCATTGAGGCCCCGGTGTTTTCTTTACCGATGCTGTCAGTGGTATTCATCGCTCAACAAATCTTGACGATCTCGCACCTTTCAATGGCCAGCCAAGTTGTACGCAGAGTCACTTTCAAGGAATTGGTGCAAGGCTCGATCAATCACGTGAGAAGGAGACCGCTTCAGGGGACATCTGTACACGTGATCGCCATCGCTTCAAGAAATTGATCAGCGCGAACCAAGTACCAACCTTTGACTACCTTCGTGGTCTCCTTCAATTTACTGACAATATAAACGCCTCTGATACTGGGAACATTGTCATTCCTACAACTATGCATCAAGGGCTGATACTTGCTCATCGACCAGCCTTGGCACTGAGTGCGGAGCTTCAGGACCATGCCGAGCCTCTCTTGGCATGCTACAAAAGAAAAACTAGGGCGCAGTTTCCTTCCCTCAATAATGGCTTCCCTCTCCCCACCGATTCTTTCTCTCAAATCTCTCTTTCTGTCGTTACTCTTCACTCTTAACCATGCAGTTTTTGCTGTCACCGTTTACGGGCAGACGCCTCTTGGCATGACCATGACTTCCTCCCTCGCATCTGGACCGGTGCCTACCCTACCTGCCTACGACAAGACAGTTCTCATTCCCCCAGGACCGCCTCAACCACCAACAACTGCCTTTGGATTAGAGCTTCAGCCTCAAGCAGCAAGCGTTCCGGGCTTGTCAATTACCCAATCCGGAGCGTTCTTAGGATTCTCCATTGAAATGTCTGTTGTCAATCAAGTCCGTGAGTGCTAGGAATCGAGCCTATCTGCAAGCCCTTCTTCCTACTCATTCTTATTCTATTTGACTAACCAGTTGGCAAAAATTCGTACGTCCAACCACGTTCATCGCAAAGGTGCCTGATGCGATGATTCCCACAGATCACATATCGCTGTTCCATTGCTCAATCTTCTGGGAAATCTTCAGCACCGTGCCGGTAGCGTTCGCATCCGTTGTGGTGGTAATACACAGGAGTTAGCTCGATTTACGGACCAGTTGGACAATGGCGCAGCCATTGCTAAGGAAAAAGGCAATGCCCTGAATCCAGTACGTTGGCCGATTGCGTTTGCGAAAACCTTTAACAGTAGTTCCAGACACAAACACCCGCTGTCTTATACACCATGGATTTGTTCTATATCATGTCTAACATCTCGTCCTTGGTTAATGTCAAGTGGTATCTCGGTACGTTATTCGCATGCAAAGCCCGTTTTCGCTTTCTAATGAGATGTGCAGGCATTCCGTTCAACGACACCAACTTCGATTTGAGAATATCCGAGTACGGCCAGGCAATCTTGGGAGATAACCTCCTTGCCCTCCAAGCGGGAAACGAACCTGATCTATACGCTCGGTGTGTTCTTCATCATCATTACTTGCCTTGTGACGGCCCCGATCTAACATGTCCTTCTCTCTTCGTTTGCAGCCATCAGAAACGACCAGAAACTTGGCATGTGGCCGACTACATGCGCGAATTCGGTGATCTGGTATCATTCATCAACAACCATCCGAACATCCCTATCAAGAACAACCTCATCGGCCCCAGCGTCGCCTCCGCCGACTGGACTCCCGAAATGGTTTGGGACGCCGGATACATCGAAACTTTCAAGGACGTCTTAAGCATCATTGCCGTCGAACAGTACGCACTTTCCCTCGGCGAGTTTCTGTCCTTGGCATCTCACTCTTCGCAACGCCCATAGCTACCCCAACAACAATTGTTTCGCTGCGTTCGGTGGATCGGGGAGTCTCAAGATCCCCCAAGACGAATTTGCCGCCTATCTTAACCACAACGCCGGACGCGATCTTGTCCGCCCGTACCTCAATTCCAGTGCCATCGCGCTCGCGGCAGGGAAACCATTCATGATGTTCGAGACCAACACGGCTTCGTGTGGTGGCTTCCCCGGTATTTCGGATACATTTGGCGCCACTCTTTGGGCCTTGGACTACGGGTGAGTTGCCTCACAGCTTATATCGAAGGATTCTGATAGCGAACTATTCCAGTTACCAAATGGCGTATGCCAATTTCTCCGGTGCCCTCTTCCACGTTGGTGGTCAGAACGTTTACTACAACGTGAGTCTGAAACCGTATATTTCCTTCCGTAGTTAATACTTAAGTCGTCCCGAACAGCCTTTCACTGGTGCGTGAATGTTCATCGTGTTCATCACCCGCTGACTGATTTTCATCAGCTCCTCCTACTAATCAGACCGCTTTCCATCAATGGACGGTCGGCGCCATCTTCTACTCCGTCCTCGTCATGACAGAGTCCTTCGGCAAGTCCAACCAGTCGAGGATCATCGATCTCAACGCCAACGGCGACAACATCTTCACCCCGGCGTACGCCATCTACGATCAAGACGTACTCTCCAAGGTGGCCCTCTTCAACTACGTCGACGATGCATCTGGTGCGAGCGATTACACCGCAACCATCTCCGTTGGAGGAGGAAATACGGGCGCCCCGAACTCATCCCCTGCTGAGGTCAAGGTCAAGTGAGTAGGAACACACATGCAAAGGCCACTCCCCTGACTACGCACTCCCACTAGATACCTTGCAGCTAGCTCTGTCTCTACCGGCGTCAACATCACATGGGCTAACCAGGTTTGTAACCCGCCTCCAATTCTCCCCCCAGGGCTGACATCTCCCTCACCAAGACATTCGGAAACGCTTTCGAGGTCGATGGCCATCTCAAAGGCGATCTCGAAATCGTGACTGTCCCCTGCGACCAGGCCTCCAACACCTGCCAAATCCGCGTCCCCGCCCCCGGCTTCGCCCTTGTCTTCATCAACGGCAACCCAGAAGTCGAAGAAAGCGACATCACGTTCTCGACCACCGCCTTCACGAAGCTCATGAACACCGCCACCGTCGATCCCGCCGTTCTCGAGACGTCGAACGGCATGTCAGGCAAGGACCGCTCAAAGATGGGCAGCACGAGTTTCGGTAGTATCGACAACGGCGCCAGCGCTGCTATCCACGGATATGTTTCGGTGGTGACGGCGGTCACCTCCATGATGGCAGGGTGGATACTATTGAGACATGTTATCTGAGTTTCGTCTTCTAATATTCTTCGCACTTTTCGAACTGTGGACCATTTGCTTTCATCTTTAGCTAGATTTACTGTAACTTATACCACTTATATTGTGTGCTACTAGGCGGGCCAATGTACTTAGCACACGAGCACAGAGGACGGTACAATTTCTTATGAGAGAACGCTAACTCACGATACATCAGATCGAGCTCTATCATACTTGGTTTAGCGGGCCATAGTGTTGTTGGCAGATGGCTGCCAATTTGCCACGCCATTTCTGCCGCTGGCCAAATGCCAGGCAAATACTGGGGGTGACGAACAGGGGGTGGCAGACAGTGTTGGACAGTCGGCGGCCAAGGGCGAAAGTCGGGTCGGCGACTTTCTGGCTAGTCGCTGACAAGCCGGCCGACCTTCAAGCGACCAGACCATGACGAACCGTGAGTTGATCATGTGTGATTATCTGACGCCTAATCGATGATCGGATTGCCGCAATCTCTGTCCTACCGTCTCGCAAAAACTACCATTACCACATCCATATCGCACCAATGTCGGCACTAACGTTGTTATCCCACTTCGTTCCCATGAGCAGCAAGGCAATATAAATACCACTTCCAAAGAAACCAACCGACTGGCAACAAACTGGCAACATGTCTACTCCGGCTTCCAATAATCGTAACTGGTGGCGAGCCTACTTCCTTGACCACCCTCGCCTCATTCATCATGATCCTGACGCATATGCTGGCACCGGTGCAACGAAGGACAAAGCCAAGGTCTTCTGTAAGGTTTATTTGGAACGGTGCATTGCCGCCGAGCAAGCCGCCGATCTCAATAATCCGACACTCATCGAGTCACGTACGACGGCCGCAATAGTCGAGCTTCGTTAGTTTATATTCAAATTGGATTATTCATGCCGCTAACTCTGCCCCGATCCAGTGTTTAGTACACCTCAAGGGGACCACAACAGGGGATGGCTTTCCAGCCGCAGCGACGTATTACTCAACCATCTACGCAACTGTGAGTTTCAGCCAGTGGATGTCTGCTTGAGTGCACAGGAGGAGCAGAAGCAACGTGACGCCCTGGCTGCTAATAAGGGTGCTCGCAGGCAACAACCACGAGTTCCGGTACCAGGGGTGAGTTTATTAATCTGTAGTTGTTTCGAGGGTACTAATTATCTAGTAGAGCAGTAGCGGGTACACCAGCCAAGGCATTACTTTTCCCCAGGTCGGCACTTGGGCGCTGGGTAATGCTCTGCTCCCGCTTCCCATCCAATTCAGTGATGCAGCTGGTCGTTCCCATCTAAGGCCGGACAACATCTCAGTCATATGCCCCACATCGGCAATGGGCTCAGCTGTCTCAAGCGTAACCCCGTCAGACTCGATTTCATCCATCTCTCGAAAGCGCAGTCATTGGTCACTCTCAGAGCAATCACCAATGCCAGTAGTCGAGTGGAATGACTTGCGGCAAATAGCCTTTGAGCGTCTGCTCATTAGACTCACCGCTTCAGCTGGTCTACCACTCTCATGGGTGGAGAACCCCAAGTTCATGGGCCTCTGCCATGAGTTTATCCCTTATGCCATCATTCCAAGTCGCAAAGTTTTGACTCGTCGCCTTCTTCCTCATGCCGTAACAGTGATGTGAATGGAGATCCTTGCTCAAGTGTCTGGTAAACACGGTACTGCACAATGTGATGGATGGAGTGGCCTCAACAATCACCACTACATTGCATTCATGGTCACCATTAGCAACAAGGTATGTAGTTTATTTCTATTTCTCTTATTTCTCTAAATAACTAACCATGAAATAAGGTGTACACGGTCCGCGTCCACGATGCTTCTAATGAGCGCAAGATGGCTCAGCTTCTTTATGACCATATGATAGAGGTTCTCAGAATACTTGATGTCAATTGGAAGGTAGTAGTTGTGGGATTCACTACTGATGCATCAGGTGAAGCCCACAAAGCCAGCAAGATGCTCACAGAGTCCCACCCTCATCTTATTTGTCCTGATTGTTATGCCCATCAAGTAGGCCTTTCAATTTCTCATTACATCCTGCGAGATCTAATTCACTTGAAGCTTAACCTCGTTGTCGGTGACTATTTCAAAGTCAAGACTGAATTCACTGTATTCACAAAGATGGCCACCGAACTCATTGCGTGGCTCTGTAGCAAGACTTATATCTTGGCGATTCTTCATGATGTACAGTCCCGGGCAGGCCAAACTGCGCTGTCTGTCATCTGTGCCGTGTTGACTAGGTGGACCGCTCATTATCTAGCATACCGCCATCTTCTTGAGCTTGGCCCAGCACTGCAGGCAATGACTTCTGACAATGCCATGCTGAGCTCAAATGAAAAACGTCTCATCACGGGGGACCGTGCATCACGGACAAAGGCAAGGGAAATGTTAGCCATCATTGATACACCAGGCTTCTGGCAGTCTCTTGCTCGGTATGTGTGCTTGGTTTCTATCTTGTTACCAAGACCTACTCTGATTATTTACCAGGATGAAGACTCATTTAGAACCTCTTGCCCGTGCCGCCAACATAGCACAAGCTGCATCATGCCGCCTTGATCAAACTCTCCTAACGTTCGGGGATCTCTTTGTCCACTATACGTATCTCATATCACCAGAGAATGAAACCGAAGCTGACACCAATAATACTGCCTGTACCGCAATTCTCGATAGCTTGGAAAAGCAATGGGCCAAGTCGGATCAAGACATATTCATAGCCGCAACTATTCTCAACCCGTTCATCAAAGTCATACCATTTCGGCAAACTGTTCAATGGCTCTCACTTGCAGGAGTACTCTCACTTCTCACATGTGTATACTGCCATGTCTTCCAGGTCGCCACTTCTCCTCCTCAGCTCTTTGATAACCTACAGGACTGCTTCAACAACCAAGGCACATACAAGGAGTTACAGAGTTACGCTGAGGTTGTTTCTAATGAAGCTCAGCGCAACGTGAGATTATACTTTTGCCTCTCTTTGCTTCAACCTTACCCTTTGAATTAGAACCACCCACTTGACCCACGGAAGGTCTATAATGGTATTAAACCCCTTGGCAGTGACCATCCACCACTTAGCAAACTCGCTTTGCATCTTCTATCAATCTGCACGAATTCAGCATCCTGTGAACGTCTGTTCAGTGTCTTTGGCAATACTCTGACCAAGCTTCGCAACTGCCTTGGTAACAATTCCCTCACCGCACTCGCAGAGCTCAAGATGCATATCCGAGACAAACACTTACGGGGTGGCACCAAGGAGCATCTGAAATGTTTCTTTGGTGAACGCAAAACACAAGATACAGGTCCACCGCTGCCACCATTACCCCAAGGACCAACACCGATACCTGCACAATTGCACCCCCCTGCCATTGATGGAGTGGCTGATGAGTTTACCGAAATTGTCACATCCTTCATGTTGATGTTGGATGACAATGATGACGATGAAACTCTTGAATTTCCTTCAAAGATATCCATCAAGCTCTCCGGCTTATTTGATTACTGTTCTACTCATTGGACGGAGATTCACCGACGAAGTGCTTCACGCACACTTGATGAGGAGTTGGAGCTTTATGAGCTTGTTGACCTGGATGCAGACGGTGATGTAGATATTGATATTGATGATGCTGTTGGTGATATTCTCGCCAATTGATGTAGCACATGAGCATATGTAGTTATATTAGTCCACCTTGATGTACCCCTATCCTCCTATTTAGTACTTTTGCGGCCATGAGAATATTGTCCGTATCAGGCAGTAACGACTGTTCGGGGTGTGAGAAAGGTCGGTTCGACCTGTAGCCCGTGGTCTGCAAGTCGTGTGACTTCATCGACTTCACCGACTAGTTGCAGACCGGCACAACACTGGTGGCAGATCTGGCAGAAATAGTGAGAAAAAATTAGATAATTACCTGTTTTTTGTATGAAATAGACCATAAGTCAATGTGCCAAACAACGTCTATCCCCTCGGAGGCCCGTGAAATGACCGAAACAGGATCAAGAGGCCGCATACCGCTACCAATCATTGTTTTCATCAACGTTGGGAAGCTCGCAAACAAGTCCGGAAGATACTACTGGACATGCAAGCATTGTTTTCCACTCGTGAAAATAGAAGGACGTGACAATAGGTTACTCAACCATTCAACAAGCCTGCGAGCATGTCCAAACGTGCCCAGCGATGTTCGTACACAGCAGTGTATACAGCTTTGAGGAGCTCGAGAAGGTTAACCAGGGATTCACACCAGCCACATTTGATAGAGAAATCAGGCTGGTGGATGAGAACATCGATGCTGCACAGCAAGGGTGGGATACCACGAGTTTAATGTCCTTGGAAGGTGTAGTTGCTACGTAGTACACAGTATTCCTAAAATGGTAATATGCCATTCTGCCACACATGAGATCTGCCGTTCTGCCACTCTGTTGGCGGAATTCACAAAAATAATTCTGCCCCATAAACTAGCAGGCCAATGCCTCTGGCGCGGCAGATACGAGACTGTTTTATACCATAGATAAGCAACACAGATTTTTGTAAGGTATCAATGCATCTCATTTCAACATGTCAGTGGGCGCTTCTTTAACTTAGTTGCCACTGTATACATTGATCAAACAAAACCATGCAAAGTGGACAAGAAAAGAGAGAGCAAAGAGGGGCAAGTGCGCAAAGGCTTGATGTAAGGGGACACCTCTATTTTCTCCTATTCCCCTGTCCCTCTCCCTTCCTCCTCATTCCTTTCTCCCTTCCTTCATCCCACAGACTCTTACTTACATCCCTTTTGTTCCCTTTTGTTCCCCTTTGCTCCCTTTCCTTTCCACTTCTTTTCCATCCATGTAAGGGCAACCTCAAGATGGCCGACAGCGCAGGCCTAGCAGAGGGAGAATCCAAAGATATGAATAAGTCTAACTACAATACATGAGAGAGCTGCTCACCTAGCAGAGGGAGAATCCAAGTAATTGTAAGGGGACACTCCTATTTTCTGCTATTCCCCTGTCCCTCTCCCTTCCTTGTTCCTTTCTCTTTTCCTTCGTCCCACGGACTCTTACATACATCCCTTTCGTTCCCTTTCCTTTCCACTTCCTTTCTGCCCACTCCCTTTGCATCCAAGTCATGTCCGGTGTCATGAACCATGTCTGTAGACATGGTAAATGTGTATATTCAGCATTGTACTCCCTCAAGCAATTCTCTCTCCATTTCCCCGAGCTCCTATTTCCCCTATACCCCTATTTCTCCTAAAACTCTTCCTTCTCAAAAACTCTACCGTTCCCCAAACATTTCAGCATCTCTCACAAAAAATTACATAATTGCTGCTACCCTTTCCCTTGAGGCTTCTTACAAAAGCACCAAGTTTCCTTCTCCATTCCTGAAAACTTCCTCACTTCTAAATTTTTCCCTTCCATTCTAAATTTTCCCCTCCATTCTAAAATCTTCCTGCTGAGTCACCAAGACACAATAGCATGGCTTGTATCCATATGATTTCCTTTGTTCCAGCTTACTACTCCCATTCTATTGGAGCCCAATTTTCCAAACTTGTCCTTTTACATTCATAACTTAAAATTTTAGAATGCAAACTAAATTCTTCCCCTTCTTTTATTTTGTTTCAGAATGCAACTCTGCATTCCTCCTCACCATTTATGACTCAGTCCTTACATTACATAGCCATGCAAGACTAGTATATAAAGCCTTGTATTATATAGAATAAGGGAAGTTTTTACCCCCTAAGAAAGGTTCACCTAAGATCTGCAAGGATTTGGGAACTGATCTAGCTGTACCTAGAAGATCTAAAGAGTAGGTCTGATCTAGTACTGCCTAGAGGTTCTTAACACCAGTAAAAGTCAAGTCATCAATTTAAAAAACTCAAAAGCCGTATTACCTTGTTTCCCTGTTTTTCAAATACCTACCTATTTCTTTATACTTTCACAACTTTGACAAGAAACCCCTAAAAAATCCGAAACCCCTTTTCCAACCAAATAAAATAAATACTTACATTTCTCCCTGTTTCTTCATAAAACTTATAAAACCCCTCTCTTTCTCTCTCTTCCTTTTGGAACCAATATTCCATATAGAACATCTGTGTTGCTTGAAAATCTTGTATTTCTCTTGCACACTTGCCCCTTTTACATACTAGAATCTCTGTTTGTGATTGCTAACCTCTTTAGTTAACAACCTTCACCCCAAAATACAAAGCATAGACTATACCTCGCCGTTATCTGCGTATACGTCATCTCTACCCACCAAATATAAACAAATACATACCTTCTCCTGCGATGACCCCTATCGGTGAAACAAATACAAAGAAACACTCCTAGAACAACCAGGCCAACACTCGATCTTCTATCAAGGAACCAGTGACCCCAGACACCTACTTACAAAAAGGGTGTGACACCGGTGACTCTGAAGTCTTCCCGCACTTCGGACACTTCGGACTCGCTCAGACAGCTCAGACTCGCTCAGACAGCTCAGACTCGCTCAGACTCGCTCAGACTTGTCTATACACTTTGGGGCTCGTCCGGGTTACCTCTGTCCTCCTTCCCCACTTCATTACTCTTTACCCTTACTTCCCCAGGTCGCTGGCATGACTCCTATACATTCCCCTTCCACTTCATTATCACATGTTTCCTTGTACCTTGTGATATCCATTCGGACCTGTGGCTGGTGTACTGTACAGTTACCCTTCATTCCTCCCATGCTACTACAGTATATACTTCGCTTCATAGCATGGAGAATCCTTATCCTGTTCTCTTTGGATTCTCCCTCTGCTAGGTGAGCAGCTCTCTCATGTATTGTAGTTAGTCTTATTCATCTCTTTGGATTCTCCCTCTGCTAGGCTTGCGCTGTGCGGCCATCTTGAGGTTGCCCTTACAGGAGTCATACAACATATCCTAGGGAAAGAATATTTCCTCTTCATAGTCTTATTGTCATACTTCATTTCAACTCATCTTTAGTACTGTATAGTATTCTATCCTTGTTCCTCATCCTCGTGAAGCCATTATTGACTTCTAGCCTACACTCTTTTTCTATCCCTATCCCTATCCATCCCCTATTCCCCTTTCTACTACCTTGTATAATCCCAGTGAATGTTCTTTCAATAACACCTCAGCCTGCAGCAACTTGGGTGACTGTCCAATCTATCTAGACTGATCCGACTACATCCAAAACATTTCAGTGAAAACCCACTGAGTGTGACAACGTTCACAAAACAGCAATGAGTCCGGTCATAATAAGTACAGTGTGCTCGAATGCTCAAATATGTACTTAGTCCATAATCCGAGAAGTCCGAGTAGCCATGTGTATACGCAGCCCGAGCCCATAGCTGGGAACACACGTGCATGCGCCCCTAGTACCCCCTAAGGGGCCTCCTGGATGCGCCTACAACACGTCACCTGGACAAATGGATGTGACGAAAGGTAGTATGTTAACGAAGCAAGTCACATTACGCATTCTAGATTGCACACTCCAGTTAAGATAGAGTCCGCACAAATACAACAGAAAGTACTAAAGTATGTGGCTCGGCAACAAGAGCAAGGTGAGTATACATTCAGGCGATGGGGAAACGAGAGTCCAGAGTAAAACAATGATATTAGAAGGAGAGTGAACGGTAAGGCCGCTAAAATGTCCATATCAACCCCCTGCTTTGCCGAGGAGTGTGTAGCCATCTCGTGGTCCATGTATCTAGCAAAGCAATAAAAACATCAGTAATGATATAGGAGCACCCTTGAATGAAGAGTCGAAAATGCGCGACCATGGTGTACGAATACACGGTTACGACGCACCTGGCCAGACGTAACTCGCCTCTCAACTCGTGCCGTGCCTTTCACCGCTCGTTGTCACACGAAGTCTATAGTAGCCCATGCAAATCAAGAAAAAAGGATTTTAATTCCGGTTTCAATATGAGAAGAAAGGAGTGTCCAAAATTACAATGAGGTGATTAGAAGGCTACAATAAAGCGTCTGAAATGTCCACCAGTCATCCGCCTCCTCGTGGGCCAAATATCTAGCAAAGCCAGAATAAGATCAGTAACAATATGGGAGCAACCTTGATTAGAGAGTCGGAAAAAGCAATGAAAATGAAGGCTGCTTGAAAGTAAGACACACCTTGCCATACATAGCCTTGCCTGCAAAGCGGTGATCAATCAACCGAAGAAGAGAGGGTAGGAGTCGAGCTCGGTCGAAGGGTCTTGACGGCCCTTCATGCGGTCTTTCAGTTTTGGGGCCTGGAGTCGGAGTGCTGGGGGCTCAGAGTCGGCAATGAACAATTCCTGGAGCTCGGATCTCCTGTCGGCATCTAGGCCATCAAAGTAGGGTTGATGGCTCTCAAGCCGTTTAATGAGCGATGCAATGTCGGCAGCGTCCAACATCTGTGCGGAAGTTGATTTCGGTTTCTGCCACTTCTTCTTCTTGAGGGTCCCTAAAAACTCTGTCCACAGTCCAAGAGACCGGGTAGCGGGAGAAGGTTCGTGTTCTTCATTGTCATCGTCGCTATCTTCGTCGTCTTCGCCGATACGGGAAAACTTGGTGTATGCATCGTTAGCGGTATAGCAGAGCTGTATAGCAAGCTGGTAGCATGCTGCAAAGCTGGGAGGGACGTAGCTGGAATAATGAAGCGCGTCCACTGAAAAGTTGGTTTTCATGCCTCGACACTCTTCAGGGCTTGCCTTCACCCAATCTGCGATGACCCTGTGACACTTCGAGTCCGCTACAAAACCACCGAGGCACATGAATGGAAGACACCAGATAAACGCTTCCAGTTCGTGATGATAATAACGGATGATATCTCCACTCCAGTAACCCTCTTTCAGGAGTTCGAAGGCCATGAATGGAACAGTACCCATGCGATCGCAGCCAGGGACACGGTCCTCCCACTGTAAAATCGACAGATCAAAGTCCGTCAACACCCCGCGGTGGGTTTCGGGGTGACACATGATGTTATAGAGACTCGGATCCCCATGTTCGACACCGTGCTTCCAAAGGAACGCGTGGCCTGTAAAACGGAAACCGTTAGTCAGTATTCTTGATTCGATGAGGTCGACATACACGTTACGGCGTCGAGCCAAGCGCGAATGAAAGAGGGAGCATCCAATGAGCTGATCTTCTCCAACCTCTTCATAGCCAAGATTCGCATAATCCGATAACCGTTGCCGGGTTGCCTAATCAAGCTTCGAATGCGCCCAGTATCCGTGCCATGGACGTCGGCGTAGTAGAGCAGTTCGGGCAGATGATCGGTCATCGATGCGTCGTACTTGTTCGCGATATTTCGTATGCCTCTCATGGTTTTGCCTTCGTGGGTGCGACGCGCTTCTGGATGCGAGATCTTGACTATGAGGGACTCCATCAGGCGAGCGCCATCTTTCAACTTCGGTTCGCACGGAAGCACTCTGGTGGCACGTCCACCCAAACATCGAGGCCGTGGCGACAAATAGTCCTCGTCTGAACACTTGATTTCGAGCCCCTGGAAGTTACGGGGGTTGTATGTGTCTCTGAGAAGTGGATCATCGAGCGACACGTTGAACGACGCCGTGTTCGGAGGGCAATTGAAGGTCTCGTTTCGACCCCAGTCCTCAGGCGTAAATCGTTGGAACAGAGCAATGAGAACGAGCGCACGGGGGAAGTCGGCGATGAAGCTAATGCCATTGGACCGCACAATGCCTTCGCGGTCAAAGTACCAGATGAAGAGACAATCGTCTACAAGACTATGGGAAACTCGCAAGAAGACGTGAACGTGCTGTAACTCACCGATGTGAAGCAGATTGATTGTGTGCTGGATACCCGGGTTCTGAGATAACATCTCTAGCGCGTAGGCAGCACACTGCACTCGGCCGTCGAAATTCTTCGAGTTCGAACTTTCTTTGCGCAACTCCGTCCCCTCTTTGTCGAAGCCGAGACACAACTTCTTGCCGCTAGTCAGGTTATTCGTTGCTTCGAGTTTGCGCTTCGAAGATCGAGAGCCGGTGGCCGGTGGCGTAGAGGGGGGCACTGCACTCACGCTGGGAGAAGAACCACTGACCGGAGACGGTTGCACCTCGTCTATCTCGTTGTCCTGCTGTCTAACGTGCACACGCCTAGATGTCGTAGCGAATGCTTCTTTGATAGCGACGCAAGCCTGCTCGCTGGGACTTCCGATGGCCTTGAACTCTTCCAAGCCGAAGAATGAGTCGAATTTGGGTTCGGCACCCTTGTCGGGGGCTTTGTCCAGGGCAGAGCCCAGCGCTTTCACTACATATTCGCCGGCCTTTCCTACATCAGGCTTTCTGTGAGCATTGTCGGTCTCCGTGTGGGACTTGAAGGCGCTAGGATCGAGGCGACGGTATTGCAGGTCTGTGGCTGTCGGCGAACGAAGTGGGAGATGTACTTTTTTGAGCAACGACAGGGCCTTGTTGCATAAGCTGACGTACGGAGCATATCCATCTGTTCCTACGCCAGAGAAAGACGTTAGGCTAGACCAATGAAGTCAGATTTTGCTATAGTTACGAGCACAACCAACTCACTATTCGGAGAGTAACTTTCTTATACTCTCATCATTTGCCAGAGGCAATACTGCCGTGAGGCACTGCTCAAGGTAATCTTGCAGCGCGTCATGCCTTTCCTTCTGCAGGAGGTGAAGACGGTCAGACGTTTGGCCTTCGTCGAGGTCGCTGCGTTCTAGTTTCTCGATCTCGTCTTGAAGAGTTTCAAGGGAAAACTCGTCGCGCAGACAGCGGAAGACAAGGCGCGTAAGAAATCGTCGAAGTCGCACACTTGGGCAACACTTGTTTCCTCAAGCAAGGTGGTGGCGAGGTCTTTCAGCCTGTGGCGCGCGCAACTATGAGAACAGGTGGATTTGCAAAAGTGGGAGCATACCTTGTGAGTTGATTGCCAGCCTTATCGTTTCTGGCGAGTTTATGCTTGCTTGGAGTACTGAGGGTCATGGTAAGAGTGTAACGTTATGAGGACTCAGAAGAGTGTTGCTGGTCAATCATGTGAGCAGGCGGCCTCTTCTTACTCCCACCAAAGTTAGTGCCAAACCTCGATGCCCCATGTCCGACCGCGCCGACACGACCCCAACGCGAAAGCGTGCCAGGACTGAATCCAACAATGTCATACCGCCCTCTAGTCCTCATCGCGCCACATTTACGGCAATTCGTCGCGGCGGGGGGACTCGAGATATGCCGTACGCGGAATGGCGCAGAACCTGCGTAGAGCTGCTTGGGGATATGGTAGACGGTGCCAGGAGCACACTCAGCTGGACTGATGACGGTGACGCAGTTGCTGAGGTTTTAAAGCACTCAAGAACACACTACACGAAATCGACAGCATGGTTTCGGTCCAGTGTGCCCGCGCCGACTCAGGATAAAGGTTTTGATACATTTAAATCAGAATTCAAACAGCTCTTTCACAGCTTGGAGGCTAACCTCTCCTCGAGGATTTCGAATGTGGAAAGGCGCCTTGGATCCAGCCCACTCTGCTCACCTCAGCTCACAGCGCTCCCAACTCGCGGCAGCAAGCCCCCGCCTCGTCGCATACGCGTCGGTGGCGAAATCGGCCCCTTCCAACCAACCGAAGCCAAACCA
Organism: Pleurotus ostreatus; assembly: GCF_014466165.1. Taxonomy (NCBI): domain Eukaryota; kingdom Fungi; phylum Basidiomycota; class Agaricomycetes; order Agaricales; family Pleurotaceae; genus Pleurotus; species Pleurotus ostreatus. The sequence goes on along the minus strand of NW_023503164.1, from coordinate 324,756 downwards.
GCACCCAACCCACACTGCGTCTCAGTGGCTTTAGCATACTCGTTGCGGTATATCACACTCACATCATGTGATCGGTGCACGCGGCGCGCCAATCTTGAAAGCTTCAACCTTCATCAATTCATTGTTCAACGTTCAACGTTCAACTTCAAGATCGTTCTCAAACGATGCGAATGAAGAGCATAGTCGCATTATGCATCTTAAGTTACAACGCAGTATGATAGAGTCCGCATAAATACAACAGGGAGAAGTACTATAATAATGGGGCTGGCTCGATAGCAAAGGTGTAGGTATAGTGCTGAGTAAATGAGGGTCCATGGACAAACGAGAGGCGAATCATTTAATTCACTGCAAGGAACGATGAATAGTGTGAATCGTCCATAAATTGAGTCAACCGCCTGCTTTGCCGAGGAGGGCATATCCGCCTCCTCGTGGGCCATGTATCTAGCAAGATAACATCAGTCACGATCAAGGAGCAGCCTTGAGCAAAGACTCGGAAAGGCGCCCGAATTCCAGCGATGAAATAAACAGGACAAAGTAAAACTCACCTTGCCATAACACTGCCTACAAAATGGTTCTCCGTCGTTCTCTGTGAGACGAGTCGAATCCAAAGACGTGTTGCATTGCGTGCATCGTAGACAGCCTTTATGATATGTCTTGCCTATCGCTTTAACCTAAACACGGAGCAAAGACAGGTTATATTGGGATATGCCGCGAAAAATGAGCCACAAGTCGATATATGAGCGCACCTGCTCGGCGAAATATACCATTTTACTACATTTCGGACAAGTTGGATTGGTTCCCATGCTCCACCTCTTATTCGGCGACCCGGTCGTATTGACACCTACACTCCCCCCGAGAGCTATGCCGTATCTCGTTCCAGTAGCCGTTGGGACTAACGGATACGCGACTCCACCTGTAGCAGTCTGCACCAACGGGCGCACGCTCTGACTAGCATCGTCGCTCATTGGAACCCCCGTTGCGGTATGTGAGCGGCCCATGGTAGCTGCATTGAAACGATTGTTGGCGGAGGAGTCTAAGCTCGAGGAGAAACGATGCTTGAAACGATGCGGAGTGGGGAAGCCACCTGTGGTCATAGTACGTATGGGCGCCTGAGCCGTCGCACTGACGGTGCTGCTAGCGATGGCCGGTGTTCTAGACAGATTGGCGGTAGAACGCGACGGTAAAACGGGTGGAACAGTATCTCGTTCCTCGTCTTCTTCTGCCGCTTGCTCTTGCTCAAGGGACAGTGTTTGGGATGTGGGGGATCCATCTACTTGAACGATTGGAGAGTCGGAAGGGTTTGCTAAGCTTGCGCCGCTTGAGGGTTGTGCATGTAGGCTCTTCATTGGCGATGGGGGAAGTGGTGGTGGCTGTGACGAGTCCGCCGGCATGTAAGGTAGGTTCGCCTGACGAAGGTCCTTCGTTCCAAAATGCTTCACATGGCAAAGTTTACTGATAGAAGTAAATCAATACAACTATCGAGGAGATACATCGGTAGACGCACCAGTATGGCTGTGAGTGTAAGACATATGAGGACCAGCTCGGCTGGGAAGCGACGTTGAGACTTACTTTATGATTATGTTCCAGCAGGGTGAGGGAATCTAACCTCTTATTACACATCGTGCAGGCCAGACATGGCTACTCCCGCGTGATCCCGTTAGCATCTTACGGAACGCTTGGATACCGCAGAACGCACTTTATGGTACAACTACAAAATCCACTCGGTATTCAGTAAGATGACCAAAGGCATGGACACTCACCATTCGTCCTGGGCCCATTACCTGTTTGAGGCCGAGTTAGTTGAATCGGGCTCGCTAGCCAAGTCTCAGACACTGACCTGCTCAGCAGCATATACGGCTTTCAGACATTTGGGGCAAACCGAAGTCCCGGTGAACGGATGCATGGTCGCAGTGAGAGAAAGGTTGTATGCAAGATGAGACGCGCAGGCGCAATCAAGCGCCAGAAGTGAGCGGAGATACAACTGCGATTAGTCGGAGATTCAAATTGGGCACAGTTGATCCTCTTAACCATCGTGCTGAAAAATTTCTAGACCTCCCACCACCACCGCTATAGACTTTCCTTGAATCTCTTTCCTTCACGATGTCCGACGATGAGCAGCACCAACATGATTTCCAGCAGGCAAGCCCCCTTGCCCCTCAACGATGAACGTTATCAACTAAATCGCGCTTCACAGGCTTCGGCGGGAGCGTCCTTGACCTTCCCTATGCAATGTTCTGCTCTCCGCAAAAACGGACACGTCGTTATCAAGGGTATGTTGGCAATTGCGCCATCAACTATCTACTCTATATCTGACGCGATACGTAGGACGCCCTTGCAAGATCGTCGATATGTCCACCTCCAAGACCGGAAAGCACGGTCACGCAAAGGTTCATCTAGTCGCCATTGATGTGCGTTGTTATCCGTTCGATCCATTCCGATCGTGCGCAATAACATTTTACCTCTAGATCTTCACCGGGAAGAAGTTGGTCAGTCCGATCATCCATCGTAAGCGTGTGCTCCAAAAAATCTAATCGTATCAACAGGAAGATATCTGTCCTTCTACCCACAACATGGACGTACCTAATGTTCACCGTAACGAATTTCAACTTGTACGTCGTCGTCTTCCACCCCTCGATCGTGTTACGGACAATCTTCACAGGTCAACATTGACGATGGTTTCCTCAACCTCATGACCGCTGACGGTGCCGCCAAAGACGACGTCAAGGTCCCTGAAGGCGATCTTGGAAAGCAGATTCAGGCCGATTTTGACGAAGGCAAGGATCTCCTTGTCACCATCGTCAGCGCCATGGGTGAAGAGCAGGTGTGTTTCTGCCACTGCACCCGAGTTCCCGCTAACGCCACCTCTTCATCAGGCCATCTCTGTCAAAGAAGCGCCCAAGGGCTCCAGTTGATTTGGGTCCGTCGTTTCTACCCAATCACATTTTCGCGATTATAATCGATTATCAAACTCTCTACAGCTCTCTGTTTTTCCCCGCTTTCTTTGGTGTCATGCTTTCCGCCCATTCACCGACTACGCCGTCCCTATCATTAAGCCTGTAACATTCGACGTGCATAGGTGTATCTCGACGTCTTGTTGTATGTACATGCCTATGTTGTAGTTCGTTGTTCATCCTCATGTAACATCCAACTTGCGCGAATATAAAAAGTAAATATGTATGTAGCTTATATGTGTCAAGGTCTCCGAGTCTCTACTAACCATGCACCTAAGACTCGAGAAGTCCTATGTAGTCGGTCAGGAAATTCAGACCATCCTCCTCAAGGCTAAACGGTGGTCTTACACAGGATCTCTTGTACTGGCCATGGACGTCTATCTGGCCCCGCCAATAAAGGAGAGGGGGAGTGTTGTTGGAAAAGACGAATCGAAGCTACATGTGTACGGGCGGTGGATACTGTCTTCAAAACGGTGCCAATTTGCACTTAGCATGAGAAGTCGTCTGAATTCTATTCTAACTACAGTATCTACGTACAAATGTGTTCTCGCCGACAACTACAACGCAGATTTTCTTTCAACAGAACCTACGAAAACACATCAAGATTCACCACAGAACGATAGTGAGACAACATCTACTGCGCACCGTCCTTCTCCGCAACATATTTCAGCAGATCAACAACGCGGCGGGAGTATCCGTATTCGTTGTCGTACCAGGCGATCAGCTTCACGAAGTTGGGGTTCAGCTGAATCCCGGCGGTGGAATCAAAAATGGAAGAATCGGTGCTTCCGATGAAGTCAGTAGAGACGACGGAGTCGCTGGTGAAGCCGAGGATGCCTTTGTGTGTCGTCTCGGAGGCTTCCTTGATAGCGGCGACGATCTCCTTGTAATCAGCGGGCTTCTCGAGACGGACGACGAGATCAACGACAGAGACGTCGAGAGTGGGGATACGGAAGGACAAACCACTAAGTTAAGACCCGATTAATATTGACGGAGTATGGGAATATACACGGGAAACGTACGTGAGCTTTCCGTTCAACGAAGGGATGACCTTGCCGACAGCCTTAGCGGCACCGGTGGAGGACGGAATAATGTTGTTGTTCACACTACGACCTCCACGCCAGTCCTTATGCGATGGACCATCGACGGTCTTTTGGGTGGCGGTGGTAGCGTGGATGGTGCTCATTAAGCCCTCGACGATACCGAATTTGTCATGGATGACCTTGGCCAGGGGAGCGAGACAGTTGGTTGTGCAAGACGCATTTGAGATCTGGATAAAGGGCAAGCACGCATCATTCAGTGGGATACATACGCCAAATCATACGGTTACTTACAACTTTGTACTTGGGGTCGTACGACTCAAGGTTAACACCGCAGACGAACATTGGTGCGTCAACGGAGGGGGCAGAGATGACAACCTTCTTAGCGCCGCCCTTCAAGTGAGCTGAAGCCTTGTCTATGGTAGTGAAGACACCAGTCGATTCGACGACGTAGTCAGCGCCGACGGATCCCCAAGGGATGTTGGCCGGGTCCTTCTCAGCGAAGATATGGATCGGCTTTCCCTCAACGATCAGCTTTCCATCCTTGGCCTCGATGGAGCCCTTGAAGCGTCCGTGGACGGAGTCGTACTTGAACATATAGACCTAAGCATGGACCGATCGAAAGAAAGACAATCGCAAGTAAGCGAAAGCGTCGGATCAAATTCAAGTCAGCACTTCTAGGATCGGTGGGCCTTGGAAATAAACGAACCATGTAATCGAGATCAATGAAGGGGCTGCATGACAAGCGATGTGAGAAGGTCATCCGAGCGACATGATGTCAAATCCATTCACTCATTGATTGCAACGACATCGACGCCTCCGACTTCGAGCGCGTTACGGAAGACAATGCGGCCGATACGACCTGATCAGGAATACATCTTATTGAGTGGGCGGGCTTTTATGAAAAGCGAACCAGGACTCACCGAAGCTATATATATGCCCGCCCGGATGTATTTCGAGTTAGGTTGAGTTGAATACGCGACGAGATGCCTACCCGTTGATGCCAACGTTGACCTGCATACGGGTTGAGGTACGTTATAGTACATGGATATTAGTAGACTCACCATAGTCACAAGGGATGGGTGGTTGGGGATGGTAGTGGTAGTGGAGATTGCGGGTGAAAGAGGAGGCAGGGGTTTATATAGGACGGCGTGATTAGATGATCAATACCGCCATATCGTGAAAGTCCCACGCTCCAAGGACCGACCCGCCGCAATCGTCTGAAGCTCACTCAAGATCTAGCTTGTCAGCAGTAGTGTGAGCAGATCCTGCAAGACGCGAAGCATCCGAGAGCGGAGACGTTTTGTCATGCAAATACTTCATGTCCAGACATTTAGTCACCTTTCTTTGTAACTTTGACCTGAGACGAAGACGGAGACGAGCTGTATTCCGTTTTTAGCGCACTGACTATATCCCCGCACACACCACTGAGATGACGGTAACATGGGAGCACTGGTTCAACAGTGGAACTTGAACTCCAGGCCCAATCCATCTCGTAATACACATCGTAGACAGCCTGACGGAGTAATGGAAAAGGTCGTAGCAGACGGCCATCTCGACACCGATATCGAGGGGCTCGAGATTCAACCAGGAGGGGAGTGCAGGCACAAAAGACTCCGAAGAACGGTCACCACTGGTTGAGATCTATTTACAAAAGTCCTTTGATATAAGAGAGAGCAGCAGTGTGTACACGTCTCAAGCCATAGAGCGGTTAACAGTAGATAGTCAAAGTATGTTTACGCACACTCCATTCTGCGCGTGCATTGTCGACGTCGAAGGCTCGAAGACGCTTGAGTGCAACGAATTCAGCGTCATCGAGAGCTATATTGAGGTCGAGGAAGTAAATGGAAGGGACGGAGAATATGATGCGACGGGGTTCAATGTCGAGGGATGCGGTTGCGTGCAGGGAATGTGTCTGCGGTGATAGACATCAACTATGCACTGATATTGCTAGTCACGAACGACATGGCTTACAAGGGACGGAACGAGGATAGTCAGAGCGATTGTGTACTCGTCTCCGATTATTGGCTCCTTCGCCCACGACCATGATGGTCGGTTCTAGTCGATATGAGCATACACTCAACAGTCTAGCAGGCGCGACGCACAATGACTGAGCTCGGATCCCCACTGGCAGGACTCTTTAGGATCGACTTTGGTTTCGAATTCAAGCTCGACTTTTCCGCGTTAGTATCACCTATAGTCTCAATGATAGGTTTGTGTGCCGGTTTCAGCCTCGGTTTGGGATCTGGCAGAGTTACTGTCCGTTCCTCGAGCTTTCCTTTGGACTTGATGTTGGGTGATTTGATGTGGGTGCGCGTGAGTAGAACAGTATTCCCTGACTGTGCTTCTATGCGTTGGAAAGAAAGCTCGATGATGAAGAGACGGAAGTCGGAGTCGAGCTGGGTGATGTTCGACTTTATACTGGGATTGTAGATGCAGTCGAAGACTAGACAAGAAGATCCAGCTATACTTATTCTGTACATTAGTACCTCCACTGTGAATACGGATGATGGGTTTCCCGAACCTTTATCGACATCTTTGCGGGGATCGGAGACGAGGACGGGAATGGTCCATTCAGTATAGTCGGTAGAGGCGGTGGTGGGCGGAGGAATATTCTTGTCGTAGGCGACATTGACGAAGACTTTGCTTTGAGTGTTCGCAACAGTTGTTTTGACGCAGAAGCCAGCAACAGGCTTTAGTGTGACTGTGCTCATCGTCGTTCAGCTTCAAGTTCGGCGCGGAATTAACGGGCGCTTGGGGCAAATCCTCAGGGGTGATGACAGGGGTATTCTACGTTTCTAAAGATTTGATAGGAATAAACTAGCGGTACAAGATTCCAGACAATACTGTCCAAAGGTAGAGCACCTGGCATACGTACTCGACTCGGATCACAATTTGCTGGAGACTCGCCAGCCGGAGGGCAAGGATCACAGCTACCAAAGAAGTACATCGTTATGCACAAACTAGCCACGACGATTTACTCAACAACCACTATACAGGCAGGACTATTCATACTGATAACATAGAGTACCACCGCCCAGTAGTACCGCTAGGCCTAAGCGTTAAGCTTCGCCTGAACTTCCTCACATCCCTGGCCTACCAAGTCGGAAGCGGCGCCCTTGATTGTTTTTTGTACTGCACCTCCGAGAGCAGTGGCCAAGTTCTTCAAGAACATACCGCTGTCCTCGAGCGTAGTCGCATCATGCTCGGCAATCCATTCCTCGTACATCTTGTCCGCGACCGCATCGATAGTGTTTTCTAGGTCACTACTATCGACTTCTCTAGTTGCCAATTTGGCTTGGACATGGTCGCAGGCTTTTCCAGCCAGATCGGAGAGCAAGGCCTTGCCTTGGGTCTTCACTGTGTCCTTGAGCGCACCCACAATTTTACGCAATGTCTCTGGGGTTGACTGAAGGCTAGCCTCATCCACTGATCGGACATCGATGTCGCCGACAAAGGGACGGGCAACTGCGAAGAAAGACAGTGCGAGGACGACAAATGCAGCGCGCATGTTGAGGTCTGTACGAATGGATCAGTCATGCCCTTCACAGCTAGGGGAGATAGCACGGACGGTATTTGGGAAGCTGTTTGGGGTAATGCTTCAATGAGGCGATGATTCTACTGCGAACTGAAGACACTTACACAATATCGCCTGCAGCAGCTTGCTGGTTACCGTAGGCAAACCACATATCCCTTTATACAGATGAGGCGACAAAGAGAATGGACCTCGGCGATATCTATCACCCTGACATGGTGATTATCTACCACTTAGTTCGTATTTTTTTCCGAAAGGGAGGACCAACTACCTGGAGAAGACAGCAATCTAGACAATAACCTAGCTGGGGAACATACCAAGTGCTGGGATATTTTGATCCTTGAACATACTTAGCTTAGAGGTGCTTCTAGAGTCTGAGCACTGAACTGTCACTGATGCGGTTAGGAATTTTAGAATGCATCATTCATCTTAACCACGGCCGGCGCTGTTAGTTCGACTCTACGCGCTGTCCAGAAGTTAGTGACTTTTAATGCACCCAGAAATGCGTGATCTATACTACAAGTCCTTTGCTATGAATTATTCTAAGAGTTGGCATGCGCGCGTTGCTTTAAACAGCCTGCCAAGCGGCAACTACGTCTTCCAAGCTTTCTGCCGACCAACCAGATCCGTAGGCTATGGCCATCTTCGTCCCAGTCGAATGCAACACTGTCTTGATGGCCAAGTCCAAAGCCCCCTCGTCTAGCCCATTGGTGGCTATGTCGAGTCCTGTCGGCTTAGTACCTTCTGCCTCCCGTTCGCCATCCACCGCCATTCGCTCTCCACCTGGCCCAGTATCATTCAAGGAAACGGTGTCCACTGGTTGAGCGGCCAGACTTGCGCCTAACACTGCTCCAGCCATAAATGGACCAGGCGTATTCGTAGATGCGCCATGCGTAGACCACAGCGAGGCAGGATCATTCCTGGCCTTGTCCATACACAGAGCATGCGCGCTCTGCGCGAGGTCCTTCAACACAAACAGAACGGCGGAAGCCGGAACGCAATGCCTTAACAAGTACCACGATAGGTATTGGGCGACTTTGGTCGGCTCTTCCCCTGGTCCAACAGGCGATATCGACTCTAGCATCATGCTGCCGTCGAAGCGAAGCCCATTTGCATAACTTCGCAGTGCAGATTTGAAACCGTCCATCTCCCGCACACGCTTCAACGAATTGTCCAAGGCCAACATTACACCACCAACTGTACTATCCCTGATCAAGGGTGGCTTGTGCTTTTGAAGCAGTGGGTTGCTTGCCTTTCCTGACGGGCTGAGGCCCCCGCCGAAGCGTCTTGTGTACAACTTGTCGTAAAAGTCTGCGCAGAACCGTAAATCTGCGAGCCTCAAATGGAAGAACTTGGAAGTAGGCTTCATGTTTCGGAACGACCAAAGAGTTAAGTGGGCCTGCAGGACAGAGGGCTTGTCTTGCAGGATGCAGTCGAGCAGACTGGCATGACAGTACATTTGGAATAACCGTTCTCGTTCGGTCAAATCATCCGCCCCTTCAGCTTGCACATCGATGAGGGATCTCGAAAAGTGGTCTGCGAAGGCGAGGAATCGAACGTCGTTCGAGAAAGACGTGATGAATTCCGATAGATCGTTGGCAGGGTGTCGTTTCGCTTGGGTCAGCTGTGGGAAGTCCAATAGGAAGGCATCACCCGAAGACGACCCAGACCGAACAAACAGACTCCTACTGCCCCTGGGGTCTTCCGTGTAGCTGAGGAAGGCAGTCCTTCGTTTGACGTAAAGCGTCTGGCAGTTCAAAAGACTCTCTCTGTGTTTCGGAATTTTTTCGACGTCAAGATAAAACGGCCAGTATCTGGGAGTGTCTACCCGAATCGCGGAGAGGTGGTCCAAGTCCGGTATTAGGGTGGGGGAGATTAGCTGGGTCGTAGACTCTTCCTTGCCATCCTTCATGGTTATTTTAACGGGGAGATAGACGACCTCGGACGTATCGATATCACGGGCTACAAGGCATCTCGGCTCAACTGCAAGTACCCACAAGTGGCGCAGAGCTTGTAGGTAACTCTTGTTGTCGTTAGACACTTGATGGGTCCGAGGGAAGAAAGCGGCAATCATACACGCGATGGCAGCATCCGATGTTCCTAGGGTGAACCTTCCGCCACCCAAGAAGAGAAGACCCAGCGACATGTGTGTCGCAATGTGGACACCATACTTTGGCGCCTGCTGGTGGATGCCGTATGCATAGCGGAGCCGCCGTAGGCAAGTGATCTCCCCAGTGCCAGCCATAACCATGCTCAACGATATGCAGATCATATTTAGCCCGTCCCTGATTGCGGATCGCTTGATCTTTTGATCAAATGCGTTGCCTGGCAAAAGGGCACTGAGACAAAGAACATCGTACCAAATGAAGGGCGCTCACCGTTCAGACGTACAAGTTGGGTGAACAGGTCGAAGTGGCTGATAATCTTGATATATGCTTCTTGCCTTGCGGTGCCTGCGTACTTGAGGCCGAGGGCGAAACAACAGGCTGCAGACAGGTTGTAATACGCCAATTCCAGAGCGTCGTCAATGGGTTTTCCCTGGAAGCGTAACTCAACGGCAGCCGCAATCGGCCGGGGAAGTTGGGCCGAAAACCATTCGCTGGTAGGGGTTATATGGTCCCACATAATCAACGCCCTGGACAGTGTACGCAAAAACACAAAACTTGGTTGGATGCGATTCAACTCGAGCACGGTATCGGGAATATTCAGCATCTCAGCCACGTCGTGACGGTTGGTGCGGAGGTACATGAGGCCGAGAGCGATAGTTGCCGCAGGGGATGTGAGATTAATATCGAAAGCCTCGCCGCGTCCCATACCAGTGTGTTCTCCATGAACAAGGACGCCCAGGCGGTTGAGGATGGCGGCGTCCGCTGGTACATTGGATCCTTTACCTAACATAATCATACCGAATGCAATAGCGGATGCATGTGTATACGCTTCCCGGTGCTCGTTGTTCAGGTCGGGTTGTACCAGATCTCTCCGACTAATTTGACCCAAACAAACCTCTGCCATTCTCCGATTTTTTGTGCCCATACAGAGCAGCCCAACGCCCGCGAGACCTGCTGCTTGAGTCATCAAAGACACGTTGAGATCCACGCTCGGAAGGGGAAGCAAAGCCGGTGTGTGGACTGCAAGTAGCTTCATGACATGATGGTTTCCGGTCCCGACGTTGGCGGCTGCGAGGCCGAGCAACACACCGATTGAAGTAAGGTCGTGCTTGGGGGTAAGATACGAGAATGTGTGCCAGGTGAGCATCCCCTTCAGGTGACCAGTTAGCCCCAGCCCAAGGAGGAACCCGGCGTGCTCAGGACTCAGGTCAGAGGGTTTATTGAAAGCGATCCACGAACTTTCGATTCTGCGGGAAGACGAGGAAATCCTCAAAGCCGCCGCTACCCCGTTATGGAATTCGCCCCAACTCGTGGAATCGGCGGATATCTTGTTGGGTTCGGGAGCTACCGTTATGTTCAGGGGTTGGAGTCGAATGGCGTACTCCAGCTTAGGGATCGAGTATGCTTCTCGCGTAACCCTTGAGACGGAACCAAAAGTAAACATCGCGCGCCCATATGGAAGCGCCAATGTTCTCTCAGCTACACGAAGCACAACATTTTGCTGTTCCCTTGTTTGATCATGTTCGCTGAAAGAAGCATGTTAGCAATACGACACACAGCAGCAACAAGGCGACTTGCTTAAGCTCGGGACGTTCCAAGTACCGCACATTCGGAATAACCGAGGAACAAAGGATGCGTGCAACTTCGTCCAACCTGCGATCTTGCCCGAAACGAATGCTGGTAAAATCTTCGAGACCCAGCTCGACGCCGGAGATGGTGTCAATCTCGCCGCCGACCATGGACCTGGCGTGGAGCGCAAACTCAGTAATGGTCTTCCTCGGCTTCGAGGGGTTCTAAAGGACACAGGTCGGACCACGAAACAAAGAGAACAAAGCTGGGCATACCACGAAGTCTTTCACGGATCCATACCCGTCGTTGACTAATGGATCGGGTGCGTTAACTGCCCTAGCCGCTAAATCGTTCCGACCGATAAACGAATACGCAGCAGCCGACCAGTTCGTAAGAGGCGCGACTTGGCACATTCTGGCAGCCTCCTGTATGGGAGCCATGATCCCCAATGGTAGCCAACGGAACCACTCTCCGTCCCCCTCCCCGCCGTCTTTGATGATCCCGCGGTCTACTAAGTAGCTGATAGCGTCTGCCGCCCGTCTTTGCGCCGAGGGCTTCGACTTGTCGCCCAGATTCCGGTACACTTGATACAGGTGAGGGAGATGCACTAGCGGGTTGATGGCACCATACGCATACGATGGGGTACCGCCCAGTACCTCGCGTGCGACAGCTTCGATATCATGGAGGGGGGCGACCCATGATGAGTCCGTGAGTTTGCCGAATAAAATGGCACTCCCATCAGGGGGCCAAGCGGGAATCCGATTATCGAAGTACTTCTCATCTGAACGGAAGAAAAATGCCGTCACTTATGCATCAGTGGTTGTTTTTGTTCTATCACGTTGGTCCTCACCATCGACATTGACGTCACGTTCCCCGACCTGCACGACCGTCGGGCACAGCGTCGCCCAAAAGTCGACCCACTCCGGCCGCACGATCGACGCCAGTGTGCATATCACGGGGCATAGTCGCAACACATCACCGTACGATTTCACTGACAAGCGCATATCCATGGCGAGAAGATGCAGACCATATAAGGCGGGGGTCACAAGTGCACACGCGGTGGCTGGGGCATTGTCCTTGAGTCTCGGGGTTTGCGCGCCGGCCCGCTTTGCTGAATCCTCTAGCTGTTGCGGTTTCTTGAGGTACTTCATAACAGGATCCTCCGCGAACCGCTCGTACGATGGCGACAACGACATACGATCCCAGTTGTTGGTATCGCCACTGGCCTCTGCGTTTATCGTCCCCGTGTCCACACCCGTCACCCTCAGGACGTCATACAGCGAACTCGCCAAACTCTCAAACTCGTCGGCTCCGAGCCGTGCCATGACAGGGGGGGCATCCAGAGCGGGGCGCATCCATCCGGAGAGCAGCCACTTGGAGAAGAATCGGCGGTGCAAATTGGCGACGGCGGGATCCGGAAGCACCATCGACAGCAGTCTCAGGCAGCTCGCTGTCAACTCGTCCTTCGGGACAAAATCGAAACAGGCCCTGACCTCCCCTATGCCGCTTTCGCAGGTAACGTCGGCGATGTCCAACAGAGCAGTCGAGTGGACGACATCCTTGATCCTCTTCGCGCCTGTGATGTAGTCTCGCCCATTACCATCTCGATGGCGCAGCACCATGGAAAATACCTGGGAATCCGAGTGGGAATAAAGCGCGAGCTTGCCCCCGGTATCCACCACTAACAGGTCCATAATCGACTCCCGCGTAGCTCTGATCGCTGCAATGGACACGCCAGTAACCTTCGTGACCTCGGGATCGACGATCCAGCGACGGTCCTTCGTTGTTTCCGACGCGTTCTTTTCGTCGGTAGGAATGGCACTGTCGCTGGTATTGACATCTTGTTCTGGAAACAGCGTCAATTTATGAATCAAGACGATGTTCTGCGCGGGCAGGCAGATGGCCAGCCTACAGCGCTCGGAGCTGCGTTTACCAGCTCCCGAGGTTCGTTTATCATAAACCGCCACGCTAATACCCCTCCATTGTTTAGCACTGGGGCCAGGGAACGAGATCAGTAACCCCCTACAAACAAATCACACAGAGACTCACTCGTCCTCCTCGATCTCATGCGATTGTACCTTCTGCAGCCAGTAGTTCGTCCTCAATTTCCCCACTTCTTCGTCGGCCTCGCCTGACCACTCTGTGTCTCCGTCGTCCCCAGCGCCGTCATCCCCCGTGTCCCCGCCGCGTCCACCAAGTGCCATTCGGTCCATCGTGACGCTCAAATCGTACTTGGACCCAGACTCCCGTCGCGCGGTCTTGGCCGTCGCAGCAGCCTTGCTCTTCTCCCTCTTCGCCGCCCATTCAGCCTGTTGCTCCAGCCACTTCTTCTTTCCCTCCTTCCCCGTCTGCGGAGATGGGGCCTCCACACCCATCCCATGCATCAAGCCCTCCATCGTCAGCGCGCCAGTCAGCGCGGGCTTCATCTTCGGTATCGCGCCCAGCGCGATGTGGTCCGCCTTCGTTTTGCCTGCTGCTGGGACCTGGGGCAGCGGGTTGACCGCAGCGTTTGGATTGCTGCCAGAGTCGTGCACGGGATTAACGGCATCGTCGCCCAGCGGATCCGCCCGCTCTACCATGTCGCTGGGGACGCCGCTGGACGGGATGCGAGCGTGCCCCAATGCGGAATGCCGCTTTCTCCTTGTCGTATGTGCATTTGTGCTCGCTGGTGGTGGGGGTTTGCTGCTGTTGGTGCTAGTCACTGTCAGACACGGCGCTGCGATTGTAGCGTACTTGTATATACCTCTCGGGCTGAGGCACATAGGCGTATCTCCACACTGTCAGGACTTTCTTGTTTTCATCCAAGCTGATGATGAACTCCAATGGTGTCGTGTTGCTGGGGAACGCGATCAATCGTCGCGATCCATGAGCGAAACAAAGCAGCGTACCTATCCCGCGAATTACATGACACCCATACGATCTTTTCCGTGGGCGGCACTGCTTTGAGAGGCCCTCGCCGCACTTCTTCCTCATCCACTAATCTGACGCCCGCAGGTGAGTCCACGATGCCCTGCGTGACCCCTACGCTGCCCAGCTCCGTGAAAGCCTTGGTCACGGTGAAGAGCGTGGGCAGCACCTCTTCCCCCGAGCTCTTGGCATCCTCTATTTCGCTGTCCTCGAGTACGCGCTGCACCAGCACCCCGTGTGGATACAGAGGCCATGCGGCGCGTGCCACAAAGGGCAGCGCGAACGAGTACGAGTCCGAGAGCGAGTCCCAGACGTTGGGTGGGAGGTGTTTGTGGGCCTCGGCGTTCCAGGCTGCGCTGGAGATGGGGATGATATGTGCTGTGAAGCGCAGGAAGACATAGATGGCGCGTATGCGGAGGTCCTTGGTGGCGGCATGCTGGATGTGTTCAGGTCGCTCAGCCGTGGCCGAATGTCTGGCGAACGGGCCAAAGGTAGGTCGCTTGTCATGGGTTTCGACGACTTCTGGATCGCGGGAGCCGTGTTTGGTGATATCCCCGCTGCGATCAAGCCACCCGATACTTACGCACTGTATGTTCTCCTTCTCGACTGCGTAAAAGTCCCATTGCTTGCGGATGATGCCGCCGGTGCGTAGGAGGACCTTTCTGCTGTCCCACACGACCTCCAACTCCTCGCCAATGAACGCGCTGCCGGTGGGGTGGTGTGCTGCGAAGCGCGTGCGATGGACCTGGTCAACGGGGTCTGCGCCATTGCCACGCAGGGCCTTGTAGATGGCATCAAGAAGGGGCGTGCGTTCTTCGGGTATGTGGGGAAATTGCGGAAGGGGGATGCATGGTTGTACGGGGACAATCACGTCTGACATAAAGTGTCTTGACGACTCGGATCGGAGGAGAAAGGGCGTGACAGAGCCCCTGTAATGGATGTGACTTGCGTGACCTTGTTGGATCCAAGCCAATTATCTTAGTACTTACCCCCTGTTGTATTCTATCATCCTGGAACTTGTAATTTAGAATGCGTAATGTGACATTCGCGTTGCTCCATGCAAAACCACCGAAATCCAAAACCCAGCGCAGCTCAAAGCCCAAGGCTGGAAGATGGAAAGTGCGATATGCGATGTGGGACGAGAGTGTAGCTTGAGCACAGGAAACGCGAGTTTGATTACCTGAAGAGTGGGCAGACTACGAGCATCGGCGAGCGAGAACAGAGAGACCAATGAAGTCGACATCGAAGACGGTATCAACACCAATGTCAATGGCCTCGATATGATATGATGCCCATGCACATGAATGTGAATATCGGAACACAGTGAGTACGTTTGACGGTTCCATCAAACGCGACGTTGGCAGGACGTTACGTTGACTAGGGGACTGCCTACCGAACGCCACCCCCATCCGCTTGTCCTCATCCGCCCATCCCTGCCATTCCTCGTGCACATGCTTCATCGCATCATCGCTCTTGTTGCTTCTTGTTCCGGAACTCGAGCCACGAGTGAGTGGCGAGTCCCTCAATCGATATTCCTTGTGATGTGCAGGGCTAAGACGCCTCGGGTGCCTGGTACCATAGTGCCTCGTATACGGAAGCATTGCAGTTTGGACTGTACGTGAACATCTCCTCGCTGGTCCTTGCCGATCGTTGGCCAATGTACGTAGCGTAACCCATAATAGACATCCTCCACATCCCTCCCTCAGCGAATTCAGTACCCTCGTCCTTATCCTCTTACATCCACTTACCTGCCATCCACCTATACTCCCTACCCATACTCCCGACTTCGTACCCTTTAAAAACGCTCCTATACATTGTCTATACCTATACGCACGTTTGCCACCGGCGTTTGATGCACAAGTATCGTTTCGTGTTTCGCCCATCTACCCCTCCGCCTCTCAAAATCCAGAGGCTGTGCTGCACCTCGCAGAAAACCCCCGTTTTTCGTTTTTTCGTTCCCGGCTCAAGTTTTGCGTTGAACGTTTTCGGCTTGTGAACTTTTTTCGTTTCTTTTTCGGTTTGCGCGTTTTCGTGTCTTGTGGCTTGGAGGGAGACAATGATGTCGCCTTGAAACTTTGCCTTTTCGAACTCGGGTACAACGTTGGGCTTGTCTCATCGCGTCTGGTCTGGTGACTCTGGTCTGGTGACTCTGGTCTGGTCTGATCCTCTCTTGTCGCTCGCCTCCTCCCCCTCTTTTCACCACTCGTCACGCACCTTCCAGGATCACTCGTCAACGCGCCACCTCCAGTTCCAACTTCCATCACGCTTGGTATGTCATTCGCATATCGTCCAATATTCTATATACACCGAACATCATCGATAATACACCTAATATATATCGCCCATGTCCGTTGTAATCATATGCATATGCACTACTCTACTCTATTAACTTTATTGACTATTGATGCGTAGCAGCCACAGGGCATATGCGCCGCCCCCTTCGTCACTAACATGTCCCCTCATCGATACTCAATACCCATTGACTTCCCTCGACCCTCAATCATCAATCATCAATCGTTGGCGTTACCCCAACTCGGAACCATCCCAACTCGGAAAAGATCCTCGACCCTCGACTTGATCAATAGGATAGGAAGGAGACGGTCGGGTCTAGGAAGCCAATGAGCGTCACGAGTTCTCCCTCCCCCCGTAATACTCCTCGACCCTCGACCCTAGATCCTCAGGTTACAAGATTACAAGGTTCGCGAACGCCACCACCACCTACCTGAGCAACATGAACGCTGTCAGCGTTGTTGCGTGTCAGGTGCAGCGTGCCGTGCCTGCCCCTTGCACTCGGTAGCTGACCCTACTGAGGGGGAGCGAGGGGGGTGGGCGGAGGGCGAGGGCGAGGAGAGGTGAGAGTAGAGGAAAGGAGACACTCAAGCTCGCAAGTCTCGAGCTCGAGCCTGTACATCGCGATGGACACCGACGGGGTTGACGCGGACGTTGAGGGTCGTTGGCGATTAGTGGGTGGTGAGTGACGTTCAGTGATCCGTCGCGTATTGAACAGATTCTGAAGTATTGATGGACAACTGACGTTCGGCAACAGATTCGACAGATTACGATTCATGTATTCATGTATTCAAGAGTTACATGTCCACGAATGTTCACGAATGAATCGAGGAACAATGACGGATTGCGCAATGCACCAAAGTTCAAACACAGTGACTGACAAGAGGGCATAGCCCCCGCCGCAGAGATTGTCGATTTTTCGATTTTTCAAGTAGCGGTTTTGTGGTTTGTGATTAGCCCCCGCTTTTGCGGTCCTGAACCTCCCTGAAATCCTGAATTTCGAGCTTTGGACAGCTCGAGCGTTTTGGGCGTTTTGGCATTTGGATACGGGGGTATGTAGGGGCGCAAAGGGGCTCTCCAGAGTAACTTGAAGGGTATGGAGGGTGTACATATAAAAGAGGACGGGCGATTGTTGGGATGCTTCGAATAAGCCGCCCCTTCTTCCTCGATACCCTCCGTCGATACGTCCGTCCTCCGGCCCCTACACCTTCGGACGTACGCAACCTCCACTCCATCTCCCCCTACACCCTTCCCTCCCCTCCTTCACTCTCCCTCTCCTTACCCCTCCCCCTCCTACACCCTCCTCAACGTAAACCGTCTCGCGCATGTCCACCGCCGGCATCCACGGCTTCCGCTGGGGCCTCGCGAGCCTCACCTTCGCGGGCTCCTTCCTCTCCGCGCTCGGCTCCGGGTGCATCCTCCTCTGCTACCTCGCGCTCCCCCTCAAGCGCCACTTCAGGCACGTCCTCATTTTGAATCTGGCGGTCGCGGGTGAGTGTGCTTTGCTTTGGGTTTGGGGTTTGGGGTTGGATGAGAATGGGGGAGAGGGTTGTTGTTGTTGGGCGGTGATTTGACGACGATGCTAATTGCGGTTTTTCGGGTATTATAGACTTTGCGAACTCGGTGAATAACGCGGCGTCGGGGGGACAGATTATCATGCATAGGAGGGATCTCGTGCCCGGCCCCGGGTGCGTGCTGAATGGCATGATCGGCCAGATCACTGTCCAGGTATGTCGTCGATCGATCTCTCCCCCCAACCCACTCACCCATCCCGCCCATCCCAGGCAACCGACTGCGCCATCCTCGCCATCGCGCTCGTCACCGTCTACACCATCACGCGCACCTCCTCCTCGCGCCTCATCCAGGGCGAGTGGGAGTGGCCGCTCATCCTGTCCGCCACCGCCGCCATCTGGGCGCTCCCCCTCCTCACCGGCTTCCTCGCCCTCGGCAAGCACTCGTACGCCCCCGTCTCGGGCAACTGGTGCTGGCTCACCGCCGACCCCGTCTACCTCCGCTACGTCCTCACGCACGGCTGGCGCTACCTCTTCATGGTCATCGAGGTCGCCGTGTACACGTACCTCCATTTTTACCTGAGGAGGCATTTCAGGAGGCTGGCGGTGCCGATCGTGTCGAACCCCCCGTCGTCACGTCGCAGGGCGAGCAGCACACGCGCAGCATACCGCTGACGCCGATCACGTTCAGCGAGTTCAAGCAGGACGTGCATATCTCGCAGTCGGGCGGGCACGGCGACGGCGACGACGGCGACTACTCGGCGAAGCGCGTGACGATCACGATCGACGACGATGCGCCGCCCGCCGCGCCCACGACCACGCTCTCGAAGGCGTCGATGCCCATGACGCACATCATGGCGCACCAGCGCACGCTCCCGCCCGCCGGCCCCAACACCCCCGGCGGCACGGACGGCGCAGGCAACTCGCGGCAGCGCGCGATCCAGCGCGTGCTGCTGCTGAATGCGTATCCGCTGCTGTATATCCTGCTGTGGATCCCCGGCCTCGCGCACCGCATCGTCGAGGCGACCGGGCACAAGTCGCAGGTCACGCAGATCATGCAGGCGTCGACCCAGTTTGTGGGCCTCGCGAATGCGCTGACGTACGGCTGGAACGAGCGCATCGCATCGCAGATTAAGGAGAAGTTCAGGCGGCGCGCGTGAGAGATGTCTTGGAGGCTTGGAGATGCATAATTTATTTTCGGATTTGGTGGTGTAAACTGGGTGTAATTGTCTCGTTGTATGGTATGCAGCTGTTAGTCTTCGTCTTAGTATATAGTTGTACGCGCACACTACATAGTAGGTTTCAAACCGCTTTGGAATAAAAAATTGGAAATTGGAACAATCAAGTATAATCGACATATCATATTGTGTTGGAGCACGAATGGATCACGTAGGGCAGACTTCGTGGGGGCACCTCCTTTCCACATCGTTGGGAGGGCCCTTCAGGTGGCGTCTTTAGCAGCCTTGCCTTAGAGTTCTGGGCGATGAAGATCAGCGAGGAATGGCTCCTGGAGTTCAGATTTCGCCTTTTCGTCCAGCACATGAGGCATCATCCAACTTCAGCCTCATGAAAGTTGTCTCCGGGTTCTTCCACGAGCTCATCCTGAGGTCCCGAAGAACAGTTGAAGAGATCGAGTGGCAACTGGCAGAACCACCATGAGCGCTTGAACGGACACTCTTCTTCGATCTTGCTATGTTTCAACACAAACTTTTGAGTCGACACTGGACAGCAAGAAATTCACCCACGCGGTGAGAATCTATCATCAGCCTCAGCCCCGATTCGTAGACATTGGGCACATTGGGCACTCACTGTTCGTAAATCCCGACAACGTTGAAACCGTGCCATTCGCGACAAGGCTGGTTTCTTGTTCATTGGCTGTCAATCAGTTTCTTGGGCGCCAGGCGATCCTACTCGGTTCACTATTCTCTTGAAGCAGGGCGGCTGGTCCCGCTCTAGAGATAGTGTTAGTAGTAACACAGGAGCCGCGCCGATTCCTTGCGGTGATGTTACATGAGACACATCGGCTCGTAGAGTGTTTGGTGTTCATCAACTCGAATAGCGCGACACTGTAGTCACGACACCGGTCGCAGACAGATTTTCGTAGACGCAGACAGACAAAAACTTCGCGATCGTGGCGCAGTCTGGGACCTCCCTTCGTTCAGGTGTGACCTTCAATCCGCGCTTTCGGATTATAAGAGCGGACTCAGATCGCACGATCAAAGAGCATTCCTAAAGGGTTAGAGCCTCACTATGGAGGTTGTCCTGGTACGAATGATTCTATGAGCATACTGAATTAAACGTTACAGGAGGTAATGGCAATCGGACATGTCGTGGCGACGGCTGTACTTGGTACCATGACATTGTTGCAAACGAGTCAATGCAGTACTCACAAACCAGATCCGCCTTGCACGTCGCACGAGATGTACAATATATCAATGGTGTTCTATTTGATGCAACGAACTTCAAAATGGTGATGATTATGCGGCCGTGAACCCAGCCTCCTTTAGTTTTTCTATTAGCTGGTCGACATTCTCCACCTTGGCACCGCCGACGCGCTTTGGGGGCTCTGAAACTTTGATGGTTTGGAGTCGGGGTGTCAAGTCGACTCCCAGTTGCTCGGGGGTTAGCTTTTCGATTGGCTTCTTCTTGGCCTTCATGATGTTGGGAAGCGACGCGTACCGAGGTTCTGAGCGGCTGAGTTCAGCTAAGGCCCAGCTGGCACATAATGATCATTCACGTACCGTTCAGACTTTTGAGTGACAGGATTTAAGGCGACGGGGGTCCATTTCTAAGCATGGTGAAAGGGTAGGTAGGATAAGAACTCACCGAAGGTCCGTCGTGATAATCACAGGTAGCCGGCAGCGGATTTCCTCTGAACCTCCGTCTATCTCTCTCAGCACCGTAGCCACCTTCTTCTCAACATCGATATCAACCTTGGAGGCGAAGGTAGCCTGTGACCAGCCTAGGAGACCCGCCAACATTTGACCGGTCTGACCAGCGTCATCGTCGATGGCCTGCTTGCCCAGTATAACGATGTCGATGCCACCTTCTTGCTTTGCGATGATCTGGCGCAGTGCCTTGGCTACTCCGAGCGGTTCTGGAGCAGGAGCCGAGTCGGGTGTTTCGATATGGATGGCAGAGTCGGCACCCATGGCAAGGCCGGTGCGAAGTGTCTCCGAGCACTTGGAGGGTCCAATACTCACCAGCTTGATGGATTCGATGGAGGATTTCAGCTTTTCGCGCAGGCGGACAGCTTCTTCGACGGCTACAACCATAGATGGGTCAGGCTCGGGCTGCGTTGTATGGGATAAAGCTAACCGATTTCATCGAATGGGTTCTGATGTATTGAAATTGTAAATATGTCAAGCGATTAGTCGAAAGGATTATGCGTACCATAGAGTGCTTCACATTGGTGTCGATACCCGTTTGCTGGGGATTGACACGAATTTTGACAGCATAGTCGACCGCGCTGAAATTACAAAATGATGGGGACACGCGGAGCAGTACGAGGACGAATATGCTCACCGTTTCACGGGCACGAGGATGTTGAGAAGGCGCGCTGGTGATGGTCGCATCGCTGTGGTCAATGGCAAGAACCGGGCCCGGAAGAGAACCGGTCAAGTTCAGATAGGGGGTACGTGACCCGACGTGACGACCTCCGTGTGACAGCGAGGCCCGAAGAACGATGAGTACATTGACTTGATTCTGATGTCCCCAAGTATCGGCCTTTACCCATGTCCGATTGAGCTTGAGTGAAGTGATGGACGAGTTCTGGACATTCCGACATTCCAACGATGCACCCACATGCTCACCACCATTGCCCATACATCAATCAACGGGATATCCCCAAGTCCGATGAGCATGCTTGCAGCCGAAGTAATCGTACATCACACTATACGTCAAGAAGGCATACTCACAGCCACCGATAGGGAGCACAAAGTGCCGGTCGAGTGCTATACAACATCCTGAAAGATCTGCGAGCTGTTTGTCCCAGTATGCCAACAATTGTGTCATAGCGTCCTATATAAGATATCCCGGGCTCGCTATCCTATGCACTTACCACAAACCACTTCCACAAGAGCCAGTACGTCCTCGCCCAAACTTTCAGGCTGGTTCTTACTGACCCAAAGCCTGCTACCACAGAAAAGCAACAAGCTACAATGTCAACCGAACAGGTCATAGCCGCCGATGCTGCAGGCATCGTTTGGAAAGAAATGAAGAGCGAGAATGGTGCAACCTTTGAAGTTGGCGTCAAGCTTAGCAGCGGAGCTATTGACGAGGGGGAACCCGACCGCCCACGCGATGGGCCCCCTATTGCTGTCGATTGGCCAGTCGGCGACGATACCTGGAAGGACGTCGATACTGGAGCAAAGGGCATTACGCGCTACAAACTCCACTCCAACTCGCCATCCATATGGAAATACAGGTTGGACTTTTCCAACGTTCGCACAGGGCAATTCGTCTTCTTCGACGAGAGCGGCGACGGATACAAGGTTTCGACGTATCAAATTGGTGATCACTATGTGCGCTACAATTCACCTCGCCCGACTATCAAATGGGTCCAGTAAACCCATATGCGTAATCACCGCGCCGTCCAAGCTCTTCTCTTACCGTACTCTGTATCATCTCCCGGTCGAGAGCTCGTATCATTTGTTTCTGTAGTCCTCGTCCTGTCACCACATTCGCTTTACCACTATAGCTTACAGTTCTCGGACACCGCTTTCACGCTACGCGACGTTAAGTCGGTTATTATTTTCGACCAAGGAGCATCGAAATCTACGAATCAGACCAAAATCAATAAGCCTAATATAGTTTACAGAGAACGTCGGCACTACGTCGATTCTAGAATGCGGGTGTACTTCCAAGATTGAACTTGATCTAGGCGCTGGGCATCGATATGAGCGGAGTCTGAATCTACATCGCGATGATAAAAAGAGCGTTCTCTGCCATCAACCTCATTCTTCCTTTCGCCCATCTCACCCCAAAGGAAAACATGTCGTTCAAGATTTTTGTTGGGTTAGTCTGCGCCTTGCAATGGTTTCCCCTTGTATCTCCTGCCATCGATGTGGGAGACTGCGACCGAAGCTAAATTCATGTTGATTTGATGTAGTGGTCTCAGTTGGAACACGACCGACGATACTCTGCGTCAAGTTAGTGTAACCCTCGGATCGCAGCTGCGCGCCGCTTTCCTTCTCTTGATCATGATGTTTTACCATACTACGTTTTTCAATTATAGGCCTTTGGAGAATTTGGCAATGTCCTTGATGTGCGCGATCTTATCTCTCTCTGTGTCTTCCATGAAAGACCGTTGTGTCCGTTTGCTAAGCTGAGTTTATGTGTGTGCGATGCACTATATAGTCCATTGTCATCAACGATCGCGAGACTGGTCGTTCGCGAGGCTTTGGCTTCGTGACCTATGGGACCAACGAAGAGGCCGAGGCTGCTATTGCCGGCTATGATCAACAAGAACTTGATGGAAGACGCATTAAGGTTAACATGGCTACCGAACGAACTGGTGGCGGAGGTGGACGTGGCGGAGGAGGCGGAGGCTATGGTATGTCTTCTGATGCTCCCTTTTGACGACTAGACGCTCAGTATGTTACTCGACTAGGTCGTGGTGGAGGTGGAGGTGGAGGCTACCGAAGTGGTGGTGGCGGTGGTGGTTACCAAGGTTTGTCCATTTGTTCTCAGATTCTTGCGCACGTCTCACTCGACTAGGTGGAGGAGGAGGCTATGGAGGAGGAGGAGGAGGAGGCGGTGAGCGTTGGTAATCTATTCTCAAAACAATGCTTCGCTGTGAGTTGATTTGAACCGTCGTGCACTACGACCATGATGCTTATCGGTTCTCCTTGTTGTAGCCTGATTGTCTTGTCGTCTGCTCGCTCGATGTTCTCCGTGTATTCATTCGCATTCCCTCATTTGCTTAGTTCCATTACGCAAAGTTACTCGTAGGCTTGTACTTGATATTCCATCCAATGTATGCATGTGATCCGATATACTCCAAAATACGCACAAATAACATGGGCTTCATATATAAGCAAGCTGCCGTCGTTGCTCAGTTTTTTCTGGCAATCTCGCCCACTCGCCATGTCGTCTGCCCAATTTCTCGATGCTGCCTCTGCCCTCGACGTCCTTAAATCCTATCAGTCCCGCGATGGTCTCAGCGTCACTGATCTCATGGACTCCCCCATCCATGGCGGTCTGACCTACAATGACTTCCTGCTTCTTCCCGGAAAAATCGACTTCCCCGCCTCTGAGGTCGTGACGGAGAGTCGCATCACGAAAAAGCTCACTTTGAAGACTCCCTTCATGAGTAGCCCCATGGACACCGTGACCGAGAGTGAGATGGCGATTGCTATGGCGGTACATTCTATATCACTCACCAATCACCTCTCCTCATCGTCCCTCCTTGCAGCTCTTAGGCGGAATTGGTGTCATCCATCACAATCAGTCCCCAGAGTCGCAGGCAGCTATGGTCCGAGCCGTAAAGCGTCACGAAAACGGCTTTATCACCGATCCGGTCGTGCTGGCCCCGGAGCATACGGTCGAAGATGTATTGGATATCAAGAGGAGGTTAGGTTTCTGCGGTATCCCCATCACAGGTGAGTGGGCATCGTTCGTTCGCTGTTATTACGCACACGATGAGCCTTTATTTCCATAACCTTCGTTCTTCCGAGTTTATAACGCGATCCTTCGTGTGATATGCGGAGATACACATTTGGATTCTGACTAGCCTGCTATCGTTGTGGTCCATCATCTTTGACTGACACTACTACCACTTAGACACTGGCGCACTCGGTGGCAAACTACTTGGTATCGTCACGTCCCGCGATGTCCAATTCCAAGACTCTTCGACCCTCCTCTCTACGATTATGTCCACGACCTTAGTCACTGCCCCTCAAGGCATCACCCTCTCACAAGCAAATGACATCCTGCGTGACTCTAAAAAGGGAAAACTCCCCATCGTTGATCCCTCCGGTCATCTCGTATCTCTGCTCGCTCGATCTGATCTATTGAAGAATCAGGAGTATCCGCTCGCGAGCAAGGATGAGAAAACGAAGCAGTTGATCGCGGCTGCTGCGGTCGGTACAAGGGAAAGCGACAAGGAGAGATTGAGGCTATTGGTGGATGCGGGTTTGGACGTTGTCATCTTGGATTCGTCGCAGGGGAACTCAGTTTACCAGATCGAGATGATCAAATGGATTAAATCCACTTTCCCCTCGTTGGAAGTCATCGCAGGCAACGTTGTCACGCGTGAACAAGCCGCTTCCCTCATCGCTGCAGGCGCCGACGGTCTTCGCGTGGGCATGGGCTCAGGATCCATTTGCATCACTCAAGAAGTCATGGCCGTAGGCAGGCCGCAAGCAACAGCAGTCTACAAGGTGGCCGAGTTTGCGAAGAAGTTTGGAGTGCCTGTCGTCGCCGATGGAGGGATAGGCAATGTTGGGCACGTGGTCAAGGCATTGGCTATGGGTGCGGGGGGTGTCATGATGGGAGGCTTGCTGGCCGGGACTGAAGAGGCTCCCGGGGAGTACTTCTGGCAAGGAGGCAAGCGTGTTAAAGCCTATCGCGGGATGGGCAGCTTGGAAGCTATGGAGGGTGGGGGCAACTCCAATTCCGCGAACAGCAAGGCAGCCTCAAGTAAGGGCGGAAGCGGTGGAAGCGGCGTCAAGGTCAACTCTACAAAGATGGGCGGAATCGGCGGGACACCCAAAAACCCCACCATCATCGAAAACGCCGCGACATCTCGATACTTTTCAGAATCTTCGTCCATCAAGGTCGCGCAAGGTGTATCTGGCGATGTTCAAGACAAGGGAAGTGTCTTCTCCTTCATCAAATACCTCCATGTTGGCGTGCAGCATGGTATGCAGGATTTGGGAGTGAAGAACCTGAACGAGCTGACTGAGGGCGTTGAGGGCGGGCGGGTCAGGTTTGAGATCAGGAGCGGTAGCGCTCAGGTCGAGGGAGGCGTTCACGGGTTGAATTCGTAAGTGCTAATCAGTTTGTTGGAGACCTGCTAATGGACTGTTAACACTCATAGCTATACGAAGCGGCTTTTCGCATAACAAGGATGACCCGAGGACTTGTCGCGATTTTTTTGTGTTACTTAATGTAGAGACGGATGATGTCTTAACCGCTTACTTGCGTCGATACCAAGGGCGAGAAGCACATACATATTCAGGAAATAGATATACATTTGTCATGCACCGAGCTGGTACTGGAAAGCTGAGGTCTGCCACCAGGACCTTTTTTCATTGAAGCGGACGGACACAGGAAAGAGCTTCCAAAGTACCGGTTGGCGCGTAGTCGTTCCATCTTGCAAGTCCACATTATTGAAAGCTAAACCCTCCTGCGTAAGGGTCTTCTTGTACGAGGTCAATGCCGTATCGAGTTCGAGGAGAGATTGGCGTATGGTCGTAGGAATGAGAGGGCTGTCCCGGAGGTACAGTTGATAGTGTGGTAAGCTGGCTTCGTGATGTTCAGTACTACCTCGTGGTGGGTGTTTGTTCCCCTCAGCGGGCTTGGAGTCACCATAGCCATGTTGTTTGTCAATCATGGCGATGTTGCTGGGCACTGTCTCGGGCCCTGTGACAGCCTTGTTCTTGGATTGATCGCCGATGATTCCGATGTTACTTTGAGTGACACCCTTCAAAAGAGCAAGAGCACTATAATATGGACATATACCGTTTGATTGGGTTTCCAGACAACGGCGCAGCCTTGCAGAAGCACGGAGATCATTCCGTCCAGTGTAAAAATATCGATATCATCGGACATGGTGAAGCAGGTGAAGTCGACGACCGCACGCTCGATGAACTCTTCTAGTGGCTTGCCCGTTGAAAGGTTCTCCGGCCTGGTGTGCCTAATGGCCTCTTGGGCGATCGGGGGAAGAAGATGCTTCAGAGCGACAGGTTCGTAACCAGGGAGAACATCGTCTTTCGTGCAGATCAGGGAGGGGCCTGTTAGTAACGTTCAACGTATGCATGCATGCGAGCGAGCGAGTATATAGGCAACTCCGGAGAGGAGCTCTCCCCTATCCCAACGGGAGATCTGCTTGTCGGCAACCGCTTTATTGAACTATGACACCAAGCCAGGATGGTAGTATCTTCTTGGTGAAGGTGCCAACAACCATGGCATCGGGAGAGGTGTCATGGGCAGCTAGGTCTAAGTTTTGAATGTCCTCCGTCATATCCTGGCGACGGCGGCGGCGACGACGACGACGACGAAAGGCTCAGGCGGGTAACCCGTTTTGACATTGGTGCGGGTTTCAACGACAAAGAACCTGGGCGAGCCACCTGAACGACCATTAGGATGCTAGGGACGGAAGGAAAGGAGTAGATAATGTACATAGGTCGTCCGAGATGACAGGCAACCTCAGCCGTGCGGATCTGCGAGAGGTGGTGTGCAGGAAAGTCGTTGTGTGGGAGGGGGGATAAAATTTGCATGTGTAGGGGCGAGTGTCTTCAGGGATGGTTGAGCTGAGAGAAGAATTGCCGCGACATGTTGATCTTTTGAAGCAAGGCTGGTGAATAGGCTTGTCATAGTTAGTAAGGTGTCATACCTAAGCTCGTACGCTTCGTCAAAGTACACAACAATAGGGCCTTTGGCGAACTCGGGCAACATGTGGAGGTTACGTGCAGAAGATTCTTTTGTTGCATCAGGTTTAGGTCGTCTTGACAAATTTAAAACCTACTTACCTAGTATGACCTCTGTATTTCGTTTTGAATGGACTTCTCAGCCTGCTCAAGAACCTCGGCATAAACGTCTCGTCGGTTGCGGCCTCTGTTAAGCGGTAGATATTGGTACCAGTGACTAGCAGCAAGTTTGGGGGACACTTGAGCAAATCTTCCACTGATGAACGCTTGGTGAAACAGTGCAGCGAGAAATGCATCGCATACAGAGCCAGATGCTGATGACCCATCGTTGCTTCTTGAAGAAGTTTCGAGCCTCGGGGAGGCGGTTCAGCATAAGATCTAAGGGGAGTGCTCAATGCATCAAGGATGGTAATATTTGAGGGAATGTACTAACCCCTGTAGTCTTCCATGAAACCGCTGGTCAGGAGAAGGATCTGGTCGCCGTCCGGGACCCAAGAGTCTTATTGCCACTGAGGCAGCCATGGTGAATTGTTCAGATTTGTGCAAGTCCGAATATCGAGCCTCCAACATGAGCAAGGCTTCCAAAGCTAGTGCTTGGATCGTTACCTTGAGCTTGGAATCGTTTACTCTTGTGCCAATATCTTCAATAGGGGCTCATCGCCTGTGAGAATTTATATCTAAATCGGGATACAGGCAAAATTTAACGTCGCCTGGTGAATGGACGCGCTGCTCACGACGATA
Source organism: Pleurotus ostreatus (assembly GCF_014466165.1). Taxonomy (NCBI): domain Eukaryota; kingdom Fungi; phylum Basidiomycota; class Agaricomycetes; order Agaricales; family Pleurotaceae; genus Pleurotus; species Pleurotus ostreatus. The sequence continues at coordinate 296,512 of NW_023503164.1, read as the reverse complement.
TATATCCTATCCAAAATGGCCGAATATGACCTCTCGAAGACGATAATACCTTACCTTGATCGCCATCTGACGTTCCCCATTCTTGCACATCTTGCTGAAACGGAATTGTTCCCCGAAAGCGAAGTCCAGATTGCACAATTCGAGTTGGCGAAAGGAACCAACATGTTCACCTATGCTGCGAGTCTGTTCGCCCAAATACACCCAGATGAGGAGGTGCCGGCAGGTGAGCAAACCTTTGCATCCGTGGATATTCATAATGAAACTTTAGACAGAGTTCGATGAGAAACGAGAAAATGCGGTCTCAGTAAATGAACGGCTGCAGCAAGAGGCTCAGGCTGTCCTTAACGTTATCGAAAACCCTGAAGTTGCGCAAGCGCTGCGCCAAGATAAGAACCAAAATCTACAGTACTTGAAAGATAATTTCGGGGTGCGTTTCTCAGGTCTGATTCACGTTGATTTCGCTAAGGGAGACGACCTACAGCTCACGCTTGATCAAATTCGTGCTCTGTATACTTTCGGGCAATATCAGTTCTCATACGGAAATTATAGCGGTGCTGCCGATTACCTCTACCACTTCCGTGTCTTGTCCACCGACAACGATCTGAACACCTCTGCTCATTGGGGAAAACTTGCATCGGATATCCTCACCGGGAAGTGGGATGTCGCCCTCGAGGAGCTCAACTCCCTTCGGGACGTCGTGGATTCACGCCAAGCCCCTCCTTTACTCCCGAACTCTTCTTCCACCAATGCCTCCGAGCCAGCTCTCACCCAACTACACTCTCGTTCATGGCTACTCCACTGGTCGCTCTTTGTCTACTTTAACCACGAGCAAGGTCGAACCCTTCTCCTCGAGACATTTCTCTCCCCCACCTACCTAAATACCATCCAAACCGCTTGTCCTTGGATCCTGAGGTATCTCGCTACTGCAGCTATCCTATCACGGAAGACTGCCGCTGCCAGTTCCGCCTCCAATCCTGCCTCTTCTCGCGTCCGAAACGCCATCCGCGAAGTCGTGCGCGTCATACAGATGGAAGAATATCAGTTCCAAGACCCCGTCACCTCCTTCCTCAAGGAACTGTATGTTGAATTTGACTTCGAGGCAGCCCAGCGCCATCTTGGCCTCGCGGAGAAGGTTGTTGGAAACGATTTCTTCCTGCAGGAGTTCAAAGACGACTTTATGGATAATGCTCGTTATCTGATTAGCGAGGCATACTGCCGGATACATCAACGCATCGACATTGGGTAAGTCGCGCCTTCCCCCCAACAAATATTCCTCACACAGCCGAGTTAGGGATCTCTCCGACCGCCTGAATTTGTCCCGCGACGAAGGCGAAAAGTGGATTGTCAATCTCATTCGCGAGACGCGCATGGGTCAGGACGCAAAAATTGACCTCGAAAAGGTCCGTTTTCGCCCTTTCTTTTCTTCGTTCCTAATCCCCTTCCCTCAGAACGTAATCGAGATCAACAGGCCTCCACAGCCAATCTACCAGTCTGTGATCGAGAAGACACGGGGGCTATCAATTCGTACTCAAGCCCTTGGTGCCGCGTTGTCACGAGCTGGCGTCCCTACTTCACAGAATCCCGAAGGTCAACCGACGACTATAGCAGTGAATTGATACATAATATATGGTTGTTAGCACGAGCTGTAATCTCAGTTTGCCTTTGGACAAACTACCATTCGCCATGTAACCTGAACTTGCGATAGTCTGTGTGAGTGGGTTATATTAAAAGTGGAGGTAAGGTGAGACCAACGGATGATATTCAGATAAGGTAGACGACATACACTTTCGACAAACATCACATGACTCAGCGTGACAAGCGCTGAATCGGGAAGACATTCAATTTATATGCACAAAGAAACCTGTAAAATAATAAGTAGGACATGTACAGATAATTCACCATTACAAAGTGAAAATACATTGGAGATGGAGATTTTGTACTCGTCAAAATTTTAAGGAGAGTTGTACTCAAAGAGGAGATATCAAAATGACATCTTACCAGTGTGTCATTAAGCACACTCGATCCGATCATCACAACAACATCACAAACTCGTTTCCCATGCCAAAGAGGAGAGAATATCTTCTCCAGCGTGGCTGGAACCTTCTTGGGGGTCTTAAGTCCATTATACAAAAGGTTTCACCAAAGAAAAAGAAAAAGAACAAGAGTTTGAAAGAACAGAGCAAGGAAAATGTCTGTATGGGTGTGTTTTTTTTTTTTTTTTTTTTTAGTCTCAGTTTTACCTCCATTGTGGCGAAGCCATATGTGGGAGGGCGCCTGTACCGTAAGTATGTAAATGTAAACTAGTTCAGCCATTGACTGTTCCTGCACAGCGGCCTGGTGCCACTGAGTGGCAGCCTGGCGGTGAGCACCACGAGTAGTCGGTGGCCCATGGGGCACACCATTTAGTAAGTAGACTATAACGAGTTAGAGTAAGATAATCAGAAAGAGAAAGTGGAAGAGCAGAATCCTGAGCCCGAGTCATCGCCTCCTTCCTGCACCCTCAACTCTCCTGCCTTCCATCCTGCCTGAGCCCCCCATCTTCTTCCCCTGTCCCATCCCTCCGGTTCCACCATATCCGGCCTGTTTCCTCCACAAATCTAATAACAGCTTTAAAGTGCTTGATGTTGGCTAGTAAGCGGTCTGCGTGGGTGGCTACTCTGCCCAGCTTCACTCGCAGCTTCTCCCTGGCTACTCGGTGTGTCATGCATTGCGTCAGATAATGTGTTGTTGTCTCGTCGTATAGGCCACATCTCTGGCATATGGGTGAGACTGCCCTCTTGATTCGGTACAGGTATCAAGCGAGGGGGATGTGGCCGGTTATTAGCTGCGTGATAATGCTGGTGTGTTTCCTCGACATGGATGCCAACACCTCCCACAAGCACCGTGATGGTGCCTCCAAGCCGAGTCTGGCCATCCTCGTATGTATATCTGTGAGAAGTTCGCCACCCCTTCTGTGCCCTCTTTCGTAACTTCACATCGAAGGCCTGTAACAGGGCAGACTTGCTCTTCCTCACTGTGCCCTCTGCCCGCAGCACTCTGGGTAGTTTCGTCCTGTTGATTCCCTGTCCCTTGGCTGCCTGCTTTGCTTCCTCATCTGCCCACTCATTTCCCTCCACCCCTGCATGTCCTGGGATCCATCGAACTGTGAGCTGCAACCCGGTGTGCTTCTTCTTGGTCTTTACAAAGACTTCATGGAAGTAGTCGAGGAGGTAGTGTCCAGGTCCTGGGCGTCGAGAGCTGAGCACGCAGATGGATGCCTGATTATCCACGTAGATAGTTGCCTTTTCAACGTAAACCTGCCGCAGAATCAGTTCCATTCCCATGGCTAAAGCAGCGCACTCCCCGTTGTACACCGTGCATTCCAACCATAATCTTGCTGCCTCTTGCCGCTGCCCATTTGACATCATCGCTGCCGTTGCCCCAATTCCCCTTTCATACCCTGAGCCGTCTGTGTACACCTTCACTCTGTTGCTATCCCGATGTTCCTCTTCCATAGCCTTCTCTCTATCCTCGGTAATGCACCACTTGACCCTCAATTTCCACTTGGCATCCCATCGTGTGGCCTGAATTTTTTCAATGTTCTTCGGCGAGATTCTGAAGTCGTGGAGAAGTGCGTGGATCGGGGTGCGGTGTCGCTGGACATCCCTGACTACTGCTCTCTGGATATGTTTGAAGAGCGGATGAGTCGGTGGGAGCACTGCAAGTCGGAGTGCTGCTTTGAATCAGAACCTCTCAACCATTAAGTGAAAAGGCAGGTATCCCGTGATGACTTTCAGAACGTCGCTGGCCGTGGATTGCATCCCACCAGTAACCATTAGCATTGCTTGCCGCTGTGTGGCAGCCAGCTTGCCTACGGTGGCCCGCTGTGTCCTCATGCCCTTGAAGTGTTGCTGCTCTGTCGGGGCCCTCCGTGGTGGTGTGAGGTATATTTCAGCCCCATACATGATCCTTGGTAGGGCGATGGCTTTGTACAGCTGCCCGGCGTATTTCGCAGTTATGCCTTGTGATGGCCGTGCAAGCCGGGTGAATCTTGATATCCAATCCCGTGCTTTGGCAAGGGTGGCTGCTCCCTGTCTATTCCACTGTAGTTCCCTGTCAAATAGAATGCCGAGGAATCACACCTGTTCCGCTGATCTGATGGTGTACTCCTCCAGTGTCAAGTTCCATCGTGGCATTGGCACTCGCCGATTGAGTAAGAAGGTGTGGCGGACTCACTTCCGTGACATGTTCAGAAGTTGGAACTTGTCCACTCCGAACTCACAGTTATGTCTTCTTGCCCACTCAAAGATGCCATCCTCGCCCATCATGATCTCCCTGAGTCATTCGTGCGTATCTTGAAAGGTTGCTCCTGTTACCACTATGGCGGCATCATCGATGAAGAGAAGTCCCAGCTCTGACTTCGTGCCCTTGACCAATCTGAGGATGCTAGTGTTGTACAGTATGTATAGGATGACTGAGAGTGGGTCTTCCTGGTCAAGACCGTTGATGACTGGAAAGGGTGCGGACCTGAAGTCGTCAAAAGTTAGTATGGTAGCGCGTCCCTCTAGCCGGTGCAGGACCCATTCGACATATTCATTTGGGATGCCGGCCTCGCGCATGTTGTGCAGTAATCGGTCTATCGCAATGCTGGGAAAGGCACCTTTTACGTCGAGAAATAGAGCCAACACAACTTCATTCCTGCACCATGTGTCCATTACCGTTTCCATAAGTAGGTGTACTGAATCCATTGTTGACCTTCCCAGTCTTCCCCCAAAATGGTTCAGAGGGAGGATGTGATGTCTCTCGATGCAAGAGACGAGTTCATCTGCAATGCAAGAATTCAGTAACCTGGCTATTCCGTGAGATAAAGTTACCGGTCTCCATGCTTCTGGGATGGTGTAGTCGGGTTTCCCTGGCTTTTGAATGATGACCGACTCTGTCTCTGCCCACGCTTCTGGGTAGAACTCGAGGTTAAATGTGGCCCTGAACAAGGGGCCGAGGTATGGTATAAGTACGTCCGCACAATGGGTGAAGACACTGTTGGGAGGGGTTCCTGGTTTCGTTGCCTTATAAGGTGATAAACGCTGAATGGTGGCTGCAATTTGGTCGTCTGCAATGTTCCTGAAGTTCCATTTGTGCGGTGGATACTCCGCATCTGGTGGTACTGAGGACATTAACGGCGGTGGTGGATAGAATAGTTTGTAGAAGGTGTCAGCCTTGTCCCTATTTGCTGTCAGTCGTAGCTCCCTACCTCCTACCTCGACTCTTAACGCTGGCATGTGTATCGCTCCACCATCAGTTCCTGGTCCTGAGACAAATCTCCCAGTGACAAATACTATGTTGTTGTCCACACCTTCGAGGAGCTCTCGCCAGTGCTCCCGTTTGGCGCTCTTGATGGTATCCGCTAGGTGATTCCTCGCTTTCCGGAACTCTTTGTGTACAGGATGGTTCGGTTGGTGTCGCTTCTTGTACGAAGTGCGTGAGAGCTTGCCTACTGCCTTCCTTTCTGCAGCTAGGTCCGCATTCCACCATCGTTTGCAGAAGGGGCTCAGTTTTGAGACTGGGACAATCTCATTGTTGTCAATTACTGCTTGAATTGTGTTCTCCAGCTCGGCCCTTCGTCGCTCGAACTCGTCAATGGATTGGAGCACCTGACGATTTACCACATCTTCGGTTGGACCTCAGGTGGAACCAGGTGGGTGGGTGGCATTCACCTGGTGTTCACCTGGACTCACCTGGCATTCAAGTGGCAAAAAGGTGGATTTTGGTTTGGCTGTAATGGCCCAGAAATGCCACTTTTTTACCACTTTTGGCCACTTTTTACCAGGTGGACACCAGGTGAGCCATACTGGATGAGTGGTATCCATGTGATGTTCATGTGGTATTCACTTGAATTTCCACCTGAACACCACATGAATGCCACCCATATACCAGGTAGACAAAGTGCTAGTATTGTGGTGGGGTTCATCTGGCATTCATGTGGACATCACATGGCAATGTCATGGCCAATATGTTATTTTGTAGTGCTGTTATGATTTTATCTTATTTTATTGTATTTTCTATGATTTTCTATGAATTTTTAGCAATTTATTTGAGTTTCATTGGCATTTTCTGGTGTAATTTCCGCTTTGGGACAGCCAGAAATGGATTAGCAACAGTTATCTAAAGATAAGTCATTTCCCTGAGATGGGCGCTTATTTGGCGCTTATTCACGATTATTAATATTCTTTTTCTTTTTCTTTTCGTGAATGGGCGCCTATTTTCGGCAATCAGCGCGACACCACGCGCTGTCACACTCAGTGGGGTTTTCACTAAATGCTTTGGATGTAGTTGGATCAGTCAAGATAGATCAAACAGTCACCCAAGTTGTGCAGGCTGAGAGGTGTGTTATTGATAATAATGGCTTTGGAAAACTATACTACTGAGTAGTACAGATAGGGGAAATAGGAGTGGAAAGGGGTAGAAGGGACGGAAGGAAAGAAAGAAGTGTAGGGTAAAACACTTCACAACACGTTAGTACGAACTACTCAACAAGTGAATAATACGTAGATAAACACAAACAAATAGTAAACTGACTAAGACAAGTAGCACTGAGACGGTGGAATATTCCTGACTGAGTATACTAGCAATGCTCCAATAATACAAAACTGCGATACGACAATTCAACTGAAATATGAAGCTCTAGATCAGACGTTTCTGCTAGATCACTTCCGATATTATTACTAAACACCTATAGAATTGTTCTATAGTCTAATGCTTAGCCAGCAATGGTCTATACGAAATCAATACGACTGGGGAGCAATCACTAAAGTATAAAGATGTTATGGTCCGGTCTGTTCCGAACACTATCTTTTTCGATATCTTATCTAAACGCGCAGGACGCGCCTATTACTAATTCACATTACGGTACCTTAGTAAGATCCTCACGCACAACACATGTCCGCAGTACATTACCAAGCACCTCATGGAATCGGTGCGCGTTCCATGGAAAGACGGCTGTAGTAGGCATGTAGTAGTACATGAGGGTTACGCATGTATTTTAGTATTTAAACACCAATAACAAGCCCTAGAACGCTAGCTCGTTCTCTTGGGATTTCCACTAGTAATAGTGAGAACTAAGTCAACTAAGCTACTTCGTCTATTCCTTTTGTTTTAGTATTCTTGTAGGAGCCACGTTAGTCTTTGACTAGTGTCGCCCTAACAGAAGAACGAGCTACCCCTTCAACGTCCCTCCTACGCTCTACATTCTCATCCATCCTACTCTGCAGCGTCTAACTGCGAAGACCGACCTCTCGACCTCAAGACAGGATACGTTTCTCTTCCTCATTTTATCTACTGCCTTACTTCTTTCCAATCTCCGCCGATAAGCCCGTTAGGCTTTGATTGTTTGTTTCATACCCCTATAGCTTCCCACCCAATTCGAACCGCAGATTCAATACTCCAGCAGGGTAACGTTTAGACGACCCCCCGAGTGAATCTAAAGGCGCCGACTGATCACTAATCCTCGGAGAGGGGTCAGCGCGCGAGGTGCTGAGTAAGAAAGAAGGCTCTACCTCGTCGGTTCAGCAAGACGGTGTGAAGCTTCGCATTTAGCCCAGCCGAAGAATTCCTTCCTCATTTACGTTGTCCGCTCAGGTGCCGGCGCGCACTAGTTTGAAGTTCAACGTCAATTGACAGGGTACCCCACCAACAACTCCACCATGTCCCACTCCAGCGGATCGAGCTTCGATAACATCGGAGATCAGACCATGCCGGGCCCGTCAGACCAACCCGCACCACCTCCACAACCATCGACACAAGAAATGATGATGATGATGATGGACCGGCTGGCTCAGATGGAAGCCCGATACGAACAACTAGCCCAATACGTACGAACTCGACCGCCACCAACAACCCCAGCACCAGCTCCCGTTCCCGCTCCCGCACCGATCCCCCAACCTGCCGAACCCGCACGACCAGTAGGCCCTAAACTGGCCAAACCCGAAATATTCGACGGCGAACGTGCCAAATGCCGTTCGTTCCTCAGAAGCATCCGGATGTACATTGCGGTCAACCAGTGGCAGTTCACCAACGAAAATACCAAAGTTCTATACGCCCTCTCGTTCATCCAGGGACGAAAAGTCGATAACTGGAAAAACGAGGTCATTAACCGAGCGCTCAACTGGCGGGACCAGGGAGGGTACGACCCCGTGGTCTCTGACTTCCGAAGGTTCTCTGACGAACTGGAAAGAATGTTCGGAGACCCAAACCCCAGGGAGACGGCTATCTCCACTCTATCCGCCCTCAGGCAGGGCAACGAACCAGCCGAAGAGTACGTAATGAAGTTCGAAGCACTACGAGCGGATACCGGCTACAACGACGTAGCACTAGTGGAACTATTCAAACGAGGAATGAACCCCGGACTGTTGAACCGGCTTTACAGCCTCCACCCGCTCCCCGCAGACTACCAGGCATGGAGCGAAGAGGCAATCCGGTTTGACAGGCAGTGGCGCGAAGCGCAGTCCTATGCCAAGGGGCATGGACAGGGACGACAACAGGGACAGTCCCAGCAGAAGCAGCAAGGCCAAAAGCAAGGCCAATGGCAAGGGAGGGGACAAGGGCAGCAGCAGCCGGCCCCACAACAGAATCAACAATCACGTCCGAAGGATCCAAACGCGATGGACGTAGACAGAACGCAGAGAACCCCGGTCAAGTGCTTTAAGTGCGGAGGACTAGGACACATCGCCCGAAATTGTCAGAGGAGATTGGACATTAGGGCCATGAATTACGATGAGCAGTTGCAATACTGGCGGGAGGAGTTGACCCGTCAGGGTTTTTCCGAGGGAACTCAGGAAGCGTCGACCTGAGCTCCAAAAATTCTTTTTCCGTACTCACCCAGGAGCCGGACTCGTCACTAGTAGAATCCGATGTACCAGTAGCTATTTATAATGAGGATTCGACTACTAAAGCCAACAAGACGGAAACTAAGACGCAGAACAAAACCAAGGAAGTGTACTTGTACCGGACGGGCAATGAGAAAAATTATGTCCCCATAAAAATCACCATTACTTCCCTAGACACCCTGAAAACTCTCGACCCCAAAGCAATGTTGGACTGTGGTGCCTCAGATTCGTTCATCGATCGCGAATACGTCAGGAAGCACGGACTGAAAACCAAGAAACTGACTAGACCCGCAATCATAAGAAACGCAGACGGCACCCCCAACAACGCGGGAAGAGTAGAAGAAAAGGTAGAACTAAGAATGGGTTTCAAAGGACACGCGGAATGGGCCACGTTCTACGTAACCAACCTAGGAAACGTAGACGTCATCATAGGTCTCACCTGGCTCAGACGACACAACCCAGAAGTAAACTGGAAAACAGGAGATGTGGTAATGACCAGATGCCCAAGGGAGTGCAAGAGAAGGATGAACAAGGAGGCAGAAGACTTGCAGGACGAACCGTACCCAGGGGAAGTAGAAACTGAGGAAGACGAGGAAGAGGTGAAGGAAGTGCGGAAAATGGAACCGAGGAACATTTCAGTAGCAGGAGTAAGACAGTGGAATAGGCTGAGAAGCGGTTACTTACGGGACTTGGACGACTTAACCAACCAATATCACGAGTCGGTAGCCCGGATGTACATTAACCGAATGTGGAAAAAACACATGCAGGTGGAAACGGAAGACAAGGAGGAGGAAATGTATCTGAAAGCAGTAGGAAAATACGACTATGTCATTGAGCACGATCGGGAGAAAACAGAAAGCAAAAAGGAAAAAACCGAAGAAGAAATGGTACCGAACTACTACCATGATTTCATGAAAGTATTTCGAAAACGGGACTCAGAAAGGATGCCAGCGACGAGACCATGGGACCACGCAATCGAACTCACACCAGACTTTGTACCAAAGGCCTCAAAGGTGTACCCACTGTCGCCAATCGAACAACAAGAACTTAACGACTTCCTCGATGGCAACCTAAGAAAGGGGTACATTAGACCCTCCAAATCCCCGCAAACCTCACCAGTATTCTTCGTGCAAAAAAAGGATGGAAAAAAACGATTGGTACAGGACTACCGATACCTAAACAAATACACCGTAAAAAACGCATATCCATTACCTCTCATTTCGCAACTAGTAGACAAAGTATCTAAGGCTCGCTTATTTACCAAAATGGACCTCCGCTGGGGGTATAACAATGTACGAATAAAAGAAGGAGACCAGTGGAAGGCAGTGTTCCAAACGCCACGAGGGGCGTTTGAACCAATGGTCATGTACTTCGGACTTAGCAATTCCCCTTCCACGTTCCAAACCATGATGAACGAACTTTTCAAAGAACTGATTGACGAAGGCCTTGTAGTTATCTATTTAGACGATTTACTTATCTTTACGGACAATGATGTACAAAAACACCGAGAAATAGTACGACGGGCTCTGAAGATTCTTGAAGACAACGATTTATATATAAAACCAGAAAAATGTGCATTCGAAGTAGACGAAGTTGAGTTTCTAGGAGTAGTAGTGAAGGACGGAAGGGTGCAGATGGAAGAGGCGAAAATAGAAGCAGTGAAAAACTGGCCGGTTCCGAAGAATGTGCAACAAGTGCAACAGTTTTTAGGATTCAGCAACTATTACCGACGATTCATAAAAGACTTCGCCACCGTCGCTAAACCATTGCACGAGCTCACCAAAAAAGATGAGGAGTTTGTATGGAACGAAAGGAGACAAGAAGCTTTTGAGAAGCTTAAGAAGCTGTTTACCGAGGAACCAATCCTGGTACTGCCGGATACGGACAAGGAAATGAAGATCGAAGCAGACTCGTCGAACTACGCATCAGGAGCGGTACTCTCAATGCTATGTGACGACAACAAGTGGAGACCATGCGCCTTCCTGTCTAAAGGGTTCACGGAAACAGAACGAAACTACGACATCCACGACAAAGAGATGCTGGCTATAATTCGGGCCCTGGAGGCATGGCGACATTACCTAGAAGGAAATAGTCGACAATTTACAATATGGACGGATCACAAAAACTTGGAATATTTCATGACCACCAAAAAACTCAACAGACGCCAGGCGCGATGGGCACTGTATTTATCACGGTTCAACTTCTTATTAAAACACAAGCCAGGAGCGTCGAATATGAAAGCAGATGTCTTGTCGAGACGACCAGACCTTGATAGGGGGGAAGAGGACAACACGATGGTTCTACTGAAACCAGAGTACTTTCGAATCAAAGCCATGCAACAAGGCCACGTCTTGATTGAAGGACTGGAATCTACCATCTTGTCGAAAATCAGAAAATCGAAAAATTACGATGAGTCGGTGGTAAAAGCGGTAACGGAGCTGAAAAGATCCCCGACGAAGGTGCTGAGAGAGGCGGAGTGGTCAGAAGAGCAAGACCTGGTGCTATATCATGGGAAGGTATACGTACCCAAAGACACGGAGGTCCGAAGGGAGATCGTAAAACTGCACCATGATTCAACGGTGGCAGGCCACCCAGGAAGATGGAAGACAATTGAGCTGGTCTCACGAAACTACTGGTGGCCAGGAATGAACAGGTTCATAGCGGAGTATGTCAAGGGATGCGACCAGTGTCAACGAAGCAAAGCCTACTCACGACAACCACAGGGAAAGCTTCAACCCAACCCCATTCCGTCAGAACCATGGACGGATATCTCAGCAGACTTCATTACCAAACTGCCGAGGTCACAGGGTTACGACGCAATCCTGGTAGTAGTGGATCGCTTCACCAAAATGGTCCGTCTAGTACCAACCACCGAAGAGCTGTCATCATTAGGCCTAGCTAAACTATATCGGGACCACGTCTGGAAGGACTTTGGTCTACCCACCACTATCATATCAGACCGAGGACCCCAATTTGCGTCACAAATGATGCAGGAACTGAATAAATTATTGGGAATTCAGACACGACTGTCCACAGCCTTCCACCCACAGACCGATGGACAAACGGAACGAGTAAATCGAGAAATCGAGACTTACCTACGAATGTTCATCAACCATAGACAAGACGACTGGGCGGAATGGCTGGCGATATGTGAATTCTCCCTAAACAATAAAACTCAAACGAGCTCCAGGCAGAGCCCTTTCTTCTTAAATTATGGACGCCATCCACGAATGGGGATTGAACCACGGAGAGAGTCAAAAGTGGAAGCCGCCGATGACTTTGCCAAACGAATGACCCGGAGCTGGGAGGAGGCACGGTCAGCCTTGGTAAAAGCAGGGGAGGAGATGAAGAAGTACGCGGACCGACGAGTAGGGGAGATGCCGGAGTACAAAGTAGGGGATAAAGCTTTCATCTTCACCGATAACTTAAACACGTCTCGACCTTCGCGAAAATTGGAACAAAAGAAAATCGGGCCGTACGAAGTGGTTGCGGTACCCACAAAAAACGCAATAACCCTTAAAATTCCAAAAACATTATCTATTCACCCCACGATCTCCACCCACCGAACGGAAAAGGCCAACATGCCAACGATACCAGGGCAAAAAACGCCACCACCCCCACCGGTACGGATCCAGGGCGAGAATGAGTACGAAGTCGAAAGTATTCTAGACAGCCGACTCAGACGAGGACGGCTAGAATATTTGGTCAAGTGGAAAGGGTATACCGATGAGCATAACACATGGGAACCCGAGAAGAACCTCGAAAACGCACCCGAGCAAACTCGGGCCTTCCACGCCCGACACTCTGCAGCTCCACGTCGGATTGCGGCCGCGGTATTTGAGGAACTGATCTGGAAACCAAAATATGTATTCACTACCCCGACCATCAGTAGAACGACCAAGATCGACGAACCCGAGGGGAGCGCTGATCCACCCGACACACCCGACAGCCACGAAGACAAGCATGGCAATCAGGCCGGCTTGCTCAGCGGGGGAGAAACGATCCCAAATGGGGAGCCGAGGAATGATGTCGTCAAAGGAGATGTTGGACATCAAGAGGTAGTGGTTTCGTCAAGTGGAATTGACGAATCCTAGAGGGGGGGTGATGTTATGGTCCGGTCTGTTCCGAACACTATCTTTTTCGATATCTTATCTAAACGCGCAGGACGCGCCTATTACTAATTCACATTACGGTACCTTAGTAAGATCCTCACGCACAACACATGTCCGCAGTACATTACCAAGCACCTCATGGAATCGGTGCGCGTTCCATGGAAAGACGGCTGTAGTAGGCATGTAGTAGTACATGAGGGTTACGCATGTATTTTAGTATTTAAACACCAATAACAAGCCCTAGAACGCTAGCTCGTTCTCTTGGGATTTCCACTAGTAATAGTGAGAACTAAGTCAACTAAGCTACTTCGTCTATTCCTTTTGTTTTAGTATTCTTGTAGGAGCCACGTTAGTCTTTGACTAGTGTCGCCCTAACAAAAGACTTAGGTGTACACAAGACACGTAATCTTATTTCTCTAGCAGGGGTTTCACAGGTCAAAGCACTCAATTATCAACTAATCAAGTTTATTCTTTACTATGTAACCTACAGTAATACTCTACTTAATAAGAAGTAGGTACTGCAAAAGAAAAGGAGGGAAGAGGATGAGAAATGAGGGCAGGAGAAAGAAAGATGGTAAAAAGTCTCTTTTTTCTATCTACTACAATTTGGGGTTTATATAGACTACAGAGGAAAGGAGGCAGTGCAATGCCAAGCATTTCAAGGCTGTGCTGAATCTCTGAATGACTCATATTTCAGCAGGAGTAAGCCAATGATTTGTAATGGCCAAGCCAAAGCTTAGTAAGTTAAGGCTTGCTGCTTAGTAAGTACAATTTTCCACTACATCCTGGAAAGTTCTATAAACTTCTCAGACATTCTACTATGTTCTTGTATGTCTTTCAAGTTATTTGAGCTTTTCATGAACAAGATCTAATGTCACTTTGATAAGTATTTGCAAAATACTAGAAGGTTCCGTAAAGTGCTTCAACTTTCCGTACAGTTCTTGTCATTTCCGCAATCTTTACTTGTCATGTAACATAGTGATTTAAGACTTGTTGACTTACTAGGATGTTGGAATATTAATTAGGGGTCCCAGGAGTAAATAGGGGAAAGTAGGAAATAATGTCTATGATCATTATATGAGGTCCATTCGACTTGACTCAATTTGCAAGCGTATGCCTTGGTTTTATAGTAGCGTATGAAATAGCTATAAAACTCTAATATTCATGTCACTTACTACAAATCCCAATTTGGAGTATGACAGCACATGTGACTGCCGTGCCACACTAGCACACGACGCCTCTTCTTCTCAACCACCACCATCCCCAATCACCCTGCCTTTCCCCCAACAACCCACCACAGCAATATGCCCCCACGCAAGCCCACTTCGACACAGCGCAAGAACAAGGAGGAGGGGACCACAATGTGAGTGTGTCCCCCAGTTTTTTCTTTTTTTTTCACTGACACTGCCCCCACTTGTGTCCCATGCCCTATGCCCACGTCCTCCACTTCCCCATTTCCAGCACCCACCCATGTCTTTGCCCTTGCCTGGACGCTCGACACCCCCCACGCATCCCCACACCCTGTTTTCAATGACAATGACGACAACACCCTCCATGCATCCTGTTCTCAATGTCACCAACAACGATGCACCCTGCACCCCATTCTCAACGATGACGCCCCCCACACATCCCCACACCCCTGTTCTCAATGTTGACACCCCTCACACCCTTACACCTCACCCCTACCCCCTGGCTACCCCTGGCCCCTGGTCATCAACATGTACCCCTGATCCCCCTTGGCCCCCATCCACAGGGCTTCTACCAAGCCCAGGTCCACCAGGTCTGCTACCAAGGCCATGCAGCAGGAGCTCATGTGAGTTTGTCATTGCCAGTAGTGTACCAGTAGTCAGTAGTCATACTTCATGAGTAGTAGATAGAATAAATATAAATAAATTTCTTTTAAATCTCAAATAAATTAACAATCAATTAACAAATATTGTCTGATATGTGGAGATCCCTGTAACCAAGAAACCAACCAAGGCAAAGAAAAAGAAGAACATGTGAGTTACTGTCTGTGTCCCTCTGTTTGCTTATGCTCATTGTCTGTAGCACCTCTGCCGACCGTGATGCAGCTGATGAAGAAGCTAATGAGACTATGGTAGAGAATTTGACTGTATAAGTCTTTGCTTGTCATTATTTGTGATTGTACAACTCATCTTTTCGCACCAGTACTGCTAGGATGCTTCAGGAGAGTGGTGCTCCGCTTGCACCACCTGCTCGTCGAGTTGGGACTGGAGTCACCTTGGCTCCAATCACTCCGAGTATCACCACCTCTCGCATCAGGCATGAAGAGCCAGAGGATGTCCCCCAGATCACCATCAAGGACAAGGGAAAAGGTAGAGACCTTACCAATCTGGGTTCGCCGGATGCAGAGGAGGAGAAAGATGAAGGAGAAGATGCAGAGGCTGAGAAGTCTGATGAAGAGGGCGACAAGGAGAAAGATGCTGATGCTGGTAGCAATGGCGATGAAGATGGTGAGCCGAAGAAGACTGACAATGAGGACGATTCCGCTGAGGTGCCCATGCCTGCTGACTTGTCAGACAACAACAACGACACCATGGAGGTTGACCCCACCACTCCCAAGCGCCCTGCCACCCCCGCCAAACCCACCACTGCTTCCAAGCACAGAGCCAGCACTTCACCCACCACCACTCGTCAGATGGGTAAGGGTGTACGCAAGGACATCACCCATGTTAGTGCTGTAAGGGGACACTCCTATTTTCTCTCCTTTCCTTCATCCCATGGACTCTTACCTACATTCCCTTCATTCCCCTTCGTTCCTTTTCGCTCCCTTTCCTTTCCACTTCCTTTCCACCCACTCCTTTCGCATCCGAGCCGTGTCCGGTGACTCCGGAGTCTTCCCGCACTTCGGACACTTCGGACTTGCTCGGACTCATTTCAGACACTTCGGACTCGCTCGGACTTGTCTATACTCTTCGGGGCTCGTCCGGGTTACCTCTATCCTTTTCCCCCACTTCATTACTCTTCGCCCTTACTTCCCCAAGTCGCTGGCACGACGCCTGTGCATTTACCCTCCACTTCATTATCACATGTTTCCTTGTACCTTGTGATATTCGTTCGGACTTGTGGCTGGTGTACTGTACAGTTATCCTGCATTCCTCTCACGCTACTACAGTATATACTTCGCTTCCTAGCATGGAGAATCCTTATCCTGTTCTCTTTGGATTCTCCCTCTGCTAGGTGAGCAGCCCTCTCATGTACTGTAGTTAGTCTTATTCATTATCTTTGGATTCTCCCTCTGCTAGGCCTGCGCTGTTGGCCATCTTGAGGTTGCCCTTACAAGTGCTTCCTCTCACCGAGCTCCCCCCTCTCCTACATCTGATGACCTTGACGATTTGCAAGGCGCATCCCGTACCATGGGTGGCTTTGCTAGAGGCAAGGCCATGGGTGTTGCCTTGAACATGGCTGACTTTGGTGAGTTCTCTTTTTCTCTACAAGTCCAATTCTGACTTGATATCCAGACACCAACGAGAAGTTTGATGCCCCGCCTGTCATGGGCATGCTCCTTGTCTTCAAGGATGGGGCTTCGCCTCTGGAGGGTGCCAGGCCTGTTGGGGTTAAAGTCCCCATCAAGAACACTCTGGGGCCTGTCCTCACTGCTGCTGCCACGAAGATGGTGGCTCTTACTAGTAAGTTCTTTCTTTTTGCTTCGCGTTTTTTTACTTATTGCTTGTCATCAGACTCTGACATCCTGCTCTGGGATGCAGAGGACCACTTCTGGGAAGCCAAGGGGCCTTACGCCACCGCTGTCAGAGACAATGAGGCTGTCATCTGGGATGACAAGAACAAGCTCAGAATTGGAATTGTATGTAAATTCCGACTTGACTTTAAAAAAATTCTAACTTTGTTACAGCAACCATCTGAGTTTGGTGTCTCCTACCTTCCGCCTCCCTCTCCTTCCATCAACTCCTCCGCTGCCCCCTCTGCAGTCTCCTCCATCACCCCCTCTGCCTCTGTCTCTGTTGCCGGCACCCCCGGTATCGCTGTCAACCCTCTCACTGCTGCCTTCCGTGATGAACCCCTCCTTTTGCAAATTGCAACTTGCATGGGGGTACCCTACCACATGACAAACCATGGAGCTGCTTCAGCCCCTGGGCTTCCTTTGCTCAGGTCTATGTATGCTCGGATTCAGCTCGCCAATGAGGCCAAAGAGAAGTGGGACAGCTTGACAACTCCATGGACAGGGGGAATGTTTCGGAGAAGACCCTTCATTCTATCTTCGTTGGCAAGACCAATTTTAACACTTACACCGCCCTCTTCAACCACTCCGTCTTCTTTCCCATCATCATGGACATGTTGTGCATGTTAAACTTTAGGCTATTATAGTTTGATCAGAAGCTTGTAGAAGCGTCCTAATGCAGTCTAATTGCCTTGGTAACAATCACTAATGATGTGTTGATGCAATCAATCAATAATATGTAATGATTTGCGCTCTATTGACTCTTTGTGTCTATTACTCTAGACATGTATGGAAAATGACCATCCCAGGTTCCCACGGGTACTGTTCTGTGTGAGGCGTTGTCATACTCCAAATTGGGATTTGTAGTAAGTGACATGGATATTAGAGTTTTATAGCTATTTCATACGCTACTATAAAACCAAGGCATACGCTTGCAAATTGAGTCAAGTCGAATGGACCTCATATAATGATCATAGACATTATTTCCTACTTTCCCCTATTTACTCCTGGGACCCCTAATTAATATTCCAACATCCTAGTAAGTCAACAAGTCTTAAATCACTATGTTACATGACAAGTAAAGATTGCGGAAATGACAAGAACTGTACGGAAAGTTGAAGCACTTTACGGAACCTTCTAGTATTTTGCAAATACTTATCAAAGTGACATTAGATCTTGTTCATGAAAAGCTCAAATAACTTGAAAGACATACAAGAACATAGTAGAATGTCTGAGAAGTTTATAGAACTTTCCAGGATGTAGTGGAAAATTGTACTTACTAAGCAGCAAGCCTTAACTTACTAAGCTTTGGCTTGGCCATTACAAATCATTGGCTTACTCCTGCTGAAATATGAGTCATTCAGAGATTCAGCACAGCCTTGAAATGCTTGGCATTGCACTGCCTCCTTTCCTCTGTAGTCTATATAAACCCCAAATTGTAGTAGATAGAAAAAAGAGACTTTTTACCATCTTTCTTTCTCCTGCCCTCATTTCTCATCCTCTTCCCTCCTTTTCTTTTGCAGTACCTACTTCTTATTAAGTAGAGTATTACTGTAGGTTACATAGTAAAGAATAAACTTGATTAGTTGATAATTGAGTGCTTTGACCTGTGAAACCCCTGCTAGAGAAATAAGATTACGTGTCTTGTGTACACCTAAGTCTTTATACTTTAGTGATTGCTCCCCAGTCGTATTGATTTCGTATAGACCATTGCTGGCTAAGCATTAGACTATAGAACAATTCTATAGGTGTTTAGTAATAATATCGGAAGTGATCTAGCAGAAACGTCTGATCTAGAGCTTCATATTTCAGTTGAATTGTCGTATCGCAGTTTTGTATTATTGGAGCATTGCTAGTATACTCAGTCAGGAATATTCCACCGTCTCAGTGCTACTTGTCTTAGTCAGTTTACTATTTGTTTGTGTTTATCTACGTATTATTCACTTGTTGAGTAGTTCGTACTAACGTGTTGTGAAGTGTTTTACCCTACACTTCTTTCTTTCCTTCCGTCCCTTCTACCCCTTTCCACTCCTATTTCCCCTATCTGTACTACTCAGTAGTATAGTTTTCCAAAGCCATTATTATCAATAACACACCTCTCAGCCTGCACAACTTGGGTGACTGTTTGATCTATCTTGACTGATCCAACTACATCCAAAGCATTTAGTGAAAACCCCACTGAGTGTGACAGCGTGAATATAGGTGTCCACTAAATCACGTCCAAATTTGATTAGCTCCGGAGCAGCTTGGGAACATGCCAGACATCATTCTAATGATGGCTCCATGTTTTATTTTTGCTGCTTTTGCTTCCCTGCGGAGACCAAGGCATTCCAGTGCCTGTTCCGGCCGTCACAATAGAGGTCAATAGACCTACTAATGGGGCGCTGAACGTGGGAACGTTGCATTGACCATGGGAGTCGTGCGCTTGTAATGTTGTAATGTATGTACAGATTGCTAAACAGTGCTTGCGCACTTTTAGCAATGCTGTCAACACCAGTCATCCCATGATGACCTGGGTCGTTCCCATGGGTGTTGGCAGTGTCTATGGGTGGTCTCCAATGCGTGGGAACCGGGCGCTTAGCGTGCGACCGCACAGCACAACTTTGTTATACATTTGTACAACAAGTGTGCACATCACTTCAACACAACCCCCTGATGCAACACTTGGTGGACCCATGTATTGGGGCACCCACAAACAACCCCCTGGCCCAATATGTCCTCCTATCCCACCAATCCCATCATCTCCCTCAACTTTTCCACTTGTGGTTTGGCCAGTGCTTTGGTGAGCAGGTCTGCCGGCATTTCCTCTGTTTGAAGATAGACTGGCTGGATGCGCTTGCAATCAACTTGATCGCGTAACCAAAAGAAGCTCAAGTCCAGTTGCTTCATTCTGCCATGGTGTTCGGGGTTCTTTGCCACTCTAATCGCTGACTGGTTGTCCATGTAGAGCGTGGATGGTGAAGTTGGCTTGTAACCAATTTCCGAGAGGAGGTTCTTCATCCAGCATATTTCTTTACCAGCAGCAACCCCAGCAACATACTCTGCTTCAGTGGTCGATAGAACAACCATCTGTTGCGCTTTACTGCTCCAGCAGACCGCTCCCAGCCCAATCTTAACCAAGTAACCACTTGTAGACCGCCCTGTCCCTTTATCACCGCCGTAGTCTGCATCACTGTACGTGATGAAGATTTCATCTCCTATGGCGGGATCAGGTCCATATACCAACTTCATATCCATCGTGCCCTTCACATAGCGCAGCAAGTGCTTTACAGCCTTCCAGTGGATCATGCCTGGGTTCGAGTTGAACCTAGCCAGTGCACTCGCAGCAAAGGCTATATCAGGCCGGGACATTGTAGCCAAGTACAATAAGGAGCCAACAGCACTCATGTAGGGGATGTCCACCATCTCTTGTGCCTCTTCATACGTCTTGGGACAATCATCTGTGGTCAACTTCATACCCAGAGCCATGGGAGTCCCCACTGGTTTGCAATCAGACATATTAAACTGTGCTAGCTTGTTAACAATGTACTGACGCTGCGAGATGTAGAGTTTGTGGTTGTCCCAGTCTCGTGTTATTTCCATGCCTAGCAGATACAAAGTCTCCCCCAAGTCCCGCAACTTGAAATGCTTTTCCAGCTCAATCACAAACTTGTCAAGAGCATCCTTTGATTTCGAAGCAAGAGTGATATCATCCACCCACACTGGGACTATGATTCTGACAGTGCCATCATCATAGATGTAGAGCGAGGGGTCAGAGTAAATCTTCTTGAAGCCCATTGAATGTAGTGCTTCACCCAGCTTCTCACTCCACAACCGAGGTGACTGCTTCAACCCATACAGAGACTTGTTCAGTTTGCAGACTATCCTTCCTTGACCCTTGGTTACACCTTGCTTAAATCCCTCAGGCTGCTCCATATACACCTCAGCATCAATATCACTGTTGATAAATGCCTGCGAAATGTCAACTGAGCGCAAGTGCAGATCATCTCTAGCGGCTAGAGCAAGCACAGTCCTGATGGTAGCATGTCTAGATAGCGAAGCAAAGGTCTCATTATAGTCAAATCCGGGCCGTTGACTAAATCCTTTAGCAACAATCCGACCCTTGAACCGTTCAATGCTTCCGTCTGCATGATACTTGACCCGAAAGACCCATCTGACACCAATTGCCACTTTTCCTTCTGGCAGAGGTTCCAGTGTCCAAGTCCCATTAGCAAGCAGCATGTTGTATTCAGCTAGTGCAGCCTCATGCCATTGTGCAGTGTGAGGCGACCTCATTGCCTGAGCATAAGTCTCTGGCTCTACTAGCTTGCCAACAGGACCAGCCTCCAAAGCTTCTTCTTCAGACTGCGAATCATCATCATCTAAAGCAGGAGTTGGATCTCGCATTTCCCAGACGTCCGGAGTTGCCTCCCTGGCCTTTGGAGGTGCAGCAGGAACCTTCCACCATTCTCCTGGAGGTCTGATGTCGCGTTTTGGTCTTCTTACAGCCACAGGTCTATCATCGACTTCCGCTTCATCATCACTATCATCCACACGAGGTGCAGCTCTTCTGTGACGAGGACGAGGTGGGGGAGTCTCTTCTGGCTCTGGTGTCTCATTGTCATCCTGTTGCGCTTCACCCTCCACCTGTTCTTCTTCTTTCACATTATCATCAGTGTCATCCTCACTGCTATTGTCCTCATCGTCATTATCAGCTGCAGGCAAGTCTATAACCCTTTGCTGAGCATCATTGTTATCCTTGGATGGTGCCTCTGGTGCGCTCTGCTGACTGGTTTTCGAAGGCACTGGTTCAGAGAGATCATCCTCATCAATGCCTCTGAGAAGTCGGCCACTGTAAGTGTAGCGCTCATCAATGTCTGCACGTTCACAGATAATGACCTTCTTCGTCTTTGGATTGTAAAACTTCCAACCCTTGTACCCATCAGGATACCCAATGAATATGCACTTCTCCATATGCGAACCCAAATGCTCCCTCTTGTCCTTCTGGACATGCACATAAGCAACACATCCCCATACCCGCAAATGCCCAACATCAGGTTTTTGTCTATGCCACACCTCATATGGCGTAGCATGAGCTACTGAAGACGTGATACATCGGTTCAAGACATGAACAAGTGCAGCCAAACACTCAGCCCAAAAGGCCTTTGACAATCCAGCCTCATCCAGCATTGCAGTGATCCGTTCACTAAGCAGTCTGTTTGCACGCTCAGCCACTCCATTCTGCTGTGGTCTGTTTCGCACTGAGAACTGCCTTTCTATTCCATGCTCCTCCAAATACTTGTCAAACTCCTTGCTCATGAATTCACCACCCTGGTCGCATCTGAAGACTTTGATGTGTTTGCCAGTCTGGTTCTCAGCCCATGCTTTGAACCGCTTAAACGCAGCAAAGACTTTGCTCTTCAGCCTCAGTGGAACCACCACCTTCAGCTTGGAGTAGTCATCAATGAATGTGACCCAATATTTCTGACCAGAGTGTGAATCAACTCCGGCGTAGTGAACATCAGAGTGTACCAATGCCAACAGCTCATCAGCTCTGTTGGATGACGAAGGAAATGGATTTGCATGCATCTTCTCAGTCAGACAGGGAATACAAACAGGATCTGGCTTTGCAGAAGGGTCCAGTGTCAGTCCAACCACCATTTCATCCTTAATCATCTGCTTAATTCCGTCATGGTGTTGGTGGCCAAGCCGTCGATGCCATAGAGTCAGATCCAAAGGCAGAGTGGACGAGCACCTGACGGTTTACCACATTTATACATGAAGCTCATATGAGCTTTATATGAAGTCATATGCTTTATATGGACTTTATATAAGCTTCATATAGAGAAAATGTAAGTATATGTTTCATAGGAATGGCAGGAAAATCTTTACATTTATTCTACTTGCTTTACATTTCCTTTACATTATCTATATATAGTATGTGAGCTTTATATAAGATTTATGTAAATATTTATATGCAATGCACATGAAGTTCACATGAAGTAGATTTGATGGAGACATAATTATGAAAGATACATATGCTTCATATGAATTTACATGGATTTATATGAATTTGTATGAATTTGTATGAATTTACATGAATTTATATGGATTTACATGAATTTATATGGATTTATATGGATTTTCTGCAATTTATTGGAGGTTTTCTGAGGCAATTTCCGCTTTGGGACGTCCAAAAATGAGTTAGCAAGGGTTATCTGATGATAAGTCATTTTTCAGCGAACGGGCGCTTAACGACGAATATTAATATTCTTTTTATTTTATTTTTCTTTTCTTTTCTTTATTTAGGCGCGCGCCTATCCGGCAATCGCCGCGACGCCACGCGCATGTGACAGTGGGGTGCCACGCTGGCACTGCCGCCTTCTTTCTTCTCAACCACCACCATCCCCTCACTTTTCACCCAACCCACACACACGGAATGCCCCCAAGAGCACCACAAAGCACCCAGAAGGCGTCCACGCGCGGCGCAGGGAACGAGGAGGAGGGCCAGGGAATGTAAGTCACCCCGCCCCTTCCTTTTGTCAAAACTGACAGCCCCCACCCCTTCCCACCACCCCCACTTCCCTCTCCTTCCATTTCCCAATGGCAACCATGCCCCCGCGCCCTCGTTGTCGCTCCCACACCCTCGTTTTTGCCCCTGCACGCCCCTGCGCCCTCGTTTTTGCGCTCGTCGTCGCCCCTGCGCTTCCGCGCCCTTGTTTTCGCCCCTGTGCCCTCGTCGTCGCTCCCGCGCCCTCATCTTTGCCGCCCCCTGTGCCCTTGTTTTCTCCCCTGCGCCCTCATCTTCGCCCTCGTCGTCGCCCCTGCACTCCCGTGCCCTTGTCTTCGCCTCCGCGCCCTTGTTGTTGCCCCTGCCCTCCCGCGCCCTCGTCTTCGCCCCCCGCACTCTCGTTGTCACCCACCACCCACCCCTGCACCTTTGTCATTGCCTGCCACACGCCCACCACATCCCCATCACACACCCCTGCACTTGTGTTGTCACCTACCATGCCACCGCACCTGCATCTCACCTGTTGTTGCTCAACAGTGCCATCAAGCCCAGGTCCACCAGATCAGCCACTGCTGCTGCCAAGGCAGTACAAGAGGCTTCTCAAGAGACAGAGTAAGTACATCACTCTTTTATCAGTAGCATAGATGTAGAGTAGTAGTATTATTAAAATAAATAAATTTCTTTTCAATTCACAAAAAAAAATCTGAACAATGTTTGATAGAGATGAAGATGAAGAAGAGCAGCCAGTCAAGAAGTCCCGTGTGTCTGCTGCAAAGAAGACCATGAAAACCAAGAAAGACAAGAAGTATGTATCACTTACTTGCTTGCTTGTACCGGTTGCTGACTTCCAATATTTATAGGACCTCTGCCGACCATAATGCAGAGGACAAGGCTGCGAAAGCAGTCGCTAAGAAGAACATGACACTGTACGTATTGATATACTCATCATGATGCCTGCACCGTACTAATTAACTATAGTACGTCTAGAATCCTCCAGCAAAGTGGGGCTGGTGTAGCTCCACCGCCTCGCTCCACCGGGACAGGGATTCAGATCCCTTCCACTACCCTGCGCATTGTCTCTGACCATGCACGTCGTCCTGATCCCGGCTCAGGTGACGATGAAGATCCACAGGTCAACGCCGGTTCCAAAGACGACTTGAACTCTGGTGATGAAGAAGAACTTGCTGTGGTCAAGGATAAGGGTAAGGGTAGAGCTAGAGACTTGCACAACCTTGGTGCAGAGTCAGACAAGGAGTCGGAGGCTGATGCGGATGTGGAGGATAAAGAGAATGACAATGAAGATGTTGATGAAGAGGCCGCTGGAGCTGCTGAGGGTGAAGTTGCTGGTGTGGGTGATGGAAGTGATGACGAGGAGGGTGATGCGACAATCATGGATGTTGATGTCAATGTCACTCCTCGCAAGCCTGCTAAACGTGATGCTAGCCAGTCCCCACTCACTGACAAGCACACTGGTAAGGCTCAGCACCGTAATGTCTCTCACTCCAGTGCTGCTTCCAGTGCTGCTTCTCTCCCAGTGCCTTCTCACTCGCCCTCTCCACCCGACAACTTGCAGGAATTGCAGGGCGCTTCGCGGACCACTGGTGGCTTCGCACGTGGTAACGCCTTTGGTACTGCGCCCAACATGGCTGATTTTGGTGAGTCTCTCAACTTCACTTCCTCTGCTTTGCGCTTACCTTCAATCTAGTTCCTGTTGGTGATGTCCCGCCCATCGAGACTCATGGTAAGGGCAAGGTAGTTATGTACACCACCTTGGGGATGACCGACAAGCCCCACTCTGTAACCATGGCCCGCTTTCCTACGCTGACACCAATCCTCAAGATCCTGACTAGGAAATTTCCAACTGTGACAGGTTAGTTATTGAACTCCCTTCTCGCCTAATATGCTTGCTGATCTGAGTATGTAGAGTCTGCTCTTTCCATCTTGGATGTTGATGGGGAATGGGAGGTTGCTGGCCCTTTTGCCCTTGCGCTGGAGGATGACATGGATGTGACTTGGAATAATGACTTCAAGTTGCTCATGCTTTTGGTAAGCTTGTCTCCATCTGCGCCTGAGCACTTCTAACTTCACAAAATCAGGAGCCCCTCCCTGCAGTGTCTACTTCTGCATTTCCCGCCTTTCCTCCTTCCCTCATCTCAAGTCGCCCCGGCAGCTCAGTTGCCCACTCTGGTGGCTCTATTGCGCCCTCATCTGTTGCACCCTCAGCCTCCATCTCGTCTGTTGGTGTCGCTACTGCAGGCGCACTTCCGCCAGCTCCAGACCACATCCGTGCAGCTTATTCCACCAAGCAGCATCTGATCCCATACGCTGTTCTTCTTGAGGTCCCAGTCTCCTTGGTTCCTAACACCAAGCCCAATGATGGGGACATCATATTGGCATATGAACACTGGAAAGCTGCCAGCACTGCTCGAGAACGACTCAAGGCCAAATATGACGCTCACAATCTCAAATCCCCTCCTCTTCCTCCCTTTCCAAATGTCGAAAACACTCGCGCCATCTACATGAATCCCAGCAGCTTCAGCAACTACAATCCCCTCTTTCTGGCTGCCATTCAGCATCCAGATATTCTCACATATCTGGAGGGTGATGCTGGAGTGGGCTCAGCCATCTACAAGAAATTGTGGGGTGCAGTCAAGCCTGGCAAGGCTACCTTGGGCCAACTGGTGGAACGGATCAACACTGAGCAGAAGAAGGAGGGGAAGAGGTCTGCAAAGAAGAAGGCTGGGCCATCCAAATCGAAGTAAGTCATCAGCTTCATACAACTTAGAATTTCTCCCTATGCATATATCTTTGTACTACTATATTTATTGTGTTGAAGTGATGTGCACACTTGTTGTACAAATGTATAACAAAGTTGCGCTATACTAAGCGCCCGGTTCCCACGCATTGGGGACCACCCATAGACACTGCCAACACCCATGGGGACGACCCAGGTCATCATGGGATGACTGGTGTTGACAGAATTGCTAAAAGTGCGCAAGCACTGTTTAGCAATCTGTACATACATTACAAGCGCACGACTCCCACGGTCAATGCAACGTTCCCACGTTCAGCGCCCCATGAGTAGGTCTGTTGACCTCTATTGTGACCGCCGGAACAGGCACCGGAACGCCTCGGTCTCAGCAGGGAAGCAAAAGGAGCAAAAATGAAACATGGAGCCATAATTAGAATGATGTCTGGCATGTTCCCAAGCTGCTCCGGAGCTAATCAAATTCGGACGCGATTTAGTGGACACCTATATTCACGCCTCGCGCAGAACAGTACCCGTGGGAACCTAGGATGGTCATTTTCCTTACATGTCTAGAGTAATAGACACAAAGAGTCAATAGAGCGCAAATCATTACATATTATTGATTGATTGCATCAACACATCATTAGTGATTGTTACCAAGGCAATTAGAGTGCATTAGGACGCTTCTACAAGCTTCTGATCAGACTATAATAGCCTAAAGTTTAACATTCAGCGCCCCATTAGTAGGTCTGTTGACCTCTATTGTGACGGCCGGAACAGGCACCGGAACGCCTCGGTCTCCGCAGGGAAGCAAAAGCAGCAAAAATGAAACATGGAGCCATCATTAGAATGATGTCTGGCATGTTCCCAAGCTGCTCCGGAGCTAATCAAATTCGGACGCGATTTAGTGGACACCAATATTCACGCCTCGCGCAGAACAGTACCCGTGGGAACCTGGGATGGTCATTTTCCATACATGTCTAGAGTAATAGACACAAAGAGTCAATAGAGCGCAAATCATTACATATTATTGATTGATTGCATCAACACATCATTAGTGATTGTTACCAAGGCAATTAGAGTGCATTAGGACGCTTCTACAAGCTTCTAATCAGACTATAATAGCCTAAAGTTTAACATATTGAAAATTGCATATATTTTGCACCATTTCTTGCTTGAGTCTCAATTATATTTTCTATCTGAACACGTGCTCATTTGCCTGGCTTCTGTTTACAGACCTACATGATGCTGCTAGTGGTGTGGTTCTTGCTTGGACTTGTTCCATGTGTTGCTGCAGCACCTAAACAAGATCCTTTTCCAAACATGCTCTTCACCAAGTTTGCTCAAAGCATTCAGGACAACTTTGGTCCCAAGATCAAGCTGTCTACTGTCTTGATGCTTCTGATGACTCTTGTCAGTAATACCGATCTCCTCAACCTTCATGGACAACAGCAGGCTTCTCAGCAACAGGAGTCTACCAGCTGGATGGCTGCCCTGGTCCGTGCCGTCAAAGCAAAGCTCTCTGACAGTGGCTTTATCTCTCTTTTCACCACTGACGACTTACAGACTTCACAGTCTGAGCAGCAGCAAATTACACTTGCAGGCAAGAAACTCAGCCGGTTCAGCCGCTCTCTGTCTCTTGCTTCACACTCTAGTATTGAGAATTTCAAGTCCAAACTTTGCCCCATCTCCACTGCTTCTATTCAACCCATCATTCTTATCACACCCATCATCATGGCTTGTCCAACTCTTGACTGTAACGGCCATAGCCTTACTCAAGACCTCCGGGAACGTGATATTGCTCATGTCACATTGCTCAAGGGGAGTCAGTGCTTGGAGAAAGTCCCTGTTCTGGCTGGCAGATGCTCTTCCTGCAATTCACTTTACTGGGCAGATCACGAGCGGTTCACCCAGAACAACGGTGATGACTTGTGCTTGTACCTCAACAATGCCAAGTATCTCAAGGTTGGCAAAAGTGTCTGGGTCGACCGCACTGTCTCTGGGGCTATCGTCAATGCCAACTACAGCTTCCATGCTTCCACTGCTGCCATTACCAAGTTTTGGAACTTCTCATTTGTCAAGCCAAGTGGAGGTACCTTCAAACTTGGATGTCGACAAGTCTGGAAGGCCTTTGTGGAGGAGTCTATCCGGCAGATGGCTAAGTTCAACAAGCGCCAGATTGTCTTTGAAGACAATCTCGCCATCAATGCTCTGGTTGCTGCTGCCTACATTGAACTCAGCGACAATGGAGTTATCCGCAGTGCAGAGGGACATTCTTGCGATGAGTGTTGTCATGCATTCAAGGATGTTGCTGATGTCATTCCAAGGCAACCCAATGACCCTGCTGCAGTTGTTGGCCATGATGAAATCATGCTGTTCCAGACTATGCAGGGGAACCTGTTGATTCAGATGCAATGGAGGTTGACAACCAGCCTGCTGCTGTGGTTCAGCCTACTGGCCCTGTTGCACCTGGCAATCATGGAGAGGTCCACATGATTGTCATTGATGGAATTGTCATGGGGCCACGACATTGCGCAATGGAAGGGTGTGAGTCAGGACTTGAGAATGCCCAAACTGGGGTGTTCTGCAAGAGGCATGCAGAGAGGATGGAAAACAAGTGCCATATGAAGGGATGTGGCAAGGTCAAGGTTGGTGACACGAAGGCCTGTCAAGATCACCAGGGGCAGTGGGCCACATTTTGCAGGCAATATGCCAACACCTCACTTCTTGGAGTGCAGCGGATATTGAGGAGAGCTCAGGAGGAGAGGCAGGAGTGGCTACCTCGTGCTGCAGGGGCAGAGGAGCTTGAACATGACAACCTGGAGGAGCAAGAGGTTGAAGAGGTCAGTGGCACCAAGTACAACAACTACTTCTCTGCTCCTAGGTTCTACTGTGTGGAGACCATCTGTGCTCCATGTGGTGTGGTGATTGCCTGGTGCAAGTTTGCCAAGGCTGAAGGGGTGGCCAAGATTCTTCGCTTCCTTGAAGATGTCTATCCTGATCCTGCCTCACGCCCCAGCTACATTGCCATTGACAAGGGGTGCGCCTTACTCAAGCATATTGTCAGGCAAGGTCACTGGCCAGCTTGGGAGCCAACAACTAGGATTATTGTGGACTCATACCACTACATCAACCACCGGATCACTGATCATCTTTGCCAGACCTGGTGCAATCCAGCACCCCTCAATGGAGATGCACCAAATCTTGTAGTGGTTGCCAATGACAAGCAAGGCAACCCTTACTATAAGAGGGCTTTCAACACTCAGGTAAGTGAATTTAGTGGTCTAGCAGTCATACTTGTCTAATTTGAGCTTAGGCCTGTGAACAGCTCAATGCATGGATTGAAGGTTTCCAGACTGTTCTCAACCGAATGACTGTCAGCAACTTTGACTTCACCATGCATGTATTGCTGTTTCTGCATACCCAACGAGTCATTGCCAGGCAGCAGGAGAAGAAGAATAAGAAGGCAGCAGGAATAGAAGAGGTGGTTGAGGATGAGGAAAGTGATGATGAGGATATTATTGAGTATTAGATAAATGGACTTCACCTGTAGTCCATCTGGCATTCACCTGATATCTACTTGATACTTACATGACTTCCACATGGATATCATATAAACACCACTTGAAATTGATGATACACTGCTGTATGAGTGTGAGGTCACTGAAATAGTAGCAATCACCTACTTACCACCTGGGAATCACTTGGTACTCAAGTGGTATCCAGGCGGAGACCACATGGTTTTCACATCTAATTCAGATGAATGCCAGCTGATACTCAACCGAATACCACTTGGACATCAGATAAACACCACTTTGGACTTGTACTGTTTCACCAAGATGTTCACCTGATTATCTTCTGGCACTCACCTGTTATCCACTCACATGTATGCCACTTGGGAGCCACATGGACACCATATGACTGTCATCCATGACTAGTTACATGGATGTGTTTATGTTTACTGAGACATCCACCTTATTACCGCCTGAATACCACCTGGTAATAAGGTGGTATCCAAGTGATCACCACCTATCTAACATCTGAATATCACCTGGAAACCACCCATCTGGGGATCAACTGGTGTTCATGTGGCATTCATCTGAATATCGTCTGGGTGCCACATTTAGACCAGATGAACACCAGTTGGTAGTCACATGAATATCAGGTTGTACTTGAATTTTGTCAAAACTCAGTCATATCACACAAACACCACCTGGATACCAAGTGGTAGCCAGATGGTCAATGTATGGTTCTTACACAGTCCACATGACATGGACAACATTCAATATCTGAAGTGGTATCCAGGTGGTCACCAGGTGGTCACCAGATGGTAAAAGAGTGGACAAAAATGAATTGAAGTGAACTTGCATGGAAAAAGTGGTGATCAGGTGGCATCCTTGTGGTAAAAAACTGGTCGGAAATGGGCTGGCTGGGTCCACCTGGAGACCACCTGGGGTTCATCTGAAGATGCCTTGCATCTTCTCTGCACACCAGACATTATCAACTCACGTGTAGTTTCCGGTCCGATGTGCCTGTAGTGTTGGAGTCCCTTTTGCCAATGTCATCACCATCCCATACCTATCTGCCATTTCTATCAGTCGTTCAGCGGTGTCAATGTTCTGCCTCGTAAAGAGGTGCAGGTTTCGCTCCTCGTCCCAGGTCCAGTGGTGCCTGTTGAAGTCGCCAGCCCAGATCATGTGGGCATGAATGCCTGCCGCCCTCCTGTGTTCTTCTTCAAGCAGAAGGCTCTCGACGGCTCGCATGCTGCGATCATGGTTACAGCCGTTGTATATGTTGATGATACGGAGCCAATCCTCTGGTCCGCACTGTTAAACTTTAGGCTATTATAGTCTGATCAGAAGCTTGTAGAAGCGTCCTAATACACTCTAATTGCCTTGGTAACAATCACTAATGATGTGTTTTTGCAATCAATCAATAATATGTAATGATTTGCGCTCTATTGACTCTTTGTGTCTATTACTCTAGACATGTAAGGAAAATGACCATCCCAGGTTCCCATGGGTACTGTTCTGCGCGAGGCGTGAAAGTAGCTGTCCACTAAATCGTGTCCGAATTTGATTAGCTCCGGAGCAGCTTGGGAACATGCCAGACATCATTCTAATGATGGCTCCATGTTTCATGTTCGCTCCTTTTGCTTCCCTGCGGAGACCGAGGCATTCCGGTGCCTGTTCCGGCCGTCACAATAGAGGTCAACAGACCTACTAATGGGGCGCTGAACGTGGGAACGATGCATTGACCGTGGGAGTTGTGCGCTTGTAATGTATGTACAGATTGCTAAACAGTGCTTGCGCACTTTTAGCAATACTGTCAACACCAGTCATTCCATGATGACCTGGGTCGTCCCAATGGGTGTTGGCAGTGTCTATGGGTGGTCCCCAATGCGTGGGAACCGGGCGCTTATGTAGCGCAACTTTATTGTACATTTGTACAACAAGTGTGCATATCACTTCAACACACTCAACTCAGATAGACTGTGCTCGAAGTGTAGTCAGAGTCCCAGAGTCCAGTCAGAGTCCAGTCAGACTCATACAGACTCTACTTAGACTCTACTCAGACTCTCAGAGTTCAGTCAGAGTTGAGTCAGACTCAACCTAGACTCAGCTCAGACCCATGGGTCAGTGTCATGTACACCCTTGAGGGACTTATTTGTATTAAGTTGGAATATCCTGGTCTTGAATCGACCTGGCTCGTCTTCACTCATTAGTCGGTTGCGATGTCCTGGGCATGTCTGACACTCCCAACCCCCAGTGTTCATCTATGTTCGCTCCCGCTCCTTCGTCCGCAGTCTGTGATTGCTCCCTCCCCTCTGATGTTTGTGTCCCTGGTTGTTTGTTGCCAATTCGCGCCCTTGGCCTGGTCGGAATTCCCGTCATGTTGAACCGGAGTGTTCCTCTGTGGTCGCGGAAGGTTTGACTCATTCCTCCTCCATATCCCCTCTGCCCCTCTGCTGGGTGTTCACCGTCCCTGCTCTCCTTCGCCATTTGTCAGCCCGTTGGTCCCCATGCCTCTTCAATGAGCACCAGCTCCTCCCACGTTCTGGGATCCTGATTGTCCACGAAGTATCTGTAACTTGCCTCTGGGTTTGCCTTTCGCCAAGCCTCAAGTCGTTGTTGTCAGATTTCGTAACTCCTGTTGCCTGCACCATGTCCGGGTTTCTTGCAGTTTGAGCATCATTTACGTGAAGGGTGGAGGCATTGGGCTGATCTATGGTCCTGTCCGCAGTGTCTGCAAATATCGTGCTGCGCAATCGTACAGTTGCTTGCGTAGTGGCTGTCACCAATGGAGTGGCATTTATAGCAGATCAGTGGCTCCTGAATGTCTTTCCGTATGGTTATCATCTTGCCTCCGATGAAGAGCCCATCCCGAATGGCCTTGTTCGCCTGGTTCTTGTCCTCAAACCTGATCTTCATGTGCGTGTATTGCTGTGATGGTGACCGCCGTTCTGGTGGCCTGATCCAGCCCACTGACCGTATGCTGTCTTTGTCAAGCCCTCCCTCTTGCTCGATGCTGAGAAGCGAGCCCTTCTCATTCGGGTTGAAGTTGATGGGTGCGTACTCTGCAACCACAGTTAGCATTGGTGTCCTCATCTTCGATGTACCATTAAAGCCTGCCAGGAATCCCTTCCTGACATCCTCCTGACTGAGCCACCTCCTTGCTTCAGCTGAATTGAGGATTAGCACAATGTCCCCTCCCTTCATCTTCTGTGCTCCCAAGAACTTCAGGCCGTCGGGACATCCTTCGATGAGTCGGATGCTGCCCAGCGCGAGGTTTGCCTTCTCTGTTAGCTCCCTCTCGTTCAGCTTTGCAAGGTCATAGTCTTCCAGGTTGATCTCTTCGGCCCTCTGAATGATAATTTGTCGGGTGTGAATTTCCTAATTTCCTGCCTGTCCATCACAGCAGCTGCCTTCATCGGGGTAGCTGTCCTTCTTGCTGTGTCTGCGTAGGATTGTGCCGTCAGTGTGTTGGGTGTGCTTCGCATCTCTTTTCTTGCTGCTTTGACTGCCTCCGCCGTGTCCTGCACTTCTGCTAGTGTTTCCGCTGCTCGGTGTTCCATGTCCGCTACTCGCCTGACCAGGTTTCGCATTTTGTCTACTATGCTCCCAACGTCCTTTGAGATTGCTTCCGCAATGTCATTTGTCATGCACTGCCTTGCCATTGCATCCACCACATCTGCCAGTGCCATGAGTTCTTCTTGGGCGGCTTTCGGCGTCTTGATTGCATTCACAATGAGTCAGATTGTCCTTGACACCCATTTGTTGTCCATTTGCTCGTGGTCCTGGCATATCCCTTCTTCACCAGGATGTCTCTGCCTTGCTTCATCGTCCTTCCCCACGTGTTGTTCATTAGGATGTTCACTGTTGGCCGCCCTGTGTCATCTGTGCTACCTCCTATTCCCTCCAACATCCCTCTGTCTCGTTCGTGTGTATGTTGCACATTGGTGTTTGTGTGAATGTGATGCTCTCGGTGTGTATTCTTCTACTCTATTCTATCCTCTTCACCCTACCCTTGTCCAGGACGAACTGTGGGAAAGCAGTGAGCAGTGGTGGTGAGAAAGAAAGAAAAGTCGCCTGTATGGGTGTTGTTGTGTTGGTGCATGGACTGATTATTAAACCTATGGACAGGGACCCATTGGCAAGCCATCATCCAGAGAACCACCAATAGCCAAAAATCTCAACATTGAGACCAGCGATGATGTCTTTACCAGCACAAACAGTGTGTGCCCAAATAGCGGATGCCCTGGCTTACAATCACTTTTCCACACATGTCCGCATGTGTTGGTTTATTGTCTCAAAACTAGCAGGCCCCTGGAACCTGCGCACGCGATGCCTGCTGGTTCAGCTGGTCACCTACACACATTTCCTGTTAAGGACGACATCAGTGATGCAGACTCTTCAAATGACAAGATTTTGGTCCTTGCTTTCCATTCTCAGGCAGATGCGACTTGGTCTGGACAGACCACATCATTGGGTGATGGTTTCAAACAACAGGCACCACCAGTCAGTGAGGCATCCATGGCATTAAAGGATTTGCTGGAACTCGCATGAGGACCTTCTCGCAGAAAATCAGAAGGCTTCAGTGCACCTGATTACGATTCTTTCGTGCGGCATAGGCTGGAGGGCATGTGAGTCATGCTTAGCTTCTATATCAATGACACATCATCAACTTATGGTGCATGGGGAGCCTCTTCATTACAGTCAGCCATTGCCCTGGATTGGGGCCGGCACTGCACTCGAACACTGTGTTTAATGTGCCGCCAATTCATTAGTGACCATGAAGTTCTTCCATTAAACCCATTTGGTGACTGGAACAGGTTCATGCTTGCAGACGAAGATCTAGTGTGCAACATCTTGCTTCATTTACAGCAGCTTGGCAACAAAATCACAGCAACAAAGCCAGAGTCATATCTAGCTCAGGACAATGTCATGAAAAAGCACAGAATTACATGTATTGTCAGCTTACGCACTTGCGAGTGTTGGCTTAGTGTCCTCGGCTACCAGTTCACATACAGGATGTCTGGCGCTTTACCACATTTATACATGAAGCTCATATGAAGCACATGACTTCACATCTTCCGTACATTTATTTCATATAAAGGTCATATAAAGCCCACTTCTTTTGCGAAACTTTACATTCCTTCATATGGCTTTACATTTCTTCTACATTTCTTCTACATTTTCTTTACTTCTTCATGACTTTTAGTCAATAACAATTGTTGAGGAGCTTCACGTAAAGCTTATATGAACTTCGTGTGAAGTTTATATGCGACATTCATATGTGCTTCATGTGAAGTCCATGTGAAGCACATGTGAAGAGTTTATATTCATATGGATTACAACTAAGTTATGAGTTTGTCTCATACACAAGTGCATACAAGCTTCATGTGTGGTTTATATGAGCTTCATGTGTACTTTATATGAGCTTTACATGTGATTTATATATGCACTACATGCACTTTATATAGAGTAAATGTAAACTTCATATGAGCATCATGTGTGGTTTGTGTAGAGCGAATGTATACTTTATATGAGCATCATGTGTGGTTTATACAGCATATATATGCTTTATGTGCAGTTTATATAACATAGATGTACACTTCATGTGAACTTTATATGTGGTTTATGTGCGCTTCATGTGTGCTTCATATGCAACTTATACATAGTAGAGGTAAATACTTTAACACATTTAGTCCTCCTCCTCCTCACTCTCCTCCTCCTCTTCACTCTCCTCTTCACTTTCTGAGTCTTCTTCATTCTCACTCTCCTCATCACTGTCTGCCACTTCTATTCCTGCTTCTTGATTCCTCTTCTTTTCCTCCTGCTTGGCAATGACCCATTGAGTGTGTATGAATAACAGCACATGCATCGTGAAGTCAAAGTTGCTAACTGTCATTCGGTTGAGAACAGTCTGGAAACCTCCAATCCATGCATTGAGCTGTTCACAGGCCTAAGCTCAAATTAGACAAGTATGACTGCTAGACCACTAAATTCACTTACCTGAGTGTTGAAAGCCCTCTTATAGTAAGAATTGCCTTGCTTGTCATTGGCAACCACTACAAGATTTGGTGCATCTCCATTGAGGGGTGCTGGATTGCACCAGGTCTGGCAAAGATGATCAGTGATCCGGTGGTTGATGTAGTGGTATGAGTCCACAATAATCCTAGTCGTTGGCTTCCAAGCAGGCCAGTGTATATCTGGCAGTTCACCACGTCTACAAGTGAACACCAACTGAATCCAGTTGGTCTGGTCCGACCAGTTGGACACCAACTCAAGTCAACTGAACTACCAACTGAACACCAACTCAACCAAGTAAGTTCACTTACATTCAGTTCTGTTCAGTTCCACACCAAGTGACTACCACTTGAACACCACTTTATATAGTTGGAGAAGTTTCAGTTGGTGTCCAATTAATATCCAAGTGGTGTCCATGTGAACTGTGCATAGTAGAGTCAGTAGAAGTAGAAGAGATTGTTCAACTGGTGTTCAGTTGGTATTCAGGTGGGTTTCAAGTGGACTTTGGACTTGACAGAATTTACACAAGTCCAAATGGTGTTCAAGTGAACCTCACTTGGTGGTCAATTGGGGTCAAGTGGTATGAGTTGGAGTACAGACATTGTTACAAGTGTCACTATATTGGGGAGTGTTTCGTTCGCTCCCAGTTGGTGTTCAAGTGGCCACCAACTGAATACCAGCTGGGTGTGATCTTCTACAGATACAAGTCCAAGCATACATTACAGTTGATATTCAAGTGGTATCCAAGTGGCAGCCAGGTGGTGGCCAAGTGATATCCAGGTGGTGTCCAAGTGATGTCCAAGTGATGTCCAAGTGGTGTTCAAGTGATATTCAAGTGATATTCAATTGTTGCTCAAGTGGTGTTCAACTGAAGTTCAACTGATATACAAGTGAATGTCAAGTGAACTACAAGTGAACTACAAGTGAATTTGCTCATATTCAATCATCATCATCTTGCATCTCTTGCAGCCCATATCTCACTCCATTCTCATCCTCTTCATCCTCACTTTCATCACCTGCTTCTTCTTCCCTTCCCTGCTGCCTGGCAATAACACGCTGGGTGTGCAAGAACAGCAACACATGCATGGTGAAGTCAAAGTTGCTGACAGTCATCCGGTTGAGGACTGTCTGGAACCCACCCAACCATGCATTGAGTTGTTCACAAGCCTAAGTACAACAAATGAGACAAGTACAAGTGGCTGACTAGTAGAATCACTTACCTGAGTGTTGAAGGCCCTCTTGTAGTACGGGTTGCCTTGTTTGTCTTTATCAACCACCACCAAGTTGGGGGCATCTCCATTGAGAGGTGCAGGATTGCACCAAGTCCGACAGAGGTGGTGAGTCACTCGGTGATTGATGTAGTGGTAAGAGTCGACAATGATTCGAGTGGTGGGTTCCCAAGCAGGCCAGTGCCCTTGCCTGACGATATGCTTGAGTAAGGCGCACCCCTTGTCAATGGCAATGTAGCTGGGGCGTGAGGCAGGATTGGGATAGACATCTTCAAGGAAGCGAAGAATCTGTTGAAGTGATGTGCACACTTGTTGTACAAATGTGTAACAAAGTTGCGCTACATAAGCGCCCGGTTCCCACGCATTGGGGACCACCCATAGACACTGCCAACACCCATTGGGACAACCCAGGTCATCATGGGATGACTGGTGTTGACAGGATTGCTAAAAGTGCGCAAGCACTGTTTAGCAATCTGTACATACATTACAAGCGCACGACTCCCACGGTCAATGCAACGTTCCCACGTTCAGCGCCCCATTAGTAGGTCTGTTGACCTCTATTGTGACCGCCGGAACAGGCACCGGAACGCCTCGGTCTCCGCAGGGAAGCAAAAGGAGCGAAAATAAAACATGGAGCCATCATTAGAATGATGTCTGGCATGTTCCCAAGCTGCTCCGGAGCTAATCAAATTCGGACGC
The DNA here is from genome assembly GCF_014466165.1 of Pleurotus ostreatus. Lineage (NCBI taxonomy): Eukaryota > Fungi > Basidiomycota > Agaricomycetes > Agaricales > Pleurotaceae > Pleurotus > Pleurotus ostreatus. The sequence continues at coordinate 259,142 of NW_023503164.1, read as the reverse complement.
GATTTAGTGGACACCAATCTTCACGCCTCGCGCAGAACAGTACCCGTGGGAACCTGGGATGGTCATTTTCCATACATGTCTAGAGTAATAGACACAAAGAGTCAATAGAGCGCAAATCATTACATATTATTGATTGATTGCATCAACACATCATTAGTGATTGTTACCAAGGCAATTAGAGTGCATTAGGACGCTTCTACAAGCTTCTGATCAAACTATAATAGCCTATAGTTTAACAGAATCTTGGCCACCCCTTCTGACTTGGCAAACTTGTGCCAGGCAAGGACCACACTGTAAGGGCAACCTCAAGATGGCCGACAGCGCAGGCCTAGCAGAGGGAGAATCCAAAGATAATGAATAAGACTAACTACAGTACATGAGAGGGCTGCTCACCTAGCAGAGGGAGAATCCAAAGAGAACAGGATAAGGATTCTCCATGCTAGGAAGCGAAGTATATACTGTAGTAGTGTGAGAGGAATGCAGGATAACTGTACAGTACACCAGCCACAAGTCCGAGTGAATATCACAAGGTACAAGGAAACATGTGATAATGAAGTGGAGGGTAAATGCACAGGAGTCGTGCCAGCGACTTGGGGAAGTAAGGGCGAAGAGTAATGAAGTGGGGGAAAAGGATAGAGGTAACCCGGACGAGCCCCAAAGAGTATAGACAAGTCCGAGCGAGTCCGAAGTGTCTGAAACGAGTCCGAGCAAGTCCGAAGTGTCCGAAGTGCGGGAAGACTCCGGAGTCACCGGACACGGCTCGGATGCGAAAGGAGTGGGTGGAAAGGAAGTGGAAAGGAAAGGGAGCGAAAAGGAACGAAGGGGAATGAAGGGAATGTAGGTAAGAGTCCATGGGATGAAGGAAAGGAGAGAAAATAGGAGTGTCCCCTTACACACACCACATGGAGCACAGATGGTCTCCACGCAGTAGAACCTAGGAGCAGAGAAGTAGTTGTTATACTTGCTGCCACTGACCTGTTCAACCTCCTGCTCTGCAAGGTCGTCATGCTCTGGCAACTCTGCTCCTCCACCAACAGGCAACCACTCCTGCCTCTCCTCCTGAGCCCTCCTCAACATCCTCTGAACTCCTAAGAGTGAGGAGTTGGCATAGCGAGCACGGTAGACCCTCCACTGCTCCTGGTGATTGACACATGCCTGAGTCCCAGCCACCTTGACTCTGACACAGTCTTTCATGCGACAACGGACCCCCATCTCGTCCTGATGTGCCTTGCAAAACACTCCAGTCTGAGCATTAAGCAATCCCACCTCGCACCCTGGCATGGCACAGTGACGAGGCCCCATGACAATGCCATCAATAACAATCATGCGAACGTCAGCAGGATTGCTAAGGGCAGCCCCCCAGCAGGTTCAGATGCATCACTGGCTGGGACATCATCAACATCCATGGCCTCAGCATCTTCCACAGCAGGGCCTGCATACTCTGGGACAGCATGATTTTCATCATGGCCAGCAAGAGCAGCAGGATTGTCAGGCTGATTAGGGATCACGTCAGCCACATCCTTGAATGCATGACAACACTCATCGCAAGAATGCCCCTCTGCACTGCGGATGATTCCCCCATCTCCCAGATACTCATAAGCAGCAGTCACGAGGTCCTTGACAGCCATGTTGTCCACAAAGAGGAGCTCAGCACCACTAGGCTCAGCAAGCAACCGGATGGACTCCAAGACAAAAGCCTTCCAGGTATGCCTGCGAGTGAGTTTGAATGTGGTGCCACTGGGCTGGACAAAGGAGTAGTTCCAGAACTCAGTTACTGCAGCTGTCGAGGCATGAAAGCTGTAGTTGGCATTGACAATAGCCCTGGAGACCAGGCGGTCAACCCAGACCTGAGTTCCGACTTTGAGGTATTTGGTGTCTGGAAGGTGAATGGCAAGGCGGCGATCGTTAGAAGGGTCGTTGAAGCTCTCATGGTCAGCCCAGAACATGGAGGAACATGCAGGACATTTCCCTGCAAGTACTGGAACCTTCTCAAAGCACTCGCTCCCCCTAAGCAAGGTGGCTTTGGAGACATCACGGTACCACTGGTAGTGAGTCAGAGCACGACCAGGACATGTAGCATCGGAGCATTGCATGACAGTGGGAGTGATGATGAGGACAGGGCGAATATTGGCAGTGGAGATGGGAAGGAGCTTGCGACGCAAAGTACCTCTTTTGTTATGAGAGTAAAGATTGAGGGAGCGACAAAAGAAGTCAAGCTTTTTACCCAGAATAGTGGTCTGTTGCTTTGGAGACTGGTCTTCATGGCGATCGGTGGGGAGGAATAGGGTGTCGTAGGTAGTTCTGGCATCAGAAGAGACAGAGGTGTTGGTGCTAGAACCAGATGCAGAGCCAGAGTTGGAGCCAGAGTCAGAGCCAGAGTCAGAGTCAGTGTTCATTTCAGTATCCGAATCATCATCAGCAACAAGGGAGTCAAGCTGAAGCCTGTCTTTGATAGCACGGACAAAGGCAGCCATCCAGCTAGTCACGACCTGAGTGTTGGTAGGGACAGCTTGTTGTTGACCATGGAGGTTGAGAAGGTCGGTGTTGTTGGTGACACTGAAGAGGAGCATCAAGACAGTGGCAAGAGTGATGTCGGCACCAAAGCTGGACTTGATCACTTTGGCAAAGTCTGCAAAAAGGATGCCTGGGAAGGGATCCTCCAGTGATGCTGCAGAGACACATGGAAGGAGTCCGAGGAGCAGCCAGAAAGAGAGCAGCATGAGCAGGGCCTGTAAAGAAAAACTGCTGAAGTCAGTACAAGTTGAAATGCAAGGTGAGATTCAAACAAGAAATGGCAACACGAAATCATTTGAATTACAACTATGATTCACAAACAGACTACCTACTTCGAAGTTGAGGCCTTCTTGGACTTCTTTTCCTTGGCCAGCCTGGCCTTCTCCTTGGCCCTCTTCTCCTTGTCCTCCTTGTCCTTCAACTCCTTCGTGACAGCTGCCAAGTTCTCCTTCGTAAGCTTGCGAGTTCCCCAGACAGCTCTGTGTTCCTCTGAGCTCTGATCGTAAGTGGGGTCGTTCAACAGAGCATGGAGGATGGGGAACTGCTCAGCGTTGTCGAACATCTTGGAGTAGGTGTTGTAGTTGGTCTTGCGGATGTAGAGTGAGCGAAGTTCGTCGATGGAAAGATCACGACCAGTCCACTTCCCTGCATTCTTCAGTTCCAACCACTTTGCTGGGACTTGGGCAGCTGCCTTCATCTGAGCATAGATCTGCAGGATCTCACCCTTCTGAGATGCCTTGGGCGTCATGCTGTAGGGCACCTTCAGCATGATGGCAAGCTGAAGAAGGGCAGGGTCAGAGAAGGCAGTGGTGAGCTGCTGGGAAATGGTAAGCGAGGCGGTGTCAGCACCAGCAGTGGGGACGGAGGCAGAGGGGGCAAGAGATGAGATGGTGGAGGGAGCGTCGACAGAGGTGACAGAGGGGGAAGGAGGGGTGTGGAAGCCAGAGCCTTGGGTTGAGCGTTCCTGAGTGAGATAGAGTCAGAATTTTTTTCAAGTCAAGTCGGAATTTGCTTACCATTAACAACTCCATTTCCTTGTTGTTGTCCCACTCAACAGGCTCATCCCCCTCAATAGCCACAGCAAATGGGCCCTTCATCTCCCCAGTCATCGTTGACCCACAACGAGATGTCAGAGTCTAAATGGCAACAAATAGTAAGCAAAAAACGCGAAGTCAAAATGTGTAACATACCTGCAAGAGCAGTCATTTTCTTGACCATAGCCTTGAGGACAGGCCACAAGGTGTAAGCCAAAGGGATCCTTACAGCACGGGGCTTAGCGATGGTGCGGTCCTCATGCTTGTACACCAAGACCCTGCCCTCATTGCAAATGGGGACAAGGTCTGGTTGCTGGGTATCTAAGAAAGAAGTCAGTAAGTGAGCCAAGTATGAAAAGCACAAACTCACTGAAGTCAGCCATGTTGGGGGCTACCCCATGTCCTTTGGCCCTTGCAACTCCACCCATGGTACGGGAGGCGCCTTGCAAATCATTGAAGTCGTCAGCGATGGGAGAGGAAGGCATATCGTTGAACCCAGCAAAGACAGGAGCAGGCAAAGGTGTATTGTTGGCATGGTCAGCCTTGCTGCGCTGAGCTACATGGCGATGGGCGATGGGAGAGGCGCTAGCCTGACGCTTGGAGGCAGGCAGGTTGCGAGGGGTGATGTTGGAGTCGAGGTCCATGGCATCGTCACCTGTGTCAGAACTCTTGTCGTCACCTGCATTGGACACCTCATCACTCAACATCTTTTCCTTCTCCTCCTCGCTCGACGTCTTCTCCTTCTCTTCATCGTCATCCACATCTCCTGGCCCTTCATCACTCGACTTCTTTTCCTCCTCCTGATCCTCCTCTTCTTCGTCATTATCCTCTGGCTCATCCTCTGCGTCAGATGAGCCGAGATTGGTCAAGTTGCGACCTTTCCCCTTGTCTACGACTTGGGGAACATCACCCGGATCAGCACGGCAAACATGGGTGGAGACAATCCTCGGAGCGACTGGGGGTAGGAGAACCCCAGTCCCAGCTCGACGAGGTGGCGGAGCAAGAGCAGCCCCACTCTCACTGAGAATTCTAGACGTACTGGTGCGGACAGTCAGTTTGTGGACACAAGCAAGAGCAAGTAAAAACGTACACAGTCATCTTCTGCACTGTAGGTTCTGTTAAACTATAGGTTATTATAGTCTGATTAGAAGCTTGTAGAAGCGTCCTAATGCACTCTAATTGCCTTGGGAACAATCACTAATGATGTTGATGCAATCAATCAATAATATGTAATGATTTGCACTCTATTGACTCTTTGTGTCTATTACTCTAGACATGTAAGGAAAATGACCATCCCAGGTTCCCACGGGTACTGTTCTGCGCGAGGCGTGAATATAGGTGTCCGCTAAATCGCGTCCGAATTTGATTAGCTCCGGAGCAGCTTGGGAACATGCCAGACATCATTACAATGATGGCTCTGTTGAAGTGATGTGCACACTTGTTGTACAAATGTATAACAAAGTTGCGCTATACCAAGCGCCCGGTTCCCACGCATTGGGGACCACCCATAGACACTGCCAACACCCATGGGGACAACCCAGGTCATCATGGGATGACTGGTGTTGACAGCATTGCTAAAAGTGCGCAAGCACTGTTTAGCAAACTGTACATACTTTACAAGCGCACGACTCCCACGGTCAATGCAATGTTCCCACGTTCAGCGCCCCATTAGTAGGTCTGTTGACCTCTATTGAACGCCTCGGTCTCAGCAGGGAAGCAAAAGGAGCGAAAATAAAACATGGAGCCATCATTAGATTGATGTCTGGCATGTTCCCAAGCTGCTCCGGAGCTAATCAAATTCGGACGCGATTTAGTGGACACCTATATTCACGCCTCGCGCAGAACAGTACCCGTGGGAACCTGGGATGGTCATTTTCCTTACATGTCTAGAGTAATAGACACAAAGAGTCAATAGAGCGCAAATCATTACATATTATTGATTGATTGCATCAACATCATTAGTGATTGTTACCAAGGCAATTAGAGTGCATTAGGACGCTTCTACAAGCTTCTGATCAAACTATAATAGCCTATAGTTTAACAGGCTCCATGTTTCATTTTCGCTCCTTTTGCTTCCCTGCTGAGACCGAGGCGTTCCGGTGCCTGTTCCGGCCGTCACAATAGAGGTCAATAGACCTACTAATGGGGCGCTGAACGTGGGAACGTTGCATTGACCGTGGGAGTCGTGCGCTTGTAAAGTATGTACAGATTGCTAAACAGTGCTTGCGCACTTTTAGCAATACTGTCAACACCAGTCATCCCATGATGACCTGGGTTGTCCCCATGGGTGTTGGCAGTGTCTATGGGTGGTCCCCAATGCGTGGGAACCGGGCGCTTGGTATAGCGCAACTTTGTTATACATTTGTACAACAAGTGTGCACATCACTTCAACATTCAACACTTTTGCGGAACACTTTGCCCTCTTTGTTGAGACATGTCCAACAGACTGCTTGGCGATTATGGATAACATGGAGTACTACTATCTCAGCACCGAAGCAGCGAAGATTGATAAGCCTACCGCCGAATTAGGCCCTATGCATCGTATCGCTGATATGGACTCCGATGATGCTGGAGTCTTTGCTGCGATTGACGCCTCCTTCACCGCCATCGCGACAGGGCTCTTGATTACAGACGATGACATCAAGGCAGAGAGGCTTGCCGTCTATACGTTGGCTGACCAAAAATTCATGCAACAGGCCATGGCACATGCTTACAATGGACATGTTTTCGAGGATGCTGTAACACCTGGCCAACCATGGATGGCGATCTCTTGAGTGGCAAGCAATGTGGATTCTGAAATATTTGATGCTTGGCGCTCTCAACTTAAACACTATACCCGTGCCAACGATGAAGAAGCAGTCGGCTTGGCTGCTGTCACAGACTCAGACATATGCAATGTAGGCAGCCTGAGGACACTACAGGCGAAGTGTTTGCCTGGCGTAGTCGTCGACGATACGGTTGAGCTTTCCAGTGGAGGACTTTTCTCTCCAAAGATACGTCTCAACGCCAAACAACAACGGGCATACGACATTGTGAATCTCCATTTGCTATGCTCCTTTACAACCGGGGATGGATCACAGCTTTTGATGATAGTCAACAGTCCCAGTGGGACGGGGAAGAGTGCTCTCATTGATGCCATTACAGATCTGATGTCAAGCTTTGGTGTCGGCCATTGGTTGGCAAAAACTGCCACATCTTGGGTCGCTGCCACCAGGATAGGCGGAACAACCGCTCATTCATGGGCAGGACTCGGCATAGCCACAAAAGGGGGGATGGCTCAGAATGCCTCAGCAAAGACTCTGGCAAAGAGAAAGTCAAACATGGAATACACCAGATATTTGCTGATAGACGAATTCTCGATGTTGACAAAGGGCTTCCTGGAGAGCTTGTCCGAGGTTCTACCACCAACTCCTCCTATTTGTTGACGCAAGCTGATGCATCCACAGGCCTGCTGTCAAACGAAATGCCGCATCGGCAATTGCAATCGTGGGGCCTTCGGCGGACTGAACATCATTTCCTTTGGTGACTTCCATCAATTCCTGCCCATCATACGCAAAGAGGCCCTATACTATCCAGACAATGCTAGACTGGGCGCTCAGGTAGGCCAGCAGCTTTATGAGCTGTTCACGACTGTGGTCACTCTGACGACACAGATGCAGGTGAGAGACGAGGCTTGGACGGCAATGCTGGAGCGTCTGAGAGAGGGTGCTTGCACTAGTGCCGACATTCGCATGGTGAAAGGACTAGACATATCAGCCAACTCGTGCCCCACTACAGACTTCTCAGTGGCTCCGTGGAACGACACTGTGCTAGTTACATCCAGGAATAGTGTCAGGGACGCTTGGAACACTGCTGCACTGTGCCGACATTCCTTGTCGACAGGGCAATTGACCTATGTGTGCCCAGCGGAAGACACCATCAGTAAAGATAGGTGTCCTCTGAGCAGACTGGAAAAACTAATTGCGGCTGGCATGGCCGGGAAAGCAACAGGAAGGTTAGCGTTCAGAACAAATGTGGCAATAGGCATGCGAGGCATGGTGCTTCTGAATATTGCGGCTGAGTCAGATCTAGCCAATGGTAGCAGAGGCACAGTGGTAGATATCGCCCTCAACGCTTGCAACGACGAACTTGTGGTCTCAGAGGACGGCCAGGTTAGACTCAAATATCCGCCTGCGTGTGTGACTTTCCGGCTGGATCACTCAACCTTTCCCCAATTCAATGGCTTGGGGAGGAATGAGATACCCCTCTTCCCATCCAAAACGAGCTACTCCCTGCTGCTAGAGAACGGTTGGAAAAAGACAGTACAAAGGCGTCAACTCGCAATCACTCCTGCATACACTTTTACAGACTACAAGTCGCAAGGTCAGACTATAGAGCATGTTGTCGTCGATCTTGCCGAGTCTACCCGGATCTCTATGGACCTGTTCCACACATATGTTGCTCTGTCTAGGTTGCGTGGCCGGGACAGCATCCGCTTGTTAAGAGACTTTGACAGCTGGTTGCTGACAACACACCCTAGTGTTCATCTCAGGCCCGAAGATGCCAGATTGGAGAGGCTGAATGTGGCAACTGCTAGAGAACTGCTCGACCTTAATGGTGCCAGCAGCAAGACCATTTAGCTCTAAGTTTCACACTACGTAGGCATCAAATGTGCATTACATACTACTATGATCACGGACACGTCTGACACAGGGATTGCCTTGGCCATTCTGGTACATTGGGACACCGTCGCTCAAATATTTAAGTCGGGCAGTCATACAATAGCAACCATTGACTACCTATGGAAGCGAAGCCAACATTCAAGCTGTAAGTCGGTGCGTGAATGAGTCTCTATGCTGGAGCAGCACTTACAATTTTGACAGTGGCCTCAAGCATGCCAGCAAGAGCTACCTTGTTGGGATTGGCAGTATCAGGCAGCCTGATCCTCAGCCCAGGAACTGCACCGCATTAAAGCTGAGATCAAATGCGGTTGGAAGTTGTGGATTGCAGGCCTGAAGTTGCCGGCGAGTGAGAGTTTAGTTGTGGCTGCAATATCCCTATGCTGGCGTGCTACATAGACCTGGCTGGCAAGGTTCCGCCCTGGAAGACAGATATGATTTGCGTGAATGTACTTCATGTGAAGTTGACCATTGGCTTGGTTGGGTACAGGGTTTTCCTTATGTGAGTGGAGGGCATTGTACAAGATGGGCGATTGGAAGCGTCAGGTGAGCCTTTGGTGGAGGCTGCGGCGACAAACGGCCTTTCTGTAGGAGTGTTGCCTGACGGTTCCTTCTGTGAGCAGTTCGTAGTAATGCTTTAACCTGGGACATTAGCATGACATCGCTGTCGCGATGAGCACTGGTCAGGCCCTTCAAGATCAACCTGGCTTCTGTGGTGTGTCTCTATCAGTGGTTGGGTAGTGTGCGCGAGGACTTCAATCACCATTATATATGTGCCATATCTGCTACAATGAGGATTACTCCCTGCCTGAGAGCCACCACCTCAGGTACGTCAAGTAAAACATGGCATGTGCGATTTCTGTGGGCGACTTCAGTGGCTGTGTGATGCAAAAGCACAACTAGAAATTTGACGCACCACTGTCTGACATGACATATTCAACAGGCACTAGAGAAGGCATCCCGGCGTCACTGTCAGCGTCTACTTCAGCATGGTTCGAGTTCGCTGGGCTGGCGGCAGGCGCCAAGACGGGCAGCAGTTCTGCAGGCGGGTCCGGGCCCACCTGGAGCCTAAGGTTGATGTCCGCGGCAACCATTCAAGCTACATCGGTTGGACCTACATCCAGCCGTGACTACACGGTGGAGACAATGCCCACCACAGCGACAAGAAGCCACTTTCTGTGTCACAGAACAATGAACACCTTCGCATGGACCATGCCAAATGAAATGGCAGCTTCTTGGCAAAGCACAGCCGCCCTTCCTACTTTGGCTACGCCACATGTCGGTCAGTCGGTCAGGACGACGAGTATAGGCCTGCTCACATGGACGGAAGCGGTTTAATCCTACAAACGTCTGCTTGTGCCACCGGAGCAACCTGTACAACACGGTGCCATGTGACATTCCAGGGCCTTGGCCGAGCAACAGGTACTCGTGAGGCACATCACAGGAGCGCCCTCTATATTGGGCTTGGACTTGTCAGCCTGCGATAATGGCAAAGGTTGAACTCACTGATGATATATGTGAAGTTGGTGGCCATCAGGAAGTGGTATTCACACTCTGGCGTGAGTACGCATTATTTAGTATCATGGGTGGACAGCACGGATGGTGCATTGTTTGTTTGATATGATGATGCTTCGTTCTAGAGGGACGACAGGGTCAATGAAGATGTCGGGAGTCTGTAAGGGCAACCTCAAGATGGCTGACAGTGCAGGCCTAGCAGAGGGAGAATCCAAAGATAATGAATAAGACTAACTACAATACATGAGAGGGCTGCTCACCTAGCAGAGGGAGAATCCAAAGAGAACAGGATAAGGATTCTCCATGCTAGGAAGCGAAGTATATACTGTAGTAGTGTGAGAGGAATGCAGGATAACTGTACAGTACACCAGCCACAAGTCCGAGTGAATATCACAAGGTACAAGGAAACATGTGATAATGAAGTGGAGGGTAAATGCACAGGAGTTGTGCCAGCGACTTGGGGAAGTAAGGGCGAGGAGTAATGAAGTGGGGAAAGAGGATAGAGGTAACCCGGACGAGCCCCGAAGAGTATAGATGTGTCCGAGCAAGTCTGAAGTGTCCGAAGTTCGGGAAGACTCCGGAGTCACCGGACGTGGCTCGGATGCGAAAGGAGTGGGCGGAAAGGAAGTGGAAAGGAAGAGGAGCGAAAAGGAACAAAGGGGAACAAAGGAAATGTAGGTAAAAGTCTATGGGATGAAGGAAAGGAGAGAAAATAGGAGTGTCCCCTTACAGAGTCCGAGTCCTCGCGGAGTACCAATGTTATGAACAGGCTGTGCAGGTGGAAGATAAGCATGGAAGGTGACACACTTACCAACTTAAAGACCAGAGATCAAACCGGCATCGACGCAAAACATGGTGACCAGCTTCTCCCTGTCACTCAGTAAGTACTATTGGCACCCCAACGAAACATGCCTGAGGTGAAATGACATCCGTATCCATCTCAGACAACAAAGCACATTTCCGGCTGCACATTATGGGGCCACAATGTCATCAGGTCCGTCGAGTGGCAAGTTTACTACTCGGACATGGGTCGTTCATGGCAAGTGCACATATCTTGACGTGAAGTAGGTGCCTTTTGCGGCCCAGCAACTTTAAATTGTTGAGGGCATCCCAGTACACCTTAGACCGCCGCGGGCAGCTCGACAACAAACATTCAGAGGGTCAGATGCCGCGTGGAAGCGGCTGCTGGCAGATCCGAAGGCCAACTGACAAGGAGGGGTCCTATAAATCTTAAAACTCTATTGCCTTTCCCTCAACAATTACTCCTACGTGCAGTCTTGCAAATATGGCCAGCCCTCCTGTGAGTCTAGATCTCAATGTCCTGTCCGTGTCAACTCACAAGCCCCAGATTGCCAAGATTTTCTATGTGTATGATGTGCACCGAATGATTATACAGTATTTGTCCCTTCGACAGCTCCAGGGGTATGGCTTGGTTTGCCGAGTCTCACAAAACACTGTGCAGGGCCTGCTCTGCTCATGCAACAACGTTGTCAGGCTCCTTGCTCAGTTTCTACCATTGCATCACATACCCTACTTTTGTTGCGTCCAGAAGGCCACAGGTACACTGATAGGTGGCTCCATGGCCTTGCAACTCTTTGTGCGTCAGAAATATGGACGTTCCGACCTTGACCTATATGTTAACCAGCTACATGTTGGAGACTTAACAGATGTGCTCCAAATCGGCATCAGATGTGAGAGGGTGGCCTCACCTGCGTCACTGAGGAAAGGGAGCGCGGATGTTGCCGAAGAGCTTTACCTGACATGCGGCGTAGACGGAGTGCAAGATTTCGTGACACCTACCGGGCGTGTAATTCAAGTCATCACCACGCGTTCGGCACCGGTTTGGTCTATATTGAGGCACCACTCTAGTGAGTCTGGCCCTCACCTGCCCAAGTCACAACACACTAACGGTGGCAGCCACCGTCATAAACTTCATCAGTGCTTCTTACAGTTATGCACTATATGGACGTGAGACGCTGGGAGACTTCTTTGCACTCTACACATGACATGGTGATGATGTCATTGCTGTCAGGACTAAATACAAGGGAAGAGGATGGGAGACTATCGACTATGGTGGCAGCCCTCCCTCAGAGACTGATGCAAGCACGTTCGCCGACATGGACAGGGAGGTCAGTGATGCACAAACTTGGATCATTAAACTCAACACGACATCTTTATATACCCAGGGGGCCGAATCGGCGGCCGTGAGCAAGGCAGATGTGAACGTTGCCAAGTCAAATCCGCTTGACAGCCGGGAGAGGGTGGTGCGGTCGCAATCTTGGGCACTGGGCTATCATCCCTGGGGTGAAGCTTTTGTGTGCGTGGCCCCGCCAGCCAAGTTAGTGGAAACAGATGATCAGTGTCCATTCACAAAGCCTATCGGCACCGACATAGAGGACGAGGACAAGTAGTACATAGACTACCTGCACGAAAGCAATGTGTTAAGGGACAACAACGATTGTGAGAAAAATGCTGTCGTAAAAGGAAGGATGTGATTTCACCCTAATTGGGACAGTTCCAAGGCTGGGGACCTTGCTTTTCAAGCAAGGTAATACAGTAATCAACCGCCCAATGGGACAAGTTCGAATGCGGAACGTGCTACTTCAGAAATTCGCATCGGACACATGAGAAAAGTTTACGGACACTTTTGTAAGTACTCAAGACATGATCTGTGATTTTTCCATATTTTTTGAGGTGAGCATTTCTGTGTTCTACACTACATATGTCGAGAGCTCCATCCTAGCCAATGGGACAGTCACAACTGCCCTAAAACGGCTCGGCCCGCCAGGGCCGCCACGCGGTGGCTTGTTGATTCTCACGCGTAATCCACCACCTCTCGTGAGTTCTAACTTCTCCCCGCACTCTCTCGTTGTTGGGCATGGTCAAGAACATTCTTGCAGGGCACAGGACATGTCTCGGAGCTTCTATAGCATCCAGATTAAGGGTAAAGTCAGAGAGGCAAGATTGAGACAACGAGACAGGGGGAGTCGGCGACACCTCCCTTTTTGGCCTGTGACCCGAGTGACTTTCCTAATGGAAAACGAGCTTCGACCGTCCAGGCAGCCTGTCCTTGAATTGCAACATAACTGACACTAATACCTTGGTGATAACCTCCAATGCAGGGCTAAACATTAGCGTAGATGCCTGAGGTGACGCTAACCAAGTTTTAAATCGATTGCCGCAAGATTCATCGAGAAACTTTACTGTCACGCTGTTGTCTCAAGCGGAAACAGGCTTGAAATGTCAAACATAGCCTCGCGTAATATTTCTGGCTTGCGCTACAGGCTTATGAGCACGCTAGCAGATGGAGGATAGTTCTCGGATCCCGTCAAAAAAATATCGAAGCAGAAACTCCACAGGAACGGCCGTGGGAGACGTTTGTCTCAATGGCTGATGGTGTCCCATTGGGCGGTTGATTACTGTAGCCCTAGCATGCTACGAAATTCTCTCATTCTTCACGTAGGGAGCCTTCTCTTCCTTCCTTTTTGGAGTTTATTTAATTCCATCTACTCCCCCTCGGAATACCGAGCCGAGGATTTCGTCGATCAGCAACGGTCAATCTGTCTTCAATGAACGGTACTTGATGAAGTTTTTACAATAGCTCTACCACCACACACTTGCTACGTAAACGGTAATCAGACAGGAAATCCTGCCGTCTCAAGCCGTCCACACTCTCGCAATGAGCTCAGTGAGACCTACGGACGGCCGATTAGCCATCGAAATCACAAGCGCCGGTTGCGGCACTCACCAATATCGTTCGTATTGAACTGGTAGACGCCAACGAGCACACCAACGGTCGCCGTCCTCAGAGTCCAGCTCACGATGGGCCCAATGAGGGGGAACTTGCGCGGGTGGAGGTAATCCACAATCATCGAGTCGAACTACACCGTCTTACTGTAAGTATATGCATATCACCAAGATCAAACAAAGCGAATGCGCACCCCAATGTGACTATGCATGACCAGGCTGATGCCGAGTATGCCATCGAGGATGGGGTAGTTTGTTCCGGAGGTTACGAAGGCGGCTGCAGTGAGCGGAACCAGCCCGGCTGAGAGGAGTCTTTCGAACGCCCAGTGGTACGAGCCATGCGACCTGGAAGGCGGCGGGAAGGTCGTTGGGTCGTTTACAGTGCCCTTGTAGATGGCTACGCTTCCGAGATGAATGGAAGCGCGGAAGGAAGATAAATGGACTCACGACCACCGGGAACGTAAGCAGTGGAGGCAGCGTGTCTCACTATGATAAATGAATGGCGTTCAGTGGCTGCAGCGTTCGTAATGCCCGCTCAGCAACGCGCACCTTGGTGAGCAGCAGCAGGCAGTCTGCGGGAAAGCGTCGTTCTGAGCATCGAGGTGGACATTGAGAGGAAAGGAGGTCCGGAATCGCCCGGCCAATGAAACCGCGTGCTTTATGGCGAATTGTTTACTTAGGGGACTTGGACGTCAAAATCATAAAATTGAATGCGACAACAGAGATACAGGCAGCTCGCGAAAAATAGTGAAGGACATGATCATCCAAGTAGTAGTAAGGGGTAAAGAAACATGAACCATCACTGGAACATGAGTGTGTAGTACGTGAACGTAAACGACGATCCCGGCTTGTCCTCTACAAGACAATGCAATGGTGCTTCTTGCTCCCCTTGGACCGGGTCAGGAGCGCAGCACGGGTGGCATACTGGAACACCTCGCGCACTCCCTCGCCCGACTTGGCGGAGCATTCCAAATAATGTCTGGCACCAATCTTCTGGGCAACAGCCATGCCCTTCCCACACACGAGTCAGCACCAAGCACGCAACAACGAAACAGCGCCAAAGAGCGTACCTCTTCCGGGGTAACCGGCCGCTGGCTCGTCTTTCTGAGCTCCTCAATCACACGCGGGTCCTTCCTGAGGTCCTTCTTGCAGCCGACGAGGATGATGGGCAGCCCAGAGCAGAAGTGGAGGACTTCGGAAATCCACTGTGTGATTTGCGAAAGCGGTGTTCCATATCGCATAGCATAGCATTACGTCAAATCGGTTCCGGTTGAGTGCACAGACGAGCGACGACTCGGGCGCAAAGTACGCACCTTTTCTTGGACGTTATCTAACGAGTCAGGCGAGTCGACGGCGAAACAGATGAGGATGACGTGGGAGTCGGGATAACTGAGGGGGCGAAGACGATCGTAGTCTTCTTGCCCAGCCGTATCCCACAACGCCAACTCGACATGTTTGCCATCGACTTCAACATCCGCCACATAGTTCTCGAAAACGGTGGGCACGTAGACCTACAAATCCGTTAGTCACATTATCAATCACCACCAGCACCAACTGCAGGCGCGCAACCGCAACAGCCTTCTGCATCAGCAAAAAGGACCGGTAACGCACCTCAGGGAATGTTCCTTTCGAAAAGACAATCAGCAGACAGGTCTGGAGACAGAAACGGTCCGTCAGTGGGTCTGTAGTCCAAAATCGTTCCATATGGGCGAAAAGGCGCACCTTGCCACAAGCACCATCACCAACGATGACTAGCTTCCTTCTGATATCGGCCATTTGGATGGATGGGATGGGGCGGGGTGAAAGTGAGCAACAAGGAGGGAGTGTAGACGACGAGGTTGTGCTGGTTGAAAGAGTTGAGGACGGCACTCAAACTGGCGGTCGCCCAGCTTTCAGGCGCCGCTCAAATTGTCTCAGAATACGTAATGTCCTTGGCCTGTGCACTGCCGCAGCCCGTGACCTGCCCCTCTCGCCAAAATAACGCGATTTATTATAATGCACTATCAACAACTAAAGTAAAAGTAAACGCAACGCGACTCCCAGAGACAAGCACATAAAAGACAACAAATGATAGAATAATGTATAATACAACCAGACCACCCTTAACCGTCAGCAGCCTCCTTCTCCAGCTTCTTCTTCATCACGCTCACTAGAAAGAACAAAAATAAGTCGCGTAGCCAGCAGCAACCATCTGACACCGACCTTCGCGAGAGACCTGTCCGGAGGTCATCCAGCCGGGAGGGAAAGCGGCCACCACCTTCTGATATACCGACTTCCTCAGCCCTTGTTCACTGACAGTAGCCATCGAATTTTCAAACGCACTGCAAATCAAAGATCCATCATCAGCTGTGCCGCCCGGGAAGATCCTACAGAAAACAAAGCAAGCACCACCCACTTCTTCTCGTTTTCCAAGCGACACAGTTCGTTGCTGATTGAAACCAACTGCCATATGATCAGCTTCATCGCGTCGGAGAGCTTATACCGCTTCGTCGGCGCATTCTCTTTCGCCGAGGTGCCGGCACCAGATGTATCAACCTGTGACGGCGGAGGACCGTCAACTTCCATGTCGTGCGTAGGCGGCTCTGGGTCCTCTGTTGGTGGCCGACTCGGCTGTTCACCACTCCCCGCACCAGCCGACGACCCTCGGCCTAATTCAGTCTCCACGCGCAACTGCTCCTGCCGCTGTGCTGCACGTAAAAGGGCGTTCGTAAGTCAAGCCGCTCGAACCGGGAAGGAAGCCTACCCCATTGACTCAGAGTCCGTTCGTACTCCTCTTCCGCCTTTGCGAACCCCGCCTTCGCCAGGTCAGCAAGTTCTGCCAGCAATTCGTCCTGCCGATCAGTCAGAAGTTTGCAGTGATCTATGAACACTGTCCGTTTGATGAGTTTCTATCAAATGTGTTATATTTCAGATACGTAGATACGGCCCGGAAAGGACATACGGTCATGGTGAACTTGTTATAGGGGAACAGTTCCGGCATGAGCGCGAAAAAGTAATCATCATACTGGTCGAGTTGGATGGCTTGCACGGCGATAGAGTTGAGCAAGGGCTTGATAGACGGCGGAAACTTTCCCTTCTGCCCCCAATCCTCTGTGCATTTCATCATATGAGTGAGATGCGCGCTGCGCACCACCGAGTATAAAACGCACCGTTCGCTATCGCCTGTTTCAGAGTCTTGAACGACTCCTGGAGATCGGGATGAAATGTCTCGACATCAATCATTTTCTTCTTCTTGCCGCCTTCCATCACCGACAGATGTCGCTTGCCCTTCACAAGCGTGTGTCCGAGCAACCCAACTGAGCCTATAGACGGAACAGGTTTGTTGCGCGGTGTCCCAAGCTCGTCTTCAGCATCGGACATCAGCGCAATAGGCGCATCCTTCGTCCCGTCGGTCTTGATCGACGCCAACGCGCGATGCTGCGTCGAAGTGGAAGGATCCGTATGATTCCCCTTCTTAGCTTTCTGCTTCTTCGGCGATCTGCCATACATAGCCTATGTTTCAAAGAGAACCTTGCATCATGACAAATGCGCACGTACTTGTCTTTGAGCAACGCGACCTCTCCGGAAGACACGTAGAACCCCTGCTGCTTGGTCTGCGCAAAATATGTCCGCTCGTCGATGGCGAGTTCCGAGTCATCAATAAAGGGGTCGTTAACGTCGTAGTACTCGGCAGCCAGTGTCTTTTTCTAGCATGGGCTCATTAACGAACTCTAAAAAGACGAAGATATCCACGGCATACCTTGCGTTTCCGAGGTGGTCTCAAGCCATCTTTGATTTTCTCATCATCATCACCCTCGCTCTCGCTGGTGTCGCGCTTGACCGGTATCGGTGTTGGCGGACGCTGGCCCGTCTCTTTTGACAGGGACGAGATATCCACTTCATAGTTACTAGGCCCGCCGAGTTTGATATCAAGCCGGATTGTCTGTCGTGGAGGTTGCGGCGGCGGGGGCGGCGGTGACGGTGACGGTGTGCGTGGTTTGTGGCGCACTGACTTTGGTTTGGCTGATACGACCTTGGACGACGATGAGGATGGTTTTGAGGGTGGTGGATGTTGTTCAGGGGGAGGAAGGACGATGGGAAGGTTGACGGGAGATTGAGCGCGGCTTGAAATGCTGATGGCGCTGTTGTTGTCGTCGACGATGTGGACGTCGTCAGGGACCACGAGGACGTCGGCGCCTGTGGCTGGCATCGCGATGAGTTCGTCGTGGAAGACGGCGAGGGAGAGGAGGGGAGGGAGAGGGGAATATCTGATAGAGAATAAGAAATGATCTGCGTCGTCGCACAGCTGTTGGCAGGCTTCCGCACCCGAAAACGCCCTTTTCAATCGCTTTTCTCTACTGCAAACCCCACTCGCAACGGCCCAACAGCATTCGCAATCTGATTGGCTCGGCATTTCCCATCTTCCACTCGACAAGAGAAAAACATACAAAAAATACAGAAAAATACACGTCACAAAGCGCATGCAACAGAATCACAGCGGCGTGGACATCACAAATAGTGTGAGTCACTTCTGAAGGTCGCTCGTCGCAATAACCACAATATAGAAAATAGATAAATCACTTTCAGACGGCGAAGCTGAGATGGTGAAACATCCCCGGTAACGATGTATGCAATTCGGGGATCAATGGCCGTGTTCTGTCGGCGGATGCGGCATCCCCGAAGATAATGTGAGACAAGTACACGGAGGAGAGCATGTTCGTTCCGGGTCCGATATGAAAGTCTCACGGTCACGATCAACTATTGGCAGTGAGCTGCTTGTTATCCAACCACCTCAATGTCCTCGTTCTGGCGACCAACACCGCTTTCTTCTCTGGATGTTTTCAATAAAAAACTCAGGGTCGAGGATACTCGCCGAGCGACACAACAGAACGCCTATAAACCTGCCTAGAGCTCGAGAAATCGACTGTAGCTAAGACCGTCATGCACGCCAGAGTCCTTGGCTACTTGATTTTGCATGCACCGAACCACACAGCAGAAGCAGAAAACGCCAAGAGCATCGTTTCTTGCGCTGGGAATAGAGAAAAACTGGATGAGTTGGGAGAGTCCTTCGTCAAGTGGTTCATCAATATCTGTAAGCACGATACGACTATAGTCAGAAGGAGCAAAGGCCGGACCCCTACCCCTTCACACCCCCCTAGTCGACCGTCGTTTGATCGAGAAAGAGAAGTAATGGCATCTACACATTTCAACGTGGGCGTGGATGAGCAAGGAGAGCCAACCGACAAAGTACATTTCATTCTAGTATCCCTTCTGCCGTCACCAAGTCTTTGTTTGTCAGAACAAGCTTGCAGCATCGACTTGTCCGTCTTGAAGCGTTTCGGCTATCCAGTCGAGACATTAAACGGCGTTGGAGTCCATTCCCTGGTCAATATTATGACATTACAGGCAGACGTCCATGATCTATTTGATCGTTTACAATTATGGTTGGAGGCCACGGTGAGTATTCTCTTATCCCCACCTCAGGACCTTCTTTTCCAACAACTATCGGTTTCAGGAAATCCCCCATCGCTATCGTATCCAATCTTCCAGGCGCATCGGAGCTATTGTCAGGCGGCGGGAGTTTGTAACGTTTACGACCAGCGATCCGCATCGTTTCCCGCTACCGTCCCCAGAGCTTCTCGCCCTTCATGCAGCTTGCGCCAAGGTCGCCAACCTTTCCGGTGCCGCTGAATTTCTGGATAAGGTTGATCGAGATCTCGAGGAGCTTGATGTCCTCAAGGCAAACGGGGACTCGTCTGAAGTATTAGATGTTGCTATTTGGCGCTTGGCGCATGCAATGTGAACATAAGCCGTGAAGGGTTTTACGGTCGCACTACGCAAAGGATTAACCAGGAAATAACCTTCGCCCTTTTCCCAGAGCACCACGCTCCACCTCAGCAATGCCCAATTTTTCGCTGTACAAATGCGGGAATGTACTATCTGCGCCCCATCTCCGCTCACTATTTGCCAAATACGTATAAGGAACACCCCGAATCACTGGAACACCCAGTTTGCGCACCTGGCGCCGACGGTGACTCCCAAGGACGTTTTTCTCAATCGCTCGGAATGAGATGCATACATGCGCGGCTCGTTGGTGAAGAACAGCTTCAGACTTCCCATGCAGTGGAGAGACGGATGAACCTCGGTTCTACATCAAACTCGCTAATCGGGAGCCTCTCTTACAACGGGTCTGGAGGGAGGGGGCGTGGACGCGTGGACGAGCTTACACGCATAGGTGACGTTGGGGAGCCTCGGCCATGATAAATCGATTATCGAGGGGCCGAAGGTAAGCTCTCAGAGGCTGAGTTTGAATGAAGATCTGATTGTACTATACATATGTAGTAAATCAAGGTTCGGTCCACGCAAGGGACTGTGGGCGCAACACTCTATATATACATCAGCGGTAGCAGTAGAAAATGGCACTTTGATTCCATGTCGACTTTTGCCACCTCATGGCTGGGCTTTGTGACGACCGACGAATATCGCGCAAATCCGCAGTCGATGAACGATGAGCTGCAGCCGTTAGGAAAAGATGCCGGATGCATGAGGTGCGTTGCACAGTACGCGTCGAGGACGGCTTGATCTAGTGGTGTGCAGAGTATACCACGGAGTTCAGCACGAAGACCCAGAATTTGGCTACTTGATACCCGGTGCGTTCACACAGGATAATAAAGTGCCTACCACACTGACGCGGGATACATCTAGTATGGCCCTCCTCCGAGAGCAGACAGACGTTCCGGGAAAGCCAACGGAATACAGAAGTTCAAACTGTGATCCTTGCCACCAAAGTCGGCACGATTGGTGAGGCGATGGGCGTGGACTTCAAGTCCAATCCAGCGCCGGTATTCGAGGCCGGCATTGTTGAGGTGTTGATGGTTGAGCTCAAAGATGGCAAGACCGCGGCTGATATTGCACCCTACCTCGACGAGATGACTTCGATGAGAGGGCACGGTGTCGTGGACGGAACATGGGGTACATCGGACAAAAGTGATGGACAGATTGTCGTGGTCATTGGTTGGAAATCAATTGAGGCGAGTCTGATACAAGCCGCGCCAAACCGTCTGACGACATTACCCAGGCACACCAAGCGTTTGTAGCGGCGGGGGCAACAGAGAGCCTCAAGACGATCATGGGCAGTATTTTAGAAATAGCAACGCTGAAGGCCAACCATGTGCAACTGCATCACTTTGTATTGGAGTAGCTGGAGTCATTTCACCTCATAACAAATCTCCTTGTAGTTTTTACCTACTAGTTGGGCTGTCGAGAGTTGCAACAAAGCGAGTTTGCAAGTGATATGCAGCTTCTCGTTTACCTCTATCCGCGATTGATATCCACCTTCAACGAAACGCTTTATTTGACAAAATTATACCACAGAAGCCCACAGAAGGTAGCTCAGCATTGGTCTATATAAGAGGACGTGAGCTCACTATCCCTGACTCTGGGTGTACTCACAGCCCGCTCTCCAGCGGAACTGGCCCACTCCGACAAGACGCTTCAAAATGAGCGGTTTCGAACGGCAGAGAACGTGCTTGATCTTGTATGCCTGATCATTCAAGATGACGATGCGAGCGAGTGCCAGATCAAATGCGGCAGACCATGTTCACGCCAAGGCGCATAGAGACGAGCGAGAAAAGCCCTTCTTGGGTTCTATTCTCATGATCAGATTACTCGACTTATCATAATCTCGAATAAAGCACTGGTTTACGAGCCTATTCTTGGGTGAGAATATTCATGGCCTTTGGGGGCAAGAACACTAGCGTGATGATAGAGCGCAAGGCGAAACTGCTGGAGTGTGACTGGAAAGGAACTTCGGGATGAATGCGACGAACTGGCATCATACGTAGGTTGCTGAGAGATAAGTAAAGACTTGAAGCAGACAGTGGAATAATACCTCTTGTATTGTGCTACTGGAATTTAGAAAAATGAGTACAGGGAATGAAAAGCAGTAATGCTAGGGAGTGATTTGTCGACCCACGATCTATGTCGGTAGATGTGTCGTACGTCTCTCCGCCAGCGTATAACATAATCCCATTCATCGTCTCCAAACCCAAGAGCGGTAGGATGGATGATCGGGTGCAGACACCCGATGGAAAGCTCGACTGAGGCGTAGAGGCACGCACACAGACGGGGGGATACACCATCTAGCTGATTTGATATGCGTTACAGGTTATTGTGTGGAATATGTACATGAGCGTGTTGGACGAGACAAGATAAATAACATACAACGAGAACAAGAACTAAACGATTCCAAATACGTTAGAAATATGCAACAGCCTAGCATCAATAAATGGAATCAGTCCCTCGGGAAAATGCCAAATAATGAGAGCAGATAAAGCAATGGACAACAATCATGGAACACCATAACCATAAGCAGAACTCTCTAACCCGGCCTTGCTAACTCGCCGCATCGGTTGCAAGGTCTGCTCGTCTACGGGAGCGCGACGCGCATGCCGCCATCTACCCTGCGCGTCCTTAATCTCCATGTCTTGCCCCACTTCGGCGCGTACACTTCCTACCAACAATGTCCCAGCGCTCATCGGTCCAGCATCGCCCTCCCCTCCCAACCCGTTCCCAATCGGCTCCAAGGCTGACACTGGGCCGGCGGTGGTGAACACAGGGGGCAACGATTCACGAATATGACCACCGCGCCTTCCACCAGCACCAACGCCGTGGTATGCCTGGTTTACGCTACTATCCCCTTGCTGTCCTCCGGGAACCGACGGCTGTACGCCAATACTCTTTCCGCCCAATTCTTCTTCCTCGAATGTCATAAGCTCCGAGACGAAGCCAATGTTAGGCGAGATGCCTTTCCTACGCTCGAGGACGAACGCATAGGCTTTTGATAGCGTCCAGTGATTTGCGTGTATCAGATAAGCGATGATAGCCGTCACCGAGCGCGATTTTCCAGCTTTGCAATGTACGAAGGTGGGGGCACTATGCAGGCGAGCGTCGTCTGAGAATCCAAGATATAAGCATCATTCTAATTCGATGGGATGGCCGACTGACCAAGTATATCGCAGACTTCCCTCACCTTGCCCACTACGCCCTCTTCCTCGACATGGTCCCTCATCGCTATTTTCGTATACTTTTCAAAGGTCTGTGCGAGAGCTAACCCATGGTCATTCTCGTCGCACTCGATGGCAAGGTTTAATATTCGTTTGACCCCATGATCTTTCAGCATCTGCAGATGGTCCTCGGCAGACGGCTCTGGGCCCAGGAACAGGAATTGCGGGAGGATGATAGAAACAGTGAAGGGTGGATGTGGGTCTTCTGTTGTCGGGGGACCGTCGGTATCGTCGCTTCTTGGGTCGTGGTCGAGGTCGGAGTGGTGGGGAAACGAGCTGCCAAACGCTGTAGGTGGAGGATCCATGCCGAATGACATGGCCATCGGTGACCGAGGAAACTCTGCATGAGATGGTGACGCAGGGTACGAGATATCGCCGTTTGAAGACGAGTCGCTAGAAACAACATCCACACGGGGTAAGAACGGAGGAAATCCGGGCGCAGGAGATGACGAATCCGGCCGTGCAGTCTTCGGCGACGGAGGAATCCCGTTCTCGTTCCGCGTATCGTCAAACCCATTCAAGCGGCCTTCAAAGACAGGTGCTTTCGGAGTCCCTGGTGAATGCGGCGGCGTATAATATGGCGTAAGCCTATCCTCTCCTCCCTTGTCCCGCGATCGCCCACGTTCGCCTTCACCAAGCTTCTCTCCGGTGTTATCATCATCCTGCATTGCCTGCCCACCGGTCACCGTCTGCGCCATCTTCCCGTAGCCTGCGTTCAGGAATCCCCAGTCGACCGGACTCCTCATGGCCTGGTTCCCGTGCCCCCCATAACCACTTCCTCCAATGCTACTACCCCAAGCCAAAGTGCCATCAACACCGCTGCCTCCGCCTCCGCGAAAGTTGTTAGCGAACCCGCCCCCATCGCCAATAGCACTTGGCGGTACACTTAGCGTCGCTGAACGCCCTTTGACCGACGGCCCAATCCCTGTCGTGCGTAAGCTGAGTTTCGGGAGGCGTTCAGCAGATTTCGTCCGCGTCGCAGACTTAATGTCTAATCGCGGAAGGGAACTGACAGCGGCTGCCGACTTGATGTCCAAGCGTGGTAGACCCTCCGTCGACTTGATATCTAGTCCAAGCTTTGGCTTCGTGGGTTCGACGCCTACGAGATATAAGATATACTGAGCAACGCCCAACAAAAGAAAGCGTGACAGTCCAAACCTGTACTTATAGACGGTAACTTTTCCACTGATCTTGTGTTCAGACGTTGAATGCTTGGCCTGCGGAAATTTGAAGGTGGTAGTGGCTTTCGGAAAGATAGATGAGGATGGGATTGGGAAGGCGGCGGTGATGGCGAGGAATCAATGATAAGATGATTTGGTATCGCGACACTAATTTTGCCACGACCTAGAGAACCAGGGGTACCAGAGGGTGTGGTACTGGGCTGCCGGCCAGGCGAAGATGAAGCTGGCCCCAGACTTGATGACTTAAATCGTCCATTCATGTACGGGGATATGGGTGAAGACGCTGCCATAGCCGAGGGCATCACAGGCATGGGTGAGCGAGGAGGGTCGCCAAGGTATGAGCTAGTATGCGCGGTCAGATACGATGTGGGCGGGGAGACGTGGAGATGATGTAATCTGGTCGGAGACGGAGAGGAGACGTTGGACGAAGATCCTTGCGGATTGGGCGACAAGTTGGGCGAACTCGAGGATGTGGTGAAGTCTTGCCGTGATTCTGAGGGCGACGCGGTAGCAGACGAGCTCAAGTCTATCTCTGGCAGCTGCTTCGACCGCGCGGCCGTTTGTGTGTCCAGTTGGAACAAACCAAGGGAAGGGAGCTTTTTTATGGAGGGAGTGTCGTTTGGCTTCGGTTTCTTCGCATCGGGCTCCGTTAACCACCCACCATTCCCAACGAAGGCAGATCCAGTCGTGCTGTTGCCAGCTACGATATAGCCTGATGCAAAATCCTTCCGACTCAGCGCGGCTGCGAAGCCACCTTCGAGATAACATAAACGGCCAGTAGAGATGCCCCGTAGTATTGGTTCCAGGATATACAGAAGAGTCCAAGAGGCACTATTAGGATCTTCTTTCTGTAAAGCATCCATATGGTGATCGTAGACGACGAGCGTGCCGTCCCATCGTGCACTGGGCTGGCCTTGGACGAGCAGAGAGTCCCACACAGTGAGCGACTCGTCAGTTGTAATATACTGACGAAGAGAATGTAGGGTGGGGAACGTGGTACTCGTCACTGAGCGCTTCTGCTTCCGCGTGCGCTTCAGAAGAAGACTCGGAATCGCAAGGTTGACGGAATCAACTACATGGGCAGCGAGGTGGACTGGCGGGGGGCGGGTATCAATCATGAGTGGACGGGTATCTGTGATGGCAAGAATCGACTGCAGGTGGTCGAGTGTTATGGGCGTAGGCACGAGGGATGTTTGCATGGGAGGTGATAGCGGGGGGTGGCTGATAAGGAACGATGTTGGTGAGGGATTGTGTTCGGACAGCGGTGTGAAGTAGTTGGAGATGATACTCGTCGCGCTCATGGGCTCGTCGCTGACATTGGTGTCCGTTGTCGAAACACTCACGTCCGTATCCACCGTATTTACGTCAGTGTCGACATCCGTTTCGGTGTCATCGGTCGAGCTTGTGGAATCGACGGCGTTCCAGGGTGAGCCTGGCGATTTCGACGACGAGTACGACACCGAGGACGATGGCGAGCGCACAGTTGTGTTGGGTGACGGCGAAGGCGACGGGGCAGGCTCAGTCGGGGTGAGAGACGCCTGCGAAGAGGGCTTCCGCAGACGCTGGAAGCTTGGGGATTTAGATAGCAGGGATTTTGCCGACGCAGGCGATTCTGAGTTCGCGGACGGCGTCAAGGAGACCTTCGGGAGACGCTGCGACGAGCGTATTGGACGCAGTCGGAGGTTCTTCTGTACAGACTTGCGAAGCTTCTCGAGGGCGCGTAGGTCCTTTGACAACTCGTCCGCATCACCGTCGTCACCCAAATCCAGTTTGATATCATCATCTGCGCCGTCGTCCTTGTCCTCATCACCGTCCGAGTCCAGAGTCAAAATGGGCAGCGTTCTAGAGTGTCTATGGACGCCGTTCGAGTACGGCGGGCTGATCGTGTCGTCGTCGTCGAGCTCGGGGCCTATATACGCGATCAAAACTGACGGGCCTGTGCCAGATACCGAATGTTACGCACCGTCGGCGTCGAGGTCGACATCCTCGTCACTGTCCGAATCGAGGGAGATATTTGAAGATTCACTGGGCTCTTGGTGGAAAAGAGCAAGATTTGGGGGTTTCGTACGCTTCGTCGTCCTCTGCATCGCGCTCGAGGGAGAGCTGAGGATGCAATGTGAATTATGTGGACGTGATGGTCGTCAGTTTGTGATGGTGAGATATTTCTAATGATCGTGCGAACAGACTGCCACAAGTACATCGCCACGTGCATTTCCATATTCGGAATCCCGCCCTCCCGACCACCCGCTGAGTACAGGTCTACGAGTGGCCAGATTCCCTTCTCTTCCCCCGGTTTAACGACAACACAACGCTCCCGCCACCTGTCGCCAGTCCTCCTCCAGTTCTGGTGCTCCTTCCATACCCCGTCTGCATATTGAGCGGCGTTCTATAATCCTTCTTATCCGCATCCCACGTCGCGAACATCCTCGCATCAGGCAGCACAGCCGTCTTAGCCGCCTCTCTTCCTCCCCCATCACCTTTCTCATCATCATCAACGTCTTCCTTGTCCATGCCATTCTTATCTTTGTTCTTGTCCCCTTTGCCACCCTTTGCCTTGCCAGCATTCGCAGACGACGCCGAGTTCGCCCCGCCGTTCCAAGGTGCAGGCGAGCCGCTTCCATACGTGAGCTTCTGCGTGCCGCGCATGATAACCGGCGGATGAGATAATCGACTTGTTCTTGTCAAAATCGCTGGCTGTTCGATATCATTAGCAATTAATTTGCCATCATAATTAAAAGAACGGAACGATGAACGGCCGAAAAATATTGCGCAGTATCAGACAGAAAGTGCTCACCGGAAGTACCCTTCGCGCCAACTCGGGGATCCTTGACGACTGCTGACTGACCAGATGAGCGACCCTCTCGTTGGTAGACACTGCCCTCGGTTGCGCCCCAGGCAACTTCACATCCTTCTCTTTTTCTTTCCCGCTACCGCCGACCTCCATTTTACCTCTAGAGGAGGCGACGGGAAGAGGATGCGTTGGCGCGACAACGGCGCTGCGTGGTACACACGGCCCAACCCCTCCAAACAGCGTGTCCGCGAGCTCCCACCGTGGTGTGCACTGCATCTCAAACATCAGCGACATAGCTATTTTGTGGCGCAGGGGATTGCTGACGCCATTGGCAATGTTGGTGTGGCCGTTGGTATGCGGGTAGCCATATGCGTGCGATGAGTGTGACTGGGAGGAATGCGTGAGGATGTGGTGGTACGCTTTGATAAAAGCGGGCTCCGTCTGGGGCGTAGGCAATCTCGTTGATATTGGGGCTGTGGAAGGGGGAGGAGGCGGTTGGGGTAAGTGCCATTCAGGCACGGAGGATAATGTTGACTCTGAATATGGAACTTGCGAGAGATAGTCAGACGATGTAACCACTTGCGCAGCTGATACGGCGGCAGCCACCACCGGTGCCGTTGGGTTTGGTATGCTCGACTGGCCTTGGATCTCCATCTTCACCAAACCAATGTCCAACCCAGGTTGTGCCGGCTCCTGCGATAAGGAGGCGGGTGGCCCCTCCCCTGGTTCATGTAGTAGACCTCGGCTGCCACTTTCTCCAACTGCCTCTCCATCAGCCACTCGTACTACATCAGTCGACATCGTAGGAAACGGAGGCAGGAAATTGGGGACATGCTGCGGGGCCTGCCAACTAGCCGTGCGTGCGCGTTTCCGAGAAGGTGAACCGGGGTTGGATATCGGAGACAAAGGCAATGTGAGTGGTTGGTGGCCATGCGGTGAGGAGAAAGTCGTTTGTATCTGTGGCAATGAGTACGATGATGGCGATGTCGGTGAATGAAAATGGGGCGGACGCGCCGTTGATGTAGAGGGGGGAGGATGCTCGGCTTTGCGAACAAACGGCGCGCTAGTTTCGAGAACGTTGACGTCGGTATCCATCATCATTTCGTAATCATCGTCCTCGGCATCAGCGTCGGCTTCCGGTTCGTCGCCGGGTGGTCGTCCGTTAGTGATATCGTCAAGCGGTCTGTAGTGCAAGGGGAAGGCATCATCAGTATCCTGTTTGAGTCCGTCCGCCAGGTGTGCTAGAGACGAGGGACAATCAAAACCAAGACTAGAGAAGATCCAAAAGGCGCACCATTGAATTCACCCAACCATGCACCCTTAATCCCGTACCTCCCACTCATCTCACCGCCCTCCGAGACACACCAATCTCTCAGTTCGTCGACGCCTACTCCAAGTTCATCGAGTGCGCATACAGCGTCTCTGACACCAATGCTCCTCCCGCGGCCAGCATGCTCGGCGAACTTCCCGGCCGTGGAGGAGAGAAGCGTAAGATACCTTTCAAGGAGGTCGGTTAGGACGTAGGAAGCTTGACTAGAAGCGCGCGAGAAGTTCTGGGCATGGAGAGTGCGGAATGTGGCAGATTCTAGTATTTTGTGGGCACCGTGATCCATGGCTGGCGCGTTTTGTCGGATATGCGAATGGGAGGGACCTAGTGTCGACGCGAACGGTGAGTGAGGCAAGTCTAAACGCAGTAATATGTTCCCACAGAGACGCATCGGAGACACGTGATTAATCCAAAGTTCCTTCGAGGGCGACAACATAACATGATCCTGAATATTTGTAGCCGTTTTGATCGTAAAGATTAGTATCAGCACTCGCCTAACATCGGGCCCGGGCCATCAGGTAAACTATTAACCGATCATCATTGTCTACATTGTCTATCTCTTGTACCTTCGGTGGTACGTACGGTCATCGATTTCACTGGAGGAAGAAGTTTTAGGCTCAGTGGGTGATGTTTGAACCGCCTGGTCCGCTCGTACGACTCGTGCATCCTCCGTACTAGGTCCCGGCTTGCTGGGGGGAACGTCCTATCAACGCTTCCAGAAGCTCCTGTTGGACCTTCATCCCCGCACTGAGCTCGCGCTATCAGATCCCGTAGCGTCTCAGTGCAATGGCGGGCTTCCTCTCAGATTTATCCTCGCGTTGTCCTTTGCTGTTCTAGCGCAGAGGTTAGACACGTTGAGCGCGAACAAACACTGGTGACATACCCCAAACATGGCAGGCACCTGTTCCTTTCCTCTGCTCTGCTTGCTTGCTGATTGGGTTGTGTTCTCGCTGTCGAGCTCGGTAGGCCTATTGGGGTGACTGATCGCCCTCCGCCATCACCCATCAGCACTTCGTTCATCCCCTTTGCATGCCTCCTATTCGATATTCTTCCTTCCTTTGGCCTCACGCGCAGCACAACGACTATGTGGAGTGGCGAGCCGGCTCTCGCCGTCTGCGAAGAAGATGCGGACCTGTCTGTCGCCTTCACCTTGAAGGTCCGCCAATGTTGCAACAATCAACCAGTCTGTATTCATGTCGACAGTGAATGACTTCCGACACGCCTCCTTGGCAAACATGTACTGGTGTTTATGTGAGCAAAAGTAAAATCCGATGCGAGTGGCCAATTTGACTGACCATATCCGTGCGATGTCGTCTGAACCAGAGCATGGCTGCCCCGTTCCGGATGTACGCCAGAAGACGGGCTTCCAAGTGGGTAAACACTGCGGTCACCTCTACTTGACTGCTGCAAGGGTACCGCAATGGTCGGGTTTGATCCAAGAAGACGTCAGACTCACAGACACTGACCGCCCTGATGCAGCAGTTGAGCTCCATCATGTGTGCAAACCAAAAGGATCGACGAACGCTGCTTGTCCTAGCTTGGGCAGATACCAAGATACTAATGATCTTGCTGGACATCTCCATCATCAGCCTTCACCTTTGCGTCATGCTCCATTCTCAACTTCTCCTGGTCTCGCCCCGCCTCATTCGCGGTTCTTAAAGTGGTGAATTGATCCTTAGTCCTTGCGCTCTTTCTCGGTTCGGCAATCTCTTCTGGACCAGACAACGGTCGTCCTCTGCTCACTGCCATTGCCTGATCAATGTCCACCGGCATCACAGTCTTCTTTCCATCTACCTCTTCTGCTTGCTCCTTGGACTGTGCCTTTACTATTGAGGTTGGCAACCAGACTGAGAATGCTGATGGTCCTCCTACATCCACGTGTTGTCCCCCTCCCGGCGCGCCATCTGTGCTTTGTGGATTGACTTCACCTTTACACTCACCCGCCGCACCGCGAACCTCTTCTTTGCTTCTTGTGCAGCAGTACGAGCACTTGAGGTTGCGAGCCGATGTACGGTCGCCTGCCTAATCATAATGCAGGCACGAAGATCCATCCACTAGTGAATGAGAATGCCCGACATACGAGGCGTGACCCCAGGGCAGATGCAGGTGCGCCCATCGTTGCATCGGGCGTTCCCTGGACGCTCTTTTCCTGGTGGACTGGCTTGGGAGATCGGTGGTTATTGTCCAGTCCCTTTTCCTTGCCCTCCTGGGCCTTTTCCTCCTGTGCCTTTTCCTTTTCCTTGTCCGCCTTTCTTTGCGCCTTCTCAGCCTTCATTTCACCCATACCCCACCTAGTGTTATGGTCCGGTCTGTTCCGAATGCTATCTTTTTCAATATCTTATCTAAACGCGCAGGACGCGCCTATTACTAATTCACATTACGGTACCTTAGTAAGATCCTCACGCATAACACATGTCCGCAGTACATTACCAAGCACCCTCATGGAATCGGTGCGCGTTCCATGGAAAGACGGCTGCAGTAGGCATGTAGTAGTACATGAGGGTTACGCATGTATTTTAGTAGTTAAGCACCAATAACAGGCCCTAGAACGCTAGCTCGTTCTCTTGGGATTTCCACTAGTAATAGTGAGAACTAAGTCAACTACTACTTCATCTATTCTTTTGGTTTTAGTATTCTTGTAGGAGCCACGTTAGTCTTTGACTAGTGTCGCCCTAACAGAAGAACGAGCTACCCCTTCAACGTCCCTCCTACGCTCTACATTCTCATCCATCCTACTCTGCAGCGTCTAACTGCGAAGACCGACCTCTCGACCTCAAGACAGGATACGTTTCATCTTTCTCATTTTCTCTACCGCATAACTTCTTTCCAATTTCCGCCGATAAGCCCGTTAGGCTTTGATTGTTTGTTTCACACCCTTATAGTTTCCCACCCAATTCGAACCGCAGATTCGATACTCCAGCAGGGTAACGTTTAGACGACCCCCCGAGTGAATCTAAAGGTGCTGACTGATCACTAATCCTCGGAGAGGGGTCAGCGCGCGAGGTGCTGAGCAAGAAAGAAGGCTCTACCTCGTCGGTTCAGCAAGATGGTGTGAAGCTTCGCATCTAGCCAAGCCGAAGAATTCCTTCCTCATTTACGTTGTCCGCTCAGGTGCCGGCGTGCACTAGTTTGAAGTTCAACGTCAATTGACAGGGTACTTTACCAACAACCCCACCATGTCCCACTCCAGCGGATCGAGCTTCGAGAACATCGGAGACCAGAACATGCCCGGCCCTTCAGACCAACCCGCACCACCTCCACAACCATCGACACAAGAAATGATGATGATGATGATGGACCGGCTGGCTCAGATGGAAGCTCGGTACGAACAACTAGCCCAATACGTACGAACCCGTCCGCCACCAACAGCCCCAGCACCAGCTCCCGTTCCCGCTCCTGCCCCGATTCCCCAACCTGCCGAACCCGCACGACCAGTAGGCCCCAAGCTGGCCAAACCCGAGATATTCGACGGCGAGCCTGCCAAATGCCGTTCGTTCCTCAGAAGCATCCGGATGTACATTGCGGTCAATCAGTGGCAGTTTACCAACGAAAATACCAAAGTTCTATACACCCTCTCGTTCATCCAGGGACGAAAAGTCGACAACTGGAAAAACGAGGTTATCAACCAAGCGCTCAACTGGCGGGACCAGGGAGGGTACGACCCCGTGGTCTCTGACTTCCGAAGGTTCTCCGACGAACTGGAAAGAATGTTCGGAGACCCAAATCCCAGAGAAACAGCTATCTCCACCCTATCCGCCCTCAGGCAGGGCAACGAACCAGCTGAAGAGTACGTAATGAAGTTCGAAGCACTACGGGCGGATACCGGCTACAACGACGTAGCACTGGTGGAACTATTCAAACGAGGAATGAACCCCGGACTGCTGAACCGGCTTTACAGCCTCCACCCGCTCCCCGCAGACTACCAGGCATGGAGCGAAGAGGCAATCCGGTTTGACAGGCAGTGGCGCGAAGCGCAGTCCTATGCCAAGGGGCATGGACAGGGACGACAACAGGGACAGTCCCAGCAGAAGCAGCAAGGCCAAAAGCAAGGCCAATGGCAAGGGAGGGGACAAGGGCAGCAGCAGCCAGCCCCACAACAGAATCAACAATCACGTCCGAAGGACCCAAACGCGATGGACGTAGACAGAACGCAGAGAACCCCGGTCAAGTGCTTTAAGTGCGGAGGACTGGGACACATCGCCCGAAATTGTCAAAGGAGATTGGACATTAGGGCCATGAATTACGACGAGCAGTTGCAATACTGGCGGGAGGAGTTGACCCGTCAGGGTTTTTCCGAGGGAACTCAGGAAGCGTCGACCTGAGCTCCAAGAATTCTTTTTCCGTACTCACCCAAGAGCCGGACTCGTCACTAGTAGAATCCGATGTACCAGTAGCTATTTATAATGAGGATTCGACTACTAAAGCCAACGAGACGGAAACTAAGACGCAGAACAAAACCAAGGAAGTGTACTTGTACCGGACGGGCAATGAGAAAAATTATGTCCCCATAAAAATCACCATTACCTCCCTAGATACCCTGAAAACTCTCGACCCCAAAGCAATGTTGGACTGTGGGGCCTCAGATTCGTTCATCGATCGCGAATACGTCAGAAAGCACGGACTGAAAACCAAGAAACTGACTAGACCCGCAATCATAAGAAACGCAGACGGTACCCCCAACAACGCGGGAAGAGTAGAAGAAAAGGTAGAACTAAGAATGGGTTTCAAAGGACACGCGGAATGGGCCACGTTCTACGTAACCAACCTAGGAAACGTAGACGTCATCATAGGTCTCACCTGGCTCAGACGACACAACCCAGAAGTAAACTGGAAGACAGGAGATGTGGTAATGACCAGATGCCCAAGGGAGTGCAAGAGAAGGATGAACAAGGAGGCAGAAGACTTGCAGGACGAACCGTACCCAGGGGAAGTAGAAACTGAGGAAGACGAGGAAGAGGTGAAGGAAGTGCGGAAAATGGAACCGAGGAACATTTCAGTAGCAGGAGTAAGACAGTGGAATAGGCTGAGAAGCGGTTATTTACGGGACTTGGACGACTTAACCAACCAATATCACGAGTCGGTAGCCCGGATGTACATTAACCGAATGTGGAAAAAACATATGCAGGTGGAAACGGAAGACAAGGAGGAGGAAATGCATCTGAAAGCAGTAGGAAAATACGACTATGTCATTGAGCACGATCGGGAGAAAATAGAAAGCAAAAAGGAAAAAACCGAAGAAGAAATGGTACCGAACTACTACCATGATTTCATGAAAGTATTTCGAAAACGGGACTCAGAAAGGATGCCAGCGACGAGACCGTGGGACCACGCAATCGAACTCACACCAGACTTTGTACCAAAGGCCTCAAAGGTGTACCCACTGTCGCCAATCGAACAACAAGAACTTAACGACTTCCTCGATGGCAACCTAAGAAAGGGGTACATTAGACCCTCCAAATCCCCGCAAACCTCACCAGTATTCTTCGTGCAAAAAAAGGATGGAAAAAAACGATTGGTACAGGACTACCGATATCTAAACAAATACACCGTAAAAAACGCATATCCATTACCTCTCATTTCGCAACTAGTAGACAGAGTATCTAAGGCTCGCTTATTTACCAAAATGGTCCTCCGCTGGGGGTATAACAATGTACGAATAAAAGAAGGAGACCAGTGGAAGGCAGTGTTCCAAACGCCACGAGGGGCGTTTGAACCAATGGTCATGTACTTCGGACTTAGCAATTCCCCTTCCACGTTCCAAACCATGATGAACGAACTTTTCAAAGAACTGATTGACGAAGGCCTTGTAGTTATCTATTTAGACGATTTACTTATCTTTACGGACAATGATGTACAAAAACACCGAGAAGTAGTACGACGGGCTCTGAAGATTCTTGAGGACAACGATCTATATATAAAACCAGAAAAATGCGCATTCGAAGTAGACGAAGTCGAGTTTCTAGGAGTAGTAGTGAAGGACGGAAAGGTGCAGATGGAAGAGGCGAAAATAGAAGCAGTGAAAAACTGGCCGGTTCCGAAGAACGTGCAACAAGTGCAACAGTTCTTAGGATTCAGCAACTATTACCGACGATTCATAAAGGACTTCGCCACCGTCGCTAAACCGTTGCACGAGCTTACCAAAAAAGATGAGGAGTTTGTATGGAACGAAAGGAGACAAGAAGCTTTTGAAAAGCTTAAGAAGCTGTTTACCGAGGAACCAATCCTGGTACTACCGGATACAGACAAGGAAATGAAGATCGAAGCAGACTCGTCGAACTACGCATCAGGAGCGGTACTCTCAATGCTATGTGACGACAACAAGTGGAGACCATGCGCCTTCCTGTCTAAAGGGTTCACGGAAACAGAACGAAACTACGACATCCACGACAAAGAGATGCTGGCTATAATTCGGGCCCTGGAGGCATGGCGACATTACCTAGAGGGAAATAGTCGACAATTTACAATATGGACGGATCACAAAAACTTGGAATATTTCATGACCACCAAAAAACTCAACAGACGCCAGGCACGATGGGCACTGTATTTATCACGGTTCAACTTCTTATTAAAACACAAGCCAGGAGCGTCGAATATGAAAGCAGATGTCTTGTCGAGACGACCAGACCTTGATAGGGGGGAAGAGGACAACACGATGATTCTACTGAAACCAGAGTACTTTCGAATCAAAGCCATGCAACAAGGCCACGTCTTGATCGAAGGGCTGGAATCTACCATCTTGTCGAAAATCAGAAAATCGAAAAATTACGATGAGTCGGTGGTAAAGGCGGTAACGGAGCTGAAAAGATCCCCGACGAAGGTGCTGAGAGAGGCGGAGTGGTCAGAGGAGCAAGACCTGGTGCTATATCATGGGAAGGTATACGTACCCAAAGACACGGAGGTCCGAAGGGAGATCGTAAAACTGCATCATGATTCAACGGTGGCAGGCCACCCAGAAAGATGGAAGACGATTGAGCTGGTCTCACGAAACTACTGGTGGCCAGGAATGAACAGATTCATAGCAGAATACGTCAAAGGATGCGATCAGTGTCAACGAAGCAAAGCTTATTCACGACAACCGCAGGGAAAGCTTCAACCCAACCCCATCCCGTCAGAACCATGGACGGATATCTCAGCAGATTTCATCACCAAACTGCCAAGGTCACAGGGTTACGACGCAATCCTAGTAGTAGTGGATCGCTTCACCAAAATGGTCCGCCTAGTACCAACTACCGAAGAGCTGTCATCATTAGGCCTAGCTAAATTATATCGGGACCACGTCTGGAAGGACTTTGGCCTACCCACCACTATCATATCAGACCGAGGGCCCCAATTCGCGTCACAAATGATGCAGGAACTGAATAAATTATTGGGGATTCAGACACGACTATCCACAGCCTTCCACCCACAGACCGATGGACAAACAGAACGAGTAAACCGAGAAATCAAGACTTACTTACGAATGTTCATCAACCATAGACAAGACGACTGGGCGGAATGGCTGGCGATATGTGAATTCTCCCTAAACAATAAAACTCAAACGAGCTCCAGGCAGAGCCCTTTCTTCCTAAATTATGGACGCCATCCACGAATGGGGATTGAACCACGGAGAGAGTCAAAAGTGGAAGCCGCCGACGACTTTGCCAAACGGATGGCCCGGAGCTGGGAGGAGGCACGGTCAGCCCTGGTAAAAGCAGGGGAGGAGATGAAGAAATACGCAGACCGACGAGTAGGGGAGATGCCGGAGTACAAAGTAGGGGATAAAGCTTTCATCTTCACTGATAACTTAAACACGTCTCGACCTTCGCGAAAATTGGAACAAAAGAAAATCGGGCTGTACGAAGTGGTTGCGGTACCCACAAAAAACGCAATAACCCTTAAAATTCCAAAAACATTATCTATTCACCCCACGATCTCCACCCACCGAACGGAAAAGGCCAACATGCCAACGATACCAGGGCAAAAAACACCACCACCCCCACCGGTACGGATCCAGGGCGAGAATGAGTACGAGGTCGAAAATATTCTAGACAGCCGACTCAGACGAGGACGGCTAGAATATTTGGTCAAGTGGAGAGGGTATACCGATGAGCATAACACATGGGAACCCGAGAGGAACCTCGAGAACGCACCCGAGCAAACTCGGGCCTTCCACGCCCGACACTCTGCAGCTCCACGTCGAATTGCGGCCGCGGTATTTGAGGAACTGATCTGGAAACCGAAATACGTATTCACCACCCCGACCATCAGTAGAACGACCAAGATCGACGAACCCGAGGGGAGCGCTGATCCATCCGACACACCCGACAGCCACGAAGACAAGCATGGCAATCAGGCCGGCTTGCTCAGCAGGGGAGAAACGATCCCAAATGGGGAGCCGAGGAATGATGTCGTCAAAGGAGATGTGGGACATCAAGAGGTAGTGGTTTCGTCAAGTGGAATTGACGAATCCTAGAGGGGGGGTGATGTTATGGTCCGGTCTGTTCCGAATGCTATCTTTTTCAATATCTTATCTAAACGCGCAGGACGCGCCTATTACTAATTCACATTACGGTACCTTAGTAAGATCCTCACGCATAACACATGTCCGCAGTACATTACCAAGCACCCTCATGGAATCGGTGCGCGTTCCATGGAAAGACGGCTGCAGTAGGCATGTAGTAGTACATGAGGGTTACGCATGTATTTTAGTAGTTAAGCACCAATAACAGGCCCTAGAACGCTAGCTCGTTCTCTTGGGATTTCCACTAGTAATAGTGAGAACTAAGTCAACTACTACTTCATCTATTCTTTTGGTTTTAGTATTCTTGTAGGAGCCACGTTAGTCTTTGACTAGTGTCGCCCTAACACCTAGCCTTGCGCGCAGCGTGATGGCCGCTCGAAGTCGCAAGCAGAGCCCCGCCATTCTTAAAGAAGTCATTGATCTCACGGGATGTTTTGGATTCAAAGTCGCATAAAGTC
Source organism: Pleurotus ostreatus (assembly GCF_014466165.1). NCBI lineage: Eukaryota > Fungi > Basidiomycota > Agaricomycetes > Agaricales > Pleurotaceae > Pleurotus > Pleurotus ostreatus. Next base: position 222,373 of record NW_023503164.1, on the reverse strand, counting down.
CTGTAAATCAGCCAGGTGTCACCGTTCTTGTCCGACACCCCGGAGGTAAATGACTTGCGGCTTGCCTGGTGGGCAAACTTATACTACCAATGGTGTGGTGAGCAGAGATCGTTATGGCACCTGGTTTGTTGAACTGACCATTTCCTTGCGGTGATCAAACCACCATTCTGCAGCTGTCCCGCGCCTGATTAGAGGCAGGTCTGCAGGTTGCAGAGCACCATAAATGCTTCTTTTTGGCTATCTCATTTGTATACGATAGTCATTGTGTGAGCCGGGGGGGGGGGTTAACTACCGCTGGTCGTCGTCGTTGTCATAGATATATCATGGGGAAAAACTAACATACAGTCAACATGCGCCGCAACCTACGCAACCTGTAGGTTGCGGTACGACCCCGGGTAATAGTAATCTCGCCCATAGTTTACATCAACAATCCCGCAGAGCCTTCCGATACGTCTTGGAACCAAGACTTACACAGATGACACTGACTTCTCCGATCGTCTCGCCTGCGGGCATCTGATTCTGCCAACCTCCTGGCGGTCCTGTAATAGTCAAAGTTAGGCAGCACTTCAGAGGTCAATGCTATTCCATCCCTCAAATCTTCAACGCTGGTGTCGAATTGTCGCGTGCAGGGTGGTTCGCTGGCTGGGTCAAAGAACTTACTGTCAATGGCCGACGGAGACGAGGTAATCGGTCGCTCCTTCTCGTAAAGTTACACTTCCATTTTCTTATAAACTAGTAACTCGGATCATAGCGTGGTTCGGCTTCATGAAGGCGCTCAACCATCCTGGTCCCTGTACATGAACCCCCTATCTCCCTGATCTTATGCCTTCGAAAACGCGGTATGCACGACCGCTACGTCCGCAAGATTCCTCAGCCTGTCGGTCACGACTTTCACCTCAGCAGGACGACTGGAAGCACTTGCAATATGGGCCTACATACATGTAACCGGTCAATGCCTCCCGCCGGCAGTACGAGGTGATAAAACCCTTACCTTCGAACTGTCCCAGCCAACCAACAGAAAGAATAGCCCGCCTCGCTCTCTCGAACTTCCCCAACAGCAAGGCGGATGCGCTCCATCCGCTGCATCAATGGACTTCGCCAGATCACCCAAAGCAGCATCCAGATCCTGGGGATCGCCGCCCTCCTTCAGCGTAAAAGTAGCGATCTCCGTTGTAGGAGCAGACAGTGCCGTCTCGGAGTCGACCAAGAACGTAATATGATCCATCGATGCGTTCTCTTGCGGTATCCCAGGAGCAAGTAAGAGGCCAAACGCCTCCCCGACAAGTGGATACGAGGGGTCCCTCATTAGAGCGGCATGATGTTCGTATGTTTCCCAAACTATAGACTATCGTTGGCACAGTGTCACGAGTATCAATGGTGACGAACTAATAGCAACATGCCCTTTGGTCTTCTCCCCCTCTTCCTGCGCGCCATGATAAAACCTGTGTGCATTATCAACGATGTCAGTCGCATTAGGTCATCAATCAACAATCAAGAAAGATCGCGACCCATCCAAAGGCACTGATCTTTTTGATCTTGGGTCATACATACGTGATGCATCCATCCGTTTTCTTCAGAATGTCGACCAAAGGTTGAACACTGGAAGCGGGGTCTTTGATATAGGCCTCGGAGGTGTTGATTGTGAGAAACTCGACGATTGGCATGTTGTGTCAAGGACGAAGGCAAAGAAGATGGAGGAGATAGAGAGTATCGTTTCTTGCCGTTTCCACAACTTTAAAGCCCATGATCTAGATGGTAATCAGGCACAATGTTAGTAAGCCGCGTAGTATTTATACTTCCTTAATCTTGTTTTTAAAACTTCTATGCCAAACTTCCTACCAAGAACCAATGCTTGACGTTCACTTGATATTCGCTTCTGAGTACTCGCATGGACAATGGGCTACGGTGGGGCAATCCTTCCATATTGTGCAAACATCAGCATCAGCCGCATAATCCCCACTCCCACATATGGAGAAATTTGAACGTCGCGGCAACTGCCAGGATCGTAAGAGTTCGCTGGCATGGGCGCTGTTCAATGAGTCTCGAGGCGGCATCCACCACCCCTGGCCGGCGCCATCTCATTGTATAATCACAGAAGCCATTCGATCGATGCCACACCTAACGATAGCATCATAGTCTAAGACGATGTTAGTACAGGGAACGCAATAAATTAAGACGAGTACATCACCGTATACTGAGCAAGAGGGTGGGCAGAGCTGTAGATACAAGGGATACCCACTTACTACGCTATATCATCATTCATCGTCGAGGCGGTTGCGAGGCACTTGTCAAGGTCCGCCATAGCAGAGAGCCCGTCGTTAAAAGCCTTCCAACGGCTCACGTTCGAATATTACGATACCGCTATGGTCAACCGGAGCGCCGAGACGACTATCAGCGCTCGATGTCACGGTCACCGAGCCCACCGTCCACCGTGCAAGGACGAGTACCACTGCATCGTAACCGGCATAAGCAAACAGTCATCACCATCAAGCTACCCACTGCCTGGCCTGGTTGCTTGGTACTGGTAGGAATTCAAAGAGTCCGGATCGGAATTTTAGCTGCATCGGAGTATTAACTTTCTTGGAACTGGGCCACGTCTTGTCGCGCCTTCGATGCTTCCACTACACACTCACGACGATTCTAAAGCTTTCACTCGGCGATGGCTAGGGCGCCCACTGGCCAGATGGATCGTCCTAGGTCTGGTTCTCATCACAGGTCTCTGGCTTCTGGCGCCTGTAAATCTCGCATTCGTTTCACCACTTCAAGACGTGCCGAGCACCACCACATTGCGTCCCCCCATCTTGGATGAGTCTCTTCTATGGAATCAACGTGCTGCACATGTTCGGGAATCATATTTGCATGGATACAATGAGTACTTGAAGTACGCTTCGGGTCACGATGAGGTTCTCCCTTTGAGCAAGGGATGGAAGGACAAGTGCGTGGACGGTCGTAGAATTTGATGTAGCGTATTGATCTCATTGCTTACAGCTTTAATGGCTGGTGTGTACCTCAAACCTACTGACGATATATATACGCCGCTAAGAACCACGAAGGGGTGTCTCGATGATCGACTCAATGGATACCATGTGGATCATGGGCCTCCGAGACGAGTTCGACAACGCAGTTCGGGTCGCATCTCAACAGAACTTCACTACAGTTTCTGTCAGTCATTTTCCTTTCGCCCCTACTGAATCTACCATTAAATGGTCGTAGTCAACGTACGCGCCGTTCTTTGAAACGGTCATCCGCTACCTCGGGGGGCTGCTATCAGCCCACGCCCTTTCTGGAGAGGCGATACTTCTGGATCGCGCTAATGACCTTGGCAACCGTATGCTGCCCGTCTTCGACACGCCATCTGGTCTTCCTCGATTCAGTGTCAATACTGCGACGTAAGAGCAGATTTCTGCCTCGCTACATGATAACGAACTAACACGTCGCCGCGTTCACAGCGGTCAGACTGCTCTTGGCTGGACGGGCAACGCCGTGTTGTTTTCCGAAGCCACAAGCTGCCAGGTCGAATATAAGTACTTGGCTCATGTCACTGGGCGCTCCGAATATTATGATAAGGTAGCTCGTTCCCGGCCATCTGTCTCTCGTATCATCGGTTGACTTTCGGCGCCACAGGTCGAGAACATTATGGACAAAATGTACCACGCTAATGTCTCTGACGGATTATTTACTACGAGGTGGGATGCCGCAGATGCATCGCCTATGAATAGTTTGTTGTCCCCGATATTGTACTCGTTTTTGTCATTCTTACGGGTTTCCTTCTGTAGATCATTTCTCCGTCGGCGCGTCGGCAGACAGTGGATACGAGTACCTGCTCAAACAGTACCTCATCAGTGGGAAGACTGAACCCCGGGCCAAAGACCAATGTAACACTCCCTTTACCCTCCAACTTCTGCCCTCGCGACTCACACCCAGCACACAGATCTCGCGTCTACTAACGGTATCATCAATAAACTCCTTTATATCTCTCCACACCGCAAGCTGCTCTACGTGACTGACGTTGCATCAGGGCGACCTATCTACGATCTCCAGCACCTCTCCTGCTTCCTCCCAGGCCTCTTTGCACTCGGCGTGCACGCCCTCGACCTCTCTCCGCGGGACAAAGAGCTCCACACATGGGTCGCGCAAGGGCTGGCCTATACGTGCTGGCTCACATACGCAGACCAAGCGACCGGCCTCGGCCCGGACGGCGTGCAGTTTGACGAACAAAGCAGGCTGTGGGTCGATGCGTTGGCGGAGTGGGAGCGTGGAGGAAGGGAGGGAGGTGCACCGCCCGGCGTGAGCGAAGTCCCCGAAGAGCATGCTGCTGATAAGAGGGACTACAGGGTCTCGTCGAGCGTATACCTGCTGCGGCCCGAGGTACGTTGTTCGTTCGTGCGAATCGCATGCGGGATCCAGATAATGATCATTAACTTCGCGCGCTTTCGCAGACCGTAGAATCGCTGTTCCTCATGTGGAAGACCACCAGGGATGTACGCTGGAGAGAAAGGGGATGGGCTATTTACGAAGCCCTTGAGAAGCATACGCGCGTTGAGCATGGATACGCGATTATTCGTAATGTTGACCAAGTGCCAGCAGAAACAAGCGACGATATGCCAAGGTGCGCTAAACGTCTGCTTTCCTTCCCTTGCCCGAATTCACGTTCTCTTCGTAGCTTTTTCCTCGCAGAAACGTATGTTCAGAACTTCCCTGACGAAAAGTGCTGATTTTTCCCCCCTCAGGCTGAAATACCTATACCTCTTGTTCGCTGAAACGGACATTATACCTCTGGATAAATGGGTGTTCAACACCGAAGCCCACCCGCTCCCAATCTTTACCTGGAGTCCTACGGAGCAGGAACAACATAATGCAATGTCTTAGCCTATCCCTGTCACTCCTTACACCCATCAGCCGTTGTCCTCCCTCCTGTCATTTATATGCTCATTATAATTACTGAATTTATTTCCGAGTCAGTGATGCTATGTACGTCTCGGACGCTTCCAGCACCCATACATGCCCATGGGACTCAACCTCATGAATCATCTTCGTACGTCGTGTCTTCGCCGGGTTCTCAAGGTCAATGTCCGCGAATCCTAGCCCCTGTACTTGCTACCCAACTTCACTTGATCGTAGGTCAGCGTTCTAAGAGACCGCATGCGGCCTTCCTAGCCGCCTCTTCGGCCCAGTAGCCCTTCGCGGTTTCGCCGAGGACTCTCGTTTCAGTCGCGCAGGCTTCAAATCGTTCGTTCTCGGAAGACATTCCGATCTTGGACGCCTGCGAAAGGTGATCGACGCGACGAACTACTATTGATGAAACCAAGGCGGGGCGACATACTCTGCGGTTGGGCACTTTGCTAGATCTGGGAGTGCTCGAAATGTGAGTTTTTTATGCCCTGGATAGGCGGAGAACTGTAGATACTTTATGCACGTAAAATCCTAAAGGCCCGGAAATCTAGTATTCCAGCTCGCACTCGGTACTACTGAGTCGACTGAAGTGTCGAACTGCTCACCAGCTATGTACTAATTCACATACATGATCCGAATCATAGGCAATTTACTGCATGGGTAATTGGTTATACACACGCATTCGTAAGCCTTGAAGTGTGTGGAATGGTGAGAGTGGGGTGGAGGTAGAGTTACTCAGCTGTTCGTCTGTTTGCCTTCGAATTTCATTTGCTGCGAGTGTCAAGGAGGATGATCCGACAAGACCTACGTAGTAAACTGTCTCGATTAGAGTACTGAATGGCAACGTACTCCCACCATATCAGAATGGAAGTGTTGAGATGTAGAGGCATACCTTACTAACTACGTGTAGTGGAGATCTCTGCCATGGGATTAGATATGCTTGCTCCGGAGATCTGGCCGGTGATCACATCTTCCCGGATGTCTTGATACATCCAAGTCTCAGTGTGAACGCAAGTCTGATGGCTTGACCCTGTGATCAATGGCTATTGAAGGTCTTGCGAAACGACCATAAAGTATATATTCTGAAAGCCGTCTCAGCTATTACATGATGAGTTATCGAGGGTGATTAATGATGTCAGATCAATTAGATACCGAGAGAATGCCAGAGTCTTTGCTCGTGTGTCTAATAAGCGGTCAAGCAGATGATAAATCAAAAGGATGAAGGAAAAGAAGAAGGTCCAAGCATCCTTGCTCTCGAAGGGGAACTTAGTAGAGCCAACAGAAGCATGAGGAACGCCGCCGCAATGTAGTAGTACTCCCTGGGTGCGTATTTCACCGTCACTATGAGGGGGTATGACTTCCTCATGACCCACCCAAGGACAGACGGTCTCATCACTTCCACCGTCCGATGCTTCAAGATTTCTCTACCCTTCTTCCCGAAGTACCTCTCGCCGAAGTGGCTCCACTTGATGTTCGTGGTCACCCAATTTCCCATGTGCCAGCAGTAGTCCTTGACGAGCTTGTCATATTTTTCGGGGAATTGGGGAAGCTCGTTGAATTCCTTGACATATTTGTCGCGGATACCAGCGTAGATAGTCCCAACGTAGTCCATGGCTTCCTGCACGGACAAGCCTTTCTCGCGCATGGCTACGGCGACAAGGTTGTGTCTGTCCTCCCCGCGGCACTGTTCGACGTTCCACGAATATACGTCCTGCGCAAGAAAGTCAAGGCGATATTAGAGCGGACATAATCTCAGGCTTACATTCGCCAATATTGTCATATCCACCGCCCCCAGAGCTAGGCTTGCAACGGCGGGATGGTCGATATACTCGTCAGGGATGTCGTCCTCAAGGAGAAAATAATCGAAGGATGGGTAAACGCCGATGGTTCCACGGCGAAGTTCCATATATTCTTCAATCGATCGCTCGCGGCCTTCGTCGCGGTCAACAGCCTCTTGCCTAACCGCGTCGGTGTATCCATCGAAGTTGCGGATGAAGCGTTCGGCAGACGACTTGCTTGAGACCTCGAGAGTCCGCTTCCAGTAACTGCAAAAGATAGAAGATGAGAATGGTAGTGGATGACCACAACGTATAATCATACTCTCTGGTCATGGCTCCAAGTATACTGTCACCACCCGCTGGGATTTTGTCAGGGTATCTGAGTACACCGTCAGTCACCGTCACTATAGTCATGAATGCGATGTAGCTTACCTGAGGGCGTTCATAATATCAGCAGCCTGTTGACGCACGACGTCTCCGTTTTCTGCATCACTAAATTCGTCGAAGACAAAGAACAAATTCATCAAATCGCAGGCGGCTCGATAATGTGTTCCTTCTGATCTGGGGTACGCCAGCGACGCGAAGATGCCGAAGTTACAGCGGTTGAAGGCGTCTTGGGCTTTTGGGCTGAAGGCCTTGTAGGATTCCACCCAGCGTGCGCTATCATCGACAATTTCTTGGTGGGGATTAGGCTCGGTCTCAAAAGGCCATTGGTCAAGAAGGTCTGGAAGGATGAAATGCGAAGGAAGGGGGTGTTTCGTAGTCGAGGTCATGACTCTGGAACTTGCTGAGGTGGCGAGAAAGCGACATATAGGCAGGCTGTTATATATCTGCTTGCGAAGTGCGAGACCACTATGGGCACTACGCGTAAATTCGCCAGAGCCATGGTTGAAAAACTTGACCGGAGATGTTTATCTGGCATTAGACGGAAGTGAACAACGAGGAACGCGCAAATACGCGGCGCCTGAGTATGCAACGAAATGTCAGCAAAACCGCAAAATGATTCTGAAGAACGTACCGAGAAAGAAATATAGCGATTTCAACGCAGGGAAACTATAGCTAGTGAATCAAGCTACTATACGTGTCCCGATGCACTTAGCATCTTGGCGAGCAGTACTGACTGCTGCAATAACCTGAGCGCCGTAGGAGGACAGTCTTTCAGACGGAAGTCCTATTTCCTCGGTCCATATTTGGACGGAGTTTCAAGTACGTCCCGCGTCTGAGATCACGCCAAAGTGATAGTGGTCTGCACTGGGATTTGGCAGGCCCGAAAGGTCGCCGCTGGCGGGTTGCTGGCTTCGCTTGGGTGGTTATACTATAGTGAAAGAGTCAGAGGATACGGAGTACTTTGGCGCCAGTGCAAACGATAAGAGCCTTTGCAACGCACCGTACCGCGTCCATGTTCTAGTTACTAAGTTAGCTACTGTGTATGTAGATCGTGTGATTAGCATTGAACAAGCTGATGGAAGTGATAGACATCAATTACTACCCGGTTTTTCCCACAAGTTTGTGCTCATAGAGAGGCTGGCGCTTATCGCCGGTGGCGCTATGCTAGGCTCCAGCTTGGATTGTTCGAGGTGCAAGAATATAGGCGAGTATCTTATTTGTATATTGGTGATCATCCATACTTTCCTAGAGATGGTGATCACTCTTCAACCTATCTCCGCACTAGCCCCCTCAGACACTGAGCTTCGACTGCCATCAACCCTTGCTGATGTAGGTCCTACCGTATGTTTTGTAAATTGCAGCTGATCCAATTTCGCAGCGAATAGTTCCCAATCGTTGAGTCTTAGACCGCGAACAGTTATACGCCGGCCAAGCATGCTTCGCAATACTACCGATACCCACTTAAAAGCACCAAAATTTACGTTCTCCTTCTGCCAGGCACCTGGACAACATGACGTTCTCATTCCCTCAGGGCATCGCGAATCATGATCATCCTTTCATCGGAGTTATTCAAATTTCCCTTCCCCTTCACAGGACACTCACTCTTCACGAAATTCCACGAGTTACGTAAATCGACAAACGAGTAAGCTGCTAGGAACGCACTTTCCGAAGACTTGGGTTCGAGCCGACGACAGCAGCAAGTCTATATACTGTACTACAAGTCGGTTCGTGAGTGCAAGATGTCTAAAATCATCCTGGGCCATCCCTCGGAATCCAGGCCATAGAATGCGTATAAAATATTCGCGGTAGCAAGAGGTAGAGTGGAAGTTGTTCGGATGACGTCTCACTTGTGTAGACTCAATGCATTGTTTCACCCAACTCGCGTCTACTTTGCGGTTATAATGACCGGCCCATTGCATGTTGCAGCATTGCCATCTACTAGACGAGGTACATGTCCGTCTGTAGAATATATGCGTCTGCTAACTATTACATTTGTGGATGATGTCTTAGCTTTTTGGCCCAAGAACTCGACGTCCGCGTTGCTACAGCAGCCGACCAAGTCACCTTCTCTCATCACACCCCAGATCAAGAGCGGATAGTCACGGGCGTCATCCTCATTGCCCAAGGTTGAGCCCTTGAATTAACGACGTACGCTTTGCCCGGTATACAACAATACGATGTCGAACATGACTGATGAACTCTTTCCTCAAAGTTACCTCGACATCGATAGGAACCGCACGGCGGCGACCCGCGCTAGGTATAAGATTTGGTTTGGCGAGCATACCCTGGCACGTTTCGGTGAGGTGATTCGCCGCCTGGCTGCGATTAGAACGGTATTATGGCCATTGGGGGTACTAATGCACCCCAGACCGCGGTTTGCTGTCACCGCTGACACACGCAGTCGTCAAACCCAAGCAATCAAGCTCGCATCGTTACGTTGACCACTCGTAGAACTTAGGCGCTGCTGTCCCCGCGTTAATTCGTGTCACGCGTTCTGGACAACAACGAAAGTGGTGATGCCCCCCACGCTCTCGTTGATTGACTGATCATATCTTTTAGTCGGCAACTCTGAACAACGAAGCGAACCATTTCTCGCCTTGAGGCACCCAAACAGGAACCAATCTGTTCACATGGGGTCCTACGGTGCCCACCTCGCTCATGTCCTTGCACATAGCTCACCCGTTCCTGAGCGCGGAGAACTATTCTCGACTCGCATGAATGCAAGCAAAAATATAAAATATCCGGGCTGTCTTCAACGTGGCAGATGAATCTGTCGATTCCTTTCATCATCTAGCCTTTGATAAAATTGCTCTGGGCCCCAGGCGGTGTAGGTTATTATACCTCTCATCGATACAAACGATTTCGCACACGTCATACAGACATAGGTGCCTCTTGAGTCGTCCCATAACTTGTCCCATCAGCGATATGGGTCTTCTCTTACGGTACCGAATTGGAGAGAAGTTTACCACACCTCTCTAACTCCAACCATCGGGCCTGGGTAGTCGCCGTTGGGGCAAACACTGTCAAGATGACCATCTGCAGAGTCTTTCACGACTACTTCCTAGCTCGTAAACGTAAACGAGTGTCACCTTGAAGGACGACAGCGAGGTATTCAAGATTGCAGGACTCACGGCGTCGTTCTGCGCGATGTAAGCGTAGGAAACATAGCAATTTAAGTCGGAGCACACGGTGTTCACGGTAGAACATTATCTATTTTTGCCATCAAGGTATCAGCTCCAAATCCAGTGTGCGGCCCTCAGAGACCCCCGATGCTGTTCAATGCTACGATAGTCCTCCAGGCTCTATTCGGCACCGTTCTTTGGCTCCAGGGTAAAGTGGGATTGCAGAGACCTTTTCATGGTATGCATTTCGCATGGATGTTCACCAAGCCCGAGGGCACGTTCGACGGGCTTCTTGGGTGAAGAAACAGTATTCCCAACCCAGCTCTCCAACGTACTTAAGGTGGGCTTCAAGCACAATTTCACTAACACTCAACTCCCTCGCCCCTCAACATGTCTGACAAAGAGATCGTCGACGCTGTTCGTCGTCTGCAGGAGCTCCAGGCTGGTGACTCCACTGACAACTCAGAGACTCCACGAGAGTACATCAACCAGCTGACTCCACCTATTGGCACCTCGTTCTTCAAACGGTGAGCGCACTATTTGCGGGCCAGCGCACATATCTGACGGTCGTTACTTTTGGGACAACATAGGCAAAGTGTTACTCTATTCGATGATGAAAGGTTCTACGCCAAGTTTATCAGCATTCCAGAGAGTGATCTCCAAGTTTTGGTGCAAACATTGACCTGGAAAGTGGACATCTACACCTATGTCACAGGTGCCACGCCGGATCAGGAGCAGTTCGAAGCCAATGGGGGGTCAGTTATGGTCGTCATGGTTCATTCTGGACACCTGTCGTTCGATTCCAGGAGGGGCCGCTCTATCTATCGAGTGACCGCCCCTACGTCTGTGGTCTCGCAGAAGCAGCTGCCTCCCACAGGGAGTGGGATCAAAAACGAAGATTATTGGAATTGTAAGTTTCTTAGAATTTTGCGCGATCATGCTGTCCATACGTCCTCGAGACACCATCTCGTACCAGGAAGTCATGAATATGTTCAATAATGGGGGCAATGGTACTCTGAACTTCGATGCCAAGTACAAAGAAGACTTCTCACGCAAGGATCCACTGGCCGGGGTGGTGCTGTCGAATGGTGTACAGTTTGGAACCGAGTTTGAATTGGTAAGGTTATGGCTAGTATTCGCTTGACGTAGTCTCATACAGGGAGCCTCGCACAGAACAACACAGATCTCCCTGCATTCAATCTTGCTGGAGTCTCCATTTTCCGGTCATACGCGCCAGATGCCTTCCCGGTGAATTTCTGTGAGTCATGGCCTTGTATGAGTGAGGCACGTTCTAACCTCCAATATCTAACACCTCAAAGCTTTTGAAGCGGATTCAGCTTGGAGTTTCATTGATAATTTAGGGGTAAGTTGGCCTCATCTCGGCATATCATATCCGTTAATCCCTTCTAGCTCGCATCCAACAAAAAGGTCCAAGTGGAGGTGGATATCAACCGTGGGGTTTGATGTTAGTTAGCGAACCATGCGCTTCAATATAACGTCGGTCTCTTCATGTACAAAGATTTTCAGAACAAGGAAGATAGGGCAAGCTAACCAAATTTTGGTACAACACCCACAATTCCGCGTCCTCATCTTCAGCTTGCGCACTCCTTTCGCGTGAGTCAGAAATATCATCAATGAGCAGTAAGCGTACACGATTTGCATGAGTTCAGTGCAACTGAGGGAGTGAAACAGGAGGAAGAGAACGGGTCGCCAAGAACTGGGAGCTAAGCATGAGGCGAGACAAGGCAAGCAAACACAAGACAAACAGATATGAGACGAGACGAGAAAAACAATGAAAAGCAGTATGGCGACAAGGAAGTTATACACCGGAGCGCATAGGTAGAGTACGAACGGGGTTTACTGTTGCCAATATCCCTGTTGCCTGGGTTGATACGAGTAGAAACTACCGTCAGAGGCGCCTTGGGGGTAGCCGAGATGAGTCTGCGGGCCCTGCCCCTGAGGTTGATGTAGGTGATGAGCAGCCTGTCCTTGAGGGCCCCCGACGCCGCCACCTACGCCAGCGGCGTTACCGCCGTAACGATTAACGTTGTAGAACCCGCTTTGACCCTGCTGAGGTTGTCCTTGCCCTTGACTCTGGCCGGCTTGGTTGGGCTGCTGCCCTTGGACACTAGCGCGACCGGCCTGCATACCCTGTCCAACACCCATGCCAGTCCCTACACCGTTATTGACATCCTTGGGCGCGTATGGCTTGTAGGCGGCTTCGGGTGAGCCACCGGTGGTGTTGCGGACGCCTGCGGAGGGCCCTGTCGACTGCCCAAGACCCATGAAGTTGCCCTGGCCTCCGTATAACGGCTTATTGTAGTCATTCGCAGGTAGTCCGCCGCCCAAGCTATGCGGTTGGTGTTGCTGAGTGTGGTGTTGGTAGCCCATATCGTCGTACGAAGCTGAGGGATGCTGCTGGTGTTGCGTGTATAGACCCTGGCCATATGGGTTGCTCTGAGGTTGAACGCTGCCAGGTTGCTTCGTCGCTGGCGAGGGGGCAGATGCGGGAGCGGGGGCAGATGCGAACATCGCGGGGTACTTGACGTAGTTTGGAACGCCGTAGCCAGAATTGTACGGGGAGCTGTAGTACTGATTTTGGGGGTACGGTTGGTAGTAGTAGGGAAGAGGCGGAGGGTAGCCTTGTTGTGGAGCCTGGCCTGCAGCAGCCGGGGGCTGAGCGGTTTGCGATGATGCAGCATGTTGCGCGCTCTGCGAAGCAGAAGCGGACAATCCAACAGTGGCAGCTGGTTGCTGTTGACCACCCGGAAGAGCCTTCATGTCGTCGTGGCCCAAAGGATTGCGGGACGCAAACCCAGATTGTTGAGCGTAAGAATCATAGAATCCCTAAACGTACAGCCATTTAGCATCATCGAGGTACTAGCAAAAAAGGGACTTCGCACTCTCGGGCTCTCGCCGTAACCATATTCGGCTCCAAATGCTCCAACGTGGGAGGCTTGGGCTGAGTGTTGCATCTGCTGTCCCAGCTGTTGACCAAACGCACCATACGGACTATCCTGTGCTTGAGGGGCAGGAGGCGTAGGGGTGTGGAAGAACGGGTCGGCATTGCCTCTGAAGTATGTGTTATGACTCGCCGCCGCCGCCGCGGCGTTGGCAGCGCCTTGAGGCTGCTGGTGCTGGGATTGAGGCAGTTGCTGTTGTACTTGATTTGGCTGAGGATCCGCGTGAGCTGAGAACCCATGCTGCGAGTATTGATGCTGCTGCTGAGCATTGGCTTGCTGTTGGATCTGTTGAGGAAGCGCGTGTTGCTGTTGCTGTTGGAGATGGTGGGTTATCGAGGACTGAGGGATTGATTGTGCGGGGTATTGTTGAGCGGGCGATGCTACGGCCGAAGGCGCGGATGGATGTGAAGCGGCAGCCGAAGTCGACGATATAATCGGTTGAGAAACGGAGGTAGCGAGCGACTGGGAGGAAGGCATCTGTGGTGGGGTTTGCCTTTGCGTCAGAGTCTGCTGGAACAGAGCTGATGAGGATATCGACGTGGGAGTTGGGGCGGACGGTGCTGGCGGTGCTGGTGTGGGTTGCACAGGTGGTTCGGGTGCCTGAGCAACGGGGGCAGGGGCAGGTGTTGGGATTGGTTCGGGTTCGGGAGCTGGTGCGGATACTTCAGAAACGCGGGCAGGTTCAGGTGCCTGGGTTTCACTGCTATATAATCATATCGTTAGCGAGAGGACAGTCGATACACTTTGTGCGACTTACGCCGGTGCTTCCGAGGCATCTCCTCCCAAGCTGAGGCTGCCAAACTGCATGCCTACCTTTTCAACGCCGCCTGAGAAGGTACTAGGCATGACGACTGCAGGCTGATCCCCGATCTTGAACTTCGCATTGGCGCGGTGGGCAGCCGAAGATGGTCGAGCCTGGGATGGTCTGGGTGACGGGGTAGCAACAGCGGGAGGCGCCGAAACATTGCTAGATTGCAGATCCTTCAATTGTTGCTGGAGAATTTGAGCAGGGAGGGCGGAAGGTGTTGGTTGGGGGGCTTGCGGCTTCGGCGCCTGTGGTTCTGGCTTGGGTTCTGCTACTTGGACCGGTTCCTGCGGCGCGTCTGGCTCGGGTTCCTGTGCAGGTTCTGCGGACGTGGATTCCGATTGTGGCTCATCGTTGGCCGACATATTCCACTCCTCGGAAGCTGGCTCGGGAGCTGGTGGTATCGATGGCGGCTCATCGTCCCATGTTGGCGGTTGTACTGTTGTTGGTTCTTCCCAGACCGGCGGGGGTAGTGACTCTGCTTCCGACTCTGGAGCTAGCGCAGGCTGCGGTGGCACTGGCGCAGGCGCCGATATTGGAGCAGGGGCTGCAAGAGGTACAGGCGGCGGGGCAGGCTTCTCTTGTGATCTGGAAGGGTACAACTCGTCAACGCTACATTGTATCAATTCACAAATTGACGCACCGTGCTATTTGCGCCCACGACATCTTCGACGTCGCGGGTGTTTTGGTAGGTTTTGGGAGAACATGCGACGAAGCTGCAGCACTGTTTACGTGTACGGTCGGATCCGGTGCTTCTTGTTTCGCGCTCCATGTAGAAGATGAAGCTCCGTTTACGCTGGGGGCTTCAGCTCCAGATGCCCGGCCATTTGCAGGTTCAGCGACCTGCGCATCGAGGGCTCCTTTGTCCTTCGCGTCGCCGTCCGGCTGCACCTCTGAAGCTGATGAGGCGGCAGGTTGATGAGGGGCCGGAGAGCTGATTCTTGGAGTACTGGAGCGCCCAGCATGACCGTTGGGAGCACCACGAGGAGGTCCACCACGTCCCCTTGTCGCCGGGCTGCCTCTGCCTGAAAGACCGCCTCTTCCTCCACCACGACCGCCTCTGCCTCCTCGAGGCAAAGAGAATCCGGCATCTTTGGGTTGGCCAGATACCGAAACCTTCTTTTCCTTTTTGCGAGTAACGGAACCCCACTGCTCGGCGTGACCTTGCGCAATTGAAAAGGATAGCACAGAACGTCGATGACAAGCGGAAGGCTGGCAGAAGGCTGGAACTCACCCTCACTAATCCGCGTTGCAGCAAGTTCTACATCCCCGGCGACTTCAGCGAGTAGTGAGAGTAGGTC
This sequence comes from Pleurotus ostreatus, assembly GCF_014466165.1. NCBI lineage: Eukaryota > Fungi > Basidiomycota > Agaricomycetes > Agaricales > Pleurotaceae > Pleurotus > Pleurotus ostreatus. Next base: position 207,124 of record NW_023503164.1, on the reverse strand, counting down.
TTTATGTCCCCAATATGTCCCCAAAGCGATGTCACGAGCGCGAAGTTACAAAGGCACCAGAGAAATTTGGATTTTCAGTGAGCAAAATGGCTTTCTAGGGCAAGAGAAAGGGTGGACCCACCCTCGTTCGACCAAGCCGGGAACAATTCCTGAAGTTGTTTCGCTTGGGCGCGGTACTTGGAGTTCTCCAGTTGTGGTTGGTCTGGAGGCTGTTGCTGGCTACGAATGGTTGGTTTGTATGACATTTCTGGCGGAGGTTCGCTTTGCAACCTTTCTGGAAATTGGAGGAGGAGGACGATATTGTGGTGGTGGTGGTCGTAGTGGTGAAGATGAGCAGTCTAGCCAATGGCGCGTGCGGTCAAGCCAACGAAAAAAGAATTGGCGGAGCTTCAATACTTTACCTTTTCTAGAGGTTACATTCCACTTTTCCACGATTTCTTTTATGAGGGAATAATAACTTAAGGTTACTTCAAATGCGCCCACGGGACAACACAATGGAGCGAATTCGCATTTCCCTAGCTATCACTCCAGAACTGGTAGAAAGCACGCAGAAGGGGCTTAGAGATTGAAGACATTAAACCTTCTAGGTTTGGGCTTTCAAATTTCAACGTTCAACGGTGCGTTACATCTCTCAACTGTGGGGTAGTCTATGTTAGTCTACGTCGATCTCGGCGGATGCGATGCTGCCCGGGGTGACGAAGGGTGAATTGAGCAACAGCTAGAATAACTCTAATATGTACAGTGCGATCACATACTACTAGCGTTGAGACATATTGATCGTTGCTCCGTCAAAAGCTATGATTAATATCTATCTCTACCTCTACCTTCTCATTCTCGGGGAACTAACACATGTGAGTAAGCAAGAGTCAAACGGGGCGTGTGGACAAGGTATCCTCACCTCTAAAGAGTCAGCTCTTCAAGAGCTAAGCATGCTAGAACTCAGCAATAGCCCGTAAATATGCAACCCCGACTCACAGAACTTTGCCGGGAAGGCATCCACGGTGTTACATGTTAGCACGGAAGATAGAGACACCCGCAAGTTGTAGCTGGGTAGATCTCCGTCGTTCTATGCATAGAAGATACTGATTGAGTTCCAGGCGAGGTATGTATCCATCTCATATTCTTACCGTCTCTACTTCCGTGCCAAACTCTACACCACCTGGCGGTGTAATCCAGTCAGGGAGTCTTTGCGCGAGAAATCTTCTTTTATTTTGTGTCAAAGCTGAGGGCACCGTTGCCTCCGTTGTTGAACAGGTTCATGGCCTCCTGGTATGCCAGTGTCTGCGACACAATGTGAATAGATCGTAGGGGCACATACTAGGAGGGGCCGCTCACAATTCCAATAGTTCTCATTCTTGATGTCACTACCGGAGGGAGGTAGCTGCTTCCGTGCCGCCACCGAAGTAGGGGGGTTGACTCGATACATAGATCGACTATGCCTGCTATCGAACAATAAATGGCCAGAGTGGACGATGACGACCATCACAGAGCCTCCATTGGCTTCAAACTGCGGCTGATCTGGCCTAGCACCTGCAACCTAGTGTATACATCAAATTTCCAGGTCAGCCTCTGCACCAAAGCCTCTATGGTGGCGATCGCAGAGAGAATCTGGGCACGGAATTTCTCGTTGTTGAAGAGGGTAACAGTTCCCCTGCGTTCCGAAGTCCCGTTTGTCAGAGTCGTGGACCCATATGTAGAGCGTCGATGATCCTCGGCTTCGGACATGTTGGAATGGGAGGCAGTTGTGTGTTGATGAGGCAGTCGTCAGCCGGGCGTTGCCGTAAGTACGTTTGGGACCTGGTACGGCAATACTAATCTACCCTAAGAAGCTCATCGACCTGTGGCGACCGAGTCGTGCAGCGCGGGTCTGGCGAACCTCCATGCGAAGTGCGCACCGAGCAAAGGGAAGTCGACCTCCTGCATGTCGGTCAACGGTGGCGAGTGCAGGAAAAACAAACGGTGTCGTTGATCAGCATCGGTGGTCCTTGAGTACCGTGAGCTGGTTTTAGCAACGACGTCCTGGCGGCAACAATAGACTGCCTTCGATCTCGAGTGCCTGCATTCTGATCGGCGCAAGCCTTGGCGCCTGCCCGGCTAAAATATTACGAGGGCCGTGTTCATCCCGCATCTGTAGTTTTAACGTGCATCAACGGGCTCCTGATAGGCTCGCGGCGGCTGAGGCGCCCCAGCAGAACGTGTGCTGTATCTAAGCCAAAGCGGGGTGATCAGATGGTCTTCACGCGCGAGCTGAATGGCAAGTACGTGCACTGCGTTTCTCGGGGGTTCACCCGAGGCATGTAGTGTCATGCTTAGCCACGGAGGCGGTGTTGGGGCGCGTATCCTCAGGCCGACGACTTCCGGCTTCGTGCCCAATAAGTGCACATAGCAGAGTGTGGCGGTCAGTACTCAGTAGGCTACACTTCCCGTATGCCAAGCCAGCAGTGCCCGTGCGGCTGCAAGAAAACCACTCCCGTCGTACCCGTGGGATGCAGCAGGCTCAAAGACCTCACCGATATCTTCGAGGCCCGCTAGTGAGCGACCTTCTTGTGATATGATCGTACCTGGTTATACCCCATTGAACGAATAGTCGCCACAAAAATAGCTCGCCCATTGTTAGCACCGCAAACCGCTGCAATGCAAACTTTGAAGCGCCAATGGAAGGCGTAAGCACGTCTGGCATCTTCATGCCCGTGCCGTCAACCAAATGCCGTGGATTGGAAATGGCGCTGATAGCACTGTCCTTCGAGGAAGCGGTGAAGGAATGGAGCACAAGGGCATAAGAATGTGGACGCACGAGTCATGCATACAAACTAAACATGTAGCCGAGTGCCTGGTGTTGACCGCGGCATTGGATTCTACAAGGCTTCTGCCGAGTGCTCGGAATACCAGCATCGCGGAACTTCTTATGAACCACAGGTATCCCAGGGCCACAACGAATCTACAACCTGAATCAGTCGCAATCGCATTCTTCGGTTGTACGCATCCGGAGCCGTCCAATGACCACATGTTATTTCCTTGCGTACATGTCAGACAGTAGAGCAAGAGGGAATACTAGCCGCTTCGAGCCGTCACAGGATTGCACAGCTCCCGGGTGCCTCACATCCAACTCTATACCTCGCGAAGAAGGCGTAGTTCTCCGCGTTTACAATAGCTCGATCGGGGGATGTATGCGCCAGAACGCGTGCGAGCCGCGCGCCGTAGAACTCCCATGTATACGCATTCGTCCCAACCTCGCCCCACGCCGGGCTGAAGTGGCTCGCCTCGTGGATCAGTGTCGCCGCCTTCCGAGTCACCAAGCCACAATCAGCCCCACATCAAGTGAAAATAACAACAAAATTACCCTTTCGTCGGCGTCATACTTCCAGAAGAGCGGGCATAGATTGACGGTGGACGGGCTGTCGGGGAGCGTATATCAGGCGGGAACAAGGTGATTAGACGTGACTTACGTCGCGCGAAGGACGAACGCGTGCGTCAGTGCCGACATCAGCCCGCAGTCCGGGGTGCATTCGTACGTCCAGTGGTCAAAATGAGCCGTCCGGAGTGCAGCCGCACGGATCATCACATTTTTGAACCGCGCTGGCGTGTACTCGCCAAACCATATCTTGTACCTAGCGTCGGTGGCTACCGTGCCATTCCCATCGATGTTGTTGAGGTACCTGTTTTCTGTTAAGCGAGGCTTGGGTTACTCGATGTTGCATGAAACGAACGTCACCGCCTCGAGGGCCCAGCGTTGAGCAATTGGAATGGCGTCGCTGATGGTCCGCTCCTGGGCCGGAGTGCAATGCGAGAATGTTATCTGGTCTGTAGCCGTGGCAGCGTCGACAACAAACTCTTGAGCAGCGGTCAGGGGATCACCTAGAAACAGGCGGTCAGCAGGTGAGTATAATAGTGACCACAAAATAATACCACTACTCTTGGTCGATGGCAGCGCCACCGTGAATGGCGAAGCAGTTAGCATAGCCGCAACGCAGAAGAGTGCGAGTTGAGTGAAGCCAGCCATGGAGTGTGAGTAAGGATTTCGACAACTTGCTGCTCGCCTCTTCCTATCGTCCACATTTTATATGCATTTATGCGCCCGGATTCGAAGCGAAATCGGCATAGGATGATCCTGGACGGTTTGCACGGATTGTGGGCCTTGCATATAACAAGTCAGTAACGGCCAGTCGTGGAGTTTGCAAGCTTCTTCGAAAAAACTGACCGACGGGGAGTTGATGCCGTCAGCGTGAATGGAAACGGATGGGTATCAGAGCGCCAGCTACTAGCCCAGTCAACACTCAGTACTCAGTGCTAGTCCGTTCCAACCATAGGGCCGCTCTTGGGAGGTATGTGGTAGTAGGATGCCTCGATAGTGCGGAGACTCGCTGTACCAAGTCCAGAAGTTTGGTTCCGACGTTGTGTCAACAAAGCAGAACTGATTCACGATTTTGCAAAGCCTCGGAGAGTCATGTCGTGGCGAAGTCGAATGCTTTCAACCATTCCAAGCAAGGTATGGCCACAAATTTTAGTCGAGGCGTCAACGAGGACTGGCAGTTGACCTAGTCGAGAAGTAAACTTGGGACCGACGATTGTTGGTCAGCGAGTATTCGTGATCGTGAGATATCTCGTCAACACCGGTCAGGGGGTGGGGGATTAGGGACGTCCACCGTACATGTCGTTAACGCCATCGAGAAACAGGACACCGGTGAGGCTGTTCAAGCAGAATATACGGTGAACGCCTGTAGCCTCACTGGCCAGCTGGCACACTTCTCCGTTCCACTCGGTGCGCCTTCGCACTGACGGGATGATTGCGGGATGAACTCCCCGTCGGTCGGCTTCTCTTCCGAGTCTTGCCAACTCCACGACTGGCCGTTCTCGACTTGTTATGGCCAAGTTGTTCGATGAGTGCGAGCTGTCGAAAACTATCCCATCCTAATCTTGTCTGAAGTCCAAGCGCACAAACACGGCACTCGTATAAAATGTGGACAGTGTATTGAGGTAAGCAGCAAGTTGTTCAAGTTGTAAACCTTGTTCACTCTCGTACACTCGCTCAATGGCTAGCTTCACCCAACTCGCTCTCTTCTGCATCGCGGCTGCGTTGACCGCCTCGTCACTCGTAGCCGCGTTGCCTTCGACCAAGAGTGGTACTACCGTTACATTTTTGCCTCGATGACTTACTAATCATCGCGTCCTCAGGTGGACTCCTGGCATCTGCCCAGGAACTTAATGTCGACGTTACCGCCGCGGCTGACCAAATCACTTTCTCGCACTGCACCGCCGACCAGGAGCGCATCATCTCCAACGCTATCCCGATCGCGCAAGCGTGGGCCCTCGAGTCGCTGACGTATGGTTTGCGCATACTTCGGCAACGAGACACTCCTGATCTGTCTGCACAGTTACCTCGACAACATCGATAGGAATCACACCGCGGCCATCGATGAGAGGTACAAGATATGGTTCGGCGCCTACACACAGGCACGGTTCGGGGAGGTGATTGGCCGTATGGCTGCGATCAGGCATGTTCATTTTGAAGACTGGACGTACGAGTGTGACCCGGGCTGCGGTTTGCTGGCGCCGCTAATCCACGCGTTCGTCAACCCCAACAAGTAAGCGCGTGTTCTACGACTTTGTTCCCCAATACCTGATGCATGATGTGCTACCTCGCAGCCGATCCGTCGTCAAACTGTGTCCTCTCTTCTGGAAGTATGACGACAACGAAAGGGTGACGCTCCGCTACCCATCTTCTATTTAGATCATGATGCTTATTGTCGACCATCTGTGTATGTTGCAGTCCACCACATGTTCGGGTGACGTTCAGGTGACGTTTGGGTATTCGGGTATTGTTCAGATATTGTTCAGGTGAATTTCACCGAATGTTCAGGTAATGTTCAGGTTCTGTTTGTAGCCTTTGTTCAGGTTCAGATAATGTTCAGATGATGTTCGGGTGATGTTCGGGTGAACAAAGATCACCCAAACTTTATCCGAATGCCAGATGAATGCCATCTGAACATCTCCTGAATGCCACCTGAACACTACCTGAACGACATCTGAACATCAGGCGAACATCATCTGAACATTGGCCGAACATCACCTGAACTTTAGTCGAACATTAGCTGAATGTTAGCTGAACATTTGCCGAACTTTATCTGGACTTCACCTGAATATCATCTGAACTACACATAAACAACATCTGAATAATATCTAAAGTACAAAGCTTTATACCTCATCATCTCTTTCAATATCAACCCCTGCCTCATCATCACTATCATCACTGCTCTCTTCTACATTCCTTTGCTTCTTCTTCTGTTGCTTTGCAATTACCCGTTGAGTATGCAAAAACAATAAAGCATGGATGGTAAAGTCAAAGTTGCTAACAGACATCTTGTTCAAGACTGTCTGAAAGCCACCCAGCCAAGCATTTAGTTGCTCACAAGCCTGAATAATCATTATTTAGCTAGCTAATACAGAGTCAATTCAGTAAGCACTTACTTGAGTATTGAAAGCTCTTTTGTAATAGAAGTTACCACTGTTGTCTTGCTCAACAGTTACAAGATTGGGAGCAGAGCCATTCAGAGGCGCTGGATTACACCAAGTACGACAGATATAGTCAGTGGTCCGATGGTTGATGTAATGGTAGGAGTCAACAATAAATCTTGTAGTGTCTTCCCACTTTGGCCAGTCTCCTTGCTTGACAATATGTCTAAGTACAACACATGCTTTGTCAATGCAGACATAGCTTGGTTTACTCTCTGGAGTAGGATAGACTTCCTCCAGAAATTTGACAATTTTGGTAGGAGATTCTGACTTGGCAAATTTCTTCCATGCTATGACCACTCCACATGGTGCACACAGTGTCTCAACACAGTAAAATCGTGGTGCAGAAAAATAGTTTTTATAGGAAGTGCCACTATTTTCTTGAGCATCATCGTCATCATGCTGCAATCTGGCTCGTGTTTGGGCAGGCAACCAATCTTGGGTCTCTGCCTCTGCTCTTCTTAGAGCTCTTCTCATTCCAAGCATGGATTGGTTTCCATATCTTCCACGATGGGTGTTCCACTGTTGCTGATGAATTTGACAAGCTTTCGTTCCTTCTACAAGATTTGCCTCACAACCCTTTACACAACACTGCCCCATTCTTTTGTCTTCATGACCTACACAGAAGACACCTGTGTGAGCATTTGCAAGGGGTTCTATGCAACCATCAATAGCACAGTGTCTTGGTCCCATCACAATGCCATCCATTACAACCATTTTAACCAACTCTACTTCACCAGAATCAGAGTTTCCCAAGTTAGAAGATGTTGAATCAACATCCATAGCATCATCATCATCATCATCATCTTGAGCATGGTGATGTTGCTCAATGCCAGGACCGGAGTACTCAGGAACAGCACTATTCTCATCAACACCAACTACACCAGCAGGATCAGTGGCCTGTCTGGGAATAGTATCTGCCACATTTTTATATTCATGAGTACATTCTGAGCAAGAATGGGTCCTTGCAGCATCAATGATACCACTTTGACCCAGCTCCTCAAATGCCTTGCTAGTAACTGTGTCAATGGATATCCCATCCTCCAGAATCAGATTGGTGCCAGAATGCTTGGCCATTTGCCTACTCATCTCAAGTACAAATGCTTTCCAAATATGCCGTCTAGTGATTTGAAAGACTGATTGCTGAGTGTTGAAGCTTTCATTCCAAAACTCTGTGATTGCTGCAGTAGAGGCATGAAAACTATATGTTGCATTGACAATAGCATTGGAGACAACTCGATCAACCCAGACTTTTTGCCCAACCTTCAAATACTTAGCATTGTTTAAGTAAAATGACATTCTTCCAGTAAATCCAGGTTCTTTATAGCTCTCATGATCTGCGTAGAATATGGAATGGCACCGAGAGCAAATACCACTCAGAACTGGCACATGGGAGAAACATTCACTTCCTTTGAGCAATGTTACTTCCGAAGTATCCCGTTCACGAGTATTTTGACCAAGTGCACAACCATTACAAGTTGCAGTTGAACACTGCATGGTACTGGGGCATATAACCAATGCTGGCTGGATCAAAGCATTTGATATTGGCCTGAGTTTACGCTTCAAAACTCCAGATTTGTTGTAAGGCCTTAGCTTTAAGACAATAGACAATTTGTTGAATTTCTTTGCCAAAATTGTAGTTTTTTCTGAATTCGACTTGTTGCCTGGTACATCTATCTCTGGAAGAAATAAAGAAGATGTAGCTTCATCACCCAGTCTGGCTGAAATAGCTCTAGCCAGTGCAGTCATCCATCCAGTAATGGACTCTGACCATTTTCTAGATCCACCTGCCACCTGCTGTTTGGCATGCAGATTTAAGAGATCTGGGTTACTTGTCAAACTGAACAAGATGAGAAGCACAGTAGAGAGTGTGACTTCTGAGCCATAGTTCTCAGAAATAAACTCAGCAAAGTCTGAAAACAGAATGCTGGGAAATTGATCTTCTATAGGCATAGCAGCTGCACAAGGCAGCAAACCAAATGTGAGACAAATGGTAAGAAGGATGAGTCCTAAGTTAAATAGCAAACTAAGCTCATGTCAGCATACTTGTAGACACTCAGAACCAATCAGATTTTTTTTTTAAAAAAAAAGACAAAGCCAAAAAATATGGCAGCATAGAGACATGTAAGTATATACTTACTTTGCAGTGGCTTTACCCTTCCCAGCCTTGGAGCTAGAGGCTCCACCTTTGCCACTCTTGGCCTCAACCTGAGCCTTTCCCTTTCCCTTTCCCTTCTCAACCTTTGCAGCTAATGCTGCAAGCTCATCAGCCACCTCAGAGATGACCATCTGAGTTGGCTTCCTTCCATGCCACATCTTGTGCTTGCTATCAACACCACCACGTTGTTCCAAGAAGTCAAGGAGTAGAGGGTGGGCCACTGCCTTGACAAATACCTTGTTCCAATCGTGGTGGGAGGTTCTGCCAAAGAAAACCTTCTTGATAGCCTCAGAGCTAGGCTTAGCACCATCCCACTTGCCCTCAGAAATGAGGGCATCAATCTTGGCTTGGGCAGCATCAACCGCCCGCCAGCGCTGATAGGCATTATGAATGCCCCCTTTGTCACTACCCCTGGGGGTGTGAGCGTAAGGGACCTTCAAACGCTCAGCGATATAGCGCTGGGCTGAGTTGGGAGCGAAGGCCTCATAGCCTTGAGTTTCTGTGACCTCATCTGAGGCAACAGAGCGGACAGCGCTGGCGATAGCAGGAGTAACACTCCTGCTAATGGCAGCAGCACTGCCCGGTACGCTGTGTCACACTCTCCTGAGATAGGGGAGTGTCCGGGGAGCACTGGGTCTTGCTAGTAGATCAAGTGAGAGCCCGGTTGTTCGAACACCTAGTAACTCTGATAGGGGTGTATATTTTGTCTCGCCAAGGTATGCCGATAGTGAAACAAGACTACAGGGGTAGTACAGGAGTAACACAGGGGTGGTGCAGGGATAGTACAGGGGCCTGTGTGAGGCGGTCCAATGATTGCTTCTTTCGGATAGGGGACGCGAGCGTGAGTGGTCACGAGCACGAGCGGAGACAGTAACGTGGAAGAGGAAAAATAAACAAAGGTGCAGATACGCAGTAGAACAGGAAGGGGTTAGTATAAAAGGAATAGAGAGTGAAAGAAAGGAACAAAAGGGGTACCGGGTAAAGAATTTGAAAGATAGGGGGATGATAAAAGATTAGAGAACGAAAAACTACCGTGACAAACTTCTTCAAGTACGCAGTACTTGAAGTTGAACCAAGTGGACGACTAGAAGACCAGAATTCGACTGGTATGACTGGATAACTGACTGATTGATGATCTTGCGGACTGAGAGTAAGATCGACTTTGACTTGACTGGATGACTAAAGAAACTTGACTAATACGACTGGCTGACTGAGACTTGACTAATACGACTGAATGACTGAGACTTGACTAAGACGACGGAATGACTAAGATCTGAGGACTGATACGACTAGAGGACTGACTGAGTGAACCTTTCACTGGGGGGGGAAAGATTGATTTTCAACTTCGCTACACTATTGGATTTTTATATGTAAAATATCTAGGCTGTGCACGGAAAGTAGAAAGAACGGTTGTTAGGCCGTCACAAGAATCAGAAAGTCCGGTAGAAAGGAATAGTCACATAATTCTGTACGGAAGATAGAAGGAAATGCAGAAGAAAGGAAAGGAAATGCGCAGCTGCATTCCGTATGTTCCGATGGATACATAAGGCTGTGCAAGGCTGTGCAAGGCTATGCTGGGCTGTGCTGGGCTGTGCAATTTGCACAGCCGAGGTCCGAATAGAACAGCCCAGCTGTGCGAATGAAAGGAATGAAGGAATATGGATTATTCTGATGAAAAGGGAGTTCTTAATGGAATATCTGATGGGCAAAGAAATGGTCAGGGGGGAGAAATAGAATTCCAATGGAAATGGGAAGAGAATAGTGGCACCCCTAAAGACTTAAGAGGGGCGGAGAGGCGAACAGGGGTAAGATCCCATGTGGTATATTATAGATAGGGGTGAGGGGTAGGATAGGGGATGCTTCCCTAGAGCCAGATAGTTCGGGGAGGATAGGGGAGGTATTGCAGAGGGGGAGAGTAGGGAGCTTGGGTGTTTGATTGAGCATAACCCTAGATTTCCGACATGATTACCATGTTACAAACATGGTTCATGACATCTGCGGGCGGCATTAGAATTCAACCGTCCTCGGTTGCATGCTCGATCAAATATCACAGGCTCCTATTATCAACGAAGATTAGGGGACGCTTCTAATGTTTTGAGGAAGGACAGGGTTCGCAGCAAGGATCGAATATTTTGATAGGATTGGGAATGAGAGAGAGGCTGGTACTGAGGCGCTTGTCGAATTTTTACATGTGTTCAAAGTTATCCCAAAGGCGAAACAAGCTGGATAGAATTGAACGACTGGGGGTGCTGAGAGAACATGCGAACAATTGTTAAGGAAGGGAATGGTATCGGGCCTCATATAGACGATAGACGAAAGAATAGGAGGATGATGAAAAAAGGGAAGGGGCCGAGGTGACGAAGACATAGAAAGGGGAGGATGATTCAAGAAAAAACGATAGGAATGGGGACCGTGAGGGACTTTTCAAGTGGAAGATGGAAGCGAGGGTCCCTATACATGGCAATCAGCGCCCTCAACCTATCCCTCCAACTCATCTTGACATCCCATGATTTCACCCACATCGACCTAAACAGCGGCATGCGAGGGACAGAGCCATTGGGGAAGATTTGCAGCTTGAGCTGCACATATCGACCCCGGAATCTGGTGATGTCGAGAACAAAAGCCATGTCGTCGGGCTGGCAGTGCATCCATGTGCGAAGAGCGAGCGTAGGTGAGTCGAGCTCAAGGAGGCGCTCAGCTTCCCCAGAATCCGGGGAAATAACCCAACGGATCCGGGCTGTGGGGAGGCTGCCTATGTCGCTTCGCAAAGGCATGCCGGACACCATGACTGGTGGTAAAGGGTCTGCTTCCTCGATCTCGGCATCTAGAAGTTGATTGAAATCATGGACTGTGAAGCATCAGTATGGGCGCTTCACGGGATCGTTTTGATGGCGGACCGAGTATAGTCTCAGGGCTGCCCTGGACATCCGAAATCTGTATCTCCTCTTTGTCTATCTTAATGGTGATGGGCGGTCTGAGTAGGGTTGTGCTGGGGACAGGGGACGAGATAGTGCGCATCATTGAAAGGGCGAGGTAGGTAGTGAAGGAAGGAAAGAAGTGGGGATTTTCGCATAACGAGCGTTAATAAGTAAATTCCTCAGGGTCATAACCCTCCTCATTGGTTTCCTCTTCTGGTTGCCCATCGGCTCCGTCTAATTCCTCCGAAGAGTCTGACGAATCTTCTAAAAGGAATTCAGGGTCATCTCTTGAAAGATACCCAATAACCCTGAAGCCGGCAATCGCGTCTCGTAGAAGAGTTCCGTCAAGCTCCTTAAGCACATAATTTCCCTTCTTGGTTCTTTTAACCACTTCATATGGGCCTAGGTATCGTGGTGAGGTCTTTATCATTGAGACAGATTCTTGAATTTGGCTATGTCTGACCAGCACAAGTTCTCCAGGCTCGAAGGTGTTTCGTTGAATTCGATGATGAAAACGTCGCATGAACTGGTCTCGGGATGTGCATCTGGCTCGTTTAAGGGTTTCAGCTGCAGCAGCTAGGTCCTCTTCTCTCCTTTCCAACTGTCGCATTCGCAAGGCGACAAGTTCTGCCGTAGACATACCGCTCCGAAATCCTGTGACCAGGAAGCTTGCTTCTGCATAGTCAAAGGGCAGGGCAGGATGAGTCCCATGTAGTAGATAATATGGGGAATATCCTGTCACTGAGCTGACTGTGACCCGGTCAGCAAATACCGCCAGCCCAACTGCCTTGTGCCAGTTGAGGGGCAGTCCGTTGGAGCTCTTTTTACAGGAACGAACAATAGCTTCTCGAAGGATGTAGTGGCCACGTTCAACAACTCCATTGGCATGCTTGTTGTATGCTGTGATTTTTATCTGGGGTATTCCTAATCTTTCCGCTAACGAAGAGAAAGCTCCTTTTACTTCGGACCCATTGTCGGTGACGATTTGCTCAGGCGCCCCATATCGACAATAAAGGTTGTCCCATAAGAACTGGGATAGGTTGTGAGAGTCATTTGTCCTCATGGGCTTAGCTTCGGAGACACCCTGTTAAATCATCTTTGGCTGCTACTATCCATTCATATCCTCCAGAGGCGGGCCGCATGGCCATGACATCCAGATAGACTTTCTGGAAGATTCGAACAGGGGCGGAGATCTCGTAAGGCATTTGCATTTGTGCGGTGTTTCGGATCTGACAGTCATGACATGTAGACACATGGTAATGGACATCCTCTTTGAGTCGAGGCCAATAGAATCGGAAGCGAAGCAGCTTTAGGACAGAGTGTTCTCCTTTATGGCCTAAGGATTCATGTGCCTGTTGAAGGATAGATAGCCTCCGGTCAGCTGAAGTGACAACCAGCTGGGGAATTTCTGCTGAATTCCGGAGGTACATATGATCTTGATGAACAAAATATCTTTTGGCTTGCTGTAGAAAACGCTTCTTATGCAGAGCACTCGGAAGTATAGGAAGGGAGTTGGAGGTGAGATAGTCATGAATGTCTTGAAGTAACTTTGTCATTTTGCTGGACTTCTTGACGGATGGCAAAGCAAAAACCTTGTAACCTTCTAGAGTAGGAGCGGGGAGTGTGGTGGAGACTAGGAATATGTAGAGGGCTATCTCATCTAGCCAAGAGTCATCGTCTTCAATATATTCTTCTGGAAGATGTTTCCTTCTTGACAGTCCATCTGGTCCCTTAAAGTTGACCCCTGGGACATGTACTAGCTGGAAGTCGAACATAAGAATTCCTTGGATCCATCTGTTCATGGCATTGGTGGGCTGTAAGTCTGGTTCCTTCAACATTCCCTTGATGTATTGGGCATCCACCTCCACAACAAGCTTAGGGGCTCCTATGAGGTAGATACGCCAGTGCCGAAGTGCTCGATACAGTCCATAGAGTTCCAGCTTGGACTGAGAGTATCTGGACTGGACTTCGTTCATGGGTAGGGAGCCATAACGTGCTGGCCGCCTTTTTCCGTTCTCATCGTTCTGAGACAGAATGAATCCGACGGCAATGAGGCTTGTGTCTACCGACATGATCAAGGGGTTGTCGGATCTATAATCAATAGGTCGTAGTGCGGGAGCACTGGATACTTTACTCTTGAGTGTGTCGAATGCCTCCTGTCTTCTTTCATCCCAGATGAAGTCTGCCCCTTTTTGTACAAGTTCGGTAAGGGGTCGGGCGAGTTGAGAGTAATTGGGAACCCATATGCGGACAGTTCCACAAAGCCCCAGGAAACCTCGGACTTCCTTTGGGGTGGTGAGGATAGGGCCATTTGAGAATCTTGGAAACTCTATCATCTTCGGGGCTTCGTCCTTCTGGGCCACATTTCTGTCCGACGATTACTGCCTCTTTTCTACAGATTTGGGCTTTCTTGGCAGAGAAGGTAGCACCTGCACACTTGACCCGGTGCATAACCCGATGTACATCAATGGCATGTTCCCAAATGAATCGGCGAATCCCTGGATTTTCGGGAATCATCTCAGGCTTTCCATTCTTGTCCAAGTACTGGGTTTTAGGGCCTTTGATAGGTAGATCGTCTACAAATATATTGGCAACATGGGGAATCTCCGGTTGAAGTATGTGCACCATGCACTTCTGAAACTCCGTTGGTGAGTTTGTGTACCCCATGGGGAGCGCCGTTAATCGTAACAATCCCAAGGGACTCCAAAATGCGGTCATATCTCGAGACGATGGGTCCACTATTCGTGCGTCAAATCCCCAATAGAGGTCATGGGTTGTAATACACTGACACCCAGCGTAGGGCTCAACGAAGTCGTCAATGATAGGTAGTAGTCCCGCGTCTCGGATCGAGACAGCATTTAATGGTTGAAGGTCATGGACGATTCGGAGGGACCCATTCTTCTTCAGGACGCAGAACCACCTTCCTCTATATGAGGATTGGCAAGGCTCATATACTCCGGCGTCTATCTTGCTTTTGAGCATTTCAATAACTTTGTCCCGAATTCCAGGCGGAATTGGAATGTTGCGGAACTCCCAGGGAGTATGAGGTATAGTGGCCATCTTGTAATCAGAGAAATAATCTTTTCGTAGAGTTCCACGGTCGCTTTCCTCGAAGGCGAGTGCATCTTGGTTAAGCCGGAGGATGTGCTTGAACAGCTTTTCTTCTTCTGGGAGCAAGAAGTTGTCTTTATTAATTTCCATAGCTTCTATGCGCTCCTTGGTGAGTTTCTCAGTAGGAAGAAACTCTGGTGGGTCCTTAGGTAGTGGCGGAAGTGAGTCCAGTGGATCTTCTGGCATGGAGCGACTGACTTTGGCGTCTTCGGGATAAGTTCCCGAGACAGGATGAACCTTCTGGGCTACCCGTTTGTATGCGCCAAATGCTTTGAACTGGAAGCCGAAAGCACTGTCCTCAGGTGTTGGAATTAAGATGGAGTCTTCCTCCCAATCCACATCAGGTGAGCAGAGCTGAGATGCGATCCAAATCTTTTGTGAGACGGCTTTCTATGTAAAGACATTCCACAGGCGGTGGTGTATAGATGTCGATAGGGGAGTCAACTGTATCAATTTCTGAACCTTCAACATAGTAGGCCCAAAGAGATGGCATTGAAGCCTCGCTGCTGGAGGTAGAGGTACTGGCTACTATCACGGCGTAAGACCATAAGGGGCTAGGGGACTTTGGATCCTCACAGAGGAGTTGGTAGGTAGTGTGGGAAGGAAGGTGGATAAGGTCGGGGTAAAGGAACGTATATGACATAAGGAGTTTGCTAAATCGAATGAAAGAGCCGTTTCTAAATCCCTTGAGAAGAAAAGAGTGGCTTTGGCGGAATGAAGGATGGGGAAGGGAGTGTATAGAATTCAAGCGTGAAAATGAGTGATGGACTTTAGAAAGGAAAAGAGGGTGGTATGATGCTTGGGTACCGGTGCCAAAGTTATAAGGGAATACGCCATGACATAGCACGGCGATGTCCGGCAAAATCAAACATGGCATAGGGGTCCAAATATTCGGCCTGAAAAAGAATGTCGACACTGATGGGTAAGTCCGGCACAAGTCCACAGCATGGTGCGGGCAGCATTTCCAATAGCACCCCCGTCCCATGGAGTCAAAAACTTTTGCCACGTTGGCCAAGTACTCATCTTCTTCAGGGGTGAGTAAGGGGTTGGCCTTATAAGTGGTGAGAAGAGGCTCAACAGGGGGTTTGAGTAGTGAACGGGAATGAAAACAGGTGTGGGAAAAACCTTGGGAGACCAGTGGCTTGTTGTAGAATAGGACCCGAAAGATATGGCAATGATGGGTGAAGTAGTGGCGTGTTGCATTGGTGAGGAGTGGCGAGGTCATTAAATGGAAGGTGAATCCTGGTTTTAGGAGGTATCTTGTAATGATGCGAAGGAAGGCAATATGAAGAAGACGGAGGTGTCGGAGTGCAGATATTTTGGGGTTCCATAGATTATAGTGTATTTCGTCCTTTTCCGAGACCCATGGATTGGAATAGTTTTTGATGAAGAGAGCAGCGGTATTTTCATATGTGCTGGGTGTGCGGGGAATTTTAAGTTTGAGTTTGTCTTGGGACCAATCCATATCGAACCTATGACCGTCAAGAATGAAATTATGATGCACGTAGTCGAAGGAGCGGGGTGGGGCTAGTCTGGCTTGAACGAGCGCCTGCTGCACTTTCTTTTCTTCTTGGGTAGGCTCAGTTCGTCCCCACATTTCCGGAGTAACATATTCCCGAGTGATGTATTCCTTGCACAGTAATGCGATCCTTGCGATCATATAATCTCCATCATCTTGCCAACGTCCAAAGCGAGAGTCTCCCCTAGGCATTAGGATATTGGTAAATCCATCATATGGATAGGGCTGAGTTTCGTAGTCAAAGAATGAGGACGAGGCGGGTATGACGAGCTGGCCTTCAGGGTTGACATATGGATGTCCGAAAGGAGGATAGTCTTTAGTTATGGTGTCAGATGCCACCGGTATGGCCATCCCTTCTGTCATGAACAGAGTAGAGAAGGCATGGCTGAATCCCCAAAGATCAGGTTGGTCATGACGAATTTCAAGGTAGGAGTCCTTAATGAAAAGGTCGGCTAAGTTGGTGAAGGCATGGATCATGCAGAGTGGAACTGGCGAGATAAGACATCCTTGAACGAGTGAAAACGAGGTTGGTTTTGGACTGAAGGAATGGTGTACATGAGATGATGGTGAACTGGTACTAGGAGTATAACCATTTCTTTCTGCTTCACTTCCTTCCTGGACCTGTCCTTCTATGCCATCCTCTGATACTGAAAACTTCGAGATTACTGGAGTGGGGGTTGGGTAAGGGAGTGACTCTGGAGTTGGGCTGGTTTCTAGAGGAGAGGTGGGATGGAGAGAAGCTACAGGGCTTCTGTCTCCTTGGACTTGTTGGGATTCTTGTTGTAGTATTCTGGGGGAAGAGGTGGGAGCAGAATGACAAGGGATGGGAGGAGGAGTTTGAGTTGACATACTGCTGGTGGTTTCCATACCCACAACTACTTCACTGCCAGGGGGAACATTCTCTTTCTCCTCATCCAGAAGTTCCTGCAACATTTGGTGATTGTGCTGGAAGGCAGAATTCATAGCAGCTGCAAGGCCATGAGAGCCCTGAGGAACTTGGACAACAAAGCTGTCCTCAGATTCCTCTACTACAACTGCATTCTTGAAGAATTCTGTTGCCTCTTCTGAATCAGAGTCAGGCATGATGAGGACAGGGCCTTCCCCAGACTCAGGTCTCCAGACATGAAAGGCATGCTGCAAAGGAGGCTGGTTGAGTGTGGAGGATGAAGTGGAACCCTTGCCTTTGGATGGTGGAGGACGAGATCGAATGGCTTTCCTTCTGTCCATCCTAGATCCAATGGGAGAACCGAAGCGAGGCTTCTTGGCTCCTTTAGCAGCAGATGAACCCATGGGTGGAGTATCTTGAGCAGGGCTGGAGGAAGGCACAAGTACCTCCCCTTCTTCAGCTGCAATTTCCGAAGCTACTTGGCGAAGGAGTTGAGTGATGTGGTCCTGAATATTGATGGAGGCGTAGGCCCGATTGATGTCAGACTCACTGGGGGAAAAGACAGTCATACTGAGGGCCTCAGAATTCCCTTCCTTAGCTCCCCCTTCATTATCCGAAATGCTAGGACTATCTGCAGTGGGAGTGGGAAGAGAGGTGGCTGGAGACGGAAGGTGGAACGAACTGGTGTCGTCTTTCATGGTAACGTCTCCCAGAACTGGGGAAGGGGGACGACCTTCAGTTCCTAAGCTGGGCTGGGTGAATTCGGACGATTCCATAGGAGATGGTGACCTGTAGTAACGGGTGGTGAGAACACCAGAAGACCTCGCACCATTAAATTCTTGGTTGAGAGCTAGCTGATTCCTGGGGGGCGAACGTTCTACGGATTCCGACGAAGGTTTGGGGTCCTCCAGCGTGAGCGAAAGGATAGGTGGGTCGCTCTGATATTCCTCCTTAATGATGGGCTCAAGCGAGGGTTGAGTGGGTTCCTGATTGTCCGACGCATGGCTCGAGGTTCGGTGGGAGGTGGAATCGGAGGGAGGAGAAGGGGAATCGGAGGAAGCTCCAAGGCGGACACGCCGCTGAAGATTCCTAAGGTCTTCAATATTCTTGTGACGGATGGTGTCATTGGGAATGGGGAGTCCTGGAGGACTTGCGGTACGAAACGGGGGACCGAAAGGACTGTTGGTTGGCCTCTGAGGATTGAGGAGCAGTCTCCTGACGCTCAGGTATAGGCTCTGACACATGGTCAACGTCTACGGTCGACGCGGAGATGCCTCTGAGTCTTGCTGAGCGGCGGCGAGGAACCTGACGAGGAGCTCCTCCACGTCGAGTTCCACGTGTGCGAGCATTTTGCGTTCGAGGAGGCCTCTGATTATCCTCATCACGGTTCTGGTCGATTTCTCCAAACGAATGACGGCGAGGCGGAATCCTGATGGTAGGGGCTGCCCTCTGGACGACGGGCTCCACAACAGCTGGTACAGGACGAGGGGAAAGAACGCCGGGAGGTACAATGATGTTGTAGGGGTATTGGGAATCTGCGATGGAGAAAGTGAACGCATCTAGAAGACGATGGGAAGGAGTGGGAGGGGAATCAACGGCTGGAGCATCAAATGATTCAAGGAGAATGAGATAGGCGGTACCGCGGTTTCGCTCCACCAAGTGGGGAACGATGGAACTTCGCCTACTGACTTCTGTGTCGTTGGCAAGATAAATCCTGATCTTGCCGTTGTTCACCATATGGGACTGATGTTCGACGAAGTTGTTGGACGACATAACCCCCGCAACTTTCTGGGGTTGAGCCTGGGTCATAGCCGCCTGGACTAGACCGTAGCGTTGCAGACGCTGCGCCGTGAGCAATGCCTGGTCCTGTCCCCCGCTGGGGAACTGGATGGGAAGGGAGATATGAGGCTGAGGGACGCGATCAACAGGGTATGCAGGGGGCATTCCAGTGCGAACGAGCGTCTGGATGACACGCCCAATCGTGGCCTGGGGGTGCGCAGGAACGTTGACGGCAGTCAGCAAGCAGCGGCGTAGTTGTTGGAAGACATGTCGCTCGCGATATGACTTTGAAAAATATGTGCTGGTAAGCTGGGTGTGCTGGTAAGCGAGTTGAGAGTAAGTTTCGAGGATGGGGGGCCGACCGTATCCAACGGTGCATTAAATAGCGGGAGGGGCGGCGATTCCAAGACGTAGGTGCGTACATTATTCGTCGCGGAGTTCAGAATTGACGACTTCGTCGTCTGGAATTCCTTACCTTGTCGTTCTGGCATCCAATACGGTTCTGATGGATAGTGCCACCAACAACGAGCCTCATGATTTGCGCCATGACGATGTGCGAGGACGCGGGGAGGACGTCTTCCCCGTGCATCGAGATCCGAATCGTTCAGCAAGAACGCGGCCGGTCGGATTGCCTGGGAGGTCTGCGCTTCATATGCTCGTTCATCTTGGAGCTGGTTCGCATCAATATCCTCGTTGAGACGCTGGCACGAACGGTTCTTCCAAGACAGTCTCGCAGAGGGTGCGCGTTCTGGGAAAGCACGTGAGCGCGTCTCTTCGTATCGTTCTATTACCGAAGTTTGTCTGCTAACGTTTCCGGCAGTCTCGTTCACTGTTCTACTCTCATCCCGCCCTCCTTCATCTCCCCACCATGTATGGGGGCTCTCTTTTGTACGATCCTCCTCGGCATTACGTGTCCTGGAAGGTTCGGCCGTACGACTTTCCCTTACGCTGGCAAGCCAACTTCGTCGGATTCGCGGGGGCGGTACTTCAAGACCCAGCGCAACGATATCGGACTGATTGGGATTTTCCCCCAAAGGAATCAAACGAGTTGGTTTGGTGTATAATAAGAGCGGACGCAGAGCTTCTTCTGCTAGCGAGTCAACCGTTGGGACACCCTCAAAATCCGACGATTTCTTCACGACGGGGGTGCTCAAATCGCGTTCTAGGAATTCCTCTTCCGGCGTAGCGAATTCGATAGCGCTACTCTGCGTTTCGCCGGCATCACTAGGCCATTCCCGAGCGAGCGCAATGGGAGACGCATGGGGAATTCCTACCTCAGGTAAGTCCTCCCCTTCGTACTTACTCATGCTCTGGCTTATTTCCTCGTTAGCTGGCGAATGCTCTGGCTTGGAGCCTAGGTCTTCCCAACCAGGGTTGTTCATCAGCCATCCCTCTACCAATTCCTACCCGATCTCCTTCGAAACGCGGTCCCTCTTGGTACCTCCTGCCGCTTCCCCTGCCCTGCACTTTTTTCAAGACTTCCTTTCGTCCTTGTCAGCTCCTTCCAGGGCCTATCTTCGACCGCTGGGCGGGGCGTCGCGCATTATCCATACTTTCTGGCGTACTCAGGCCACAGCCGTGCAGGCGTTTCTGCGTGGCATGTACAGGCATCGAGTTCGCCCTACCAGCAGGCGGAGGACAGGATCTATTGGGAACGGCATATATTGCGCTGGCCGAATCGAATGCTTCCACAGCGGGCTCATCCTGCTGCCCACTGCCTACTGTTCTAATCCATGCGCTCACGTTTGGTCGGCACGATTTGGCAAAATTGCCAACCTCTGAGCCCTGTTGCACCGGGGTTTTGCATCTGCCGCAACACTGATCGTCCTTCGCTTCTCCATACCGACTTTTCTGGTGGGAAACGCTTCCCTTGGTTGGTAGGGCTAGCGAGATACTGTGGCGGCCTTTCTCCCCATTCTGTAGAGAATTTCGGCGAGCTCCCGCTGGGTCCTACTCTCCGGGTTTCTGCACTTGCGCATTTTGCGTGGCGCTCAACGACGGTGACCTGCGAGTTATCGCATATCCCTTTTGGGGTTGCCAGTCCCTCGTTGCTGCACCACCCTAGCTCTGCCGACGTTTCTCGCGAACTTACCTCTTGGTTACCTACCGGGCTTCTCATGCCGCGCCACATCTCTTCTACCTTTCCCGTCGCATCGGGCACAGTCCACAGTGGCTCTGGTCATAAGTTCCAGATCAGGTGAGTTTCCATAGTTCTGACTTCTAGAACTTGGCCCATTTAGCATTCTCGTAGGCGTTGCTGCCGCCCTGTGGCCTTGCCCTCGTCTCGGGGCCGGCCGTTTTCTTGTCTAGGCTTGCGCCGGCTCGAGACCCGCGCCTCTCATTACTCTGAGCAGACGGTCTCTCTTCTGACGGATCACTCAAAATGGAACGGAGTGAGTGCAACTGCTGTACGCGGACTCTTTCTGATGTAGTATTAGGATTCGTCGGCGGGGTTGTGCTTTGCAGGATCTCTATTTCAGATAACGGAGAGGACATTTCACTCGGGGCACTCGTGGGTGAAGAGTCTTGGGATGTCCCATCACCTCCGCGTTTTCGCACGAACCGAATACCTCCTGCCGTGCTCGCCCTCGTTGGTAGCGGGCTACGCCAGGGATGCCCAAATTGCAACGCGCTATGGACGCTTCCCAAGGCTTCACCAAATCCTAGGCCTTCCCGTCCCCGTGATGAATTTCGTGTCAAGGTGTCGTACAAGATTCTCGAGGATCGGGGCGGGTTGTCCCACTGGGAATTCGGTCCCACCCAAGGATACGGTTCTTCCTGGGAGTTGATCGCAGACAGCGGTAAGTTGAAATCGCTAGTCTGCGATCTTGATGACATCTCATCGTCCCTCAGAAGTATTGGGCCTCCGCTTTCGGCACTTTGTCTGGGTGATGGGTTTCTGGAGAGATCTAGGGACGCAGATACGGCACATTCATGCCCCCACACCGCTTCGACTCTATTCCCTTCGCAATTGGAATCGGGGTGCACTGTACATAGAGTAGAATAATTAGAATGTTCTGGGGAGCCTGACGGCCCTATCTGCGTCTCTGCGTCTGCGTGTTCGGTTTCCTCAAATGAGGGCTCCAATCCCCCGGTTGGTATCCCGTTCTCAGGGTATTCTTGAGTATCCCACCAAGTCCAATAGTCGAAAAATTGCAAAGTTCCGGGTGGAGTTCCAACTTCCAGATTCCTGTGAGGGACTTCCAATATAGGCTCGAGAGTTCGCTTTTCTGATGGACGTATCTTAGGCGATGGGGGCAAACTACGGGAACCTGCCAGCACTTCTTGCGAGTTTTTCTGATGGACCGAGGGTGAAGGATGTGCGTGCAAATCTTCTATATTCCCCGGAACATTTCCAGGAGCTGAGGAGGTACTATTAAAGCCACTGGGGGAATCATAGCCAGTAGAATCCCCCCATTGAGAACCTCCTGAGTCTATAGTAAACCCATCATGTCCACCAAATCTATCAGGTAGGACCGTACTCTCGAGTGTGTGTATGTGCGTGGCTGATTCCTTCTCATCTTCTGGTTCAGTGTTTCCGTGGGTCTCGTCAAGCAGGAGACACTCGTCCAAGTAGTCTCCCCAGCATTTAATACAGAAAAATCCGTCCGTACCAAGGAGTGGGCCCTCTCCCTTACTGTGGAGACAATAACGCGGTGGGGCAATATAGGAGAGTTCTTGTAGGTCAATGTTTGAGTCTGCCGGTTCTCTCTGATCCATTGTCTCCAGCTCGCTTGGGCCTTCACATACTTCTGAGCTGGTTGAGTTAACCGATGACTCCACCATTTTCTGAGTGGGACTTGATGCTTCCACTGAGGAAAGCCTAGCCAATGTAGTAGTGGATGTCGGGAAAGAGATATGTGCCGAATGTACTGAATCTATGTCACTGTCTTCTGAGTGATCATATGACAACTGAGTTTCTGAGAAGGGTTCAGTGGTAATGAATGATGTGAAACTATGCGCTGCGGCAAGGACAGAGGGTTTGACCATGTTTACCGCAAAGTCTTCCTTGCGGAAAACACTGCGTAGCACTTGTTCTGGGCGATTCACAGTTTCTAAGACTAAGAGTTCATACTTCGTGGTTTCGTTTCTGGGACGGAAAACCAAGTATGTCCCTTCATCTCGTTCCTCGATCGAAACTCGGTTAGCACGTTGCCAGGGTCTTCCCAAAAGGAGGTTGAAGGGGGCCTTGTGTCCGAGATAGAGACTGGCAACCGTGTCCACACTTCCGCAGGTTAGGTGAACATTGGCTACATAGCCTCGTAGTTCCCCTGATCCACCATTTGCATCATTCATTGTGAGGACTTTAGATGTGTCCACCGGTAGGCGAATACACTTCTTGTAGACATCGGCGTGAATTATATTGAGTTGGGACCCAGAGTCTACAACCGCATGAATGATTTCCTTTCCGAAGCGCATGGGGACCACTATAAGAGGTCCTTTGGTTGTATCCTCATTTTCGATCTGGACTTCGAAGCTCTGGGGAATCGAGCCAGTGATGTTCTTCACCGGTTCAGGCACTGCGTTGTCATTGGCTATCTTCATGGATCTTCCCTTGAGCATTGACATCACTTGTTCCCGAGCGTACTTTGAAACCGCAAGATATTCTTGAAGGGAGATCTGGAAGGTAGATTCCAGCCCTCGGCGGAAAAGAGCTTCCTGCTCCTCTGGATCTAGAATCTCAGCCTGACGTGCAGATGCCCTGGGTGCCCTAGCAACACGATCATTGGGTTTTGCTTCCGCGGCATTTCCTTTTCTGGGCTCTGGTGTCTCATCATCGGCCATAGCAATGTCCTCCGCCGTAAACTCGTGCCTGGGACGAATATCGGCAGGGACCGGGTTTATCAAGGCAGGAATCTTGGGAGAAGACGGTTTTGCCCGTACGTTAGGGCCTGCCCTAGGTTCAGGGGCAGCCCCTTTAGAACGTGTGTGCCGTCCCGTTTCTTCGTTGACCGTTGGGCGCGCCTTTGAACTAGATGGTTTGCCTAGCACATCCTTTCTAGTCATGGTGACTGTCTTGGGTGCACGTTCTGCTGCTAGAACATCCATAGGGTCTAGTTCAGCTAGGAACTCTTCTGCCTCCTCTTCCTCTTCCTCTCCTTCAGACACATAATCCTCAGGGTCAAACGATGTGATGAAGTTGGAAACTACAGGGGATGCCTGGCTGCGAATGCGTTGAATGGCTGGGAGATAGTCCTCACCAAAGTTGCGCCTAATCAGCTCCCCATTAGGCCATGTGTAACGTCCTTCTGAGTCCCTGGAGATGATTCCCTGATCTACCAGGTCATTCAACGGAGGGCATCGTCTAAGCCCGTGTCCCTGGCCTCCACATCCATAGCACTTAAGAGGAGGTCGTGGCGGAAAATTCTGGGAAGTGGAAGGGTTGACATTCTGATTGGCTGGCGGAGGAAGACTTGAGCGAGGTGTGGTAGAAGCCTGTCGAGAGAACTCCCGGTTTGATGCTTGAATAGCTTGTTTGGCTGGCTCAGGAAAGATTCTTGCAATTCGCTCGTCCAAACAGAATGCTCGATAATATGTGACAGCATAGTCTGGATCCTTGATGTTCATCTGGGACATCTTCTTAATGAGGTCTTCAACCTCTGAATCGCCCGATGAAGACTTTCGGTGTGAAGGAGTTCTATGTGAAGAATATGTAGGGGAAATAGCCTGGACTTCCTCCATGACAGGGTCAATGGCACTATCATGAGCCTTGGACTTCCTAGCTCTAGGTTTATGGGCCTTCTGAGATCTTAAGGCCTTGAGCTGGGCTTTGACCTTGTCTTCATCTTCCTCTGATTCATCATCATCAGAGTCAGAATCACTATCAGAGGATTCATCTTCCGAATCATATCCGGCGCTGACTAGATTGAACTCGAAGCGGTCCCTTTCAAATAATTCAAGGGCAATTTCGGAGACTAGCTTCATGGGGAATGCTGTCTTGGCGGAGATATTGGGGTGACGAGCATAGAGCCGATTCTCAATTTTCTGGCGAGTATCGAGGTGGATGCCCAGCCAGAAATAGGTGGCCTCTAGGTTCTCGGTTATTTTATCGGCCTTGCGCAGCCATCCGGAGATGGTTATGAACTTTCGTTCATACCGTTTCCACTGTGTGAGAGACTTGATTTTCTTGGCACCCTGACGAGCAGTGAACTTTGAGAGTCGGCAGATAGTATTGCGGGTTTCCTTCCGGTCAGCATCAAAGTGCTGTTTCATTTCTGTTTCCAGAGTGTCCCATTCTGAGCTTCGATATCCTGGAAGCGCCTCTATGAGTTGAACAACCTTGTCGCTACAGTATTCAAGGACTCGCTCGCATTTGTCGGCAGAGTCTGTCACCGAATACCGGGCGCATAGAGTGTTGAATTTCTTAAGGAACGATTTGACTTTCTCATGGCTCCCCTTGAATAGAGGGGGTGCACCGCGCTCACCCAACATGGGCATCATGTCCGGGGTGTAACGGAATGAACGGAAGATCTGAGCGGAAAGCTCAGGGCTAGAATGTCCACGAGAGGGTGTGCGCATAGCCATGTGAGGAGGAAGATCGTGATTGGGGGTCGGTGGAGGAGGCACAGGATCTGGAAACTCGAATGTCTGTGCCTGAGGTTCTGGCGATAAGGATAACAGATCAGACTGATGTACTGATTGAGGAGGAGTTGTTTCATGAAATGACATGTTTTGGCGAGAACAGTATACGATGAATACAGAGACAAAGGTGTCCTGCGGTGGTCACCAAAGATTATGTCACACTCTCCTGAGATAGGGGAGTGTCCGGGGAGCACTGGGTCTTGCTAGTAGATCAAGTGAGAGCCCGGTTGTTCGAACACCTAGTAACTCTGATAGGGGTGTATATTTTGTCTCGCCAAGGTATGCCGATAGTGAAACAAGACTACAGGGGTAGTACAGGAGTAACACAGGGGTGGTGCAGGGATAGTACAGGGGCCTGTGTGAGGCGGTCCAATGATTGCTTCTTTCGGATAGGGGACGCGAGCGTGAGTGGTCACGAGCACGAGCGGAGACAGTAACGTGGAAGAGGAAAAATAAACAAAGGTGCAGATACGCAGTAGAACAGGAAGGGGTTAGTATAAAAGGAATAGAGAGTGAAAGAAAGGAACAAAAGGGGTACCGGGTAAAGAATTTGAAAGATAGGGGGATGATAAAAGATTAGAGAACGAAAAACTACCGTGACAAACTTCTTCAAGTACGCAGTACTTGAAGTTGAACCAAGTGGACGACTAGAAGACCAGAATTCGACTGGTATGACTGGATAACTGACTGATTGATGATCTTGCGGACTGAGAGTAAGATCGACTTTGACTTGACTGGATGACTAAAGAAACTTGACTAATACGACTGGCTGACTGAGACTTGACTAATACGACTGAATGACTGAGACTTGACTAAGACGACGGAATGACTAAGATCTGAGGACTGATACGACTAGAGGACTGACTGAGTGAACCTTTCACTGGGGGGGGAAAGATTGATTTTCAACTTCGCTACACTATTGGATTTTTATATGTAAAATATCTAGGCTGTGCACGGAAAGTAGAAAGAACGGTTGTTAGGCCGTCACAAGAATCAGAAAGTCCGGTAGAAAGGATAGTCACATAATTCTGTACGGAAGATAGAAGGAAATGCAGAAGAAAGGAAAGGAAATGCGCAGCTGCATTCCGTATGTTCCGATGGATACATAAGGCTGTGCAAGGCTGTGCAAGGCTATGCTGGGCTGTGCTGGGCTGTGCAATTTGCACAGCCGAGGTCCGAATAGAACAGCCCAGCTGTGCGAATGAAAGGAATGAAGGAATATGGATTATTCTGATGAAAAGGGAGTTCTTAATGGAATATCTGATGGGCAAAGAAATGGTCGGGGGGAGAAATAGAATTCCAATGGAAATGGGAAGAGAATAGTGGCACCCCTAAAGACTTAAGAGGGGCGGAGAGGCGAACAGGGGTAAGATCCCATGTGGTATATTATAGATAGGGGTGAGGGGTAGGATAGGGGATGCTTCCCTAGAGCCAGATAGTTCGGGGAGGATAGGGGAGGTATTGCAGAGGGGGAGAGTAGGGAGCTTGGGTGTTTGATTGAGCATAACCCTAGATTTCCGACATGATTACCATGTTACAAACATGGTTCATGACAGCTGGCAAGGGAGCCAGAGGTAAAGCGGGTAGCTTCCTGCAAAATAATATAAATTATTAATAAAGATTAAGAAACTGAAAAACTTACAGCGAGGATGGTCAAACAAGAGTCAGCATCCCACTCCAGGTCATCAATACACTCAACAGCTAAGTTGAATGTCCCCTTCAAGTCCCACATCTCACTCTCCAATACGGAAATCCGACAATCTGAAATATGTAAGTTAAATGAAATTGAAATAATATGAAAGCTTACACTTCAATTCGTCAAAGCGAAGTGCAGCTTCATTGAGTACAGCACCCAAATTGGTTGCCTTGGTGACTCGAATTGAGTAGGCAGGCTTGGTAGCATCACGCGAAGTGAAAACCACAAGTTTGCCTCTGTGGACTGTAGCCACAGGAGCTGCCATGCCAATATCACCTAATTCAAATTAATTAGTAAATCTGAATTGAAGCATATGAGTAAAAATACCGAGGTCAGCCATATTTGGTGCATTCCCAATGGCCTTACCACGTGCAAATCCACCAACAATTTGAGAGGCCCCTTGAAGATCTTCAGGTGACGATGGCGAAGGCGGAGTGTCGGTAGTGGTAGCAAGAGCGGTTACTTGTGCTACGGAACGGCGAGATGCCTTGACATCACGGGTGGGAGAAATAGGGGACGTGATAGGTCGCTTTACGCCTACCTTAGGTGGTGTGAAAGGCGTATCCACCACCATAGCCTCACCCTCACCCTCACCCTCACCTTCACCCTCACCCATGCCCTCACCCTCGCCTGCATCTTCACCCATGCCCTCACCCTCGCCCTCGCCCTCACCCTCGCCCTCGCCTTCACCTTCACCCTCACCTTCATCTGCGCCCTCACCTTCACCTTCACCTTCACCCTCACCCATGCCCTCACCCTCGCCTGCATCTTCACCCATGCCCTCGCCCTCGCCTTCACCTTCACCTTCACCCTCGCCTTCATCTTCGCCCTCACCCTCACCCTCACCTTCACCCTCGCCATCATCCTCACCCTCCTCACCCTCACCCCCGTCATCATCATTATCGTCACCCTCACCCTCACCCTCACCCTCATCTGACTCTTCAACTCGGACTCGAGACATGCGTGAGGAACCAGAAGAAACATTCTTCGGGGCGGACAATTGGCGGCGAGGAGGAGGAGCAATTGAAGCCCCACTCTTTTCAAGCACATTCTCCGTACTGTCAGGGTCTCAACACTCAAGTATATTCATATTCAACAAGCTACGTACAAGGTTAGTTTGGTAGTTATACTGGCCTCAGTATCCTGAACAGCAGATGCCTTACTCCTACTCTCAAGTTAGACCTTTGTTACTAATTGAAAAGAGTGGAACTCTTCACCTGGCGCTGCCGCGTCGGCTGGCAGGCTTGCTATATTGGTGTGTGAGCAAGGCGGCGTGGTGTTGTGGCGGCGTGGCAGTGTCGTCATGCGTGGTGGACAGGGAGAGGCAAGGGAGGCAGCGTGGCAGCATCATCATGCATGGTGTGGGAGTGGGCGTTGCAGCGTGGTGGCGTTGCGGCGTTGTCGTGCGTGGTGGACAGAGAGGTGATAGGGGTGGCGGCGTGGCGGCGTTGTTGTCGTGATGGTGGCGGCATTGTCGTGGTGGTGGTGATGGCCAGACAGTGCGGGGAGCAGGGAGGTGTGGCGGTGGTGGTGGTGGTGGTGGCAGTGTCGTCGTCACCGTTGTGGTGGTGGCGGCGTCAGTCATTGTCGTTGTTGTGGCCAGACAGCGCATGGTGGTGGTGGTGGCCAGACAGCGTGGGGGAGAAGGGAGGAGTGGTGGTGGCAGCAGCGTCGTCGTGTCATCGTGGCCAGGTGGTTGCGTCATTGTCATGGCGGTGGCGGCATCGTCGTCATTGTTGTGGCCAAACAGCGTGGGGGAGAAGGGTGGAGTGGTGGTGGCAGCGGCATCGTCGTCGTCGTTGTGGCCAGACGGCGCGTGGTGGTGGCAGCGGCGTCGTCGTCGTGTCGTTGTCGTTGTGGCCAGACAGCACAGGGGAGAAGGGTGGAGTGGTGGTGGTGGCAGCGGCGTTGTCGTGGCGTCATCATCGTTGTTGTTGGCGGCGTCGTCATCGTCGTGGCGGCGTCGTGGCGTCATTGTTGTTGTTGTTGTTGTTGGTGTTGTCGTGGCGTCGTCGTCGTCGTCGTGGCGTCATCGTCGTCGTTGTTGTTGTTGTTGGCGTCGTCGTGGTGTCGTCGTCATTGTGTCGTCGTTGTTGTTGGCGTCGTCGTCGTCGTGGCGTCGTCGTCGTCGTTGTTGGCGTCGTCGTCGTCGTGGCGTCATCGTCGTCGTCGTGGCGTCATCGTCGTCGTCGTGGCGTCGTTGTTGTTGGTGTTGTTGTGGCGTCGTCGTTGTTGTCGTGGTGTCATCGTTGTTGTTGTTGTTGTTGTTGGCGTCGTCGTGGCGTCGTTGTTGTTGGCGTCGTCGTGGCGTCGTCGTCGTCGTCGTGGCGTCGTCGTCGTCGTCGTGGCGTCGTCGTCGTCGTCGTGTCGTCGTCGTCGTGGCCAGACAGCACAGGGGAGAAGGGTGGAGTGGTGGTGGTGGCAATGGTGTTGTTGTTGTCGTGGTAGCCAGAGAGCGCGGGGGACGAGAAATGGGGGAGCGGGAATATCAGTAAATGGAAGAAGGCAGCAGGTGATACACGCACCTTTTCCCCAGCTCGTCCACTTCCTTTTTGTCCGTTGCTTTGGTGGTTTTGCGTGCGGGTTTCGTCGACTTGGTTTTCACGGCGACGCTGGGAGCCTTCTTGCTTTGGCTGCGTGTCGTTGGGGGTCTTTGATCTTGGCTTCGTCGCTGCATGTTGTCGGCGTTGTCGTCGCTGTTGTGCGTGCTCGGGGGCGTTATCGATGGTGCTGGTAGTGAGAAAGAAAGAGACGTGGCAGTGAATCAACCACCTGCCATTTCTGGACTCCGGCGCTTATTTCGGCGATGGGCGGTGTGATTAGATAAACATGAGATAGCGATTAGATAACGATTAGATAAGACAATTGTGAAATATCATATTATATAAATGTATCATACCAGTTAGTGCCATTATGGCCCAGTGGTAATTTGCGAAGCTGTAGCGCTTATTGGGCGCTTAACTATGCACAGTGTCGCGGGTTCAATTCCTTCTGATGTTCTTTTTTATTTCAATTTATAACTGATGTTATTGATTATTGATTAATATAGTTATTATGCTTGTTCAGGTATTGTTCACCTGAACACCAGGTGAAATTCAGGTGAACATATGAACATCATCTGGTGTTCAGGTGAATTTCAGATGAACATATGAACACCACCTGAACATCAGGTGAATTTCGGGTGAACATATGAACATCACCTGAACATCAGGTGAATTTCACCTGGCCATTTTCATCTGAATTCACCTACCGTTCAGGTGAACAGTTCATATGACATGAACGTCACCCGAACATCAGGTGAACAATAGCTGAACAGTAAAATAGAATATTTAGTGAAATTTATTCAGCTAGTGTTCGGACTCTGTTCGGGTGTTGTTCGAGTGTTGTTCGGGTGTCGTTCGGCCATTCAGGTGAACTTCACCCGAACATGTGGGAGAGCGCAACGTGCTCATTGTAGCTCACGAGGTGCATACCATGTCGATATTTGAGGACGAGAGGCATGGATTCATGGGCGATGTGTCTGAGGACGTCGGCGACATCCTTTTGATCTTTTTGGTAGCGGGATTTGGGCATTTCTTCGATGATGCGTTCGTTCCCTCGCCATCCAAGAGGGGCCTCAGCAATACTGTCATTGCAGTACTGAGTAGACCAATCAGGAAGGTCAACAACAGTTTAACATAGACTGAGACCAATTTACCATTTCAGAGCAACGTTGTTGATATTCAAGGATACAACTCCACTCATCGCGATTGATATATTCCATGACAACGCTCAGTTTGAAACATTCACCTCTGTCATAATGAAAGGTCTACATATAACACAATTTAAGCCAGCTTCCCAACATCTATGGAGAAATGCTTACCCTGCGAACAATCAAATTCACTGTGCTTGTCCCAAGCCCCAACTGCCGTCCGATCTGCAAGTGTGCAATACCGCCCTGATATATGGCCCCTCCTGCAAGGTCCACAACCTGCTTCCATCCAGCGATAACGCCGGTCCATGTTAGGCCACCGTCGTGCCCTTTGTACTCCACCATCACGTCGTTCTGAGCGAAAAACCTATGCCTACATACATGATCCCATAGGATCTCGCACCATCCCATGCAGCGAGATATATGCTCACCGACTGATAGAAGGTTTCCACACCAGGGATCTTGGGCAATCATGCATGCGCAGGCAGAGATCTTCCACCTCATATCTTGTGCTTCGCTTGTAAATCCGGACCTCTGACTCCGGGGTCCAACTGGAATCAAAGTCGAGCGAGACTCCTGGAACAACTCGTAAGTTCGCTCGCCCCCGACTCCACTCTAACCAAACAGGTAACCTTCAAGATATATCCAGTATTTGGTGCTGTACCCCACTTGCACTTCAGCCGGCATTTGTTGCTACCGATTTGGGACTCACCTAATTCCCTTGTCCTCGTCGTTAATCCAAAATGATGACATGATAGGGTATCGCCTGACAGGGTATGAACTTAGTGCTTGGGACGTGAGGCGAAGAATGTAGGGGATGATGGTACGAGGGAGAGGTGCGGCTAGGTATCTCCTGCTCCAGCGAGAGCCTTACTACTTACATCCCGCGCAGCAAATATGCTTGTGTGGTGAGGCCGTGCGATGGCTATGCACGATGCATCGTGCCTTCAATGGAAGCATATTGGCCATGTGATGGGAGTGAGAGATAGACCGGCACGAGTGCACCTGTGCCTTCATTTTGGAAGCTGATGCTTCTTGTGCGTTGACAGATTGCCGCTGGGGAGGAGGCATGAGGTATTCTGGGGGCGGTGTCGATGTGTAGAGGTGGGTTTGCGCTTTGCGACGATAAGAGGAGAGATTGTGGGTCGACTTTGGTGGGTGGGGAGGATGGTGGCGGGCTGGTACTTTATTTCCTCGAGCCTTGGATAGGCATGGTCTTTACGCACGACACGGGCGAGCGCGGAACGTACTTCACAGCATCTAATCCGCGAAAGCTCCAGCAGCCAGAGCTTCCGTCATAGCCGACAACGTTCACGAGGAGGAGGGACTGAGAGGTGACACTTTGCGTCGTCTAGTACGAAGCACATTTTGACTTCTTGCAATCAGCGAGAATGGCGAGTGAAGCGAATACTATGCGTGAAATTTGGCGGCGTCTGCAGGAGGTATGTGGTACGTTCCGCAATGAGGCGCTGAGGGGCTAGGGATAGGAAAGCTTGTCGACGACGAACGATATTCGGGGGTAGGAGGTTTCCTTTCTGATGTCGTAGTCCGTACGTGATCTGGCCGAGAAGCGCAGGGAAGAGTTAGAATATTAAGACGACGATGTGTCACCGCGAGTCATACGAGTTCGAGTCCAGAGTTTAGAGCGCCGTGCAGTTTTGTGGCGTTCGAAGCCATAGGATACGTACTATAACGGGCATATAATGTACAACGAAGGGTACAGAAAATGGGGTATCCGCGCTGATATCGTGCGTGCCACAACCTTCACGAAGATGAGTTCGCTGCGACAATCATGGACGTGCCACAAACGTCTCATCCAGCCAGCCAGTTCCTTGAAAGGAACTTGGCTGGTGTCTTCACGAACCTGAACCTGCGCGTGGCTTTCGAGGCAACAGTAACTTCAACGTAGGCGCTGGTTGGTCGCCGTGTGTTGAAACGGACTGCAGGAATGGGAAGAGCGAGGTTGTAGGAGTAAAATGATGTCCCTGCGCTGAAGCTTGGGAGGGCGGGAAGCGAAAGAGTGGACTTGCGAGGGTGTGCTCTGGCGTTGGCCGCGAGGGAAAGCAGCGAACAACTCACCGAAGGGGATACGTATGAGCAGACACGGCGGAGGGTAGTAAGTATCGAGGTGAGATCGCCGAGCAAGTTGAGAATGGTTGCTGATCAGGAGGGTTTGACCAAACACGCGCCAGGCCGCCGTCGGCAAAAGATCCTCTTGAAAACTCGGTTTGATCAATTACGGTCTTGTCAAGTAGCCCCGCATAAACTCGAACACATCCACTGGTTTACCTCTGCGGTCAGCCGCATCAGGCTATGCTCGGAACTACACTCTAATATAGTCTACCCATTTAGGCTCTTATCAGCTCTCCAACCTCCAACGCCACACGTTTCCCACAGATGGTTCGCAGTGGCTTGGCTACTCCCATCAACAACGAAGGTCTTGTTGGTTATGATTTACCGGCTACGGCGATGGTCTCTTCCGGATCCACCTCTCTGGAGAGTTCGCCTCTTCGCCTTGCTAGACCGGTTAGGCGCATGACTGGAGCTCATCGCCCTCATACCACGGGTGTGGTACTTTTTGGATGCTTTCCATGACGGTGAGGCTTTATTGCCCCAGAATAATAGGTGAGCATCGTGCACTGGTGGTCTTGGCGCCAGCTCGAGGGAGAGATGACCAACTAATAGGTGGTGAATGAGTCAACGCGACCGGCTAATCACTATTCGACACGCCCACTTGACCTCGTAACTCCCATCGACGCGCCAATGGCCATCTTCTTCCTCTCATGGGACACGACTATATAATCCTGGGGTAACGAGCTAGTCTAGACACGTCAAAGACGCGTTTCAGCATGAGGCGATCTTACTTCATCCCCGCGCTTTCTCTTCTCTCCACCCTATCATCGGCGGCTCCGAGCGCCCCCCAATGGAGCTTCAATCTCAAAGAAGCGACAAGCGGAATCGTAGCCCTTGAATCCATTGTCGTGTCGCCGACCCTTACGATTTTCTTCAACCGACCATCCGTTGATCCTTTGCAGTTCAACAATCACTCGGCCTTGGGCGCACTCTGGGATCTCAAGACAAGCTCTGTCGTCAAACCCCTCAACGTGATTTCCAATACGTTCTGCGGAAGCGGCGCGCTTCTGAGCAATGGTAGCATGGTAATACGGCATTATCACTTAGTGCCCGACGCATCCTCTAACCTATATCTTTCTTTTCTACAGGTTAGCGTCGGAGGTGATTCTGGAGCCGGGGTTGCCAATGCGGGTAATCAAGCTATTCGTATCTTCGAGCCATGCTTGTCACCCACTGGAGAGGACTGCACCTTGTTCGAGAACTTGGAAACACATCATCTCTTCGAGCGGCGCTGGTACGCGTCATCCATTCGGATTTTCGACGGAAGCCTTATGATCGTCGGAGGCACACATGTCACCACGCCTTTCTACAATGTCGACCCAGTGAACTCCTTCGAGTTCTTCCCAAAGAAAGAGGGCGCGCCCAGGCCGTCGCCTTTCCTTGAGCGCAGCCTTCCTGCCAATTTATTCCCCAGGTACGTTCAGAGTATTCCGTGATCGTATCATCCTCTTAGCGCTAGCGGATCGGGAATAGGATATTCGCACTACCCGACGGCCGCGTATTCATGGTAGCAAATAACCAGTCGATTATATATGATATCGAAGCCAATACCGAAACTATCCTCCCTGATATACCCAACAATGTCCGCGTCACCAACCCCATTGATGGCTCAGCTATCCTCCTGCCTCTGTCTCCGCCGGACTTCATTCCCGAAGTCCTTGTTTGCGGCGGAACTGCGACCGACACCATCGACTCAGAGCTCCTGTCCACACAAACACCTGCCTCATCGCAATGCTCGCGGATCAAGCTTACGGAGGAGGGCATCAAGGCGGGGTGGCAGGTCGAGCAAATGCTGGAGGGCCGAACGATGCCCGAACTACTACATCTACCCAACGGTCAAATCCTCATAACTAACGGTGGAAGCACGGGGTTCGCTGCAATCGGCTCGGTCGCCGACCTAGTAGGGGGGTCCAATGCCGACAACGCTGTCTTGACGCCTTCTTTGTACACACCGTCACTTCCACTTGGACGTCGGATCAGCAACAAGGGCATGCCTACGACGAACATCCCGCGCATGTATCATTCCAGTATCACACTGACGCCGCAAGGCAACTTCTTGATTGCGGGGAGCAATCCCAACGGGAATACGACGATGACGGGGGTGAAATTCCCTAGCGAGTTCAGGGTGGAGACGTTGGATCCGCCGTTCATGAATGCGGAGAGGCCGAAGTTGGTGAGCGTCCCGAAGAAGCTGGCGTTCGGACAGAAAGTTAGCGTTCCAATCTCCATTCCGCGAGGGCTGCGTACGCAGGATATCAAGGGTATGTCAATTATGCGCAAGGCGAAATCTGGACGACGCAGATGCTGATCGATGTTCTTCTTAGTTTCCCTCATGGATCTCGGATTCTCTACTCATGCCTTCCACGCTGGTGCCCGCTTGGTATTCATGGACGCTACCATCTCTCCTGGTAGGGATCTACTCACATTTACGACGCCGCCTAATGGGAGGGTATACCCCCCTGGTCCTGCCACCATTTTCTTGACAGTGGATGATGTAACGAGTGAGGGCGCGTGGGTGATGATGGGAAGCGGGGCATCACCGCCGACGTTGCAATGAAGAGTTTCTTGCCGTTGTGCTGTCATAGCTAGTCATTGTACGATTCTCATCATTAGCCAAACCGTTTCAGCTCAATTACTCGCCTACCGGAAGATCAAGGCTTTGTACTGACGGTAAAGATGCAGTAAACAGAGACAGAGAAATGTAGTACCGAGAGATGAAGCCAGAATAAAACTATACGAGGAATGTCCACAGGAAGGGCTAGTGCTGAGTGCTAAAAGATCATGTTTGCGTACTGGAGCTATATACGGTTATCAGGGGTAATCACTGCTCCTGCGTCTAACCTTCAACTTCATCAAGGTCTTCCACGACAATGGACGTACGGTGCGTCAATTCATTCGAAATTTGGAACGTCAAGCGACCGCCATCAAGTTTTGCCCGAATATCCGCATGCTAGATGGCAGAGACCCGTCACGTTGAATATCACAGACGGACAGAAGGTTTTCAAACAGGAAAAGATACGGACCTGCACCCCAAAGGGGAGTTCAACCTTTTCGTTTAAGGGCTGGCTGGGAAGCAATGGATCGTCGAAGGCATTCTCTTTCCCCTTCCCTTTCGTCGCGACTTTCTCAGCGTGAACCAGAACACTCCCAGCCATGAGCACTGTGCGAATCTCCGAGCGTACAAGCCCTGGGACGTCGACAAGCCATTCATTACTCGTGTTGCTGGCTGAACCACCTCGATTCGAATTCCTTGTTCTAGTCAGTATCATGGGAGTTGATGCGAAAACAGTAGAGGACCTGCCTTTCTCCAAGTTTGAATGCAGAGTTGAGGCAGGGTGGTCGGTACTCGTTGGTCCGAGGCGACGTAGATTGAGCAGAGCTCAGCACGCGTAAGCTTCTGGCTTGTTCTATCAACGTAACTCAGAATTCTACCCTCCAAGTTTATTGGTATACAGGTGCTCACCGTTTATGTTTGCATCTCTGCTTTGGCCATTGTTCGTGAGGACAGAGTCACAGCTTTGGGACCGACTCGGAAGCAACTTTGATCCCTGTAGTACTATATGGATGTAAATGAAGCAGCCGGTCCATTAATAGAACAAAAAACTTACACCCTCGTTCGATATTTACACCACACATGGTGTAGTAATACTTCTTCAGTTTCTAACGGTCATAATAGTAAGTCGTAATATCCTACTCGAGCTCATAGAGCTCCATTCGCACCTGCATAATCTCCGGGGTGAAATCCCATACAGACGACCAATCGTCTTCCAGTGTTGTCCAAAACTTTGCCCTCTCTCCGTCGTCCCTCGCAACTTCGACGAAGTCGTTGTATCGATCGACGATAAAGTGAAATTGCCTCGGTGTAGTCCACGACAGCAGCTCGAATGCCCCACCCTCTGGTGCCTTGTTTTCGTTCATGATTGGCAATGGTGGTTCGGAACGACGAAGTCCAACAGGAGTCAACAGGGGTACAAATAAGGGTAAACGCTCTTCCCAGCTCCTTCTTCCGCTTTCTCACTAGCAACAACGTCTCCGTACACTGCACTAATATCGTCTGGATGAGATTTACTCAAGATCAACGCAACTTCCTTTCCCACTTTGTGGACTCGTTCAAAGCAACAACACCATCGACGAAGGGTAGGTCCGACTGGCAACATGCTGTATACGATGCCTGGCAAGAAAACTGGCCTTTGAGCCCAGATGTCAAAGCTGTAAGATGCTGTTTACTTGTACTCCCCTTCCCATTGCCTTGCAGGCAATTAGACACCATTGTGATGAGCCTGGTCGAGAGCACTGAGTACTGACCGTCGCCTTTCCAGTCGATGCGCGTATATTTCCGTTACACTCCAGGAACTACAGAGAAGTCGCAGAAGAAAGAGCTCAAGAAGACCAAGAGGGCAGTGAGTACAGGAAAGTCGATGTGCACCCGCTCTGCAACCGTATCTGCGCGCAAGTCGTCTCGAAAGGGCCGTGCTGTTGCGAAGGCTGGGGATCATTTTGCCTCAACCCAACCAGAGTCGCTACCCCCCGCGCCCAATCAGAGTGGTGCTCGCGACAGTGCAGAAGGAGACGAAAATGCGGTCCCTCATAATGAGGCTCGCACGGGTATGATCACTGTCCACAAGAAGGTCCCGCAGCCTGCCTCCTCTGAGCGTGCACGCGGGCGCAGCGTTCTCGTGCCCAAGTATGTCACGAAGTCATCGAATTGTCCCGCTATCCTGACTGGCATCGTGATGCACCCCAGGGCCTTTGAATCTATCCAGAAAGACACCCTTCGCCTGGACCTCGTGCTCCCAGGCCTCCATGCGCACGAAGTCGAAGTGTTTCTCTCCAATGGCCATCTATGTGTCGTCGCAGAGAATGCCATCGTCGGCGTGGACGATCAGCCTGTCATCACTGCAAGGAGGGTGGTCAGGCTTGAATACCGGACGAGGTTGGCGAAGGGGATTCAGGTGCATTATCTACCCTTACCAGCGCCCGATGCTTACGACTGATACACACTCGCACCGGCTAGGCGGAGGACATCCGCGCGTGGATGAGGAACGGGGTGTTGACTTTGACGTGCCCGACGGAAGATAAAACACCGCGAGAGATTGAGATATTGCTGCCTCAGCGAAACTAAGACTCAGGTCAAAGGTAAGTTGCGCTCTATTCTTGTGCCCCAGCGCCGAAAACTGATATACTTCGCAGTCTCTGTTGATTAGCACACCACTGACTTGTTTTGGCTGGCTACTACTTACAACTATCACATCACCCAAAGAATGCAATCGAAATTCGGTATATGGAACCCTTGCAATAACCATTCACCCAATCACATGCACCAACAAATGTACCCAATACCTACTTTTTCTGTATCTCGCACGGAACTTGTACAACATCGCAGCCAGCAATGACAGACATCTGCATATTGTTGCACACTATACTTACCCACAAGGATATTCATCGAGCAGCCGCTCCGAACGAAACTCGAGGGTCTCGCTCAAACATGTTGGTAGTTTAGAGATGATGAGAGGAAGCAGGCAACAGGTGTCGAGCAACAGCACCCTTCGGAATCCCTTCGAAGAACTGCAGAGAACTGCGCGTTAGGTTGGCGAGCGGGCTGTGGCTTGCTGGGCAGGCGGACCGCGAGGCAGCCCTCGAACGACAATTTATAGAAAACGCCGGGTCCTGGAGATCACAAACACTCCAAAATTGGCGTTCTTGGTAGCACTTGCCGAGGGCGGCGAGGCAGCTAGAGATAGCGTGATTACATTCGAGAGAAGACATTGCTATTTTCGGCTATGCTGGATACAAGCGGTAGAGCGTGGGGAGAGCGGCGATGGGGGAGCTCGGGAACCCATGAGCTGGTGAGTTGCGGTTGCGGTGGCGAGGGGAGTCGTCGCGGGAAGGCGAAGGGGGAAACGAACGAGCAGTAGCTGAGGCCTCTGTCATGAATGGAGTGGCAGCGATTCCTTCTGATATCTGGGAGTTCCACGATCATCGCTACGTCTCCAGCTGCAGATGGCGCACCACTTGTGACCTTCGGTGACAAAGGCACGGGGCGCCGTGGCACGGGATGGAAATGACCCGTATATTCTCGCGCGCCAGCAGCTCCATCTTGCTATTCTGCAGCTCATCCCAGTTCTTGCACCCATAGCCTCAAGCAGATCCATAGCCTTCGGCATATTTATAAATCATCCCCAGCCATTCCGTCGCACCTCTGCACTCGTCGAGCATATCAGCGTATGGTTCAGGAAGGGGCATGATTGCGCTACACCATTAGGAGGCGAGCACCAGTGGAGAGCTATGTCACCGGGATCAAACCTATTCATCTTTGGATAAGCAAGGGTCGACAATCCGCGCACGGGAGATGGACATACTCACAGTTCTGGTGGGGTCGAATTCCTGGCAGTATTCGAAGAGTGCTCGTGCCCTCGCACCTCGTCGCGCCCCCTATGGCGGCCCTATTGGACCTCTCTGTGCCGCTGGTCCACACGAGGGCTGTTTTGTTTTGTTGCACATACCAGGAATCCAATACCTGCCCAGTGGGCAATGGCCTATCTTGGCTTGGAGCGTGTACGACGCCTGAGGCAATGCGACAACCTCCACGACCTAATCACCAAGCCTGCGTATGTAGACAGTGCAACACTGAGGCGAGTCGCAGATCCCTCAGTCGGAGTCAGGAATTGTCGCGGCTGCTACACCATCGCCATCGACGTTGTTAATGGGTTCTGTTACCCTACGAGATCTCTCCCTGCCAACGGAATTGGATGGCAGGCCTTGGCGAGCTCGGAACTCTTGAGTGGGTTCGACACCGGCCTCCGGGGAGCAGTGCACCCCTAGATCTGCCTGCTTCGCCTTGGTTCGGCCCTTCATTCAAAGAGCTTCAAACGATCTGGTTACTTGGTGGATTCTTGGAGGGGCGCCCTGGTCGGTAGAGGAGCGCAAGTCGCGTGTTGCTGTCCCCATAGGCCGCTCCGAGCTTCTGTTTCCACCTCTCCCTTTGGCGTGTTTCCGGCCTTGTCGTTGTACCGTCGCTCCAGCATAGAAGACCACTAGGCACCTTCCGGGCGACGTTCTCCTCCAAACGTGTATCCAGTATTGGTTTTCTCGCCTTCACCTAGCACGCGCACGTGGATCGAGAGGACAGTGGAAAATGGCAGCATGCGAAAGCAGCCTACGTAATGGGAGTCTACAATGTGTAATCATCGTCAAAACTTGGCGGCCGGGGCAGAGTGCGAGGGGGTGGATGCATACTCACCTTCGCGCCTCATGCCCTCATCGTTGCACAGAGGGCAGGTCTCGTTCGGGTATATACCTCTTTCCATTCCATCGCTCCAGACATTCGTTGATCTTCGGGCATCTCAACGCTTGGAAGGCTGATGGGGTCACACGTCAAGCCAGGAAGATATCTCATAATGTAGCACACACCGTGAACCTCGAGCTCATTGAAGGGCGATGCCAGCGAGAAGTCCGAATTGACGTGGGCCATCACTGACTACTCAGTTGCGTGGATTTCCAAAGTGAACAGCCTCGCGCAAGCATGTCACATCTGCCGCCGTTACGGGTCACACCTCTTCTGGCACCGCTCGTCGAGCATCCTGGAGCAGGTGGGCATGTAGCAAGGAAAAACTCACAAAACTCCATGCAACGTTGACTCAAACAAATGGCGATTCTCCTGCGATGCCTCGTCATCTAGCAGTCGCGGGCGAACAGATTCAAGTACAACGGCGTCTCAAGCTGTCACCTAGTATTCACAACCCTATGGAGCCAGCCCGGAGGCAATTTTGTGTTTTTAGGCCGCAGGTGACTCCATTCATCCGTGCCATCTTTACCGTCGACTTTCGTATGGACCAACGTCGTCATTCCTCCTGCTTCGCACTCCTTACATGATTAGCCTCCCTTTCGACGCTGCCCGTCTGCTCCTTGTTACACCATGGATAATACATTTCAATTGCTTTTTGTTTACGGACATTGTACCTTTCTCGTTTTATTGCCAGGGCTCCTTATACACGGCTGTATCGCACGGTTGGTTTCCAATCTTTGTACACATGTTTTCCACGCATGTTTCCGTCCCCGATCCTACCCAATATACGCTAACTCATGTTGGCAGACCCCAGGAACCAAATTGCTATACATGGGTGGGTATAGAAGCGAGTCAAGAAGATCCTCGAAGCGCGTTCACGAGGAGATCCCATGCCCGCCCCAAAAAGAGGCGGTGAGCTTTCGAGGGTTCCTTCGTTGATCTGTACAAGCGACGAGCGCGAACTCCTTGCGTAGGCACAACGAACTTCCTGCGTAGTCCCTTCGTACCGGTGCCTGAAGCCCAGTGAACAAGATGTACGTTGCTAGCCCCATAGGTTTACTGGGCGAAGTCGAAGCTACCCCTTGGGGTCAAAGTAGGCCATTCTTCTGTACCACTTCTGCGTATATTGACATGAACACTTAGATACGATCTCACTCAGCTTCGTGAGGTTGTGGGTCCTCGCGTCAATTGTACGACGAAGTCGATGGTGAGTCTGATTCGACATATGAAGGTCAGGCAACTATAGTTTGTGTGCAGGGCACCGTGGGGCGGACGTAGACTCTCCAAATAGCTCTTGCACCAGTGCAATCATATCGAAGTACTAATCCAGGGGCATTGGTTGGTTCTGGAGGGTGCTAAAGCACATGTGCGTTGCGGCGTAATGGAAGGCGCATGCCATGAGTATTTTGGTACCGTGGCGCCAATGGCTTGCATTTTCACTCTATGTTGGCACTTTGATATATTTGCCAATGCCAGATATGCCTCCCTTCTCACCGCAATTCAACCAGACTTACATCTGCCGCAAATGCACTTAACTCGACGGGGGCAACACAAGATATCAATGTCCACTGGTATGGATGCTCCTCTTAAGTCTGCGTCCCGTTAACCCCTAGATATGACTCGCAACACGATCCTGGTTGTCTCTTGCAAGCGGCAATCTGTCGTCTTTGGTGATCGGGCGTTACGACTTGACCAGAATCGCACTGGGACTTCTCACAAGCCTGGGATATCTTGAAGAGGTCGGCAAAGTAGTGAAATT
The DNA here is from genome assembly GCF_014466165.1 of Pleurotus ostreatus. Classification (NCBI taxonomy): domain Eukaryota; kingdom Fungi; phylum Basidiomycota; class Agaricomycetes; order Agaricales; family Pleurotaceae; genus Pleurotus; species Pleurotus ostreatus. The sequence continues at coordinate 165,097 of NW_023503164.1, read as the reverse complement.
ACCTCTGAGCATACTCCTTGCACTTTACTGACGTCGTCCTTCACAGGTACTCTTGTTTCTCCAGGTCGTCTGGAGGCAGACTTCAACCTTTGCTGGTCGCGTTTCTCCAACCATTGCCTAGTATCATCGCTTGACATCGTGGTTGTCGTTGATGAACGCTCGTTCAGAAGTCTTGGACGCCATATGACAATCCCTCTGGAGTGCACACGGTTGACAAGAAAGAATATATCCCCATGACATGTGGCGTCCCCTTCTCTGTTCGCTTCCCACATGTTTGGTCATCCGTGAGTGTACAGGAGCAATGGAAGGCTACCATGCCATATTGTTTACGGAACGGCGAAGGCCCCTCCTGAGCGGCAAGCAGTGAAGTGAAGTGGTTATAAACTGAACATAGGAAGGGAGGCTTATCCAGTCTTGATGTCTTCCCTCCCCCCCGCGCATGCCGTTCTCGATCGACTCATTCAAGACCAGGAAACCCCTTTTGCTGAGAAGCCAGACCCCTGCTATCATAATCCTAAAGGAAGAATCATAGTAATAAGTGCAGACGGCACTTCGAATAAATTCGGCAACAAGGTTAGCTATTTACCGTATCTTATTGCGCATTGCTCAGTTTGCCTTACATCAGAGTACAAATGTTGTCGAGTTCCACAGCCGTGTTGTTAAAGACGAGGACCAGATCACGTTGTATCTCGGCGGCATCGGAACATACGCTGATAACAAACTACAAGCCCTCCTTGATATGGCCGTCGCAACGTAGGTGCCATTCCCTCTTTATCTGATCAGACTCGTCACTCAATATCTATCACTTGGACTAGCACCTTCGATAGGAATGTTTTCAAAGCATACGAGTGGCTGTCGGAGAATTATAAAGAGGGAGATCGTATATATTTGTTTGGTATGGTTATAGATTATATAACTAGCCTTACTGATATTTCGCTCCAGGGTTTTCACGGGGAGCATATCAAGTCCGAGTGCTTGCTGGAATGATTGAACGAGTGGGATATTCTTTTGCATCTACATCATATGTATCAGAAGTCTGACTTCGTTGATAGGTCGGTCTCCTCCACAAAGGAAACTACACCCACATCCCATCGTAAGTGATCAGGCGGTCGACAATAATATAACAACTAATATGAGGCACCCGTGACTCCAGTGCATACAAGTTGTATAAGGCAACGACGGAGAAGTCCAGTATCTCAAAGGTGATACTCCAGAAGTTGGGCATAAGTCGGGCGATCAAGACCAATGTGGAACTGGGCATAATAGGGAAGGAACCAGGTGCGAAGATGAAGGATTTAGGAACCCCCTTGCAAAAATCGAAAGAAATGTGTGCCATATTCAAGAAAGCATTTTCCTGAGAAGTCAAGGTTCATTTCGTTGGGGTGTGGTGAGTCGGGCTAGTTCAGTGATGATGTTGATGTTCGCGTACTTAACACTGTGTAACCAGGGACACTGTATCCTCTGTTGGGGTAACAAGTGGATTTGACCTACCAGAAACTGTTGATGGGATGACACATGTGTGCCACTTCCGCCAAGCCCTTGCTCTCGATGAGCGCCGCGTTAGATTCTGGCCTGAATATGCAGATCGGTTAGCTTACAGGCCTCTGGCTCCTGGTGAAGGGCTTCGTGCTGATGTGAAAGAGGTGTGGTTTGCTGGATCTCACTCAGACGTGTCAGTCATCTATATTTCATCTTGTAGTTCTATGTATTAACGACAAAGTTTCCAGTGGAGGGTACAAATCGAATGAGAAACTCAGTCAATTCTCACCTGCCCTTCGTTGGATGACTTACGAAGCGGTGGCGCACGGCCTACAAATGACACCTTTTGGAGGCGAATGGAACGATAACAAACCTCAGACGAACTCACTTAAGGGACTGTGGCATATTCCGGAGCTGTTGCCAGTGCTTCACCCTGATCATCTTTCAGACGAATCATCCCAAAGGTTTCATAGAACCCGAAAGTGGGTTAGCTTGTTCTCACGCACAATATGGTCTGACTGTATTCAAGGTTGCACTTTGCCGCCCCGCGCCGAATTTTTGAGGGGCAGCGTATCCACGAATCCGTTCTAGCAGCAATGCTAAATAGAACGTGGAACTACCAACCAACAGCATGTTTCCATGACGGAGAAAACAGATGGGCTGATGCCTTGGAGAGCCATGAGTTTGTCAATACATGGCTGGAAAGGGATCCAATCACCTCGGCGCAGCGCTTCGTGGAACAAATTAGGACGGGAATGAGGGAAGGGAGGGATGATCCTACTTCAATCATCACCACTCTTGAAGGATACACTTCATCTCGTGAGTTTTAACAATAACCCCTCGTCAGACGTGGCCTAATCTACCTAAAGCAATGCGGTTGAGATCGCTCGCTGAGGTTAAGGACGTAGTATCCGCTCTGACGAATCACTTGCTCTTCCCAGAGCTTGAAAGGCCTGGTGACGGGAACTCAACCGGCCCTCGCAAAGAGATGTACTGCATTCTCTTTTCAATTCTTATATCCATTCCCCCAATGGAAAATGACAAGATATCGATTTCGCGACTCCGTGACCTGGTCTCAAGACTTCATCTTCCTTACGGGCCGGACCTCAACATCCGTCAACCTTCTAGGGATATCATACTTCGTCACGGTGATGGTAAGTAATTAACCCTTATTTCTTATTTACCGAAGTAAATTTAACATTGTATCAGGAAGACTGTCTACGAAACCACATCAGTGCCATTCCTCGCAAGTCTTATTCATCGCAGTTTCCGAAAATGACCAGTGCATTTTCTCTGCGTCTTCCACGGAAATGTCGATATTGTGCTTGAAGAATCTCAGCCACCCCGCGCAGATACCTTTCCGCTCAGAAGAGCCGATCAAATCTGTTGCAATATCTGCTGACGGACAATATCTGGCACTGGGCTCTTCAATCGCTGGAGTGGAAACGCGAAGGCTGAACTTATTAGATCATGCAACCGGTCATCGGGAACTTCTCGCTGTGTCCAGGGCCCGAAGGGTGGCTTTCTCCCCAGATGGACTCAAAATTGCCGCAGCCTTGGATGACTCCACAATCAAAATTTATAACCGCATTTCCGCAGATGACCCGGCCATTAGGATACTGATCGGCCATCGTGATTGGATCAGGTTCCTAGCCTTTTCTCCCAACGGATACTACCTCGTATCTGGCTCAGACGACTGCACTATTCGGGTTTGGGATGTCAGTGCAGACAACCTGGGACAGCAGACAGTGGCCGTGAAAGTGATCAACAGTGGTCAGGGAGTCGTGCGAACTGTTGCAGTCCACCTTGAATATCAGACGGGGCCGAACGAGGAGACTGAGGGAGATCGGACAATTCAACCTACTAGCAACACAGTATTAGGGAATCATCAACTCAACCCCGACGCCTCTATACAAGGTCCTCACATTGCCGATATAAACACTTTCGAAGACACCACATCCGTTTTCCCCAGAGTCGCAAGGACCTACACCCCAGCCTTAACCATCATCTCTGGCTCAGACGACGGAAGTATATGCATCCATAGAGAGGGACCTGAAGGGTTCATGAAGACAGAAAAACTGGAAGAAAGGCACTCGACTTGGATACGCTGTGTTGCTATCTCACAAAGTGGTGATATGATTGCTTCAGCCTCCGACGATTGCACGATTCGCTGCTGGGAGGTAAAGGCTGAGAAGGGCACGAAGACAGTGGCTAAATACCATACCAAGAGTGCTGTATGTTCTCTTGCATTCTCGAAGGACGGGAAGAAATTGGTCACCGGCAACTATCTTGGAGAGATTCAAGTTTGGGATGCAGATGTACTCTTATAGTAACTTGGAGGTCATGGCGAGCATCCTGCCGTACCTTATGTGTCTATTTCTTGTATTGAAAGAGTTGGAAAGACTCATCTGCTCTTCATTGATGCACCCTCTAGTAGGCCACCCTTTAGGCCTCGTCCAATTGTCAAAACATCCGCTCATCAAATCTGATTGCGCCTCGACAAACATATCTCCCTCCCCCGACTCCTGAAGCGGCTGTAGCGTCATCTTTGGATGGTGAGTCCTTGGGGTTAGAATGAGCATACAATTTGGTTAGATCGTACGCCGAGACCCCGTATGCGTAATCCTACGCAGGAAGCCGTCCTTTTGCCAAAGGTACTCATCCTCTATCTAGTTTCTATTCCACGATTTCTATCTATGGAAATTTGAGTAGTGCTTTTGACGGGCCCTATCATCCTCGATTTTCTCCTTACATCCGGTTTTCACATATGCTCGGTTTACTGGCCAATCACGCCGCCAAACGTGGGGAGGGTGGTCACATCGAGGGCATGGCTGACAACTGACGGCGACACATCAAACCAAATCGAAGTGATGATGTCAGTTTACACCAAGCTGGGCACTTATATAAAGGTCGAACGTTAACATTCAACATGTCGAACAAGATTCCCCATCTTCCTCTCTCTCATTCTTCGTGGCCGATCCCCATCACTCCACTCTCGGCCTCCAGCGCAATCCGCCTTGGTTTTCTTCATCTCTTCGCTCGGTTGGTTGAACATGTACAATGCACGATGAGCACCTTCAAATACTCCCGCAGCCGCAGGAGATGCTGCAGTAAAATCCAGCAGCCAATATGCTTCTGGACAAGCTGCTAAGGCGGCTGCTCAGGCTCAAGTGCAAGTTTCATCCGACATACATGCATCTAGCAACGGCAACCTCTCTAGTTGTGTCGCGCTGATCGTGGCCCGAACAAATCGAAACAAGGGCGTCACCAAGGAAAGTTCTTGTAGGACGTAGCATTCTGTGTCCCCTCTCATCCCAGACGCGACAGCTGAAGCGAGTCTTACGCCCATGGTGTAGCTCCCCCCAGAGTTCCGCCGTGTCTCTTGGGCGACTTCCTAGAAAATAAGTACCCCCGAAACTTATCAAGTGGCTAGGTGAACCCCCCCTTCCCCCGGTATAGCGCTGTCGGCAGATCGAGGAGTAGAAGCGAAGATATCAATGGGCGGACTGCGGCAGATTTTAGTAATGTTAGATATCGACCATCTATTGTACTTACCATTTTTGTTTGAGTTGCCTCTGCATTAACGAAACGATATAATCAGTATATATGTGTACAAGAACCACTACATCAAGCCAGTTACAAACGACAACACGACCTATCCTGGTGTTTAGGTACATCACTACAGTGAGAGAAGAGGGAGATCTGCTCTAAATTGACTAAAAAAGGTCTGCACAGCCTGTCAGTGTCCCGACAATGAACATCAAACGGATGAGATTCCCACGTTTCCGGCTCTCAACTGTCCAGCAGCTGGGATATCAAGACGGTCGGGCGCATAGCAGGCACGCTCATTCGCCGTCGGCCAGCCAGATCACCAAACGACGATGGTGGGGGCATCGCGGCTTGAGGAAACCCGGGTTGGAACCCAGGCTGCGACAGTTGCTGCTGCTCAGGGTTCCATCGATAAGATACATCCCTTCGGTCAAATTCGCCATCGACTGCGTCTGATTCATCGTCGCTGGCATCGTAAGCAAACATGGTGCGTTTAGCATTCTCCGGGCCCAGCGTGCGCGATGCGAGACGCTTGAACGACGGTCGCACAGATGCAGTGGCACCATCCGCCACGGAGACAAGTGGGCTGCACGATGCAGTGATGGCTGAGCCAATCGTAGCACCACGCGCTCTCTTAGGCACTAGACTGAGACGGAGGGGGCACGACGAGCGAGGACGGCGGCCTCATACGATCTGAGGTCGTCTGGATTCCCGTGCATCGTCCTGCGTGTCGAGGGCGGCGCACCGTTAGCAGCAAACGGTCCTGAGCGTTCTGCAGAAGGGGTCTGCACGCTTGGCATCGAGGACACGCATGTGCGATGATATGAATGACCTGTGGAGGCTGGAGTAGAGAAGTCGGTGAACATAGGCTCCTCGGGCCCGCTAAGCGGTGTACGGAGGTACATCTTCCAGCTATCTTTGAGAGCGCGAAGCTCCTCGTCGCGAGATCTGGGAGATTGTAAGTTAGTGTAGGAAGGGCCGTTGGTGGATGCATTGGCGGGGTTAGCTGGATGGGGGGGACAAAGAAGGCTGGCTCCGCGAGTGGAGGGCTTGCGAGGCATTGGTGTGGAGTCGAAATTGTCTGAAAAGGTGTCTATTACATTCATCGCAAAGAAGGACGCGACGTCGTTGGAGAACTCGGCTAATGCGTCAGGATCCTCCAGACTCATTAAACCGAGCGCTGAAGAAAATTCTCCGTCGTTGTGACCGAAATTTGTGCTCGGCGATAAGCCGAAGGACCTGTCTGGTGGATCATCGCTGTGGGCATGGGCATAAGTCTCCTGCACGATCAATGCACCTCAGCATTGGCACGAAATGATCGCAAATCAAACTCACATGGTTGAGATGTTGCTGCGATAACATGTCTAAGGGAAGATGGACACTTGACCACGTAGGGGACGGCGAGGCAGACGAGTCGCTACTAGACTCCGTAGATAAACGGCGAGCGTGACTGGTAAGATCCACCTCAGCAGAGATAGGCGGATATGCGAAGGTAGTCGCACCCACTCCCAGGCCTGACAGGGCGCTGGTTTCAGAGCCCCAACCCAACGTGGTTGTCGAAGTTGGCGGAGCAGCTTCCGTGCTGGGCTGGAAAAGAGATAGTCGGCGGATGTACTCAGCCTGAGATTGGTATTTAGCAAAATCGGCTTCCGATGGTTTGGCCAGGTCGGGCTGGGGTATGTCGTTGGGTAAGTACGAAGTAGACAAGGGGAATGGGGACTTGTACATCAAGGAAGATGTAGGATCACCAAACGTGGGTGCTGTGGATAGTACTGCAGGATCTAGCAGGAGATCGGTGGGGGCGGAGTAACCGGACAGTCCTGAGGAGGATAGGTGAGAGTCTATTGGATTGCGACCTGGGCCGATCGGCGCCGTCTGCCGGTGAAATTTGACGAAAGTGCAACACATTGTCCGCTGGGTGCATTGGGCTAGTGGGCGACAAGATGAGCACAAGAAAGAAATATATATATATATTCAAGCAACGCACAGCAAGGATTTGAATCATTGCAGGGCGAGTTAGACTGTACACACTGGTCGCACGACTGCTTCGACGTAGTAGCTCTTGAAGTGGCCTTCTTTCGTGTCGTAATAAAGGAGATCCACATACTGTTACAAACCAATACATATACTCATGTACAAGGTGGAAGATATTCATCTAGCAGGTACTCCGAATGAAACTCGAAGGTCTCGTTCAAACATCTTGGTAACCTGGAGATGAGAGGGAGTATGCAATAGGCGTCGAGCAACAGCACCCTTCATAATCCATTCGAAGAACTGCAGACAACTGTGCATTACATTGGCGAGCGGGCTGTAGGTTGGTGGACCACGACGCCGTTCTAGACGTCCCTCGCCGAGTCCTGGGGATCATAAACGCCCCAAAACCGGCGCTCTTGGTCACGCTTGTCGAGGGCGGCGAGGCAGCTAAGTGATTACATTCTGGAGAGGATGCTGCAATTTCCGGCTATGCTGAGCACAAAACGGTAGGGCGAGCGGGGAGCGGTGATGGGGGAGCTCGGGAACCCATGAGCTGGTGACTTGCGGTTGCCGTGGCGAGGAGAGTCTTCGCAGAAAGGGGAAGGGGTATACGAACGAGCAACAGCTGAAGCCTCTGCAATGAATGGAGGGTCAGCAATCCCTTCCGATGCCTGGGAGTTCTATATCCATTGCTACGGTCCGTAGCTGCAGATGGCGCGCACCACCCTCCGCCCTAGCGTTGCGACCTCAAAGGAGTCGGCAACGGCGAAGACGCTGGGTGGTGGTGGGCATGGGGTACAACGAAGGGACCGATTTGGAGCCTCTACCGCCTCTGCCATGCACAGCGAAACCCTCTGCTGGAGACATCGCATCCAAATCCCATTGTCAACGTCCTCCCTTTTATCCCCTTATCCCTCCCTCGCCCACGGGGTTCAGGGTTCTGAGTTCCACCAAAGTCCAACACTGCTGGAAAGAGGCCTAAAGAGTGGGTGCTAGGAGTGCCAATCAGCTGCCGACGATCACGCGATATTCAAATGAACAAAAGTAGTTTGTATTGTGTTTGACTGGTACACCAGCAAACGTATGAAAAAAATCGTAGAGGGTGGCGGTGAGAGACAAGAAGGAGGTGAAATGGGCACGAAACGACCAAGTCAAGAGCTACTTAGGTTCAGTTGTGATTGTGCGAATATATTTGTGACCGTGGGATACGTTCCCCTGCTAGCGTTGAAGGTGACCGGCGCTAACGGGTAGCAATTGACGGTGTAGCCTCTTCAACTTTAACCACCATGGGCTTGACATCCTCTTCGTCAGTAAACCCCTTGAAAATGTGCGCAACCGCTCAAGAGCCTCTGATAAGTAGACATCGAAAAACGCCTGAGCCATTTTCAGTCGACAAGCTCACGGATGACGAAATATACGCTCTAATCTGCGCTCGAAGCAAGGAAACCGCTGTCGGCCAGCTTAGCGGACCCTTCCCCGGCAGCAGTGCCTGGAAAATTGGACCAGATGCTGTTGCCAAATTCTCGTGGAGCGCCACAGAGGCGTTCATGATGACCTATGTCTCCGCCCACACGGCTATCCGAATCCCCAAAGTTCTGCGCGCGATACCTGCGCGAGCCGAGGACAGCTATAGAGACGGGACGTGGATCGTCATGGAACACATAGACGGCGAGGATCTGGAGGTGGCCTGGCCCACAATGTCGTGGTGGAGGAGGATTTGCGTGTTGTGGACGGCGCGTCGCTACATCCGCCAGCTGCAGCGCGTGCCGCTTCTCACTCGCGACGTCCCCGGCCCGTTCGACGCCGCCGGCCGGCCTTATTTGTGTCGGGGTACCTTCTTCCGCGAGGATGGCGCCGGTCCTTTCCAATCCTATGCCGAGATGGCAGCTTGGTTCGATCGCCGACGGTTTGACTGTCTGGCGGCATACCATAACGAAACCGGCGGAGAGATGACGACCTGCCCAAAATTTGATGCTTCCCATCCGCTCGTGCTCTGTCATATGGACCTTCATCTTCGAAACTTCCTCGTTGACAAGAAGGGTGGATTATGGTTAATCGACTGGGCCAATGCTGGCGCGTATCCCGCGTGGCTCGAATATGCGCAATTGGCGGAGTGGGGTGACGCCGCGCGGGAGGATTTTCGCCCCCCGAAACTGTGGATATGGTTTGCCCCTTTCATGATTGGCAATTATCGTCGTTACAAGACGATGTACCTGGACAAGATGCGGTGGGCATGGTGCCGCCCTTCTTGCGATTTCTATGACCTGGACTACTTCGATAAACTCGGCCTGGAAATCGATTAATGTACACATGTTCTTATTTCGCTGTCATCTAGCTATCGTTTCTCCAACAAACTCTGACCTGATGCTTGAAATCTCTATGGTGCACCTCCGTCTAGATACCCCGTGTACTGCATTCTCATCGCAAGGAGTCAAGCCAAAAACTTTTTGTTCGTGTTCTCATGTACACAAACGCCCACTGTTACTGCGGCTCGTATTCGGCATTCTCCGCCGTCCCACCAAACCATCTGATTCAACTTACGCCCAACCTTGATGTCGGACAACATAGACGACTTCCGTCAAGTACTGCAATCGTCGAAGAAAATCCTCGTTCTTAGCGGGGCTGGATTATCCGCTGCGTCAGGTACTTGGCTGTCTCATCCTACCTTGATGAACACACTCATTCGGGCCACTAGGCATTCCGACTTACAGAGGAGGAACCGGTAGTTTGTGGCGCAAATACGACCCAGCTTCTCTTGCAACTCCTGGGGCGTTCTCAGAGAACCAGTCTCGTGTATGGCAGTTCCATCATTACCGGCGTGAACTGTGAGTGATCGCTACAAATGAGCTCGGTAGAACTTACTGTGCTCGCAGGGTACTCAAGGCTACTCCCAACCCGGGACATTACGTGCTTACCCGCTTAGCGATTCCCAGTATGCGCCACAAGATCGCACCGCACGCCGAGCTTACTCACGTCACGCAAAACGTCGATGGGCTCCTCACGAAAGCGCTGGCCGAAGTGCAGGCTCCGCTCGCCGCGCGCGAGACGCCTGCTGAACTGATCGAAATGCACGGCCGACTTTTTGACGTCAGATGTACCGCTCATGACTGCTCTTACCTCGAGACGAACTACCACTCGCCCATTTGTCCTGCTCTTGGCAGCACAGAAAGCTTTGCGGACGACCGTTCGTCCGAGCCTGTTGTTAAACGCGCTGATTTGCCTCGCTGTCCTCTGTGCGGGCAGATGTGTCGCCCAGGTGTGGTATGGTTCGGCGAACGGCCCCATCGAATCCTCGACATCTTAGCTCTCGCGGATCAAGCCGATCTGTGCATCATCGTCGGTTCATCATCAGCGGTATGTCCGTCCATCAAAACCAGATTTCGTCTTCCATGCCAAACGATGTTCTGGTTTTGCAGGTCCAACCCGCGTCGAAGCTTGGTTCTCGCGTGAAAGCTCATGGCGGGAAGGTGGCGGTCTTCAACCTTGAACCTAGCAACCACGCTGAAGATGCCGACTTCCTTTTTCTGGGGCCTTGTGAGAGGCGTCTTGAAGAAGTGTTTGCGATATAGAATTGCTATTGCTATTGCTTCTACCTGTCTGGTCTTCTCGTTGGGCGCACTAGTAAGTTACAAGGTGTTGTATTTGTCCGTCTGCTTTCTGTTTTATTCTATTCTATTTTATTATTACAATATCATATGAGGGGACTCATTGGACAACATTATTTCCTTTTGAAAATCGAACTCCAAGGACGAACTCGGACACTTCGCAACTTCAACACTACAACTTGGCCCCTTCGCAACTTCAACAATGAAACTTCACAACTTCAACACTGCAACTTCGCAACTTTAAATTTCGTGCTGTGTCAATGTGAGTAGTCGACGCGCAGACACTGGTTCAAACATAGGGAGGAGACGAGAGATAGTGTTGGGCATCTCGATAAGGGCTTGAGGGAACCCCGTGATGAACACATCGTCCAGGTTAGCGTTAACAGGATCATGTGACGTGGTGGTATATTTAGTAATAGTATCGAGAAAGTACCCTGGACTTCCACCCTTCCGTCAGTACCCCAGACGCTCGGCCTCTGCAGTGGGAGCACCCGTCGTAACTGGGCGAAAGCTTGGGTAGATTCTTCTTCTCTGAACCCTTCGTCCTTCTACAGTCTCCAGTCTCAGCACTCCATACTCCGAGCTCGGCTTTCATCTCAAACGCGCTGTCTCTCACGTTGTTGTGAGTCCAGCGTCTTTCACTCTTTCACATCTCGTACCCCGAAATACTTAAACTCCGAGAGATTAGGACCACACGAAGGCTGTCGCACTGACCTTGCCTGGACTCGCCGGTGAAGAACACGCCTGTGACGTGCAACTGTCAGAACGGCGTCTGCGGTGCGAAAGGCGATTGTGCGGAAGGCGGACAACGGTACTGCGTGCGCGATTTAACGCGAGAACCGTTTAACGCGAGAACGAGCGGAAACACCGCAGTCTACGAAACACATCAACAAAAGTCGCAACCCCCCCCCATATTCAGACACACCGCTACACCGCTACAGTGACAATCCGCGAGCATCAATCACGACATCACGACATCACGACATCAAGAGAAAATCAGCAGGGCGGCTAAACGTAAGTTAATACACAACACAAATTATGTAGCTAGCAGAGAAACGGCCTGCATAACCCCAGCCTAACCAGTGTAACCAGGGCGCCCGAGGACGAATATCAATGCCAGCGAAAATGGGCTCTGATCGCACACATCCGGGGGGGTAAGCGAAGTGATGAGATTTCGGGGGGTTTAAGCGACGTTTTGCGGATTGAACATTTACGCCTCAGCTATCCTGTAGGTAGGTTGGGTAGGTTGGGTAGGGCGTGGGGTGTAGGAACGGGCGAGCGCATAGGATAGGCATAGCTGGCACGCTCATGCTCATGCCCCGTCGGCCGGCCAGACCACCAAACGTCCTGGTGCGGACATCGCGGCCTCAGAAAACCCGGAAACGCGTGCTGCGACGGTTGTTGCTGCCGCTACTGCTTCCGCGCATCAACGCTCAACACCACTTCGTCGGTCCACCTCTCGGCACCCCCAGCACCCCCAGCACCATCTGATTCAGATTCGTCGCTCACATCACATTGCATCGCTCGCATCACACCCCATAATCAGCGTTTGGCGTTTGGCGTTTGGCGTTTGGCGTGCTCGGGGCCGAGGGTGCGCGAGGCGAGGCGCTTGAACGACGGGCGCGCAGATTCCGCACCGCCGCCACTACCACTACCACTACCACCAGCGCCCGCCCCCGCGCCAACTTTCCCGCCCGACGCATCACCGGCATCAACCGCAACCGCAACCCCCGCACCGCGTGCTTGCCTAGGCCCCAGACTGAGGCGGAGGGGCGCGCGGCGGGCGCACACGGCGGGCGCGTACGCCCCGAGGTCGTCTGCATCCCCGTGCACCGCGCGTGGCAGCGATGACACGCGTGCGCGGTGGTACGGCTGGGGTGTGGAGCCCGGAGCAGCGCTAGCGAAGTCGGTGGATGCACATACCAATGCGCATACGCGCTCGTTGGGCTCGTTGCACGCGCTGGGCGCAATAGGCGCGTCGGGCGGTGTGCGGAGGTACGTCGTCCAGCTGTCCCCGAGCGCGTGCCGCTCCTCTTCTTCACCACACACGCCGGGGAATTGTGCGTCGGGGGTATCCAGATGGGGGCGCGCCAGGCGGGAGGCCCCGCTCGGCGCGGGCTTGCGGGGCATCGGCGTGCAGCCGGGGTTGTCTGGGAAGGGGTCCATTGCATACATCGCAAAGAAGGACGCGACGGCATCAGAGTCAGCGTCAGAGCCATAGCACCCCGCTAGTGCACCCGGGTCCTCGAGACTCATCAGCCCGAGCGCGGACGCAAATCCGCATCCGCCGTCGTCGTGCCCGAAATTTGCGGAGAGCGCGTCTTGTAGATCATTGCTGTGGGTATGCGCGTGAGTCGCCTGCACGGAGATACGTACCTCAGCAGCGGCACGATATCAGCGAAATCTTGGATGAAACTCACGTGGTAGGGGTAGGGATGCTGGTGCGCCGAGATGTCTGGGGGCAGACGGACGCTCGACCATGTAGGGGACGGCGAGGCCGAGGAGTCGCTGCTGAATTCCATAGACAAACGGCGAGCATCACCAGCGTAATCCACCTCGGGCGAGATCGACGGATCTGCGGCGGTCGTCGCGCTGGGTTCATCGCCCCACCCCGGCGTGGCCGTCGAAGTTGGGGGAGGAGCGTCCACGGCGGGCTGGAAGAGAGGCAATCGGCGGATATACTCGGCCTGGGACTTGTATTTCGCGAAATCGGCGCCGGATGGTTTGGGGAGGTCGGGGTGGGGTGTGTCGTCGGGTAAGTAGGAAGTAGAGGGGGGGAATGGGGACGTGTACATCGAGGCAGATGTGGGATCGCGGAACATGGGTGGTGTGGGGAGTGCTGCAGGATCTAGCGGGTCTGTGGGGGCGGTAGAAGCGGGGAGTGTTGAGGACGTTAGGTGAGCATCTGTGGGGTTGTGGCCTGGTCCGATCGGGGCTGTCTGTCTGTGGAATTTGACGAAGGTGCAGCGGATTGTGTTCTGGGTGCATTGGGCTAGTGGGCGAGAAGATGAGGAGAAGAAGGATGGATGTTTGGAAGGCACGCACAGCATGGATATGAACCATTGCAGGGAGAGTTGGACTGGACACACTGGTCGCACGACTGCTTCGACGTGGTGGCTCTGGACGCGGCCTTCTTTTGTGTCGCAGTGCCAGAACTCGGCTTTTCCGAGGCATGGGCTTTGTTGACATGCCTCGACAATAGATCACTAAAAGCCCAATCAAAAATGCTTCAATACGATCGAGAGCGAAACGTACCTTCGAGCGAACTGATCGACACAGAACGGGCACTTGTACGGCTTGTCGCCGGTGTCTAGGGTCGTGCGTAAGCTGGAGTCGGAGCGGGGAGCGGAGTGGAAACTGGCACTTACGGGATCGCATGTGGCGCGCTACATGTTGCGGTCGTGTAAACGTCGCCTGGCAAACGGAGCACTGGTGGTCGCCGGCCATAATGGGGGTTAGATGGTACAAGCAAGAAAGGGCGATGCATGATATAGTGTTGTGGGCGTCACACAGATGTCAGCACTACGTCAGTACCATTCAAATTCGTCGTCATCGAGCCTGATCCATGACGCGTTGTCTATTGAAGGGAATAGACTTGTCGAACAGACTCAACCATCGTTGCCGTATTTCGGAGGGGGTGGATGGGGGAATTGGAAAGCGGCGGATAGACCAGAGTAAGCAAAATGCCAGGCATTTGCTTATTCGACAGCACCAAGTCGGGTCGACGATACCGAGCGCATATATGCGTAAGGTGGCCTATTTGGTAAACCACAGGCGACTTCGTTCTGCACGAGGCAGTCGTGCTATGGAGCAGACACGCTGCTTCATTCTGCGCACAGTGATATTGGATAACAGTTTTCAAGGGGCGAGGAACTGGAACACGTACTTGGTACTCCGTCGAATGAGGTGAGTGCCGTTGTAAGAACGTGAACGGAGCTAACCAAAAAAAGAATTGGCGCCGATGTAGCCCGCTTTTCTTCAACTTCAACTGCCATGGGCCTGGGCCCTGACATCATCATCGTCAATAAATACGAGCCTCTGATTCAATTACAAGTAGACATCGACAAATACCTGAACGTCTTCCCTTCCCGCCAAGGCCTCCTCTGCTCCAACCAACATCTTCGAAGACGTTGATCCTGCGCGACGTCCGTGTGCATTCGTATTACGTGCAGCGGCAGCGGGTGTTCGAGAATCTGGAGCCGAGCGGACGCATGGTCGATGCTATCGCCAAGGACAGGTCACTTCCTGCGGGGAACGGCAGTCGGCGTTTGCCTCGCTCGGTTCACGGTAGCGGATCCCCACGAAATGTCGGGGTGGCCACTGTTGCGCTCCCATCCTTCCCTCGTCGACGTCCACCTTGTGGCCTTCGCTGCACCCCCCTCACGGTCCCTCGCGATTAACTGCCGGGTCTACACCATCCATCACCTTGCGCAGCGCAACATATATTCCGTGGATGGCGATGCTAATGGATATCTGAATGAATGGTGGGTGGTATCGGCGGTGCGTGATATCGGCGGTGCGTCACCTTCGCTTCTTCTCGCGCGGGATTTTGAGATCTGCGTTGTCGCGTCGTCATATCCCATATCCCATATCCCATATCCCACACCCTCTATCGACCCGGCTTCCGTTTCTACACTCCTCTGCCTTTCCGACGTAAACCACTCTCGCCATCCGTAGGATCCACCAGGACGGTCCACGTGTACAGCACGGCGACAGACGCAGCCGCGCTATCCCGACACCCGGAGACGCATCGCAGGTGATCATCGCAGGTGATCATTGCTGAGCAAGCGGGGAGGGGGGGATTCTACGAGTGCCACGGTGCGTACGGGGAACACATACATCCATCGTCCTGCTTCGAGGCGGATGGCGATATCGAACGTTTAAGCCTCGGGATCGGAATCGGAAGTGGTTCCTGCGCCGAGCAATGCTGCCTCCGCCGGACACCACACTACACGCGCTCCTGCACGCTGCACGCTCCCCCCTCGCGACGCCGCCTGGATCGACGACAGGCGACAGCACGGCGGGGAGACGGCGCCCATCCGCAGCTCATGCTCTTCCTCTAGCAGACACCCGAACTCCCGGCAGCGCGGAGGGCGGAGGGCGGGGTGTGGTCTGTGTGCTGGAGAGCCGCGAGCGAGGGGGAGCGGTGGATGCGGTGAGAATGCATACATTCGCCGGGGCGACGTGGTCGGTCGGACGGGACCAGCCGCGGCGGGCGGGGGGGGGGGTTCGCGGTGTCAGGGTGTGTGGCACGGAGCACGGAAGAGGGTGTCCGGCCGACGTAAGGTGGGACGATGACATCGTGGGACAAGGATAGATGGGGCGCTGGGCACACAGAAGCGGATCGTATAATCATAAGGGCCCCGCGTCGCCTCGCCCTTCCCTATTGCGCGAGGTGCAAATGCACCCCTCCTGCGTCGGTTGGCATAACGCATAACGCAGTGAATCGTGGGGTCGGTCTGCTAGCGGCTCTCCAAGCGCGCAAAGCAGCGCGAGAGGCGCAGGGGAGGTTCAACCTGCGGATCGCAAAGCCATCCGGAAAGTCGACAAAGCGTGTGAGTTCGAAACAGTCGCGACGGGGAGCTGCTGTGAGAGACTCGCCTACGAGCGTGAAAGCCTGATTTATGTCCATGCTTTCCGAGTCGCCTGCGTGCCCTGCATCCACACCACACCGCAGAGAAGCCGTAGCAGGTAGCCACACCCTCCCCACTTGAGTTAGCAATCCGCGGGTTCAAGGTTGTAAAGACGGAGAGTCGCATCGCAGCACTTGGGGTACGGAGTGAGAATGGGAACGTAGACTCGGTGCTTGAATTGCACCGTCCACGCGCGAAACGGGGCGCTGGCGGTCGGTCGAGTTTGGTTTGGTGGTGATTGTGCGAGGACAACGACGTGCAGCTGATCACAGCTGATCATTAGTTGTGGCTGAATAGGCAGGGGGTAGCTATAGAGGACACGGCTCACCGTGGATGATCGTCCAAGTATTCTCCTTCTCCTTCTCGAACGGAACAAACCAGAATCTGGCCGTGGCTTGGTACACGTTTGACTTGGTGTTCAGTCCGACGTCGATGAACGGGGCAGACGGCCGGGGAACACAAGTGCTCTTGCTCTCGAATGAAAAGTCTTGGGGTGGCGAACCGGCCCGGAAATGCGATCATGATCGCCAGTGCTTCATGACTGTACCTGTACCTGTTACGTTCCCTCCAACTTCGAGCCGCCACGACGTCCTCAAGCCCCGCGATTCGGTGAGTATCCATCTACTCTAGTCATGGGGACAATCAGACGAAGACTTCAGATACTCAACTACCCTTTTTTGCTGAGCCAGCCTGCGGTTCGGAACCCTCAAGGCCGTTCACCCGTCTGAAGTGTGTGTGCATCCTCATCGACCAGGGCATAGGACGGGATCAATGCAAGGCTGGAAGGGGTGAAAATGGCACAGCTAGTGCACAATAGAACAGGGTATGCTCAGGATCTATCATGCCATTGTCGAAGGCAAGGGACTCGTAAATGACGCCCACGCAGATCTTGTCGGCACAGGACCTCAACCCGTACATATGTATCTGGCCGAAGCTGCCGCTGCGCAGCTTTGGGCAGCCCGTTAGCTTCACCACTTCTTTGGAGACAGTGAACTGACCTCGGGATGGAAGTCGCGCGAAATGTGGATGCTATCTGTGTGCGTTCTCTTCCTGCCGGGGTTGAAGTCCTCACTGATGTGCAGATAGTGTGCGCTAATCGAGGTGCCTTATGCCGTCAATCTGTTCAGCACCCACGTCCGACGTAACTTACTCTTTCAGCCCCGATAATGCTACACCGCCGACTCGCCAGGATCTTCACATGTGATCCGTGTGGAACTGTCACCGAATCTGGCTGGAAGAGCGCCAGCTCTTCAGGAAAGCTTGTGGGAAGATTGAATTCGCATCTTCGCTGACAGTCCCCAAGCGGAATCTTTTGGGAAGCTTACGGTTCGCTCTTTCCCAAATCTTCCGCTGCAAACCTTGTCAAGATGTTACCTATATCTTTGCTAAAGAGCACTGCAACATCTTCTGCATATCTCACAGGATCTTTCAGGAATCTTTTCGGCTGAGTGGCAGTCATGATGTATATCAAAATTAATCCAATTTTATTGTACCGGTCATTATAGACATGAGGATGATCGTTATGGACATCAGGAGACACTATTAGAAGAATTTACGGCTATTCAAAAGCACAGTGTGCCAGGTATGGTGGAAAGCCAAGGAAAACAGCAAAACTGCTTAATCATCGTCCTCGTCGTCATCACCATTGGGAAAGCGAGGCAATTTGTCACGCTGACGATCTCGGACGGCTTGGTGTACGTTAACAGTGCCATATTTCTTGAGGTCATCCTCGAGAATCTTCCCAAAGAATCTGGAGTAATATCGTCAACAATGCAAATGACACATTCTTAACCACTTACTTTGATATCGTCTGTGGGGTTTGATACCTCTTGCATGCATCAACGAGCTTTGTATCGAGGATTTTCCAGAAGCTACCTCCGGTATTCTTCTTCTCCGAAGCGGCAAGGCGCTAGTAAGCCATTTTAAGCATTGTGTACAATTGAAGAGGCGATCGACGACTTACCAAGAAGGCCACACGAGCACAGAGTTCCACGCTGGTAGAAGTGACAGACTTCTCGTTGAGCGTAATGAGGCTATCAGACAGCTCAACAATGTTGAGCGAATCCGACTGCCGTGAGGGATCGTCTGGATGAGGGTTGCCGACAGAACTAATCAACTGCAAACAGGGATCAGGAAAAAAATGATTGTGCATGAGGAAACGCACCAGTCCTTTGATATCATGACGTCCCGTGTTGAACTTCTTTCGCATCATGGTAGCTATGGTGTGCATTTTGTTCTCGCAATCCTTGACTTCTTTCGTGAGACCCCAGGATGTATTATTCTCGAGAAGAGCCTTAGCCGTGGCAACAGGTGAGACATAGAGTACATATATTCAAGAAAGCTACACACCAGGCTTTTCTTGAGTGGGATCTCATCAGTGAGATATGCTGGAAGCGAGGGATCAAGAAGGACACGGTACATGATCATGTCCATCTTTTTCTAGATACACAGTATGGTTAGCCACTCAACAGTTAATCTTCCTCAGTCTGCAGCTGAAGACGAACCACAAGCCGACTAGGAACTGCGTAGACCGCATTTGGCGGGTCAATTTTTGCGAGCTTTGAATGAATACTCAAAAGGCTTGCAGCCAAGAGAACACGTTGTTGGCCAGGAGTGTGCTGATGACATGATATACGGGCATCAGGTCATATAAATGGTGATGATTCAAATGGTTTGCCTTTGAAAAGAGAGTCAATTCTTCTGTATCGGATTTCGCCAGCTTGTGGGAGCGTGCAGTTTTCGCAATGAAAGCCGAATCATCTTCAGCAGGGCGTTTCCGCGTCAACGACATTGACTGAGGAGCCAGCTGATCTGGAAGTTCGATGTGAGGGATAGGCGAGGTTGAACGACTTGGAGAAGTGGGAGGGATCGAAGGAGAGCCTGAAGGAATGTGAGAAGGACGTATGGGACTCGAAGTCAAATCCATGTTCAAATAATCGTCCACGGTAGACATGTTGGGAAAAAAAGAAGGAGAAAGAAAGAAAGAGAAAGAAAGGGAGAGAGTGTGATGAAAGCAAATGGAAGGGAGACGCTGGTGGAAGTCAACAGTCAGAAACGGAAACAAATTGAAGACAAGTCCAAATTCGCACGCAACTTAGTTCTGATTTCAAGATTATGACGCCACCAACTCGTCTTCGAGAAGGTTTGCTGTCTGTACTCTGCTTCTTCCGGCCAAGGTGTTGAGTAAAATCATGCCAGGGTTCGAGGAGCTTGACGATGGGCGAGTCAAATGCATATTGTGCACGGCGTATTCCTTGCAACCTGTGGAGCTATTTCGCAAATCGATCAGCAAGCATTGCAAGACTGAGCGGCACCTGAAAGCAGAGAAAGATCGCCAAAATCCGGGAGACTCCACGTGTAAGACGGCATCAGGCTCATCGTCGCAATTGTCTCTTGATCCCGAGGCTCTCTTTGCCACTCCAATCACCATTCCTTTTGTCAATCTGTTTGCAGCTCCAGGTGATGAAAAGGACATCCCGGATACGCAGACGGAGTCGGTGTCAGAGAATATATTCACCGATTGGGACATCGAGGATGGGCAGTTCACAACGCCTTGTGGCGATTCAATAATGTTTACGACTGGCCATGAACAACAAGCAGAGAACTCACATCAATCCATTTGGGCAACGATTGCAGGCCTTCGTTATCTTTCCGAGCACACCGCCTTCTCAGGTATCCTGGATGCGATCAGTGAAGTTCCCGACGAAGATACCAGTATTCCAGATGCTACCGCAGCCATTGATGCATTGGAGCACGATGAAGATGATCAGTCGACAGCTGATGCTGCAGAAGATGTTGAGGAATTGGAGGAAACTAATGGCGACTGGGCTCCGTATGGATCCAAAACAGTAAAGGTGACTCACAAAGAGGTGTCCATGTAGTCAGATAATAATACACCATGGATTTGCCAGACACACGCATTAAAATACACCACTATGCTAGACCCCCCCTCCGTACATTATAATATACCATCAGGCCACATTATAATGTGAACCTCAGATCCTTTCCCCCTTGAGCGACGGCATTTTAATGCCCACACTGTGAATTATTATACACCCACGACCGTCCACATTTTAATGCAAGCGACCTCACTGCTCGCCCCACCCCGCGAATTATAATGCACCCGCCAACGTCCACATTTTAATGCAGGCGACCGTGCTGATGCTCCCACCCCACGAATTATAATGTACCCGCGAACGTCCACATTTTAAAGCAGGCGACCTCACTGCTGCTCCCACCCTGCGTATTATAATGCACCCGCCAACGTCCACATTTTACGTGCTGATGCTCCCGCCCCGCGAATTATAATGTACCCGCGCGTCGCGAACGTCCACATTTTAATGCAGTCGACCGTGCTGATGCTCCCACCCCGCGAATTATAATGCACCCGTGAACGTCCACCTGCTGTTTTACGCTCCCGCCCCGCGGATTATAATGTCTGCTGCTTCCACCCCGCGTATTTTATAATGTACCCGCGAATTATTATATACCCTTTACCTATAGCAGCTTCCCTCTTCTATTACATCTAACGTACGACTACATGATAATGCCAACTGCTACACATTAAAATGTGGGACTTGCGCTTTCATTATCAAGCCAACTCCATACCAAAATGTGGGACTTGTGTTGATCAAAACAACGTCGCCACCCATCGGGGCTCACCCTCGCCCTCATATTTGTCAAACTAAGGATAATGATTGTCACGATAGGTACAAACAACTAACTAGGGCAATGGAGCACAAAAAATTCAAACGGGAAACGAATACGGCGAAGAATCTAACATATCATTTCTTCTTATTCTGCTTCTTCCCCTTGGATGGAGCGACGTAACCAATGGCGACAAGGTGGGGGGGCAGCTTCTTGATTCGCTTCTCTTGTTGTATCGGCCCTTCATCTACCTCCTTGCGCGCTCGCGTTTGTCTTTTCGTTTGAGGCTCATCCCCCCGCGCCTCCTTGCTTGTCCGAGTTCATTTTCCCTTCTGGGTTGCGTTGGGTTGCTCCTCCTTGCCGGCCCCGGTCTGCTTTTCCTTCGTCGTGGGATGTGCATTCTCTTTCCCTGGTGACGACTCCGGATCGGCTGGCAGTATTGCCGCATGTGGTGGAACGGGGGGGATCAGCGGAATAGAGACCGCCTGCTGGGATTGGGGCAAAGGCAGCACAGACGTAGGTAAGGGTGGAGTTGGCGCTATGGATCCCGTTTGTGTGTTTAGGCCCGCTGCAACTGGCTGCGTGAACGACGGTTGAGTTGCCATAAGCCCAACCGGCGCAGTAGGGACTGGCTCGTGGGAGTGAATAGGTGCTGTCTGCGTAATCGGACCCGTGGTGACTGGCTGCATAAACGATGGCTGAGTTGGCGCTCCCGTCTGCGTGTTTAGGCCCGCTGCGACTGGCTGCGTGAACGATGGTTGAGTCGCCATAAGCCCAACCGGCGCAGTTGGGACTGGCTCGTGGGAGTGAACAGGTGCTGTCTGCATAATCGGACCCGTGGTGACTGGCTGCATAAACGATGGCTGGGTCGGCGCTATGGATGCCGTCTGCGTAATTGAGCCCGTAGCGACTGGCTGAGTAAACGGCGGTTGGGTTGGTGGCGATATAGATGCCGTCTGCGTGATTGAACCCATAGCGACTGGCTGAGTAAACGGCAGTTGGATCGGTGGCGATATGGATGCCGTCTGCGTAATTGGACCCGTAGCGACTGGCTGAGTAAACGGCGGTTGAGTCGGTGGCGATATGGATGCCGTCTGCGTAATTGGACCTGTAGCGACTGGGAGTGTGAACGGCGATTGAATTGGCGCTATTGGCGCTATTTCCGTTTGCTGAGGAACTGTAGGCGGTTGGAAAAATTGCACGGGAAGTGGTGGCTGCGTAGACGGAGATGGTACTGGTATCTGTGACTGCATGAACGCGAAGTTTCCTAGATCCTCATAGTTTGCTGGGTCGTCCCAAAAGCCCCCAAGGAGTTGGGTGAACGTTCCGGCTCCAGGTGCAGCACCCACCTGCGTGCCATCCATATGGTACAGCCCCTTCCCATCTAGAGTTTGGTCGCTGTCAGAAAGCCTTTCTTCGGGTTCTTCGACAGGTGGTGAGGGGGGCGCAGTATCTGGCAGTGATATCGATAGGCCTTCATCGGCTTCTGTGTCTGAGCTAACCGAGATGATACGCCGCTTGCATTCTGCAGGAGCTAGATAAAGAAATGAATGAGTTGACGAACCCCGATAAGAGGGTCGAACTTACAGAAGACTGATTCGCCATATTTGATGAGTGAAGCTTGCACATTTCTGAACCCTTGTTTGTCAAACTCGGGCCAGATGAGGTTCGTCATACTGCCAGGATTGCTCGAATGCGCGCTGCATGAAGGAAGAAGTGTGAGAACCAAGTCGAACTCGCGGTCACATGTTCATACCTTCGCATGCTTATCTTCCCTTGTTCCGCGCCAAGAGGTCCGACTAATAGCAGCGACACGCTCATGCCAAACTTTTTCGCGATTGCATCCACAAACACATGGAGGAAGCTATCTGCTTCTTCCCAAACTCTAGTCTATGGTGAGTAACACAATACAACAAGGAGCTCAATGGGCGTACTGATGCAATGCTTCAGGGCTGCCATCAACAACATTTCGATTGTTGTACGCTTCTAAAGCTTCAGCATACTCCCTATCCGCCCTCTCTTCAAGCTCCTTCCTGAAAGCAGGAGTCTCGGCCGCGTATCTGGCAGTCACATATGCTGTACACATGGATATACGCACATCAGGTGAGGCCTTGTCCTTCGCCTTGTTCCAGATAACCTCGAAGTCTTTGCGAAGCCGTACCGCATAGTTCTCAGCCCAGTATATGCTCATTGGGGTTCGACGGTGTGGGCGCTGAGCAGATAAGGTCGACATCGTCTGAAGTACTTCCAAAATCATGTCCTGGTCCGTCTGTTTTCGTTTGTAGCGGTGGCGAAGCCAGTTTCCGATTCGCTATTTGACTCAGGTGAGAGTCATGTTCCTAAACCGATGTATACCGTAACTCACCAGCCGCATTTGTGCTTTGATGTCTTCGCGACGCTCCTGCTCGGCCAACTGTTCCGCGTATGGCAGGTCATCAATACTGGGAATAGCGGGAAGCGTGTCCGATGGTACGGCATCATGAGGAAGGTCGTATCCGTACTTCTCCAAGTACAGGGCCGTGACCTTGGTATAGACCCCTCCAGGGTCCGCAGTCGCGAGATACTCGTCCTTGAAGCTTTCGAGGAACGTGAGTTTGCTTCCTTTGGCCCAGGTATGCCGTCCGCGTCCGCGTCCGCGTCCCTTTGCTGATTTGGCGGGCATTCTATTAGATGGGGATTTGGACGCTGTAAAAATAAGGTAAGCTCAGTTTCTCCCCCAAAGACTTTTGAGAACGGCACGGGTCTCACTCTTTTTTTCGAGCTTCCCGATCGCAATCTCGATTCTCAAAGCAGTACATCCTCGACTATATATAATGGGTGCTCGAACGGCCTCATCCCCCAGCTCACCCCGCCAACCACCCAAGTTCGCAACAGTATTTCCTTTACAATGCAAGCCCTTCACTTCGCAACCCTCCCCGTCGGCTCCACTCTGTCCATGCCCATCACGCCTGAGAACGCCGCGGCTGTCATGGCATTCCTTGCTACCCAGCGTGTTCAGTTCAACGAGGACCCCTGTAAGTCTATAGTCCTCAACGTTGCGATCACAAGCTGACTGCATATAGCATTAATTTCCTGGAAGGCCCCCGGCAGCGATGAGGTGTGGTACTTAGTACCCACAAACATGTCCGCCCTCGATATCAGCCCCGCCGATGGGGAGCCAGATGCGACGTCTGCCACCAACATCGTTTGCGGGCAGTGCGGCGCCCTCAACTACACCAAGGACCCCAAGCAATACTATGCCGTAACCGCTGGTAGTCAAGTCGGCGTCGTGAAAGGAGCGTAAGTTATGTCAGCGTGCCATTTAGTATTACAGTGTTGATCAATCAATCTTAGTGACGTTGGTCGTGGCTTGATCGACTACATCAGCGGCGGCGTAGTCATCGGATTTAGGACGGAGAGCCTTGCTGTTGAGCACTTCCAGAAAGGCGTGAGGGCTGGGTCTGTCTGCGTTATTCCTGCTCGTCCCATGTAGCGGCGTTACGATGAAATTGGGGTGTTCTACGTACACTCGACTACATGTCTACCGTCACTGTCGTCTAATACGTGCCTATTTTTGCTGATAACTAAGTTTCCCAACGCCGTGAGCCGCTTGCAAGGCTGAGACCGAATCTTCTACCATAACCTCACATAGAAGTTGCTGTAGGTCGTCGACTACTCGCCCTGCCATTTGATGGTGAGCTTGGATCCTGCCCAAGTCGCCACCGACACCAGGGTCTTGTGAAATAGCCTCAAAGCATCGAAGCAGGCACCTCTGCCACCGCATCAACTGCTTCGTAGGCACTTGAATTATGTGCATATTGCCAACATCGGAGGAATTGCATGATTGAACGTAGTTGTGGTAGATCGTGTCGACGAACTTGTACGGCGAGAATTTGATGAACGTTTCGACTTTACTTCCCATTTGCTCGGCTAGACGGATATATCGGGCTGTATTTGATCTAGATTTGACGCAAGGGATAAGAGATTGAGACAAACATAGAACAAATGATGTCACCTACTCTAAAACATTCTGACTAGCCGAGTTCGACGCAGCCATTTCATTGTCATTCAGATGTTCCTGAGGCGTGGTAATAGTGTTTCTGTACACCGAGGATGTTAGGTTATACAATAGATAGTGAGTGGCTACAGACATACTGAGAGGTGTATACCTGCCGGCGCCGGGCTTGTATTTCCAACTTGTTCCTGTCCTCGGTGAGTACTACAATATGATAGCTTGTTGCCAGACATACTTGTGGTAATATCGGTTACTTTTGGCCTGGTTTGCAGCCCGAAGCTCGGCCTTGGTGTGGTAAATGCGTTTGCGAGGCATCACTGGTAAGTGCAAAGTGGGACTCGAGTTGGATTTAGCGTGCATAATTCGTCTGACTTTTTCGTGGAGATCATATAGGGCATGATCGCGGAATATTTTTACATATAGGTATAGGGTTTGACATCGTATTGTGCTATACACACCCCGATTATACAGAATTGAGCTGCTTTACCGACGATGGTAAGTTTATGTTTTATCTTTTTTGTTTGTTGGTAATACTGAAGCCAAACAGTTGGTGTTTGGAAGTAGTTGACGCTTGCCGCTCAGATGTTAACGACAACGATTGACGAACCACTTACTCATTTCAAGGCAACAATTGGCGAACAACTTACTCCACCATATTCATTCGCTTGCCTAATTTTTTATCGCAACTACAACAACTTCACAAACCAAACTTGAAGGACGTGTCAATCAGCGTATCAGGATTCAGGCCCCGCATGGCTGAACTTTGGAGAAGGGGGTGGTTCTTTGCAACTTCATTGTGCTCCCTTTCACTCACAGCGACCACTCTCTCTGATACAGGCTCGAATCTCACATTCCACGACATCTTGAACGGTGAGCAAGTAATACTCCACTTCATGCTTCCCACCTCAGTGGGCCGACCTAGCAGATGAAGTTCACCGACGCCAAAGAAAAATTCCTGGCTGAAAATTTGGAAGCCTATGGAATAGCAGACCACCTCGGCCAAACCACCGTGTTTATGAACGGATTTTTTGACCGTTGGGTCGAACGGTTCCATGAAATGGAGTATCTGACAGCCGATTCCGACGTCCAACGTTTTGTTCGCCGTCGAATGCAAGCAGTACGTGTCTCGATTACCGCCATCTATCTCTCGATAATTAAATCTCTTCCCTAGCTCATTGAGAAGAAGCTGCAAGACGTCCTTACCACCAAGAGTGCCGATGAGCTGTCGCAACTGAAAGCGAACTCGGAGGATCCCCCATCGCCCCCTCATGGCAAACCTGAGCCCTTCATTCCCAGGTATCACCCACTTGGTGCCGCCCTCTACATGGGTCCCTTGCGTAGAGACCTACTCGCTGCGAAGTTAAAGAAGAAGGCTCAAAGGAACTTGAAGTCGAGGAGTCCTCACGAAGATTCAAAGCGAACAATCAAACCTAGGTTGGCCTATCTATCGTCTGCCTTGGTACATGCTAACTATCTTCTAGCCATTGTGACTTCAGTTCGCCGGCCTTGGCGCTCGCTGACAACAAGTGACAATTGGCGCCTATGTACAATTATTACCTACTAATTCACACCTGTGGTAACACATATCAAATCAACTATACTCTACTACGCTTGATGAAAGACAAGAAACGCCGCCGTATCTACATTCACAAGCCTGAGGCCGCCTCCTTCGTTGCTTCGACATCTACTGCAAATCGCATCCGCTCAGTGCTGATCGATGCACCAGTGACAACACCGGCGGTCGAAGTTGATACAAGCACGCCGCCAACGGCCACCTTTGACTATGCCCTGGGAGAGTTGAATGACACCGCGATGGACAACAACCAACAAACTGACAGCTCTGGGTTAGTTGTCAAGGCAAAGGCGAAGCGTTACATCAATTTGGTAAGGCTCGCCGTCTTTCACTACACCAACGGCTGACGAATGCCTCTTCCTTCAAGGATGCGCCACTACTTACATGGAAAACCAGATATCGACAGCAGTATCTAGATGCCACGTTACTTCTGGACGGCCGCGGAAGGTACGATGAATCCGGTTGCACCCAATGTGGAGGCGAATCGGTTTATCGGTGTACCGATTGTCACGGGCATTTCATGTATTGCGCCCAGTGCATTGTTGAACTGCACCGTTGTGCGCCATTGCACTGTATCGAGGTAATATGGCATTATATTATTGCTATGTCATTGACGCAATTCTAGAGGTGGACTGACGATGATTACTACGAAAATTGTTCTCTTCAGTCACTTGGTCTCCGTGTCCAATTAGGTCACTCAGTCATCCAAAGCTGCCCTCTAGTCCAACGTGGGCACGTTGACTTCGTAGTGATCCACACCAATGGGATTCACACCATCAATCTTGACTTCTGCAGTTGTCCCAGTGCGCTCGATCATCACCTCCAGCTCCTCGAGGTCGGCTGGTGGCCCTCTTCTCCTCTGGAACCCCAAACGGCGACAACGTTCCCACTTTTACGGCTCTTCCATAATCTTAATCTTCAAGGTTGCTTACCCGCCACGGACTTCTACCGATCCCTGGAGCAACTTCATAACGGCGGCGGCCTCGATGATCCACCGGTGAGTTTCATTGACTGATGAAACGTGGCCTACTGAATAGGGAATCGGGCGGAAGGATCGACTTCAACAGTTCATGCTTACTGTTCGTGAATGGCGCCACATTAGAATGGCGAAGCGAGCAGGTCGTGGCCAGGACCCTTCCGGGTTGGATGCAACAGCGCAAGGCGCACTATCTATCCCTTGTCGTTCATGCCCGCATCCTGGAATCAATCTCCCCCAGGGATGGGAGAGTGCATCACCTGGACGTCGGTGGTTATATGGCCTGATCCTCCAGGAAGATGCCAATTTCAAGCAGAAGAGTTGGCTTCGTTCAGCTGACAATCGTGATCCTGCACTTGGCCCTGGTTGGGCAACGTTCGTGGCGGGCGACACATATTTTGATCATCTATCTAAGTACGTTGATCCTGAAGAGGTTCGTGCCTGCGACAACGTCATCGAAGCTCGTTCACTTAAACTCATGTGTCGTAGATCAACCACTGTGTTGGGTTCGCAGCCCTTTGGTCAGCCAACACGCGCCGTTCAAAGGGTCTGCGTGCCACTGGCATCGGATCTGTTAGCTGTGCTCGTAGTGATATGTTCCGAGCAAACGGTATCGGCGACCTGCAGAAGGGGGAGCGATACGCTAACATGGACTACATCTTTCTCTCAAGCATCATGGCGACATCGCTCTTCTTGGTAACCATCACCTACGACATCGCCTGTCAATGGTACCGGAACTTCTTCACCCGTATGACACAGCTTCCCTCGGCTCTCCAGCTCTCCTCTCGTGTCGATCTTCGTTTCCGTATCCCAAAGTTTCACTTGGCAGCTCACAAAGAAAGTTGCCATGCACCGTTCTCTCTGAATTATACCAAATGGGTGGGTCGGACCAATGGCGAAGGCGTTGAGCGTATGTGGTCGTGGTTAAACAAAGTATCGCATTCTGTGTCCATGATGGGACAAGGTGGTTGTCAAGACACACTGGACGATTTCTGCAACTTTTGGAACTGGCGAAAGACAGTCAACCTGGGTACGTAGGTTCCTCTTTGCCGACACGACACTTACTGATGGGACTCAAACATAGGTGATTCTCTACTGAAGAAAATGACATTGGCTATTCCTCAGGCTGCGATCCATCACCAAGTGTTTTGTGTGTTCACAGATGGCCTTCACGAACAACATTCGGAAGAGCTACTAGAATGGGAAAACCAAGTCCGAGCCTGGGAGTTGGATCATGATCAACCATGTCCGTTCGATCTACCACGCGATGGTATGCATTCTACGTGTTTGTGACCATGTTTCTGCTCACACGCGTGCCCGTTCTGAAGATCTTACGATGTCCGATCTGAAAAAGGAGATGGCGGAGGAAGAACATCGCCGAGTACAACGTGGTGAGGCACTCCCCGGCGACACCAGTCCTAGTAACTTCATTATCACGGGTTTGGACATCGAAGCAGCCCAGTAAGTCCATGCCCAATTACGGGGCCCTCTTGCTGCTGAACTCAGATTCACCAGGCAGGAGCTTCTTGTCACCGCAAGTAAACACGACCTCACGACTGTTGAAGCGACACAACTCCAAACGAGTCGTACAGCGCTACTTAAGAAAATAAAGAAGTTTTGAGACACCCAGAATACGTACATGCCTGGCCTTGCCGATTACATCAAAGAGAAGGGTTACGAGGAGTCGACATCTTCACCTGAGCTTATTGAGCTCTTCCTTCCTTCTTTCTTCGCCTCCATGCAACGCGATCTGATATGCCAACAGGGCCTTCCGGAATTTGAGAATCGTCTGCGATTCGCACAGGCAACTGAAGCTCTCGCTCATCTACGTCGACAACTCCGTACACGTTCGTTTGCCAATAGTTACAAGACACGTAATGCTCATTCTCAGGGCGCCTACACGAGAAGCCGCCTCCTCCAGAATCAGATCGAAGTCCGAATCAAAGCCGTTCGAGCACAATATGACATATCTAGACGATCACTCCTATCACTACGAGGTCCAGGAGATTGGGAAAATACACTGAAAGTACTACGTGCTGAGGACATTCAAGGGATCAACGAACGTACTCTGAATGAAGAGGAGCAAGAGGAATACCGCCGTGCTAGGCTACTTGCCGGGATGTCCGAGGAAACTGTTGAAGGTGAACTCCACGGGCTGGGTACCACCAGCGGGCAAGAAAACATACCAACCGTCGCCTTCAACCGCAGTCTTGCCCTTGGAGAAGGTCGCCGAACGTTGTCTTGGATTTGGTACACAGTTACCGACGAAGAACTCATGGGGGTTGGAGAGGTACAGGCCTGTTAGTAGTTATTTTCGACTTGACTGCGTATTTGACGACTCACTTTCTTATCAATCAGGTCTTCGTGTTGAATGGGTGAAAGCGCGCGCTCGTGCGGAGAGATGGAGAGAAGAGGTGCTGCTCCTGGAGGAGGAAATGCGACGGTCTATAGCCTATTGCGAATGGAAGGCAATGTACTGGGATAACGCTGCGACAACGAGAAGCAGGCCACCTGAATCAAACGATCTCGCATTGTTTGAGGGAGTTCGGGCGTATGCATATCGACAGGCGTCGTACGAGCGGCGGCGCGTAGTCATGTGGAAACGACAGTGGGTGGCCATTCAAGAGCGGGCAACGCTTGTGCTTACGACTCAGTTGGGCCAGGGTGATATCCTGCGGAACGATCAGGCAATGTTGATAGCGCCGCCGTTGGTGGTAGAGTTGGACCTCAGTGATAACGAGATGGAAGGTATGGAGGATGGAGACGTAGAGGTGGGGGATGTAGATACTTAGCTGGGCTCAAATTATAACTTGGACGTGATTATAATGCCCTCACGGAGCGAAGAATTTCAAGGCCAGCAGGCACCATTACAATTGAGATCCAGTACTACACTGGGATGCATTATAATTCGCGGGGTAGCGGTGAGGTCGCCTGGATTAAAATGTGAACGTTTGCGGGTGCATTATAATTTGCGGGGTGGGAGCAGCCGTGAGGTCGCCTGCATTAAAATGTGGACGTCTTTGAGTGTATAATAATTCGCGGGGAGGGGGCAGCAGTGAGGTCGCCTGCATTAAAACATGGACGTTAGCGGGTGTATAATAATTCAGTGTGGGCATTAAAATGGGGTCGCTCAAGGGGAAAGGTTCACATTATAATGAGGCCTAATGGTATATTATAATGTACGGAGGGGGGGTCTAGCATAGTGGTGTATTTTAATACGAGTGTCTGGCCATTCCGTCGTGTATTATTATTTGACTACAGGGACTGTTGTCACAAAAGCCATTGTTCATTCACTGATGCGGCTAGGGAACGTGATAGATGTTCATGCTTGATTTATTGGATAACCTGCCTCGTCTTCGGCTCTCGGATGATCATCTGAAGGCAATTATCTGGGTGATGCGAGAATGCGGAACACCTGAAGTGCCATCGTTTCGCCAGCTGCGTCGAAAACAGGAGAAACTTACCAAATCGATCACATTTGCACCGCGCTTGCATACATCGTCTCTTGGGAATCACTTCTTCATGAATCACCCAGTGGATCTGCTGACTCTTGTGAGCTTGAAGTTATTTTGAATGATAACTTAGCTGATAGAACAAGGACTGGGCTAATCCGCTTGTGCGCAAGTTTATGAATGTTTACCCTGAGAAAGCCAGCACTGTCAGCGAACCATGGCAAGCTGTGAAATATACCAAAGAGCTAGACTATTGTGATCTCTCACCGATGTGGGCCGACTTCGAAAATCCTTCAAAATTGTCGAAGCATTTCTATGTCAACGAGCTAGCCCATGGGACAAACAGTGAATTTTTGATACCCTTGCGATTCTTGATCATGAAGGGAGAAGTCTACGCAGAGATACGAAAGGTTCATCGTAACCAGGTGAGTCGTAACATGACAAATACCATGTGAGGCCGACTCTGACATGCCATTCGAAGGACAGTGTTTTTAGTATACTTGAACGCTTGCCAACGGAATTCATGCCTGCGAAGAAGTTAGCATTCAATTTCTTGGACCTTCGATTGCAGTTCGGGCAGCTTATATTCACCCGTATGTCCAACTTGATTCCATCGTTGTAACTGTCTTATTGCGGAGATGGGCTGACCTGGAGAGGCCGCTGCTAGAACCTGTGACCATGCCGCATCCTGTGCGTGTTCTTGCTGATGGAAGGCCTGCGTTCGTCCTTCGGATTATGGCGTGGTCAGATGATGTCTCCGGAAACACAAGCAAGCAGTATAATGCTCACATGAACCTCTATGCGGCGAATATCTGCCTTCCGCACAGGAAACTCTGCCAGGAGTACTTCGTGCGGTTCTGTGCAACATCTCAACAAGCGTCATCACCAGAATTGTTTGATGCTGTCTCAAGTGATTGGTGCGCCAGATCATGTCATTGAATAATTCTGAGAAGAATGCTAATGAACGTGTCTCAGTAAACCTGATGCTTGGCGAGAAGCCTACGACTGTCAGCTCGGGACGGAGATAATTTTCCGGATTCAGATCCACCTCCTACCAGCCGACAATCCCCAGCAAGCTGAATCCACATCAACGGCTGGATCAAATGCAACATTATGGTGCCGAAGTGACCTGAGTGGTGGAAGCGCAGAAGAAAGAGAGACAGATGAAGGATACGAGGCCTTGTTTTCGGTGAGTTAGCAAACTAGTATAGTAAAATTGCATTGACTCAAACCACTCACTCAGCCAGGCGTACCGAGAACCCCAGACAGTACCATAAATACCATCAGACGGCAATTGCGTGCTGCGTGCACTGGTGTCGAAACTGCTGTCACCAAGATTCAGACAGAGACGGGAGTCAAGGATCGTATCGCTCAGTTTTGGATCCACCAGCTCATCCCCAAATCCCGTCAGTTACAAGAAGATCGACTTTACAACGCTGTGACCAGAGATCCTCACCTCAACGACAGGAAGTTCAAAGGGCCCGAGCGTGATGCATTCAAAGCAAAGATCCAGGCCGACATCGAGGCTGAGCTGTTTCAATGGCTTGTCGAGCAGCCAGCAAGTCGCTATGCAAAAATGAGGGTTGATGCACGTAAGTCATTTCGTTTTGTAACCTTATACCGGCAATCAGTTTGACAAAGAGCCTTGCTATAGCAGAGCGCAAGGATATACGTCCGGGAGACCACTTTAATCCACTCCTGGCTCCCGGCATAGGTACACTTTGTCAGATAATCCTGAGAAGAAAGCAGCTGATACATTTTGTGAAGGCGTGAATCCGCATCAAGACACACCCGGCGAAATCCTCCACACAGAACTCCTCGGCAACGACAAGTACATTTGGCATGCAACAACAAAGACTTGGGACAAGCGCAAGGATGACGTCTTTGCGATTCGGCTCCAGTCTTCCTCGATCGATGGTCTCAGTGTGCCGCCCATTCGCGCTTCCTACATGCTCCAATATAAGAATTCGCTCATCGGCAAACATTTCAAGACATTGCAACAAGTAGGAGCATTTCACTTACGAGATGATTTTTGCTCGAAGCCGCTTTTTGAGCTATGGAAGGCAAATGGGTTGCTTGGTGCAATGCTGTGGTATCCCGAGATCAGGAACATGGACACGTATTTGGTGAGCTCGCTACCTTCAATTGCAGTCTCAATGTTCCCTTTCATCAGACATACAGGCGGACCTCAAGATCCTTATTGCCAATGTGCTCGACCTGTGGGCTCAAGTCGATCCCAGCCGAATCATTCTGAAATATAAACTCCATGTCTTGTCTCATCTCCCCGATGATATCCGCCGCTTCGGCCCAGCGGTTTTATTCTCGACGGAGGTTTTCGAATGCTGGAATGCCGTATTCCGCCTCTGCAGCATTCTCTCCAACCACCAAGCGCCGAGCCATGACATTGCATCGACAATCGCGGACATGGAGCGTTTCAAGCATGTGGTGAGCGGCGGCTGGTGGAAACATGACAATGGGTCATACGGTCAAGCCGGAAACCGAGTGCGGAGCTTCTTGATTGCAAACCGAGAGCTTCAGCGCCGCCTTGGCTGGGTCGACGACGATCTCTTGAAACCAGGTATGCTCTTTGATCTTGGGTTTCACCTCTGTGTATGCTTACTCGCTTTGCTCAGGCACTGTACGGCTTCACGCTTGCGCAAAGCAACATCGCGCGCAGTGGCGTGAGGCAATCGCCGACGTTAATAACCTTTTGCACGAAACACCACCATCTACCAAGGATCAATGGAGTCGTTGCAGGTTTATCATAGCGCGCAACGGAGACGTGTGCATGGAGGGGTCTTGGGTCTTTTGCAACTCACGCGTAGCTGTCAATTCATTGGTGAGTACTTCCAGCTCTTCTCGATGGTGTAAGACTTCAAAATAAGTTCTCATTGTGAACAACGGGTCCATCAGATGCCGTTCCAGTCGCCCTCCCTTCTCGTTGGCCGAGTGGTCCGAATTCTCACTTCTGACTCGGGCACGAAGGACACACTGTCGATCCAGGCAAACCACACCATTGTCTTGGTTGAGCAATTCGATCTCCTGGATCAGAAAGATGCGCGACTTGATATGCCGGTTTTGCGACGACCCGCGAACTCTGTTGTACTCCCTGTCAATGTTGGGGTGAGTCAACTGCGTCACTTTACGCTTAGCCCCGCTCAAACTGAATGCGTATACCAGGATGTTTTATTCCATTTTAACTCTCAGCACGACTGTTATTCGGGCAACTGCGCCATCACGGAGGATAGCCGTCCTGTTCCAATGGAACGTCTCGACTCATCCAAAGTCAAATACACTGTTTCGCATGCCGATGATGCACGATACATCATCAACATGCATGCTCTGCACAACGCGCATGTGCTCCGTGAAGTCTTACCGAGAACGCTCATTGCCCCCAGCTACGTCGTCGAAGATCGCGCTGCGCTGCACCGAGATGCCGCATCCAAGTTACGCGTGTCAGGGCCAGCGAAGCGAGCGGAAACTGTAGCAAAATCAAAGGCCACTCGCGCGCGTAATAAAGCTGCTGCCGACGGCGGCTAAGGCCGAATATTTCTCTAAGCTTGTAGTTGTAATCTCCACAGAAGCTTAGACAGATCTTTGTAGAAGAGCTGAGAAACTGATGAGGGATGTTTGACGTTGGCTATTTGATAGCTCTTGGCCAAAGGTTTGTTTGCTATTTCCTTCGGATCATCAGAGAAGATTTTGCAGAAATATCCCTGAAAGCGCCCGAAGGGTTGGCGGTGTAGTATACTGGTCCCAGAAAGAACATATGTTTGATCTCGATGTAAGCACTTCCCTGAGAGAGGCAATTGCCGGGTGTTCACAAGGGAAGGGTAGGTAATTGAAAGTAGTTTTCAGGGGACAGTGAGTCTGAAATAGGGAGGCGCGAGTGTACGGGTGTAGAAGGAGGGTATGAACGCCAGGGCAGCGTGTACCACGCCTTACATATGTGAAAGGAACTGATACCTTTGTACTACGATTCCTCTTTCCACTAGAAAGCTAAATATCTGATTTTGGCTCTTGCACTCGCCCGTATGACGACAAGCACCATTCGCTTGGATTTTGCGATATCACACTCAGTGTTTTGCCTAAGTCTGTGTGAGTCATAAAATAATGACTTAGCCGGACCTAGGCCGGAATATTTACCGTAAAATGACTTGAAAATGATTTTGTGGGTCCCTTTCGGGTATCGAAGAAAACAGGTCCAGTCAAGTCTGTTAGTGTCTAAGTCAGTCATGGAAAGTCAGGCCACCATGTTCAACGCAACAGTCGCTCACGGTCAGTGATGGTCAGGTTAAGTCAAGTACAAAACCGTTCTCAGGCAATAAAATAAATTCATAC
Organism: Pleurotus ostreatus; assembly: GCF_014466165.1. NCBI lineage: Eukaryota > Fungi > Basidiomycota > Agaricomycetes > Agaricales > Pleurotaceae > Pleurotus > Pleurotus ostreatus. The sequence continues at coordinate 129,874 of NW_023503164.1, read as the reverse complement.
TAATAGTAAACATGATGCAATATATATATAATACGGTACGGTCTATTCGCTTCTTCCATCGCCAATGGAGGAGGACTCTAGAGTAATGTTTAGCAATAATTTTCTTTAACAGAGTTGATCTTACCTGGATCTAGGGATCTGCCGGTGCAATCGGGAGGCGCGTTTTCGAACAAAGATTGGTGGGAGACCGAGAAGGTGCCCTCGAGATAAGGGGAATGGGCCGCCTTGAAGTCCCGGAGCACAGACTCAGGTAAGTGGGACAGCTGTACGAAGGAATCGTCTTGGTCGTGGTGGACACTGAGAATTGGGGTAAGCTATCAGTGGCAGACATACAGACATAGTCAACTTACCGAGAATCAGAGCAACTCTGTCTCCACAATTCGGAAAGCTCACGCCGCATAAGCGACACGGTCTCCTCCAAAACTGTGACTTGCCGGCGCAGGAGGATGACTGTCTCCCATACGTAGTAATCTGGAGGCGGGCGTAGTAGGTGGGGTGGGGTAGAAAGCTATCCATGGAGGCCGGCAGGGGTAGTTGCCAGGCGCGTGGATCCAGAGAGTTGGAGCAGTTGTTATTCACACGGGGCGCGTTACGGCGAGAAGAGATGTCAAGAGCTTCAATTCGGGGCCGCATTGAATGCCCCAAGTGTTGTGAACGGTTGTCGAAGAAATAAGTGGACATTGGGGATGTTGGTGAGGAGTTGAAACATCGAAACGTTGAAGTCCAACAATTGAACTGGCCATCGAAATCAAAAAAGATTATGTAATTGAAGACAGGGGGGCACCAGCGCCTGTCACCAGTATTCATGCTCTTCCAAGTCTCTCGTCTCGTATCTAAATACCCCTGTGTTATCTGACATTCAGCACCCTCAAGATACCCCCTTTGTCACTTCCTGAGCAACTGCTCTTAGGCTAGAGCCTTAATGTTCTCTCGATTAATGCATCTTCGCCCCTGGGATTAGTTCCCCTTACATAAGCAATGTCTGAATCCTATTACTTTACGCTCCCATTCCCAGTCAAACTAAGTCACTGCAAGTTTGCTTTTCACTGACTTAGATTTCGTCGTGACCTTCCGCACAAGATCAAAAGAGGAAGGTGCCGGAATTTTTACATCAAAAGTACGGAAACTGACGAATTCCATCAAAAAATGGACTTACGTGGACTTTATACTGACTTAGGCAAAATACTGAGTATCACACCGCAAGGAAGAAAGAGGTCGGGAGCAAACAATATCCAGCACGAAAAGAACACAGAGAACACACGGAAGGTAGTACAAACTATGGGCAAATTTAAACAATAGTGAACCTGCGGTATGACAGATATGGGTTAGCTTCGCCTTCCATTAAGCGAGTGTGATACAGAACGTACGCTTCACTCCTCCATTCTGTACCCTGGACGGCTTTCTCTTCACGCTCAGCGGTTCTATTGACCCAACCGGCGGGATGGCCAGTATTCGCGAGGACGGAGTCTCGCTTGTTGGATACAACCTTGAACTGCGAGTTCTTTTCATGAGATTTGACAGACGCCTCTTCCTGCTTGCGTTTGAAGAGCTGACGAAATTGAGGTGAGGACGTGAGGGAAAAGTAACCGATAATATGTAATTACATCCTGTAGCACTTGTGTCCGTGACTCGCCGTCAGTTTCTTTAGCTTCCTGCATGCGATCACGGACAGCAACAAGTTGCCCATCAACATACTCCATCCCGGTCGTGATGGCGTCGGCGATAGCCTTTGATTTGATGAGTATGTACGGCTGGATTGTGAGGACGAGTAACGGACCTTCTGTATCTGTTTCTTGACAAGGCCCGTAGCTAAAGGCCGCAGTGTTTTGTACAAGAAATCGTGCTTGGAGTCCCGAATAGAGAATTTGAGAGTGTCGACTTTGACATGGACATTCTTCACTTTGAACACTGATGACTTATCCTTGTCTGCAGACGCGAGGTGGATGGAGGCCTGGCATACGTGGAGTTAGAAGACCAACGAAACGGGGAAAAAAACTCACAGTGAGACCGTTCCCACCTAGGACAACGTCGGCGAGGCCGCTGTCCATCAACTTGGGGATTCCGGACTTCTTGCGGAAATAGAAAGCAACGTCGCGCATGTCCGCTTGTATTTGTCCCAAAGTCAACTGGGGGGCGTCATTGAGTGAAAGGCGTACAGCAGGGGTGAACTCACAGTGAATTCGTGATGATTTTCGTCGCTGATGGCATTGTACGGGCTAAACTTGACGAAGTTGTGGGCCTCGAAGGATACTACGTTGGGGAAAAGATTGCGGCCCGAGAGTGTGAGATTCTCAACAACGAGGTCAAGGTTCTCGTCTGTGTACTCGATGCGGGGAATCGGGACGTAGCCGACCTAATTTGGAACACGGTGAGGCACGACGTACGGAGAGAAACAGCAACGAACCTTATCGACGAGAGTGGGGACGATGACCTTTCGGATATCATTCCACAAGTGAGGCTTGAACTTAAGGCTTCCCTCGCTGTCGAACAACAAGTCTTTTGTCAAGCGTGCCCAATCTTCACCGAATCTTGCTACGAATTAATTGTGCGAATGGCGAAAAGTGATGTAGCGACTTACCTCTTGTTCAAGGGATCATCGCCCATAGCTTTGAACCAATCGCCGACAGTGCGGAAGAGGTTGTCGAAGTGACCTTTGTACTTATCATCGTAGAAGACACGTCCGTCATCGCGAAGTCGCCTAGCTTGATTGTTGCAATCCGGCTCAAGAACGTACCCTGGTTCAAGTAGGACCTAGTCGGGGACAGGTTATTGAAGAAGGGCAAGTCGATCGAAGGGATGTACCTTGCGCATATATGCGTCCATGTTTGTAAACCATGCCCGCAACTCGGGGTCTCGCCTGGTGTCATCGATCAAAGTGTTGATAGAATCCACAATATCAGCGGTAGTCCTGCCATTGGCGAATCGTTCCAATAAGGTGCGTAATTCGTTGACAGATTGCTTCAAGGAGGCATCCTGGGTGCTTCATGAATACAAGTGCGGAGAACCATTATACACGCCGCGCACCGATGTAAGCTTGGCACCGCTATCCTTTCCATGCTCGCCCACAGTCCTGGCATGGCCGACGTACTCTTCCAAATAGTTTAAGAGCCATCGGATAGACTCTTGGTAGTCATCGTGCTTCTGGCACTCGATTATGACCTACTGCACATTAGAATTGTATTGTATTACATAGGCGGGTGACATACCTTCTTCCCACGGAAAATGAATTGATCGCGGCGCTCTTCAGGGAAGTACTCCTCAGTCAGGAAGTGCTTGGTACGGTCGAATTTGTCGTTAGCCTTGTCTTTGTGTTCTTGAGGAATCTTGTCGGTCAGGCCATCTCGATAGCCACGCATCTTGTCCATGAGGCTCTGCAAGGATGGTCAACTGAGCGACGCAGAGATCATAAGACCAGAATAAAACTCACCTGTTTCTTGACTTCAGTGGTTTCCCCACCTTCCTGGACGCCGTCAGCTCGCGCGGCCATGTCGTCCCTTTCTGCAGCGGCCTTTGCCTTGCCCTCAGCTTTGAGTTGATCGGCCTGGGCTCCGGCTTCACGCATCGCCTGGTCGCCCGACTTCACTGTTCCATCGGAGGTTTTGACCTAGTGTCTACGATGAGTGCATATATGCGTTCAAACACGGCGGTACAGACCTTTGCGCCGTTGCCTAATGGCTCCTTAGGATGCTGAGTTACGGTGGCATCGGTACCAGGAATCCTGGCTTCGAGTACAGGTGTTTCGTTTGGACCGGCAACACGGCCCCCCTCGGTGATGAATTGGTCGTTTGGCGCACTCGCGTCGACACGAGCGAGTCGCTCTTCGTCTGGTCGCAGGGAATCAGCAGCCTATGCGAGATTAGCATGCAATATGCGCGATTTTCATAGTGTATCCACCTTGGCGGCCCCACGAGCCAGCAAATCTCTTCCCATTAACGAAAAGTCGGTGAGCAGCTTTCTGACTTCGGAGTTGGTGAGGACAAGGGACAAAATCGTTCTGAGGTGTTGTACAGCTGGAAGGCGTTAGAGAACTATCTTTGCCTCGCATCATTTACTCACCTTGTTGTCCGTCCTGAATAGCCTTCTCTTTATCCACCGGTAGGACTTCATTGGGGTCCTTTTTTGCGCCCTCGACAGTCACATCGCGTGTATGCCATAGGAAGTTCTGAAATAGCTCATCGGCGTTTTTCTCCTGCACCATCAGCCTAGCCGTTTCTATGATATCGCGCGTATCTGAGATGAGTTTTCGGCCGTCATGAGACAGGGCGGTGACGTCGACCGGGGAGTTATCGAGTACGTATTTGAGGGTCTGGTCTATCTGGGTGTTGGATGGGACTCGTCCTGCTCTGAAAGCTGAGATGACGCCGAATAGACGAATCTTGCGATCGACGTCGGCGTCCTTATCTGCTTTGTTGACGGGGTCGGTGACCGAGCCCTACGCGACGCGTTAATCTGCTCGTCGGCGTGCAGATTGGGAGTAAAGCTTACCGCTACCGGATGGTCGCTGATATCCTTGGGTGCGGTGGGCAGAGACATTACGGAGGAGAATTAGAGTTGGTGATGGTGGGGTGCGAAAGAAAACGATGGGAGGCGACGATTTCCGTGGCTCCTGCTTATAAGAGAATCCGCGTGAGGTAGGGGATATATGCAGTATGACGTATCCGACATCGTCATGAGCTGTGAGGTGCGTCGAGATAGTTAGTGAGGGAGGAGTTCAAGTCCAACGCTTTGTGATGTCATGACCCGATCGCTTTTTGAGCGTCTAAATCATTGCCGGTCACGCTGGCCATAATGAATGCACCATGCCAGCGCCAACATTGATATTGAGGACCATTCATGGCGTACGATCTTCTATTCACTCCATTCTCTCAGAACGCTAGCCAACGGCAAATCCGTCGACTCCACAACTTTCGGACTAGTCCTTATCGAATCGACTCGGAGGCCATGACTGAAGTAGCGGAGCCTGGCGAAACAACAACCCTATGGAATATAGGACGATCTTGGTGTTGATGACGATCTGCTTGGGGCAAGTGGATTCAACCAGGTTGACAGGTGTGGGCCTGCGGGAGTATGTCTGGTATATCTAATATCACCGTTGTCTGATATACGTTTTGTTGATGAGCCATCGATGTTTTGCCAAAGAAAGCGTGCGAGGTATGAATAGAGTCCAAGATATTGAATTGATTTCGCTGGTATACATTGAAGTTTATATACGGCCTCGTAAATCCAACAAGCCCAAAGAAATGCAATAAATTAGCAGCCGGCGGGGACGGTGGTCGAGTCTCGGTGGTTGGCAGCACCGACACCCAAGCCGCGGCTAGCGAATGCTCGCCAGAGGGTACACGAGTTGGTGCCACCGAATCGGTTGACATCGGCTTGGATCCATGCATCACGAGCCGTAGGAACTGTGGGTGCGCAAACGAATCCGTAAGTACAAAGGATCGCGCCTTGTCGAAAGACTTACGAGTTGGGTTGCAAGGTTGAAGGGCCAGCGCGTCGATGAAGAGGTGTAAGAAGACGACGTTTCCTGCGGTGCCAGTAGGGTCGGTGCGGGCAGTGGTAGAGAAGCCGTGGACGCCAACGAGGGCCGCGTGGACGTTGTGAAGGATATTGGCCCAGACCTCACCAATATCTGTCGAGAGTCTACATAAGTATAACTGCAACCAAATCATGTCAGGAGACTGACCGTGAACTTCGTTCAACGTGGCGATTGTCGAGTACCGAAGGGGATTGACGGTACTATAAGGTTTCGTTATTCAGAAACTCCGTGGATGGGTATGAAAGAACGCACGCGGAGGTGGAGTATGGGTGTGTACGAATTCCACCGGCGTCGTTGGTAACATACTGACCCATCACGTAGTCAGGGAAGGCTGCAGAAGTGTGCTCGGTCCATCTATAAACGAATCAGCATCGCAATATCACCGAAATCTGGGAAGGGACTCACTCGGCCATAGCATCACTCCAACCTAGACAATGATGCGTTTCCATGGTTAGTGTGCGGCGAAACGGCGGAAGTTCCATGGGCGGACCACGCACCTTCACCCATGCCACCGGCTTCGGTGGTTTGGAGACATCTACCGGTTCCACCACCGGTCATTCGGTTGGTGATGCCGTGAGTATTCTCATGAACGATGATGTCGTTTTCGAGGGCGCCATCGCGCTGGGGGCTGGTGAGGGTCCAGAGGAACACTAAGAGCCGTGAGTATCTTCCGGTGATTCACCAAGTGAATCCACGTACTCTATTCATATGCAGATGCAACCATGATGGAGACGGCGACGATCAGCAACTGAATGGAATGATAGCAACAGAAGCATACTGACTCTGTTGATATTTGATTAGAAGCCGAGGGATGATACGGACGTGTGAAGGACATACCTCATTCTGCCGGATTGGCCATCAGCGGGAGTCGCGAAGTCAGCGTTGTTGGTCCCAGCGGCATCTTGGACAGAGATGGTGACGCGATCGTTGCCAGCGCCACCCTTCCCGAAGTTGTTGTTCTGGAAGTTGAAGGCAGACTGAACGGCTGTGTCAGATCGAACTCGATTTCACTCAGGAGCGGGCATCACGATACCTCAGTGAAGCCGTACTTGTACGCAATATCGTGGACGGAGTTGACGATGTAGAACGCGTTGGTGCGGGCGGCGTCTAGGTTAGCTTGCGTGGTGGGGGAGGTGGTAGCAGACTGGGTGAAGATGAAGTTGTCCGTAGCAGATGATTGGGTGGTGACTGAAGACTGCGAGCCTTTGAAGGCGATGGCGTTGTTACCACTGTTATACTGTCAGTCAATGAATTCCCCAGGTTTGTGTTTGTGCTCACGCAGTAGTGGTGGTAGTAGTGGTTCCGTCGCCTACAGCGAAATTTAGGGCCAATAGAAGGGTTAGATGAAGGAGGAACTTACTGTGCCATCCTTGTGGGGATGCGGTGAGATCCTGAGGGTCGGTCAAGGTCTCGAACCCCTGGGTCAGGATTTCCTTCTGGATAGGAAGGACACGGTACTGCGAAAGCAGCGACGAACTCAGCGATCGATCAACAGAGGCAGATGACCGCACTTACGGAAGCCTTCGCAACGAAGTCGGTGACGGAATGAAGTTCCCCAGTGTGGGCGTCAATGAACGCCTCGACCCAGGCACCGGTGTCGTCGTTCTGGATCTGGATGACGTGGGTGAGTGCGACGGAGCCGTCTTGTAGGGCGAGGAACTCGAGTGTGGGTGGGTGGTCGTTGTGCTGGCCATCGATGAGCTCCTCTGCCTTGGCAATGGCGTCAGTCACGGACACAGAGGGAGTCGAGGAAGCAATCTTGACTGTGGGTTCGTAGTGAGAATTCTCCCTTCCTAGGAAGTACAGTAAAGACTTACCAGGCTTGACGAAGGAAGAACCGAAGGAGACAACCTTGTTGTCGTTGTTGAAGGCGACGTTGGCCACAGCGTTGGCGAAGGGGATACCGTCCTAAAGAGGGGTGAGGATAAGGTCCATTAGTGCGGCGATGGCTTCACTTACGTGGCTCTGCTTCACGAAGGCATGCTTAGCAGTTTCGCCAGTGAAGCCGGACTTGAAGGAGATGGCATTCTTGGCTACGCCGAGCTTGGACTCGACGAAGGCAATAGTAGACTCCTCGAGATCGGGGTTGTCACGTTTAGACAGCGGGTGATCGATACCACTGCCGAAAGTCTAAATCCAAAGAGGAATTACGGTAAGCACTCGACGAACACATCCCAGGGCCGCGAGTGACATGCCTCGAAGGATGAAGGAGGGTGGAAGGTCTCGACTTGGAGTCCTCGTCCGACTTCGCGTACACGGTGGGTGGCGTGTTTAGCACTGCCAGGGAACGGCGACGCTGAGGTAGCGGAGGCGTAAAGTACGGCCAAGAAGACCGACTTGAAGAACTTGTTGAAGGACACCATTGCTGCAGGGAAAGTAGCAGTAAATTCGAAGAGGGAACGAAGAAGAGGGGACAGGAAGTCAGCCTGGTAGAAGGAGAGTCTTGACCTGGACCTTTTATAGACACACATAGTGTGCATAAGTAGTCCTCGTACTATGCTATCCGGTCGGGACGTTCAGGGCATGTGCAGATAAGAGCGAAGGCCCGAGATGAGACGTTTCGGTCGGGAAAGAACATCACGAAGCATGCTGTGCAGACAGCATCGTCTCAGCCATCGACCTTACCGATTTCGTTCAGCACGAGGACTTCTATAGGGAATAGCATAGGAAGCGAGTCGGCAAGTGTTCATCCGGTGTTAACGACGATGAATTCGGTATGTGGGGGTATTAGAGGAGGAGACGAGGCATGTGGCTTTGAGTTACTTCGGTGTATTCCATGAGGCGGTTGTACATTCCTATGAGACTCGGGTGCCATCAGTTGAAGCGCTATGGGAACTGTTGGATGAACCGCATGAATACAAAGAAATACAAAGATATGGCAACAACCCGTGCCCTCGGGATGCTCCTCATCACGAATATGCTCAACCAGGATGATGAAGCAGCGGTAGAACAGCAATTCGCGTCCGAGCATCTGATGATAGGGGAGATTCATGTAGTATTCGGTGCGCATTCCTGACGGTCCGCTGAGTTTCTGCGATAAGAGCATGGGAAAATAATACTAGACCACGCGAATCTCAATGAAGAAGCTAGAGAAGCACTATAACCTCCTCGCAGCCAGTGTCGTTTTTTCTCATGTCGTAATTATTTATGTCTTGAGCCCACGCCGCTTCGGGAAAGACGCACATGCACGCGAGCTCTACTTGTAGGTGAGTGTGTCGACAGACCTTTTGGGTGCTTCTTTAAGCTACTGAGATTTGCTATCATTCTAGAGAAATCTGAATTGGCGAATTGCTATCTCGACACCACGTTTCGAGGATAGAGGTCCTGCAAGAATGAACGACTCAAGACTACGCAAATCCTTCCCGCCTAAGCTCACACGCACCACGGCTCTCGACTGATGGAAACAACACCTTGCTCGCAGGATATCGACACCTAATCACCGGGCCTTGCTTCGAATGGCTATTTCTCCACTCTGATCACGAGGCATTCCAATGATACTTACCCATCTCCCTCCTTGTCTCCCCAACAACTGCTGTTTAGATCTCATAGCCGAGTGTAGCGCTGTCATCCACGTCCTCGTTGATACTCACATTCGTCTGTCAGATATCGCGATAACGTTGAGAGGTCAACGATCTATCGAGAAGAGGAGGGAAAGAGGAAGAGGAAGATGAGGTGGTGGAGTCAGACCCGCGCATGCGCCTTGGTGAAGCGAAAGCGAAGTCGGCTAGCGCTCCAGTGAACACAACTGGTACGTTCTGCGGGCGAGCCTTTGCCATCTACTCACCTATATCAGCGCATAGAGAGAGCGCTGGCCCATTCTATGCCCAGTCATTTGTGCGCCAAATTCCCCGGCTACATGGACACTCAGCACACGTACTCCCACAACCATTCACCTCTGTACCATCACGTTATCGCGACAATCAGTTCGAGGAGCATTTAAAGCTCTCCCTGTCTGAGTACTGTACTGTTCCGATTAAGCGTAGCTTCTGAATCTGAGGACAAGCCTCGAAGACGGAGGAGAACTTGGGCGCGCGAGAGCGAGGATGCTGGCCTCAGCTAAGATGGCGTTAACCGGGTGAGTACACGAACAGAAGGAAGAGACAAACACTCACCGTCGATTGCGTAGGTTCAGGTCGCGCCATGGTGCCCTGATTCCTTTCCAGTCAAGAAATGACCATATCCGACGTCTTCATCGCCCGTACCTCTCGAACTCCAAACGGTCTTGTTTGCTCCAGCTAGCGCGCTCCAGTAAACCGAAGAATCATGAATCATCGGCTGCTTGAAACCTCCGGAGCTTGGCCACGACCTTGACTCAAACACGCTCGTGGTTACTACATACCCGAATCCACGCAGGTCTGCACGACTATACGCAAAATCCTGGCGCGTAACCTACGCTGACGTCTCCGGCTGATGGGCCGAAATGGAAGCGCAAGAGCACATTGAGGTGGAATAGCGGAAGCGAGAGCCATATTAGACTTTGACGTGGTGATGGGACTGGCGTAATGCCAAGACGCGTGTGCAGACGGTGTTGAAGGGAGCATGGAGACAAACAAAACGGGCTACGCTATTCCTGTCCTTTTTCGCTTCGTAACTTTGCGCGGAGGGCTCATCTGGGAGCAGGCGGCGCTTATCACCATTCTTGTTTGTCAAGAGCGCCAAACCAAATACCCAACTCGGCGATGTTGCGGCGATGTGAACTGAGACCCGTCGCGCAATTCGCCAGCTGGTTGCAAGATGTCTAATTGAGTTATATCGGCGAGGGGAGACTCGGACGCTTTTTGATACGCTCCAGGCGTTGATGAAGATAGTTGGTGATCTCAAAACGGTAGACAAGGACACTGTCCAAGTGTGAGTCCCCATTCCGATCCCCTCGAATACCTATTGATACTGGTGTAGTGCTGCTTTTTCGTGTATCGGCGACCTAATGTATGAATTCGGGTCCCAGGTACCCCCTCCGACTCTTCTTGGTACGCTTCCGGTCTACCTGGGAGCTTAGGTTATGTCCTTCATGGCCGAGATATCAATGGTAACTCTGAGAACGGCGAAGTCTTCAAACGTGAGTTCTCCCACAACCCGTTAGATAGGAAATCAAAACCCATTCCAAAGTCTCCTCTCCTTCGATGCCACGCGCTGGTCGCCCTCCGAAAATCGTCAAATTCAGCGAAGCGCGCCGTGACAGATGCGTCTGCCGAAGACATCATCAAACAAATGAGAAATGGACTGACGGAAAGCGTATGCCTGTGCAGCGAGCATCCGCCGAAGTACGATCATGTCGTTCTCTTCGCTATTTAGCTCTGAAAGAAAGTAGGTCCTCATCGCTATGTACTCGGCCGACAGTCTTCCTTCTTCAAGCGACGTCGACACCATCATCACACTATGCGTGAACTTAGACAGCGTAGACCAGGTTACCTGACGTACCCTTGCCCAACTAGTGGGACGTCTTCCGGCTTCTACGATAGAGCGTACCGTCGTAATCCAAGAACCTGTTGCAATGGTCGTTAAGAAAGATGGACAGGCTCTCGGCGACGATCCACTCTCTCCTACAGGCGGAACGAGTACGGAAATCAAGAAACCGATGTTCACGCCAGCAGAGATGCTGGCCCACCTGGGCACCCATTTCACCAAGACCCTTACTCATCTTCTGGCCTCGCCGCTCGCAAAACACGCGTCGGTATCAGCATATCATGAACGACATCGTGGCCAACCCTCTGCTTCACAAGAACGTTCACGACAACAACAACCTGAACGGCGGCAGTACCCTGCGTTACGAGACCTTGTTGATTCGGAATGCGGTTGGGATTTTGGTTCGGGATGTAATCGGTGTGCGGATGCTCAGCGAACAAGGTCAGATCGGAGCGATACAAGAACTCTCCAATTCGTATCTAAAGCGCTGGCCGGCAATGATGCCGGGTCAAGTCGCGCCGTCGTCGACTATACTCGTTGTTGCCCTGCGAGATGTAGCGGGGTTGCTGCAGCAGTTAGGGAACGCCCCATCGCCTGTTCAGGACGCTGTTTCCGAGCCACTGGTGACGCTCCTCACTCATCCCAGCCACTCCGTTCGAGTCAACGCTTCCTGGGCACTGAGGTGCTTCTGCTACTCAACCCGCTCCGTTTACGACGAACCATTCTCGGCGTCACCAACATGCTTCAAAGAGACCTCACCTCCATTCTGTCGCCGACGGCTCCTTTGGATATCAATTTGCGAGCATTAGGGCATGCATACAGACTTGCAGTGCTTGTATCCATCGTCAAAGAAAGGCCGCTTTACGTATCGTACGATATTTCTGCTAAGATACTCGATATAGCAACGCAGCTGCTGAAGCGATCCGGCGACCATGATTTGAAGGTCGCTGGAGTCGAGGTCGAGGTCGCTTGGACCCTTATAGCGTCCCTCATGTCCCTTGGCCCCAACTTCGTACGACCTCACTTGCCGCAGCCGCTCTTCCTCTGGCGTAACACCCTTCACGACACCTCGTCTGGTGTCACTTGGTGAGTTTGTCGTCGTTTTGGACATCCCGAGGCACTTGCTGAAGTCTGTTTTCCAGCCTTTCCCTCTTGTCGTCGTCGAGGACGTGCTCGGTCCCCGACGCCTCTCTTGATGGCGCTCCAGCAGCGGCGTCGTCCTCTGTTGGTGGTTCATGCCGCGCAAGACGGCGTGCGTAGCGGGCAAAGGTGGTGTGAATGGCGGGTTGTGGTCGACGAGGAGCATGGAGAATGGGAGGACAGAGCGGGCGCTGCGGGACGGGATACGATGCTAAGTGACTTGCCCTCTGTACGTGACTGGTACTCACCTTCTGCTGCGCCTTCTGGTCTGATCATCGTCGACGCCAATGCCTTGTTGGCTCTCCCGCTGCCACCCTTCGTCTAACCCCTCCCTACGTCTCCGCCACCTGCTGGTCTTCGTATCTTGCCCGTTTCCCCGACTCGCGCCGGCCTGGTAAGGGTGTCGCAGCCTCGCGAGCAGCCCCACGCCTGCATCATCTATTATCGTGTCGTGTTGGCGTGTATCATCGTCTTTGGAGACGGTCGTGGTGTTCTTCAGGGAGGGGGCGACGAAGCTGCGTCGAGAGTGTTACCGTGATTGCTGCCCAGGTGAGTCTGGTATTCGTCTCCTTTTCCCAAGCGTGGTCTCTAGGACTTCGGTGTCGTTTGTAGTCACAGCGCAACGCATCCAGGCGTGAGGTGAGTGGCCATTCAGTCGTCGGCGTTGCGACTGGGGTGTCCGAGGCAGGGGGTTCTTTCGTCGTGGGCGAAGGGGATGATGGGCGGTGCTATGGGTTGGGGAAGTCGGACACGCTGTATGGGTATGGTGAGTCAACATACGGGGTTCGTACAGTAGAGTACGCCATTCGAGTCAATATACGCATTCTGAACGCCCTAACCGATATCGGTGTCCCCATCGCGATCGTATCAACGTCGTCTACCGCACTGAGGTAAACCCGCACGTCCACGTTCCCAGCTCAAACGCGTACTCACCACCGACCCCTCCGCAGGTCTCATCCCCAGCGACTCACGGTGGGAACGTGGATTCGGATGTGGGTATGCATGTGGTGGGATATGGGTTGGGGTTGACGTGAGGCGAGGTAAGTCCCTCCGTTGTCGTTGTCGTTCAGTGTTTCGTTCATGCATCTCGTCCCCACTCTCGCTCTCGTTCCAGCTTTCGCATTTCGCCCTTGTTCGCGTTCTTGTTCCCCTCGTTTCTGTGGCTTACTGTCACCCGCTAACCGCCATCCTCCCTCGCAGTCCGCAGCCGCAGACCCCCTCAACGCAGGACACAGTCCCCGCCGCTGGCCCAGACTCGCTGTGACAATCAATCGAGGCGCACGGTGCACGGCACACGAGATGGCTTGCGTCGACGGTGCGTCTCTTTCTGGCTTCTTTTTCCCGCCTCCCGCATCCGTGCGTGTCCCTGCTCGTGTCCACCGGTTCGTCCTCTCCGTGCCTTACCTCGGCCATCTCGCCTTGGTGCCAGCGCTGGGGTCCCTTGGTGACCGTTCGACGAGGAGTGGTAAAGGGTGTGGTGCGCGATTATCACTGTCGAAAGTGTTGGAATGCGTGTGCCCATCCAGCCCTAGCCCTCATTGTGTCGTTGGCAGATAACGACGGTGCATCGGCGCGGCTATCTTGGTATAATCTAACCCTTGGTGGAATCGGTGGCACGCGCTGCGGCAATCGAGGTCAGATAGGTGCTCAAGTACCACATCCGCCGATTGGATGCAGCACTGCCGAGAAACAGTAGACCGGACCAATAATCCTCCAGGGGCACGATATCGTTGGGGTCATCGACGACTTTCTCAAGCGCCTCGCCCTGGTCCAGAAACCGCAAGGGAGGAGGCTCATCTCCACCCGCCTCGGGCTGTTGCCCCCATTTCTTCATGCGAGCCTCAATAGCTTTCTTGTCCTTCTCCGCCTTCGCGATCGCTTGCCGCTGTGCCTTGGTCAGTTTAGTCCTTTCCGTCTTCTTCTTCTGTGTCGCCCCCATCCGGAGACCAATCGACATCAGCCACTTCATTGTGTGTCTCCTCCGGCTCAGATTGGTCCATGCTCTCGTCAAGCTCGACTGGGTCTGGGGTCTGGGGTCTCTCCAGGCTGGTCTCACTTCGGTGCATCACTTGCCATCTCCACCACTTCCCCACTGCTGGGAGTAGTACCACGGAGTCCTGATTGCGTCGAAGAGGATCGGATAAGAGTATCTTGGCATAGTCCTCCAGCTGTTCCATTGCGTCTTCTAGACGCTCGCAGAGCTCCTCTAAGAACCGTTGGCTGACAATATGGGTGCGCGACGGAAACTTCTTCAACTCCGCAAACAACGGGATCCCGACATAGTCAATGACCAGCTCATCCCATCACTGCGGGCAAACGCCTATAAAAACGCGCGAGATATGAAGACAATACCTTGATGTTAATACAACCATCTTCTGCATATTCCCACCGTAGATATTGTGAATTTATTTAAATTATTGTTCAACTTATAAATCATCATATCATCCCCAGAATTATTGAGACTACTTCTCAAATATCAGGATTGTCATTATAAAAGAGTAAATATAATTAATGTCAGCCTTTTACCTACAGAAATATGCCAATGATATTGAGGTTGTTATTCTCAATATCACCACAGTTAATATTCAGAATATCATCAGCCCCCTATCTGTCAGCAATACGCTGATGATATTCTGAATATCATTCCCGATATAGTCATCATATCCCTGATGACGTATAATCAGGCTATAAGCACTCGTATCTCCAGCATATTGACGAAGATGGTAACCTAATTATCATCAGCAGTGATATGCTAGAAATACATTGTAAAGTATTCAGATTATTGTACATAGAATATATGATGAAAATATTGTACGGAATGGAAGTGAACCAGTTCAAGTCACATTAGTACTTTGAGTCCTCATGCGTAATGAACTGACGAGAGATGGCGCGTGCATTAATGTATTCATGGCGGGTGTACTCCAAAGTACTACAAGAAGAGCAGGCAGACGAGATACGCAATGAGTACATCGAAAGGCTCGATTTCCGCGTAAGTCACCGCGTTAAACGGCACTACCTGGTGCCCAAACCCACGTCGAGACACCAAGTCGTCGTCGTCGTCGTCGTCGTCGTCGACCGTGATGGTCAAGACCCAATCGCCGCCGTTTTCGCCGCGAAAAACGTGGATAGAGGCTGATACTACCCCGGGAGGTGTCCTTGAAGCGTCCCTATGTATATAAAAATTAATACCCGCGCCTAGATCAGTAAAACGTTCATGAGACTTACATGACGACTACGTTGTCCAAAGGGCGTAGTACGTTGAAGTTGCGCACCAGGGCCTTTACGAAGGCCAGCCAAGCGATAGGGAGTGGAATATCGGGCGAGTACCAGGCTCGCATGCTTGATTTATAGAGGAAATCTAACTTAGAAGGATGGGGTCAGCTGGATCTGGGGGAGCGCATCACTCACTGTCAATTGATGGGTCTTTGCACGAAGTTGGTTGTGACTGAGTAACACACGGAACACTCTGCTCGCACATTGTGCTCAAGCGCCAACGACGACGGAACTACTTACGGCGCCCTAATGTACCGACTACGAATCATGTCTTCTCCAGTTTCTAGCCCGCCCAATCCTGTTCAACCGTTGGCGGCGGGCATGTCGAATCATCAATCAAGGCGTCTCGACGCTGGAGTGCGAGGTCGCGTGGGTAGGAGATTCGTTTGTGTAGGGGGTCAAGGGTAATGGCTAGCACTAGTGGGGTACGTCGTATCACACCTACTCCCCCCCGCGTCACTGACTCGTTCGTTTCGTTTCGATCGTGGAGTGGGATTGGGAGTGTGCGAGCGCGCCATCTACTTCCCGTGCCATATCTGTGCTGCATGTGTTCGCGCCTCTTGTTCGTCAACGTCGTGTGATCTGTGTACGGACACACTCACCTCGCAGGCTCACTCGCCGTTGGAGCACCCCCAATGTTCGTCACACTCAGTTTCACTCAGTGGTGGCCAAGGGACGACACCGACGTGTCACAATCATGGCATGATCCTCCTGCAGGCTCACGCCTCCCTTATCATCCCATCCTTGCTTCGTTTTCGCATGACGCTGATGGCATCGTCCTGACCTGGCATTGGATGCTCTCGCTGCTTCGAGATCGGCCCACGTCTGCACCATTGAACGAAGCGCGCCTACCGATCGTCGAGTGGATCCAGTCGTGTCCAAAGTGTCGAAGTCGGTGTTGAAAAATACACGATCACTCGTGCCTAATTCCCCATTTGACTGCGCGCGTCTTAGGCATCCTGACTCTCGTGTTCGCAACCATACAGTTCGAGTTGCATAGCAATCTTGATCGCGATCGCCGTCAAACGTCACCGACGACCACACCCTACCCACGCGCGGTGTCTTCAAGCTGGCTGAAAGAGCGCTCTGCCCCGTTGCGAAGCCTCACTACGGTCTCGGAGGGTTGGAGATGCCGAGCGAGTTAGCTATCATAGTCAACTGAAAACGTCGGCATGCATAGGTACACGATCGACGTGCTCGACGAAGAGCTCTATGAGGGTAAGACGTCGGTTCGCATCCAGAAGAGCGAAACTCACTAGATGCAGCACCATAGCCACACGTGGTCGTCGATGCAGCCTCGAACGACACTCGCGATGACGACGACGGGACTCGACAAACGAGGGGGGTGTCCTTGCTAATCTGCGCACTGAGCCAAAATGGTTGTTGGACTTCGCGCTCGTCCAGACTGCGCACACTGTTAATCGCACTTGATAAGTCGTAGAGTGCCTGGGTGACCATGACTCAAGTTAAGATCCCTCAGTATCAATATACATGGTAAGCATAGCACGTATGCAGAGGTTTTATCTCGGTATCGAGACTCCTCAAGGCCAGCGCACATCGTACTCGGATAATGTACGACTTGGTTTGTCTCGGTATCGAGACCCTCAAGGCCAGCGCGCATTCCTTGGTCGATGTTTCGATATCGTGAACCCGTCTCGATAGCGAGACTCCTCCAGCTCAAGGCCTAATCTCGATAGCGAGACTCGCCTGAGGTGAGTGTTGGCAACAACATGCCACGCGGCACTCGCCGAATTTCGCAGTCGGGATTGCAATATTGGTGGACTACCGTTTTGAGTAGCGTGCTGGCTGGACTACCACTTTTGGTAATACAGTGCAGACACCAATATCTATCAATGTTACCGTGCGCGACAATTGCCTATAAATTGTGAGCGGAATTACCCAGTTGAGTATTGTGGGCCGAACTCCGTCGGGACGTCGCGATTGGGGGCCCTTACTCACATAGAAAAACAGTAACCATACCAGTCATAGCAGCCTGTTTTCAATTTTTGTCTAGTTTACATTGTAGCGAGAAAGAATGGGCGCAAGATCAATTACAAGATAGAAATGTAACCTAGTGTCTTTCTAAATCATGTTCATTCCAAGTTCAATAAGAGCTTCGAAAGTAGCTTTTGGTATAGGCCCAGCGAGAGCGTCGGACAACCATTTGCGACGGGTCTCTATCTTGGGTGACTTTGTGTTGGGAAACTTTACACCCACTTTTTTGAGAGTAGCCAGCAATTGGCTAATTTGTTTCGCGCTAAGTCTCTGCACATCTGCCGATGTCACAACTGGTCTTCTTTCCCGGCTACTTTCAGAAGCGTCATCAGCAACATCGCCCTCAATGGCCTTCCGCTTTTTAAGATAGGCCTCACTCAGAACCGTCTTGGTCATGTGAGTTTGTGACATTCCGTTACGCAGAGCTTAGCAGCCTCGACAGGGGTTATTATAGACAAAGCTAAGTACTACGGTACTATTGCACTAAGGTTACTCTGTATATACTCAAAGAATGGGAATTATAGTAGTTTTAAAATATATCTAATGGTCATAAATGGTCATAATGTCGTTGTAAAATCATTATCGGTGTCGAGGAGCATTCATAAGGGTACCAATCTGAGACAGGATGTTCTCAGGGATTGTGCGATGGCCGCGGTACTTCTTTGCAGCCCAAGCCGCTTCTGCGCCGTTGAGTCCTTTGCGGTACGCATCCATGAAACGAAGTGAGCGAGTCGCAAATCTGCATCAAGTCTCATCAGTAACACAGTAATCAGAGCCTGGATCACAAGTGCTCACCTTCGCATCGCAATCAAAGGCACCTCCTCAAGAGACTGGAGAAGGTTCCGCTCAAGGTCTTCCTCTTTCGATGAGGGCGGATACATCCGATAACGCCGTTTGGCGTATCCCCAACATTGCTCGATGAAATTCAGCTCGCAATGGAATTTTGGGAGAAAAATGACTTGGAATCCCATCGCCTTCGCGTCCTGCTCGAGAAGAGACTCGACGTGCACAAAATCAGGTTGGTTGTAGAGGAACCGGCGGCAGCAACAGTCAGTGGCTCCTTCTGGGCAATTGCCAAAGCTCTTCCCGCACTGCGCCTTCTTCTTGGCGATATCGCTGAACCCCCGTTCCTCGATGATGACTGCCATCCCTTTGAACTGACCAGCACGATTATGCCCTTCTGGAAAATAGAAGTCTTGCTCGCGCCCATCCGCAAACTTCCCGTTGGCCATGCGGGCTCTCTCCTTCTTGATTTTCCCATCAGTGTCGTAGACGGGCTTGCCATCGGGTCCCATCACATTAACATCAACTCCAAAAGTTGACGAAGGGCCTTTTGGCATTTTGGATGCTGAAAGTGCACCCTCGGCTCGTTTTGTATGTGTCTTCGCGTTGTCGTAAACGAATTTGTGATTGTCGTCTGGGTAATGCTCCCTAACATACTCCATAGCTCTCTTGAACTGGGCACGGACATCATTGTTGTCAAAATACCCATCACGCGCCTTTCCTGCACGGAAAAGCTGCAGGCAGATCCACCCGTAGTCCGCAGAGACAAATGCAGCCACCATCAATGAATGCCCTTCTCCCTTCGCAAGCGGCACTGCCTTCTCCGTTTTGTGGACCCAACGGACTCGACGACGGTCATGTGCATAGTATGTTGATTCGTCGTGGTACCACAGGACTTTGCGACGAGGCGGCGGGTTTTCCTCCACTTCCTGAGTACCATCGTTGTTCCATTTCCGCATCGAAGGCTCTACCTTGGCAATGGCCGGCAAGAAGACCTCCTTTCGGTACCTCACAACATCGATGCGTTCGTGGCCGTCGCTGTATTGACCCTTAGGTGTTTTGGTCCAACGGTACCCCATTTTTGCCAACCATCTCTGCGCCGTTGCAAGTGAGATCGGCTTTTGGCGGCCCAGCCTTTCGAGAACATCAGGGCGCGAGACATAGTCGACAATATCCTGAGCGCGGATCCACTGTCCAAGGCCTTGCAAGTGCAGGTTGATCTCCTGTGCGAAGTCCTCATCATCCAAGTGGCTCCTGCCTAATCCGCCTTTCCAGCTGTGCTCGGGAATGAATTCACGATTAAGAACAAACTCCCGTGTCCAATTTCGAAGGAGTTTGGCTTGATAAGGGCCGTGTCCTAGGCTTTTGGCTGTGTAGAGTGATGCCTGTGTCCATTGTGAGGTGTGAGGATTCTTTGTCTGAAAGCTGATGACATTGAAGCAAAACAGACGCATGGCCTCAAAGCGTTCGCGGACGACGTGATCCAGACCAGGATCTTGATGACCATACCCCTTCTTCCTCTTCGGTTTAAGAATAGCCTCGAGGTCAGCGTGCGCAGCCTTAACCGCGTCAAGATCTGGAGCGGGTATCCATGTGCCGGCATACTTTGGTTTATGGTGCGTATCAGGATTGTAGCTGCTGTCTTCGTTTGCAATGATGTCATGTCTGTTCTCATTCTCGTCATCAGCAGGCAAGCTCAGCGGCACATTGGAATGCTCGCTTTCGACGCCTTCACCGCTTTCGTCATCTCTAGCATCTGCATTTAAATTTGGCTCGTCGATGTCTTCATCGTCTTCGTGATCAAACGGTTCATCTCCGCAACCAACTCCCTCATCGTCTGAATCATCGAGCCATCCATCTTCTATGTCTTCCTCAGGTGGGTGAGCTAGAGGCGGCGGCGGAAAGTTTATTCATCTGCGCTCAGAAACTTGCTTCTCTTTCAGGATTGGTGTAGTCGGACTCACCCAAAGGTCCTTCTACGTCGCTCTCAGCAGCAGGAGCTCTCGTTTTGCGCTGCCAATCTGTCGCTGCTGGCTCAGGAGCCTGGCTGGCCTCAATAGGAGTGTGTGGAAGTGAAAAGGTATGTGGGCAGTGTTTGCTGTGGAAACTGCTTGCTGAAGCGTCGTTGAGAGGGCCTGAGGCATTCTTCGATGTTTCCGGGTATATTGGAGTCTTCAATGGGGCGCTTTAGGCATTTTTCATACTGCAGAAAGGTGAAGATGACATACATTCTCTTTATTTTCGTCTATTTTCGATTTTTTTGTCTTTGGTGAGTAGCCAACCCAGTTGCCTAGATTCTTAAGGTTCCATTTTCGTTTAGAGCCCATTATATGGAGTGTAAAATAGCATTGAAAGATTGTGTGTAGTGTGTCAGTGGTCGCGACGCGACGCGCTTTGGGAGGCAAGGGTTATCCGTGCCTAATATGGCAACCGTGCTTATGACCAAACTGAGGCAAGGAAACTTGTAAACTCAGTTCAAATTCTGTACGCCTCGAATTCAAAATTCTGGTCGCAAGGAAATCTGCCAATTTTCATTTCTAACAATCTCTTGCGGACGGAATTTTGATTTAGCGAGCTTAAGCTTTTGTATGGGGTTTTGAACGGTTTCATCACACATTGTCACGGCCTGGCACATGACCAAGACGGTTCTGAGTGAGGCCTATCTTACCACGAGTATTATCTCGGGGGCTATATGAGGCAGATCGTCCCCGCTTTCTGATACGCGCTTCGAAGGTTTGCACGGCCGAGTCGATAGAGATCCTGCGAGCGGTGGAACTCCATTGTCCAGCGTGGGTTATAGCACGGCCTGGAGAGTCCGTCATCCTGAAAGTGAACGGAGTGGTCGAGGTCAAGGTAGACACCCTGCGAGTGGGAGTCATCGGAGTGGTCGAGGTCAAGGTAGACACCCTGCGAGTGGGAGTCATCGGAGTGGTTGAGGTAGAGATAGACACCACGCGAGTGGAAGCCATCGGAGCCACCGAGGGCGAGGCCCTGTGACTGGGCTGAGTCTCTAGGTGCGTGGATCCTTGAAGGAGCTCTGTCTGCGTTTCCTCCTGTGTTAGTGTTGGTGGAGACTCCGTTTGGGTTTGAATAGTGCGCATGCAATGAAGCTGGACACTCTTGTCCGATCTCGGCAAAGACTCCGTTTGGGTTTGACCAGTGCGCGTGCAATGAAGCTGGACACTCTTGTCCAATCTCGGCAAAGACTCCGTTTGGGTTTGACCAGTGCGCGTGCAATGAAGCTGGACACTCTTGTCCAATCTCGGCAAAGACTCCGTTTGGGTTTGACCAGTGCGCGTGCAATGAAGCTGGACACTCTTGTCCAATCTCGGCAAAGGCTCTGTTTGCATAGCTCTGGTTTCGACAAGGGGCAACTGCGTGCATGTATGAGAAGTCGGGCGACGAGTCGATGTCAAACGTAAGCGTATGAAGGAGCTGACCTTACGGCGACCCTGTATCAAATCTGCCCATCGCACAGCCGAAGAAAGCTCCAAAATCTACCATCGGTGCCATTCAGTTGCAAATCATTTGAAGATACGAACACTGACCTGGGATTGAAGTCTTTCTATCACCTCCACTAGTGGCAGTTGATGACGAGCTTCGAGCTTGCCCGCGGTGAGAAGATCGTTCTGGTTATGATATCATGCGACTCACCTCCTTGGCCAGGATTCCGAATTCCGTTTGCATTGCTACAATATGCTCCAAGGCCTGATATGAGAATAAGAAACAGGCACTCCAGCGGCGAAGGGAACTGTGACCTCAGTTTGAACCATTCGCCTCTGTACTTCGATTTCTGTTTGCACATGCATGTTCATCTAAAAATTCAGCTAGCGAAGTAAAGTATGGTATTTCGACTCACTAAGGCTTCCTTCCTGTCGTGTGTACTAATGATTTCCTGTAACTGAATTGGACATGATGTCAGCTCAGTCGGATGAATGCAGGACGGAATAACTTCATTCAATGCAGAATGCCTCAGAGACTCCATCTGATGTCTTAGTCCGGTGATCTGAAGAAGGTCAGGAACAGTTACGTCGCGACTCCACGACGCACCTCTTGCTCGGCGTCGTCTCTGGTTCGAACAAGTTCCCGCTTGCACGTCTGTAAGGCTGCAGACTTGAGTGGCAATATATGTAAGTGAAACCGGGTGAATGTGATGGGAGACTAACCTCAATCGATACAGAATGCTTCAGAGACTCTATCTGACGTCGTAGGACGGTGATCTTGAAGAAGATCAGGAGCAGTTACACCAGAACTTCACCACGTATACGCACCTCTTGCCCAGCGTCCTCTCTGGTTCGAACAAGCTCCCGGTTGGACGACTCTATCTGTTGTTGTAGGCTGGTGATCTTGAAGAAGGTCAGGAGCAGTTACGCCAGGATTTCACTTCGTATACGCACCTCTTGCTCGGCGTCCTCTCTGGTTCGAACAAGCTCCCGGTTGGACGACTCTATCTGTTGTTGTAGGCCGGTGATCTTGAAGAAGGTCAGGAACAGTTACGCCGGGATTTCACTACGCACCTCCTGCTCGGCGTCGTCTTTGACCCTTATGAGCTCTTCGTGCGCAGTCTGGAGGGAGCTAAGACGGGCCTCAATTATAGTCTTCTGCAATTTGATTATATTTCGGAGTTGTGGAACAATCAAAGCGGTGGTTAGATGCAAGAAAAATCACGAACTTCGTGACAACGGACCTGCTGTTCGGCGTCTTCTATTCCTATCTTGAGCTCTCGATTTATCAATTCCAGGTTATTTCTATATTGATTCTGATGCGTACAAGTATAAGTTGCAATTGACGGACTCTTGAGAACGAAACACCTAACCTCGACCTTGAGTTCATGATTCTGTGCTACTAGACGCGCCCTACGTATTTTGAGCACAGACAACTGAATCCGAATTAGAGATCAACTAAGAGGGAAACGAGTCTCGAACGAACTCACAGCGTGTCTCAAAGCTTGCTTCTGGCGTTGGTCTTTCCTCCGATGAGTATTGAAGATGGACTTCTAGTCAGAAGTCAACAACAACGGCGCAATGGATCTCATAACACTACTTACTAGGTTCGCCAGAAGGGCCTTCCCCACTCGTACCTTCTTACCCAGGATCCCTAGCTCCGTTTCGATGGCCTGTGCCAGCACGGACACATGAGTTCAACGGAAACCAAATGAGCCAGACTTTCTCACCTGAGTATGCGAACGAGACCGGGAGGTGACTCGGGCACTTCGACCTATAGCACAATACGGGTCTGCGTGATTTACACAGAGACAGGGGACAGGGTGGAGAGAAAGTCGCGATAAAGCTGGTACGAGAATGTCGCACTCAGGATCTGTTATAGATTCAGTCCCTCCTCCCCTTGGAATGTCCGGGTTGATTTCAGCTGCCTCGGAATCTAATGCTGGAATAGCCTGTGGGGAAGGCGACGAGGGCTCCGAATGACAACCATCCTGTTGAATAAGCGGCAGAGGAACCTCAAGTATTTCGGCATTCGAGCTCGGGGGGGACATTGCAATTGCCTGGGGCGAAGCAGACACAGGCTCAGGCTCTAGGGAAGACCGACCTGTCTGAGGGGGCGGAAGATTTTGATGTTCTGGTGATGGAAGGGATGTCCGATTAATGTCTCGCATAGGGTGGAGAGGCGGGTGGATGGCATGCTTCGTGTTATTGTCCGTAGGACTTTCGGCTTGTTTGCTCACCCGTAACTGGCCATTGGAAGGGCCTGTTATGAGAACCGGGGCTGGTTCAATTGTGGGGTCATTGGGCGAACAGCCTGATATACCCATCTCAGTGGGCTCGGGGTGCGACGGCGTGCCATCGATAGTAGATAATGGTACAGCTGGCTCTTTCTCAGCGGCACGAGCGGGGATCGGGGACACGGTATCATTGATATCTCGCTCTTCGGAGCCAACGGCGGGCTGGTTGATATTTCCTGGACGTGGCTACACAATACATGCTTGTAAGGAAAGAAGTTTAGACCAAATAACCATGCGCACGTACTGTTCGAGCCGTCGAAGGAAGGTACCTTGTAGCCGCCATAGCGACAGCAATCATCACTGCTTCACCAACGGTAGAGGCAGACATGGGATAGAGTGGTGGTAAGTCTAAGGGTGTGCGAGATGGGGGTATAAAGGAGCGAAACGAGCCCCACGTCTTTTGATCTCGTAGCTACAAAACGACAAAGGGAATCCCTCAAGGCCAACAAAGGCCAACATGGGAATCCCTCAAGCTCAAGGCCAACAAAGGCCAATATTCAGTCTCGTTCGAAAGCGAGATTCGAAGACATGAACAGCACGTATGCAGAGCATGCATTGACTTGGATTTATCTCGGTATCGAGACTCCTCATGATCGGATATGTGTGACTTATTCTGTCTCGGTATCGAGACTCTTCAAGGCCAGCGCGCATCGTGACGCTCAAGGTCAAATTTCTGTCTCGATAGCGAGACCCAAACTCAAGGCCAATGCCCAGCCTCGATTGATACTCGTGTTGTTGACAACACGCCACGCGGCGCTCGCCGAATTTCGCAGTCGGGATTGCAATATTGGTGGACTACCGTTTTGAGTAGTGTGCCGGCTGGACTACCACTTTTGGTAATACAGCACAGTACGAAATCAATATTTATCAATGACATTGCGCGCAACCCACGCATGCGGGGTTTATAGCATGAAATTTATCATATATATAAGTCCTCATTAGACTGGCTCAGGGATCGCTGGGGGAGTAACGAGTTGCGACGCACTAGTGTAGGGGGTGGCGTGGGATCGTGTGGTGGGAGGCCTCAAGGGCAACTTAAATGTTCTGTCTCGACAGCGAGACCCCTCAAGCTGAAGGCTAATGCCCAGTCTCGATAGCGAGACTCGATTGCGCAGTCGCCATAGCGTGCGGCACTCGGCCTTCACTATTAGGAACGAATTCGTGACGCTTACTTTCTGTGTTGCTTTTGCTGGCCATTATGGTGATGGCCCTCGTCTGGTACTTCCTTTGTCCCTGCCGAGAAACAAACGTACGTCACTTTGCATTCCCTTTGCGCGCCACTGAATCTTGGGTCCTGTAGCATTAGAATTTGCCCCGTCATTCATTTCGTTCGACTTTGCTGCACATACTTTCTTGGCGTAGACGCCGGCCTTCGTGCTACTCCAGACATACCATCATTTTGCAAACCATTCTCGCCCAACACCAACACCACTTCGAAACATTTTCATGACATCTCCACTACCTACACGCATCTTCATCTCACGCATCATACCCAACTTGTATCAACTAGCCACTCAGAACCTGCATTTCATCACTGTCTTCGCATACGACCATTTAGCAATCGCAACGATAATACCTACTGTAAATCGCTACTTACTTGTACAGCACTTCACCGTCTCCTTGTGCCCGCTTTAGTCACCGCATTTGTCGTAAATGACATCTTGTATATTCTCCGGAACACGCTGCGGAAGAAATGCAGGACTAAGTAGGTAAGTACGAGTACGCATCGTATAGAATGCTCATTAGCTGTGGTTCGGCTCCACCCTGCCATTCCACGCTGTTGTTCGCTCGTCGTACAACGGCGCTGCTATAGATCGGTGAATAACTAGCCTGGATCTTCGTATACCCTCCCGCCGATAACACCTGGCGGGCCTGGTATCCACTTTATGAGATGTACCGTTCAGATCGCTTCCGTCTAAGCGCTGAGACCGCTAAATTGATACTTACAAAGATACCGCACCAATAGGTAGTTGCGAATCGGTGGAAGGTGTCCGCTGTATGGACGAAACACTCTAAGGCAAAGCGTGAAGGAAGCTCGCGATCTTCGTATCGTATACAGGAGTTAGGAGGACAGGGGAAGCGTAGTAAGGCAGAGGTACCTTACAAATGGCAGAGTGATTGAAAAGAGTACAAGAGTCAGGAAGATTCAAACGATTGCCTAAGCTGAATACAGGTTGAAGATTAGCAACATTGTGGTCGATCGGGTATATGTAACCTACCCTATTCAGCGGTAAGACATGGACAAGCTCTTGACTGGGCTGGGCCCCCATACTTGTCAGAGCGCAGTGCGAGATAATGGCTGATATCGGGATGACATGGTGGTCATTCGTATTCCTATAGGATAGGAAACCACCAGCAAATCCGTATTTTCTGTATGGATCAAGATCTGAATTCACTGGGCGGAAGGAACGGATCCCCAAGAAAACACCCGCAAACGCCGGCGGGGAGTATTGGAATATCTTTTCCACGACACCAGCATACATGGGTGTATCGGCATTGATTATAGTTGCTGCAGGACGAAAGACGACCAGACTATTTCGGATTTTGGAAGTACCGGCACAACCGTATGATACGCCGTGAACCACGATTTCATCATAGAATGACAAACTGCGGGGGGCGGACACAGTGGCCGGAAGCTGGCTGCATAGTAGCTGATAGTAATGGTCGTCCAAACGTGCGAGTTCTACCTGAAGACCCAATGTTATCTCTTGCATGGGCTCGAACTCGCGGAACCGAGCAAGACGCCGTGGATCCTCTTGGCTGAACTTGGCCAGAATGTCAACCATTCCAGATACTTTGCTGCGTAGGGCAGTGTTGTCTGCCAAAAGGGCAGAGAGATTGGCATTGCGAGCAGATGTCACCATCAACGTAGACTCGAGTTGGCCACCTGTGATGTCATCATTGGCTGAGTCTACTCACCCTGGCGGCTTGGCTAACTCACCTGGCTTCCGATTTGTGTTCATACGATGAAGAAAATTGATGTAGCGTTCGTAGTATGGGGAACTGTGGGAGTGGACAGGCCCAAAGTCCTCTAGCATCCTTCCAACATGGAGGGCAGCGTGGTGAACTGGTTTAATGGACACATCCGGGTAGAGTTGATGAGCTCGTTGCATGTAACGAACAATGTGGAAGTCATAGTCAGCAATCTGATCTTGCGAAGTGGTTCGCATATTGGCGATTACAACGGCGGTGACGAGGTCCATGAAATTTGCTAGTATTTCTCTCATTCGACCATCGGCAGCGTGCCATAGTCGGATCAAGGTGATGGGTAAATGTACTGTGCATAGTGTACGGGTTTGACTCGCACTCAAGTCTGTCAGCGAGACCCAATCATGGGGAACGTAGGAAGTCCAAGTGGGAAGCATTGTGCGTTCCATGTCTTGCCAAATTTCCTTCATAATATCGATACCCAATACTGATGTTCTCGTGGAGCCTTGTTCAGGAAGGAAGGAAGCCAGGAGTGTCGTTACAGTTTCGTCCGTGATGGCCTGTTGAGACATGTTAGATTTCAATCATATCGGGCATGTAAATTTACGAGCCTTTTCAACGATGGCATTCACCAAAGGAATTTTCACATTACGCCTACCTGTAGGTACAGAAGAGGCGTCGATGTCAATTAAACGGCAAATATGGCGGAGGATGTCGATCGTCGATCCTTGGGAGATGCTCTCGCGTGATATATCCTTCGTATCGGAGCTCAGGTGTGTCAATATCTTTCGTATGGTGCTCTGGAGCTTTTTGTCTTGCGTGAGCGGCGAGTATCGCTCTATATTTTGAGAATCTAGATTTTCATTGACCATTTGGGCAGGATCGGGAGTTTCAACTCTGATTGGGGCTCCCACCGGTATAGGCTCGATTACGCCAGCCGGCACGGTCTCGATTATGCCTCCGATCGGGATGGGCTCGATTTCGTTTGGCTCTACGCCCTGCGGGTTTTCATCATCCGAGTCAGATAACCACATATTTGGTGGTTCCTCGAGGGGGTCCTCGAGGGTGATAGCTTCAATAGGGACCTGCTGTTGTATGAATCTCTGTACAGAAGAGCTCGACTCGTCCGCTCGCTGAGACAATGTATTAGGGGTGTGGTGGTAGCGCCTAGAAAGTATCCACCCACCCATCGAGCAATATTTTGTGCTAAGATCCACCGAGTCCCAATTACTTCGGTACAAGCGGCACCCAGGATCGTGTTCTCTACACATATCACATAAAGGATAGCACGGTGAAATTCTAACAGTTTGTAGAGGAGATCTTGGGGATGTTCTGCGATCAATTTCTTGCAGGCAGGTAATTTGGCAACGTAGGTTTTGGGGATGTTCATTTTGTCCTTGACAGTCGCGGTGTGAGATGCGCCATCTCCTCCTGAATGCTTGAGGTCGATTCGGAACATGTCGCGGAGGTGGCCCTTAAGGAGGTTGATATCAAGGGTGTGCATAGTGTCAATGACGATGAATCGAATGGGATCCCAATAAGGAAGATCGAAAAGTGGGGACCATCGCTGCCCGTATGCATCAAAAATCTGACTTTGATGAGCCGTACATCGTGCATTCTTCCAAAGATTGGCAAAAAAGAGCAGTTGCTGACGGTCTTTCGGTGGCCATTCTGAGGGATCAAGAATATCTATGTCGTCGTGATCGATATCACAGACGGTACAGAGATTATGGGCCATAGCGGCGGGTTTCCCTGCGATCTGACGAGCCCCAAGCATGTCGCAAATGAGGGGAATGAGCAACGCAAGGTAGTGTCGGCCATTGGGCGAACTCCCTGTCCGCGAAAAGGATACTCCAGGATGCCAGAAGGGTTTAAACTCGTCGACTATGAGTTGAATATATGGATTGATATGCGTGGTATCAGGTTTAGCGGGGCCGGGGATGATGCCAACTAGGTATATATTTTCGGGAAGATATCTAAGGTGCGGCGGAAAATTATAACAAACAATCCATATCCCGGTCGCGGAATTGGGGGTTTGTCCTGGCTTAGCGGAATTGGGCTCGAAACTATCAACTGATAGACCGAACACCAGACGTCCCTCAGCGGGGGAGTGAGATAGAAACGGGTTACCCGCGTGGTCTTTGAGCTGCTGGAAGACATTAGCTAACCAGATATCCGAGATAGGCTGTCGGGTGGCATTAAGCCCCGCAGGATAACCGTCTAAGATTTCTTCAATGCCTTTACGAGATAAGAGCCTCCCCAACCATTGTTGGAAATCCTGATGCTGGTATGTAAGGCGTGGTTCGATCCTGGTACGGCCTCCAACAATAGACTCTTTCCATAACGGTTCGTTGCAGGTTGAGCTTTGCGGGGTTTCACGGCCGATGCAATGACGCGGTGACTTGTCATTTGGGTCATATGGATAAACAGAATGACAGGTCGGACAAGACACATAGGTTCGAAGGACGGGATCTATGTGTAAAGTTGTCGTAGCTGTTCGTGGATCTTTGGCAAATGAATTAACGACCGAGCGGGGTACGCCAGATGAGATTAGCAGATCCCGATTCCCTGCGATTTGCAAGCGAAGCGCTTTTCTTGGTACAAAGTAGAAATTTTGCATGATTGCCGAAACTGTGTATACAACCTGCTGCACAGAGTCAAGAGGAATGACAGATTCAAAGTAGACATCTAGAAATGAACTTGTGAGCCAATCGCTGTGCAATCTAAACGGAGTTTACCAGTGTTGATCACCAATCGTCCGTTACGGTCGACAGTGTTCCTGTTCCGTTGCTGCGACCAGTGAAGTTTTTTGTCGCCATCTAGTTGACGCAAATAGTCCTCGAGTGAGGTGATGAGAGTGTCCACTTCCTGGGATTGAGCGAAGAGATATGCCTTTGATAGTAAATGGGCAACACGGAGCTCGGAGTGGAGGAAGGTAGTGTTGGATCGTCTGTGTGTTTGTAGAGCATGTATCCCCGTATTGGGCTGCCGTGGGTCCATATGAAGCTCATATTCACCTGACGTAGCGGGGTTATTGATGAAGATCAATGGATTGCTGAGCGAAGAAGATGGTAGAGCCGCCATTGCTGCGACTTCGTGCATCGCTAAGTACAGCCAACCACCGATGTCTTCGGGACTAGACGCAGCGACCGTGATGGCGACCTCTTCAAACTCGCTGCCAAGACGCTTGTCGTCCCGGACATGATTATCTCGTGTAGCGCGAGACACTGGTTTACCATCTCCTACAAAACAGCGAGTCTGAGGATTCCACTTTTTGCAGTGGCTACGACAGTGGCAAGTAACGTATTTCATCTTTTTGGGCTCGATGGCAGGATCAATGTCCATCACGTCTCGATTTCGAGACATCTCAAAGCCCGCACTCTCTCAAGCTTGAGGTGAATCAACTAGTCTCGGTTTCGAGACATCTCAAGCTCATGTCCAGAGCGCTTCTATAGTCTCGATAGCGAGATTTGGAGCATGGAGTGTAGTAGTGAGCACTCTCGAAGCCGCAATCAACAACGTATGGAACATGCGGCATTTGCCGAGCTTGAAAGTTCGGAGCAGCCAGAGAGCCATATCGAGCCATATCGGCACGCTGTGACGTCAACGTGAGCTTTACGTTTGACTTATGCTCGCCACAAGTACAACGCGCGACATAAATTAGCTACTATAATGGTATCGGTTCATCTGCCTAAAACGAGCTGTATTGAGCTGGTCATCGGGGGCGAATTGACTCGATGGACTCGTTGATTCTCATCCAGAGATCCCAAACGAGCTCAACCACGGTTGATAGTTCTCACTGGGCGGGCGCTGAAGCGCGACCTCCCGAATATTTTGATGTATATAGAGCTCACCACACACTGGTTATTCACTCGCAGAAGTTGCACAGCGAATCAGAAACAAGAAAATGTAAGTTTTATCGTATGTATATACAGGAGCAGCTATCAATAAAAATCATAGTCATCCCCTCCATCATCTGATGGTTGCGACATGGATCTGCGAGACGAAGACGCTTCTGTCGGGTTATAGTCGCTGATCAGGACTTTCGATGGTTCCGGGTAGACTTGTGGTTCAAATCGAGGAACTGCATCAATGTCGTGTTTGGGAATTTCATTGATGGCCTTCACAAGCTCCTTGATCCCCTGACCCATCTCAGCGTGAAACCTGTTGTCGAGGAGCCAAAAGAAGCCGTACGGCTGAGCATCATGGACTTCGTCAACCGTGACTCCTTGGCGCGCAAGCTCGTGGGCGGCCGACTCGTCTGTATATTTCTTCGTCACCTTCGCTGGTTGCATTATCCTTCCATTCGAAATAGATAACCCGTTCAAGACATAGTCCTCGTATCGCCTTGGAAAGGCCAAGAGCTCTGCACAGGCTCGGTGCCATATTTGCCTCTCAGTGGCTTCAAACGGCGCACGAGAAGCGACCATGACATAGCCGCGAACTTGACGAAGTTTGATGCCGTTGTTGTTGTTGGGCAACCGAAGGCCGTCTGTGAAACGGACCGTCTTAGGCGATGACCAGAAATAGTGCCCCCAATCTTCAAGTGGGGCATCCCAGCGGGGACGACTAACGGGGACAACCTTATTATTTTGTCGACGACGTTTGACATGTCCAGAACCTGGGCGCCGGCTTCGTACAGTGTCCGGATGTTTATCCTTGATCCATTGTGGCTGCCGCCAATTCTGGCGCAGGTAGGACATCCAAGAGAAATACTGGGATGGATGTATCTTCTCCGTGGCTTTTACCCAAGAAAGAACGTAAGCTAACGCGCGTTCTTGATTTGGCTGACTTGCTAGCTCCATATATTGCTTGACTTGATCGATATTCTGAGGAAATCCTGTACCGAAAGGGGGTTCAAGAGCTGGAGGTGGTAAATGAAGTGCCTCGTTCCGCAATGCGTCTTCTTTATCAGAGCCGGCCCGCCATTTGCCATCGACTACAGATACGTGCGCGTTCGCAGGAACCCAGCTAGGCGGAATGCGCCACTCAGAGTTGAGAGGGTCAATTTGGGGACGGGCAATAGGATTGATTTTGGGTAACCGCGGATCTGGAGTCGGAGCTGGCGAAAACGAACGCATTGGATAGTCAATAATTGGGCCCATTGGAAGAGGAGAAGGCGGTGGTGTTGCGTGCATGTTGAAGTCACCGAGAGCGGGCTCCTTCCCATGAGTGTCGCGTACTGATCCTCAGTGAGACACAATATAATAGATATAACGACACTACTTACGTTCTGCCGACGAATACCTTGGGCGCTTTCTGGGGTTACCCCCGCTATCGGTGTCGTCCAGGTCGTGGTGGTGGTCGCGACTATGGGTGTTGTTGTGGTGAGACGCGTCCAGCGCGCCAACGGTCCTCTCTTCGTAGCGATCGTCATTGCAATCGGTCGCGTTATCAAGATTCGATTGGCCTCCCGATTCCTCGATGCGGACGTCCTTGTCGATGCCATGATGGCCATCAGTCGTCGACTTGACCTCCAATTGACCTACCTTTTGCAGATGCCTGAAAGGGTTACTTTCACGGATCGTGTCTAGCAATGGGGAGTATTCCACGAACCGTATGGTTTCCCTCAAATCAGCAGTGAGCGACCGCTCGTCCTGCAAGACTTTGCTGATTTACAAACAGAACTCGTCAGATTGGCAACACTGCAATTCTAGAGACATACTTGTGGGCATTCAAAATTTCCTTGTTCTTCAAGACAAGTACGCTACATAATATTCAGTCCTGAGGATATTGACATACTAATAGACTCGTACTCAATCTCATTTCGTAGTTGCGAAATCTCCGTATCGCGATTGTGTTTCTCTTGGATCAAAAGACTGAATAATCGCATGTTAGAACAGTGCATTATAGGCAGACTAAACTTTATCACCCATTCGCCGCTGCCAAGCTTGAGCACCGAGCATCCGAGGCCTCGCTCACCGAGGTCTGGACTCTGAGGAGCTCCGTCTGTTCGTTGAGCGATTTCACTACTCTATCTCTTTCGGTAGTTAAGAGGCGGATTTGGTCAAGATGGCCCGATTCCGTTGGAGACTCTTTCTCCGTCATTGATATCTTGGCTTCGAGGTGGCTCACCAATCTCGTCGCTATATCTCTCTCATCGGTGAGGCGGCGGATTTGATCTTCGAGATCAGCTATGCGGGCGATGGATGGTTGAAGAGAGGAGAATTTCGTCTCCATTTCAGACAGCTGAGCCTGCAGCAGAGGTGCATTATTGTTAGTTTTGACGATATCTCGTAGCCCTTTTTCATTCGCTCCCCAGCCAGTGGAGACATGATAGAGATAGGCCTCGCATGAGTCGCAACTGAGTTCCCCTATATGGCATGCGCAGCCCATGAGGCTCCGCTCCCATAGCGTCCGTGGTGTCGCCTCGACTGACATGAAAAGGCAACCGTCGAAGTCGATGTACGGTGATTAGGCGTCTATAGTAGCGTAGTGTGAACTTTGAGACGAGGACAACGTCGCAGGCGTTGGAAGAACCCGGCGGGTGACACAACTTGAAGCACTCGGATTTTCACTTCCAAATATAGTACTCCAGGCTAACCCCTAACTCGGAGCAATCGGGTGTTGTTGTACTGCCGGTGTTGTTGTACTGCCTAATGCAGTAGTCTAGTTTAACGCCCTTTCCCTCCAGCTCCATGGACTTCGACTTGTCAGAGTCAAGTGACTCATCCAGAGAAGATTACCTCGATGTCGAGGATATTGTACACACCCTGCAAGATGCAAACTGCACGCGTTTCGCAGAGAAGTATGCGTACCCCTTGCCAAGTTGCCTTGAATGTCGGAAGGGTGGAGAAGAACTTTGCCGCTTTAAGAGTAAGGAGTCAGCAGCTATTACTTATTACCCGCATATTCTTGACAAGCGTTGTAGATTTGCGACGCGTAGCAGTGTCTACTTCACGTGTCAGCGTTGATCTGCTTGGGGGTCGGTATACCCGTTGGAAGAAGACTGATTCGACGACCCCGGACTTCCTCTACGCAAAGTCCCTTACCCCTCGAATAACGAGGCAAGATATTGATTATTTGAAAGTGAGAATCACATTACCTGTAATATTCGATGCTCACCCGGATGTGAGAAGACATCCATCGCGGGAGTACTGCTCTCTGAGGTGAGACGAAGCGTTCAAGCCCTCGATACCTATCAAGGGCCAATCACTCCTATTTTACGATCAGGCCATTATAAGGATCTATGCGGTATAGCTAACAGTACTTCTCCTCTTATTGATACTGATTGAAATTCCCAGATACATGCGACTGGCCTTTAGATGTTGTGTCCTGGATTTGCAGGACCTGCGGTTCATTTTCCTGTCTAAGGTGCCCTGCATTGGTGAGGGGATGCTGTAGCGTCGATAATGTCCTGGCATCAGCCATGGATCCAATGGAACTCCGGGATTTTGAAGACCAGCTTCGCGCGTTCTCGTTGCTACCTATCGTCCCCCCTCAGTCCCACGACGGGCAACATCTTGTGGCATTAGACTCCATTCTCAAGGATGCAATGGATTCGAGTAAGCGAGCGGTGCCGACTTTGCACGAACAGTGCTCACTAGGCGAATTCAATTCATTTTGGTCGATGGGGATGCCACTCGTCGTCAAATTCGGAGGAGATCTACAATGTGACTGGTCACCGATATCTCTTGCCACCCTCTTTGGTAGTGACAACTGCTCCATAGTGGATTGTGAAGATCGGAATTACAACGAAGAATGTCTAGTCGACGATTTCCTGCGAACTAAGCTATTACGTCGGCAAGGGCGCGTACTCAAGCTTAAGGTAAGAATCGCCCGAGCCCGCAGGTCATAGCTTGAATATTACTCAGGACTATCCTTCTGAAACTACGTTGAAACTGAAGGCATCGGAACTGGCCCGCGATTTCAACTCAGCCGTACCAGTGTCCGAGTATTGCAGCGACAGTGGACCTTTAAATATTGCAAACCACTTCCCTATCAACTATTCTTGCGTCCCTGATCTCGGTGAGCCAAGCAATGTATATGTAGAGTTGTATATTTAATGAGCCGCAGGACCGAAAATCTATGCGGCAATGGCAAGTCGACAGAATGGCCGTCAGCACGGAAGTACGCGCCTGCACATGGATATTTCGGATGCTGTGAATATCATGGCAAACAATGGCGAAGCTCGGTGGAACATATTCACGGCAGAGGACACAAAATTGCTTGATAGCTTCCTCAAGTCTCGATTCAAATTGCCGGCGAAATATCGAGCAGGAGATTCAGTCAACGCCCACCATGTCTACCTAACACCGGATCACCTTAAGGAACTCAGAGAAAAGCATGGCATTGTACCGTTCACATTTCAGCAGTCCTTTAGGGACGTGGTTTATATCCCAGCTGGATGCGCCCATCAGGTACGATAGCCATTCGCAACGAGTCAAAGTGTTCCTGACTATTTTGAAGGTCTCAAACATCACGCCTTGCATCAAAGTTGCTATGGACTTCTTGTCCCCCCAGAGCCTCAAGCGCTGCCTTGAAGTCGATAACATGTTTCGATCTTGTAGCCAAGCTACTGATACGCTAGAATTTTATAGCCTCCTCATACACAGTTGGATGGCGTTGACATTGTACGAGACAATGCATCGCGAGCTTCAGGGCTCCTCACTACACAGGTGCGAGGCTCTCTGTGCGAAGATATGATGATGATACCAGCATTTTCTAGGACTCCGTCCGTCGCAAGGCCCGGCTCGATCCACATGGCGATGGAAATCGACAGCGATCCTGAGTCATGCCAGGCCATGTCCACGGAGCCTGGTGCTGGTCGTGAGCACGACCCACCTCTTGTGGAGCTCCCTCGCGCCCCAGAGGCCCTTTCCGAGACTGCGACAAGTATCCAGCCAACGGCGGACGCTCCAGGTGGCCAGTACCTAGGTCGTCCTCACACTCAACCCGAAACTCATCAAGCCAGTTCACCACCGCTCAACCTCGTAGACGTCCACGATCCCACGCTAGACATCTGTTCCACTGCATTTTCCGTGACGGAGACTCCTCCCATGGTCGAACTACCAGGGCCCTCACAGCCAATATTCAACATTGCGCCAACATTCACTGCTACGTTTCGTTCTAGTGTCTTAGGCAAGCGTAAGGAGAGGACCTGCGTGACATGTCAAAAGAAATACCCCGATTGTCCTGGAGCAGTACGGCGAAAGAGATGCCTCCTTTTTACTGGTAGTTAGTACGGGTTTTTAGTGCGGCAGGCCTGATTGTACCTGTAAACTCTAAGTCCTTAATTCGAACTTGCCACAGATTCACTGGTTGAGATTGCTCCTTGTGATCTTGATCGGACGCGTCATAACGATGATCATTTAAGGTTGTGGGTCCGCGAATTAAAATTCCCAAAGGGGGTTGTGGGTCCTCTTTATTCGGCGGTAGCAGCAATAACCGAGATCTAGGACAAGATTCCGTTGGGCCACAGGGTCATAAAAATAGGGCATGAAGTTGCCGACTTGAGATGATATATATGAAGTACATACAAGGCGGGAATGCGGTATCAGACCAGACGAGGACATGCAGTAGAAATTAAAGAATTGATACAATGTATCAGGTAAACTAGACCAACACTCAATCAATCTGGGAACTATGATAGTATAGTAGACAGTAAAGATGCGGTCAAGAAATCGGTGGAAAAACATGAGACATACCTGATCAAACCATTTTCATGGCAGAATGGGTAATCTTGATTCATTGGCTTGAGGCGGAACTCAACTTGCCTCTGTAGAGTGATCCAGGAAGCATGGTAGGCGTTCCTAGGTAGCGATGGGACAGGCTTAGCCTTGTCATCCACTTTCACCGGGATCCTACCTCGAAGTCGTGGATACTGCCCTCGTAGGTCTTGCTTCGAGCGACGCGAGAGGAGATAAACACTGTCGAATGTCTCTAGCCAATCTCCGACTTCTGTCGCCCTCCACGCCGGCGTGATGACCTGGTATATGGGACGTCTGGCCCGCGCTCCGCCATCACCAGCATCATCGACGTCTGATTCGTCACTAGACATACCATCGACACCCAAGCGTTCAAGTAGAGGCACATGCTGGCGAAGTAACGGGTGTTCCTGGGCAACATCAAGTCGCATGTGAAATAGCTATGGATACAAGGAAATCAGAGTCCAGAGACTCAATGGTCGTCAAAGAGCTGGCTCTTACCGAACGCTTCCTTCCTTGGCGCCTGGCCGTGCGTTTCGCGTCCTCCCGTTGGCTACGGGATAGACGTGACTGGTGGCGTGTCTGTCGCAAAGACTTGATCCAAGTGGCGACAGCCTCCATCGTGGTTTCTTTGTCAAGCTCCACATCCGCCCATTCCTCAAAGGCCTTGACAAATACGCGAGCTGCAGACTTATTCCACGGAGACTTCGGAGGTCCTAAAACATCGTATCTGAAGTTCGCTTTATCGCAACAGTCCGGGGCAGACAAGCCATCATCCGTGTTCCACAGAGTCGCGTAGCTTTCAGCTTCTTCTTCGCTTACAGAGACTTGGAGCAATCTATGCGATCCACCGACGAGATAAGTGAAGTAAGTACGAATCTGGGACTAGCACAAAATGATAAAGTCGTAAATGGCTGTGACCAAATTAGACAACTCACTGCAAGAAGAACTGTGTCCGCCGGCCTCCGCTTCGGGTTACTAGTTCTCTTGGGCTCGCTGCCCTTGCGCCGCGGGCCATCTGCTTCTCGAAGGGGGCGTTGTTCAAGTGCTTTGATCTGATCTTGGACTCGTAGACGGTCTGACTGCACAGCCTCTATCAAGCCTTTGATCTTGCCCCCGAGTTCTTGACGATCTGTTCGTATGACTTCCGCCAGTCCCAAGACCTGCTCGCAAAGACGATCAATCGGGTCTATTCGTGATACATGGCTACTTCCATATCGAGCCGGTGCCTCCCGATAACGTGGGTCATTCGGAAGATACCATTGCCATGGATTCAGTCCTTCGGGCAAGGGAGATGAATGAGTGGGGGGGGTGGGCTGAGGATCGCGCGGCGAGTGGATGGGCTGACTTGCCACGATATCATGAATCTCGGCGGGGACCTCGGTCGTCCCAGGAGGTGCGTCAGTATGGTCGTCAAGAGCAGCATTATCACAGTCCATAAGAGACAAAGGGGAAAGCTCGCGCTGATAGAGGGGTTGACCAAGAATGACGTCGTAAACATTACTGTGGGCATACACGGCATCATGACTCCGAGAACCTCCACCACTGGAGGTCGGAGAGGACATCACCATATCCGCATCGAGCCCATGATACCAAGGCCCCACATCTCTCTCAGCCTCTGCCTCAGCCACAACCTGGCCATCGAGGGCATCTGGAGCGATGGTAGCGGTGTGTTGTGTTGGACGCCCACGATACAGCGACGCTAGGGTTTGCGCAATGGTAACCGGGGTTGTGAACAAGTTTCCGAAAAGATGGCTAGAAGTGGTTGTATCTGGATGGACTCCGTCAGTTGCGATCTAACACAGGGTTTCCATGAGGCTATACATACTGTTCCCACGTTCATGAGAGTCTCGAGGTCGAGACTCGACGGGGGGGGGAGGGCTACGTTGTTCATCACTCTCGATAGTCGTCCGCATCGCCGATACAGCAAACCTATGAGAGGGGCGCATCGCCCTTGGACTTTCGATACCCGGGACTGTTCGAATGGGTGACAACAACGTTGAGGGTGGTTGGATCTGTGACTCGGAGACAAAGGGCTGGTCTAAGCCTGTATCTGGGCTGCGAACAGCCGTCGAACCTAGATTATTGTCACTGATCGTAGACGTTTGAGACCCAACACCACCAGCCTGATCCAAATTTAGGGGATGAACTGGTAACGAGTCCTGACCTCTTCCGCTGTCACCGAAGGCTGCGGGTTGCTGAGACCTTCGGGTTTCGTGATCAAAACCAGGGAACTCAGGACCCGGAGTGCGACCTAATGCCAGTGTAGAGGGTAACAGAGTGTTTGAGGCTCCTGAAGCGCTAGCAGCCTGATTAAGACCCCGGTCTGTGTTGGCGACTTGGCTCTGCGATGTAGTTACTACCTCGACGTCACTGATAGGAGGATGTGACCGTAGAGGGTCGTTTCGGAGGAGCTGACGATGTCCTAGATCCCGAAGAGGTTGGGGCGCAATAGGTATTGGTGTCCTTGATCTCGACCGCTGGCGCTGGGCTAGGGCTCGTAGAAGATTCGTGTTTGGCAACGGAGGTGTTGGTCTATCCCCAGCGTTCGAGGTACCTTGAGATAGATGGACGAGTCAAGTCAGAACTCTGAATGTGGCTCATGGTCTTGACGCCTTTGTACCTACTTTCTGAGTTCTCGGCTGAGTTCCCTTTTCCCGGATGCGGGTATGGAACAAAGCGTCCGGGAGCGGCACTCCGACATCGACGTTGAGGACTTCGACTTTGATGAGAGCGTACGTAGCTTGTAGTCGGAGGCTCACTGGCGCTTTCTGACGGAGGTTCTAAGACTATGTATAGAACCAATTAAGCTTACAATCACGAAAGTCTGCACACTAAACGCACAATTCCTTTGACTACCAGTTTCAACGTTCATGGACTGTAATTGCTGGCGATGAAGCTTGAAGCTTGACTGGGCGAGGGTCAGCGATAAGGGCGACCTTACGTGCGTAACATATAACTCATGAATTGCAGCCCGACACGACAACGTGTACATTATCTCGACGGCGAGAAATACACTCAAAGTTGAATCCGGGATTCTAACCATGTTTATTGAGCACGTGTTCTTTTGAGACTCAGCGCTCCGCCCCCACACCGATACAGCGTGGACGCCACCACACACCCTCTCTCGATGTCCCGAGAACAACCCCGTATTATTTGCGCCACTGCCAGCTCTACTCCACGTGTAATAGGACGTGAGTATACTACCAATCGTGCTTGACCGGGAGGTCTGAATTCATTCTCGATATCGAGAAATTTACTTTTGAGAGGAGGCCCACCGATTTACGCATGTTCGCGTAATTATGGTATCTCAATATCGAGGACACAAATCCAAACTTATATGTAGAGGACGGTTTGTAACAAGATATATACGTACAACACATGTCCTCGAGAAAACGAGGCCGGAAGCTATTATACGATGTTCTTCGTATAAAACATCCCTGTTAACTTTGCAATTGGGTCAACCCATCGTATCTCGCTATACTCTGTATCTCGAACCTCGACCGCCATGTCCGCCGACACTTATACTTTCTCTGGCGCGCTCACCCTAAAACGTGTGCAAACCCGCTCCGCCGCAGCCTGCGTGAGCTCGCTCAAGATATCCCCCCTTCCACACGAACTGCTGGCAGTGGGTGACACGAAAGGGGTCTTGACGGTAAGTAATGCGTCTGTTTGTCACACACAAGTCTTACTTGATTAATTCCAGATTCACCGGCTGAACAGTAACCTGGAGATATTCCGCAAGAAGGCCGTAGGGCGTAGCCGCCAATTGATCGCCATTAGAGCCCTGACATGGAATCCACAACATCCGAATGAGCTA
The DNA here is from genome assembly GCF_014466165.1 of Pleurotus ostreatus. NCBI lineage: Eukaryota > Fungi > Basidiomycota > Agaricomycetes > Agaricales > Pleurotaceae > Pleurotus > Pleurotus ostreatus. Next base: position 89,609 of record NW_023503164.1, on the reverse strand, counting down.
TACGTTGGGTTTGCCAACGGGGATCTCATTTCTTACAGACTACGACTTGATGTTGATGCTACTGACTATGAGGTACGTTCATAAACTCGTAGACACGACATTGACTCATAATGTGTCAATTTGGACAGGACCCATCATCATTCCTTGCGTTCGAAGGGCCAATTCATGACCTCGTCATCGCGCCATCAGGAGCTGAACTTTTTGTTGTATTTGGAACATCGGTGGCGGTTGTCCGTAAGTGACGGTCATCCCTGCTTGCAGATATGTCTCTGACGTATGATCGTATGATCAGGCGAAGGAACTCGGGCGCACTTGACTGTACCTCTAGAGTCTCGCCCCACTCGGCTTATCTTGGATATGAACGTCATCATTGTAATCTTTATGGTCGCCGAGCCAGGGGTTTCGCCAGCAGCCATGTGAGTTTTTCATGAACGACAAGATGTAGCTTATATATCGATGACTAGTGCCTATGACCTTCACTCGCATGAAGTACGCTGGAGGTTGTTTACCTCCTGCCATGATATGATGTAAGTACACAGTCAAGCCAACGCAATCCAACTCATAATATTATGATAGCCTTTCAGGAGCGATTTCTCATGATCACCGACATCCGAAGATCACTATTCTCCACGCCACGAAGGGCGCCGAAACATATACACTACCCAACCTCGACCACGTCTCCACCGTATTTCCTGGACGGAGTTTCCCCTCGGTAGTCGATATTGCCTATGTTGATCACGATACATTTGTCTGCGGCAGCTCGATCGGGGGTCTTCTCTTTGCGAACGTGATTTCAGGTCAAACCTCTGAAATTAGTGCGACAGTCAGAGCGACGTATATGCTCACCCGACTGGTGAGTTCTCTACATCTTTTGCATACACACGCATATATGGCTCAAAAATCAGGACGTTGCACGCTTGCGCGGGAGCCACACTCGCGTCGTAACCATCGACGGCAATTTATTATCCCCATTTTGCGACGTGTTAGACTTCACAGAGACAGTGCTGCCGAGGTCCAGGTCCAGGTCCAACTGGACGTACAGTGCCCTCGCTTTGCTCGCCGCCATGAGTATCATTTATTTTCAAGCCAGCGAGGGAGGTGCCATAGCCATGTCGTCATTGTCGGCGGCAATCGGCGACCTATCGTCCACAGTGTTCGGTTCACCGGAGCCTCCCACTCTGTCCCCCTCGGCGCTCAGCTCACCGGAGCTTCCTTTTCCCGAGTCGCCACCAGAGCCTAGCCCATCAGCACCAGCAGAGCTTGAGGCCTCGGGAAGCGCTTCCTCAGATGCATTGTCGTCTTCACCAATTATCTCCCCAGACCCCCCTTCGTCGAGCGTGTTAGACCTCCCACCACCGAATTCGCCAGCACCAGAACCATCTTCGCAGGTACAAGACTCGCCTAGCCCGTCAGCATCAGCAGAATTTGAGGACGCGGGAAGTGCTTCCCCAGATCCATTGTCGTCTTCACCGATTATCTCCCCAGAGTCGATCACGTTAGATCTCCCACCGCCGAATTCGCCAGCCTCGGCACCAGAACCGTCTTCGCAGCTACAAGGCTCGCCTATGTCCATCAGATCATCTGATTACCAACCCAGGGAGCCGGGTCCTCCACCCAGCCATGAAACAGAGTCAGAACTAGATTCATCACCTCCGTCTGGCAGTGACAGTGGCACCGGCCTTTCTGCACCTGCGTTGGACAACCCCGAGTACACGCAATTGCCCCTGGTCCCATCCGCTGACCAACACTCTGGGCAAGCATCCCCACCTCGTGCACGTAGCGTTCCGCCTGATCATGCTGGGAACCCGGTCACCATCGCCACACTTGCTCCTGCGGCCACGGTCACGATTACTCGTGATGTGCAGATTGACAAGGCCAGTGTCGGTAGCGTTGGGGGGTTAGTCTTCGGCGTCATTCTAGGAATCACCGTGACACTCGTTTCGATGGCCTTTGTTTATAATTCCGCCGCCGTTCGTGATTGGTTTGCCGGAGATCTCTCAACCACCCTTAAAGAACCCACCCAGCCTATGTCTTCCACTTCCACTTCCAAGCCCACGCCTTCCACTTCCACTACTTCTGCCGAGGTCAAGGATGAGTAGAGAGGTAGATGGATCTGAAATTAGATCTCGAAATCGGATCTCGCACGCAGTGTACTGTTTATGGTTACCTCCTTGAAGCAGGCCTTGTACATACATGTAATCTACCATCACGAGGTATATCCTCCGCACATCCCGATTCATCATTCACGATGTTATCTATATACGATATTTCTGAAGCTCCAGAGCCTGCCCTGCCTGCATCTTCTCTCATCCCAATAATGCCTGCAGAATTACCCTACAACGTTCCGTGGGCGACACATCCGCTCTCGAAACGTGAAGCTTATGATGTGGATATTGATGTGCGTACCCTTAGAAAACCAACTACCCTTCCAGTGGATTCACCAGCCACGTTAGATTTTGACACAGAACTTCACATCCTTTGCCATCAGAGACGTCCCAAAAACCCCCTCGGTCCCAGGTGCTTACCCTGAAACTCCACAGTAAGTTGGGATGAATCTACAGTGTTGATAAATATTGAAATGAATGGTGCAGCATCGATCCCAGGGCTAAAAAGATTATCAATTTTCTAAGTTTGTATTCCGAGAATAATCGGGAAATGGTCGAACGTTGCGCCCAACAACTAGGCGAAGTTACGGATCCGTACACGTTCGAGAAGAAGGCCTTCAACGCCCTATCACTGTTGGTGGCCGACGGTGACACTGCAGCACTCAAAGAACCCGCAAAGCACCTTCGTGAGCTTCTCTTCGGCGCGAAGTAATAATCTCTCTCTACATCAACAAGCTCATCTCACCCATCTCTATCAGGAAGGTCAGGTTCGCACACGCACCGCCTGACGATGATGTCTTTGGGGCACCATCTGATGCTGCCAAACCCGCGAAGCCAGAGGCAAAAGATGTCCAGGTGAAAATGGAGCCCTCTTCATCACCGTACATCTCGCCTCAAGTCACCGAACACCCAGATTCTCGAGGCCCGCGAGAGACAGAGAACCAGCACGCGCCGACGCCAGCCGTGTCCGTTTCGGTGGCCCCTCCTCACGTCCCAACTAATCCGCGCCCTAATCCACTCCCTCGAGAGTCCCAGGACGCTCCAGTGCACCCAGCCCCCTCGCATCATGTGCACCCAGCCCCCTCGCATCATGCACCAACCAATTACGATGGAAGGGAATACACTACCATACCACAACCCGCGAGTTCGTCACAAATCCCGGTCGCACAACCCTCCATCCCTCCAGACACGCCGGTACCCCCACCCCACATCCCAATCAATTACGATGGAAGGGAATACACTACCATACCACAACCCGCGAGTTTGTCACAAATCCCGGTCGCACAACCCTCCATCCCTCCAGACACGCCGGTACTCCCACCCCATGTCCCAACCAATTCTAACGACGTTAAGCGCCGTCACGCGGATTCCTCGCAAATTCCTATCGCACAAGCGCCCACCACACCATCCCACCCACAGTATTCGCAATTGCAGGGGCCTATCCAGTACCCCACATTCCAAACGCAGGCATCGAACATCTCACAAGTACCCCCGCCTCCCGGACCCACGACTTACACCTATATGCCGTTCGGAGCCCCTGGGTCGATCCCTCAACATGAGCCTCAAGGGCCACCCCATGTATGGCAACAATATCATTATCCAGGTGGCTATGCTTCCCCACCACCCCAGAGTCAGCAGGGCTACTACAGTGTTGATACATCGGCGCCGCAGGACGCCGCAACTCGTTACTACAACCCTCCCCCAGCGATTCCTGAGCCAATCTTTGAATCAGCGAGTACCCCTCGGCCAGCGCCTCGTCATACAAGCGCACCCCCCCCAGTGATCCAAGTGCAACCGACTTCGTACGAGTCGGTCAGCACCCCGGCGCGTCGCCATGTCAGTGCTCCCCCCCCAGCTCAGCCTCGAGGGGAAACCGTCTCTACACCTCCCAGGCACAATCAGCGGTCGTCGAGGTCGTCGGCATTTGAGATTGACAGCGTTTCAAACACGCTGGTACTTTACAATGGCAATGATCAGCCATTGACTGTCGCCTCCCTTGCAACGAAAAATAATGATAAACCGATAAAAGAGGGCAACCGCGTCAAGGCGCGTTATATTCTCTGCGACCGGCAATCCAACGTCCCGGTTGTCATTTCCTGCCCCATACTCCCTGTAAACTGGAAGAAGCTGGCCGGCGACTTATTCATCATCACGACAGGCGCTTTGAAGGCGGACACCGATGCAGAAACTGTCTGGATGCTGAACGAACAGGGTAGCTGGAACAATATAACGCAAGAATTTAACAGCGGGCGATTGGATACAGCGCACTTGGTGCGCCACCCGGCTAGCGCCATTGCGCCCGATCACTTCCTTAGCAGGCATACTAGCGCAGGTAAACCAGGCTGGGTGACGGCGAAAACTCAGGATACGTATAAGGTGTGACCCTCTCATCTTAATTCTTCCAGCGTACATTTGTATAAGACATGTTTTCATCTTCAGTAAATGGGTCCGAGATTATGATATATGGACGCACACCACGCGTTTACCAAGCGTTTACGCATGGATCGTCGTTTATAATCCAGGAGGATCAAATACGGGGGCGTGGTTTGATATATATAAAGAGAGGCATATATCCACAAAATTGAAAACATGTGCAGAACTAATATCCAACGATATTTACTCCTGATGGTAGGTCGGCTTAGGAATATTCACCGAAATGAACATGCAGTGACTCACGAAGATTTGCGAAGCTGATGGAGCACCCCCATCATTGGATAGAGTTGCCTCGTGCATGAAACTAAACAGGTAAATGGACACGAGTAAGCATCTCGGATAGCAGTCACAAGTGGTCGATCCAATTGATACTTACAGGCGGATTGCCTTGTGCAAGATGAGCTTGGTTACTCGAGGACATGCAAGGTATGCCTTGGTCTCTCCGAGTTGGAAAATGACCAACTCCCCGCGCCACACTACAGAGGGGCTGACCTTCCTTAACCCCTCATTGATTTGTCCAGTTTCTGTGGTATAGCCAAAAATGCGGAATCGATGGCGGTGAGATCCTGCGAGGCAGACGGTGATGTCGAACATTTTAGTCTGAGGCGGCATCGAGTGAAACCCCTTCTTGACGCTAATGTCCGGGATCTTCTGGCCACCGGCAAGGGGAAGGGTAGAGAAAGACTCTACTCGTCCTCTATGCCACTGCAAGGAGTACAGAACTCCTGAGACCTTATTCGCGTACATGAGTATATTCTGTCGGGCGCATTGAGAAATACTACTTACTCTTTTGTCTTCCCGAAGTATCGGTAGAGGCCCTATCAAGGCAGCAGGTGCAACATTGTTCCCTGCTAGCGGAGGAATGATCTGAACGCTGGGACTACGCTGATATGAGGATCGAGTGAGCATGTGGGGCGTTCACAATACACAATTTAGCGGTTCCAGGACTAGTGGCGATTTATAGGCAACTGAGCAGACTCCGCGACTTGCTCGTGGACTTATATGATACATTTCATGCTATAAATCCCGCATGCGTGGGTTGCGCGCAATGTCATTGATAAATATTGATTTCGTACTGTGCTGTATTACCAAAAGTGGTAGTCCAGCCGGCACACTACTCAAAACGGTAGTCCACCAATATTGCAATCCCGACTGCGAAATTCGGCGAGTGCCGCGTGGCATGTTGTTGCCAACACTCACCTCAGGCGAGTCTCGCTATCGAGATTAGGCCTTGAGCTGGAGGAGTCTCGCTATCGAGACGGGTTCACGATATCGAAACATCGACCAAGGAATGCGCGCTGGCCTTGAGGGTCTCGATACCGAGACAAACCAAGTCGTACATTATCCGAGTACGATGTGCGCTGGCCTTGAGGAGTCTCGATACCGAGATAAAACCTCTGCATACGTGCTATGCTTACCATGTATATTGATACTGAGGGATCTTAACTTGAGTCATGGTCACCCAGGCTACTACCTACGAACCTCCGATATGACCACAGATAGACTCGAAGGCGGCCACAGTTCCGATATGCCTGTAGAAGAAGATGATGATCCCATTTTCAACACATATCACTGCTCTACTCTTCCGGTATCCAGCTATTATCACTCTGCGCCACATCGCAATCGGGAGGGCCGAGATCACGAGTTAGTTGAGGGACGGGGTGACCACGACCTACGATGATCGTCAGTGTGCATCGGCCTTACAGCGCGTCAATGCGATCGCAACATCGACCGCAACAGTCATTGCAATTTAGACGGTCCCGATTCGACATCTTCATGCTATTCGAAACGAAGTGCCCGTCCAATAGTGCATTTGGCGGCCATTGGCACGATTTACTAGCTGCGGTATACTCGATATTCTCGTCCTCGCTTACACAAACCAATTTTACGTTGACACTCTACCGTAAGCAAATGTAAGGCTTGCCATCAGCAGTGTACTTCAATGCCCAAGCTGTCTGCCTCATCCTCTCATCGTGACCGCCTCCGGCCAACATTGGTCTCAACGCCACCTGCCAAGTCTTTTTATCCCCCACACCCCTCGTCTCTGCTGGGAACACGTCATTTGCACGCAAGAACACGCTCTGCCAGCCTCTACATTCGTACTTTGCCCTAGCTGCCCTCAATTTAGCCCTATCTCTTCGAGTGTACAATGACAGCCCCTTGGTGAGTGTCTCCCGTCCGTACAGGCTATACGCGCGCGAAGCGGATATAAAGTTCATCACAGCCGCTGAAGTAGTTGGATAGGTTAGCACGTTCTGCGCTGTTTACAGTCGACGTACTAGAGTGGTATCCAAGTATCACGTCTACCACCGGAACGCTCGTCATGATCTGCTGAATCGCTCGTCCTGTTGGTGACACCCAATTCACCACTTTAGCTATTCCAGAACTACGGTATCTCCTTGAAAAATGTGGCGAATTTGACGTCTGACCGTGCGTCCTCGGCATATTTACGACTCCTCCGGGCACCACAGGTCGACACCCCATACGTTCCAACATCCTTGCCGCGCAGGATCCAAAGAAGGCGCAGACATAGAGGTCGAGATCCGAATCATCGTAATAACGTCGCGAGAAGAATTGCAATGCACTAGAGCCACCGATGATCATACCGATGGCACCCTGCACCATTCGGAAGTCTCCAATATGCTCTTGTGGCAGGAAATTCATGAGCAGGCGTTCGATATTGTACGCTCTTTCGATGTATTCATCGACATCCTTCATAATGGTCTTGCACGACAGCCCGTATGCTCTCAGGTCGGCCAAGGACAACTCGTTCAATATTAATTGATGAAGTTCCACGATGTTGACAAGGGCCGCAAGCTATCATGCCGTGATCAGTTACCCGTGTCGTTTCAAGACTGTCAACCACTCTCACCGCACTGTTCTTGAGTAGCATCGTGGTCAGAAAGTAAGCAAGACTCCTCCCTTACCCCCCGTTTTTTCTTCGTCCGCCCAAAATTCCACGTCCCCCTTTTCCGCATCCGATCCTTGCGATCCTTGCACCAATCTTGTGGTTTCGCATTTCCATGTCCGCGTTGTCGCTCATTACATTTTTCATTATTATTTACATCCGAGTCCCATGTCTACGCCTACATACTCCGCACCTTCCATCTCGTTCTTGCTAAGGTATAACCACAACCAACGAGGCGCTACAAACATTGCCTGATCGTTTCGCTGATTATCCCCACCTTATCAGCAAATATCCGAATCTAGATCTGCATCCATCGATTATCCCGCTGTAGAGTGACCCGGACGGTTGAGCTCGATTGTCTGCAGTTTTTGCTAGTACCTCCGAACTACGCCGAGCCTGGCAATAAGTGGAAACTACGGGAACTCGTCAGAATCATATATTAATGTAGCTCATCCATATTCCCTTCCAACACTACTAGTGCTGAACCTCTCCCACAGAATGATGCATGTTGTTCGGCGTAAGTTAACGTTTCTATGTTGACTCTTTTGGGGACCGAAGACCCTCTCTGTTAGGCCCTTCGTGTAAACGGTGCAAGCGATACCGACAGATTATCAAGCGTCGCCGCCGAAAGGCTAGACAAGGTACGTTGCTGTAGTAATTCAAGATGCCGTGGCCATCGCTAATGTGCAACTTACAGAATCGATCATAAACGAAGGTAATTTTCTATATTTTGGGGGTTACCTTATTTTCACGTCCATCATTGCCTCATCCCGCAGAACACATGCTGTTGGTCGTCGATGACGCCTTCGATGCCCCCACCATCAAGTACCTCATTCGCTGCGTAGAGGAGGGCTTGCTGGAGTTGCAAACAAAGTCGCTCGCACTCTCCAGCGAGCTGAAGATGGGGAGGTCCACGTCTTTGGCAACGAGCCAGATGGTGGAAGCACATTTGCACGAAACTTGTAAGGAAGCGCGGTTGTCGCTGTCGACCTTGGGATTGGTTCTCGATGCATTGCAACCGTTAGACAGCCTTTAGCCTTCTCGATTTGCTAACTGCATTTCTGTCGCATGTATACGGTACCTATCGATGATAGCTGCATAAGCACCGCGAGGTTTTCATTTATTCAACCCCTGCAGGACTTCCAACCTCAAGGATACCTCATTTATCGGAACTATCGATCGTGGTGTAGGCATCATTGGTGATAAGCTTGCTTGTATCCTTTTGCATCGTCTCCCTTGTATTGATCTTCTCTCCCCCAACCTACCTTTGCCATGGTGCTCACGCCTAAATTGGTCTGCAATGGGTTTCACAATGATCAACGCAACCATTGCGTCGTGATCAAGTGTCGATGTAGGCTCCATTTCTAAACACTGAGATTTATTCTAGCTCATCTACACATTAGCTATTGACTCGAAAAGACTGAAGAAGGTTCGGCTCGCGATACGCGTACACACCCCACTTCGTTCCATCATCGGCAATATCAGTACATCCCAGTTCTACGCAAGCATGCGCGCCATTGTCCAGAACCCACCTCTCCAGTCGATACACACAGTGGCATGTAGTTCGACCCACGCCATTGCAACTTGTAGCCCATCGAGTCAGGAAGATTTCGTGCGTATTTCTGTTCCTTATTGAGTGATATCTAGTAATCATTCATGGATACAGCTGCCAGCTGTTGACTTAGACTACGTCAAGATGGCGGGCATCGCCACCGTTCAGGTGTTAGTATCGGGACGTAGCTCAGATGATATCATCCAGTGGACACGCCACATGCTTGGCGCAGCAAGATCCTTTCCTCCGTATATGTTTCGCGAGGTAGACCAAACTTACCGTCGAAGGACTGTGCGTAAAAGGATGCTTATTTTGCGAAAGGAGTTACTACTACATACTAACTGATAACCGATCATCAGGGATTTCTTCATTCGCCCATGATATTGGCGACGTACTCAGCCTATTTATCACAACAACCATATGCTTACCCACCGGAGCAGGATTGGGAGGGACTGATTACCTCCGTCTACGCGGTAGGTCTTAGTTGCTCTATACGATCAGTTGACAACTGATTTCAGCTGCGCTAGGTGCATTTATCCCTCAGCTTGTATTCACGAGGTCACAAAGGAGACGAAGGCACCTATTTCCCTCGAAATTGGGGAGATTGTCGCAACCGCCAAAGATTCCGGATCGCATCTGTCATCAAGCTACTGACTACAGTCGGCTTTCAGAAAATTGTTGATTCAGCCCGGGTGATCAACATCCTTCCTTGTATCCCGCGCATGCCAGCGAACCTACATTTCGCAGCCCGGACAGCGCCTTGCATGCCATCGGAGCTATATAACGTAGCTTGGGCCACCGCTCGTGCCAACTTCCATTCGGGCGTTACTGGTGTAGATGCTGTGGGTGCCAGTACTAGTGAGGATAATGAATACACGGACGAAGATGGTCCATATATATCGGACGATGCCTATGACCGCTTTGGCCATCAAAAACCACAAAACGCATATAGTGAAGACCTGCCGGATGGCTGGAAGCATCTTGCGATCGGCAGGCACGATAGCCAAGACCTGCCGGATGGCTGGAGGGATCTTGCGGCGTAGTATTGTTGTTGGGGCTGGGATTGTAAAAAAGTTGTATGATAGAACATTGCATCTTGTTATCCATATATTTGAAGTCGCCTGCAGCAATTCCGTTTTAGAAGGAGGCGCTTGGAAGTCCGATGGAGAAGGCGAGGTTTGGGCTCGCAAGGTCTTAGATGGGACGATGCAAGCGTTCAGCGCAGATATCATCGGTGATGTAAGTGAAAAGTGAGTAACTTTCGTTCGTGCAACTTGTGCGTAATACTCGCTCATACTCGTTTTAGCTTCGACATGATGGTAGTATTATTGGTATGAGACGGGAGTGTCTTTTGAAACATTGTAACAAGAAAATTCAGTGATCATTGTCTCGGTTCGGCGACTGGATGATACAATCAGGCAAATTCGGTGGGAAGTCCGTCTGATAATCTGTGAGTCCTCGGCTGATGAACGCCTGTTATTGTTGTACGTTACCATTTATCTTGATACTCTCTCCTTCAGGCGTGTTCGCTGCTTCAGTGACCTTATTTCGCGCGAGGATCAATCTCAAAATGCCATCCGCCATACCACAGATGATACGGTCGGTCTGGAAGGACGTGATTTGATGATGCAAGTTTTTTTAAAAAAGGAAGCTGAGCGCCTACGTTTTGCGACCCCACTCGAAGCGCTCCGTCATATGTACGACGCAGATCGGGTAGTCCGTCTTTATCATCTTTCCCAGCAAACAAACGCAAGATCCCATCTTCGTATCGTACCCGGACGTCAGCTGGACAGAGCCCTGGTAGTTCAGCATCTATCACTATGTTCTCTACTCCCAAATAGCGACGTAGCCTGTCTTCCGATCAGTAAGTATATATAAGTTAGTGAAAGTAGCATACCGAGGCAATTCTGTCGGATAAACTACAGGCGCGAAGTGTCCGCCGCCGGTATCCACATCGCGCAAGCAAGCACTGAGGTTTTGTCCGTCCGACTGGCAACTATCTCGCAACCCACCAGACGTTGACGCTGATTCAGGAATCTCGTCCCTTGCAATTGCGAGTTGGCCAGCGGATGTAGGTCCCGTAGCCGGTGCAGAACTCGGAGATGGCGGCGTCGGTACGCCACTCACTGCCGTACTTGTAGATGGTTCTGTTATTTCCTGTCCACTGCCCTTATCAAACTCGACGTTATCGGCTTCCAACTCATCTGTTTCGTCGGCTTCATCTTCATCGTCGGATTGCGACCGAATATTGCTGGATGACGGTCTGGCCCGTTTGCTACTCCCTTTTGAGTGGTTATTGAAATAGCTGCTGATCATCTGATGACCGTTACGATGTTTGATGTTCGGACTATAACAGAACAACTTACATGCTTGTCTTTTGGAGTCAAATTTCCAAACTGTTCCTCCCATGCTTCGTATAGGTCCTTTCTCCATGATACTCGTTCTGGTGAATTTGCTGACGTTTTAGCGTAAGATTCGATGTAAGCTTTAAGAAAGTTGTTTCGTTTCTTTGTTGTCCAGCCGGTCATGACTACGATGCGTTCTTTGTGTTCAAATATCGAGGTCGAATGTAATGGCTGGGTTCGCAATAAGCGCTCAATCGGAATTGATTAAGAATATATCACGTGGGCGCGATACCAGGCTTGATTATCATTGGCGCCTATATTGTACTACCAAATGTGGTAGGCCAACCACACTACTAAAAGCGGTAGCCCACCAACAGCGAAACTCGGCGAGTGCCGCGTGGCTTGTTGTCAACACTCACAGTCGTGTGCTTGAGCGGTCTCGCTATCGAGACTGATCGCTGGCTTTGGGCGACCGTAACATCGAGACACAGCCTTGAGGGTCTCGATACCGAGAAAAACCAAGTCACACTATTCGAGTGCCCATGCGCGCTGGTCTTGAGGAGTCTCGATACCGAGATAAAACCAAGTTAATACTCTGCATACGTGCTGTGCTTACCACGTATATTGATACTGAGGGATCTTAACTTGAGTCATGGTCACCCAGGCACTCTACGACTTATCAAGTGCGATTAACAGTGTTGTCGGAGGTTCGTATTCATTCACTTTCTCATTATGCTGAGAGTATTATCCGACCTTACGTTGCTTACAGTGGCCAGGAACCCTCAAACCTTCCATCAGGCGTTGTTGCTCATAGCGAGCCTGATATGCTATCTTTCATAACGTTATGCCAGTGTTTACGTTCATGGGATCCAACGTTTTCCATCGTGATGACGCCTACAGTTTCCGCGCGGTAAAAAAGGTGGGCGCTGTCACTTTCTAATGTGTCATGTCTCTTTCCTTATCGTGACTTCTACTACCCGTAGACGATTGACAGCATTGTGCCTGTGATGGCATCCTCCCCAAAAAAACTTCATAATGGTGGGATTAATCTGTACATAGATGCACGGGATTTTCTCCAAGTATTCTCTCATGCCTCAAGCCACATTCCTCGCCATCGCCGGTCAAAGTATCGGAGGTCCATATACGGCGGCTCAGAAATGACTTTCTGTCATAGTTTCTTCCTTCTTCTAATTGGCGTCCTCGGCCCCGACGCCTTCCTCCCTCCTGTTTGCATGCTTTTGGTCGCAAAATCTGCATCTCGACCGGCGCGAGCACAAACTGACGAAGGACTACGTACTGATTGCCGGTTTCTTCAGCGTATAAGCAGCCCCTTGTTTACAACTTCTCTGTCGCGCGGGAACTTGTGAAGCAAGTGTACCATGCCGAAGGCTTACGACCCCCCACATCCACTGCCACCCTCAAAAGCGCTTACTCAATACTTTGGTCGCGTGCGTCGAGCCCGGCTTACTGGCGCACTATTGCAAGCAACGGGGAGATTGCGCGGGTTTCGGCCTACCCAACTCCATATTACGACACTACCCCCGGCGGGTAGGAGGAATGGTGTAGGCAGCGGTGGGGGTGGTAGGAGAGGCAGGGATCGCAATGCTAGTAGGCCGAGTCTTTCTTTGTGTTGGTTGTTGGAGCATCTCAGCGGGGACGAAGCGGCTAGCACGAATGCTGGCGCGTTGGTTTTGTTCGTACTGCTGGTGCTCGGGTATCATGGAAAGACGGGCCAAAACGCCTCCAGGTCCGTTCGCGGTCCTTGTGAGATCGGATACGACATCGAACATCCAGTTGCCCAATGTCAAGGTCAAAGGGCGAAGACGAGCTGCCGCAGTAGGTGGTGGAACGGGTATGTCGGTCATGGAAGGTAATGATGCCTCGTCAAAGGTGGTTGTTCGTTTTTCATCAGCCTGGCTTTCAGACGATGTCGCATCGATGTCGCGTTCGGGCAGGTACCCGCCCATGCCCATCTGGATTTGGAGCATCGATTTGAACTCGCCAATGTGGGTGCCATCGAGAGATGTAGACGACGAGGTGAAGTCCTCCGTGCTGGAGCCGGATTCGAGATCCCTTCGGAAGCCTTGTTCGACGACCTCGCCATCCCCCATCACGTACACGAAGTCGGTATTCTCGATCTGGGAGAGATCGTGGGTGATCACGATGGTAGTCTTGTTGCGACGCACACGCTTGAGGGCTTCGAAGACCAAGAGACGAGAAGTAGGGTCGAGTGCGGAAGTAGCTTCGTCTGAAAAGGAAGAGTTAGTGAAGAAATAAAATGAGGGTATATGAGAACGTACCAAGGATTAAGACGGTTGGGTTGCGAAGGCAAGCTCGTGCGATTGCAAGACGCTGCCTCTGTCCACCGCTGAGGTTGACACCCCCGACCTTGGCTGCTTCGCCAGCCTCAGATTCGGAGGCACCACCAAGAATGGTATCGTAGCCATCAGGGAGTCCGTTGATGAATTCGTGGAGGAGTGCCTTTGTGCAAGCGTCGATGACCTGTTCGCGCGAGACGGAGACATCTGTGCCCATGATAGCAGCGATGTTATCATGTACAGTCTTCCCGTCGAAGATAACACAATCGCCTTGCGAAACGCCCATAACGTGGCTCCGCATCCACTTAGAGTCCAAGAAAGTGACCTCTTGCTCGTCCATAAGAACCTGCCCCTGCGTGGTTTTGTACAAGCCGAGCAGGAGGGCGGCGACGGTCGATTTCCCAGAGTCGCTACCTCCGACAACGAAGGTGGTTTCTCCTGAAGGAAGGAAGAGAGAGACGTTCTTGAGGACAGGTGCGCGAACTGGGTATGAGAACGTGACGTCGGCAAGTTGGAATTCACCAATGCACCGTCTGGGTACGATTCCTCTGAGTGCCCGAGGCTTCGAAGCCGAGAGGGAGAGGGTATGCGTTGAGCGAGATGCGCTGGTGTGTACAGAAGTCGGGGAGAGGGGGGAAGGAGGATTCGGGGAAGAGGGAGTCGATGAGGGGGATTCGTCGATTAGTATGAGGAGGGATACCATGGCGAATTTACCCTTGGCGATGAAGGGCAGTGAGAGGGGATGGATGGAACGCGAAGAGAGGAAAACAAGACGTGAGTAACGGTGCGCATAGACGATAACGACGCAGACGACTAACCTATGACGTTCTTCCGCTAGATCGATCCCGCTCGCACCACGCCTACGCGAACACGAATGCGAACACAAAGACAAACACCCGCCCAGATCTACAGAGAATCAAGTCAGTCAGCACGCTTCGCAACGTTCGGAATCGAACAAACACAGCAAGAACGATAGCACGAGCAAAATGGCCGTTAAACCCGGTAGAAACGTAACGAATAGGCAGAGACGTACCAGACGAACGAGAGAACGCGAGCGCGAACGCAAATGCAGGTAGATCGATCGCGAACGAGTACAGCAGACTACAATAGGTAGGCAACGGTACGCAGCGCAACGATAACGAGTAACGATAACGAGTAACGCGTACAACGATGGGGAACGATGGAACGAGCACACAAAAAGAGAACAGAAGGGGAGGGAAGGGGTGTTGGAAATGGATGAACGAAGCTGTGCAGTGGAATGGAGTGGAAGAAGGACGTCTTGCTGAGGGAAACGCGCTCGTAGTCCTGTGCGTAGATGGTTTTGTCCAACCCCGTTCGGTACTCATAATAATTCACAGACACTCGTCGAGGTTCTCAAAGAGAGCCAGCGCTTGATCAAATACTGTGTCGACGGGGGAGAAGGCGCAAGGGTGGGGAGTAGGTGTGACACGACGTACCCCACTAGTGGTAGCCATTATTACCCTTGACCCCCTACACAAACGAATCTCCCACCCACGCGACCTCGCACTCCAGCGTCGAGACGCCTTGATTGATGATTCGACATGCCCGCCGCCAACGGTTGAACAGGATTGGGCGGGCTAGAAACTGGAGAAGACATGATTCGTAGTCGGTACATTAGGGCGCCGTAAGTAGTTCCGTCGTCGTTGGCGCTTGAGTACAATGTGCGAGCAGAGTGTTCCGTGTGTTACTCAGTCACAACCAACTTCGTGCAAAGACCCATCAATTGACAGTGAGTGATGCGCTCCCCCAGATCCAGCTGACCCCATCCTTCTAAGTTAGATTTCCTCTATAAATCAAGCATGCGAGCCTGGTACTCGCCCGATATTCCACTCCCTATCGCTTGGCTGGCCTTCGTAAAGGCCCTGGTGCGCAACTTCAACGTACTACGCCCTTTGGACAACGTAGTCGTCATGTAAGTCTCATGAACGTTTTACTGATCTAGGCGCGGGTATTAATTTTTATATACATAGGGACGCTTCAAGGACACCTCCCGGGGTAGTATCAGCCTCTATCCACGTTTTTCGCGGCGAAAACGGCGGCGATTGGGTCTTGACCATCACGGTCGACGACGACGACGACGACGACGACGACTTGGTGTCTCGACGTGGGTTTGGGCACCAGGTAGTGCCGTTTAACGCGGTGACTTACGCGGAAATCGAGCCTTTCGATGTACTCATTGCGTATCTCGTCTGCCTGCTCTTCTTGTAGTACTTTGGAGTACACCCGCCATGAATACATTAATGCACGCGCCATCTCTCGTCAGTTCATTACGCATGAGGACTCAAAGTACTAATGTGACTTGAACTGGTTCACTTCCATTCCGTACAATATTTTCATCATATATTCTATGTACAATAATCTGAATACTTTACAATGTATTTCTAGCATATCACTGCTGATGATAATTAGGTTACCATCTTCGTCAATATGCTGGAGATACGAGTGCTTATAGCCTGATTATACGTCATCAGGGATATGATGACTATATCGGGAATGATATTCAGAATATCATCAGCGTATTGCTGACAGATAGGGGGCTGATGATATTCTGAATATTAACTGTGGTGATATTGAGAATAACAACCTCAATATCATTGGCATATTTCTGTAGGTAAAAGGCTGACATTAATTATATTTACTCTTTTATAATGACAATCCTGATATTTGAGAAGTAGTCTCAATAATTCTGGGGATGATATGATGATTTATAAGTTGAACAATAATTTAAATAAATTCACAATATCTACGGTGGGAATATGCAGAAGATGGTTGTATTAACATCAAGGTATTGTCTTCATATCTCGCGCGTTTTTATAGGCGTTTGCCCGCAGTGCATTGAGGGAGTGCTGCCCAAGGAAGGTTTCCTGATGGGAGCGGTTGCCTGCCGCGAGGCAGCGCTTTATACTTCGGGACGTCTGCGCCTTGCCTGTAGCGCAGACACAAGAGGGCATAATCGGGGAACCCATTTTTTGCGTCGTCGTCTGAAACTGTCCCAAAGGACTCATCAGGATCGACTTCACTGGGTGACAAAGTGTAAATGGGAAACTGGGGGGCGTCGACCAGGCTAGCGTCACGCGCTGCAAATAATGCCATGATTTAGTCCCAAACTGGGTACGTGTGGCCTTCGAGACGGCGTCGGTTGTACATCCATGAGTAGCAGAACATCAAAGATGCTTGGAGCTTTTCGTTAAGCGCGGGCCAGGCATGAATGCATGACAATTCGAGATCCACCGCTGTCGAAACTCAAACCTCAGGAGTCCCATAGTGCGGAATATTTCCCTACTTCCTTCTAAATCTGCGAATATCATAGAGTGATGTGATCGCCAGATCTCGGAAATACCAAAGAGGTGTGGCAAACACTTGAGTCGGAGTGTGACGCGTGCGATGTAATCATAATGTGACTCGCAATAACCGAACTGGTTGAACTTTCACAAACAGCACGGTCACGAAGAGCACCTTCCAACAACCCTTCGCCGTTTCATTTGCCTTTCCCATAATGTCTTGCACGACTACCATTGAACAGGTTCAGAAGCGAATGTATGTAAATAACGCCTTTTCTCCTTCCCTCGACTCTAACAACCTCGGTAATTCTCAGGCCGCTAGCCACTGACACAACGGCAGTGCCTCCAGTGCAACAGAAGCCAGGATGCGAGGGCCCTGTGTGGGTTCCTCTTCGAGTCTGTGGATTCCTGTACTCCTATGATGATCTCGTGGCGTATGCAGAGAAATACCTGCCGGATGACTTAGAGAAAGAGCGTTCGAAGCGCCCGATCCGTGACTACCGCCGCCAACGAGCTCTTAAGCACATCAAAAATCAGTTGGAAAACCTAGACTATGTGCTCGTTCAGCTCGCCGACGGTGAGGTGGCGAAATGTATGCTCGTCGGCAGTAATTACGACGAGGAAGAATTGGCCAAAGCCCGCCACCTGGACAGAATTGCCAAGTTCCGAAAGGTCCTCGCCATCGATAGCACTTGCGAGCCCAAATGGTACCGCCTCGGCAGAAGTGTACGTCGATGAAACTCGTCACTATCTGTTCCCTTTCTAATATTCCGCCCCATCATTCCATCATAGTACAAGTCGTGAACCCCTTGAAGGCACAACATCGGCTCATGATCTCGGAGGAGCGAGCGTACCCAGATATGCTGATAGAGTACGTCTATGAGATCGACCTCGATGATGAGGTCTTCTGGGTGAATGGGATGCCGATATTCCGACTGGATTGCATGCCGATGGCGGAGGTGTTCCTCGAGGTGCTGGGCAAAGACATCTACCCCACTATGCGACGACGGAGAGCATGGCATCTAAGCATGGGTTTAGGATCGCTGCCCCCCCGCAGCCACTCAGCGCAGACATGGCATCATATGAATTCCTCCGCGGATCGACCAGCGTCGGCACCGATATTTGGGAGCTTCTGAGCGTCCGAAGAGCCTTCCCCGGCCGAGCGCGTGTCCATTCGGCTGTACGAGGTCATCGTAGGGGTGTTGATGTACAGTCGCAAATTCGTTCCCCCTTCCTCGCCTCACAGATAACGCCCTTGGCACCATCAACAATCCCACCCTACATCGTCTCGACCGCCAAGTCTCTCGTATTCCGTGCATTTCTGCCCATGGTCTTCCACCCTGATGTAGCGCTTTCGAGCGTACCTACCTCTAAGTCAATCGAATTACCTGAACACCTAAACAACTGATTGATGATTAATGATTCCCCGAATCCGACGACCTTGTCTTTCGCATGGGGCATTGGGGAAATACATATGATTACGGCACAGGATAGTCACGGTATGCAGTGGTATTGTGTACGTGAGATGCGGAGAATTGATGCGCGATTTAAACAACTCTGAGCATGCGCACAGGGCGATATACGGCGGAGCAACGACTCGGATGATCGCGAGTTCCGCCTTGACGGCGACGCCAATAAGATGAGTGAAACCGTGGCGATTTTTGTCGCGGGCCGTAGAACAGAAGTCCGGTGGCAAGTGCGGGCATTGTCCACTCTTTGAATGTGGCCGGACAGTGAAGAATTGTGGCTCCCCTACAGCAAAGGTAGAGTGGCCAAAAGCCAGAGTGGCGCGCCATACCTATATAACTCAGCCGTTCGCAAGGCTGTCTCGTTCTATCTTTGCGCTTCTTCCTCGTCAGATTTTTAATGCGTCTCCTCCAGTCACCCCATCTCAATGATTTTCCTCAGGTCTGCTTGCAGGGGCTTACTCCCCAGCGCACGGCCCCGGCAGACGTAACGTCCAATGACGATACCCCCAAAGACGAAACAACAGACCGCATCATGGAGTTTGTCCTGAGATCCTCCGGACTGAGACGCACTCCCTCTCTTTCTCTGAGCACCCTGACTTCCTTGTCGCTCAGTGCCCAAGTTCGCCAGCCCTACGAGGATTTCAGCAACATGCTGCGCGGTATGACCTCCTTGAGGCAGCTCACGCTTGTCAACTCGCTGCCGTGGACAATCCCTGGTGCCATTCCCGACTTCATTGGGTGCAAATCCGAGAGACTCCCTCGCGCGGCATCTCCGACTTATTACGATGGCGCTTGGCCCCTTGCTGGTACCCGCCCACTCGCCGTTCACCCGGAACCTTCTAAGCCTTGGCCCATGTTCGAAACCACGGACTCGAGGGACGCTTCGTTGCACGAAGCAGTTTCTCACTTCCACCGCGAACTCGCCAGCTGGTGGCACCCTGTCTCCCCCTTGGTCATGCCCAGCACCCTCCGCGAGCTGACCGTCCACGACCACGGCTTCCGCTGCACCCAGTTCTTCGCCATCGTCGCGTGCCAGCTCGCCCAACTCGAAATCAAGTGCGTGACCGATGGGTTCGACCCTATCCCCTTGTTCCGGGAGTCCGCGCGGCTGCTTCACCCGCTCCTGCGCGAGGGGGCCCTCCGAGAGCTGGTCGTTTGTTCCGAGAGTGACAAGCTCGTGGTCCAATGTGCGTGCTCTGCTCTTCCGTATTGTGACAGCCCTATCGCGGACAGCATCGTCCAGCCCGCGCTCTCCATCGCCCTGGACTTCAGCGCCGACGACGGCCTCCCCCCTGTCGCGATCTATGAGGACATCATCACGACAGGTGTCAAAGCTCTGCCACTCGGCTCAGTCTGTCGTATGCTCGTCGACTTCCACGCTGATTTCAGAGGTGCTTGGTTCGCCGGATTCTTCTCTTGCCTGGGGTTCCTCCAGAGCATCACCCTGCGCCGCCACGCCATCGACGGCTTCCTGCAGACGCATCTCTGGATGGCGTACAACGACCCTGCGGCGGCGATGGTTCCGTTCAGGTCTCTCAAGACGGTGTTTGCGGAGTGGGATACTCGATGGCCGCAAGTGAGGTCGGACGCGGATAGGATTTTGAGATATCTCAACGCGGGCGGCGTATACTTGTTGTTCTGCAACGTCGGGGGCCACGCTGAGGGCTTTGTTCGCGGCCCGTGAAAGTACGTGAAGGGTTGGGGTCCGTCCAGGCAGCGCCCGGGAATGAATGCATATGTTGTGGTGTGGGGCGATCCGATAGGTAGTGGCTGATTAAGACCAATCTGTAAATCATATAGTTATGAAACGAGACGCGAAAGCTCCAGAGCAGCGATGGTATACGGTCTGAAAAAGTGCCCGTTCCTTGGCACGTTCTAAGTGTTTGACGAGGCGAAATGATTTACACAGAGTCCTTAATTCCCTCGTAAACGGGAGTTTCTTACGAAGCAGGTTGAGATGCTGCCGACTTTTTAGTTAGTACAACTCTAAGAGATACGCTTGACAACACTGACAATGAGGATGGACAAGCAACGTTTACCGACGACGGCCCTCGCATCTTTGGTATCCCAGGGTATGGATAGGCTTGCTATAGGCTGTATTCGAGAAAGATGGATCATCCAAGCGTGAAAGACAGAGCATGGATGTCGGGGCGAGATGTGATTCAGTGGTCTAGTGATCATGGAGTAGGGAAGATCTAAGGCCTCCGCCGACACACGGGGCGTAATTTAGAGCTCACAAGATGCGTACATTCGACATACCGCTGGCCAGCAAGATCTCGTCCTCATTGTACCCTATAATCAAGCCAATCTATGCGACGTCACGCTCCTTTGAGAGTCATGGAGTATTATGGCGAAAAATACGAACACGTCGAGAGAGCCTAGTGGCGCCGGCGGCATTCTTTCTTGGATATATTCTCTACCGCCCTACAGTCGGTTCCGTACGAGGAAAGATAGAAGCGATGCTGGTAAATCCGTTGAAGTTTGAGCGCTTGTTCATGTGGGAACCTTGTCAAACACGGCCGTTCACTCTCTGTCGTTCTACGAAAAACGTGTAACATGGTGCCCAATCCAATGACCCAGCCGTATGCTGACCACTAGAGAGGTTCTGCCTCTGGTCTTCGGATACTGCAATCGTAGATGTCCGCAATGCACTAGTTTCGAATTGGTCTAACGATCCCTCCCCTTAGCATCGAGACGCTTCAACCACTCCTTAGTCTATTACCGCCCTTGGATGTAGTGACAGATGCAAAGGGTGGGCGAAAATACGTACGTGCACTTCATTCTCGAAGGATTTAAACATTGTTTATGGACGACCCGCGCAGAGATTTCATCCACTAATCTAACCCGCGTGTTGGGTTGTGTTCCTGAAATAATCGAGGCATGTCCGTAAAATCAAGAGTATGCGGGAAAAATACGAATTCTGCGACTCCCTCTTCACCTACATCGCGTCAAGCCGTCCTGTTATTGAGCTCCTTCCCGATTTGCGTCAATTAATGGCCCACATCCCAGTCGCTGGCGCTTGGGCTTTAGCTTCGACTGTGCAGGTCATTAGGGTCATTGCCCGATCGCTGCCCAATCGTCTTTTGACGCACACGGTCGCCACGGACAGTCTGTTTGCATCGTGGGTGAGGTTCGTAAGCCGTCCGCTCCATGCACCCTGGCAGCGCCAGACGTCGGTGATTATAGTGGGCTATATGTCTAAACCAGTGACAAGTCCCACCAGCCATTCAAATTCATGGTTTCGTAGGCCAGGACCCACAAACAACTGTACTATGGTCAGTTTCGGTCACCTGTTCGACTTGGTGGTACATGGTAAGTAGTGCTTTTCGTAGCGACGCCGAGCTCTATCCTGACTCTGGGTTCGATCTACCTTGCTGACTGTAGACGCCTAATACTGATCTACTACTCGCAGTAGCATCGCTCATCCCCGCGACTTAACTTTTGCATTTGCCGTCCAAACCATCAATCACTCGCCGCCACTATCTATTCGCCATAGCGCTCTCGTTGCTAACCACTAACCCAGAGACGGATGCGCCTTCGAAGTCTAGGACGACGATGGGAGGCGTTGTAACTTGTAAGTATCTATAAACCGTCACACGCCTACGTCGACCTTGCCGAATCAGCCGACTTCGTGGAGAGAGAGGAGCCTGAATCGAGTAGCGAAGTTTATTCTTCTGGCGAATCTTTCGATTCAGGAGCTCGCTGTGGATGCGATGCCGTTCGCCAACCATTCGATCCCTCAGATCTACAATAGTCAGTGTAGTCAGTGGCAAGTCTGTGGTTGAAGCGGCCACATGACGGGCATTCTGTACTCCGACGCAGGTCCCCCGTCCTTATTTGCCTTGCGCGTATCCTTTGCATCTAGCCACTTCGAAGTGGCATTTGGCATCCATTCGGTGAGTTTAACTCCCCTCTCCCACTCGATTCTCTCTGATTCATCGACGCGACTGACCATACCCCCCGACCGACTTCTGCAGTGAACAAATGTCAGAATCTGGTAATCCTACAGGGGACTGCGCACCTCCCCCGACGTTCAGCTCGACGGGGCTGAACAAACCCATGAATGAGACATTCGAAGCCCTCCTACAGGAAAAGCAGCTCCGAAGTCTCGTCGAGAACTACAGCTCCGCCACACCGACAAATTGCAACTTGTTTGTCCTGCTACTGAACTGTGCAAGCTCTCTCATACATGGTACGCGTGTCCTTTCCCCTGATACTCGACACAATGACCTATACTTTTGTGGTAGACAAATGGGCCCCGGACAAGAAGTTGGTAGTTTTCCGCGACGGCCATGTACACAAACAAACGGGCCTTCTCCATGAATTCCATGCTGGAGAGCTAGACCTGGCCATGGTCATCGACGTCACAAACGGCCTCACCGATGTAGACCTCGTCAATAGCCTCCCGTGGTACCTAGCATTGTCCACTGTCGAATGGAAAGGAGAAATCGAACCAGGGATAGAGATCGAGGCCATGCTTGAAACTGGCGCCTACTTGGAGCTGGCGAAGCAGTGCCGGCCTGACTTGGTCTGCATGTACGGGCTCCTGGCCTCGCCTGGCGGGTATTCCATCCTGTACCGCTCCCCGTTCGGGCCGCACACGTCGAGGGAGTTTGATTGGGGTGATGTCGACGCACTGCTGGCTTACATCTACACGCTATATGTTCCTCGGCCGGACTTGCCCTCGTGCGACCATACCATAAGTCGCGCTATAACCACGAACATATACGAACCACCGACGTGGAATGTCTGTGACGGCGACGAGGTCTACGAAAACTGTGTCACGAAGGACGCCAGAGACATGACATGGGTGGCCAGGGTGGGGACGTCGCCGGTGACAATCAAGGACACGTATCGCGACGTTACGGCGTGTTTCAGAGAAGGAGAAATCTACGACATCCTTCACAAGAATGGCCCGGCGCCTGGATTCCTGAAAGTCAAGAAGGAATACGATGTTCAATGCGGCGGTCGTCCTATTACGGTTACGTGCGGCAATGTGATGTGGGTTAAGAAGAGACTTATTATGCATACTTATGGGCAACCTCTGCGCAAATGTGCATCGTTGGTTGAGTTCCTGAAATGCATGTACGACATTCTCGAAGGTGAGTCATACTTCATCGTCCTGTCCCTTTCGTGCTGTATTGAAGCTTGTTTATGCAGCTCATCGCTGGGCGGTGCAGGAGCGAAATATTCTCCACCGCGACATCAGTATCGGCAATATTTTGGTCCAAGCTGAAGACGTCGAAGACGGTCAAGAGTTCACTGACCTGGAGTATCGTCCGATCTTCGTTAACGAAGTTTTGAATGAGTACGGCTCACCTCCAAATCTCATTATTCTATACTAATTATATCCCCATCACCTCAGTGACTTTCGCGCTCCCCCCATGGCTCGGCTGGCTGATATGGACAACGCGGCAGAACTTGACCCAGACAAGGCAGTATCACCTACTTTCGTCGCGAAGAAAAGGCGAGTAAAGGTCGAACCCCTGCGTTGTCGTACGGTGAGTTCACCTTTGACTGTGCGGTGCATCTTCTCATCAATGCTTGATGCAGGGTACGCCAAAGTACATCGCTCGTTCCCCTGCCATTGGACTCGTACTTGCCATGAACGGTAATTGGGCCGTCATGCCAGAATTATCAAGTGACCTTGCCAAGAAATACCGCAAGGCGTACTCCAACAATCGATCTGGCATGAGAGTATTTGCAGACGAGCTCTCCTTCCACGGCGGCTTTCACGACCTCAAGCTGAGAATGGCACACAAAGACAACCGCGCGCTGAGGGCTACCGAGTTCCGGCACCGCCCTCGCCACGATGCGGAGTCCGTGTTCTGGTGCATGGTTGTGTTTCTGCTGCTCGCCGTCCCCTTGGGCAGCCCCGACCAGGATGCCGGAGAGCCGGCGCTTTACGACGCCTGGAAGCTCATTGGCGACCACGAAATCGGGTCATCGACGGACTGCATAGACCTCAGATCTCGTCTGCTCCAGAGCGAGCGATGGGAAGAGTGGCTACACGAGGACCTTGCCCACGCCGGACAATTGATGTGTTTGTTGGCGGTTCAGGTGTCTCCCGAGTGGAGCATGTTCGTCCCGCCACCTCACATGTTCAACCTGCATGAAGCGATGCAGCGCATCATCCTCACGCACATACACATGTGGGATGGGGGGGAGAAGGATGTCAAGTTCGATACAGAGAGATTGCGCGACCCCACGGATCCGTATTACTGGAATTACTGGGAGTTAAAAAGGAAGGAGAATAATGTTTCTCCCAAGTCAGATTTGAGTGGTAACACTCAGAGTACGAGTGCCGCCAAGCTGCCTGGAAAGCGGCTGGCTGACGCCATTGAAGAGAAGGAGGAGCCTGAAGCGAAGAGTACGTCTTTCTGACATGCTTGTATTTTAGAACTTCTGAGTCTGTCGTCGAATCTAGGACAAAACTGCACGACGGAGGGGACTCAAGCAGAGTACGTGATAGACCATCAAAACGTGCCTTCGACACCTGGTTTAGCCCGTACCAGCTCGCCTTCTCTCCCACCTGCATTTGACGCCAATATACTCGACACCGATGGCGAGGATGCTTATATCCTGTATTAGTCCGAATTACGCCGGCTACGCCTAAGAGACCTCAGATTTCTATGCAGTACCTTGTAATGAGTGCCTCCAGTAATCACAGCGCCTCCTTGACTCCCCAATCTCTCCAAGCTACATCCTCAACCCCCGATTTTGTTGTACGTTGTCTCCACATCGAGCCCAACCCCTCGTAGTTTGCCCTCGCAGTTTGCAATATACTACGGCTTCTAGTACAGCTGATCCCAATAGTCTGTCTAGTGGCAACTCACCAGCAATTCATCGACTTGCGGCAACTTATACTTTTGATGAACGCACGCTTTAGTGAACGTTGCCCGAACTCGTATCATTTATACTTCTTCCTGGGAGTTGATCGTCCCCGAGGAGGCCTTGCATCGAGTACTGCTTGGTTTGTATGTATATATAAAGGCCACCAATTCTGGCGAAGGACGAGGCTCATCCCCACTTTCCAATTCCAACGCTCACCATGAAATCTGTCTTCGCCCTCGCCATCTTCGCCGCCGTCGCTACCAGCAGCGTACGCGCTGCCCCCCAACTCAAGACCCGTACAGCGCCAGACGGTAAGCCGACGCTGTTCACTCCACGCACTTGACTATCCTCTGATCCGGGCCTCATTTGCAGACGTCGCGGTGCTCAATTATGCACTGACGCTTGAGCACCTTGAGAACGCGTTCTACGCGGGCGCCCTTGCACAATTCGACGACAAGGCCTTCGCCGATGCCGGCTTGCCGCCGTCTGCTCGCGCGCGCTTTGTCGAGGTCTCCGAACACGAGAAGGCCCACGTGAATTTGCTCAGCGAAGTGCTTGGGGAGAAGGCGACGAAGCCGTGCAATTACGTCTTGTGATAATTTCCTGAACCGTTGGACTGCGGGTGCAGCTGACGCCAGTGTATCACAGTCCGTATTTTGATCCCCGGTCGTTCGCAGCCTTGAGCCAACTTCTTGAGGGCGTTGGTAAGTACTAGTAGTCCCTTGGGAGCATGGTCAGCGGAAACAATAAACGAGGGTTGCTCACGAAATGCGCTTGGGATAGGCGTGTCGGCATACACCGGTGCTGCTGCGCTCATCAAGGACAAGACCTACCTGACGACCGCAGCAAGCATACTGTCCACCGAGGCGCGACACGCTGCCTACGTGCAATCTGCCGTGAACAACCTCGCGCCCTGGTCAGGGGCCTTCGACGTGCGCGCCTTCGTGCTTCGATTGCGCCGTCCCTCGCTGACGGTCTGTCCACCTTACCGCAGATTCCCCTTAGTATGGCCTCAGTCTACAGTCTCGCCGCAATGTTCATCACCTCATGCCCCGGCGCGAACAGCATCCTGCGGGTCAAGCCCTTCCCCGCCCTCACTGTCGTGACACACGACCCGAAGCCCGGCTCCAAGGCGACCCTCAAGTTCGACGCCCCCCGCGGCGCCGGCGACCTGTACATGGCGTTCTTCACCGGTCTGTCAAAGAAGTTCGTCAAGATCCAGAACAACGAGGTGGCCATTCCACCCGACCTCCGCGGAACTGTCTATGGGGTTGTTTCCAAGAGCGCAAACTCGACGACGGATGACGATGTCGTAGCTGGGGTAGCGACTTTGCAGTTCGACTTCGCTTCGAGCGACCGCCTTGGCTAATTTACTTGAGGATCTCCTACTTTACATGTGTCAAAGATTCGTTGCGTGCTACTCGTGTTACTTAGTTTTATACCGTCGAACTGTGAAGAGTACCCCGATGCTGCGCACTTCCGGATGTAATGAACCGAGAGGAACATCGGGCCCAGAGAGGCGTCTGCTGTTAATAATGAGCTGAAAATGACACCGGCAACCGAGCGGGAATTATCTCACATCTCAGAGACTGCAACGAACAATCTGAGGCTTGCTGGCGTTCAGAACGTCTTCTGCACGCATTCGCATCCTCCTAATGTGATGTGGTGGTCCGTTCGGGAAGTCGACATGCTTAGCCATGAAGAGGAAGTATTCGCACCCAATGTCAGCAGACATATTCGTCTTCACGTTCGAAGTTCATGTATGGGCCAGGAGAACGATGATCTGACCATGGAGAAGAACAAGAGAGCACGAGAACTGAGTTTGAATCAGATGATGGGCAAGCCCTCAAGGCCTCACCGCCCACTCCGACTTCGCTGGCCGATCGCTGGGAGCGACACTCACGATACGTGCATGCGTAACTGTCGAAGATGTGAAACGAAAGGCCCGATACGCAGATGTTGGCAGCGATATGGTAAGTAGCATACTCTCTATTCGCTACATCCGACGCCCTGATTACGCGTATATTATACGAGTACATGAGAGGTAGAAATGGCCAACGACGAGGCAGCGCGACATGTTATTGTAAAATATGGAATATCAGTGCCTATATGTTCGGAAATTAATCAGGTTGAAGCATTGGTATCCGTATCTAGCGTATGCGCATCAAATGTTGGTGAGAGAGGAAGGAAGCTTGTGGAGGGGGACGCCGGCATGGAACGGAATCGGAGCCGCAACTACAATGAGGACAGAACCAGGGGGGGTATACCCTCCCATTAGGCGGCGTCGTAAATGTGAGCAGATCCCTACCAGGAGAGATGGTAGCGTCCATGAATACCAAGCGGGCACCAGCGTGGAAGGCATGAGTAGAGAATCCGAGATCCATGAGGGAAACTAAGAACATCGATCAGCATCTGCGTCGTCCAGATTTCGCCTTGCGCATACGAGATTGACATACCCTTGATATCCTGCGTACGCAGCCCTCGCGGAATGGAGATTGGAACGCTAACTTTCTGTCCGAACGCCAACTTCTTCGGGACGCTCACCAACTTCGGCCTCTCCGCATTCATGAACGGCGGATCCAACGTCTCCACCCTGAACTCGCTAGGGAATTTCACCCCCGTCATCGTCGCACTCCCGTTGGGACTGCTCCCTGCGATCAGGAAGTTGCCCTGCGGCGTCAGTGTGATACTGGAATGATACATGCGCGGGATGTTCGTCGTAGGCATGCCTTTGTTGCTGATCCGACGTCCGAGTGGAAGTGACGGTGTGTACAAAGGCATCAAGACAGTGTTGTCGGCCCTACTAGGTCGGCGACCGAGCCGATTGCAGCGAACCCCGTGCTTCCACCGTTAGTTATGAGGATTTGGCCGTTGGGTAGGTGTAGCAGTTCGGGCATCGTTCGGCCCTCCAGCATTTGCTCGACCTGCCACCCCGCCATGATGCCCTCCTCTGTGAGCTTGATCCATGAGCATTGGGTTAAGGCAGGTGTTTGTGTGGACGGGCGCTCAGAGTCAATGGTGTCGGTCGCAGTTCCGCCGCAAACAAGGACTTCGGGAATGAAGTCCGGCGGAGACAGAGGCAGGAGGATAGCTGAGCCATCAATGGGGTTGGTGACGCAGACACTGTTGGGTATATCAGGGAGGATAGTTTCGGTATTGGCTTCGATATCATATATAATCGACTGGTTATTTGCTACCATGAATACGCGGCCGTCGGGTAGTGCGAATATCCTATTCCCGATGCGCTAGCGCTAAGAGGATGATATGACCACGGAATACTCTGAACGTACCTCGGGAATAAATTGGCAGGAAGGCTGCGCTCAAGGAAAGGCGACGGCCTGGGCGCGCCCTCTTTCTTTGGGAAGAACTCGAAGGAGTTCACTGGGTCGACATTGTAGAAAGGCGTGGTGACATGTGTGCCTCCGACGATCATAAGGCTTCCGTCGAAAATCCGAATGGATGACGCGTACCAGCGCCGCTCGAAGAGATGATGTGTTTCCAAGTTCTCGAACAAGGTGCAGTCTTCGCCAGTGGGTGACAAGCATGGCTCGAAGATACGAATCGCTTGATTATCCGCGTTGACAACCCCGGCTCCAGAATCACCTCCGACGCTAACCTGTACAAAGGAAAGACGTGTTAGAGGATGCGTCGGGCACTAAGTGATAATGCCGTATTACCATGGTACCATTGCTCAGAAGCGCGCCGCTTCGGACTTCCGTAGAAGGTACGTTGAGGGGTTTGACGACAGAGCTTGTCTTGAGATCCCAGAGTGCGCCCAAGGCTGAGTGATTGTTGAACTGCAAAGGATCAACGGATGGTCGGCTGAAGAAAATCGTAAGGGTCGGCTACACGACAATGGATCCAAGGGCTACGATTCCACTTGTCGCTTCTTTGAAATTGAAGCCCCATTGTGGGGCCCTCAGCAGTCGATTCCCTGAATGGGACGGGCGGCGTGCAGGTTGGGGGCGCGACTGAGGCGGAAATGACGGGGACAGCGACTAGTCACCGTGCCGGATTGTGCCGTTCTCTGGAGTTCTCCCGTGTCCTTCAACCTGTTTGCGGCAAGTTTGCGGTTTCGGCCACTTAATAAGTTGAATCTCCCCCAGCGCTTTCTGAGTTTGAATTCACGAAAGTGGCATCCACTTCACGTCGAGACTTTGAGTATGGCTGCGATTCCTTCCCCAGCTCTTAGCCCGCACTCTAGAAAGATTCTATATGACCTTCACCCTCCATCGAATCCGCCAACCATCGCCGATGTCGCAAAAGCGAGCTTGGCCCTTCACAAAGTGATGAACTCGCAGTGTAAGTAGCAAGCACTGCTGTGGCTTCTCTTTGACTCATTCCAAAACCAAGTCCACAACCCCAGGAACATTCCTGACGATGATATAACCAATCTTGTCACCTATAAAGCCAGCATAGTAGCTGCGTTCTCAGGTTTGTCGACGTCGTACTAGGCTAGCGACTTTACCGATCACCCTGCTATTAGGAGGCCCGCTTCAGCAGGCTTTACAGGTAGCTTTGCCCGCTGCTTTGCCCGCTGCTTTGCCTGCGGCTCTGGTTGCTGCTATCGCAGCTGCTTTGGCGCCTACCAATGATCGACTCCAAGCTATGGAAGGACAACTCGGCGCTATCCAAGGACAACTTGGAGCTGTTGAAGTACGACTTGGAGCTGTTGAAGGGCGACTTGGAGCTGTTGAAGAACAACTTGGGGCTGTTGAAGAACGACTTGGGGCTGTTGAAGAACGACTTGGAGCTGTTGAAGAACGACTTGGGGCTGTTGAAGGGCGACTTGGGGCTGTTGAAGGGCGACTTGGAGCTGCTGAAGGGCGACTTGAAGCTGTTGAAGAACGACTCGGTGGATTGCAGACTGCACTCGGTAAACACGACTCATCGTAGCTAAAGTGCGTCCTACCTTATTCGTTGTAGAATGCTCTTGACGCAGTTTAACAGGATGCAAATACCCTCCATGCAGACGAACCTGATGCGACGCTTGAAGTTGTGCCGTTTGACAATGGAGATGACCCTACCCTGCCACCAGTAACTAACCTTCTTGCCACCTCTCCCTCGTGGTTTACACTAAACCTCATGATCTGTCCTAGCACTCTCTTCCAGCTATCACCTCCGTACGTGAAATTGGGCATCTGACTGCGAACGATCGCGACAATTACTTCGACAAATACCGTGGGCGTCGTGGCGGGCAAAGACCCACTGTCAGCGAAAGAAGAAAATATATTGCAAGGGCGATTGGTGTGATGAATTACAGTGACGTACCTTCAGATGCCGATGATTAGCAAAGCAATAGGTTATTGGACTTGTAGAATACGGTAACGAGTGTACTTTTGGACCAAATGTTGTATTATTTCCGACATTGAGCTGTAAACACTCAATAGCACGAACGCAGGGTCACGCCTCTCCATAGAGGTCTGCTATCCTTTGTCGAGCCCAGGAATTTCACTCTTCCTCCACGTTTAGATGCTCTCGTTCGTCCTCCTTTCAACCTGCTGGTAATAGTGAGCGCGACGCTGGAAGCACGTCCGGCTCTGAGCATGATGGAACAGACGCCACATTGTGGTTGTTGAATAAACATACTTGTTAGAACGTTCAAGATCGATCGTGGGGACTCTGTTACGAGTCGCCGCATCGTGGCGTTTCGTTCGTTTTGTCGTGAATGCCATGTCAATATCTCCAACATTGAAGCCCGCGTCCTCAAACTTGCCTCAGTTGGAGACCAGTAGATATTATCTCATAACTATGTCGGAGAAACGGTAAAGCGCCTATCAACTTTTTTGATGACCAGGGTCTGGCCAGCGCCTGATCAGGACTTGATCAATGGCAGCCCCGCATCTTATCTGTCTTGGTCAGATCCATCGGCCCGGGTCAGTCAAGTCCAAGTATGGGGTGCCCCTGATCAAGGACAATGAAGTTGATCGAGGTTGATCAAGTGGTCCGCTCGGCATGGCTGAGAAGCCTGATATCGAGCCCCGATGATAAAGAACGAACCCGCGTCCATACCATTGGTAAGTGATTACCAAAAGCGTAGGATTCCATTTGCTAATACACATCAGATGTCTTCCCATGCACGCGCTGATGGATGTTCAAACGTCCACGGTGCTTTCTGTTCTGTACATTCACCCTCGTCCCCCGCCCTCTTCCTTCTACTTTGCTCCCAAACACCCAGAAAGAAGTCAGGTATGTTCCAGTACTCCTTCCACACTACCCATTGACACCATTACAGGTCTTTGTGTTCACAGCATCCCAAGCACGCCAGCCGACGTGAGCAGACATTAGCAGCCATCGAGCACCTGCTCGCTGTCCCCCCTTGCTCCCATTGTTGCCCCATTGAATTGCCCTCTTGCCCTCACCCGTCGCCTCGTCGTCCTACCCTCGCCTGTTCCCCCATTTACCCGTTGTTGCCTGTTCGTCCCCACCGTCGCCCCGTCTCGCCGTCTCGCCGTTTCCCTGTTTCGCCGTCATCCCGTCTCGCCGTTTCCCCGTTTCGTCGTCGCCCCGTCGCCCCGTCTCGCCGTTTCCCCGTTTCGTTGTCGCCCCGTCTCGCCGTTTCCCTGCCTCGCCGTCGTCGCATCTCGCTGTTTCCCCGTTTCGTTGTCGCCCCGTCTCGCCGTCTCGCCGTTTCCCTGTTTCGCCGTCATCCCGTCTCGCCGTTTCCCCGTTTCGTCGTCGCCCCGTCTCGCCATCTCGCCGTTTCCCTGTTTCGTTGTCGCCCCGTCTCGCCGTCTCGCCGTTTCCCTGTTTCGCCGTCATCCCGTCTCGCCGTTTCCCCGTTTCGTCGTCGCCCCGTCTCGCCGTCTCGCCGTTTCCCTGTTTCGCCGTCATCCCGTCTCGTTGTTTCCCTGTTTCGTCGTCGCCCCGTCGCCCCGTCTCGCCGTCTCCCCAATTCCCTGTTTCGCCGTCGTCTCGTCTCGCCGTTTCCCTGCCTCGCCGTCGTCGCATCTCGCTGTTTCCCTGTTTCGTCGTCGCCCCGTCTCGCCACCTCGCTGTTTCCCTGTTTCGCCATCATCTCATCTCGCCGTTTCCCCGTTTCGCCGTCTCGCCGTCTCACTCTCATAGTCCCCTTGCTCCCATCGTTGTTCCCCGCCCCCACCACATCGTCAGGCTTGCAGAATGTCCGACTTGGCTGCAACTACAGGCTCAGTAGCATGCACCATATGCGGTGGCCTCTACAAGCAGAGGGGGTTGAAGAAACATATGGCCACCTGTAAACTGAAGAAGACCAGCCGAGCAAAAGACAATGAATTTCTGGCAAAGGAACGGCTTCGCGCGGCGCAGGAAATTCTAAACAGCCGTAAAGGGGATCGAGGTGAGTACATTAACCATTGGAAATGCTCAGCTTGGGTCTCATGGATGTAATGAAGCCTCGTCAGCGTCGCAGGTCACCACGCCACCACATCCACCTTCCCCGACATTTACTGCTCAAGCACCAGAGCCCCTCAGTTCCCCTCCCTCTCCACCACCATCTTCTCCCTCACCGCCACCACCAGCCCTGGACTTTGACGACACTGGGGCTTATAGTGATAGCAGCCATGGTTCGGCTCCTGTATCTCCTATAGATGAAGGTATGGTTATTTGCACCTTTGACTTAGTTAAATCTCATATTCTTGATTCTGTAGGTGAACAGGGGCCTCAAATGGATGACATCAAGTGCGAATATCATCCATCAAGCCAACGTCCGGCATCGATTGACCGTTTTCATGAATACGGCCACAATCTCAAGGTGCGAGTTGACCATATCATTGACGATGAACCATGGCGACCTTTCCGGACTCGCCGTGACTTTGAATTCGCATCTATCGCCATTACTGAGTCACTAAATGAGAAGACTGTTGATGTTCTTCTTGAACTTGCTTATGGTGCTGTTGGAAGGGATCCCAACCGTGGTGTTTTGACACTGCAATCATACAAGGAGATGATGAACATTTGGAAGCTTGCTGCGGACAAAATGCCTGGGGTGTGTCTCTCTTAGATGTATATATATATGTATATGTTGCTCAATAATATCCTTGTCAAGTTCACAAAGCACATCGTCTCTGATATGTATAAGGGTAATCAGTTGAGCTATGATGTGTGGCGACGCCCTGTTTGGGACTGGGTCATGAAGCTCGTACAAGATCCCTCTCTTGCTCCTCACTTTGAATGGGACGCAAAGCGGTTGTATAAGTTCAATGGCGAGTCTTGGATACGGTTCTATGATGAACTTGTCACTGGCGATCTTTGGTGGGAGCTTCAGGTGAGTCTAATGTAAGCCACCATTCACTTTGCTAATGAATAACAAAACTCTACCCTAGTCAACCCTACCTGATGGTGGAAAGCCACTCATCTTAATCATATATGCTGACAAAACCCGGCTTTCGACTTTTGGAACGGCTAAAGGTTATCCTGTCATTGCCCGAGTTGGCAATCTGAACATTGATATCCGTAATGGTGAGGGACCAGGTGGTGGGTTTATGGTTGGATGGTTACCAGTGGTGAGTAAAGTGGTTTTAGATGTTGTCCACCGCTAATACACAATATGTAGATTGAGGAGTTGGCGTCCGAGACACACAAAACAAAATGGACAAATCATAAAGCCACCATATACCACCTTGCAATGGGGGTTATCTTGGAGGATATTATCACTCACTCTCATACTGGGTTTGCGGTGAAATGTGGTGATAGTATTCAGCGGACCTTGTATCCCTGCATTCCCATAAAGTCTGCTGATTATGAGGAAG
Source organism: Pleurotus ostreatus (assembly GCF_014466165.1). NCBI lineage: Eukaryota > Fungi > Basidiomycota > Agaricomycetes > Agaricales > Pleurotaceae > Pleurotus > Pleurotus ostreatus. The sequence continues at coordinate 55,614 of NW_023503164.1, read as the reverse complement.
TGTACGTATTCTCATTATATCTGCTATTTGGCCTTGCTAACTTATTGCTTTAGCTGTGTGATGACATTGACAAGGGGGACTGGCTCCTACTTCCCTTGCCCCGTTTGCTTGGTCCCAGATGATAAGTTGGCCATCCACAATACCACTTATCCACTTCGTACCCAAGCTACTATGAAGAAGATATACAACGATGCCATGGCAATGAAGACCGTGGATGAATCCAATAATCTGCTCAAGAAATATGGTTTACGTGGCATTGATGTGAGTGATCTTTACCACCCAAAGTATTGTTATTGACCCCTCCGTAGAATGTATTTTGGAAAATCGCCAACTCTGATCCTTATCGCAGTACCTCATTTGACTGCTTGCATACATTTGATGGAGGATTATTTGATGATCATCTCTTCAAACAAATCCTCCTTCATGTCACTGCTCTTGGCCGGAAGTCTTTAACAACTCTTGATAATCAGTTTGTTTATTCATTTATATATTATTCTCCGCCTCTGATAATGAAGATTTTATCAATAGAATGATGGCCTTTCCTCGATGGAGTGGTCTTAACCACTTCAAGGCAATTACTACATTGTCATTCAATGATGGCTCCAAGAGTGAAGATATATCAAAGGTGAATCATGCTAGCTAATTCTCTATATGGTGCTAACACAATGATAGTGTATTTTATTTGCAGCCCACAATATTCTCACCCGGCAAGTAGATGCTGCAGGGTATATCCTTCTCAAATGCATGCGGTGTTATATCAACTTGCGGATGTATGCTGGGCTTCAGGTTCATACTTCTGAGACCATTTTGGCCGGTCGACATGAAGTCCAACAACTGTCAATACTTCTCCAGGTATGTTTTTTATAATAAATGTATAACCGAAACTAACAACATCAAGGAGTATCAAGCAAAGACAAAGCCAGAGTTCCACAAGAATTGGAACTTTCCAAAAAACCATCTCTACGTCCATTTGTTTGATGATATTGAACGGAAAGGTGCGACTCGCAACTATAGCACGAAGCCATATGAGAAATCCCATGGTGGCTTGAAAACGACATACCGTAGGCGAACCAATTTCAAGAATATTGCACCTCAGGTGAGTAAGATTCAATATTATCGTGTTATTACTATATTACTGATATTTGCAGATCTTGTTGATTGACCATCTGAAACAGGTTTCTGAATTCATATGGGATGAAATCAATGTTCTTGATGCCTCAAGGGAGGCAGTTTTGGCACACAGGGATGAGGAGGATGAAGATGATGGTGATGATGTTCAACCACCTTCTGGACATTATAGGCTTGGTTCACGTTCAAAGCCCATCACACTTGCTGAGGTTGAAGCAAACCATCAAGCAGATGCAGCATTCGAAAGGTTCCGATTACGCCTTTCAGAATTTATCAACAGGGAGTTGGATGTGGAGAAACAGCCAGGATATCGGTATCTCCGAACTCCAGGTGACCAGCTTACAAAGGTATGTCTTCAACTATACATGGAATTCATATCTCAAAATTTCCAAGATTCACCCTGGGAAATATTTGACCATCAACTATGAGTCAACTGTTGACTGGCGGCAAGATACCGACTTGCTTCGGTGCAATCCAAAATTCCAAGGAGCACCACGATACGATCACGTTATAATCAAGACTGCACGTCCAACGACACTTGGCGCAGACATCGTTGCGCAACTTTTGATGGTGTTCTCAATTACAGTGGATGAGGCCACATATGATATTGCACTTGTGCATCCTCTTGACCGACCCTCTGGTGTCAGGCAGCAGAAAGACATTGACCTGCAATTGCTTCGTCTCAGAGGGCGACCCCGGAAATCTGCAGAGTTTGTCTTTTTATCCTCCATTATACGAGGTGCACTTGTAGTTCCTGACTTTATTCAGCAAGGAGACTATTTCCTTGTAGATACAGTTGACGGTGATATGTTTCTTAGGTATCGGTTGATTAAATAATTGAAATTTTTATCATTACACTATTTACGTCATCTGAATGTGCATCTTTTATTGAATTTGGATGTAGAGTCTGAGCTTGTTGCACATCGAGCATCACTTGTGAAGGGGCGTAGTATTAAGTGAAAAAGAAAGATTGTGTGGTAAGGTAACCGACAATACAATAATCATTACTGTTAAATTAGCCGACATTGTTCGCTTACTTGGAGCGCTCGGACAAGGCACGCCTAATACCGATCACAGTTTACCACCTCGAACTACGGCAAACACAGCAAACGTAAGTATTTGTATTAGCACTCCATCATCGTGCACTTGCCTCGTTCACCGACACCATACATGCATGCGTGTTTGTGACACAACAAATTAACCATGCCTTCAGGTACGACATCTCACCTGCGGCGGCAACCAGCCAACACCTGCACGAAGACGTATTGAGGCCTCACGACTACGGCCCACCTTGATTGTGGCGCACTGCATGCTGCAGCCGTTCCAAATTAGCCAGACGTAATATCAGCTATAAAAGGTACAGTGAGTTCCCTTTAACTTCGCCACAGAACTTGTTGCGCAGATTCAGTCCACTCCACCCAGAAGATCCACGTTCCGAGTCCCGCATGCCGCACGACGAGTCTGATTCTGATGTGTCCGATGGGTCACTCGAAGTCGACCTCAGGCTGCCTGGTCCCGACGCGAGCCCCAGAACACTTCGTAAGGCACGTACTCCTCTTCGTGTTGATTTCCTATATTGACTGATGATTATCCTACAGCGGCTCGAGGAAATGCAGCTACAATTGGCGGCGCTTGTAGTCGATAAGGACAAGGCAGCGCGCGACAATGCCACTCTCGTCGCAGAGAATATGGACAAGCGCGGACGAGCTAAGAGAAGTGCGGTGCTCACCATTCCGGATAGCAACGAGGCGAGAGAGCTAGGCAAGAAGCTCGCAATCATGTGCGAAGCTTGGTCCGACTCAACCACTCTCTTGAAGCCGCGCCCCGACCTTGATCCTGACTCCGAGGAGCGCTATGTGTCTTTCGAGACATACAAACTTGGGATCACCTCCGCCATCTACGATTTCATACCTGCGAAGTATCACTCCTTCCTCCAGGCACGAAGTGACTGGTGCAGCTTGGTGAGTCTCTCATTATAGTGCTGAATATGATAGCTCACATTTCATTTAGTTGCGCAGAAAGCAGGGAGAGGGTCGGGCAGACGCCCTCAAGTACATCAAACGGGCGGCTCCTCAAATCTTCAAGGACTACGGAATACCCGCGAGGGACTGGACATCCCCGACAACCCGCGCCGACTCCACAATCATTCAGTCCCTCCTCAAGTTTCCGGGTGACAAGGAATACCCCGAAGTCCCGCCTCTCGTTTACCCAGATCTCGTTTCGAACCCAAGGAAGGTGTTCTGCAATCCTATCCTTGGCCGGGTGCGTGTTCGCTTTGTTAACGGTTACTCATCCTGACGACCTGCAGATTTTGCGAGTCATCCTCTTCGGTATAGCCTCGCTTGATAAGGCAACGGTGCAGACATCGACGCTGGGGAAAATGTGGGGTATCAACGAGCTTACGCCCGGGTCTCTGGCATTTGCGGTGATTGCGGTACGTTGTCCATCGTTTTTTGCTGTTGTTCGAGTACTCACATGATATTACTATCAGGCTATCTATGTCTTGTCTCCTGACTCATCGTTGAACGAAACGGGCCTCGTGAGCCTGATTCCTTACCGCAAAATCTACTACAAGATCAAGGGTACTCTAGTGCTACACCCCGACTCCCCCCCCATTCGCAAAGCATTTCGTCTACATGCAGTAACCGTTTTCGAAGGAATCACCCACTCGAGCACGGTGGGATCCGGTACGACAGCGCCAGCGGAGTCTCAACACGGTGTCCACTCTCTTCGTGACGCCCTCCGCGATATCGAAAGCTCGGACGACGAACCTTACGATTACGATGGCAGCCAGAACCCCAATGATCCATATCCCGAGCCCCCGAGACCGCCGGCAGCTGAATACGAAACGTTCAATCTTGACAATGTTATCGACAGTGACATAGATGATTCCGACCCGACGCCCGCAGCTGCAGACAATGGGGCGCCTCCAATTGAACCCTTCATCGATAACCCTCAGCTCAAGGTAGCCTCTGCGAACTTGTCAGCCACCAGGCGAGGTGGAAAGAAGGTGGCACGCGCAGGGCGAGGCCGAGGCAAGGGAGCTGCAACACAGGGCAATGAGGAGCCAGCAGCTGCGCCGCAACCCCGCCGTGTAAGTCACCGTACGCGCTCGTAGCCTTTTCGTAGCCTTTTCGTAGCCTTAGTCTCACTCTGTCCCCCCAATTGTGTCCCCCATTGGCGTGCAATTCAGTGTTTTTTGGTATAGTATGGGTTGCCCTTGTATCATATTTATGCGTGATAAGGAAATAATAATGGTAATTATAGTGTAGTGGTATAGTGTAATAATAGTTGGTACTATAGACTTGGGCAGGTCCTAAGTTCGATTCCAGCTCTGGCAGGCGCTGATCAGTGGAATTAATAATGACCACGCAATTAAGCGCTTGATCTTTTTATGTACTGATGATCAAATAATAGATTCTTGGAACTGATTGATCAAATCTTATCACGATTCTCCGGGTGATCATATCTTATCACTGGTGGGATACTTGATCACCTGACTCCAAATCTTTTCCTGATCAGCCGCTTCCAGCTTGATCAACTTTGATCCACTTAAAAGCCCGACGATAAGGCAATGATCAATCAATTCTCGCTTGATTACATGATATCCCCTGATCGTCAAGGATCAGGGGCTTTGGTTTTCTCCGACATAATACGAGTCGGGCCGCGACGCCAGTCAGTGAAAACAGATCTTTGTTCGCGTATAGCACTGACGCGTATTATGACCGAGTACACCCTAGTCGGACTACAACATCACTGCTGGTGTTGACTGATGATGTAGAATACAGAGGCACTTGGTTAGCAGAACGGCGGCGATCTTGAGGTGGTGTCTCGAATTTTCTGGCGGGCTGAAACTCTGGTGTTATGGAAGTGTTCGTCACACTATGAGGTACGTCTCACGCAGCGCAATAGCTGTACCACGTACGCTATACAACTGCGCCTTGCCGTTAACGTACTCACATTCTCAGCAGTACTGTTCGAGTGCGTATCCTGTTGCATCGTGTCTCCACGACCGTTCGAAGCCATACATAGGCGCGGAAGTGGCAGAGCTGAAAAATGGATGTCATAGTCAACGAACCTTGCTAGCAGGAGCAATCGAGCGAACGCATACTCGACCTTACGGAACGACGTAGCGCAGGATGGCTAATGGGTAGTGTGTACGCCAGTGTACGCCCGATGCCCCGAAGGTCGTGTCGCCGGGGTTGTACTGTCCTGGACAGCTGGTATGATGCTGGGATCTCTTTGAAGAATGAAAATCCATGCACGAGGATCCACTCTTGCGAATTGAGGAGGCTGTGTAGCGACAATGTTCGGTCAACTGCGAGACTAGACCCGCCGGGGAACGTCCTCTGCGGATCGCCTGCCCGTCGGCGTTGGGCCATGCTAGTGCGGGGGAATCGTCGTAGCAGAACTTTTCGCGATTCATGACCCCCCGTATGCTGCCTTTATTGACACACTTGTCTCGAGGGCTCTCCATTCCCACCTAGACGCCCCCTCGTGCTGACGGATGGCCGCATCCTATTCTACGCTCGAGACCCCCAACCTTTCCTCGGCGCGCCCACATTCCCTCTAAGGTGAAGAAAACACTTCTTCGTCAGCGCTGCAGAACGATATGCTCGATATTCACCCACTTCTCTACCTTCGGAACATGCCTCGTATACACCAGCCGAGAAGGCACCAGCGCGCCAAAGCGTTGCTATCCAGACATTGTCGGGATCCCGATTCCTCAAGACCTCGAATTGACGATAATCGTGCATATGCTCTCGCGAGCATGCACCCGACTCATCTAGTCTTCCAGCTTTCAACGTATCTATAGCCATCGCCTTCCCCCCTCGAGTGCTTCCTACATTCATACCTTCTCCGTTCGCCGTGGCACCTCTCGTCGTCGTGCTGCTGCTGGAGGAGTAGCGGATCAGCCAGAGGTCACCATTGGGTGTTGAGAGCCGCCGACGGTACATGGTGGTGATGTGACACTGGAAATGGAAAGTGAAGGGGGGTTAGCGGCGATGTCAAGGGAGAGGCTGCTATTTTCTCACGTTTAATCCAATCCCATTGTCCCACTCATACGCGACCAAACACTTTATATACCTGATAGCAGAGTACAGTACTCAGTAGTCGACAGCCTGCGAGGTGCAAGATATGCCAGCGGTGAGAGACACGGGGGGTGAAGCGAAGTGAACATTCCGAAGGGTATGCGTGGATAAATAGTCAATAATGAGGACAGGTTCACAGCGAAGCAGGTTAATGCAAGAGCACGTTGAAAGAAACGAAGTTCGGCGACATCACGATGGGGGAACACACGAACCCGATGGTGGCGGGAGGACGAAACTCTTACTCGTTTTGTACCTGCGACGCACACCCAACAAGTCAGCTTCACATCGTATCAATCACCTAACCAATCAAATACGTACCTTCAGCACCCGTCTCCCACCATCACCCTGGCCGTCCTCATCCTCACTCTCCGCCATCCCACCGTATCCGTTATCCTCACTAGATCCTGAACCCAAGCCTGGCGAAAACGGATTCGGCAAGGGTGAAACCGTCCTCGTAGCATTGCCCGTCCGACCCAACTGGCACGACTCCCGGAGGCGGCGATGTAGTCAGAGGATGCGTCGAAGTTGGCGGCATAGTTGTGCTCACCGCCGTCGGTGGCGATCTTCATAAGAAAGTTTGTACTGGATCGATCGAACATGATAGTGGGGCTGACAAGGTAGGCGGCGTGAGTGGGGGACTAGTTGTAGTTGTCCAAGCCACGCCTATCATTGCGGACATCATCATGCAACCCATAGTCCCAACGCAACCCCGTATCAGCAACATCAGCCTCCTCGCCCCTACAGCCCGTCTTCAAAATGGCGGCACCTGCCACCCCTCCCGCAACGTCCCCATGCCCTCGATGTATTCATCACCATCGCAGCCGATCCCTTCTTCAATGGAGTAACACACTATCTGATCAGACAATCGCAGGTGAAGAGAAGGCAAATCCTCTATTGAGGTACGTCGACTAACTCCTTATTCGTTTCGTACAAACTCACGATCGACCCCAGGCGCCATCTACAGTCAATCATACAGTGAATAGAACAGCCGCGGCAACCCAAGAAGGATGGTGACGTGGCGAAACGAGTGGCGGAGACGACGAGCCAACGGCTGTAGCACGCAAGGAGCAATGAGAAGGAACTCATCAACGGCTGCAGAGGAAGGGCAAGGAGAACGGCAGTATATGTACGTGGACGCGTTTATAATCGGAATAAAAGCGGACTCACCAGATTGTGTAGATCCCCGTCTGCCTCCCTCAACATCGACGCCCAACAACCCTTGTCAATAGCGCGCTCCCGACGCTTCGCAGGCCGCATTGCGCCTACGACGATGGCTCGAAGACAACCAGAGTCTCGCCAACCGAAGTCATTCGGCGAAGGACCAGACGATGACGACGACGCCGACTATGGCACCACTTATGAGGGGACTAGGAGTCAAGGGCGCAGAGGGAAAGAGGCAAAGAAGCAAAGAGGGGGAATTGAAGAACTCACCAGCATCTTGCGTCCCCAGAACGGGGTCAGAACCGCCCACCACCGCGTCCTACGTCCCTACAGCATATCTCCTCCTGTGCCACCCCCGACCGTTTTCTCTACCCAGCTGTCTATCCGACGCCGATTCTGCGTGGGGGCGCGGTCTTCCTCTCCACGAACTCCATAACAGAGGCCTCCACTACGTCGCCAAGTCGAGGGAGCACAGAAACGCCCACGCCGCCAAACCTGCTATCACTTCCACGGTGCGGCGCCCCTTCTTTCTCTCTGGCCTCCACTCTGCGGGATTGTAATTTGTTTGTATTCTCTAAGCTACAGACTCGGATGTTGCAGAATCCTCTATGAAGCAGTCAGCGCAGTCTCAGCCGCGTGCCAGTCCCTGATCAATTGCTCCCGCTTCCCGTCCCTCACGACGACGTTGCACTTAAACGGCAGGGGAGAGAACACCATCCCAGGCTGTATATGATACATTGCCCACGTTTGTTAGCACCAGAGGAAGGGCTTTGGCAGGGTATAGACAGACGAACCTTCTGGTACGCGGAGTCAAGGTCAATGCCTCCCGTTGGCGATGTCTCGTCCTTGCTGAAGCTGAACGCCCACAGCATGTTCATCGTATTAATAGCCTGTACGACCAGAATGCGGGGTGAGTTGGCTGGAATGAGAAGAAGAGAAGTCGAAAGAAAGGACGTACGAGGTTCCTCGACCCCATTTCGATCCCGGGACACAGTCGCTGAAGGTTCGGCAGTGTCAGTCAGTATATCGTGGCTGTTAGGGAGGAGCTCAATTGACAGACGTACTCGCCCAGACCCAAAATGCATGTTATCCCGAAAGTCGGCGCCGTCCTCGTCCGTCTTCGTACCATACTTCGTGGCGAGATACCGCTCGGGATTGAAGGCCTCTGGGTCGTCAAATTTGTCTATATTGCGTCAAGATTGTCGTGAGTGATGACGAATCGACACTGCAATGAAGAATGAGAAACGAACAAACTTACGTGGATCGCGGTGCATGCCCCCTGTCAGGAGAAGGGGTGAGTCTAGGAGAATGAACCGGACCTCCGCGACATACATAGATTGGTGAATATAATGGTTCCGCGTGGGATCACATACTCCTTGTACTAACTCACGTGTCAGTAGGCGGCAGAACGAGTAAGATGGCGAGGAGGAAACGTACGACGACGTCCTGGGTGGTGACATGGGGCATCCCAAGCGGAAACGAAGGCCGATAACGATGTACCTGGTTTCAACGGGAGTAAAGCAACTCTATGTGAGTTATCTAAGAAAGGACGAAGTGTATATCCATGTACTTCTTTGATGACTGCCTTGAGATACGGCAACTTGTCGAAGTCGTCGAGGTTGGGGACGCGTTCCCCGCCAATGATCCTGTCTATCTCTTCCTGTGCGCGTTTCTGGACGGCGGGGAAGTTGATCATTGCGAGAATGAAGGTTTGCAAGAGGGACGCGGTAGTTTCTGTCCCGCCGTCCATGAGGACTTTGCCTGAGGCCCTAAGACAGAACATATCTCAGTAGAATCCATGTACGACGCGAAATCGACGAACTCACTTGATTTCATCCCGATCCATGTCCAACTCGACTTTGTTCTCGATAACGTTCTCGATGAAGCACCCTGTGAGCCCTCGACCTGACGCCAGCCTCGCCTCGCACTCTTCGAGGAGCTCCGTAAACAGCGCATTGCGGATGGCCTTGGTTTGATTGCTCAGCTGCTTCCATTTCGCCCATCCTGTAATAGAGTCATCAACTGCGGGTTAAAGAGGGTACGGGGATAGAGCTGACGCGTGGGCACATATTGTAGAGCGGGGATAAGGTCAATCGGGGGATGGGTAAATGCGTCAACGACCTTGTTCAACAGATGCGTGCCCTGGAAGAAACGTTCTGCCGGGCTGTTGGCGTACTCAGGGCAGCGCCTGCCGTATATAATGGTGGTCATAATTGAAGCCGACGTGCGTCGTATATGCGTAAACAAGTCCTATATCTCGTTGGTGAATGTCAAGGATACTGAGGACATGGAAAGAAACGAACATCAGGGGAGTCGAGTAAGTCGGTGAGGAACTGGGCCCACTCTGGGCGCTGGGTATGGAGGTGGGCTTTGAGTGCGTCGGGGGTGAGAAGCATATGGGCGGCCTTTCGACTGGACTTCCAGGAATGGGACTCTAGACGGGGCATTAGTGCTTTAGCATGCAACACGCACGGGATTTGATAAAGAGAGAGCGACTCACCCATATTCCCAAAGACTGTGTATATCCCCTCTGTTCGTTCTATGATATGTGACTTGGGGCGATTCCCGGTGACGGCGCCTTGCTTGTCGAGGATCGCTCGAAGCGCTTCCGCGCTGGACAGAACAACTATAGTCTCGTTGAAGATTTTGAGCTAGAATGATAGAGGTAAGGGTTAGACAATAAAAAGAAGTGGAATGGACGTCACTGAGAAGATGTCTCCATATTCTTTAGCCCACTCCGTGAATCTATGTTGCGGTGTCAACCTCGTTGTAGTCCTGACCCATGAGTGTGACGTACCGATGATGGGGAAACAATCGAGGGAATTGAAGCGCATTTCCGAGAAGGAAGGAGGTCGGAGGACCTGGTGGGAGCTTTCTATCGCGTCTACCAATCTTCCACGGCTTCCACCATCCAAGAACTACCACAGACACCGCGAGAGCGCAATGCCATGCAATCATGCCGCCTTCCTTCCTGACGATGATGTCCATCAAAGAGCCTAGCAATTATCGAAGATACGTCTCAAAGAAAGTGAGTTGCAGAAGATTGGATGCCTCCAAGCGGGCAATGCACAAAGCGAAGATGACTTACGTCCACCTACATGTAACGCGGACCCTGAATTACTGTCGCACGACATCTCCGCAACGTCGACAAGATTACTATCACCTCCGCTGATATCGAGAGTCGAACCGAAGCAGGACACGATCTTGCAAGACGCAGCAGTGCTTGGCTCTCGCTGGATGGATGGGTGTGGGCGAGGACTCCTGGAGTCAAAGAGGGGTGAGTAGACACTTCACCAAACGAAACTGAAAAGAGACTGACCTTTCTCTACCCCGCTGGTTGCACCCTAACTCGGCCTACACGGACGAGATCATTATCCACGGACGTAGAATTCTCAACATATACCCCGTCAGCGCCTCTATCACACGGCTTGAGCAAACCGTGAACAAGCGCTAATCAGCAACCGTTAAACTCACCCACTGCCGAATTGTCAACAGGCGACGGCAGTAGTGGTAAGAATCATTACTTTACTGGCTGCCTCACAATGAATCACTCATGTGGGAGTAATGAAATCAATTTATTAGCTACTAAACCAACACTACAACGTAACTTCTCAGTCAAATCGTCCGTAACAGATCATCGCAACATCATAACAACCACTCTATCGCTCTCAATTACAATAACGCAACAAAAACCCCGATGAGCAGACTACCGACGGACCCAGTGAACGAGGGAGTCGCTGAAATGGCACTGCACGGGCTTTGGGACGTCTAACCCCTTCCTACGCCTATTCCAACGACTAATCTTCGTCATTCCCTTGCTTGTTCGTCTCGCGTCGGCGTGCTACTGACGTCTCAGCGTCCCAGGCGTCCCTCATCTGTATCTGCCATCATCTCGCCTCGTCATCGTCATCGTAGGCCATGTTGGTGGTATTTCCCTACTTTGGCCAGCACTCTCCTTGCCTGCAGGACCCTATCGACGCCTCCCCCCGTTGTCGTACTGCTGCTAGCATAGTCGCAGACACGTATGGCTACCCTATATCATCGGTGTCGATGGGCAGGGGGCTGGCGCGCCGTTAAAGCGGAATGTCGTTGTGAGAGTTGGGCACGCGGCTCTCTTCGTACGTCTCCCATCACTTGTGCCTTCCTTCCTACCTCTGCTCTCCCTCTCGCTAGCACAGGTCTCTATTCGCGGTGCTGAGCCCGTGTGTGCACCAAATCGACGACAGCGCTGCTGAGTGCCCAGTCACTAACGCCATGGACCGAGCTGGTAGTAGGGTCATGGCGTCGTCGGGAGTGGGCGTGTGGTGATTGGATGTCACGTTGAGGGTGCGAGAATGCGGGATTGTGGTTGGGATGGCGTATGGCGTGAAATGTCACTTGGTTTGGATTCCGGCCAGATATACGTCGCGATCCGACACATTTCGGCCGATCTAGGTTTGCGCGGGGGTTTTACCGAAGCTGCGTGTGACTACAGAGAGTTTGGGCGACGTATCAGCGGGTGGATGCGTGACTGCCCTCCCTGCTCACTATCAACATGAGACTGGGGCGTTCAAGCTACACGACGACAGTTTCAGCCCATTTACGTGTTCCAATATCGGTCATCGTGGAGGGAGGGCGACGCTAGTTGGTGGGTTAAATGTAGCGATATTGGCAAGGGACATGCTTAATGTAGAAGGTGCGCGTGGACGTTATCTGGCAGTCTTGGGGACGTAGCACGTCGGTAAGTAATTTCAACATGCGAGTGAGCGGGGTACCTACTTGCATCTTCGTTCATGCGTCCCTTGGTCGTTCGCAGCTTGGGCGATATCTCCAGCAACGTTCCCTCTCTCCTTTGCCGTGCAACCACTCCTCTCGTCGTTGTGATGCTGCTGGAGGAGCAGACGATCGGCCAGAGGTCTCCATGAAATGTCGAGCGCCGCCGACGGCACATGGTGATGCATTGATAGAGGCAGTGGTGCAGCAGGAGCGAAGGGGATGGAGGAGATGGGGCAGACTTCGCCGGGAACGACCTAGTGGAGATTTTCGCTGGTGAGTGACATCTTCACAAGGGACACGACGTGTACTCACTTCGGCGCATCCCACATCCCCGCCCGTCCGTCTGATTCCCCAATCTGTCTCTCCTTCCATTTTTCATCCCGACCTTTCCTTCCTTCAGAGTCCTCACGTAGCCGTACTGCTTGCGTTAACGCTGGAGCTTCGTCGTCACCGCATCCTGTGTTGAGAACCTGCCAGCGCGGCCCTCTGGTTCTCCTGCGAGATCTGAGGCGTTAACCCGTTTGTTCTCCGCTACGCTTACCTCCGCGAATCGTGTCCGCGTAGCCAGCATGGTTGTGAGTTGTGCGTCGATGTCTTTCTGCAGCAGAATCCTCGATCTGGTGATTGTCGATCGTGCGTGAGGGCGGGAGGTTGCTTTGATTGGATAAGACCAATGTGTTGTCGTACGTGTCGTCGTCGATGGGGACTTGGCGGTTGTGGTGCAAATTCGACGGCGCTTGTTTCACGATCGTTAGGTAAGCTTGCCGCTGGGCGTTGACGAAGATGTTGGCGCTCTCTAGTACTGGACATCAGCGCGCTGCCTGTGCTCTAGAGGAGGAGCTTACCAAGACGAGAGGCGCAGAGGGCCACGGACAGGCAGGCTCCACCAGTGTTGGCAGCGTGGGCTGAAGTCGAGGGCGTGAGATAGAGAGAACAGTAGCGGCACGTCATGGCGAGCTCAGCCCTCCTTGCTAGCTGCCATCTCCGTCCCCATCACGGAGTCCGCTGCTCCACGCTTCTGCAGCCACGGCTTCAATGCTTCAATGCTTCATCCCAGATTCCACGAGGACACGCTGGCAGCGACACGCAGGGCTGAGTGCCCCGATCGCCTCTAAGGGCCCCCATTTCGCGTCTGCGGATTCTTTGTCTTTGTGACTTACAGCACGCTGGTGCGCGAAGGGCCGGTGAATCTGCACTTTGGTAGATGAGACGACCCCAGGCCCTCGGCGGTACGCTGGCGGTCCCGGTGCTATGTGCTGACGATGGAGGGGCGCAGGGATGTCGTGCGCATATGAGTTCCCCGTTTGGCGGAGGAGCATTGGGAAGCTAGAAGAAGGGTAGGTGGGTAAGACAAAAAGGCAGCAACGTGGAGTGTGCTTACCTGTCTCGCAGCCGCTGCGCTTGATGTTCGGCGCTACCAAAGCCCATGCCTCCTCCCGCCTTTCTCCAGCCTCAACCCCGTGTTCCATGTTTGTAGCTGTCTCCCTTCAAGATCGATCTGGTTTCCTCTCCCGTCCTGTTTCCCTTTCTCTTTTCTTTTCCTCGAGCTTCGAGATATTGCCGAGGCTTCGTACCTGTTCATGGCGCCCATACCTGTCTGCACCCCGTTTCCCGGCACACTTGGGTTCCCTGTATGCGAGTCTGCGTCACATTACTCCGAGACTCAACGAGATCACACTTACGCGGTCTCCCAACGCCATTCGTGTCCCTTCATTTCATTCTGCCTCTTTTCCTTGCTTTCCTTTGTTTTCATTTCCCCCCGTTCCCCCGTTACGAACTTGCGGCCATCCCCGTCCTCGCAGGCCTGCATTGTTGCGACGTATTCCACTCCTGCCCGATTTTCTCCTCCATCGACCGAGAGACGTATGCAGACGTGGTCCTCGGCGGATTGCCGTCGCTGCTGCATGTTGGCGAACATACAGAAGGACACTCCCAACTTCCGCCTCGCCTCTTCTTGCACCCCAGGTGATGTGAGTACAATGGGTACACCCTTCTCGGCTCTTGCTGATCGAGGCGTTCAGAATCGACATTTCATGCCTCCACCAGCATCTATTGGGTTAGCCGTCGATACGCAGTGGACTTCGATCGTGATCGATCTTGATTGCACAAATAACAACGAGATCGTCGATCTTCCGAAGGATTGTGGCCTCGCGGGATGCGGCCCGCCGTGCGCCACACCCTACTTCCTGGTAAACGTATACACAGGAAAGCTCGAGTCGTGCAGCGCCCCACGAAGCCAACATCGACGAGATCAGTCGAGGATGTCGCAGTATGGGTGTGTCGCCACTCACGGCTTGCAACTAGACGCGGAACCTATCGGAGATGATGAGACACACCAAACACATCTGCTTATCGGCTGGCCACCTCGATAGACCTTCGGGTGGCAGATCCTCTCGCTCCTCCCGATCGGGGGTAGCGCTGTGGATTCACCCATGAATGTGGACTGACGCCGACCACCATTGTGCTGCAACAAAGAAATGTGGCACGTCTGCCACACACGTCGTCGTTGAGTGGCTTCATCGTGGACCTGGTCGCCTGCGTATAAATATCTGCGTACCAGCTCTGATGAGTCCCCGTCACACTCACTGCTCATATTGAAATATCACTCACGCTTCTCAAATGTCGACGCGGCGTCACCCCGACTCGAAGGCCGCCAACCCAACCATCGTGCCCCGCTTCCCGAGGCCCTTCGACGGCAACAAGACCGTCCCTCCCCCGGTCCTCACCGTCAACCCCGCCGACACTATCGGCAAAGTCGACGACATGATCGTCATCGATGACATCCCTGTTAGTCTTCCTCTCTCTCTCTATATATATATATCGTATTCTCCCTACTGATGCTCTGATTTCGGCGTAGCGCGCCCGGGACAGGGTCGTGTGCGAGTGTGGGGTCGAACTGACCCGCTCATACCTCGAGAAACACCGGCTCACGGCCAAGCACGCAGCTGCGTTGGCCAAAGCGACCGCAAAGGCCAGTGGTGCGAAGCAGAAGAAAGGGGGCGCGGTGCGAAATGGCCACGCTCATGCTGCGGCACCCGGCGCACCTAGCGAGCATGGGCTGAATGATGCGGACGCCAACGCTGACGCTGATGCGCATGAGTACACGGCGTTCGATCGCACGTACTTCGAGGCTGACAGCAGCTCGCTCATGACCAACCCCTACTACTCCCAAGATGCGTACATCCACGGCTGATGCTGCAGCCTTGTACTCCATACGCGTCTTCGTCAATCTGCTTCCACCCTCTTGTACAATCTGATGTAACAGTCCAATAGAAGTCATATATTTCCCAGCCATATCTTCGTCTTCATCTTCAGTTTTGGCTTTGTCTTTGTCTTTGGTTTTGCAGTTGGTTTTGGTGTTGGTCGTTATTAGTGTCAGGCTGTACCTCTGTATCTGCGTATCAGCGTCCAGCGTGTCTTCACGTCTTCATGTCTTCGTGTCTCCGCCTGATGAGCGATGAGTGAAAAGGGATGAGTGAAAAGGGATGAGCGAGCACTGTCTGAAGATAAAGGGTGCGCACGTGGGTCTGGGTCTGGGTCTGCGCAGGGGGTAGACTGCTGGGCGTGAGGGCGAGGGCGAGGGCGAGGGTAAGGGTGGCGGGGAAAGTCGAGCGTCCGTCGTCTTCACCTGTCGTGCTGTCGTGCGGTCCGGCGATGATGTATGATGGTAGATTCTGTCGATGGTGGATGATGGGTGGTGGATGCGACCGAAAGAGCTCTACCACACCAGGTCTATCACGCCAACCAGAGGAAATTGCGGTGTTGCGGCGCCTTGATTGTGTATAGATTGCGCATCCAGTACGTGCGTACGTGGTGCAAATTGCGGGTTTCGAGGAAGATAGGGGGAAATGAGAGGAAGGAGGAAGGAGGGGAATGGGGAGGTTAACGTTACTTACTCACCTATCTATATTATCCGACGGATTACAGGGTGTAATCGGTCAACCTCCTCCAAAGTGGACGCAACAACTTCACACACCTCCGTTAGGGTGTTCTGATGGAGAATCACCTTGTCGCGTCCACCTTTTCTTGTCCCGCCGTCCCTCCACGCCCCCTTCTTCGTCGAGAATCTCGCTGAGCGTAGCGAAGCAACCGTCGCTCCCCGACCCAGGGTTAGGTGACAAAATATGTCCGGGCATGTTAGGAGAGTATACTAATCAAATTCCTACGGAGATATCTGCCCTCCTCCTCATGCTACAGCCCAAATACCGTTTCGGTACGAGGAGGAACAGGGCTCAAGTCGCAGGATGTGGGCCCAAGTGGACGCGACAAAATCCCATCTCTAGGTATACCTTCAGGCTATATGGGAAACCTTGTTGCGTCCACTTGGGCCACTTTCTCCTTGTTCAGCAGCTGCATTACTACCTGCAAAACCACTATACTGGTTCCATGGGTGTGGGAAATGGGCCCAAGTGGACGCAACAGCTCACCAAACCTCCCAATATATATTCCCTAGGACTGGGTCGTTGTTGCGTCCACTTGGGCCCACCTGGGCCTGACCTGTGGAATTATCTTTGTGTTTTATTTAATGTGCCCCTGTTCTCCTGTTCTCCTGACCTGCCTGTTCAGGCAGCTGAGTTTTCGCATTTTCTCACAGTCACAACTCATTACAAGTCCGACCTCATTACAAAATTAGTTTCTCACAGTCAGTAGCTCATATTAGGGACTTCAAATTCCGCTCTAATGACACTTTTTGTAATGAAACATGGTCAGAACCTGCTCCAATTGCTTAGGTATATAGGAGGATGTTGTTCAGAATAACAAAAAACATAAGATGCAAAGACTCCAAAGTAGTTAGGGCCATTTTATGGCAGTCAAGAAGGGCAAAAATGCGAACTTAAGTAGCAAATAGTGAGCTACTGACTTAGGGATTGATTTTCATGGCTTGCTTGAGTGGACAAAGTTGTTCAGAATGTAAAAAAACATAAGTCCAATGTGGGGAGCAAGCTGTAGCACCAGGTCTTCTCATTTAAATTCAGCAAAAATGCGAAGTACAGCCAGAAGGTGACTCCAGGACCTCCGACAATCCCTATAGAGGTTTGATCGGAATCCACCCCTCGGACTTCCTAATATAGTAATAATGTTAGATTTAGCGCGCGCATAATCCACCCCTTTTTGGACGTGGAAGAAAAATGTCAGATACAAATGTCCACCCCTTGTGTAGCCAGGAGCCTGAGGTCGGATCATAATCCACCCCTTAATAGCCGATCCTTGACCTAAGTAAAATCTAAGAAAATATTACTCGTGGTAGATTGTCGCAGTAGGCGAGTGTCCGTATCACAGTGTATCACCCACAAGTGTCAGACGCTGCCAAGACAGGATTCCCACATTGTTCGCAGGATTCCCACATTGTTCGCAGTATTGAGGCTCCGCGAAGCTCCGCGAACTACCCTAGACATCCCCTAAGTGGCCCCTCTTGGTTCAACTGCGACACCTTGTCCACGCAGCACGATACAATAGTCCAGATGGATAGATAGTGCGATAGGTAGGTAAGAGTTACTATAATTAAGACATGTACTCGTGTAAATTAACAGTGCAATGTCAACTCATATTGATCTCACCTTACCTCCCGAAGCCGTTGATTTAAGCTTGTGGATTGGCGTTGGCAAGGAATACTGCAATGTCCCAGAAGCTATAGCGAACGAGCTCAAGTCCCGAATCTCGTTAAGTGACACATCTCGATCCATGCTCCCACCACCACGTCTAACTATATCTGAACTCCTTGCTACCCAATTACCACCTGAAGCGACAACCTGGGTCTTGAAGGATGCAAGGGCCGCTTTCTGCAATATACCCGCGAATACACCACTATCCTACCTCCTTCTCCCCAACCGCCCCCTCCCTCCTCGACCATTCTTGATAAAGCTACGCAACGCTGCAGGTCAAGCAATGCTAGACGGATCTGTCTCAATCAAACATTGGGGTGCACACGATATCTATCTACCATTCGAGGCTCTAGGACTATGGTATGCACTCAGCGACTTCGTTAAAGCTCAGACAGCTTGGAAGACGGCTCTGAGGTGGACTGCCAATGTCTTCCCTCACGACAACAGCTCGCGCACTGCTCGCATGACATCGATCTTCCAGTCTCTTCACTGGGAGGGTCTTATACCTAAGCTAGGACGCGCTTCTGAGGTCACACATATGGCGCAGTTCCTATCGAGCTCGTCTCTGTCTTCATCACATATTGATGCAATGCTTCTTCGTCTCCGCGCTAGATACAGAGACGAAGTAGATCATCGTTCCAGCAAGCAGATCCTCTTGGTCCCTACCCTATCGTTTACGGATCACCTTGGAGCTCTTGCATCTAAAGACACGCAATCACCCAACGAGATCCTGGATAGCTCAGAGCTCTCTAGGATTGGAAACTTCATCGCCACCTCCCCGCAGGACGTCTTGATCGCCACAGTGGGCTACTGGCCCACGAACCACTGGGGATTTGTCTTGATAACAATCTCAGGTAGTCGTGTCCAGGCGAAATGGGGTGATGGGCTTCAACGAAAGGTGCCCAAGGCGTTGGCGAAGGGGATCAGGATGTGGAGTAATCTATATCTGCCGAAGCACATCGTTACGATTGATAGTGGCTACACCTGCGCCTCCCAAAATGACGGCTATTCCTGTGGAATTGTCGCTCTGAATGCGCTCAAGTACCACATCTTTCGCGACACCCTCTGGACAGGGGCTACCAAGGAGCAGCTTCGCATGAACGAATTCCTATCGTGCATGGAGTTCTGCAAAGACAATGATGTGAGCGACTAATCTAATAGTTATTCATGTACTCACAATTATTTGTAGACGGTTGATCCCCCACTGATACCTCTGTTACCGTTGCTGGAGCCACCTATATCACTCACTCCTGCCCCTGTTGTCGCTCCTCAACCCACGAAGCGTCCGCGAGGAAATAGCAAGGCCATTGCTACCCCTGGAACCTCCCCTGTAACGTCCCCTACCAGCTCTCCAAGCCGTGTCATGAAGCGTCCTCGACGAGGGAGCAAGTTGAATCTGAATACTCAGATCGCTCCTATCCTCGCACTTGGTGCCACCTTGCCTGAGGGCGATTCACCCATGGCTTCAGACGATAACCAACTGGACTTGCCGCTATCTAGGGTAAAGAAGGTCGATAAATCCAGGTCCACACTCTCGAAGCAGCGAAACAATGCGGCGGCGACGGATGGCTCGTTTGAACAAAACAAGATACGCTGGGAAGCATATGTCAAGAAGCTTCGCACCCTAGATCCATATGTTGAAGTATACGAAGGGAATCCCAAGAAGATCCGTGACGTCCGCTGCTCATGGTGTACGAAAGACATCAAACAATCTGAGCCATACAATACCTATCGATTCAAGCAGCACATCTCGAGATGCAAGTTTAGAGGAAGCAAACTTCATACCAAGTCGATCGCCGGCATGCTTACTCTTGGCCTCAGTCGTTCGTCTGCCTTGAACTTATCGAAGCCAAAGCAAGGTAAACTCTGCAAGCGGCCTTGCTCTGGGCTTACAGAGGCTCATGACGACCGCATCCCCCAATACACCTCCCGCACTGAGGTTCGTCACGCTGGAGGGCTGAGTCGACCTTCTCTGGCTCTCAAATACTTTGGCCAACCCTTTCCCTCTCTCTCCCAGGAGCAGAAGGACGAGGTAGATCTACATTACCGAAATAGCTGTCAATGGGAGCTAGATCACGACAACGGAAGGGTGTTCTCCTGCAAATGTATTAGGGTGGTATGGTGCCAGGACTCTGAGGGGCTCAAGGCATGTACTGAATGCTTGAGTATCCTACGACTCCGGGCTTTTCAGGTATCGATCTCTCGAGAGGGCGCACCAGACGACCAGAGGAAGTATATCCCATCAAGATATCAAAGCGTTGTAACAGGAAAGATGTACGCTACAAACAAAGGACTGGGCAAGCTTGTCAAGGAGGTACGTACCCCTGTCCATTTCCCCTATCATCGTTGGACTTCGTCGTTGACATCAAACACTGTGATACCACAGACTGCCAGTAAAAAGGGCGATTTCCTGTTAGAGTTCACGGTCGCATTGTCATCTGGAGCGTTCGATGGCAAGCCGTCATTCATTCAGCTCATGGAAGTGATGTTAGAACGTCATAAACGCCAGGAACGTGGTGTTGGTTTACAGAACATGCAGTATGCCACCGACTTCGACCAGTTTTGCCACGAGATACAATGCGTACGCCCAGAAGCATACCGACTCTTCTCGTCTACGTTTGGTGGTCGATCAGAGCGAAGCATGCTACGAATTCGCGCCTCAAAGCCCAAGATGACGGTTGGAATCAGCGAGGCTACTCTTCAGCGTGCTGTCAAGTATCTAGGCGACTATGACTATCCTTCGACTTCACCGCTTGCTTGCGCTGTCGACGATACCAAGCTTCACCCGTCGTTACGCCCTTATTACGACCAGTCCAAAAAGACCTGGTTTCTCCTTGGTTCAACCACGGGCCCAATGATAGTTGCTGACCCCGATCAACTTGACCAACTCATTCACCAGGCATCAGACTCTTTGGCGACAAAGGCGCGCGTTTGGTCTCTTTCGATCCCTCTCTCTAACGTACCACCTCTGGTCATGGCAATCTTACCAATATCAGAAAGCAACACGGCTGCTTCTCTGGCAACAATCGAGGAGTCGCTCCTCAAGCTACTTCTCATTGATTCGCCCACTCCAATAAATATCATCTCCCTCGGATCGGATGGTACTGTAATAGAGCGCAAGGCTCGCCGCCTCTTGATCGAATCCGGTTTTGCTGCGGTTGAGTACACCAGCATCCAACATCCCAGCAATAAGGAGCGCCCCCTGAAGGTCGAACTCCTGTGCATAGGGACACATCGCCTCGCCATCATCCAAGACTCGAAGCATTTCAGGAAGACGTGTCGTAACAACTTATTCACCGGTGCAAAGCAGCTCGTATTGGGCAACCAACTCATCTACTATGAGCAGGTCCGATCAATGGTATATGATCAGAACCGTTCGCCACTGTATGTACGCGATGTCGACAAGTTAGATCGCCAGGACGATCGTGCTGCAGCCAGACTCTTCTCAGCAGCGAACATTAAGCACGCAATCGAGTCTGGTCATACTGGCCTCGCTATATTTCTCTTTGTCTTTGGGGAGGCCGTCGATGCGTATCAGAGCCGTACGATCACCCACGGTCAACGGATTCGTATGGTTCTGTTGGCCTACTTCTTCAAGACGATCTGGAAGGACTTCCTCGCAGAAAACGGATATCCTTCCTCACGCCATTACATCTCTCAAGAAGCCGATGATATCTTAGATATCCTAGTAAATGGATTACTAGGGTTAATCATCATCCACCGTGATCATCTCTCATCGCCCTTCCCGCTCTTACCTTGGATGCATGGCTCTGAAGCGAACGAGCATATCTTTGGACTACTCCGTAGCACTCTCCCAGAGTTTACGATTGTTGACGCCATTCAGATAATTCCCAAGCTAGATGTACGATTGATGGCCGCTTGTCAGCGCACGATAGAAATATCGGACTTTCGACGAGGCGGCGCTGGGTACACACACACACACTTCGACGGCAGTGGCGCCAATCTGGATACTCTTTCTTCCTTCCCGCCTCGTGAAACGTTTGAACAGATCGCTGGTATTGCGTGGATCGAAGCCAATGCAATTTGGGAGGTACTAGGATATTACAGGGGCTTGTCACCAACACCCTCTCTTCCCCTTGTCCCCGTCGCTGATCTCGATGCAGACGAAGATGATCTGTTGGATGCACCAGCAATGGGAGACAAATCACTAGTCGAAGAAGTCTCGGATCGGGCTATACTAGACCAGGCTTTGCAGGCAGCCTCGTTTGTATCTGTGGCACCTTCAAATCACCCGGACCTCTCTGACAGCGTTATGGATACGCTCAACGACTGTGGACTAGCAGCAGCAGCCCTTAACATGCGTGATCTAGCAGCACTGTAAGTCAGGCAATTGCTCAAGCAGTTCGAGTCTCTGACTTCTATCTATCAGAGATGATCTCGCAGACGAGAAGCCCGAGGCGTTGGCAGAGATCCAGGCGGCTCTAAAGCCGATACTTGCGGCGATATCAGCTCTAGGTACTGCAGGTCAGGCTGCAGTCAATGATCTCTTGAAGCAGGCAAGCGAGCATCCCTCAGGCTCTCATGTACATACCAAGGAAGAAGATCAGTTGGAGGATCCCCCATCGAATCTATCTCAGATCTCGGAGTACGATATCGGGATACTTGTAGATGAACGGTGGGCACATCAGAGCAAAGAGACGACTGACACATGCAGGCCGGTCAACCTTTCTGATACCTCCCCTAACGAGGAGGAAGCGGCCCCTGTCAGTGCTCGTGTGGAAGACGTCGAGCGAACACCACGCCAGCTACTTGCACAGAAGATTCACGAAGTGCTGAGGCTGTCTGGCATCAATGTTAAAGGAGAAACGAGCGGACTGGCCCGCCAGTTTCGATGGACAAAGCAGGCCATGACAACTACAGACAAGGATGCTACTGGAAATGCTGTGAACGCGAGGATAGCGGCGAGCTCAAGGGCCAATGTGGTGAGTCTATCGTTTATTACGCAGCGCACAATGGAAACTGACCGTTGGTTTGAATCCTAGCTAATCAACTCACGCAAGTCGATCTTCGCTTCGCTCCCCCTTACAGATGTGCTGGCTACTGCAAATATAACACATCTATTTCAGCTAATTGATGGCTTGTTTGCCATCGTACTGTATGAGAAGAAACTGATGCTTGGACAAGGTAGGTACCTCAACATATATGTATGTTCCTCTACTCACCATGCCTTTCAGTCGTCACATTCTACGAGAAGGGTGGGGGTAAAGCTAGCACACACTCATGGGTATCGAACGCCTCATCTGTCGGCAATATCTCCTGGATTTCCATGCAAGTTTGGACGCCCCTCTCCACCCCAAATTTGTTCCGGTCGATCACGCAGTCTGGTGTTCCTAAATACGGACTCGTCCACTCCAAGGCATTCTTATATGCACTTACAACAAAAGCCGTTACCATCCGAGGTGATAGCTTCATCAAACTTGCTCCCGCCGTCTACAACTCAGTATTTCGACCCCTGAACGCGAAAGAGGGGCTGGTGGTTGAGGCTGTAAAGAAATTGATGGGGAAGAAGCATACCTACGAGCTTGAAGACCTTGAAGGCTAATAGATATTGCCTTAGAGAACACGCCTGTATTTTTGCGCTATTTCTTTCTATTTTATTCGACTTTCTGATGTTAGATCTAATAATCCACCCCTCGGAGGCCCAATTGGGAGGTCGGATCATAATCCACCCCTCCAGATTTCCTAATAAGGTAATTTTTTGTCCACCCTTTTTAGCCCAAATCCCGGCATTTTCCGATCAAACCTCTATAGGGATTGTCGGAGGTCCTTCTGAAGTATTCTGTAAGCACATGACCCAGGGGCTAGGACTCTGAGTTCCAAATGTGAAAAAATGCGAAATGAACCCCCTATTGTCTCTACCTGCACACTACTGCACTCTATTTTTGCATCCCCTTCACCTCTCCATTCCTGCAACTTTTCACCAAAGCAATGGCATCATCTCAAGGGTATGTAGCTATTCTTAGAGCTCTTCTAGTCCCAGAATCATAGCTCCTTTCATGGTCTCTGTAGAAAGCTTTTCTGCTCTGTCTGCAACAAAGATTGGTCCAGAAAGAAGAGCTACAATGAGCATATCAAGACTCTTCACCATGAGAGATATATCCTCTCTTTTGGTGAGTTACCATGCTCCCTTGCTGATCTTGTAGTTGTACCAACTGTAATTAGATAGCAAAGATTACTTGGTGGTTAGGGATGGCATTCAGCATTTGCTTTGCTGTCCCTTATGTGAAGTTCAACATGAGAATGTCAAGAACTTCAGCCACCACTCCAGGAGTGCTCATAAGGTGGTTAAGTTCTCTTGGAAGACTTTGGAAGGAGATGAGGGAGTTGAATTGGAGTCTGAGTTAATGGATGTGGATTTGCCACTCTTAGTTTGTATTCAATCTTATTCAATTTTGCTGTTAACTAACTTGGTGCTTGTTAAGGATCAGCCTGTCTCTTCGCCTACTCCAAAGGCGACACCTCTTCGTCTTCCGTCTCCTGGTCCTCACTTGTCGCCTGCCCCTCTGGTTGCCCAACCAACTACACCACCTGGTCTCGGATCACTACGCTCATCCTCACCAGATCTGGACATCACACCACGTCCACTTCCAAGTCTGCCTACACAGCACGTTACGGCTACTGAACCTGCCATCAGCACCTTGACAACTACCGCTACGTTAGAGAAATATGGTCTTCGAGTTCACCGCCACTACTCTACGGTTCACTGCATGGGTTGTCTAGTTGCCTGGATTCCCTCCAAAGTAATAGGCCATCTTCGCTCACATGGCTTCACTGTCTCTCGTCAGGATGAAGAGCAACTGCTCCATGTTCTGGCCATGCTTCACGTCATCAACAAGGAAGTCCCACTTCGTCCAAAGACGTTAGGGCCACCTGTTGAAGGTCTGGCAGTCTCTGATGGCTACTGCTGCGGTACTTGCGACTACGCCTGCCTGAAGGAGTCAATGATTGAACGTCATATTGGTAAACATAAAGAAGTACCTTCACAATATGGATCAAACTACACGAAAGGCTATGTTCAAACCTTCTTCTCGCCTACTCAACGACATTACTTTGAAGTTACGTCACCACCATTACCGCCTTCAGTTGATTCATCTCTGCTCGACATCTACACCACCAAACTACTGCCAGATCTCACTACCACCACCCACATTCTACAGCCTATTCATCCGCATGAACTACCACTCATGGTTCAGATGACTGGCTGGCATACACATCTAGCAGATTATCTGAAGGATCGACGTCTTGTGGGGGATCTTTTGGACTTGGTTAAGGTGCCTACACATGGGTCTGGGAGTCGCCTGGCTAAGCTTGGTGATGTGGCAAATGAGTACCTTCAAATCGCTGGACGCAGAATCAGCAAGTCACCCTTTGAAGTTCGCAAGATGTTGAAACGGTATCCAATGTATGTCTTATTTATATTGTCCTGGTCATTTCTAATCTTTAATTGAAGGGAAAGCGTCCACTTCAAGCCACTTGAAGACTCCTCCACCATTCGCAACTACTCTACGGTTCTTGCTAAGCTGGCCAACGCAATTATCAAGTCCATAGATGGTACACGCAACAAGTCTGGCTACCAGTTCCCGCTATCTGAAGACGATATCAGACATGCCCACGCCCTCCTTGCATCACTGAAAGATGGTGTCCATATGAAGAGCCAGGTCGTAGCCATGCATACACTGGTACAGCCAATGCTGAGTCGCTTCGCTAACGTTACGGAGTCGGAAGATGGCAGCAGCAAATGGAGTAGATTCATTGAATGCTTCATAGCCCTGCTTTCAATTCAAGATGACGGATCTTTCAAACCGCCTCAGTACATGACGCAACCACTGGCTATCCTCAAGTATCTCTGCCGGGTTACATGCTTCATGCACGCCCTTGGCCATCTTGATGGTTCTGAAAAGGCATTTGAGGAGTAAGTTCCTTGTCATATCCTGTGAAATTCTGCTTCTAAATCCTTGATTAGACTTGTAGAAGACCAAGTCAAGCTTCATCTTGCACTCAATGTTCGCTCCGCCTTCAATACGATTTCGAACTACCAGTCGTACATCTCTTCTCTTGTCCACAACACTACTGCGGCTCCTACGACTATGGTCAGCGCTGATGGTCAACTCATCACATACCACAAGAGTGTTCTGGATGTTCCACGGTTACGGCTTGCAGTTGAAGGACTCGCTGCGCATATCAAGGCTCAAATTACCTCTCTGTTCAACACTGAAGTATTTGAGTACTCGATTCCAGACAACATCAGTGACGACTGGACAACTACAGCTAGAGGCTCTTCCTGGCTAGACGACATCGATTCCATGGTCGCAAAGCCCAATCAGTTAATGGCTGCGCTGCTCAACACGCCTGGTCGTTTCCTATTACGCAAAGACAGTGCTGGTGGTGCTGTTTGGAATCAAGCTGCTGTCTTGGAGGTACTTGGGATCATGCGCGAGATCAACCACTCTCTGGCGCTATACAGCTTCATTACGGCTGGCCCTGATCCACGTGGTGCAGAGTTTGTAGAGCACAAGATTCGCAACTCAAATCGACCTCGTACTGTCTTCCGTTCGCTCAAAGACCTCTGGCTCGTCACCCGTCGCACCAAAGCAGAACATCTACAAGGCGCAGAGTCCTTCATAGCCATGAAGTGCCATCCAGAACTCACCCGCTTGCTGGAGATCTACTTGCTTGGTATACGTCCTTTGGAACAGATTCTGGCTCGTGTCGCTTGGAATGAAGAGACTGCACTGCTGTATGCTGAGTACCTGTGGCTCGACATGGGAAAGGTGATAACTGCAGATACGTTTAGCGAACTCCTGGCCACGTTCATGCAGCAGAAGGCTGGTGTTAGGGACTGCGGCTTGCGCAACTTCCGTCAACTTACGGTTGAGATGGGGCGCGTCTACTTGGGCTCAGAGTTCCAGCTTGCCATGGAAGGTGAAGACGCTTTCGCTGAACTTCGTGGCCACACTACAAGAGTGGAACGTGCACACTACGCACCAGAGGCTGGCCATCTTCCGTCCCTCACCAGCGACATGGTTCTACGCTTTGGTTTCGCCTCTGACGCTTGGGCAAGAATGATGGGCTGCTTCCCAGAGTATCCACCCATGGTTCCGCTAATAGTCAAGAAGCGCAATCAGTTATTTCCCACCACAACTACCTCCACAACTTCTGGTGTTACTGCTGCTACGCCTGCACTCGATACAGCTGCCTTGCTTGCAGGCATACGTGCTGAGATTGCCAATACGGTTACGGGTGCGGTTTCATCTGCCATGGCTCGGGTTATGGATGCTGTAGAGTCCAAGGTGCAGAAATCGGTGGCAGAGGGTGTTCAGAAAGCGCTGTTCATTGCTCAGTCAGAAGGCATTCGCTATGCAGATTCAGCGCCACAGTTCCCCTTGCTCGAGTCTACTTCGACATCCATACACCCGGTTACGCCACTCCAGGAGATTGCTCAAGGGGATTACACCGAGATTGAGGACTTGTATGGAGATGATCCACCAGAACTTTCTGCACCAGCAGCCTCGCTTCCTCCTGTTCCTTCTTCTTCTTCTGCTGCGCCTCTACCACCGACTGGGCCCTCAGTGAATGAGCCAGGATATGCACTCGACTTGCTTCGGAAGTTCTTCAAGAATCCAACTGCTGAATTTAAGTCGCCAGGTCAACGGAATATCGTCGAACATGCCTTAGCTTTGGAGAACAACTTCGTGGGCATTCTTCCAACTGGTGGAGGCAAAAGCTTGTCATATTTGCTACCGGTTTTCAAAGAGCAGCATCTTGGCTACAAGACAATCGTGGTCGTTCCCAACAAGGCTTTACTTCAAGACCAGTTGGTCAAGGCGCAGGCATTCGGTATCAATGCACTTCACTACACTAGCAAGCATCGGGACATGGGCAGGTCGCCATTGGTATTTGTGGCACTGGAAACTGCTATTTGTGGTACATTCGCCAAGTGAGTACTTCTCGATTCGTTACCAGCTCATGCTAAATAGTATACAGTGCCTATGCAGAGAACGAAAGGTGTATCAAACGTGTTGTAATAGATGAAGTTAGGGTTATGGGATTGTTTTTCATATTTCCTAGGGAATTTTTAGGGATGGAATTTTTTCCCTAGGGTAGGGTAAGTGATGGTAGGGAAATGGTGATAGGGAGGACGATAGGGATACAGAGATAGGGAAATGATACGGAGCTG
The DNA here is from genome assembly GCF_014466165.1 of Pleurotus ostreatus. Taxonomy (NCBI): domain Eukaryota; kingdom Fungi; phylum Basidiomycota; class Agaricomycetes; order Agaricales; family Pleurotaceae; genus Pleurotus; species Pleurotus ostreatus. The sequence goes on along the minus strand of NW_023503164.1, from coordinate 27,676 downwards.
GTGGCAGGGAATATGGTAGGGAAGTAGCAGGGTTCATATGAGAGAGATGGTAGGGAATTGGTGGTAGGGAAAATAGCAGGGATGCATAACACACAGATGCTAGGGGAAAATGTAGAGGAATGGTGGTAGAAAAAACATTAGGGACACAATAGGGTACATGAGAGAACACTGCTAGAAGACTAGTGACAGGGAAAACAGTAGCAAAGGCACTAGCATGAAGCTTAGGAGCAAGGAATGGGGAAACCATTAGGGATGGAGTGAGAAATGGTGCTGAAAATGCCAAAGATGAAAATAGGGATTGATAAGATGTATAGAACAGTTGTGTGGCCGTCTTGGACGACCTGGTGTGTGGTGGGATGCATTGGTGGTGTGGGGAATGTTGTAACAGATTCCATCGATGTATATTATTACAAGACGGAGTCAATGGGTCAGTGCGTGGGAAGACGAAGTGGGTCAGTGCGTGGGATGTGGAATGGGACAGTGCGTGGGAAGGCGGAATGCACATCGGAGCGCTGACAGTTTCGTGGGAAAACGGAAGCAATTTCGGGGCGGTCATAATTTCGTGGGAAAGCGGGTAGACATCAGTCAATAGCGGGTGAGCACTATACGCGCTGTGTGGCCGTCCTGGACGGCCACAAGTGGATCATGAGTAAGTATGGACCAACAAAAACTCAGCATATATGCTGTAGAGTATGTTTCTGACCGTCCAGGACGGCTATACGCAGTGCATGTCAACAGTCAACTCCACAGCAAGCAAGTCAAGTAAGTGGATACACGCAATCACGATTATTTGGCGTGTCGGCGAAGAGCGGCGACAGGTAAAGTAATAAATAAGTAAAGAGTTGAGAAGAAAGCATCATTTATGGGTTAGTTGAAAGTAGAGATGAGAATGTGACAACTTGAACTTGCCGTCCCGGACGGACAAATGTGGGCACGTTCTTTGTGTGTGCATTATCGTTAATGAATACAGGGCAAACAAAACGGTGGTCGAAAACTACAAATGTATGTCACGCGTCACGATTACAAATTTATGTCACACGTCATTATGTACAAATTTGGGTCGTCGCAATTGTCATTTTTGTCACGCGTCACATTTACCAATTTGGGTCGTCACAAGTAATATTTTTGTCACGCGTCACATTTACCAATTTGGGTCGTCACAATTATTATTTTATTGTCACTCGTCACGATTACTAATCAGTCACGCGTCACGGGCGCTTAGACTATGGAAAAACCGTAGTCGTCTGGTCTTGGGCGCCTAAAGCGCTGACAAATCCCGCCCTTCCTATTTGGGCGAACGGCGCCTCTCTCACTACACCCGTCACCACACATCTTCGCCCTCACCTCATTACCAACAACCACACCATACAACACAACGACTATCACTCTTAACAATGCCATCCCTCTACATTATCTCGACAACTCTCGCTTCGCGTCGTTGCCGAGGACGACGACAACAACTCCAAACAGCAGTAATGACGGCGTTGATCGCCAATCAGGCGACGATCGAGGCAGACGGGAGACACGACTACGAGTCGTTGACTCACTTCGTCATCGTGTAAGTCAATTTCTTTGTCGTTCGCTCTGCGCTAACTTGTTTTAGCGGGGCCCTGCATAACAGCCCCTCAGAGTCACAATCACACGTGACTGTGAGGGGCTACATCGACGACGCCCCCGCCATAACCATTCACGTCAAATTTTCGCGGCGATGGAACGTAAAAGAAGTCAGGACGTTTCGGGGGGGACTGGCTTTGACCGCGTCCGACTTGGATTTTGTTTGGTAAGTAATGTCACATATACCCTTCTATTCATCACTAACACCTTTTCGCAGTGATATATAGTAGCATTATGTAGCTTCCGATTTTTTGTCGACAGAATTGCTTGTAAAATTCGCGATCGATGTAGCTTCTGACGTCGACCATTACGTAGATGTTGTTTTGGCCCAGGTAAGGTACTAACAAAGATAATTAAAAATCATGCTGACAATGTTATATGTAGGCCACCCATCGCCCTCGACTGCTCGCCAGCCCCGACGCAGATCTCATTCATATAAACGAGCTCTATCACTGTAAGTTCTTCACTTGCTCTACATAATTGACCGTCCAGGACTGACATATTGTTTCATCCTCATTTCGTGCTGCGTTACGCGACGAATAATACAAGCAGCGTGTCCAACGACACAAATACACGGTGAGTACGTCCACGCCTACTCATTTCGTGCGTGCTGTGTTACGGCGACGAATAATACAAGCAGCGTGTTCAACGACACAAATACACGGTGAGCACGTCCACGTCTATCTTGACCGTCCAGGACTGACAATTTGTGTCATGTTCATTTTGTGCATGCTGTTTTACGCGACGAATAATACAAGCAGCGTGTCCAACGACACAAATACACGGTGAGTACGTCCACGTCTATCTTGACCGTCCAGGACTGACACATTGTGCTGAGACCTCAGAGATAATGAAAATACTTATTGAGTACTGCGTTTTCGTACACAAAAGTAAAACTAATGACGGGAGGGGAGGGGAGACGACTACGATATCACCACTACTAGCGCCTTTTCTTTGCTTTGAACGGGTTTGTTGGCTTCTTTGTCAGCGCGGGGAGATCTTTGAGCTCGACGTCAGTGCTGTGAGCAGAGAATCTGGTAGGTTGTCGATGTGGCGGCTGTTCAGCGTGTGAATGCAAGACTGCTGTAGAACAAAGTGCACTGAGCCGTCCGTATTGTCATGAGATTAGAGTAACACAAACCTTTGTTCCTAGTGAGGCTTTGGAGAAACGACGGAGGCCTTGGCTGTTCAAACTCATCTGAGTCTTCGTTCGACAGTTCTGAGGGAATTGGCGGTGAAGCGTTAATCCCTCGACCAATTGAGTCTACAGTCTCTTGTGATGAGTGTGGCGCTGCCTCTACCCCAGAATTGAGGTGATCATTGGCCCCAGACCTGAGGGCTTGCAGATTTGCAAGTCGCCCAGCACGAGATCCTTCCGCCTTTCTGCCCAGCTTCGTCTTTCCAAGAGTACTTCCAGGCGTAGGTGAGGTAGGCCTCGGCGAGAACCTGACACGCTTGCTATCTTTGTCCCGCTTTTTCTGAGGCGTGTCGGGATATGGGTCACGGTTTCGCCGATGCGAAGAGATTGTAGGCTTCTTGGAGGTTGATTCGTCACCCACATCCATATCTGGCTTATCAATCAGATCACCTTCGGTAGGGATGAAGCTGGTCATACCATCGTCGGAGTCCAAGTCCACAAATAACGGGATATTGGAAGGTTCTGCGCTCTGATGCCTTGAGACACTGGGAAAGCTACGTATATCCTCGTCCTCGTCCAAGTCGATGGTTATCTCATTATTCGACAGGTCATCCCCAACCAATATCTCCGGTTGATTCTCGTTCTCGCTCCCCGCTGTCGAATTCCCCTTGTTGACGTCCACATGCTGAAGGTCAGGAATAAGTCCCTCAACATCGACTGTTGCTAATATTCAGATATGCGTATGAATTAGACCATGAAAGTTTCCGATAGATGACTCACGATTTGACGGGATCCCGGGAATAGAGGACTCGTCTGAAGATACATGATTATCTGCGGGTGGTAAGAATGGATAATCGGACAGAACGTACCGGGTTGACTGTCTTCTGAGCTGTAAGAGACTAGGGATGTCAAGGGTTTCTCTGTGGTAGGCGTTGGATCATTGACACCGTTGGTACCCAATGATAATACTCACTTGTGGACGCAGACTTGCTAACGTGAGTACCAGCGACGTCTTGGCCAATAACCGTGCCCAAGATTTGCTTGCCGTCTGACAAGGTCTGCTTGGATTGAACGGAGACATCACGGTTGTCATTCTCTCCATCAGAATCTTCGACAGTCTCCGCACTTATCGGTTTTTCTAATCAGTATATTGAGTGTCACGTCGCGCTGAAATTAATCGGCTTTGCTTACTTTTCCTGAACGTCTTAGTATGTTTTCTGGGTTTGGCGGATGATATTGATGTATCCATTGGCGTATCGGAATCAACATCGGTCGTCCTAAGTCGTTGAGCACCGTCTATTAGATTCAGGGCTTGTCAGCTGTAAATTGATCAGCCTGCACTCAACGTACTCTTGCTACTCTCTTCGGGGAAACTCTGCTTGCCCTTTTTGCCTTTGACGTCGCTGGGACGAGGGATATCGTCCTCTGAAAGTGAGGTCGTGAGGTAAACTTTCCAGACAATTACACATTACACGATACCTAATTCAGATGCGTACGGAAGTGTAGCATCGTCCGTGTTTTCTAGAGCTATGGGAGCCTTCAAAAAGAATGTCGCAGAATTTAGTGTATACTCACCGGTGGAGGTGACAGGCGCAGACAAAGTAACGGGCTTTTCCTTCTTGGACTTAGACTTACGCCTTGACGTCTTTCCTGTTCCCGAACGATTTTCATCAACTTGTTTCTCCTCAACATCAATCGTGATAGCATCGTCCATGTGTTCTAAAGCTGTGGAGGCATTGAGAAGCAATGTCGCCGTCCTCGACGGATACTCACCAGTGGAGGTGACAGGCGCAGACAAAGTAACGGGTTTTTCCGTCTTTGGTTTGGACTTACGCCTTGACGGCGTCTTTCCTGTACCCGAAATATCTTCACCATCGATCTCCATTTCCTCGCCAGCATCGAGCGCAAGTGATTTTTGGGTCAAAATACCTTGGATGTAATTGGTTCCTTCCCAGTTCTCCTGACAGGGATCTGGGCCGCCAGGGAGGAAGGACTCAGAGAGGTCCCGTTTTCCGAGAGCGTGACTTGCGAGGATGATATCTGCAGTACCACGTATGAGTAGCATGAAGCACAAGACGTCCTTCTTTTGCGGTTGTCGATAGCATCGATTCTCGATTTGGTGTTGTTCGAGAGCACTCCACGGTTGGTCCTAGTACAACAATTAAAAGGCATCTAAAATTGAGGTAGATCCATACCACAAAGACCACAATGTTAGCAATGGCGAGATTCAACCCGGTTGATCCAACCGATGAAATGATGAGGACACGGAACTCGTCGCTGGCATGGAACTTTTTCACAATCTTGCTACGAGCCCTCGTGTTCATTCCCCCATCTATCCATAGCGGTTGTATTCCATGTAACGTGAGAATCTACATGTCGATGGGCCATGAGAATCAATTGGATCTAAAGCAAGGGAAACGTACATTTCTGAGTAGCGGTCCAAGGGAAGGGTATTCTTGATAAATTAGAATCTTGTTCTGTCGAGAAGGCGTTGCTTCGTCCGGCATGGGCGGCAACACGAGGACTCCATCTAACACATAAGGCATTCCAGCCTCGTCACTGGCAAGGAAGTGAACGCAAAGATCGACGGCAGACTGTATCTTCGTCGACTTCATCGGTTGCCATTCTTCGAGGGAATTAAAGTGCGGGATGGGGTCAAAAAACGGAAGAGACTTCCCGTTGGCATCTTCTTCTTCTTTCCCGATTCGCGGGTAGGCAATGCATAGTCGGTGGGGAACATAGAAGCCTCGATTCATGACCAGGAGCTGAGCGTCACTGCCAGAGAAGCTGGTCATGCAGTATAAGTGCCAACGCAGACTCACATATCAATAGGCTATGACACGTACTCTGCCCTTGTCGTATTGGCATTCTTCTCAAAGATCACCTTCTCTCGGGGGGTGGGTTCGATCTCAAGGGTAATACGGCGCTTTTGAGGTAGGTTCACAAGCGGCTTTCCGTCTTGGCCGATTGTTCCTGGAGAGCGACAAAGGATCCTCCCTTTGAATCTATTCTTGATGCGAGTTGAAATTTGAACCCTCGCCTCCTGGAGACCGTCCTGGTCCGCAGGTCTGTTTTTCGTGGCAGATAGTCGTCTGATCGTCTTCATATCATCACGTTCTTGCTGGTACGCTTCATCAGTTGCGAACCATGGGACGTTGATGAGCCGCCCCATTGCAGACAAGTCCTAGTTTGGAGAGAAGTCAGCCTCCAATGTCTGGCGCAGCCCAATAGCACGTACCCTCGTCGATGTTTGCAGAGGAGTGCCAGTCATTGCGAGCCTCAATGAGGAACAGCTGAGAATTGTGGTGGCGGCACATTGTTTGACCCCTGGGTTCCGATATGTGTGAGCTTCGTCAATTGTGACGACGAGGTATTTCAGATCAAAAAGCGTCTTGTCGACAGAGTTCCCTAATGGCTTCCGTTTCGCATCAACCCACGGCTTTAAAAGTGTTGTCGTCGGTGGTTGATAAGTATAGATAAGCGCGAAGTCTGCTTGTAGGGCCTGACAAGATCGCCGGTCAGAATCACTCGCATTTGGTGAAAAATGGTACTAACGGAGTGAGAGGTAACAATGAGTCTTCGATTCATCGGTTGTAGGCTCTTGAAGAAACCCCCCTTCTCCGACCAAAATGCTTTCCTAGATTGAGCCTGATAGACGAACAGGTCGACAGACCCCTTCTTGAAGCAAGTTTTCAGTTCCCCCACCCATTGATCAAGGAGAGTGGGCGGCACGATAAAGAGGTAAGGGAGATTAGGGAGCGCTTTATCCAGGCGGTGGCTACCGAGATACGGAGTTTCCTCTAATATTTGTGGATCTGAGTCATAGCAGTGCCGAGTGGGATGGATTGGAACTTACGAAGAATCTTGGGGAAATCGACGCCTCGTTCGTGTCTGAACGAAATATCTACAAAGAAGCCTATCAGTGCGGCGCTCTGGAATGTCTTTCCTAACCCCATTTCATCAGCGATCAGCACTCCAGGACATTGGTCTGATGAAGATGACGACAGCGCGCTCCTGAGAAGGGCATGTACACCCATAGTTTGATGTGGCCGTAAAGAGAAGGGCTCATTGTCTTCTTCAGCGAGCTTAGCACCATCCCACAAATTCCCTCCCATCCTGTCCCGGGTTTTGTTGAAAGGAGAAGGCAGGTTGTCGTGAAAGCCAAGCCGATCGTTCAGGACCTTGTCGTCTAAAGTCATCTCGAACTCCACTCCAACTGAGTCCTGGCCTTCTGACCGCCAAAACCCGCCTTCGCTCACATCGGGTTCGAGCACTGAATCAGTAGCTTCCTCAGATGAAGCGGAGAAGAGGTCATGATAATACAACAGGATCTCTTCTATGTCTTCCGGCGTGGAGAGGTCTGAACTGGCGTGCGATAGCCTGCCTTTTCCTGTCAAAGTGGCGGGGGTGTCAAGTGCAGCATTTGTGATGCTTGCGTTGTACTCACCCTTGCTCGTAACTCGTGTTTGCTCTCGTTGAATGACAAGGCTGTCGATTATGGACTTGAGTTGCTCGCCTGTGCGGAGCAGTCTTTCCACTATCTGCGGCTTTGCATGTTGCGCGATGGCGACTACCTTCCACCGGTTTATCTTCGTGATGGCCACCCGCACCTCCTGTTTCGTGGCATTCCCACCCTGTGCCACTAGATATTCGTTAGTTAGAGAGACTCCAAGACAGACAATCAACGACTAACCTAAAAGAGCCTTGGTGGCATCGGCCTCCATCTTCTGAATTTGCGCAGAGAAACGAAGATTTTTCCGAGAAAGACTGCCCCAGTGCACCTGGATTATCGCAGAGATGGGGGCGAAGAGATCGCCCCTCATCATTAGACCCATTGGAACCGCTTCATCCCCCAGAAGCTTCTGACCGACATAATCTGAGAATCGACTGACGCACTGCTTTGCCTGCGGCCAAGTTCCCGTCTGCGACTGAACCATGAAAGGATTGACGCCACCCTCCTCCATCGACTGAGAGATCAGAGCGGGAAGGCCAATCTTGTCTGATATCTGTTGAATTAAGCGGCCCCAAAGTTGACGTCCGTTCGCAGAGCTGATTAGCTTCTTTCTTGTAAAGGACATGCGATACTTCTCTTCTTGCATTGAGTATTCCGTAAGATAGGCCCTGATGAGCTCGATTTCTCTTGCACTCCATCCTAACGGCGGATCTTCCGGGGAGAGGGACGTCATTCCTGTTAAACGTTGAAAGCCCTTGAAACGCCAAGGTCCGTCGACTTTGCAGTCATCGACGACGAAGAAGCTGGCGAATGCACCGTGAAGAGAGAGACTAGGCATGGAGATTTCTGTAGACAAGAGTGTACTTTGGTGTAGAAACTAGGCGTACGGTACCTCGTTGAAATACCTTTGATTCCTGCATTCCGTCGTTCATCAGGTGAATTAACATTGAAATTTCTATTTCCGCGACCCGAAGGCTGTCACTGTGATCATACTGGTAAAAATATATTCCGCTACCAACAGAGGCGATTTGAAGGATGTTATTCACGAGGCGGGGCATAGTACAAACTATATCGCCAATATAGCATAATGGACTTTCGTTCCAGAAGGAAATGTGACACCGCACATTACAAGGCGCCAGCTGGAACTGACATTCAGAATGCACGAGGCTATGACAGGCTTCCCTTTGGTTTGGTTTAAAATGACGTCCCCTGGCCCTGACCCTACCAATTAGACGTCCTTGTCTTCAGAAAATACTCCCTCTCCCATACGTGCTTTACGCTACATCACAAACTCCGTGCCATGGACTTATCCGTTGCCCAATTCTGTCAACGTGCCCAGGAACTTATGAACAGCGACGATGCAGCGTTCGTTAGATACGTCCTCAATGGGGTTGATGAAGGGGAGGAAATCAGGTTAAATCCGTTGCTAGACGCCCTCCAGGATGAGGAAGAGGTGGAAGCGAGGCGCGACTATGATTCCCTGCTAGGGATCGCCGACGATATCCTGGTGAAGACGGAACTTTCAGTGTTTCCAGTGCCAAAGTTGACGGATACACTCACGACGGATATCCACATCACCCACCCGTTTCAAATCGGCGATGCTAGTAAATTTTACTTCCTAAATTCGGCATTATGTTGACTACTATCCATATGTAGACCTTGGAGACCCTCGCCATCCACAAGGTCCCAAATATTTGTGTTGGGAAATGGGGTACACGCGGCTCCGTTCGGGCACTAATCCCTGGTCTTTATCGAGCGAACCGCAGTCCTCAGCTCACTCAGGACGAGATGAAGAGCTTCTACAACCAGGGTTTGCGGCCAGCAATCGTGGAATTGACGCCTGCCCAGTCGGCAGAATGGCCATCAACCTATGAAGGAGAGATGTGGAGGGCGAGAGGCCGCACAGGGCAGCTGGCTCTTTCATCGAAGGTGGTTGATGCGTGGTACGTATCCATGATAGGGCAGAGGATACGTTCTTCATTGGAGGAGAACGGTGTGGCTTGGGGGAGAGGCCTTGTCTTTTTGCACGAAATTCGAGGGGTCAAACATGGAAGCGGCCATAGCGTAGGGGCCGACGCTGCAGATCGTACTCTAGGGGACTGGTTAGCTGATCACGACCTGTCGAGAGAAGAGATGGGAGAGAGCGGCACCTGGTACATTGACGTAGGCGTCGAATTCGTATCCCTTGAAGAACGATGCCTGGCTTGGCGAACGGACTCCCACCGTCATATCGTCGAGGCTGTTATCAGTATCCCAGAAAACCGAGCAGCGAGCATTTCTCGTCCAGGCAGTAGCAAATATACACGGGATATGGTCTCTCATATGCCCTCAATCTCTGGCTGTCGCATCTCGCCCGGTCTCCACACGAGAGGTCCCTACGACGTTAGGTACTTTCAACTGTACACCACTGACAAGGCGCTCACTTATCGGCCCGAGGGTTATCACCGTGGAAAGTTCATCACACCGTCGGATATACTCAAGGGAAAGGTCGACACGTTCATCGAAGGACTCTACGATACCTATAGTAACGCAGCAAGCCGTAACTGGTCGCTCGCAAGGATGGAAGTTAGGGTACCTTTGGAGCATGCGGAGGAAGTTCTCTTGTTGCAACATCTCAGCGCCGCTCGTACATGGCTGATCTCCTTCCATAAGAAGGTGTTCTGGTAAGGAATACTGTATTTGACTTGGAAGTAAGAGAAACTTACATATGACACTAGGAGTTTGCGGGCGTATAGGGCTGCAGCGCTCAAGTTTGTCTTGCAGTGGCAAGCTGACTATGATGGGTCTCTTCGAGTTAAAATGCCGGCCCTGCTCTTGACCGCAGCGGCATCCTGGCTCATCAACAGTCTTCACTCGTCGCCGGACAAGGGAGCAAGCTGTAAACAGCTCATGAAGGCGGTGCTGCCTTTGGAGGACAGGAGCGAAGTTCACCTGGACGTCATGGCCTTCGGAACACCAACTGACGACAACGATGTGGGTAGCGATGGAGAGTCCGACAATGAGGAGTCTGGTTTGGTTCCAACTTGGTCTCGGGGCTTGGTGTTTTTGAACGCCATAAGGCTGGGTGAAGGCATTCCAGTACCACGATTTCGGGACAACACTGGCAGACTGATGGAGAACGCGTTCACTTTCTTTTTCGGCACAAACCTCAAAGGAATCCAACATTTCGACTTTGGGACTACCATTCGCAGGCCGCCAAACCCAGATCGAATTCGAAATAAGGTCACGAAGACGCCGAAACTCTGGCCAGAGGCTGAAAACCGGGAGCTAGATCATCCCTTCACGATCCCAGACGATGCGATCCATAGAATACAACCGATGGATCAGGATGAAGGCTCGGACTTGGGAGATGACGACACCGTGGACGACGGCCTTCCTGGAAACGTAAACGACGCATTGGAGTTGATCTGGAAGGAGTTCCTCGTCGATCTTGCCGAAAAGAGCCCGAATAGGAGTAGCAGGCAGGATCCATCGTATTGTAGACTAGACGCCAATCAGAGAAAGCGCATCAGGGAATCCGCATACATCGGCGATCCGACGGAGTTCTTCGACGACTTCCAGTGGAAATACGCATCCGTTGAGGAATGGCGTAGGGTTTTTTCTAGATTATTCCCGGACAAAACACAGGACGTGAGTGGACGTGTCCAGGGCTACCACACCACCCGTTGGTTCCAGGATTGGATCAAACTCCGCGCTCGTGTGGACTCCGTTGGTCTAGAGGATATGAGGAAGCAACTCAAGCGTCGGGTGAACCGCTTCTGTTGGCTACCTTTCGCTCAAACGGACAAACTTTGGACGACGAAGGCTCAAACAGGGAAGGGGTGGGCCTACATGGAGGAATGGATGAACAGCGATTCTCCATCAACAGCAAAGAGGCCTTGCCCCGCGATCTATATCAACCCCAACCGTAGACGATGATCTGGGATGTATATAATACGTAGTGGCCAAGAAAAACTTTACTGAATACATCTGCCCACGCCTGAGAACTGAGTAGCTGGTGCGTATGTGCGTGCATCCAGAATCCTGGACGAATGTTGACTGAATTATTGCTAATAAATGGTTCCCGGACGGAGATCACAGTCCTAGGCGACATTGAACGGTCACTCAACAGATATAAGTGCACGAGATGGCCACAGAATGTCGTTCCTAGACGGACATCACAGTCCTAGGCGACATTGAACACTCACTCAACAGATATAAGTGCACGAGATGGCCACAGAATGTCGTTCCTGGACGGACATCATACTGTAGGCGAAATTGAACGCTCATTCAACAGATATGCACGAGCTGGCCACAGAATGTCGTTCCTAGACGGACATCACAGTCCTAGGCGACATTGAACACTCACTCAACAGATATAAGTGCACGAGCTGGCCACAGAATGTCGTTCCTGGACGGACATCATACTGTAGGCGAAATTGAACGCTCATTCAACAGATATGCACGAGCTGGCCACAGAATGTCGTTCCTAGACGGACATCACAGTCCTAGGCGACATTGAACACTCACTCAACAGATATAAGTGCACGAGATGGCCACAGAATGTCGTTCCTGGACGGACATCATACTGTAGGCGAAATTGAACGCTTATTCAACAGATATGCACGAGCTGGCCACAGAATGTCGGTCCTAGACGGACATCACAGTCCTAGGCGACATTGAACACTCACTCAACAGATATAAGTGCACGAGATGGCCACAGAATGTCGTTCCTGGACGGACATCATACTGTCTATAATCCGCCAGATTAAGCGTCCGTGTATTGGCGTACTTGACTACGGTTTTTCCAGAGTTCAAGCGCCCGCGCCACGTGACTCAGTCACGTTTTTTCCTTTACGCGTCTTGTTTGTTGATAGCTTTTTCCAATACCTTTCGCAGTGCTCTAGGCAACCAAAATGACTGGTAAGTCCGTATTTAGCAAGTTATTTTCGCGATGCGGGTCCACTGGATGGTGGCAAAAGCCCTTTGGAGAGAGCCCTAGTTAGTTGGGTGTCAAACCGCTCGCTGGGTAGTTCCCAATGATCCCTAGCCATGCAAAGAGATGGGGACGACCCTGGACCCACTCTTTGCATGAAAAAGGTTTAAAACTGGGCACTACCTAGCTCGGGGCGGTTCTTTGCTGTTCAACTTACCAGGCAGCGCGCGGCCTAAACTTAGCCAGTCAGTGAAATGGGGACGACCCTGGACCCATTCTGACTGCTTAAGACAAAGGTCGAGTGCGTCCTGGTAAGGTGGATGACAAAGAGCACTCCCACTCAGTTGGTTTTCGCTGGATGGTCGCAAAAGCCCTTTGGAGAGAGCCCTAGTTAGTTGGGTGTCAAACCGCTCGCTGGGTAGTTCCCAATGATCCCTAGCCATGCAAAGAGATGGGGACGACCCTGGACCCACTCTTTGCATGAAAAAGGTTTATAACTGGGCACTACCTAGCTCGGGGCGGTTCTTTGCTGTTCAACTTACCAGGCAGCGCGCGGCCTAAACTTAGCCAGTCAGTGAAATGGGGACGACCCTGGACCCATTCTGACTGCTTAAGACAAAGGTCGAGTGCGTCCTGGTAAGGTGGATTACAAAGGACCAGTCCCCGCTCACTTTCTCATTCATTCATTGCGTCATGCTGAGTGCGTTCACAGGAGAAAGATACGCAGCTGGGGAACCTGTTTCCTCGTCGCATATTAAAGGGATCAAGGAGTTTTTCATTGGTCAAAGAATCTTTGAGGAGAAACGAGAGCGGGAGATGCTCGAGGCAGCTGGTGAGGCTGTAGATTCTGACGACGAGAAAACTACAGACTGGACCGGTAATGGGAGGGAAGAGGAGATGCCATCCACGTCCAGCTCACCATGGGATGAGCCACTATCCCCATTATCTTCCCTCCCTCCTTCGCCTACTTTGCCTGAAGCTCCACTGGGAGTGCTACCAGATGTCGGCCTCCAAGATGAAGAACGAGAGGCTAAAGTTAAAGAGCTAACTGCCAAATGGTCTGGCATCAAAGACGCAAGACGCCGTGCAAAACGCCTGTATAAGCGACAGCAGAACGCTCAGGATGCTGAACCTCACACCCTTACCAAGGGAGTAGCAAAGCGTCATCGACAACGGTCCACTGTCATGAAAACCGAGCTTCGCGCCCCAGACCTCCCTGTGGCATCTACTGGCTGGGTTGGCCTCCGGGATCGAGACCCCCAAGAGACGCTGTATACTGTGAAACAGCTGATAGAGGGAAAAGGGTTCAAGCTTGTGGACTGGGACGGCCGGTGAGTATTTCTACTGTTGTTCTGCAGAACATTCATTAGACAAGACTTTAGTACTAGCATCCCCATCGCCGATAGCGGAGGGTCTATTGTGTCCGCTCTGCTCGGCCAGCCTGCTGACCCAGGGTGGAAGGACGCAATAGACGATGCAACAGAAGCCATTTTGCAGGCTTCTTCAGAGGAATGCTTCCATCAGGAAGGAAATCGACGCGGCCCCTTCTCCACTGCGCCTATAGGTATCTCTTACGGCGGTGGCCAAAAGGTGGGTGTCGATGTTTTGTTTGTATGCCTAATTGAAACCAAATAACCCAACCCAACTGTTTAGAAGCCGGGAAACCTACTTGAAGGTGGCCCTGAGGTTCAACGTTTGCTCGGTTTGCTTATCAAAAACAAGGGCATTCGTCGGTTAGCCGGCTTTGCAGCAAGTAAGCCCTTCACTTCCTGCTGTGAGACTGCTCATAATCAGGAAACCTAGGTGGGTTCGCTACGTATGCCCCAAAGACCTATGACTATTATCATAGGACCATGGAAGCCCTCCTAGCAGGGCACCCCCAGCTGCGTCGTAACTTCAAGAACTCACCATGGGCCTGTACAAGCTTTAATATGGGCCCTCAAACCGTATGCTACCCCCATGTCGACAGCGGCAACCTTCCATGGGGCTGGTGCGCCGTCACTGCGCTTGGGAATTTCAACCCTGACCACGGAGGCCATCTGGTGCTTTGGGATTTGGGACTGGTTATTAGGTTCCCCCCTGGTGCCACTGTCCTCATTCCCTCCGCCGTAATGAAGCATTCAAATACCTTGATCGGTGAGGGAGAGAGCAGGTATAGCTTCACTCAGTATTCGGCAGGTGGTTTGTTCCGGTGGGTTGAAAATGGGCTTGCATCTGACAAGCAGCGGGATGCGGAGGCCAGTCGTGATCATGAAATGATGCTCGAGCGCCAATCCTCCCGCGCCACTCGCTGGCAAAGGGGCCTTTCCATGTTCTCAACCATTGAAGACTTTTGGCCTCAGAAATCGTCGAATAAAACATAATAATAGACTAATATGTATGTAGCCCATCCTGTGTTTCCCGACATTGGCCCAGGAATTTGGAATGCACGAGCCACAGAGTGTCGTTCCTGGACGGACATCATACAGCCCGATGGTCTTTTGAGCTGTCAATAATCTGCAGTATTAAGCACCTGTGTAACGCGACAGTCATTGCTGGCTGACGTCCAGGCGTTGACCCAACGATTTCTAATGCACGAATTAGCTACGAAAATCCACCGTTGGGATTCGAAGTAGACACTGTTATGCGGACGGTGTCGCCATATCGGCTAAACACGAGGGCAGAAATGGGAAAGCGATGAGGGATGGCGAACATTACACGTCCCCGCGAGGATTCGAAAGCAAATGGCCTGAGAACTGGGTCAGCAAGCCGCGTTTGCTGGACAATTCAGGACTCACTAGATGTATGTGACAGTTTCATGAAAGACGCGAGGGCCTTGGTGTAGTTCCATCGGTTCGCCGTGTGGTGTTGACACGGCGACCTCCAGACTGGGTATTGTCCATTGTGGACGAGGGTTTCTACTCTCTAGGAAGTTGTAGAGAGTATTGATGACGAACTCAGGCTCGTCATCGGGGGTGGGAAACGGAATGCTTTCCATGACAACGGCCGTTGCCACAAGCCGCGCGAACTCGTCCCAATCCACAGCTATAGAAGAAGGGGTCTGTTCGGGAGGTGGGCTAGAACCAGCATCATCGTTGTCGTTATTCCGAGTTCGTTGTGTATTAGGCGGGCTTGGAGAACGCCCACCAGGTTCGAGCTTTTCGAGCTGGAATCAGTATGCATAATTCAAGAAGGTGGTGGATAAGACTTACGTTGCGTGCAGGTTCAGGCATTGGCTACTAGGATGGAGGGCAAATGCGTGAAGTGACGAGTTGTTCATATGCCCTTATAATAGGAGATCCACGACATGCCGCGTGATCGCGAATGAGGGGAATTCTACATTGTCTATCCAACTCGTCGTTGCAACGCGAATGTGTGAAATTCGTAGCCGCCAGCGATCTCTCGCTCGGGCCGCCTGAATCACGAATGGTGGGAGTCCGGAGGACTGGGACCCAAGGGAT
Source organism: Pleurotus ostreatus (assembly GCF_014466165.1). Classification (NCBI taxonomy): domain Eukaryota; kingdom Fungi; phylum Basidiomycota; class Agaricomycetes; order Agaricales; family Pleurotaceae; genus Pleurotus; species Pleurotus ostreatus. The sequence continues at coordinate 12,116 of NW_023503164.1, read as the reverse complement.
GATTGTAGAATGTGTGGACCTTGCTTACCATTGTGGTTTGCGTGAAGAAACCGACGCGTTTGGTGGAGAGTTCACGATTTACAACCCGTACTTTGGGGAAGATCGTTCAAATCTCGCGCTGTGTGGATATTGAAAATGGCAATATTGGGCCTCAAAAGGGGTGCATATTTTTTACACTGATTTGCAGCGCTTAAGGGAGTCATTATATTCGCGGTTGATCTAACATTTGTACGGATTATTGGACCTGGACGGAAATGCGTCAGATTGAGTCACGTGACACGGGCGCTTGAACTATGGAAAAACCGTAGCCAAGTGCAAGAATACACGGGCGCTTAATCTGGCGGATTATAGACAGTATGTTGTCCGTCCAGGAACGACATTCTGTGGCCATCTCGTGCACTTATGTCTGTTGAATGAGCATCTCGAACTGCGATGTCCGTCCTGGAACGACATTCTGTGGCTAGCCCCTCCGTTAAAAGTTCCAGGGTCAACGTGCGCACAAACCTAGATGTCCGTCCTAGAGCGACATTCTGTAGCTAGTTAGCTCACGCATAGTTCCTGGGTATACTTCTGGCTTCACGGAATGTAGTCACACGTCCGTCCTGGAAGGACCTTATGTAGCCATTTAGTTCATCCATAATTCTTGGGTCAACGTCTGGCAGCACAGAGTATAAACACCCACACATAGAGACGTCCGTACAGGGAAAACATATTTTAATGCATTGGTACTTCAATGCAACGCAATGCATCCCCTGTGTAAGTCAATGATCACCCCTATTTGCCATGTGATTCGATCCCGTTGGATCGTGAGAAGAAATCCCACTTCTTCATTCAACCACAATCACCAACCAGCGTCAACGCACGATCCACTGTTCCTCCATGTCCTCAATCTCTCAAAATATTGCTGAGCACCACAATCAATTGGGCGGGCCATCTGGCAGCGGCGAGCAATCGGGCCAGCGTGGGTAAGGTCTTCATCATCATCTCGGTCAACAGTTGCTTAATGGCTTCATCCAAGATCCACGGGCACATTCTTTCGCATAGTGGAAGATCTTGGAATAGACGACCTTCCGTGGATGCTTCCACTAGGTCACTTGGAGCACGTACTAACGGCAAGTCTCAAAATAGCTACAAGTTTACGTCACTCAAGTCTACTTCTAGGTGAACCAATTCACTTGCTTAGAAAAGCAGGTGATGAGAGGACGAAAGGAATTACAGGCTTGGGTTAACAACCCATATCAAGACAACCAGAGGGGGCCATATGTCATATCCTCTATCGCAACATATTCCCTCCTCGCGGCGATGAACCTTGATCTTGAGCGCCCACTCTCCCAAGCGTACCCACAACCCCAAGGCAGCGTCAAGCTATCCGGTACGAGTATGGAAAACATTGGAAAACTCTTCGATTGGCCGGCAGTCATAGGGAAGGCGATACGCGCCTTGGCGAAATACCAAACCAAGAACGTCCTGGTGTCGATCGAGCTCGGGGAAGACGAAGTCGCGAACCTATACACGATCTTCAACAGCTCAAAGAAATTCGGGAGCGGCGCGAAGATCGTCGCGAATCTGGTCCTTGCCGCAATGGGATTGAGGTACGCTATGGAGGTGAGTTAACACGGTCTTGAGAACGATAGGGATCTCAGCAAAAAAAACAGGGCAAGGAAGTCCCCGAAACTTGGGAGGAGGTTCAAGCCATCAAGGCAACCGAGCTTCTTGACTACAGGGCGACGAGCCGAGCAGGCCCGCGAGCATTATTGATACCACTCCATCAGGCGTTGACAATATCGCCAATCATCCTGATGGAGACGAAGGACTTGACCGGAAAGTATGTGGCCAGGCACTGGCACCTACTGGTGAGTCTCCCTACCGATCTCCACTCCAAGCTAAAGAAAAATCCCATAGATGTGGCGGCATTTGGGCTCCGCGCGCCCTGAGGAAATATGTAGATTAGAGCACCTCATATGGGGTACGGTGAAGGAAATCTCTCTCAACCCCGCTGGCATTTCCGACACAATCCTGGGTCTGTTTAATGGTCTCAAACAGCTCACAAATTACAACGACAAATCGAATACCATGGGGCTTGAAATAGCCCCAGAAACCCAATCGTTTTTCAGACAGCTGGAGCCGCTTTTCCCAGGTTCCGCGTCTAGCAGCGATCCGACGGACAAGACAGGGAATCAAGACCGGCAAGGAGGCCCACAAAACCCCCCTGCCCCCCAACAAAGACCTCTAGAGAACCCTCCCGACCACCCCATGTCGCCGCCCTCGCCAGGAGGTCCAGAGAACCCACCAGACGACCCCATGATGCCGCCTTCGCCAGGAGGTCCAGAGAACCCACCAGACGACCCCATGATGCCGCCTTCGCCAGGAGGTCCAGAGAATCCTCCAGACGACCCCGTGATGCCGCCCTCGCCAGGAGGTCCAGAGAATCCTCCAGACGACCCCATGATGCCGCCCTCGCCAGGAGGTCCAGAGAACCCACCAGACGACCCCATGATGCCGCCCTCGCCAGGAGGTCCAGAGAACCCACAAGACGACCCCATGATGCCGCCCTCGCCAGGAGGTCCAGAAAACCCTCCCACTGCATCAATCCATCGAGCGCCTGCCTCATCACAGCCCTCTCGGCCACCATCTCCTCCCCAACAAACTCAATTGCCATCCCCCACGCGAGCAGATGCGAGAGCCCAACGTGGCTCAAGTGTACAACCACCACGCGACAACAATGACGACGACGACGACGACAACGACTCTCAAGGCGAAGGCGGTGCGAAGGTCGTTCCCACTCGAGGGACAAAAAGAAATCATGCCCACGACGACGAAGAGCCGGCTGGGCCATCCAGAAGCGCCTCTAGACGCCTCTACGGTCCTCTCGCTCTGAAGAAGCTCAGGCATTCAAAGGTATGTCAATAGAACAATAAGAAAAAGCCTTCATCTGACATCAACCATCCCCAACAGCCGCCCTCCGTTGATAGGCCTGTCCGGCCAAAACGGGCTGCGGCGCTCAATGTCCAATATCGCATCAAGACTCCCCCCCCGGCGGCAGAACCGAAGAGGAACACGCGTGATGATGAAAACTTCCCAAAAATAGCTAAGCTGGTAGGCAAGGCTACCGAGATGGTAGGTCCGGAATCGACCACAACGTCCAAGTACTAACTTGATTGAAGCGTTTCTCTCCCCCCGTCTCCCACATCCTCTCTGACACCCGTGGGGCGCCTGTAGAAATACAGCCCTCTTTCCACGTACGTAAAAAATCGGCTTTATTGAACCTATCTCATACCGCTTCCAGTCACAAGATGATCTAAACACCTTCCTTGCCTTAATGAGGGGGATACAGCGCAAGGTGGCGGCATCAGGCCCAGCGGATGGGAACGAGGATGGGGGCCGCGCTCTCATCCAGGTCGTCTCTTATGAAGAATACACGAAGTGGACCCCGTCGATGATTGGGGAGGCTCTCAAGGAGAGGGCCGTATTGGTAAAGGATCTCCCCTCGTGGGGAGCAGACAGCTTTTCAGACGCCATAATGGGTCTGAACCGATGCCTTGATGCAAAGGTTATTGGTAGCGGTACGCGTCATTTCCAAAGAAACACATGCGTATGCTTACGCCCCTCAATAGATCAGTCGGTAGAGATGGGCCCGGAAGGCGGCGAGCGGCATAGGATATGCACGCTTAAGGAAATGATCGACATTGGCAACGACCCAGAGGCAAAGTCGATCAATTGGCTTGACCTCCCGGGCCCCTTGCCAGCGGGGGTGCCGTTGGTGTCGGAAGACAGTCTGGATAGGATCTGCAACTCGGCAATGTGGTCCTATCCAAACGCACGAACGGCGCCAGACATGGTGGCTTTGACATGGACCATCGCCGCAACGCCTTGGACCTGGCACCACCTACATGTCGACACCAACGGCTTCGGATCCATTGTGGTTCCCAAATACGGGCGAAAGCTGTGGGCGGTACTCCGTAGAAAGGAGGATCCTTTCGGGTCGAGGCCCATCGATTGGCAAACATCGCCATATATGCTGGACGACGCCGTCCTAGACTCAGGGAAATACGAAATTGACTACGCGATCCTGGAGCCCGGAACAGCCCTGTAAGTCCTGCATAAAATTCTTAGTGGGCCTTTGCTAACTGGTTGACAAGTGTTATGCCTGGAGGCTGCCCCCACATGGTGGTCACTCTTGATGAGTCCACCGTGTTCATGGGCAGCCACTTTTACCAAGGCCGTTCAATTCGCCGCCATATGTTCTCTCTGGTACTCACAGAGGCTATCCGACTCTCAACGAACACGGAGCACAGGGAGTGCGTGGTAACCATCATCGGAAATGTGATCCAGATGGTTTCCAAGGCGTGTATGAACCCCGAGGTAATACCTGGTAAGTCTCTCACCACAGCATGCAACCATGCCCTCATCGTTCTTACATAAACAGAGAAAATGTGGGAACATCTGCCGGATGTCAAATCAACGGAGGGCATGAAGGATGTCCTCATGGTGTGTGTGGTAGCTAGACTGCTACCTGCGTTATTCCCCATGACGGGCCACTGGGGAAATGAAACCAGGAGGGTCTCGGAGATGGCCCGCACGTTGATCAGGGATATAAGGGCTTCTTTCGAGTATTCCTTCACCACCTCGACCGGTCGACCCCTCGATTTCTACGCAGATATTTACGAGGTATACATACAGCAGGTATGCCGCGTCTATATACGCTTGCTGGGTCAATACGGGGATATAGGGCCGGCTCAGGACGCATTGCGGGAACTACGGGAATGCGACGGGTATGACTCGGGGTTCGTCCCAGGTCTGAGGCCCCACGGAGCCACTATGTCCACTGGACTTGATCTTTCGGACGAACGGCTTGATCTGAGCGTAGAATACATGACCCACTTCGAACTGGTGGTAGAGGAGTAATTGTTTTTTTTTTATATCTGTAAATTTATGCATGTTTTTATTTCCAGTATATACTACTCTTGTTATGCAAAACTATGTTGGGATTCAGAGAAAGGATGAGCACTCGGATGGAAATACAGCATCTGGCAGTCCTGGACGGTCAAGTTAGCAAGTTAGGCGTGCGTATCCTCAAGGTGTGGTAGTGGACGCGGGTGGCAATACCCTGCGTGTAGAACGACACTAGCTACGTACAGAGTGTCATTCCTGGACGGTCAAATTAGGCGTGCGTATATCCTCAAGGTGTGGTAGTGGACGCGGGTGGCAATATCCTGTAGAACGACACGAGCTACCTACAGAGTGTCGTTCCTGGACGGTCAAATTAGGCGTGCGTATATCCTCAAGGTGTGGCAGTGGACGCGGGTGGCAATACCCTGCGTGTAGAACGACACTAGCTACGTACAGAGTGTCGTTCCTGGACGGTCAAATTAGGCGTGCGTATATCCTCAAGGTGTGGTAGTGGACGCGGGTGGCAATATCCTGTAGAACGACACGAGCTACCTACAGAGTGTCGTTCCTGGACGGTCAAATTAGGCGTGCGTATATCCTCAAGGTGTGGCAGTGGACGCGGGTGGCAATACCCTGCGTGTAGAACGACACTAGCTACGTACAGAGTGTTGTTCCTGGACGGTCAAATTAGGCGTGCGTATATCCTCAAGGTGTGGTAGTGGACGCGGGTGGCAATATCCTGTAGAACGACACGAGCTACCTACAGAGTGTCATTCCTGGACGGTCAAATTAGGCGTGCGTATATCCTCAAGGTGTGGTAGTGGACGCGGGTGGCAATATCCTGTAGAACGACACGAGCTACCTACAGAGTGTCGTTCCTGGACGGTCAAATTAGGCGTGCGTATATCCTCAAGGTGTGGCAGTGGACGCGGGTGGCAATACCCTGCGTGTAGAACGACACTAGCTACGTACAGAGTGTCGTTCCTGGACGGTCAAATTAGGCGTGCGTATATCCTCAAGGTGTGGTAGTGGACGCGGGTGGCAATATCCTGTAGAACGACACGAGCTACCTACAGAGTGTCGTTCCTGGACGGTCAAATTAGGCGTGCGTATATCCTCAAGGTGTGGCAGTGGACGCGGGTGGCAATACCCTGCGTGTAGAACGACACTAGCTACGTACAGAGTGTTGTTCCTGGACGGTCAAATTAGGCGTGCGTATATCCTCAAGGTGTGGTAGTGGACGCGGGTGGCAATATCCTGTAGAACGACACGAGCTACCTACAGAGTGTCGTTCCTGGACGGTCAAATTAGGCGTGCGTATATCCTATCTATATTATCCGACGGATTACAGGGTGTAATCGGTCGACCTCCTCCAAAGTGGACGCAACAACTTCACACACCTCCGTTAGGGTGTTCTGATGGAGAATCACCTTGTCGCGTCCACCTTTTCTTGTCCCGCCGTCCCTCCACACCCCCTTCTTCGTCGAGAATCTCGCTGAGCGTAGCGAAGCAACCGTCGCTCCCCAACCCAGGGTTAGGTGACGAAATATGTCCGGGCATGTTAGGAGAGTATACTGATCAAATTCCTACGGAGATATCTGCCCTCCTCCTCATGCTACAGCCCAAATACTGTTTCGGTACGAGGAGGAACAGGGCCCAAGTCGCAGGATGTGGGCCCAAGTGGACGCGACAAAATCCCATCTCTAGGTATACCTTCAGGCTGTATGGGAAACCTTGTTGCGTCCACTTGGGCCACTTTCTCCTTGTTCAGCAGCTGCATTACTACCTGCAAAACCACTATACTGGTTCCATGGGTGTGGGAAATGGGCCCAAGTGGACGCAACAGCTCACCAAACCTCCCAATATATATTCCCTAGGACTGGGTCGTTGTTGCGTCCACTTGGGCCCACCTGGGCCTGACCTGTGGAATTATCTTTGTGTTTTATTTAATGTGCCCCTGTTCTCCTGTTCTCCTGACCTGCCTGTTCAGGCAGCTGAGTTTTCGCATTTTCTCACAGTCACAACTCATTACAAGTCCGACCTCATCACAAAATTAGTTTCTCACAGTCAGTAGCTCATATTAGGGACTTCAAATTCCGCTCTAATGACACTTTTTGTAATGAAACATGGTCAGAACCTGCTCCAATTGCTTAGGTATATAGGAGGATGTTGTTCAGAATAACAAAAAACATAAGATGCAAAAACTCCGAAGTAGTTAGGGCCATTTTATGGCAGTCAAGAAGGGCAAAAATGCGAACTTAAGTAGCAAATAGTGAGCTACTGACTTAGGGATTGATTTTCATGGCTTGCTTGAGTGGACAAAGTTGTTCAGAATGTAAAAAAACATAAGTCCGATGTGTGGAGCAATCTGTAGCACCAGGTCTTCTCATTTAAATTCAGCAAAAATGCGAAGTACAGCCAGAAGGTGACTCCTAGCCCCCCTAGATCATGTGCTTACAGAAAACCTCTGAAGTATTCTGTAAGCACATGATCCAGGGGACTCAAGGGGCATTCCCACCAGCAAAATCCGCTCCAAGTGCCTTTTTTTATTCAATACAAGGCCAGGACTGGCTCCAATCTCTTAGGTATGTAGAGTAAAGTTGTTTAGCATCATGAAAAACATAAAATACAAAAACTCCGGAGTAGTTATGGGCCTTTTAAGGCAATCAAACAGTGCAAAAATGCGATCTTCAGCAGCAAATAGTGGAATAGTCACTCAGGATTTGGTTGTCATGCCTTCCTTTAGCAGTACAGAGTGTTCAAAATGCGAATTTGCATATATCCCAACATCATTACAGCTTTTAGGGACCAGTTACAGGCTCAAAAATGCGAAGTTAGCAGGAAGAGGAAGCTGTACTGCCTCAGGAATTGTTTTTCAGGTCTTCTTTGAGGGAGGAAAGTTGTTCAGAATGTAAAAAAACATGAGTCCACATTGTAGGACAATTTGTAGCAACAAGTATTGCTAGTTAAATTGAGCAAAAATGCGAAGTGCAGCCAGAAGGTGACTCCTAGCCCCCCTAGATCATGTGCTTACAGAAAACCTCTGAAGTATTCTGTAAACACATGACCCAGGGGAGGCAAGGGGCATTCCCACACTGAGTGCCTGCCTCAACCAAGTACAAAATTCGCTCTGAGGGCTTTTTCTTTGTGAATACAAGGCCAGGACTTGTTCCAATTGCTTAGGTGTATAGAGAAATGTTGTTCAGAATAATAAAAAGCATAAAATGCAAGAACTCCGGAGTAGTTAGGGCCATTTTCATGCAGTCAAGAGGTGCAAAAATGCGAATTTAAACAGCAAATAGTGGATTACTGGCTCAGAAATTGACTTCCATGGCTTGCTTGAGTGGAGACAAGTGTTCAGAATGCGAAACTACATACACTCCAGTTCACAGTATATCAGTAGCATTTTTTAGGGACAAGCTACAGGCTCAAAAATGCGAAATTAGCAGGAAGATTGAGCTGTAGTGCATCAGAATTTGATTTTCATTGCTTGCTTGAGTGGACAAAGTTGTTTAGAATGTCAAAAAACATAAGCCCAATGTGGGGAACAATTTGTAGCAGCAAGTATTGCTAGTTAAATTGAGCAAAAATGCGAAGTACAGCCAAAGGATGACTCCTAGACCTCCTAGATCATGTGCTTACAGAAAACCTCTGAAGTATTCTGTAAGCACATGACCCAGGGGCTAGGACTCTGAGTTCCAAATGTGAAAAAATGCGAAATGAACCCCCTATTGTCTCTACCTGCACACTACTGCACTCTATTTTTGCATCCCCTTCACCTCTCCATTCCTGCAACTTTTCACCAAAGCAATGGCATCATCTCAAGGGTATGTAGCTATTCTTAGAGCTCTTCTAGTCCCAGAATCATAGCTCCTTTCATGGTCTCTGTAGAAAGCTTTTCTGCTCTGTCTGCAACAAGGATTGGTCCAGAAAGAAGAGCTACAATGAGCATATCAAGACTCTTCACCATGAGAGATATATCCTCTCTTTTGGTGAGTTACCATGCTCCCTTGCTGATCTTGTAGTTGTACCAACTGTAATTAGATAGCAAAGATTACTTGGTGGTTAGGGATGGCATTCAGCATTTGCTTTGCTGTCCCTTATGTGAAGTTCAACATGAGAATGTCAAGAACTTCAGCCACCACTCCAGGAGTGCTCATAAGGTGGTTAAGTTCTCTTGGAAGACTTTGGAAGGAGATGAGGGAGTTGAATTGGAGTCTGAGTTAATGGATGTGGATTTGCCACTCTTAGTTTGTATTCAATCTTATTCAATTTTGCTGTTAACTAACTTGGTGCTTGTTAAGGATCAGCCTGTCTCTTCGCCTACTCCAAAGGCAACACCTCTTCGTCTTCCGTCTCCTGGTCCTCACTTGTCGCCTGCCCCTCTGGTTGCCCAACCAGCTACACCACCTGGTCTCGGATCACTACGCTCATCCTCACCAGATCTGGACATCACACCACGTCCACTTCCAAGTCTGCCTACACAGCACGTTACGGCTACTGAACCTGCCATCAGCGACTTGACAACTACCGCTACGTTAGAGAAATATGGTCTTCGAGTTCACCGCCACTACTCTACGGTTCACTGCATGGGTTGTCTTGTTGCCTGGATTCCCTCTAAAGTAGTAGGCCATCTTCGCTCACATGGCTTTACTGTCTCTCGTCAGGATGAAGAGCAACTGCTCCATGTTCTGGCCATGCTTCACGTCATCGACAAGGAAGTCCCACTTCGTCCAAAGACGTTAGGGCCACCTGTTGAAGGTCTGGCAGTCTCTGATGGCTACTGCTGCGGTACTTGCGACTACGCCTGCCTGAAGGAGTCAATGATTGAACGTCATATTGGTAAACATAAAGAAGTACCTTCACAGTATGGATCAAACTACACGAAAGGCTATGTTCAAACCTTCTTCTCGCCTACTCAACGACATTACTTTGAAGTTACGTCACCACCATCACCGCCTTCAGTTGATTCATCTCTGCTCGACATCTACACCACCAAACTACTGCCAGATCTCACTACCACCACCCACATTCTACAGCCTATTCATCCGCATGAACTACCACTCATGGTTCAGATGACTGGCTGGCATACACATCTAGCAGATTATCTGAAGGATCGACGTCTTGTGGGGGATCTTTTGGACTTGGTTAAGGTGCCTACACATGGGTCTGGGAGTCGCCTGGCTAAGCTTGGTGATGTGGCAAATGAGTACCTTCAAATCGCTGGACGCAGAATCAGCAAGTCACCCTTTGAAGTTCGCAAGATGTTGAAACGGTATCCAATGTATGTCTTATTTATATTGTCCTGGTCATTTCTAATCTTTAATTGAAGGGAAAGCGTCCACTTCAAGCCACTTGAAGACTCCTCCACCATTCGCAACTACTCTACGGTTCTTGCTAAGCTAGCCAACGCAATTATCAAGTCCATAGATGGTACACGCAACAAGTCTGGCTACCAGTTCCCGCTATCTGAAGACAACATCAGACATGCCCACGCCCTCCTTGCATCACTGAAAGATGGTGTCCATATGAAGAGCCAGGTCGTAGCCATGCATACACTGGTACAGCCAATGCTGAGTCGCTTCGCTAACGTTACGGAGTCGGAAGATGGCAGCAGCAAATGGAGTAGATTCATTGAATGCTTCATAGCCCTGCTTTCAATTCAAGATGACGGATCTTTCAAACCGCCTCAGTACATGACGCAACCACTGGCTATCCTCAAGTATCTCTGCCGGGTTACATGCTTCATGCACGCCCTTGGCCATCTTGATGGTTCTGAAAAGGCATTTGAGGAGTAAGTTCCTTGTCATATCCTGTGAAATTCTGCTTCTAAATCCTTGATTAGACTTGTAGAAGACCAAGTCAAGCTTCATCTTGCACTCAATGTTCGCTCCGCCTTCAATACGATTTCGAACTACCAGTCGTACATCTCTTCTCTTGTCCACAACACTACTGCGGCTCCTACGACTATGGTCAGCGCTGATGGTCAACTCATCACATACCACAAGAGTGTTCTGGATGTTCCACGGTTACGGCTTGCAGTTGAAGGACTCGCTGCGCATATCAAGGCTCAAATTACCTCTCTGTTCAACACTGAAGTATTTGAGTACTCGATTCCAGACAACATCAGTGATGACTGGACAACTACAGCTAGAGGCTCTTCCTGGCTAGACGACATCGATTCCATGGTCGCAAAGCCCAATCAGTTAATGGCTGCGCTGCTCAACACGCCTGGTCGTTTCCTATTACGCAAAGACAGTGCTGGTGGTGCTGTTTGGAATCAAGCTGCTGTCTTGGAGGTACTTGGGATCATGCGCGAGATCAACCACTCTCTGGCGCTATACAGCTTCATTACGGCTGGCCCTGATCCACGTGGTGCAGAGTTTGTAGAGCACAAGATTCGCAACTCAAATCGACCTCGTACTGTCTTCCGTTCGCTCAAAGACCTCTGGCTCGTCACCCGTCGCACCAAAGCAGAACATCTACAAGGCGCAGAGTCCTTCATAGCCATGAAGTGCCATCCAGAACTCACCCGCTTGCTGGAGATCTACTTGCTTGGTATACGTCCTTTGGAACAGATTCTGGCTCGTGTCGCTTGGAATGAAGAGACTGCACTGCTGTATGCTGAGTACCTGTGGCTCGACATGGGAAAGGTGATAACTGCAGATACGTTTAGCGAACTCCTGGCCACGTTCATGCAGCAGAAGGCTGGTGTTAGGGACTGCGGCTTGCGCAACTTCCGTCAACTTACGGTTGAGATGGGGCGCGTCTACTTGGGCTCAGAGTTCCAGCTTGCCATGGAAGGTGAAGACGCTTTCGCTGAACTTCGTGGCCACACTACAAGAGTGGAACGTGCACACTACGCACCAGAGGCTGGCCATCTTCCGTCCCTCACCAGCGACATGGTTCTACGCTTTGGTTTCGCCTCTGACGCTTGGGCAAGAATGATGGGCTGCTTCCCAGAGTATCCACCCATGGTTCCGCTAATAGTCAGGAAGCGCAATCAGTTATTTCCCACCACAACTACCTCCACAACTTCTGGTGTTACTGCTGCTACGCCTGCACTCGATACAGCTGCCTTGGGTTAGGGTTAGGGTTAGGGTTAGTTAGGGTTAGGGTTAGGGTTAGGGTTGGGTTAGGGTTAGGGTTAGGGTTAGGGTTAGGGTTAGGGTTAGGGTTAGGGTTAGGGTTAGGGTTAGGGTTAGGGTTAGGGTTAGGGTTAGGGT